>NC_092776.1:10069497-11269497 GCF_047496795.1 Chiloscyllium punctatum | reverse complement strand
ACCTGCCAGCACCCGGCCCATATCCCTCCAAACCCTTCCAATTCATATAACCATCCAAATGCCTCTTAAATGTTGCAATTGTACCAGCCTCCACCATTTCCTCAGGCAGCTCATTCTATACACGCACCACCCTCTGCATGAAAAAATTGCCCCTTAGGTCTCTTTTATATCTTTCCCCTCTCACCCTAAACCTATGCCCTCTAGTTCTGGACTCCCCAGCCCCAGGGAAAATACTTTGTACATTTATCCTATCCATGCCCCTCATGATTTTATAAACCTCTATAAGGTCACTCCTCAGCCTCCAACACTCCAGGGAAAACAGCCCCAGCCTGTTCAGCCTCTCCCTATACCTCAAATCCTCCAAGCCTGGCAACATCCTTTTAAATCTTTTCTGAGCTCTTTCAGGTTTCAACATCTTTCCGATAGGAAGGAGACCAGAATTGCATGCAATATTCCAACAGTGGCCTAACCAATGTCCTGTACAGCCTCAACATGACCTCCCAACTCCTGTACTCAATACTCTGACCAATAAAGGAAAGCATACCAAATGCCTTCTTCACTATCCTATCTACCTATGACTCCACTTTCAAGGAGTTACGAACCTGCACTCCAAGGTCTCTTTGTTCAGAAACACACTCGCAGACATTACCATTAAGTGTATAAGTCCAGCTAAGATTTGCTTTCCCAAAATGCAGCACCTTGCATTTATCTGAATTAAACTCCATCTGCCACTTCTCAGCCCATTGCCCATCTGATCAAGATCCTGTTGTAATCTGAGGTAACCCTCTTCACTGTCCACTACACCTCCAATTTTGGTGTCATCTGCAAACTCACTAACTGTACGTCTTATGCTCACATCTACCTCTTTTATATAAATGGCGAAAAGTAGTGGACCCAGCACCAATCCTTGTGGCACTCCCCTGGTCACAGGCCTCCAGTCTGAAAAACAACCCTCCACCACCCTCTGTCTTCTACCTTTGAGCCAGTTCTGTATCCAAGTGACTAGTTCTCCCTGTATTCCATGAGGTCTAACCTTGCTAACCAGTCTCCCATGGGGAACCTTGTCAAATGCCTTGCTGAAGTCCATATAGATCACATCCACTATTCTGCCCTCATCAATCCTCTTTGTTACTTCTTCAAAAAACTCAATTAAGTTTGTGAGACATCATTTCCCATGCACAAAGCCATGTTGACTACCCCTAATCAGTCCTTGCCTTTCTAAATCCTGTCCCTCAGGATTCCCTCCAACAACTTGCCCACCACCGACATCTGTAGTCCTTACTGGTCTGTAGTTCCCTGGTTTGTCCTTACCACTTTTCTTAAATAGTGGCACCACGTTATTTTTCTGACACCTCACCTGTGACTATCGATGATACAAATATCTCAGTAAGAGGCTCAGTAATCAATTCCCTAGCTTCCCGCAGAGTTCTCATACACCTGATCAGGTCCTGGGGGTGGATCCACTTTTATGCATCTCAAGACATTCAGCAATTCCTCCTCTGAAATATGGACATTTTTCAAGATGTCACCATCTATTTCCCTACAGTCTATATCTTCCATGTCCTTTTCCACAGTAAACACTGATGCAAAATACTCATTTAGTATCTCCCCAATCTCCTGTGGCTCCACGCAAAAGGCCGTCTTGCTGATCTTTGAGGAGCCCTATTCTCTTCCTAGTTACCCTTTGTCCTTAATGTATTTGTAAAAACCTTTTGGATTCTCCTTAATTCTATTTGTTAAAGTTATCTATGATCCCTTTTTGCCTTCCTGATTTCCCTCTTACATATAGTCCTACTGCCTTTATACTCTTCTAAGGATCCACTCGATCTATCCTGTCTATACCTGACATATGCTCCTTCTTTTTCTTAACTAAACCCTCAATTTCTTTAGTCATCCAGCATTCCCTATACCTACCAGCCTTTCCTTTCACCCTGACAGGAATATACTTTCTCTGGACTCTCGTTACCTCATTTCTGAAGGCTTCCCATTTTCCAGCCATTCTTTACCTGCGAACATCTGCCTCCAATCAGCTTTTGAAAGTTCTTGCCTAATACCATCAAAATTGGCCTTTCTCCAATTTAGAACTTCAATTTTTAGATCTGGTCTATCCTTTTCCATCACTGTTTTAAAACTGATAGAATTATGGTCGCTGGCCCCAAATTGCACCCCCACTGACAGTCACCTGCCCTGCCTTATTTCCCAAGAGTAGGTCAAGTTTTGCACCTTCTCTAGTAGGTACATCCAGATATTGAATCAGAAGATTTTCTTGTACACAATTAACAATTTCCTCACAATATAAACCCAGTCTATGTTTGGAAAGTTAAAATCCCCTACCATAACCACCCTATTATTCTTACAGATACTGAAAATGTGTTGCTGGAAAAGCGCAGCAGGTCAGGAATTCCCGAAGAAGGCCTCATGCCTGAAACATCATTTCTCCTGCTCCTTGGATGCTGTCTGACCTGCTGTGCTTTTCCAGCAACACAATTTCAGCTCTGATCTCCAGCATCTGCAGTCCTCACTTTCTCCTATTCTTACAGATAACTGAGATCTCCTTACAAATTTGTTTCTCAATTTCCCTCTGACTATTGGGGGGGTCTATCATACAATCCCAATAAGGTGATCATCCCTTTCCTATTTCTCAGTTCCACCCAAACAACTTCCCTGGATATATTTCTGGGAATATCTTCCCTCAGCACAGCTGTAATGCTATCCCTTATCAAAAATGCCACTTCCCCTCCTCTCTTGCCTCCCTTTCTATCCTTCCTGTAGCATTTGTATCCTCGAACATTAAGCTGCCAGTCCTGCCCATCCCTGAGCCATGTTTCTGTAATTGCTATGATATCCCAGTCCCATGTTCCTAACCATGCCCTGAGTCCATCTGCCTTCCCTGTTAGGCCCCTTGCATTGAAATAAATGCAGTTTAATTTACCAGCGCTACTTTGTTCTCTGCTTTGTCCCTGCCTGCCCTGACTGTTTAACTCGCCTTTGTTCTCAACTGTACCAGTCTCAGAATGAAATCTTTCCTCACTATCTCCCTGGGTCCCAATCTCCCCACCTTACTATTTTAAATCCTTTTGAGCAGCTCTAGCAAATCTCCCTGCCAGTATGTTAGAATCCTTCCAATGTAGGGGCAATCCATCCTTTTTGTACAGGTCACTTCTATCTCAGAAGAGATTCCAATGGTCCAAAAATATGAATCCTTCTCCTCATCCATGCATTCATCTGCTTTGTCCTCCTATTCCTGCACTCAATCGTAGCACCGGGAGTAATTCAGGTATTACTACTCTCGAGGACCTCTTTTTTAAGTTCCTGCCTAACTCTCCGTAATCTCCCTTCAGAATCTCAACCTTTTGCCTTCCTATGTTGTTGGTTCCAATGTGTACAATGACCTCCTGCTGGCCCCTCTCCCCCGTGAGAACATTCAAGCACCCTCTCTGAGACATCCTTGATCCTGGCACAAGGAAGCAACACACCATTCTGAATTTTTCACTGCTGGCCACAGAAAAGTCTCTCTGTATCTTGGACTAGAGAGTCCCCTAACACAATTGATCGCTTGGAACCCAACGCACCTCTCATTATATTAGAGCCAGTCTCAATACCAGAAACTTGGCTGTTCGTGCTACATTCCCCTGAGAATCCATCATCCCCTACATTTTCCAAAAGGCTCCTGCACTACCTGCCTACCTCTCTTACCTTTCCTGGAGTTAACCCATCTATGTGATTGTATCTGAGACTTGCCCCCTTCCTGGAATTGCCATCCATCATGCACCCTTGCTGTTGTAAATTCCTCATTGCATCTAACTGCCTCTCCAACCCATCCATTCGATCTGATAGGATGCGCAACCAACAGCATTTATTACAGATATAATCCTCAGAAATCCATAAACTCACACCGGGATAAAACTATCACACTGCAATAAAACCGTCACACTGGGGTTAAACCATCACACTGGGATAAAACTGTCACATTGTCATAAAACTGTCACACTGGGATAAAACTGTCACACCGGGATAAAACTGTCACACTGGGATAAACCTGTCATACTGTAATAACATTGTCACATTGAGATAAAACTGTCACACTAAGATAAAACTGTCACTCTGGGATAAAACTGTCACACCGGGATAAAACTGTCACACCGGGATAAAACTGTAATACTGGGATAAAACTGTCACACTGGGATAAAACTGTATTACTGGGATAAAACTGTCACACTGGGATAAAACTGTCACACCAGGATAAAACTGTCACTCTGGGATAAAACTGTCACACCGGGATAAAACTGTAACACCGGGATAAAACTGTCACACTGGGATAAAACCGTCACACCGGGATAAAACTGTAATACTGGGATAAAACTGTCACACTGGGATAAAACTGTCACACCAGGATAAAACTGTCACTCTGGGATAAAACTGTCACACCGGGATAAAACTGTCACATTGGGATAAAACCGTCACACCGGGATAAAACTGTCACACCGGGATAAAACTGTCATACTGGGATAAAACTGTCACACTGGGATAAAACTGTCACATTGGGATAAAACCGTCACACCAGGATAAAACTGTCACACCGGGATAAAACTGTAATACTGGGATAAAACTGTTACACTGGGATAAAACTGTCACATTGGGATAAAACTGTCACACCGGGATAAAACTGTCACACCGGGATAAAACAGTTACACCGGGATAAAACTGTAATACTGGGATAAAACTGTCACACTGGGATAAAACTGTCACACCGGGATAAAACTGTAATACTGGGATAAAACTGTCACACCGGGATAAAACTGTCACACTGGGATAAAACTGTAATACTGGGATAAAACTGTCACACTGGGATAAAACTGTCACATTGGGATAAAACCGTCACACCGGGATAAAACTGTCACACCGGGATAAAACTGTCACATTGGGATAAAACCGTCACACCGGGATAAAACTGTCACACCGGGATAAAACTGTAATACTGGGATAAAACTGTCACTCTGGGATAAAACTGTCACACCGGGATAAAACTGTTAGACTGGGATAAAACTGTAATACTGGGATAAAACTGTCACACTGGGATAAAACTGTCACACCGGGATAAAACTGTAATACTGGGATAAAACTGTCACACTAGGATAAAACTGTCACACCGGGATAAAACTGTAATACTGGGATAAAACTGACACACTGGGATAAAACTGTCACATCGGGATAAAACTGTCACACCGGGATAAAACTGTAATACTGGGATAAAACTGTAATACTGGGATAAAGCTGTCACACCGGGAAAAAACTGTAATACTGGGATAAAACTGTCACACTGGGATAAAACTGTCACTCTGGGATACAATTGTCACACTGGGATAATACTGTCACACCGGGATAAAACTGTCACACTGGGATAAAACTGTCACACCAGGATAAAACTGTCACATTGGGATAAAACTGTCACACTGGGATAAAACTGTCACACCGGCATAAAACTGTCACACCAGGATAAAACTGTCACATTGGGATAAAACTGTCACACTGGGATAAAACTGTCACACCGGGATAAAACTGTAATACTGGGATAAAACTGTCACACTGGGATAAAACTGTCACACCGGGATAAAACTGTAATACTGGGATAAAACTGTCACACCGGGATAAAACTGTCACACTAGGATAAAACTGTCACACTGGGATAAAGCTGTCACATTGGGATAAAACTGTCACACTGGGATAAAACTGTAATACTGGGATAAAACTGTCACACTGGGATAAAACTGTCACATCGGGATAAAACTGTCACACTGGGATAAAACTGTAATACTGGGATAAAACTGTCACACTGGGATAAAACTGTCACATCGGGATAAAACTGTCACACTGGGATAAATCTGTAATACTGGGATAAAACTGTCACACTGGGATAAAACTGTCACTCTGGGATACAATTGTCACACTGGGATAAAACTTTCACACCGGGATAAAACTGTAATACTGGGATAAAACTGTCACACTGGGATAAAACTGTCACACCGGGATAAAACTGTCACACTGGGATAAAACTGTCACACCAGGATAAAACTGTCACATTGGGATAAAACTGTCACACTGGGATAAAACTGTCACACCAGGATAAAACTGTCACATTGGGATAAAACTGTCACACTGGGATAAAACCGTCAAACCGGGATAAAAATGTAATACTGGGATAAAACTGTCACACTGGGATAAAACTGTCACACCAGGATAAAACTGTAATACTGGGATAAAACTGTCACACCGGGATAAAACTGTCACATTGGGATAAAACTGTCACACCAGGACAAAACTGTAATACTGGGATAAAACTGTCACACCGGGATAAAACTGTCACATTGGGATGAAACTGTCATATTGGGATAAAACTGTCATATTGGGATAAAACTGTCACACCGGGATAAAACTGTCACATTGGGATGAAACTGTCATATTGGGATAAAACTGTCACATTGGGATAAAACTGACACACTGGGATAAAACTGTCACATTGGGATAAAACTGTAATACTGGGATAAAACTGTCACACCGGGATAAAACTGTCACATTGGGATAAAAATGTCACACCGGGATAAAACTGTCACATTGGGATAAAACTGTCATATTGGGATAAAACTGTCACTCTAGGATAAAACTGTCACATTGGGATAAAACTGTCACACTGGGATATAACTGTCACATTGGGATGAAACTGTCATATTGGGATAAAACTGTCACACCGGGATAAAACTGTCACACTGGGATAAAACTGTCATATTGGGATAAAACTGTCACACCGGGATTTAACTGTC
Organism: Chiloscyllium punctatum; assembly: GCF_047496795.1. NCBI lineage: Eukaryota > Metazoa > Chordata > Chondrichthyes > Orectolobiformes > Hemiscylliidae > Chiloscyllium > Chiloscyllium punctatum. Next base: position 11,262,679 of record NC_092776.1, on the reverse strand, counting down.
ACATTGGGATGAAACTGTCATATTGGGATAAAACTGTCACACCGGGATAAAACTGTCACATTGGGATAAAACTGTCACACCGGGATAAAACTGTCACACTGGGATAAAACTGTAATACTGGGATAAAACTGTCACACTGGCATAAAACTGTCACACCAGGATAAAACCGTCACACTGGGATAAAACTGTCACATTGGGATGAAACTGTCACACCGGGATAAAGCTGTCACACTGGGATAAAACTGTCATATTGGGATAAAACTGTCACACCGAGATAAAACTGTCACATTGGGATAAAACTGTCATATTGGGATAAAACTGTCACACTGGGATAAAACTGTCACATTGGGATAAAACTGTCACACCGGGATAAAACTGTCACATTGGGATAAAACTGTCATATTGGGATAAAACTGTCACACCGGGATAAAACTGTCACTCTGGGATAAAACTGTCACATTGGGATAAAACTATCACACCGGGATAAAACTGTCACACCGGGATAAAACTGTCACATTGGGATGGAACTGTCATATTGGGATAAAACTGTCACACCGGGATAAAACTGTCACTCTGGGATAAAACTGTCACATTGGGATAAAACTGTCATATTGGGATAAAACTGTAACACCGGGATAAAACTGTCACATTGGGATAAAACTGTCATATTGGGATAAAACTGTCACACCGGGATAAAACTGTCACATTGGGATAAAACTGTCATATTGGGATAAAACTGTCACACCGGGATAAAACTGTCACATTGGGATAAAACTGTCATATTGGGATAAAACTGTCACACCGGGATAAAACTGTCACATTGGGATAAAACTGTCATATTGGGATAAAACTGTCACACCGGGATAAAACTGTCACATTGGGATAAAACTGTCACACCAGGATAAAACTGTCACACCGGGATAAAACTGTCACACCAGGATAAAACTGTCACACTGGGATAAAACTGTCACACCAGGATAAAACTGTCACTCTGGGAAAAAACTGTCACACTGGGATAAAACTGTAATACTGGGATAAAACTGTCACACTGGGATAAAACTGTCACATTGGGATAAAACTGTCACACCGGGATAAAACTGTCACATTGGGATAAAACTGTCACACCAGGATAAAACTGTAATACTGGGATAAAACTGTCACACCAGGATAAAACTGTCACATTGGGATAAAACTGTCATATTGGGATAAAACTGTCACACCGGGATAAAACTGTCACATTGGGATAAAACTGTCACACCAGGATAAAACTGTCACACCGGGATAAAACTGTCACACCAGGATAAAACTGTCACACTGGGATAAAACTGTCACACCAGGATAAAACTGTCACTCTGGGATAAAACTGTCACACTGGGATAAAACTGTAATACTGGGATAAAACTGTCACACTGGGATAAAACTGTCACATTGGGATAAAACTGTCACACCGGGATAAAACTGTCACATTGGGATAAAACTGTCACACCAGGATAAAACTGTAATACTGGGATAAAACTGTCACACCAGGATAAAACTGTCACATTGGGATAAAACTGTCACACCGGGATAAAACTGTAATACTGGGATAAATCTGTCACATTGGGATAAAACTGTCACACTGGGATAAAACTGTCACACCAGGATAACACTGTCACATTGGGATAATACTGTCACACCGGGATAAAACTGACACACCAGGATAAAACTGTCACACTTAAAACTGTCACATTGGGATAAAACTGTCACACCGGGATAAAACTGTCACACCAGGATAAAACTGTCACTCTGGGATAAAACTATCACATTGGGATAAAACTGTCACACCGGGATAAAACTGTCACATTGGGATAAAACTGTCACACTGGGATAAAACTGTCACACCAGGATAAAACTGTCACTCTGGGATAAAACTGTCACACTGGGATAAAACTGTCACATTGGGATAAAACTGTCACACCGGGATAAAACTGTCACATTGGGATAAAACTGTCACACCGGGATAAAACTGTAAGACTGGGATAAAACTGTCACACCGGGATAAAACTGTCACATTGGGATAAAACTGTCACACTGGGATAAAACTGTCACACCAGGATAAAACTGTCACATTGGGATAAAACTGTCACACCAGGATAAAACTGTCACACCGGGATAAAACTGTCACACTGGGATAAAACTGTCACACCAGGATAAAACTGTCACTCTGGGATAAAACTGTCACACTGGGATAAAACTGTAATACTGGGATAAAACTGTCACACTGGGATAAAACTGTCACATTGGGATAAAACTGTCACACCGGGATAAAACTGTCACATTGTGATAAAACTGTCACACCAGGATAAAACTGTAATACTGGGATAAAACTGTCACACCAGGATAAAACTGTCACATTGGGATAAAACTGTCACACCGGGATAAAACTGTAATACTGGGATAAAACTGTCACACTGGGATAAAACTGTAATACTGGGATAAAACTGTCACATTGGGATAAAACTGTCACACTGGGATAAAACTGTCACACCAGGATAACACTGTCACATTGGGATAAAACTGTCACACCGGGATAAAACTGTCACATTGGGATAAAATTGTCACACTGGGATAATACTGTCACACCGGGATAAAACTGACACACCAGGATAAAACTGTCACACTTAAAACTGTCACATTGGGATAAAACTGTCACACCGGGATAAAACTGTCACACCAGGATAAAACTGTCACTCTGGGATAAAACTGTCACACTGGGATAAAACTGTCACACCAGGATAAAACTGTCACTCTGGGATAAAACTGTCACATTGGGATAAAACTGTCACACCGGGATAAAACTGTCACACCAGGATAAAACTGTCACATTGGGATAAAACTGTCACACCGGGATAAAACTGTAATACTGGGATAAAACTGTCACACCGGGATAAAACTGTCACATTGGGATAAAACTGTCACACTGGGATAAAACTGTCACACCAGGATAAAACTGTCACATTGGGATAAAACTGTCACACCGGGATAAAACTGTCACATTGGGATAAAACTGTCACACTGGGATAATACTGTCACACCGGGATAAAACTGACACACCAGGATAAAACTGTCACATTGGGATAAAACTGTCACACCGGGATAAAACTGACACACCAGGATAAAACTGTCACATTAGGATAAAACTGTCACACTGGGATAAAACTGTCACACCGGGATAAAACTGTCACACCAGGATAAAACTGTCACTCTGGGATAAAACTGTCACACTGGGATAAAACTGTAATACTGGGATAAAACTGTCACACTGGGATAAAACTGTCACATTGGGATAAAACTGTCACACCAGGATAAAACTGTAATACTGGGATTAAACTGTCACACCAGGATAAAACTGTCACATTGGGATAAAACTGTCATATTGGGATAAAACTGTCACACCGGGATAAAACTGTCACATTGGGATAAAACTGTCACACCAGGATAAAACTGTCACACCGGGATAAAACTGTCACACCAGGATAAAACTGTCACACTGGGATAAAACTGTCACACCAGGATAAAACTGTCACTCTGGGATAAAACTGTCACACTGGGATAAAACTGTAATACTGGGATAAAACTGTCACTCTGGGATAAAACTGTCACATTGGGATAAAACTGTCACACCGGGATAAAACTGTAATACTGGGATAAAACTGTCACACCAGGATAAAACTGTCACATTGGGATAAAACTGTCACACCGGGATAAAACTGTAATACTGGGATAAAACTGTCACACTGGGATAAAACTGTAATACTGGGATAAAACTGTCACATTGGGATAAAACTGTCACACTGGGATAAAACTGTCACACCAGGATAACACTGTCACATTGGGATAATACTGTCACACCGGGATAAAACTGACACACCAGGATAAAATTGTCACACTTAAAACTGTCACATTGGGATAAAACTGTCACACCGGGATAAAACTGTCACACCAGGATAAAACTGTCACTCTGGGATAAAACTATCACATTGGGATAAAACTGTCACACCGGGATAAAACTGTCACATTGGGATAAAACTGTCACACTGGGATAAAACTGTCACACCAGGATAAAACTGTCACACTGGGATAAAACTGTCACATTGGGATAAAACTGTCACACCGGGATAAAACTGTCACACCAGGATAAAACTGTCACATTGGGATAAAACTGTCACACCGGGATAAAACTGTAATACTGGGATAAAACTGTCACACCGGGATAAAACTGTCACATTGGGATAAAACTGTCACACTGGGATAAAACTGTCACACCAGGCTAAAACTGTCACATTGGGATAAAACTGTCACGCCGGGATAAAACTGTCACATTGGGATAAAACTGTCACATTGGGATAAAACTGTCACACCGGGATAAAACTGTCACACTGGGATAAAACTGTCACACCAGGATAAAACTGTCACTCTGGGATAAAACTGTCACACTGGGATAAAACTGTCACATTGGGATAAAACTGTCACACCGGGATAAAACTGTCACATTGTGATAAAACTGTCACACCAGGATAAAACTGTCACACTGGGATAAAACTGTCACACCAGGATAAAACTGTCACATTGGGATAAAACTGTCACACCGGGATAAAACTGTAATACTGGGATAAAACTGTCACACTGGGATAAAACTGTAATACTGGGATAAAACTGTCACATTGGGATAAAACTGTCACACTGGGATAAAACTGTCACACCAGGATAACACTGTCACATTGGGATAAAACTGTCACACCGGGATAAAACTGTCACATTGGGATAAAACTGTCACACTGGGATAAAACTGTCACACCAGGATAAAACTGTCACTCTGGGATAAAACTGTCACATTGGGATAAAACTGTCACACCGGGATAAAACTGTCACACCAGGATAAAACTGTCACATTGGGATAAAACTGTCACACCGGGATAAAACTGTCACATTGGGATAAAACTGTCACACCGGGATAAAACTGTAATACTGGGATAAAACTGTCACACCGGGATAAAACTGTCACATTGGGATAAAACTGTCACACTGGGATAAAACTGTCACACCAGGATAAAACTGTCACATTGGGATAAAACTGTCACACCGGGATAAAACTGTCACATTGGGATAAAACTGTCACACTGGGATAATACTGTCACACCGGGATAAAACTGACACACCAGGATAAAACTGTCACATTGGGATAAAACTGACACACCAGGATAAAACTGTCACATTAGGATAAAACTGTCACACTGGGATAAAACTGTCACACCGGGATAAAACTGTCACACCAGGATAAAACTGTCACTCTGGGATAAAACTGTCACACTGGGATAAAACTGTAATACTGGGATAAAACTGTCACACTGGGATAAAACTGTCACATTGGGATAAAACTGTCACACCAGGATAAAACTGTAATACTGGGATTAAACTGTCACACCAGGATAAAACTGTCACATTGGGATAAAACTGTCATATTGGGATAAAACTGTCACACCAGGATAAAACTGTCACATTGGGATAAAACTGTCACATTGGGATAAAACTGTCACACCAGGATAAAACTGTCACACCGGGATAAAACTGTCACACCAGGATAAAACTGTCACACTGGGATAAAACTGTCACACCAGGATAAAACTGTCACTCTGGGATAAAACTGTCACACTGGGATAAAACTGTAATACTGGGATAAAACTGTCACACTGGGATAAAACTGTCACATTGGGATAAAACTGTCACACCGGGATAAAACTGTCACATTGGGATAAAACTGTCACACCAGGATAAAACTGTCACATTGGGATAAAACTGTCACACCGGGATAAAACTGTAATACTGGGATAAAACTGTCACATTGGGATAAAACTGTCACACTGGGATAAAACTGTCACACCAGGATAACACTGTCACATTGGGATAATACTGTCACACCGGGATAAAACTGACACACCAGGATAAAACTGTCACACTTAAAACTGTCACATTGGGATAAAACTGTCACACCGGGATAAAACTGTCACACCAGGATAAAACTGTCACTCTGGGATAAAACTATCACATTGGGATAAAACTGTCACACCGGGATAAAACTGTCACATTGGGATAAAACTGTCACACCGGGATAAAACTGTCACACCAGGATAAAACTGTCACATTGGGATAAAACTGTCACACCGGGATAAAACTGTAATACTGGGATAAAACTGTCACACCGGGATAAAACTGTCACATTGGGATAAAACTGTCACACCAGGATAAAACTGTAATACTGGGATTAAACTGTCACACCAGGATAAAACTGTCACATTGGGATAAAACTGTCATATTGGGATAAAACTGTCACACCGGGATAAAACTGTCACATTGGGATAAAACTGTCACACCAGGATAAAACTGTCACACCGGGATAAAACTGTCACACCAGGATAAAACTGTCACACTGGGATAAAACTGTCACACCGGGATAAAACTGTCACTCTGGGATAAAACTGTCACACTGGGATAAAACTGTAATACTGGGATAAAACTGTCACACCAGGATAAAACTGTCACATTGGGATAAAACTGTCACACCAGGATAAAACTGTAATACTGGGATAAAACTGTCACACCAGGATAAAACTGTCACATTGGGATAAAACTGTCACACCAGGATAAAACTGTCACTCTGGGATAAAACTGTCACACTGGGATAAAACTGTCAGATTGGGATAAAACTGTCACACCGGGATAAAACTGTCACACCAGGATAAAACTGTCACATTGGGATAAAACTGTCACACCGGGATAAAACTGTAATACTGGGATAAAACTGTCACACCGGGATAAAACTGTCACATTGGGATAAAACTGTCACACTCGGATAAAACTGTCACACCAGGATAAAACTGTCACATTGGGATAAAACTGTCACACCGGGATAAAACTGTCACATTGGGATAAAACTGTCACACCAGGATAAAACTGTCACACCGGGATAAAACTGTCACACTGGGATAAAACTGTCACACCAGGATAAAACTGTCACTCTGGGATAAAACTGTCACACTGGGATAAAACTGTAATACTGGGATAAAACTGTCACACTGGGATAAAACTGTCACATTGGGATAAAACTGTCACACCGGGATAAAACTGTCACATTGTGATAAAACTGTCACATTGTGATAAAACTGTCACACCAGGATAAAACTGTCACACTGGGATAAAACTGTCACACCAGGATAAAACTGTCACATTGGGATAAAACTGTCACACCGGGATAAAACTGTAATACTGGGATAAAACTGTCACACTGGGATAAAACTGTAATACTGGGATAAAACTGTCACATTGGGATAAAACTGTCACACTGGGATAAAACTGTCACACCAGGATAACACTGTCACATTGGGATAAAACTGTCACACCGGGATAAAACTGTCACATTGGGATAAAATTGTCACACTGGGATAATACTGTCACACCGGGATAAAACTGACACACCAGGGTAAAACTGTCACACCAGGATAAAACTGTCACTCTGGGATAAAACTGTCACATTGGGATAAAACTGTCACACCGGGATAAAACTGTCACACCAGGATAAAACTGTCACTCTGGGATAAAACTATCACATTGGGATAAAACTGTCACACCGGGATAAAACTGTCACATTGGGATAAAACTGTCACACTGGGATAAAACTGTCACACCAGGATAAAACTGTCACTCTGGGATAAAACTGTCACATTGGGATAAAACTGTCACACCGGGATAAAACTGTCACACCAGGATAAAACTGTCACATTGGGATAAAACTGTCACACCGGGATAAAACTGTAATACTGGGATAAAACTGTCACACCGGGATAAAACTGTCACATTGGGATAAAACTGTCACACTGGGATAAAACTGTCACACCAGGATAAAACTGTCACATTGGGATAAAACTGTCACACTGGGATAATACTGTCACACCGGGATAAAACTGACACACCAGGATAAAACTGTCACATTGGGATAAAACTGTCACACCGGGATAAAACTGACACACCAGGATAAAACTGTCACATTAGGATAAAACTGTCACACTGGGATAAAACTGTCACACCGGGATAAAACTGTCACATTGGGATAAAACTGTCACTCTGGGATAAAACTGTCACACTGGGATAAAACTGTCACATTGGGATAAAACTGTCACACCAGGATAAAACTGTCATACTGGGATAAAACTGTCACATTGGGATAAAACTGTCACACCAGGATAAAACTGTCACATTGGGATAAAACTGTCACACTGGGATAAAACTGTCACACCGGGATAAAACTGTCACACTGGGATAAAACTGTCACACCAGGATAAAACTGTCACACTGGGATAAAACTGTCACACCGGGATAAAACTGTCACTCTGGGATAAAACTGTCACATTGGGATAAAACTGTCACACCGGGATAAAACTGTCACATTGTGATAAAACTGTCACATTGGGATATAACTGTCACACCGGGATAAAACTGTCACATTGTGATAAAACTGTCACATTGGGATATAACTGTCACACCGGGATAAAACTGTCACATTGGGATAAAACTGTCACACCGGGATAAAACTGTCACTCTGGGATAAAACTGTCACATCGGGATAAAACTTTCACACCGGGATAAAACTGTCACACCGGGATAAAACTGTCACTCTGGGATAAAACTGTCACTCTGGGATAAAACTGTCACATTGGGATATAACTGTCACACCGGGATAAAACTGTCACATTGTGATAAAACTGTCACATTGGGATATAACTGTCACACCGGGATAAAACTGTCACTCTGGGATAAAACTGTCACACCGGGATAAAACTGTCACATTGGGATAAAACTGTCACACCGGGATAAAACTGTCACTCTGGGATAAAACTGTCACATCGGGATAAAACTTTCACACCGGGATAAAACTGTCACTCTGGGATAAAACTGTCACACCGGGATAAAAGTCTCACACTGGGATAAAAGTCTCACACTGGGAGTGCACCACTTTGACCATTAAACTTGTTGGAGATCTGAGATGTCGTGGCTGGTCTCAAAATTGAAGCAACCCTTTCCTAACACAGATGGACAAATTTTGTCTCAGCCTCCGAAGAGTGTCAAGGCAACATCATGGAATGTTTTTTATGTGGAGGTTGATGGATTTTTGTCAGTCGGGGAATTAAACTTTATTGAGGTAGACAGGATGTAGAATTCGAAATACAAACTGATTGGGTTATGAGATTAAGGAATTGATAAAATGTAGAGCGTGCTTGAGGGATCGAATGGTCTATTTCTGACTGTATTCCATATGCACATACATCTGTTTCAGATCATCATTGCTCACAGCCCCACAACAGTGGAGAACATATGCAGTTCTCCCGACTCACTATCTATTCTCACATTCTATTCATTATGGTTAGAGAATGAAAATGTTAATTGGTGAGAAACTCATCCAAAGACTGTTGCCAAAACCTAACAGCCACTATTATTGCTCTTTCACACCAGCCTTTCATAGCAAAGTGACTTTTTAATGGCCCTAACCTCTTCTCAATTGTTAATCACCGGAAAGGCATTTGTGCCAAGTAACTGCACAGCAGTCTGCAGCTCTTTCTATTGGTTTTATAACAATCCTGACTCGCAATAAATGTTCCACAACTTTGGCTACAGTGCTGGAAAAATGGCAGCGGGGTATGGTCTATATTGTGCTCCTCCTGAGACAGCATTTTGTGTGATTTGAGCATAAATCGGGAACTAAGCCAATCTTGTAGAATACAATCCCCGAACGGCTACAGTAGACAGAGGACATTCATCCCATCTCGTCGATGCTAGCCTTCTGAAGGGGAAATTCACCGACACGGTGCAGAATTGAAATGGCTTGAAGTGGCGAGTAGGTGGCTAGCTGTCCTACCTATGAGGCAGAAGGGTTGTGGGTTCACTTTTCAATCCTGGAGACGAGAGAGTGCAGTGTAGGCTGATAATACCGGCGCAGTACTGAGAGAATGCAACACTGTCAGCTGTGCCATTTGTCAGCTGCATCGTCCAGCCAAGGACCTGCCTACACTCTTTGGTAGATGTCTCCAGCTCAAAGACTGTTCAGAAAAGGACAGGGGTGTTCTCCCTAAAGTCCTCCCTCGAGTAAGAATGTCAGGAAACAGAGGTTATCTGGTTCGGCATCACATTGCTACCTGAGGGACCTTGCTGTGCACTAGTTGGCTGTCTCACTTTCCCATTTTTATGGTAACTACAGTTGAAAAGTATTTCTCTGGTGTGAAGTACCTTGGGACATCCTGAGGCCATAACAGGGCAATATATGATTGTGTGTCTTTGTATTCACTGCCATGAGACATGGACTGGCTGTGGAATTTCGGTGCTACCTGCATCTGTTGAACAAACACTTGAGTTTGTGACTGACATGTGCCACTCCCTTCAACCGGAGTGATGAGGGAAGAATATTCAGTTGGGAGAGGTCTTTAACAGAAAGCAATTCTTTTTTCCATAGAAACAAAGATAGTGATTGGTGTATTCTCCAAATAGATAGCTCAATACGGACAATGAGAAAATTTTGAGAATGCTCAGCAGAATTCGGAACAGAAAGGAGGGAGCTACCGATGCCCAGATCCTGAAAGAAAATCTGAATGGCCTAATGACAGTCACAATCTACTGCTCATGGTATAGCTAAAATAAAACATGATCCACTTCCCCCTTAGCTTTAATCTTCTCCAGCTATAAATCCTTCAAGATCTCTGAGTTCCCAGCTTTTTGCTTATCCTGTATTTTCTTCTTTCTGTCGGTTGCTATGCCTTTAGCAATCTAGGTCCCAAACTCTGAATTCAACCCTGCAAGTCTCTCTATTTACAGAGTGATTGAATTGTACAGCACGGAAACAGAACCTAAAAACAGAACATATCCTAAATTAACCTCGGCCCATTTGGCCCATATCCCTCTAAACCCTTCCTAGTCATATACCCATCCAGGTGCCTCTTAAATGTTGCAATTGTACCAGCCTCACTACTTCCTCTGGCAGCTCATTCCACACATACACCACCCTCCGCGTGCAAAAGTTGCCCCTGAGGTTCCTTTTATATCTTGCCCCTCTCACCTTAAACCTATGACCTCTAGTTTCAGACTCCTCTGCCCTGGGAAAAAGCCCTTGGCTTTTCACTCCATCCATGTCTCCCATGATTTTGTAAACCTCGATAAGGTCACCCCTCAGCCTCCTACACTCCAGGGAATATAATCCCAGTTTATTCAGCCGCTCCCTATAGCTCAACCCCTCCAAACCCATCAATGTCCATGTAAATCTGCAATTAATGCTTTCAAATTTAAGAACATCTCTCCTAAAGCAGGGAGACCAGAGCTGAATGCAGTGTTCCAAAGGTGACCTAACCAATGTCCTGTACTGCCTTGATCACCCAAACATACAAATCAGGAATAGGCTATTCACTCTTCTATCCTGCTTCACCATTTAATAAGATCATGGCTGATCTGCTTAATGCAAAATTGCACCAACCCCCAATAACATTTCACCCTCTTGCTTATCAAGAATCTATTTATCTCGGACATGACAATATTCAAATAATCTCCTTCCACCACCTTTTCAAAAAAAGAGTTCCAAAGACTCCAAACATTCTGTAAAAGAAATTCTCCTCATCTCTGTCATTAATGAGTGACCCCTTATTTTAAAATAAGTTTCTCCTGAATAGGGAACAACCCACTCTACATCCACCTCATCCAGACCTCATCCATTTCAGTTCTAGTGAAAGGTTATTAACCTGAAACGGTAGCAGATTATTTCCGAAATGTTCTACTTTTCAAATCTTAAGCTCCTGCAGCATTTAACGTTATGGAGGGAGGATCTTGTGGCTGTGTCTCTGTCAGCACAAGAGTACCTTGCCCTTGAGTTAGAAAAATATAGTGTAAATTCCAGTGAAGACCGGTACTCCTATCCCAGAGGGTGCTGCACTGTTAGAGGGGTTGTCTCACAGATGACATCTTTCAGCACAGGTCCTGGCTGCCTTCTCTGGTGGGGATTAATGCATCACAGGGCACCATTCAAAGAAGGCCAGTGTAGTTCTATTTCATGTCCTGGGCAATATTTATCCCTCCACCATCACCATGAAGACAGATGATCTGATCATGATCATATTGGCTGGTTGTGGGATCTTGCACATCATTGGCTGTAAAATGATTTCAGACGCATGAAAGGAGCTTGAGAAATGCAAGTGTTTGATTTCAAGTATGGTGGCATTGCTGATATGTCAGCTTGACATCATTTGTCTCAGTAATTATAACACTCGTGTCAAAATGTGTCGTTGCAGTGGGAACAAATGTTGATGCATCACTCGCAGGTGACTTTATTAAAACTGAGGACATGATATGTGGGGAAAACAAGTTAACTGGTCAATTCATGGAATGTAAGATAAATCTTTTAACTTTGTTCCTTATTTCTTTCAACTTTGTTCTTAAGGTTTTGTACTTAGGTATTTTGTACCTAAAATGGCACCATGTGGGGCAATATTGAAAACGTTTCACTGTACTCCTGCACTTGAGGACAAGTGATAATAAAGTCTAAATCTAAATCAGATGTGATATCAGATTACAGACCCCACTGTTGTCTATCTCTCTGCTATTAACTCTCCAATTCCATCCAATCCTATCTATCTCCCTGCTATTAACACTCCAATCCTGTCTAAATCTGTGCTAGTAACTTTCCAATCCTGTCCAATCCTGTCTTATGTCTTTGCTATTATCTCTCCAATTCTATCCAATCTTATCCATCTCCCTGCTATTAACACTCCAATCCTGTCCAGTCCTGTCTTTCTCCCTCCTACTAACCCTCCAATCCTGTCTAACTCTCTGCTAATAACTCTCCAATCTTGTCTATCTCTCTGCTATTAACTCTCCAATCCTGTCTATCACTCTACCATTAACTCTCCAATCCCATCCAATCCTGTCGATCTCTCTGCCATTAACTCTCCAATCCCATCCAATCTTGTCTATTTCTCTGCTATTAACTCTCTAATCCCAGCCAATCCTGGTCAACTCCAGTGTGTGCTTTGATTATCATGTTTGATAGATTCTCACAAATATTTTTTGCTTCTTCCTGATGTTTCTCACAAAACCTGCCAATGAATGCTTAGGTTTTGCTTCATTGCTTTCAAGGATTGGGAATGCGTTTACCGGTGGAGATGGGCCACATAGTGAGAGACCCCAGGGCTGGACTGTAGATGATACACTGGAGCAATTGGAGGTCACCTGACCCATCCTGCCATATTGGTAGCCTGCTTCCTTTGTAATACCAATGCTGCACTGTTGCCCCAGCTCCCTCTCTAAAGGTGTTTCCTTGTACCTTTATCTTAATTGATTTTCCCAATCATTAATCAATTTTAAAATCGCTGACAAGATTGGCATTTGTTGTCCATTTCCACTTGCCCTGAAAATTGGTTGAAGAGGTGACTCTTGAACCTCTACAGTCCATATGTACAAATTCAGTCCCAGATAACTACTTAACTGCTCCCTATGAAACTTTGGATTGATAAGATTTGATAGTAAACACTGTAAATATTTTAGGGAGATCCAGGATTTTGAGACCAACATAGAGGCGATGGCCTAATGATATTTTTGCCAGACTGTCAAAGAGACGGAGATAATGTTCTGGAGACACAGATTCAAATCATTGCAATGGCATTTGGAATTTGAATTCCATAAAATAATTCTGGAATTAAGAGTCTAATGATGACCATGGATGCATTGTCAATTGTCAGAAAAACACATCTGGTTCATTAAAGTCCTTTAGGGTAGGGAATTGCTCTCCTTACCTGGTCTGGCCTGCATGTGACTCCAGACCCACAGCAATATGGTTGACCCTTAACTGCTCTCTGGGCAATTAGGGATGGGCAATAAATGTTGCCTGGCCAGCAATGCCCTCATCCCATGAATGAATAAAAGAAAAAAAACATGATCTCTAGTCAGGATGATGTGTGAGATTTGAAGATGATACCATCTATCAGACATGATGGGGGTCACAGATTTGGGTTGTGTGATTGAAGAAGCCTTAGTGACTTGCTTCTCCCCCTGCAGTGACACAAACAGTGCCCCTTCAAATAAAGGGGGAACTGCAAAAGTAACACTAACCAAGATACTTAATACATACGATTGCATTAATTTAGGTTACTTACTTTTTATTATTTAAAAGTGTGTAAGTTCTTGGCCAAGGTGACCTGCGAGAGGCACCTCAGATTGGAAGTGCGTTGCTAGGCATTTAAAAAAAATTGCAAGTTGAAATAATATTTTAAAAAGAAACACAATAATCACTGTTGGTATGTAGTTTTAACATACATGAAGATGCATATAGGCATACATTGAAATATAACTCTCTGCTATTACCATGCCTTAAGAGTACAGTTACTTTTTTCACATTGATGGTTTCAGGACATACAAACATTGAATCCACAGTAGATCACCAGGATAACTATTGCCATAAGGATAGCCAACAATCCTCATCAAAGTGTATGACACCAGGACAAAGCAGTTCTGCCTTTAATGTTAGGTAGGGTGTCAAATAGGTTAGACAATGAAATAAACCATTTTCCAGCAACACACTCTCAAGCATGACAACCATGCTGTCAATTCTGATTTCACTTCCAATCAGGCTTATGTCCTTCAATCTCACCTAACCCAGGAATCTGTGTCATATCCAGAAGATCAACTCTTATTGCAGAAAGTTTTCATTCAGTTTTAAACAATACGATATCCACAAAGTTGATTGTTCACTGGAGTGTTCCAAAGCACAGTGACGTCCATTAGTAACACATCCCCTAATTCACTTTGTTCCCACATTGCATGGAAACTCAATGTTCCTCATGTGTAATGATATTATTTTTGAAGAGGGAAAATAGATAGAGACAGAGAGAGAGAGAGAGAAATCAGCTTATTGTTTGCCCTCTGATCTTGCATTTAAGTATTGAATCATCAATCACTTTCATAATTCAAAGCACATTTTAACTTTCTATTTCATCTGGCTATTGAGACAAGATAGATTATAAAGAAATCATTATATAAGGACAAATTTGGTCAATAAGACTGGAAGAGTGTACATTTTTTTATATGACACTATAAAAGCAATTTTTGTTTCACTTTACTTTCCAAGTAAATTTCTTTCTGAAGACAGTCATTGAAAGACATGATGATATGTTGGGCATTGATAGGTTTTCATTATTTTTACAGCGTAGCGCAAATCCTTGTTCTTCTTGTCCCACTTGTGGATGACAGTGAGGAGAAACTGGTTGTCCCATTTTCGTCCCATTATTAGGAAGTTGCTGTTCGGATTCTCCAGCTGGTTACAAGGGCAAGTTGCTCCATTTTTTATGAACAGAACCAACTTCTTCAGATCTTTCTTCTTCAAGGGTCCCATCTTCAGCACTTTCTTCTTCCTCTGCGAGATGATTTTGCGATCTCCTTTCTCCCTCTTTATCTCCTTGATTTTCATCTTGAGTGCTACAAACATAAAAAGAAAGAAGAACAGAGATAATTAATGATCTGTTTCACGCTCTCCTTTCAACTGTACTGGGATCAACCATGGTAGGTCACTTGGTTTTATGACAGTTGTTGATGAAGATAAGGTGTCTCTAGTGCTCATCTCTGTCATGTGTGTTGTAGACCAGACCAAACCCCCTCAAAATATTTTTAGAAGGTAACCTCAACCCTAACTTTCACTTATTTTAACGGTAAATGTAAAATGCTGTGTTTCAGATATGTGTGATTCTGGTCTCTGTCCTTTCGGAAGGATGTTATGAAACTCTAAAGGGCTCAGAAACGATTTACAAGGATGTTGCCATGGTTGGAGGGGTTGAGCTATAGTGAGAGGTTGAATAGGCTGGGGCTGTTTTCCCTGGAGTGTCAGAGGCTGAGGGGTGACCTTATAGAGGTTTATAAAATCATGAGGGGCATGGATAGGATAAATAGATAAGGTCTTTTCCCTGGGATGGAGGAGTCCTGAACTAAAGGGTATAGGTTTAGGATGAGAGGGGAAAAAATTAAAAGGGACCTAAGGGGTGGCTGTTTCACACAGAGGGTGGTACGTTTATGGAATGAGCTGCCAGAGGAAGTGGTGGAGGCTGGTACAATTATAGCATTTAAAAGGCATCTGGATAGGTATATGAATAGGAAGGGTTTGGAGAGATATGGGCCAAATGCTGGCAAATGGGACTAGATTAGGTTGGGGTATCTGGTTGGTATGGATGAGTTGAATGGAAGGGTCTGTTTCTGTGCTGTACATCTCTATGATTCTGTGGCTCTATGACTGGTCAATCTAGTTGACGTTAAGCAAAACACTATTTATTCAAACACTACAGTTAAAATACAACAAAAGAAAAAAGAAGTTAGAATAACTTAACTCTACTGGAAAACTTAACAGTCTAATAGATACAGTAACTCTTACTATTAAGTGTTCCAATATAGTAACATTCCATAAACACACCCCTTGTCAAAAAGGCAAATTCCGAAATCAGATTTTCTCACATGCAACACCTACAGTAGGAAAAGAAACGCCAGCTTTTAGCAGTAACTGAGAGAGAGAGAAAAAAATAACTTCTACTTCTTCAAAATTCCAGCAGCTTCTGCCTAAAGCTAAACCTAAGAAACTAAAGAAACTGGAAATCCTGGTCTGTGAGAGCTGGCAACGCCCTTCCAGGCTGCTTCTATTGTTCCAACTTTTCAAAACTTGAGGCCTCACAAGCTATTTCCTTGGCACCTCCCATTCAATCTCTCTCTTAAAAGAAACCAGGGCAAAATGTACCTCTTGAAGCTACAGCATTGTCACATGTTGAAGATGATTGTTTAACCAGAGCCTTTTCCAGAGGAATTAGGGATGGGCATGAAGAGCTAACCTTGCTAGCAACACCCAAATCCCATGGAAGAATAAAAGAAACGCGCGTATCTGGCACAATGACAGAAATTATTGGAGAAACATCCCAACAAACTTTACCACCAGAAAACTGTGCGCATTGTCTGGAAATGAGTTGAAGGTTCTGTGCTGGAGAATGCTGAGACAGATTCCTGGGGAATTACACTCAAACTGAGAGAAAGGTTAGCAAGGCAGATGGAGTGCCCTTTGCTCTCATTGACTGATCTCAGACATTTGGCAAGACCTGGGCTGATTCTGATGTCTTTAAATCAATTGCTCTGACATTTCCAAGAACAACCCAGTTAATCCCACTCATCCAGCTCTTTTCCCATATCCCTGCGATATTTTTCTCTTTCAGTGTTTATCCAATTTTGTCGACTGGTGAATTGGTTGTCACTAGCCTCTCAGGCTGCACAGCTCATGCGATCATAACATAGAAAAGCAGGACGTTAAATGGCTCGCTGCCAGGCAGTGAATCAGGAACTAAGACACAGAACTTTTCCTTGTCAGCAACTTTATTCTCTTGCGTGCACTGTTACATGTTAATCCTCCATTTACTGAAACAAGAAGCAGGAGTCAGTTTGACCTCTACAACTGTTTATTTGCATTTCATATTTTAATACAAACTCCAGTCTGCACTCTGCCCTTTCTAACCCACTGCCCTGCTGGGTAAACTAACCCTTAATGGATACCCCAAGCTGCTCAAGTTTTCCTCAAAAAATAACCCCTTCATCCCAGGAATGAGCTGAATGAACCAAATATCCAGTCCCATGCGTTTCCGTTCTCTTGAAATCAAGAATCTTTTCCTGATGGGAACTGAATGACCCCTCAAGATTAATTTTTGATTTTCACCCGTGACCCTTTACCATTTCATTTGCGGCTCCCAATTTTCCCCAGTTAGATTAACATTTTTAAAAAAGTCTGAAAGGAAATAAGTCAAGAAAAGTGCTGTGTTTTTAATTGGGGATCGAATGCTAATCATTCTGCTGCTATTCTACACATTCAAATGGTTATTTTAATGAGAAACATTGTAGTGCTCAAAATAAACCTGTGCAAGTGGTATGACGACACCACGTTGAGAGATAATGATATCTTTAATTGTAAGAACAGCTTATAATTCCAGCCATTATAGTTTTAAATATAGCTGAGAAGATAAACGACTGTTAATATCCAATTAGAAGTTATTTTATTTCAGGTCATAAGCATTATCTTAATTTTATGCAACTTCAGTTAAAGTTTGTTTGAAAGAACTAAGGGTTACGATACCGAAGGACATAGATAAGGTGAATATTAGGGGTCTTTTCCCCAGGGTGGGAGAATTCAAAAGTAAGGGTCATATTTTTAAGGTGAGAGGAGAAAGATTTCAAAAGGACATGAGGGGCAATGTTTTTTACACAGAAGAAGTGGTGGATGCAGATACAGTTGCAACATTTAAAAGACATTTAGGTAAGTACATGAATAGGAAAGGTTTGGAGGGATATGAACCGAATATAGGCAGGTGGAACGAGTTTAGTTTGGGAACATGGTCAGCGTGGACTGTTTGGATTTCATGCCATATGACTCTATGACTGTATGACTTCACTGACAAATTATGGATTTCAAAATTGCAACAATTCAGAAGTAGTGCATTTTAGTGATTTCTGTCTATTGATACATAAATTCA
Source organism: Chiloscyllium punctatum (assembly GCF_047496795.1). Classification (NCBI taxonomy): domain Eukaryota; kingdom Metazoa; phylum Chordata; class Chondrichthyes; order Orectolobiformes; family Hemiscylliidae; genus Chiloscyllium; species Chiloscyllium punctatum. The sequence goes on along the minus strand of NC_092776.1, from coordinate 11,244,074 downwards.
AAGTGTATTTATTTATAAAGTATATAAATTATTCATCAAGCATAGACAGCAACTAATTTGCCGTGGTTTAGAAATGGCAAAACTCCATTTTGCATCAATTGTTAATTTTACACAAAACTTGCTAACTCCTGTTCTCAGTATTGTTTGGGTTGAAGTGTCTTTTCCCTAATGTTGTTTCTGTTTCTTTCGCCAAACATTGTCAATCTGTGTCCTCTGTTTATTGACCCTACAGCCACTGGGAACAATTCCTCTTTATTTAGTCAATCTAAGTTTGTTATGATTTTCAGCACCTCTGTAAAAATCTTTCTGCCTTCTCTGCTCTGGGGAGAACAACGCCAGAACCTCATAACCATAATCCCTCATCTCTGGACCCATTCTAGTAAATCTCTGCTGTCCCCTTTTTCAAAGTTTTGAGTCCTTCCTAAAGTATGGTCACCTTTCAAATGTCAGCAAGTTTTCTCTCTGAACAGGATTCACATGATATCAGGTTGAGGAAGGGTTTAAGCTGGGGAAGGTGACTGACGTAAGTTGATTAGTGTACAGGAGATCTTCTCCTGGTTTGAACTGCTAAGGTCATTTATAATGCCTCTTGTCCGCTCCCTCACCCCAGCTCCCCATCCCTCTCCCACAATATTGACGGGAAGAGAATGCCAGCCAGTGAAGATTTGGTGCCTTTTGACTTCCATCTTTGAAAATCAGTGACAGACCTTTGAGGAGGGTCAGTGCTTCCTCCTCAGACGGGTTGACTCCTCCCACATTATCGCCATCATTCCCTGACAAACTAAGTTTGAACTCTTCCAATCAGGTCTCTTCCCTCTTCTCAAAGTTACAAATGACAGTCTAAGGGACAATGACGAATGTAAACTATCCTCTGTGCCTTCCTCAATCTGATTGTCATCAAGGATAGCGCCAGCTACAGAGAAAAATTGAATAGTTGGAGCTTTATGACTCTAGAAAAGTGAACACAGTGGTGACATTTAATGATACATGTTCAGAGCCCAGGATGTGACGGGGAGTAGGGGTTATACTGAGATCAGATAATCAAAGCCTTGCATTCTTGGAGGACTGCTGTGTTCGGGATGGGGTCAGGGGTCACTGGGCTTGGGTTAAGGGTCACTATGCTCAGGTCAGGAGGCAGGGTGCTGGGCTAGGACCCGCGCTTCCTTTTCCTTCTTCTGTGCACATTCACAAACTGTACTGACCCTGTGCAAAAAGGAAATAACTTGCATTCCTATCACACCTCACACAACCTGAGGATGTCCAAAGTTGTTTCACAGCCAATGCTCGACTTTCTTTGAAGTGTCAACACTGTTATAATGTCGGAGGTGCTGCAGCCAATTTGCTCACAGCAAGCTCCCACAAACAGCAATGAGATAATATCCAGATAATCTTGTTAACTAACATTGGTTAGCCCCAGGTAACCGTGGAAAGCTGCCCTGAGCTGCTTCCAAACAGAAGGTGTGGGATATTTTATATCTAGCCCAGGGGGCAGACTGGAGTAACGGTTTAATACTTCATACAAGAGGCAGTATCTCAACTCTGACTTTAATTCTACTCCGAACTCTCTATAACAGAACTGAAAGCACCTTCCTTCAACCCAGACACAATGTCGAGGAGTCTGGAAGGAGTAATACCTGATTCCATGCAAAGATCACCACTGGAGTGATAATGTTACAGGGACTTGGCCAGCTGGAGTATGCAGGAGACAGAGTGCACCTTTCACTCTCTGTAATAATGTGGTTTAAGCCATGTAAACTGTTATAATGGCTGCAATAATGCAATAAACTTTATATTGTTAACGCAACAAAACTCTTCTAGTTGGACCAGAAAGTTGGACATCCTCATCCACCCGAGTGCTCTCAGGTCTGGTAGGAACATAAACAAAACTATACCCTCTGACTCACATCTGACATTCTTATGAATGGATGTTCTATTACCAATGCAACAATGATGCCCCCTCCAACACCTAATGGGTCTTGGAGTTAACTTTCTTTCTGCCGCAGCTTTTGGTCTGTGTTGCATCATTCCCTATTTAACTCCACTAGCACCAACTGCCCTATATGTGGTAGTGGTGAACTTATAAGCCATCTCTGAACACATGGAACTGATCATCTTCATTACCCATATGAAGTTGTCAGAGTCCCAAAGCATCTGTGGGGCTGCTTTCCCTTTAGCGAGAGCTGACTGGGGGGGAGTTTAGCCCAAGAGTCACCATGCCTCAGGCGAGGGGTGAGGTGGAGAAGATGGTGACCTCAGCCAGTTTGGGAATTGAACCCATGCTGCTGTATGGCAAACCAGCTATCCATGGCGACTTCAACCCCAAAGGGCTGTCTAAGCAGCAAGATACCTTGGAAACTATAACTAAGCAAGTTGCAGATAGTCAAGACATTGTTGTGATTGTTCTGCTAACTGTAAAGATGCCAAAGTGTTACAAAGAAAGGGACATTCTTAGAATCCTTTACAGCGTGGAAGCAAGCAACTCATCCCATCGAGTCTGCATAGCCCCTCTGAAGAGCTATGCAACCTGCATTTCCCATGGCCAATCCACCTGACCTGCACATCTTTGGACTATGGGAGGAAACCGGAGCACCCGGAGGAAACCCACGCAGACACGGGGAGAACGTGCAAACTCCAAACAGACAGTCATCTGAGGGTGGAATCGAGCCCAGGTTCCTGGTGCTGTGAGGCAGCAGTGCTAACGACTGAGCCGCAGTGCCACCCCATTACTCCACTTCATATTGTTTGTAGGACAGAGAATCAGATAGAGGGAGGAAAGGAGGAGGAGAGGTTGTGCATTACAATGAGATATGTTTGACTTTCTGTGCTTACAATGTTACAGCAGATGACACTCAAAAGTTCTTTATAAGTTGTAAAGCACTTTGACTTATGTTCATGAAAGGAGAGAGATAATTGTAAATCTTTCTCCTAGCACACGACAACCTCCAACCAATAACACTGCGGTAAATGAGTTTATGTCCATCTGACATCACAGTAAAAGTTTCAAGGTAAGAGCTAGCCCAGCACCTTATCAATGTGCATCTCCCTCCTTGTCCTGATCTGTTGGAGATGTCCATATTATGCTTTGGAGTCTGTTTAGGTACCAGACTTCAATCCTCAGGATAAAGACAGCCTCTAACCTTGACTGATTGACTGAGTGCAGGAAACACCATCCTCTCCGATATAGCACAGGACTGAGGGATGTGATAGTAATGGGAAGGGGATTTGCCAGGATGTTCCCTTGGCTGGGGGGGGGGGGGTTTAGCTATGAGGAGAGATCGGACAGGCTGAGATTGCTTTCCGTGCAGCAGTGGAGACTGAGGGGAGGACCTGACTGTATTGTATAAAATTCTGAGGGACATAGGTAGGATAGGCAGGAGAGATCGGCCCTCCTTGATGAAGGGATCAACGACTGGGGGCATAAATTTAAGGTCAAGGGTGGGTCGTTCAGTGGGCATGTGAGAAAACATTTTTTCACCTAGAGGGTGGCAGTAATCTAGAACTCCCTGCCTGTAAGGATGGTAGAGACAGACACCCTCATCCCATTGGGGAAGTATTTAGATGTGCCCTTCTGATACCAAGGCTATGGGCCAAGTGCTGGAGAATGGGATACGAATAGTTAGCTGGTTGTTTTTCACCAGCACAGACTCGAAAAGGCCTTTTTCTATGCTTAGACCTCTCTGACTCTCACCACAATTAACCTCTCCAGACATACTGCCTCCTCTTCATCTCTGCAGTTAAGTAGCATCATTGACATAAAGAACATGTTGAAAGTGAGATACAGTTTCAAGAAAGATGAAGTCGATCACCAAACACACTTAACAAGCAAGATATGTGGGTACCCATCACGATATTGAATGGTGGAGTTGATTTGATGGGCCGAACAGCCGACTTTCGCTCCAGCTCCTTATAGTCTATGGATAGTTCAGATTCATGCACGCTGTTGTATCGTATTTCAGCTTGTGTTGAAGTGTATAGTGACAGAACCCAGTGAAGATTACTGCTGGGTGAGCGCATGGACCTAACTGGACTGACCACAGGACAGCAGGTTCAGGTCAGAACCCAGCACATTAAGAGCACCCACACCTCCTCCCCACATCTGAATTTACCCCTGTTGTTTTATACCCTCCAGCTCTGTTGCATTCTATCAAGAGGATGTTTCTACAGGAAGGTAGGGCATAAAGACCATTGCGTTGGTTTGAAATGCGTGTCCTGTGCTCTGTACTTTATGTAAGTATTTGCATGATTTCACTGCATTCTTCACACACATTACAATATCTTGTTAATCCAGAACATCAGGAGCTACAGACTGCAATCTACTTGAATTTTTTCAGTGGTTTAATGATAGAATGACCATTATCCGCAGTGAATTACAGACTGGAATCTAATCAAGGATCTGGGTGGTTTACATGTAGAATAGCAGATCTTAGGAATCAATTACACACTGACATCTAATCGAGAGGTTCAGGTGGTTTATGTATAGCATAAAAGATAACTGGGAGTGAGTTACAGACTGGAATCTAATTGACGAGTTCAGAGACTTTATATATTGAACAACAGATACCAGGAATGAGTTGCAGACTGGAATCTAATTGACGAGTTCAAAGACTTTATATATTGAATAACAGATACCAGGAACGAGTTACAGACTGGAATCTAATTGAGGAGTTCATGAGGTTTATATGTGGAATAACAGATACCTGGGAGTGAGGCACAGACTGAAACTTAATCAAGGGCTTTAGGGATTTATATATATATGGAATAACAGATATCCAGAAATGAGTTACAGACTGGAATCTAATTGAGGAGTTCATGAGGTTTATTTATGGAATTCCAGCTATTTGGAAGTGAGTTGGAGGGTGAAATGTAACCAAGGGGTTTGGGTGGTTTAGAGACGTCAGTGAGTGAATAAGCTGAAGGTGGAAAACTTATCGAAACTAATAACAAACTAATATGAAAGGGGCTGTTTTTCTGTCTTCCACCTTCATCATTAGGTTCTGCAGCGCAGGAATATGAACATTGTGGTTAGCAACAGCAGCAGAGAATCAAGGAACATTTCACCCTTGGATAAAGAGTCTAGAGTAACATGTTTTACTTGGAAGAGATGCCTTAGTGCAATGCCAGAGACTAGGAAATCAATTGAGCAGATTCGAATTTGACACTCAGCTCAGAATTATGCTTGGATGGCAAGTGTGCTTTCTTCAGGATTAGCAATAAGGAATAAATTAAATCCTTTTACAAATCACTAGTGGAAAGAATTGAGCCATGGTTCAGACACTTTTACTCAACACATTTTCGCAACAATTGCTGTTGGTCAGACTCAGCTGAGATTTCACAATCAGAATGATAGAACCTTTCAGCACTAACACTGGTTATTGGGCTCTTGTGGTGTAGTGGTAGTGCCCCCATGTCTGAGGCAGGAGGGCTGGGTTCACATCCTACCAGCTCCAGGGATGTGCCATCGCATATCCGGTGACCAAAGGTTTTCTGACGCTGTCTATGACAGGCTCGGCCCAGGGCTATCAAACAAAGCTTTTCTAGGTACATGCAACAATAATAATTCAAATCAAATCAGAAAACAGTTTCCACTAGTATATTCCACATCGCATCCACTTGCTGTTAAACAAAGGTTTCTTACTTCCTCCTCTGGCTCATTATCTCAATATTTCACATTCAATTTATATTCTCAGATCATAGAGTCCAGTGGCCAGGACTTTCTGGAAGATAGGGGTTGAGGGGTGGGTGGGTGGATATTACCAGCCTCAATGCTCACTCTGACCACAACAACAGAAAGGAAAATAGTCACTAAAACGACTCTGTCTTATCAGGCCTTGTTGGGGATTACAGTGATCCTCAAAACCTATATTTAGTTCCTCACTCTAGGCAGATTAGATTAGATTAGATTACCTACAGTGTGGAAAGAGGCCCTTCGGCCCAACAAGTCCACACCGACCCTCCGAAGGCTCTTCATGTTCCTGTCAATAGGGTTCGCTGAGATGATCCTTTTGTCTTGTCAGGGCATGCTGTCCCTGTCTGTCTCAAGGTACTTTTGCTTACAAGAGACATAGAACACTTCACAGTTTATAAAGTCTCTGACATTTTAGATGAAAAAAAAACAACTTATAGCAGTTGATGTGGGAAAATATTCTTGCTGACAAGGTACTTCACAAAAGGTTCAGTCATAAAATAAGAGCCCACAGAGTTGGACTACTATTTTGGCATGGGTAGAGAATTGGTTAATGGGCAGAAAACAGCAAGTGGGAACGAGGGGTTCTTTCTCAGGTTATTGACCTGTCACCAATGGGGTTCCACGGGCTGGGACCGCAACTGTTTGCAATATATGTTAATGACTTGGAGGAAGGAAGCAAAGGTACTGTAACCAGATTTGCAGATGACATAAAAATAGGTGGGAAGACCCACTGTGGAAGCTATACAAGCAGTTTAGAGAAAGATATATTGATATTTTAGTAGGTCGGCAAAAGTTGGCAAATATAATATAGTTTGGGAAATGTCAGCTTCATTTTGGAGGGAGAACAATAGAGTGAACTATTTAAATGCAGAAAAACTGTAGAAAGCTGCAACAGCATGGTGGATCAGTGATTAGCACTGCTGCCTCACAGCGCCAGGGACCCTGGTTCGATTCCAGCCTTGGGCGACTGTCTGTGTGGAGTGTGCACATTCTCCCCGTGTCTGCGTGGGTTTCCTCCGGGTGCTCTGGTTTCCTCCCACAATCCAAAGATGTGCAGGTCAGGTGGATGGGCCATGGGAAATTGCCTCACAGCGCCAGGGACCCGGGTTCGATTCCAGCCTCAGGCAGTCTGTTTGGAGTTTGCACATTCTCCCCGTGTCTGTGTGGGTTTCCTCCCACAGTCCAAAGATGTGCAGGTTAGGTGAGTTGGTCATGCTAAATGGCCCATAGAGTTAGGTGCATTAGTTAGGGAAATGGGTCTGAGTGGGTTACTCTTCAGAGGGTTGGTGTGGACTAGTTGGGCCAAAAAGCCTGTTTCCACATTGTAGGGAATCTAATTTAATCATGTCTGATCAGTGACCCAATTCCATGAGCCCATCTTTGTTCCAGATCCTTTAGCACCATTAGAGAACAAGAATCTAGAGGGCTCAGATTTACAGTTAATAATTGACCTAGTAGAGAATCCCTACAATATGGAAGCAGCCCATTCGGTCCATCCCGACTCTCTGAAGAGCATCCCACCCAGGCCCACCCCATCCCTGTTACCCTGCATTTCCCATGACTAACTGTCCTAGCCTAGACACTGTGGGCAATTTAGCATGGCCAATCCTCCAAGCTTGCACACCTTTGGACTATGGTAGGAAACCTATGCAGACACAGGAAGAATATGCAAACTTCATTCAGACAGTCAGGTTGGGATCGAACCTAGGTACTTGGCATTGTGAGGCAGCTGTGCTAACCCTTGAGCCAAGTATCATTTGCCCTTTCTAGAAGAGACTTCCATGTGCTGGCTGTGGTTAATGTCAGTCCCACAAAACGAGGGTGACATAACCTTCAGTCAATGGGAATAGTCTCCACATCCCAGGCCCCTCATGATTTAATGACATCAATCAAATCTCCTCTCAACTGTTTGCTCTTGAAAGAGAATGACCTGTGTTTCCACAACCTGTCAATGTAACCAAAGTGCATTCTCTCTGAAATTATCGTCTCAAACCTTTTTTGCAATCGCTTAACTGCTTTCATCTTCTTCCTAAAGAGCGGTGCCCGAAATTAAACAAGAAACTCCAGATGAGGCCAAACTAGAATTTTTAAAAGGTTCATCATTACATACGATCCCTACAGTGTGGAAGTAGGCAATCCAATCCATAGGGCCACCCCAGCTCTCCAAAGAGCATCCCAACCAGGCCTTGCTTTAGGCTGGATGTTGTTAGAATGAAGAGGGTTTATGAGGATTTATTAGGACATTACCGGGAATGGAGGATTTGAGTTATAAGGAGAGGCTGGATAGGTTGGGACTTATTCCATTGCAGTAAGTTGAGGGGTGACCTTACAGAGTTTTATAAACTCATGAGGGGTATAGATAAGGTAAATGACAGGTGTCATTTGCTTAGGGTGGGGGATTTCAAACTAGAGGGCATATTTTTAGGGTGAGAGGAGAAAGATTTAAAAAGGACATGAGGGGTAATGTTTTTACACAGACAGTGGTTCCGGTGTGGAATAAACTGCCAGAGGAAGTGGTGGCTTCAGGTACAGTTACGGCATTTAAAAGATATTTGGATAAGTTCGCAAATAGGAACGGTTTGGAGGGATATGGGCCAAGTGCAGGCAAGTGGGACTAGTTTAGTTTGGGATCGTGGTCAGCATGGACTGGTTGGACTGAAACGTCTGTTTCCATGCTGTATGACTCTATGCCTTCTGATCCTATGAGTCTAATACCCTTTGACAACTGCTTTTGTTGTGCCCTCCCCGCCCCCCAGAAATCCCCCCCTCCCCCACTATAGATCTCGATATTAATATTTTGTGAAGCAGTGTGGTGTGGAAATGGAGGAAGGGCACGTAACCTCATAGAGCCATAGAGAAGTACAGCACAGAAACAGACCCTTCGGTCTATCTCGTCCATGCCGATCAGGCATCCTAACCTAATCTAGTCCCAATTGCCAGCACTTTCCCCAAATCCCTCTAAACCCTTCCTATTCATACACCCATCAAAACGCCTTTTAAATGCTGTAATTGGACCAACCTCCACCACTTTCTCTGGCAGCTTATGCAATACACGCATCACCCTCTGTGTGAAAATGTTGCCCCTCAGGTCTCTTTTATATCTTTCCCCTCTCACCCTAAACCTATGCCCTCTAGTTCTGTACTCTCCCACCCCAGGAAAAAGATCTTGCTTATTTACCCTATCCATGCCCCTCATGGTTTTATAAACCTCAGCCTCCAAAGAATTGCCTTGCCCCTCTGAAAAAGAAAGATAAGGTCCTTACTCTGTTTTGCAGTCTGCTTATTTGACAATATTGGTGAGGAATGCAAAGCAGAGCCTTCCCGGTAATCTAAATCCAAAATAAATCTGCCTATTAATTAATCCTAATTAAGGAAGCAACTCCAAAGACAGCTCTTTCCTGTTAAATTGCCGTATAAGAATATCCTGGCCTTAATCGTGCACTTCAATTTCCTTTGCCTGTGTATGCTGCCTGGGAGAGAGATTTGAAAACCTGCACCTCCATATTCCTGCTTTAGGACAGTCCCCATCGCAAAAGCGGGACTGAATATATTCAGAAGAAAGACCTTGGGCAGAGTGTGGTAACTGAAGGGGAATTGACAGCTGAGATGCACTGCGTCTGAGCTTCATGAGGTTCCTCAGGGACCTCAGCACTCCTTTAAAAGAGCACCAGGTGCAAAAGAAACTGCCATAAGCCGCTGACGTGTATTATACTCGCGTCGAGAGGTGTTACTTCAAGCAGGTCCAGGGATTGCAGACCTGATCACAACTGACAGTGTATTCAAGAAAATTCCACATTGGATACGCCTCTGTGACAGGGAAATGGGACAGGAACCACTTTCAGACAGTAATTTAAATAGATTAGATTAGATTACTTACAGTGTGGAAACAGGCCCTTCGGCCCAACAAGTCCACACCGACCCGCCGAGCATTCCATAACATCAATGAGCATTCCATAACATCAATGATTTACATTTATATAGCACCTTTCGTGTGGCAAAAAAATTTCAAGATGCATCTCAAGAGTAAAAATGGACAAAACTAAAGTCTAGTCAAAGCATGGATTTGCTAACTAAAAGGAGACAGGGAATTAAGAGCATTTCAAGATCGAAAAGTGTAGCACTGGGAAAGCACAGCTGTTCAGGCAGCTTCCGAGGAGCAGGAGAATTGACGTTTCAGACATAAGCCTTTCATCAGGAATGCCCGAAACATCGACTCCCCTGCTCCTCGGATGCTGCCTGACCTGCTGTACTTTTCCAGCGCCAAACTTTTTGACTCTGGTCTCCAGCATCTGCAGTCCTCACTTTCTCCTAACATTTCAGGATGTAAACCTGTAACTAGTGGTGTGATAAGAGGGATCAGTGCTATGTATTTACAATATATATTCAAGACCTGGATCAGGAATATGAACGTGCTATTGCCAGATTTGTGGATGACACAAAAATAGGTGGGAAGGGCAAGGGTGAGGATGACACACAAACACTGCAAAGGGATACACACAGGTTAAGCGATTGGGCAAAAACTTGGCAGATGGAGTATCTTGTGAGAAAATGTGAGATTATGTACTTTGGCAGGAAGAATAGAGGAGCTGAATATTAATTTGATGGAGAAAGATTGCAGGAAGCTACAGATGAGGGGATTTGGGAATACTTATACATGAATCACAAGAAACTAACATTCTAGTTCTGCAGGAAAGGCAAATGGAATATTGGTGTTTGTTTTAGTATAAAAGTAGGGAGGTTTTATTGTAGTTATGGGCAGCATGGTGGCTCAGTAGTTAGCACTGCTGCCTCACAGCACCAGGGTTCCCGGTTCAATTCCAGCCTTGGGTGACTGTCTGTGTGGAGTTTGCACATTCTCCCCGTGTTTGCGTGGGTTTTCTCCGGGTGCTCCGGTTTCCTCCCGCAGACCAGGTGAATTGGCCATGCTAAATTGACCATAGTGTTAGGTGTATCAGTCAGAGGGAAATGGGTCTGGGTGGGTTTCTCTTCGGAGGGTCAGTGTGGACTTGTTGGGCTGAAGGGCCTGTTTCCACACTGTATGGAATCTAATCTAATCTAAGTATATAAAGCATAAGTCAGATCACAGCTGGAGTACTGTGAACAGTTTCAGGCCCATTTTCCAAGGAAAAATAGACTGACATTGGAGGCAGAGAAGGTCTGCTAGGCTGATACAAGGTATGGGGGATTGTCTTATGAGGAGAGGCTGAGGAGGTCAAGCTTATACTCATGGGAGTTTAAAAGAATGAGAGGTGACCTTGTTGAGAGGGGACTTGTTTGGCTAGATACAGAGAGGTGATTCCTCTTTATCAGGCAGCCTTGGACCAGACAGTGCAACTTATTCTGGTACAGGGTCGCAAATTTATGACAGAAATGTTGAGGAATTTCTTCTCTGACGATAGTGAATCTGTGGAATTTTTTACCACAGAGGACTGTCAAGGCTGGTTCATTAAGTATATTCAAATCCTAACACAGACAGAGTTTTAATAGGGAAGAGAATCAAGGGTTAAAGGGAAAAAGCAGGACAGTGGAGTTGAGGATTATCAGATGAGTCATGATCTCATCAAATGGGAGACTAGGCTAGATGGTCTGAATGGCCATCCTGCTGCTCCTATATCTCATGGTGTTAGGAAAACCTTAACACATGTGTCTAAACATTTGGATGGAGAGGTAATTTCTGAGCAGAAATGGAAGCGAACGAGATGTTTTAGGAAGGAATTGCAAAGCTTGGCCCTGGAAAGCTGAAAGTATCATTATTAATGGTACATAGAAAATTGAAGGGGATATGCAAGGGGAAGGAATTGGGATATGTCTGGGTTCTCAGAGAGTTGATAAGGAGTCTATACACAGCACAAGGGTTATCTTTTACTGTTAATACAGTCTTCTTTGATTCTCTGCTCCCTTTAACCTGTGTGCTTGCACCCAGCTATATCACTTCATATCCCCTTGCACTGAACTGCATCTTCCTTCCCAACTCATCGACAGTGACCCTCAGTCTTTTCCTCACTCCAAATTAGTGCAACAGCATTTTCCAAAACTGCAGCCTCAGCTGGAGGTGGCAGTGTAATGGGAACGGACTCCAAACTATTGGCCTGAACTGATACTGGGAGTGAAGCCAGTTCAAATCCAGCAGTGACAACCTGAGGGTTTACAGATTAAGGAACTGGTGCATACTTGAACAGTGACTTTACGCAGTGAGCTGTACAAACACATCAAAGACAAAGGATTTCGGCGGGGGATGGGGAGTGGAGTTAACTTTGAAAGAACTGGTGTACGTTCCAATCTCTGAGTGGCTGCTTTCTATGCTGTGCACTTCAATGGTGATAATAATATGAAGTTGAAACCAATTCTGTCAGTTGTAACCAAGACAGACTTCAACACAACTCCAGTCTGAGTAACTGCTTATTGCCACTCTATGTTTTGTGTCCTCTTCATCTACTCCCACTTTCCCAATTCAAACTGTTTGATAAAAATCTCTGAGGCGGTGCCATTTTCAAACTCTGTATAAACCACATCCACATAATTCACTTCTCCATTTAATTTCTTTCCTTCAAAGAATTCTATAAGGTTGGTGAAGCATGACCTGGGTTTGAGAATTCCTGACAAACAAGCTCAATTAACTAATTTCCCCCAGAACGCTCAGTGATCTCTTTCTTTAATTCCCTCATGGGATGTGGGCACCGCTGGCTAGGTTGGCATTTATTGCCCATCCCTAACTGCCCTTGAGAAGGAGACGGTCAGCTCAGTTGGCTGGATGACAGGTTTGCATTGCAGAGTGAAGCCAAGCAATGAGGAATGAAAGCAGCAGCTCATTAATCAATCATAGCCAATAAAGAACAGGTTGAGTGCTGATTGATTTAACAACATAGGAAATAGGAGCAGATGTTGACATAAGGCAGCATGGTGGCTCAGTAGTTAGCACTGCTGCCTCACAGCACCAGGGACCCAGGTTTGATTCCAGCCTTGGGTGACTCTCTGTGTGGCATTTGCACATTCTCTATGTAGGTTTCCTTTGGGTGCTTTGGTTTCTTCTGACAGTCCAAATGTGTGCAGGTTAGGTGGACTGGCCATGCTAAATTGCCCACTGTGTTCAGGAATGTTTAGGTTAAGGGCATTAGTCAGGGGTAAATGTAGGGTAATGGACCTATTGTGCCAAATGGCCTGTTTCCCCACTGTAGGGATTCTATGAATTTAGATCATTCAACCCCTTGAACTTGCTTCCTCCATTCAATAAGGTCATTTTGTATTCCATGTTCCTAATTGCCTCAATAAACTTTGCTTCCCTGTCCAACAAGAATCTATCCATCCACACATTTTGACTCTGATCTCCAGCATCTGCAGTCCTCACTTTCTCCCATTTTTATTTTCAGTCAATCAACATGTTCAGACATTTCATGGTACATCCTTCGAATGGGTGGGTCTAGATCTCAGTCTCCTGGTCCAGAGGTAAGGACAGTGCGCCACACCACAAGGGCCCTCACCCATCAATGGCAGTCTTGCTAAATATCGGAATTCAAGCGTGTGCTTCTAGTTCCACTTAAAATTTTTGAATGAAAAGTCAGACTCCCAAGCTAGTGGGGACAAGTTCAAATCCCAGCTTGGTTAAGATGTTCAGTTCAACAAAAGAGAATCTGGAATTAGAGTAGAACCAAATAGATTCTCGATTGTTGATTATAAAAAAGGCTCTATCTGTTTCACTAATGTCCTTCAGGAAACGCTGTTCTTGCCTGATCTGACATGCCTTTGATTTCTGGGGTGGTGGAGAGTCAGTTAACTCAGCTGGATAGATGCCTGGTTTGTGATGTAGAGTCATACCAACAGGGTGGGTACAATTTCCATCACTCGCTAAGATTACCTCTCCTTCTCAGCCTCTCTCCCTCACCCTGAGGCCGGGTGACCCTTAGGTTAAGCTCACCACTCCTCGTCTGTCTTTCTCAACAGGGAGAGTAGCCTGATGTCTTTGTAAGATTATGGTAACCTTGCCTTTTATATATGCATCCCCAGACTCAACCAATATGGTTGACCCTTAACTGTCCCCTACGCAATGAGGGATGGACAGAAAATGCTGGATAAGCCATTGATGCACACATGAACAAATAAAAACAACTCCATGAATTCTCCACAAAAAATCTCCTCCTTAGCAATAGGACAGGCTTATTCTTACAAACAAGGATCAAGAACAGGCAGGCCACTCAGCCCTTCAAACCTACTCTGCCATTCAATGTGGCCTTAGTTGATCTGATTTTAACTTCAACTCTGCATTCCTGAATATCCCTGATAATCTTGGAGTTTTAGAGGCTTATCGAGGTTTATAAAGTCATAAGGGGCATGGATACAGTGAATGGCCAAGGTCTTTTTTCCTAGGATAGGGGAGTCCAAAAGAGGGCATAGGTTTAAAGTGAGATGGGAAAAATTCAAAAGGGACCTGAGGGGCAACTTTTTCACACTGAGGGTGGTGCATGTATGGAATGAGCTGCCAGAGGAAGTGCTGGGTAACCAGGAGGCTGGAAGAACACAGCAAGGAAGACAGCATCAAGTGATGGAGAAGTCAATGTTTCAGGTGTAACCCTGTGATTTATCCCCCTCCTGATGCTGCCTGGCTTCCTGTGTTCCTCCAGCCTCCTGCATGTCCCTCCTGATGCTGCCTGGTTTCCTGTGTTCCTCCAGCCTCCTGCCTGTCCCTCCTGATGCTTCCTGGTTTCCTGTGTTCCTCCAGCCTCCTGCCTGTCCCTCCTGATGCTGCCTGGCTTCCTGTGTTCCTCCAGCCTCCTGCCTGTCCATCCTGATGCTTCCTGGTTTCCTGTGTTCCTCCAGCCTCCTGCCTGTCCATCCTGATACTGCCTGGCTTCCTGTGTTCCTCCAGCCTCCTGCATGTCCCTCCTGATGCTGCCTGGTTTCCTGTGTTCCTCCAGCCTCCTGCCTGTCCCTCCTGATGCTTCCTGGTTTCCTGTGTTCCTCCAGCCTCCTGCCTGTCCCTCCTGATGCTGCCTGGCTTCCTGTGTTCCTCCAGCCTCTTGCCTGTCCCTCCTGATGCTGCCTGGCTTCCTGTGTTCCTCCAGCCTCCTGCCTGTCCATCCTGATGCTGCCTGGCTTCCTGTGTTCCTCCAGCCTCCTGCCTGTCCATCCTGATACTGCCTGGCTTCCTGTGTTCCTCCAGCCTCCTGCCTGTCCATCCTGATGCTGCCTGGCTTCCTGTGTTCCTCCAGCCTCCTGCCTGTCCATCCTGATACTGCCTGGCTTCCTGTGTTCCTCCAGCCTCCTGCCTGTCCATCCTGATGCTGCCTGGCTTCCTGTGTTCCTCCAGCCTCCTGCCTGTCCATCCTGATACTGCCTGGCTTCCTGTGTTCCTCCAGCCTCCTGCCTGTCCATCCTGATACTGCCTGGCTTCCTGTGTTCCTCCAGCCTCCTGCCTGTCTACTTTGGGTTCCAGCAGCTGCAGTATTTTGGGGTGCCTAACTAGAGGAAGTGGTGGAGGCTGGTACAATTGCAACATTTAAAAGGCATCTGGATGGATATATGAATAGGAAGGATTTCGAGGGATATGGGCCAAATGCTGGCAAATGGGACTAGATTAATTTAGGATATCTGGTTGACATGGACGATTTGGACCGAAGGTTCTGCTTCTGTGCTGTATGTCTCTGTGAATCTATGACACTGAGATGGGCTGGTGCAGTAGTGAGAGACAGAATACAAACATTCTTTAACCCAAAGGGTTAGTTTGAGACATTGGGGTCTGTAGTATGAATAGAGAGCCAAGGACTGACTCTCTTGCCTCTCCATTAGCAGGCAGTCTCATTGTCTGTAACGTTGTGTTCACAATCTCGTCTTAAATGATCCCTTGTGACAAGTACACTGGGAATGTTCTTCCCTGAAGGTTTCCCAGCCCCAGTTTGATGACCTAATCAGATAACATTTAAGAACCTTGAACTCCCCTCCCATTACCCTCTGCTCCATCTGGAGTCCTGTCTGTGCTTTGGATGTAAATTAGACAACAAGTAACAAGGGTATTTTTACAAGCTGTGGACTTGGGGGAGGAAGGCGTTTAAGCAAAAGAGAATCAGAGCAATATCCGTAACATCATTCTTGGCCAAACATACTCCTCTCGGTATTTAATGAACGTGAAGAATACTTCCTGATAAAAAGTTGTTCATAAACAGAAATAAAAAGGTTTGGAGCAGTTACCACAGCAGCCAGCCTAGAGATCACTGCCATGTTTGTAATGTTTCAACTCTCTGCAGCCGTGTTTCCAAAGGACTTCCTAACCTTACATTGTCAGTCCTTGACACAAGGGAACAAGAGGCTGTCATTGCATCTCTGAACCTGTACTGTTAAAGAAAACATAGAAGGGAGGAGCAGGATTAGGCTATTCAGCCCTTTGAGTCTGCCCCACTATTCAGTATGATCACAGCTGGTCATCCGTCTCAGTACTGTTCCTGCTTTCTCCCCACAACCTTTTCTCTCTTCAGCTATAAGAACTACAGAGGAACCTTGATTATCCGAAGGCAGACAGTATTTCGTACGGTTAATCAAATTCCGGATAACCGAATGCCGGATAACATTGTTTAGCCGAGCACCAGGACATTGCGATCTCGCGGATAATCCGATATTCGGATAATCAAATGCCAGATAAGCGAGGTTCCTCTGTCTATCTTTCTCAATAGCTCATGACATATTGATTAATATCTCAACCAAAGAGATGAGACCATAAGATATAAGTGCAGAATTAGATCATTTGGTCCATCTAGGCAAACGTGAGGACGGCAGATGCTGGAAATCAGAGTCTGGATTAGAATGGTGCTGGAAAAGCACAGCCAGTCAGACAGCATCCGAGGAACAGGAAAATCGACGTTTCGGGCAAAAGCCCTTGGTGCCCTTACTAATCACAAACCTATCCATCTCTGTCTTAAATACAGAGCTGTAAAGGTGGAGAGTGTGCAGAAATGATTCAGTAGAATGGCTCCAGGCATGAGAAACTCCAGTTATGTGGATAGCTCGGAGAAGTTGGAATTGTTTCCCATGGAGAGGAGAAGGCTGAGGGGAGATTTGACAGAGGCCTTCAAAATCATGAGGGGTCTGGACAAGGTAACAAAACGCAACATGCTCCCGTTGGTGAAAGGATCGTCAATGAGTGAGATCGAAAGCAATCAGCTAAAGAAGGAAAAAAATCAAGACAAGGGAAAAGTTCTTTTCATCCAGCGACTGGTTCACGTCTGATATCCATTGCCTGACAGTTCAGTGGAGGCAGATTCAACTGAAGCACTGGAAAGGGAATTAGGCCGTTATTTGATATGTGCAGGGTTACAGGGAGAAAGCAGGAGAATGATACTTGAGACACTAGGTGTGGAGTGACTGTCTTATGAGGAGAGGTGAATAGTCTGGGCCGAGACACATTGGAATTTAAAAGAATGAGAGATGACCTTATTGCAACATACACGATTCTTAGGGGACTTGACGGGGCCAATGTAGAAAGATAGTTTCCCCTTGTGGGTGAGTCTGGGACCAAAGGGCATAATCTCAGCATCAAGACTATTTAGGACAGAGATGGAATTTCTTCTCTCTGAGGTAGATATCTGTAGAATTATTTACCACAGAGGGGCTGTCAAGGCTGGCTCGTTAAGTATATTCATGGCTGAGATAGACAGACTTTTAATCAGTAAGGGAATCAAAGGTGGATGGGGAAAAGGAAGGAAAGTGGTGTTAAGGATTACCAGATCAGCCATGATCTCATCGAATGGTGCAGCAGACTCAATGGGCTGAATGGCCTGTGTTTGCTGCTATCCACACCGGACATTCAGAGAGCTGGTGCAAACATGAGGGCCAAATGGTAGAATAGTATTTGATTTGATTGATTTGTTTAATGTCATGTGCATTTTGTTATGAAATACAATGAAAAATGTTGTGTAGTGTCGCCACTCTCTGGTACCATCTTAAAACACAGAAAAGTAAACCAAAACATAGAATATAAACGCAAAAAAGTAAAGAAATAAAGAAAAAGTATCCAATTTTGTCGTCTTTCTTGTTAAGGTTCTGCCATGGACCATGGGCCTGGTGACTAGGCACAAGTCCCCTTCACCGTGCTGATGTTGAGACGTACGTTACCACTCTCCACCGCCATTTTGACTTCACAGACACCCTCGCCATTGTGAGTGCTCACTGGATCTCGCCAATACAGATGCTGCCGGGTACCATACCAATCCAAACTCAATTCCACCGTCATTATGAGTCTGTTTCAGGCACGCCTTGCCGATGTAGCCTCTGCCGATGCCGCCAGGTCTTATACTAGGCCCAAACCCAACTCTGTCACAGCAGCTGTGAGCTGGCACTAGGACCGCCTCGTCGAAGCAGAAGCTCTCAGGAGCCTTGGTTTGCCGCCACAAGCCCCCATTGGGCCTACTCATTGCCACGGATACTGTCGCCGTGAACTAGCTCTTCCACAAGAGGTAAGTAAAATAAAAGAGAAAAAAAAAGTAATAAAAAAAGAGAGAAAAGAAACAAAAAGAAAAGCGAATGAAGTGGATGAACCGCAGGTTCAGAAGTCCCACTCCAACGCCAGCTTACTGGAACTTATTTTCTGAGGGCAATATTCCCTCAATTCTGTCTTGATTGCATGTTTAAGCTTTTCAGGTGAGACCTGAACCCCAAATATTTGGCCTCAGAGACAAAACTGTTTTCCAATAAGGCACAGACAGTAATAGTCAGCAAACAAAGTGAGGTAGGAGGCTGGAACTCTCTCCCACAAACAGCAGCTGATACTGAGACGATTATTAATTTCCCAGAAGTGATTTCTCTTCACCAAAAGTATTGACAAATATCAAGCAAATATAGTTTTGTGAATTTAGATTGCAGTTCAGCTACAGAATTGAATCATAGAATTGTTATATACATTTACCTTTGGGGAAGAGAAATCTCCTGATGAAGGAGTTATGCCCGAAACATTGACTCTCCTGCTCCTCGGATGCTGCCTGACCGACTGCACTTTTCCAGCACCACACTCTCATCTCTGAGCCCCAGCATCTGCAACCCTCACTTTCGCCTACTAGTTCATTTCAACACCACTGCAAAGCCTCTTCCCAGGATGACTTTCCTGATGAAGGGCTTTTGCCCGAAATGTCGATTCTCCTACTCCCCAGATGCTGCCTGACCGGCTGTGCTTTTCCAGCACCACACTCTCCACTCTGAAGAGAAATCTCCCCATCTCAATGCTGGGGGAGCCGAGTGCAATGCAAAAGAAGCCTTTGCAACAATCTTTAGCCCGAAGTGGAAGGCTGGAGAGAGATGAGTACAACAGGAAGAGAAGTAGACAGATAAGTAGAGAAGCCAGAGAGATACACAATCACAAATTGCTGGAACAACTCAGCATCTGTGGAGGGAAAGCAGATTAGATTAGATTCCCCACAGTGTGGAAACAGGCCCTTCAACCCAACAAGCCCACACTGACCCATTTCCCTCTGACTAATGCACCTAACACTATGGGCAATTTAGCATGGCCAATTCACCTGACCTGCACATCTTTGGAATGTGGGAGGAAACCAGAGCACCCGGAGGAAACCCACGCAGACACGGGGACAATGTGCAAACACCACACAGACGGTCGCCCAAGGCTGGAATCGAACCTGACACCCTGGTGCTGTGAGGTAGCTGTGCTAACCAGTGAGCCACTGTGCCACCCCAGTGTTAACATTTCGGATCCAGGACCAGTTCTGAAGAAGGGTCATTGGAGCCAAAATGTTAACTGCTCCCAGGAGGACCAGTTCTGCCATAGGACACATCAGATGGCCTCCTTCTTTAGAGACCGCAATTTCCCTTCCCACGTGGTTAAAGATGCCCTCCAACGTATCTCGTCCAAATCCCGCACCTCCGCCCTCAGACCCCACCCCTCCAACCGTAACAAGGACAGAACGCCCCTGGTGCTCACCTTCCACCCTACCAACCTTTGCATAAACCAAATCATCCACCGACATTTCCGCCACCCCCACCACCCAGGTATATATTTCCCTCCCCACCCCTTTCCGCCTTCCGCAAAGACCGTTCCCTCCGTGACTACCTGGTCAGGTCCACACCCCCCTACGACCCACCCTCCCATTCTGGCACTTTCCCCTGCCACCGCAGGAACTGTAAAACCTGTGCCCACACCTCCTCCTTCACCTCTATCCAAGGCCCTAAAGGAGCCTTCCACATCCATCAAAGTTTCACCTGCACATCCACCAATATCATTTATTGTATCCGTTACTCCCGATGCGGTCTCCTCTACATTGGGGAGACTGGGCGCCTCCTAGCAGAGCGCTTTAGGGAACATTTCCGAGACACCCGCACCAATCAACCAAACCGCCCTGTGGCCCAACATTTCAACTCCCCCTCCCACTCTGCCGAGGACATGGAGGTCCTGGGCCTCCTTCACCGCCGCTCCCTCACCACCAGACGCCTGGAGGAAGAACGCCTCATCTTCCGCCTCGGAACACTTCAACCCCAGGGCATCAATGTGGACTTCAACAGCTTCCTCATTTCCCCTTCCCCCACCTCATCCTTGTTTCAAACTTCCAGCTCAGTTACTGTCTCCTTGACTTGTCCGACCTGCCTATCTTCTTTTCCACCTATCCACTCCACCCTCTCCTCCTTGACCTATCACCTTAATCTCCTCCCCCACTCACCCATTGTACTCTATGCTACTCTCTCCCCACTCCCACCCTCCTCTAGCTTATCTCTCCATGCTTCAGGCTCACTGCCTTTATTCCTGATGAAGGGCTTTTGCCCGAAAAGTTGATTTCGCTGCTCGTTGGATGCTGCCTGAACTGCTGTGCTCTTCCAGCACCACTAATCCAGTATGTACTTTCTCTCTGCCGATGTGCCTGACCTGCTGAGTTTTTCCAGCAATTTCTGACTTTGTTTCTGATTTCCAGCATCCGCAGTTCCTTGGTGTTTTTAGGTAGGCATAAACAGATAGATGGATAGAACGAAACAGTACTAAACACATAAGGATGAATTGATCAACGTGCAGAAGGAGCTGTCACAGGGAGTTGTGCTTAGCTGTTACATCTGTGATTACTGACCAGCGAATGCACTTAACGGTAAAGCAAAGCTAACAAAGACATAAATTCTGCTAACGTGCGATGCTACAATCAGAATTTTGTCCTTCATTGAACACATGTGTGCTCTCCCCGCTGTAATTCCAAGGTACTGCTTATTACTTCACAGAAGATCTGCGAGCTATCAATCTGTTCCTCGTAGCTGTCTCTGTTAGAAAAGCCCCAGTAACAGGGGAAGTTCCTCTTTCCACAATGTTTGAGCGTGTTGTGTTCTGTCTCATGCCAGATGTTTGCACCCATGAATGATTACTTGCCAATGCCAGGAATAGCTGGTGAAAGCCAGACTCCAGTGTTCTTGGGTGGTTTTGACAGTCTTCAGACAGAGTGCCAGAAAAAAAGAAGTGCAATCCACAAAGTAGTGTTGTATTTAACACAAAGGATTGTTCGTAATAAGAGAATCTGTGCTCAGGAAATGTCCCTCATATAACTTTCATCAAACATGTGTCCAGTGCTGCGGATTCAATCATTTCTTTTGAAGTTAAGTTAAATTATTTTTAAAAAGGTGCATTTTTATAGCACCTTTTATAAACTCAGGATTTCCAAAGGTGTGATGTAGAGGAGCCGGTGCTGGATTGGGGTAGAAAAGTTAAAACAAAACACACAACACTAGGTTATGGGAGATCAGAGTTGAGAGTGTGGTGCTGGTCAGCTGACCTGCCTAACCTGACAGGTCACAGGCTGACCTGCCGTGCTTTTCCAGCACCACACTCTCAACACCAGGTTATAGTCTAATAACCTGGATGTTGTGTGATTTTTAACATTTTTCAGGTGAGGAGACTGCCATAGGCAAATTGTCAATTGTTGCCAGTCTGAAGTTGCCCATGAAAAGGTGACAGTGTTTCCTTTTTGAAGCATTTGCTTCAGTACAAGCAAGTACCGAGAGAGGGGGAGTCCCAGAATTTTACAGAGCAATAGTAAAGTAACACAATATTCGACCACTTTTGGAATGCTGTTGGTCTCTCTGCCCAAGGGAAGGTGCAGTGAAATTTGAAAGAGTTCAGAAAATATTTATAAGGATCTTGCCAAGATTAGAGGGTTTGAGCAATAGGAAGAGGCTGAATTGGCTGGGGCTGTTTTCCCCGGAGCAGCAGAGGCTGAGGGGATGACCTTCACTGAATCCCTACAGTATGGAAACAGGCCCTTTGGCCCAACAAGCCCACACTGACTCATCAAAACGTATCCCACGTAGACCCATTCCCCAACCCTACTTCCTTACCCCTGATTAATGCATTTAACCTAAACATTCTGAACACTACGGGCAATTTAGCATGGCCAATCCACCTGACCTGCACATCTTTGGACTGTGGGAGGAAACCGGAGCACCCGGAAGAAACCCACGTAGACAATATGCAAGCTCCACACAAACAGTTGCCAGAGGCTGGAATCAAACCCAGGTCCCTGTTGCTGTGGGGCAGCAGTGTTAACCACTGAGCCACCGTGCCAACCTTATAGAGGTTTATAAAATCATGAGGGTCATAGTTAGGGTTAATAGACAAGGTCCTTTCCCCAGGGTAGGGGAGTCCAAAACTAGAGGGCATAGGTTTAAGGTGAAAGGGGAAAGATTTAAAAGACCCTGAGGGGAATCTTTCTCGCACAGAGGGTGGTGTGTGTATAGAATGAGCTGCCTGAGGTGGTGTAGGCTGGTACGATTACAACATTGAAAAGGCATCTGGATGGGTATATGAATAGGAGGGGTTTAGAGGGATATGGGGCAAGTGCTGACAAATGGGACTAGTCGGTGTGGAAGAGGTGGACTGAAGGGTCAGTTTCTGTGCTGTACGTCTCGATGACTCCTATGACTGTATTCCAAGTCAGAGCAGTACACAATTTAAGGGGAAAATTGCAGCTGGATGTACCCCATTTTGAGGTGCTGTAAGATTGGAAGTTGTTGTTAAAAACTCTTAGTGAATTGCTGCGGTGGTATTTATTGATGGTCTGAGTTGTTGGCACTGTGCTATAGAGTCATAGAGATCTACAGCAGAGGAAAAAGGCCCTTCAAATCATCGCATCCATGCTGGTCAAAAGCAACCACCTAACTATTCTAATCCCGTTTCCCAGCCTTTGGCCAATAACCTTGCGTGCTTTAGCATTGCAAAAGCACATCTAAAGTCTCCTTAAATATTATGAGTGTTTCTGCCTCAACTTCCTGTACAGGCTAAGAGTTCCAGATTCTCTCTAAGCTCAACATTATTCCCCACATCTATGGACTGAGCAAATGTCTAAGATGATGGATGGGGAGCCAATCAAGTTGGAGAGTATTCCATCACACGCCTGACTTAGAGTCATATAGTCATAGAGATGTACAGCATGGAAACAGACCCTTCAGTCTAACCTGTCCATGCTGACCAGATATCCCAACCCAATCTAGTCCCACCTGCCAGCACCTGGCCCATATCCCTCCAAACCCTTCCTATTCACATACCCATCCAAATGCCTTTTAAATGTTGTAATTGTACCAGCCACCACTTCCTCTGGCAGCTCATTCCATACACACACCACTCTCTGCGTGAAAACGTTACCCCTTAGGTATCTTTTATATCTTTCCCTTCTCCCCCTAAACCTATGCCCTCTAGTTCTGGACTCCTCCACCCCAGGGAAAACACTTTATGCATTTACCCTAATCATGCCCCTCATGATTTTATAAATCTGTGTAAGGTCACCCCTCAGCCTCCAACACTCCAGGGAAAACAGCCCCAGCTTGACCAGCATCTCCCTATAGCTCAAATTCTCCAACCCTGGCAACATCCTTTTAAATCTTTTCTGAACCCTTTCAAGTTTCACAACATCCTTCTGATAGGAAGGAGATCAGGAGATGTAAAAGTGGCCTAACCAATATCCTGTACAGCCACAACATGACCTCCCAACTCCTACACTCAGTCCTCTGACCAATAAAGGAAAGCATACCAAACGCCTTCTTCACTATCCTATCTCCCTGCGACTCTACTTTCAAGGAGCTATGAACCTGCACTCCAAGGTCTTTTTGTTCAGCAATACTCCCTAAGACCTTACCATTAAGTCCTGCTAAGATTTGGTTTCCCAAAATGCAGCACCTCACATTTATCAAAATTAAACTTCATCTGCCACATCTCAGCCCATTGGTCCATCTGCCTAAGATCCCATTGCAATCTGAGGTAACCTTCTTCGATGTCCACTACACCTCCAACTTTAATGTCATATGCAAACCTACTATCCATACCTCCTATATTCACATCCAAATCATTTGTATAAATATACAGTTGAATTTCAGGCACTGTTTCAATGTAGAAGATACGACAGCCAATTTGCACACAGCAAGCTCCCAGAAGCAGCAAAGAAATACATGAATGAGCGCATCATTTGGATTGAGAGATTTTACATTGTCCCAGATTCTGGCTCCTCTTTGAACAGTAGTGATAGAATCTTCTTTCTCTACCTGAGAGGACACGTTGCCTCATCTGAAAGAAGGCATGTTGATGCCTTGAGGTTATGTTGGGCACAAGTTAAATGTATGACATGTTTTTCATTTCTTTTCCTTTGACTCAGTGGAATGTTTGGAGCAGAAAGTTCCAGGAATTGAGGTTTTCTGAATGTGGCAAAGTGACAGTGACTTCCTTTCAATTAAGTTTTTATCCCACGCCGCAAATGCCAACACATCCCCAAGCTTTTGCTGAAAGCTTACTCCCAATCATACTCTCCACAACCGACCACAACCAGTCTGTGACCTCAGTCCATGTTCCACGAGCCTTGAGGAGGCTTATTCTCCGTGTTTGAATCATCACACGCTTCAACAGAGCACCAGTCTGTTGGCGTCATGTCATAGGCATGTCTGCTACACTCACGCTAACATATGTGATCCTTTGCCACCTTCTGTAGGGTTCCCTGTGGCTCCAGATAAGGAGACTGAGGCAAACAGTCATGGTCTGATCATCACTGTCACAAGGCAAGGTCTTAGCTCTCTTTTTCTACACTTCTTTAGCACTGATTTGAATTTGAGATGCAATGAGATTATTTCCAATGGCCTAAATGGAATGTCTTCTGTTATTCTCTTTCTAATCAACGCCCTCATCCCTCAAGGGCAGTTACTGTTCCAGAGGTATCACTTGCTCTCTGTACATGTGACCAAGCAGATGCTACGACAACGGATGAATCGATACTGCGCAAGAATCGCCAGACAGGGATGTTCCCTGCCAGTCGGGGAACACTTCAGCAGTCAGGGATGTTGGCTTCAGATCTTCGTGCGACCATCCTCCCAGGGGGACTTTGGGATCCGCAACAACACAGAGTGGCCGAGCAGAGGCTGATAGCTAAGTTCAGTACCCATGAGGATAGTCTCGACCAGCACCTGGGTTCATGTCACACTACAGGTGACCCCACTACAGTATACACTCTTTCACACACAAGCGCACATACACGCGCACTCTTACATACTTGCACACTCACACATACCCTTTCATACACATACATGCACACACCCATGCACAAAACACACACACACTCTCACAGCTGATACTCCATCACACTCATACAAACACTCTACCAAGCACACACACATGCAAACGCACACTCTCTCATGTGCACTCACACTCACATGCACACACTCACACTTTCTCTCTCTCTCATGCACGCACACGCACAAATAAGTCTTGGGGTGAATTTGCATTTGCAGAATTGTCTTTGCAGGCACACTTTATTTTGCTCAAAACGCATACAATCTGCAGGCAGTCAATGCAGGCAATCTATCCTTGTAACATTTTATAAATTCCACTTTGGAAATAGAACCAGTCTGACTCAAGGTTGGGATACAGACAGACTCTTAACCTCACACCTTTAATGCATTGTCTGAGCTGACAATAAAATCCTAAGGGTAACATCATTTCATAAGACCATAAGACATAGGAGCTGAAATTAGGCCATTTGGCCTATTGAGTTTGCTCCATTTTTCAATCATGGCTGAAAAACCTTTCAACCCCCCTATCCCACCTTCTCCCCATAAGCTTTGATTCCTTTGGCAATCAAGAACCTATCTATCTCCATTTTAAATACACTCAATGACCTGACCTCCATAGCTTTCTGTGGCAAAGAATTCCACAGATTCCCCACTCTCTGACTAAAGAAATTTCTCCTTTTCTCTGTTCCAAAGGCTCTTCCCTTTACACTAAGGCTGTTTCCTTGGGTCCTAGTCTCTCCTACCAATGGAAACATCTTTCCAACATTCACTCTGTCCAGGCCATTCAGTATTCTGTAACTTTCAATTAGATCCCCCCTCATCCTTCTAAACTCCATTTCCTGATCTAGTGTATCCCAAGATTTTGCGGGATGTTAGAGATGAAATTGTGGGGCCCCTTGCAGAAATATTGGTGTCATCTGCAAGTACAGGTGAGGTGCCGAAGGACTGGAGAGTGGGTAATATTGTATGCCTTTGCTAAGGAGGAACATAAGGAGAAGCCTAGGAACTATTGACCTGTGAATCTAACTTCAGTGGTGAGTAAATTGTTGGAGATTATTCTTGAAAGATAGACCTTAAATGCATTTGGAAAGGTGAGGAATGATTAGGGACAGGTTTTGTGTGAGGGAAATCGTGTCTCACAAACTTAATTGAATTTTTTGAGGAAGGAACCAAAATAATTGAGTGGTAAACATTGTTTACTTAGACTTTAGTAAAGCCTTCGACAAAGTTCCAGATGATAGACTAATTAGTGAAGTTAGATCAATGGGATTCAGGGTAAACTTGCCAATTAGATACAAAATTGGCTTGATGGTAAGAGACTGAGAGTAATGGTACAGGGTTGTTTATTGGACTGGAGTTCTGTGATCAGTGGTGTTCCACAGGGATCAGTACTGGGTCAATTTTTGTTTGTTGTTTATATAAATGATATCAATAAGCATATAGAAGGCATGGTTAGTAAGTTTGTGGATAACATCAGGATTGACGGTATAGTGGACAGCGAAGACAGTTATCTAAAGTTATAAAGAGAGCATAATGCACTGGGTCAATGGGCTGAGGAGTGGCACATGGAGTTTAATTTGGATAAATGTGAGGTATTGTGCTTTGGTAAAACAAATGAGGACAGGACTTATACAATCAAAGGTAGGACCTTGGGAAACATTGTAGAACAGAGAGACCTAGGGATTCAGGTGCATAATTATTTGAAGTTTACATCACACAAAGATAGGAGAAAGTGAGGACTGCAGATGCTGGAGATCAGAGTCGAGAGTGTGGTGCTGGAAAAGCACAGCAGGTCAGGCAGCATCCAATGAGCATGAGAGTCAATGTTTTGGGCATAAGCTCTTGATCAGGAAGGGCTGATGAAGATCAAATATAGATAGGGTGGTTAAGAAGGCATTTAGCACACTTGCTCAGACCTTTTGAAGACATAAGTTGGGAGGTTATGTTGAGGTTGTACAGGACATTGGTGAGGCTTCTTCTGGAATACTGTGACCAGTTCAGGTCACACAGTTATAGGAAGGATATTATTAAACTTGAGGGTTCAGAAGAAATTTGCCAAGATGTTGCCAGGAATAAAGGATTTGAGCTATGAGGAGAGGCTGGATAGGCTGGGAGTTCTTTCCCTGGAGCGTCGGAGGTTGAGAGGTGACCTTCTAGAGGTTTGTAAAACCATGAGTGGCATGGATAGGGTAAATGGCAGGTTTCCTTACCCAAGGGTGGGGGATTTCAGGAATAGGAAGCATATTTTTAAGGTGAGAGGAGAGATTTAATAAAGGCAACAGAGACAATTTCTTTACACAGAGGATAGTTCGTGTGTGGAATGAACTTCCAGAGGAAGCGGTGAGTATGGGTATAGTTTCAGCATTTAAAAGACATTTAGATAAGTACATGAATAAAAATTTTTTGAAGGGACATGGGCCAAGCACAGGCAGGTGGGACTAGTTTGGACAGCGTGGACTGGTTGGACCGAAGGGTCTGTTTCCATGTTGTATGAATCTATGACTCCCTCCTGACCTCAGTTTCACCCTTCTATCCTTTCCTTTCTTTCCTACCTTTCTCACTTTCTTTCTTTCTTAGGCATGTCTATATTGTCTTTGTCCATTACCAATTCTGTCTCAGGTCATCTGCCAGTGAGAATCTTATTGATCCCTGTCTTCGTTGCCTCCAGACTCCACTATTCTAAATATCCTGCTGGCCAAACTCAAGCCCCCTAAATATAATCCTGAACAAAAATTTGTTGTGTTATCCCTTGCTGACGGTTATTGGCATCTGGCCCAGCAGCAGTTTGATTTTAACATATTCCTTGTGTGTTCAAGCCCATCCATGGACCTGGACACTTCGTCTCACTGTAAAACCGCTGTTGAACCCTTGGAGATAAAGTCCTACCATCTAAGCCTTTTGTACAACCACTAATTTAATCACTCCACCATTAGAAGTTATGCCTTCAACTGCCCAGGCTCCAGTCTCTGGCATTCCCTCCCTAAATACCTCTGGCCTCTCTCCCTCTGGTCACTTGTCCTAATAACCCCTTAACATGGCATAATTATGTTTGACAAAATTCCTGTAAAGAATCTTGAAATGTTTTTATTGGGTGAAATGTGCGAGTTAATGTTGCTGAAAAATAAACTGTCTGCAGAGATTCAGGATCAAAGTTGAGTGAAGTGACCTTTTTTGGCCCCTGTCTGTTGTTTGAACAATGTTGGAAACAGGAGGTTAAAGCTTCACTTTGAACACGTTGAGAAGTTGGTGCTAATTGCTCAGACCAGATCTGCCTGTTGATGTGGTTAAGGCTTCTCATCGCAGCAGTATTTCTTGTTGGGTGCTTTCCAAACCATCTCCACTGTGATGCTCTTTCTGAGTGAGGTTATTTTTGTGAACTTTGCACCATGAACTACTCAATCAAATGGAAAAAATGTGCATTCCGCAAAGTGCGGTGGGACAAGGCTGGATATACATCGACACAAGACATGCGTGAGCTAACTGGGTCCTGGAGATTGTGTTGACTAACAGACAGTCACCACCTCCACTGGCTCCATTTGGAAACGGCGTGCCCACAGTGAAACATTGGGATGGTATGTATATAGTCTGTGGTTCAACTGAGTTGTGATGGTAGGAGCTGATCTCACTTACTGGGATTAGAGTCCTAGCTGTTTACAACAACTCATGACCTAACAGTAAACCCTGGAATTTGCCCTTGTATCTTCATGCTTTCAAGTTTTGTGCACGTCCTTGGGTAGGATGGAATTGATTGACTAATTGCCCTAGGCTTTCTTGCCCCCTTTCCATTGGCAGTTATAAGACAAGTGGGCGGCACGGTGGCACAGTGGTTAGCACTGCTGCCTCACAGCGCCAGAGACCCGGGTTCAATTCCCGCCTCAGGTGACTGACTGTGTGGAGTTTGCATGTTCTCCCCGTGTCTGTGTGGGTTTCCTCCGGGTGCTCCGGTTTCCTCCCATAGTCCAAAGATGTGCAGGTCAGGTGAATTGGCCATGCTAAATTGCCCGTAGTGTTAGGTAAGGGGTAAATGTAGGGGTATGGGTGGGTTGCACTTCGGCGGGTCGGTGTGGACTTGTTGGGCCGAAGGGCCTGTTTCCACACTGTAATCTAATCTAATCTATTCAAGGTCTGGAGTCACATGTAGGCCAGACCAGGCAAGGATAGCAGATTTCTTTCCCTCAAGGACATCAGTGAACTAAATAAGATTTTATAACAAATTGGTCACCACTCAGCTAGCTTTTTAATTCAAATGTAAGAATTAAGAGGCCAGTGAAATATAAATAGGTACGTCCTGAAGACAGTGAGAGACTGATTCAGAAGACAACTTCCAGGAAGGTGCTGGTCATATCTGGGGATTAGTACTGTAGAAGTTAATGTACTAGGGGCAGGGGGTCAAGTCCCACCTTGGCAGATGGACAAATCTTAATTAAATGAAAAACAGGAAAAAAAGTTTGGAATAAAGTGGTGGTCATTATGGTTGCTGTAAAAACCCATCTGGTTCACTAATGTCCTTCAGGGAAGGAAACCTGCCTTCTTTCCCTGGTCTGACCTACATGTGACTGCAGATCCACAGCAATGGAGTTGACTCTTAAATGTCTTCTGGGTAATTAAGAATGAGCAATAATTGCAGAATATCTTCTGTTTAAGCCATGTCGACTGGGGAATAAATATCAGGCCAGGCCATTATGGACACTCGCATGATCTTTAGCAAATAGTGCCCAGGGGGTGTTGCCTAAGAAGGCAAATGGGTCTACACTTTTTTGATATTTTTGAGCTGAGAACATTAGGACCAGTCCCGAGATGGGTCCCTGATGCTAGAAAACTGCTTTAGGTTACACAATTGACTTTAGATCATTTCCTTTTCCTGTATAAACTGGCAGAATGGCCTCTGCAATTAACATTGCAGCTTGAGGATCCTATGGTGCTAATACACTCAGACAAATTAGAAGCAGGAATAGGCCATTCAGCCCCTTGAGTCTACTCTACCATTCAATGGGATCATACCTGTTCTGATGTCCTGCCTATCCCCTAAAGCCCATTGACTTCCTCATTAGTCAGGAATCAATTCACATTGGAGCAAAGAAAGATGAGAGGTGACTTGATAGGGGTGTACAAAATGATGAGAGAGTTAGATAGGGTGGATAGTCAGAGATGTTTTCCCAAGGTGGAAATGGCTATCATTAGGGGGCATAATTTTAAGGTGATTGGAGGAAGGTTTAGGGGAGATGTCGGAGAGTGGTGGGTGTGTGGAATGCACTGTCAGCAGTGGGAGTAGAGCCAGATACATGAGGGACATTTAAGCGGCTCTTGGATAGGCACATGAAAGTTAGTACAATGAAGGGTACGTATGTTAGTCTGATCTTAGAGCAGGATAAAAGGTCAGCACAACATGGAGGGCTGAAGGGCCTGAGCTGTGTTCTAACTCTTTTTAAAAAAATATTCAATGACCATGCCTGAATCACTCAACTCCATTTGAAATGGGAGTCCCTTGATTTTTAAACTGTTCTAGTCACTCTCGCAAGGTGAAATAATACCCAACATCGAGGGGCAAGTCCTCTCAGAAGCTGCCATGCTTCAATGAGATTACCTCCCATCCTTGTAAACTCCAATGGGTCTGGCTCGGGTTTGTCCAAGCTTTCCTCCTGTTTTAACTCTCTCTTATTAGAAAAGCTTCCTTGGAAACTGGTAGCCTTTGACATTCCCATTCCACACTTCCATCCCGGCCTGACGATGCTTCCGTCGTAGCAATAAGCTATGTTTCATTCAGAGGGGAAGTGGGTAAGAATGGCTCTTACCAATGATTCAGGGAGAAGCAAGTGAAAGGGAAATCAACAAGAGACTGAGACTGGAGGAGGAAGTGGTATAGTGGCATAACCCACAAGATCTTGACGGCAAATGCTACAGATTCCCTACAATGTGGAAAGAGGCCATTCAGCCCATTGTGTCTGCACCCACACACCAAAGAGTAAGCCCCCCAGACCTAGCCCCTGATCTCATTCCCATAAGTTGAAAAGTGTGGCGCTGGAAAGACACAGCAGGCCAGGCAGCATCCGAGGAGCAGGAGAATTGACGTTTCGGGCATAAGCCCTTCTTCAGGAATGAGGCTGGTGTGCCAAGCGGGCTGAGATAAAAGGTAGGGGGGAGGGAATTTGGGGGAGCGGCGTTGGGAATGCGATAGGTGGAAGGAGGTGAGGGTGAGGGTGATAGGCTGGAGAGGGGATGGGGGCAGAGAGGTCGGGAAGAAGATTGCAGGTCAAGAGGGCGGCGCTGAATCAGGGGGGTTGGGACTGAGATAAGGTGGGGGGAGGAGAAATGAGGAAGCTGGAGAAATCTACATTCATCCTGTGTGGTTGGGGGGTTCCTAGGCAGAAGATGAGGCGCTCCCATTCCCATAACCCTGCATTTCCCATGGCTAATCCACCTAACCTGCACATCTCTGTGCACTATGGGCAATTTAACATAGCTAACCCACCCAACCTTCATATTTTATAGAGGGTCATAAAATCATGAGGGGCATGGATAGGACGAATAGCCGAGGTTTCCCAGGGTAGAGGAGTCCAAAACCAGAGGGCATAAGTTTAAGATGAGAGGAAAAAGATTTAAAAAGGACCTAAAGGGCAACTTTTTTCACATAGAGGTTGGTGCATACATACATACTGATGGAGGCTGGTACAGTTACAACATTTAAAAGGCATCTGGATGGGTACATAAACAAGCAGGGTTTAGAGGGATATGGGCCAAATGCTAGATTAATTTAACATATAAGTCCATAAGACATAAGAGCAGAAATTAGGCCATTCAGCCCATCAAGTCTCCTCCACCGTTCAATGGATGATGGCTGATATGTTTCACAACCCCATTCTCCCCATAACCCTTGATACTCATGTAGCTATATACATATCAAGACTAGAATATCTAGTTGGTATTGATGAATTGGACTGAGGGGCCTGTTTCCACGCTGTACAACTCTGCGACTCTGTCTTTGGACTGTAGGAAGAAACCGACACAGACACAGAGAGAATGTGCAAACTCCACACAGACTCCACACAGTCGCCCGATGCTGGAAATGAACCTGGGTCCCTGGCGCTGTGAGGCAGCAGTGCTAACCACTGTGTCACCATGTCAGAGACAGTCGCTTATGCTGTTGTACATGCTACTGTGCAAGGAAATAGAGATATCTTCAGCGCCATCAGTCTTGCAGCAGTCATCCATCTGGCAGTGATTTTCACCCAGCAAGCCTATGGACTGCGAATACCATTCACGTTGCCAAATCTTGGATCTGTGGTGGTTTCATCATATGATCTCTTGGCTCCAACAATTCCACTCTTCCCTCCCCCACACTCCCACCAATGTCTATCCTCATTGTACCTAGACTTTCCAAAGCCACGTGAACAGTAAATAAGCTCTTCCTGAGCAATAGGGTGCTATTTAACTCGGAGTCCAACTTCCTTTTATCCTCACCTCCAACATTTTTCAAAAGGGTAATTACAATTCCTTGCAATGCTCCTGTGTGTGTTTTTTTTTGTCCCCTCGTTTTAATTGCTGCACTCCCCTGGAAGTTAATCCCTGATTCCTCCCGGCCAATTCTGGAGAATTGGCAACATTAAGCACATCGGTTAATGGATTACAGCAGTGATTAAACTTGTGACTAAAGGTTGTTCAGAGATATAATTGGATGTGAGAGAGATTTGACACATCGCAATTTTGTGAGAGGCGCTATATGAGTGCAAGTTCTGTTTATCAACGGGCAGGACCAGTATTTGTTCCTATCGAGCTGCAAATGATTGGCTA
Source organism: Chiloscyllium punctatum (assembly GCF_047496795.1). Lineage (NCBI taxonomy): Eukaryota > Metazoa > Chordata > Chondrichthyes > Orectolobiformes > Hemiscylliidae > Chiloscyllium > Chiloscyllium punctatum. The sequence goes on along the minus strand of NC_092776.1, from coordinate 11,211,094 downwards.
GGCCACTGGAGGATCTACACAAGAGGGCATAGGATGGTACAAAATAACCAAGTCTAGAAGATCAGCTTCAGTCTCTCAAGGGTCAGCAATGGAACAGATGGATTTTAAACAATTGCGAGGCAACTTTCACCAGTGCTATCTTTATTGTTTCCAAATTTTATTTCCTTTCCTTTCAAAGAGTGAGTGCAATTGGGCAAATGGCTTCTTTCTGAAATATAGACTGCACATTCTTTTAAAAATGAATTGGAATTCTCAAACTATAATGGTGAGATTCGAGTTCACAGCCATTAGCTCAGACTCTTCAGTACAACATAGCCACTGTACACGGTGAAAACAAAGTCCCAATACTCTCACTTGTCATTAGAGACAGAGACAGACACCAGATCTTCTCAAAACTCGCTCACAGACAACTGCTAAGGAGTTCAACCTGGGGGTCACCACACCTCAGTCAGGGGCAAGGTTGCAAAGGCAGGATCTTTTGTGTTAACTCTGTGCTAGTTCTCTTTTTATTCACTGACCAGGCATGAGCCTCTCTGACTAGGCCCAGCATTTATTGCCCAGAGAGCAGTTAAGTGTCAGACACATTGCCGTGGTTCTGGAGTCATATGTAGGCCAGACCAGTTAAGGATGGCAATTTCCTTCCTTAAAGGATATTTGTGAAGGAGTTGGGTTTTTTCTACCAATCGACAATGGTTTCTTGGTCATCATTAGAACCTTAATTCATGATTCTTTATTGAATTCAAACTCCACCCATGGTGGGATTTGAACCCAGTTCCCCAAAATATATGCTGAGTTTCTGGATGAACAGTTGAGCGATAATATCAAGAAGCTACTGCCTCCCCAATAGGGATTGAACCCACACCGATGGCACCACTAACCAGCCAACTGAGTTAACCAACCCATGTGGTACCAGACTGAGACATAGTTAGGATGAAGAGTTGTCAAGTGCTCCAAATCCTCCCAACTCTTCCCTTCTTGTGCTGGGAGGTGAGGTCCTCAACTCAAATAGAGACAAAGTCCCATTTCCACACTGAATTTGATACAGAATTCAATCCAATTGCCCTTGATGTTTTGACTGGCCGAGAGGTTGCCAGTCACTCGGTAATCAACAGAAGAAGAAAATAAATAATAACTTGGTGATGACAACAAGTTTTGCGGCAATAAACCAGCACTGAGATCATGGCCAAGTGCTGACTTTTTTGCTTCATGCTTACTTCAAACAATCTCCATGATCTTGCTCCTACCAGTCATCCTACAGTCTCCTGTAGTCCCACCCTTCTCCAGGATGACTATACCAATAGACTTCTGACCTCTTGAGCATCACTGATTACATTCTCTTCCCCAAAGCCATGTCTTTAGATATGAAAGAGTTAATATTCATCTTCCATTCAGCTCCAACCAATCTGATGCTGTCACATAGTGTTTAGAAACAGACAGTTGATTTCTATGTTTCAGGAGTATTCCGTACAGCTCACCATGAGAAGCCCTGAGTAATTTTATTCTAGGAAATTAATGCAGACTCTACCTATTGCTCTAATGCAATCATCACCCATTTAGACCTCCCTAGTGGTGTGTCCTCAGTTACTGATAATCAGACAGGCCGTAGACTATTGTAGAGAAAGCAAGAATGTGATCTCCCTAAACAATGAGTTGCCATAGTCTTCCCAGAATGTAGGTAATTAGAGAGAGATGATTGGTGGTGGTTTAACCTGAGGGTCACAACACTTCAGGCAAGGGGAGAAGGTGAGTCCTTCACAGCAACCTCAGCTAGTGATGGGAATTGAACCTCCACTGCTGGCATCTCACTGCTTCATGAACAAATCAACCAACCATCCAGCCAACTGAGCTAAACCTACATAGTGCTGGCAGCATCTGAAAATAAGGTACTGTTTCCAGACTGTAGATCCCTAAACAAACCTCACTCTCTGTCTTTCTTTAAGACATCTCTTAATAATTACCTCAAAGAATTCCTACAGTGTGGAAACAGGCCATTCAGCCCAACAAGTCCACACTGACTGTCTGAAGAGTAACCTAGCCTGTACATCCCTGAACATTATGGGCAATTTAACATGGTTAATTCCTCTAACCTGCATGTCTTTGGATTCTGGGAGGAAACCCCACACAGACATAGGGAGAATATGCAAACTCCACACAGACAGTCACCCGCTGCTAGGATCGGACCCAGGTTCCTGGTGCTGTGAGGCAGCAGTGCTAACCATTGAGCCACATGCTGCTCTCTGCTATCTATCTTTTAGCACCCTGTCTAATCTCCCCTGTTAGGCTTTCTCTGTTTTAATTGCTGTGAAATGCCATGGGACCTTCTTTCTTCAAACTGGATCAAAGGACCCAGTCGTTTTTACAGTGACTCCGAGTTTCCAAGATGAAAGACCAGAGAAGCTGCTGCACACACTCCTGCTGCAGGAACAGCAGCCTGATACACCACGGCAATCAGATGTCTCGAGTCCTGCCTAATTTGTGGGAATTGAGAATGTGGGCCTGAGTCTGAAAAGGAATTCACACATGACCAAAAAACAAACCAGGAATGACTCCGGCTCTGGAACACCACATCCCGACTCACAACGAGAAATAACCCATCACAAGAGTTAAATCACATGAATCAGAGGGAAACTCCACCAGGCACACTCCTTCAAGATGCAGGAGTCATTGTTACTAGCCATCTTTTGCTATACTAAACAGGAGACAGTGAACACCATTTTCATTGAGTTCATGTGTTTGAAGCTTTGCACAGAAGCTGAGCTGTGAGAATGCATGATAGAAATGTCTCCCATCTATGTTGTGAATACTCTGTTGTTATATTTCACAACCACCTGATAAAGGGGCAGTGGTCCGAAAGCTAATGCTCCCAAATAAAGGACTATAACCTGGTGTTGTGTGATTTTTTGTCCCATCTATGTACTAGCTAGTCTAGTTTTTGTATCTTATCCCTGCTGTATGGGCATCACTGTCAAGGCTGACATTTATTGCCCAGGAAGTAGGAGTCCTGAGGTGGTGGAGATGAGTCTCCCTCTAGAAACTAATGAGTTATTGGTATGACTGATGGGCAGTTGAGGTGGCATGGTGGCTCAGTGGTTAGCCCTACTGGTTCACAGCAACAGGGTCCTGGGTTTGATTCCACCCTCAGGTGACTGTCTGTGTGGAGTTCTCCCAGTACCTGCATGGGTTTCCATCCAGAGGTGTGCAGGTTAGGTGGATTAGCCATGGTAAATGCAGGATTACAGAGAAGGGGTCAGATGCTCTTCAGAGGGGCATTGTGGACTTGATGGGCCGAATTGCCTGCTTCTATACTGTAAGGATTTGGTGATTCTCAGGAATTCCAGAGACTGCTGGGTAGTGGAACGAAGGCGAAGGACAGTAACTTCCCTTAGAGGGAGTACATCACTGGAGGCAGATCTTGTCTGTTCACATGCCATCTTATTGTCTCTTCCTTCATTGCTTCAATACTTTAAAGTGTTTACTACCAAATACCTGTACTCCTGGCCTTTCATCCCCAGCACTAACTAGACCTGGACTAACCCTGTTCGCAGAGATAAAATAAGTCAAGGGACATGTCTAACAGGTTGTTGGTGATTGCAATTAAAAAATCAAGAAGAAATAACTTTCATTTATATGTTGCCTAGCACAATTGGAAGGAGAGCATATGCATTCTCCCTTGTGTTTGAGTCAGAGACCAGTGTCAGAGGGTACAGACAGCTCAGAGTCTTATAGAGAAGAAGATTAAGATGGTGCAGGGACACTGAGGATGAGAATGTTAAAAATGATGGTATTGCTAGGGCAGCAGTCAATGTGGTTCAGCACAGGGAAGGATCAGAATGGCTGCTCCCTAGCACCTCCTCATGGTCAACTAGATATGGACAATCAACGCTGGCCTTTGCCACCATCTTCTAGAATGAATATCGAATAAAGACTTCAATTTTATTCAATACCTTGAGGTCTATCTGAGTTTCTGGCAGCGTGTTACAACCTGCAGGATCTTACCCAGATCCATTCCATTCCCTTCCCTAAGACCCTTGGTAGACCAAGACATGAACTGAAATCTGTCTTTATTGCAGAGGAACTGGTCTGAGCAGAGTGGTCTGCTGATGGTGACCAGTTGTCAATCTGCAGGCCAAACCTACCCACAACATGACCCCTCAATCACATCTAGTGCCCAAACTTTCAACAAAACAGTTCATTTAACTCAGCTAAACACATTTAACCTGATATAGCTCTGAGTGGAACCCATCTAATAAATGAAAGACTGGCCTGATGTGATTCAGAGCAGCCAAGTCACTAAAACAGAGGCTTAACCACAATAATTTGAAGTATTAAATCCTCTATGGTTTTTTAAACACAAACAGGAATAATATTTACACATTGGGGACAGCATTCTGAGCACAATTTGGTTGCTATGTTCAAATAAGTAATAATAGCAACTATGCTACTTCTGTTGCGAAGTGTTGTGGTCGTTTCTGAGGTAGCAAAAGATTTTTTAAAGAAGATGTACATTTTTCCTTCTTCCTTTTATTTCCAAAACAGAGTCACAGAATCACAAGAGTGTTATTATGGTACAGAAGGCGGCCATTTGGCCCACACCTACAGCCTCAATGAAATCTGCCTTTTCAGCTGTGGACAAACTTGAACAGGATGATACAACCTTTCTGCTTCCAAGACCTTGGTCCAACACCAAAAAACACACAGAATGTGTGTTTGGGGACTTTAATTTCCCCAACATTGACTGGAAATGCTATAACTATAGTATGCCGGATGGATCAATTTTTATCCAATGTGTGCAGGAGGGTTTCATAGAACATAGAACATAGACATAGAACATAGAACATAGATAGAACATAGAACATAGAACAGTACAGCACAGAACAGGCCCTCAGCCCACAATGTTGTGCCGACCATTGATCCTCATGTGAGGTAAACCTAATGTACGAACCCTCAAATTTCTGTGACCATATGCATGTCCAGCAGTCTCCTAAATATCCCCAATGACCTCGCTTCCACAACTGCTGCTGGCAACGCATTCAACGCATTCCATGCTCTCTCAACTCTCTGCATAAAGAACCCGCCTCTGACATCCCCTCTATACTTTCCGCCAAACAGCTTAAAACTAAGACCCCTCGTGTTAACAATTTCTGCCCTGGGAAAAAGTCTCTGGCTATCAACTGTATCTATGCATCTCACTATCTTGTACTCCTCAATTAGGTCCCCTCTCTTCCTTCTTTTTTCCAATGAAAAAAGTCTGAGCTCAGCCAACCTCGCTTCGTAAGATAAGCCCTTCATTCCAGGCAGCATCCTGGTAAACCTCCTCTAAACCCTCTCCAAAGCATCCACATCTTTCCTATAATAGGGCGACCAGAACTGGACACAGTATTCCAAGTGCGGTCTAACCAAAGTTTTATAGAGCTGCAACAAGATCTCATGGCTCTTAAACTCAATCCCCCTGTTAATGAAAGCCAAAACACCAAATGCTGTCTTAACAACCCTGTCCACTTGTGGCAATTTTAAGGGATAAGGGATAAGGAATACCTGATACAGTATGATGAAGGGCTGACAAGAGGGGAGGCCACACTGGATCTGGTGCTTGGTAATGAACCAGACCAGGTGTTTGATTTATTGATAGATGAACATTTTGGAGAGAGTGACCATAATTCGGTTGCGTTTAGTTTAGCGATGGAAGCGGATAGGTACATGCTGGCAAGAGCTATAGATGGGGGAAGGGCAATTATAATGCGATTAGGAAAGCCTGAGGAGGCATAGAATGGGGCAGCAAAATACAGGGATGGGGACAAATGAAATATGGAGCTGGTTTAAGGAACAGATATTGCGTGTCCTTGATAGGCATGTCCCTGTCAGGCAAGTAGGAAGTGATATGGTAAAGAAATTGTATCTCTTGTTAAGCAGAAGAGGGAGGCTTATGTGATGTTGAGGCGAGATGGTTCAGATGAGGCGATGGCGTGTTACAAATTAGCTAGGAAGGTTTTAAAAAGAGGGGACATGAGCAGTCTTTAGCAGGTAGAATAAAGAACTCTAAAGCTTTCTATAGGTATGTGAGGAATAAAGGGTGACTAGGGTAGGAATAGGGCCAGTCAAAGACAGAAGTGGGAAGTCGAGTGTGGACCCTGTGGAAATTGGAGAGGTGCTACACAAATATTTCTCATCTGTTTTCACATGGAGGATATTGTAGAGGGGAAGCCTGAGATACTTTAAAGGATCAAGATTAATAAGGAGGAAATGTTATCAATTCTAGAAGGTGCCAAAGTAGATGTCCTCTGGGCCGGATGGGACTTTTCCGAGAATTTTCTGGGAAGCCACGAAGGAGATGGCTGAGTCTTTGGCCTTGATCTTTGAATCATCATTGCTACAAGGTTTAGTACCAGAGGATTTGAAGTTGCAAATGTTGTACCCTTGTTCAAGAAGGGCAGTAGAGGTGACCCAGGTAATTATAGGCCAATGAGCCTTACACCTATTGCAGGAAAAGTTTTGGAAAGGATTATAAGAGATAGGATTTATAATCATCTTGCAAGCAACAATTTAATTGGAAATAGTCAACATGGATTCGTCAAGGGCAAATTGTGTCTCACAAACCTAATTGGGTTTTTTGAGAAGGTGACCAAGCATGTGGATGAGGGTAGGGCAGTTGCCGTGGTGTGCATGGACTTCAGTAAAGTCTTTGATAAAGTTCCACATGGTAGGCTACTGGAGAAATTGCGGAGGTATGGAATTGAAGGTGATTTAGCAGTTTGGATTAGAAACTGGCTTTATTTAAGAAGGCAACGAGTGGTGGTTGATGGAAAATATTCAGCCTGGAGTCTAGTTACTAGGGGTGTGCCACAAGGATTGGTTTCTGGACCATTGCTGTTTGTCATTTTTATAAACGACTTGGACACAGGCATAGGTAGATGGGTTAGTAAGTTTGCAGATGACACTAAAGTTGGTGGAGTAGTGGACAGTTTGGAAGAATGTTGCAGGCTGCAGGAGGGGGGACTTGGATAAACAGCAGAACTGGGCTGAAAGGTGGCAAATGGAGTTCAATGCAGCTAAATGTGAGGTGATTTGGGAAGAATAACAGGAAGGCAGAGTACTGGGTCAATGGAAAGATTCTTGGTAGTATGGATGTGCAGAGGGATCTTGGTGTCCGTATGCACAGATCCCTGAAAGTCACCACCCAGGTGGATAGTGCTGTTTAGAAGGCATATGGTGTGTTATGTTTTATTGGGAGAGGGATTGAGTTCCGGAGCCCTGATGTCATGCCGCAACCATACAAAATGCTAGTGCGGCCGCATTTGGAATATTGTGTACAGTTCTGGTCATCCCATTACAGGAAGGATGTGGAAACATTGGAAAAGGTGTGGAGGGGATTTACCAGGATGTTGTCTGATCTGGAGGGGAGGTCTTATAAGGAAAGGCTGAGAGACTTGGGTCTGTTCTCACTGGAGAGAAGAAGGCTAAGAGGCAATTTAATAGAGATATACAAAATGATTAGAAGATTAGATAGGGTGGACAGTGAGAGTCTTTTTCCTAGAATGATGACATTTACTTGTACAAGGGAGCATAGCTGCAAATTGAGGGGTAATAGATTTAAGACAGATGTCGGAGGCAGGTTCTTTACTCAGAGAGTAGTAAGGGTGTGGAATGCCCTGCCTGCCAGTGTAGTTAACTCAGCCACATTAGGGGCATTTAAACAGTCCTTGGATAAGCATATGGATGATGATGGGATAGTGTAGGTGGATGGGCTTAGATTAGTTCACAGGTTGGCACAACATTGAGGGCCAAAGGGCCTGTTCTGCGCTGTATTGTTCTATGAAAGTTGACACTCACAAAAGTTGTGAAAGTTAGCCTGCAACTTACATCTGAACAATGTCTTTAATGCAATGACGTTTAACCTTGGTTAGACTACACTGTGAGCACTGTCGATAGTTTAGGACTCTATATTTTTTGAATAAAAAACAGATCAAGAGACATTGGAGAAGGTTCAAAAAGAATTCTGCTACCAGAACTGAGAAATTCACCCAGAAATGTGACCAGTGCTGGAAACTCTACTTTCAACCAAATTGTAGGTCTATTTGGATGAGTTCTACTCTGGGAATTCCTGGACAGGAACCTCCTTTTAGGAAACAGTGACAATTTGTCCAGGTATTCTCACAGCCAGGGAGATGTTCATTGTCAAAAACCAGGTTCCTATCTCCAGCAGTTGTGCTTGTTCCATGAAATAAGTGCCCAGCAGAGAGCCAACCAATGGGTCAACACCTGGGAAAGGGTGTCCTTGGAAGGTCAACATGGGGTGTCAGGTGGGTGCAGGAAGGGGGTGACAGGTAAGGTGTCCCATGGGTGAGAAGCTAGGGCGCCAGGTGGGTGTAGGGGTTAGGGTTCCAGGTGGGTGAGGGAGATATGGGTCAAGTGGGTGAGGGGATAAGGTGCTAGGTGGGTGATGGGATAGAGGGCCAGGTGGGTGAGGGGATAGGATAGCAGGTGGGTGTGGGGATTACGTGGTGGGTGGGTGAGGGGAGAGGAGAGGGTGCCAGATGGTTTAGGGGATTAGGTGTCAGGTGGGTGAAGGAGGGTGTGTGGCAGGAGGGGGTGTGTTTTTATGGTGGTGGGTAAGCAAGTCAGAGTTTTGTGTTATGTTGAGGGGTCGGTGCACCTCTCAGAGAGGGATATTTTATGGGGTGAGGGTGTGTGAAGTCTGGTAGGGAGAGGGTCCAGGTGTTGGGAGGACTTAACTGGATCATCGGTTTAATTGTTAACAAGTGGTTCGAGTCATCTTTTAATCCACTAACCTATCCTGGGTATTAAGCTTAAGTGAGTCAGAACTCTCTGAAATCTCTCGTTTTAAGAGGATTCGTCAGAGGTTTCCACACACAGCTTATCCAAAATGTTACTTTCCCAGGCAATTCCTACGGAGTCAGCTGAGATAGGAATACCACAGGATCCCAACACAGGATCCCAGTCTGTACCGAGGCAATGATTATCGGGCCAAGGGAATATCTGGGTCTTTCTAACAATCGAGACATATTGAACAGGCTGGGGCCCTTTGTTTCCAGCCTAATGGAGACTGAGGGATAGCGTGAGGATGGCAAGGAAATGGAGGGAAGATGCTCCCACAGGTTAGCGAGAGAAACACTGAAAGACACTAAAAAGAGATTCACTTGGAATCCAACAGGCCAGTGTTTCCCAAACTTGCTCCTCCTGTGACCCTCACTTTGAGACTTAAAAGCAGTCATGTCCCCTTACTGAGAGGTGTGTGTGTGTGTGTATGTATGCGTGTCAGTGTGTGTATGTATGTGCATGTGTATGGGTGTGTGTGTATCTGTGTATATGTGTATGTGTTTCTGTATGTGTGTGGGTGTGTGTGTATGTGTACGTGTCTGTGTGTAAGTATGCATATCTGTGTGTATGTGTTTCTGAATGCGCATGTGCGCGGGGGTGTGTTTATGTGTATGTATGTGCACATGTCTGTGTGTGTGTATATATGTGTGTGTTTGTATGTGCGCGTGTGTGTGTGTGTTTGTGTGTGTGGGTGTGTATGTATGTATCTATGTGTGTGTCGGTATGTGTGTGTGTGCACATATGTGTGCGTGTGTGTGTGTATGAGTGTGTGCGTGTGTGTCTGCGCATGTGCATGTTTGGGTGTGTGAATGTGTGCATGTGTATACGTGTGCATGTGTAAGTGTGTGTGTGTGCATCATGTGTGTGTGTGTGTGTGTGTGTGTGTGTGTGTGTGTGTGTGTGTGTGTGTATGTGAGTGAGAGACAGAGAGAGAAAGAGTGCTCATTATTAGAGCGTGTGCAGAACTGTTGTAACGTGGTCCAAATGTTACAATGGCAGCCATTACTCCCTTGGAGTTCACACTCCCCAAACTTTGAGATCACCTGATGAAGGTCTTTTGCCCGAAACGTCAATTTTCCTGCTCCTCGGATGCTGCTTTTCCAGCACCACTCTGATTTCCAGCATCTGCAGTCCTCACTTTTGCCCACTTAAGACATAACCCCTATATTGGCGACCCCTGCTATAGGTTTTCTGGAGAAACCACTTTACCTAGACAGTGTGGAACTGATAGCGAGGGTCTGAGGTGAAAAAACTTGATGCATTTAAAGGGCAGTTGAATAAACAGATGAGGGAGAATATAAGAAGGGTCTGTTCCTGGGTTGAGATGAAGGGGGCAGTGGGAGTAGGCTTGTGCGGAGTACAGACACTGACACAAATCTGTTGTCCTGGATGACTGGTTTCTATGCTGCAAGTAATTTGTAATTTTATAATAAACACCCCAAGGCGTATCACTGGAGATAGAATCTGATATAATTCGACTCTGTTCCATGTAATAAGATTATAGGGTTGATGTGCAGCAGCTTGGTTAAAGATGGAGCTTTTAGGGACTGTTTTAAAGCAGATGGAAATAGGGAGAGAAATAGCTTTAAGCCCTTACAAGAAATGAACATTGCATGGGGAAGTTTGAGTTTAATTAAAATTATTAAGGGATATGGGCCAAAGGTAGGTATATGGAGTTAAGCCACAGATCAGCTATGATCTCATTTAATGGTGGGACAAGCTTGAAGGGCTGAATGGCCAACTTCTGTTCCTATACCCCTATGTTCCTATGAGTGCTGGTCTGTTGGGCAAGGTGACCTGCCCTGGAGAAGCAGTAAGGATACCAGTAAGGACAGATGTAGTAGCTGACTTATTGAGATTGGAGGTAGCTACACTCTCGTAGAAAGTCTCCGTTTCATCCAATGCAGGAACAACTCTCCTGCCCTGGAAAACAAAGTGCAAAACAAAGCCCTTGATTTATACGAAAGAGAAATCTTGCATTCTTATAGCACCTTTGTTGACTTCAGGATAATCTCAGATGTTTTCCTTTTGCAGCTGTGGGGTGCTGCTGGAAATCTTGGCGTCACAGCAGGATCCCACACACAGCAACAGGAAAAGTATCCAGAGTACCTGCTGCTTGTTGACGTCAGTCGAGGGATAGTTTTTGGTCAAGACACCGGGAAAAACCTCCCTCTGCTTTTCTCTGAAATAGCACCTTCAGACCTTTTTCAGAGGGAAAATGGGACAGTGTTTTCGCAACCGATCCAGAAGACAGCTTCATCAACAATGTAGGGCTCCCTCACTACTGTACCATGACAGCCTGTATTGCTTCGATGAAAGTGAGGACTGCAGATGCTGGAGATTAGAGTCAAGAGTGTTGTGCTGGAAAAACACAGCAGGTCAGGAGTATTCCTGATGAAGAGCTTTTGCCCAAAATGTCGGTTTTCTTGCTCCTCGGATGCTGCCGAGCCTGTATTGCTTGTTAAAGCACTGGGGTGGAATGTGCAGAGCATCTGTTCACAAATAGCAGGCAGCAGCTACCCCCTGCCTAACATCTCCAAAACCAGAGCACTATCTCATCGTTCTTCATGGGATCTTGCTGTGCCCAAATAAACAGGCATGTGATTATATTTCTAAAGGATAACATTGTTTCGTGAGGTCGTGAAAGCTGCTACATCAATGCAAATGGCGGATTGTCAAATACTTGGAAACACTGGTGGCATTGATCCTTATCAGGCAGCAGAATCGAGGTTTGTCAGGAGCCTGGAATGGGATTGTGGAATTCAGACGATGGATCTCATTGAATGGTGATCAACTTGCTTGTTGCCCCTTTGACCTCCAGTTGACTCAACTTGGCTTTGGGGCTATGTTTGGGCTGAGGACAAATTATATCAGTGAGGTTCATGTTGTCAGTTTGAGAGGGGCCATTGGGACAGATAGAAATCAATACGACAGTGTTGAGATAGAGAGAAAGAGAGGGAGAAAGAAAGAGAAAAAAGTGAGGAAGAAAGAAAGTGAGGAAAGAAGGAAGGAAGGGAGGGAGGGAGGGATAGAGGGAGAACCCACGTGATGTAGTGGTAGTGCCACAATCTGTAGAACACAAAGTGTCACGTTCAAGTCTCACCTACTCCAGAACGGTATAATATCATCTCTGAACAGGTTAGTTAGAAAACGTAAAAAATGCAGAGCCAGGGATTGCTCTGCAGAGCTCTCTCTCGGGGGCTGGGGCTGGGACTATTCTATGTGCACCACATGTAGTGGCTCGAACCTAGTGTTCAGTAGTAAATGATGTTCCTTTCCAGCTGGGTTTCCTGAGTAACCGCAAGGTTATCAGGGAGAGCTCCCATAATCCTGTTGAAAGTAGTGCCATGGGATCTTTCACTGTAATGGAAGGAGGTAGATGGTGCTGCAGTCTGAAGCTCCATCTGAAAGTCATCACCTCAGACAGTGTGGCCCTTCCTCAGCACTGCAATGGAGCATCCAAATTAACTGTCGTGCTAAAACCGTGAAGTGAGACTTCAGACCAGAGCCTTTCAACTCAGAGACAAGAATCCCACTGCCTGAACCATAGCTGACATAAGTATCGTTAATGAACAAATGTTTTTGAAGTAATCAACAAAAGCAGTGTATCAGTCACTTGGTAGTATAGTATTCGAGTAATACTGAGAAAGGGACATATTCTTGAATGTTTTTTGTCTCGCATTCATCAGGACAGATGCAAGAATGCCAAATTTCAAAGAGAACAGCAATTTTTATGGAATGATTCTGATTGTTTGGCAAGTGGACTCTGATAGGTCAAGGCATTGCCAAGGAGAATGCACCAGAGGACAATCAAGTGGCAAGTGTTTGTTTAAATTCAAAAAAGGCAAGTGGAAACTGATTGGTTAAAGTGTCCCCATGGGAACACCTCAGCCACTTGTCATCCAATCAGCATCCTCTCCTCATTCAAAACAAATTGTTTTACCTTTTGAAATTTGGCAGTTTTGCATCTGTCCTGATGAGTGCAGGATAAGAGGATTTGGCAACACGTCAGTGAAGGAACCCTATGTTTTTAATGCCATGACTTTTCTCTCAGGTTCTCTCATGCACGGGATTCTGACTTTTAGTCGCTGAAGTCTTCAGGCTAATCCCAGAAGGCTGGCAACAATCCCTTGATCAGAGCCTCTTCCCAACCTCGTGTTCCATTTTCACTTGGAGTTCTGATAATTCTGGCTCAAACCACACTATTCAGAGACTCACAATGACCTAACACTGGCTTTTACATGAAACGACCCATAATGCAGAATCAACTTTCATTTCCAACACTAACTTTCCCCCAATAATTAAAATAAAGATTATTTCTGTAAGATATAGAGCCCTGAAATGGAATGCTGTGAAGTGGTTTGGCCATTATGCACCAAAGATGAAATTTGCTGATTTAAAATCAACATTTTTAAAGCACTTAACCATTGACACAGCTTTTGAGTTAAGCAGTCCTATAACAAATAGATTGCAGATTTCATAGAGTCATAGATCAGTTCTCCATTGAACTCAATCATTTTCTCAGAACTCAGAAGGAGACATTGTTGTAAAGAGAGACATGTTGCTAAAGTTTTTAGTCTTGCAGTCATCAGGACCATTACAAAAATGCCAAATTTGAATTGATCACAGCAAGTTATACCTCAATATACCCCACACAAACCATCCAAGTTAAATTCTGATCCATCCTTTGTTTATAGACAAAGCACAGACCACACTCAACTGGTCTGTACTTGAAAATCACCCCATTCTCCCAAAAAAAATCTTCCATCAGATGTAATATGGCAACTGGACAGCAATTACTGAACTATCCTAAGTGTGCTAATAACTACACTGACACCCAATTGAAGGTAATCAGTCGAGCTTATAACGTGACTCACTTACATTTTCCAGACGTGACATATGTACATCTTCAGGGACTGAATCGCAAACAAAGGGAATGTGTCCAGGTTTTGTGCTGTTTCTGAATTATCCAGATGCTTCAGAGGCCTACAGATCTCACTGCATTCTCCACTCCAACCATTGGTCAATTAGAGTCACATTACTAACCAATCAGCATTTTTTTTCTCATGTGGTGTAAATTTGGCATTCTTGCATTTCTCCTGGTTACAGCAAGATGAAGAGCATCAGTGACATGTTTCACTTTTCCGGAATATTCGGGTTCTGGGCCGCCAAAAGGAAATATATCTGTGATCTGTATGAACATTGTATACACTTTTTTCATTGGCTGTGATTTTTGATGACCTCTTGAACTAGGCAGGGGGGAAAGGTTAAAATGACATGAGCTAGTTTCTCCCCATGATTCCACTCCCTCACAGGCCTGTTTCCATAGCAACGTGTGTCTTTGAGCAGGCAAATGGAACAGCCAAAGGAAGAAAGCAGGGTCCATTTTACCATCTCAAACGGTGGCCTGAGTGAGGATGAGGGGATAAGGTAACACACTGGATAAAGTATCCAAGCTCCCTGGGAGATGTATCCCAGTAACGTTCCCACTAATTTTCATACCAGTTGTGTGGGCCTCAAAAGACTGATTATTTTATTTTAATCATTCATGGGATGTGGGCATCACTGGCTGGGCCCCACATTTATTACCTGTCCCTAGTTGCCCCTTGAGAAGGTGGGGGTGAGCTGCCTTCTTGAACCACTACAGTCCTTGTGCTGTGGGTTGACCCACAATGCCGTCAGGGAGAGAATTCCAGAATTTTGACCCAACGATCGTGAAGGAATGGCAATATATTTCCAAGTCAAGATAGTGAATGGCTTGGAGGGGAACTTGCAGGGGGTGGTGTTCCCATGTATCTGCTACCCTTGTCCTTCCAGATGGAAGTGGTTGTGGGTTTGGAAGGTGCTGTCTAAGGAGCCTTAGTAATTTCTGCAGTGCATCTTGTAGATAGTACACTCTGCTACTGTGGAACGTCAGTGGTGGAGGGAGTGGATGCTTGAGGATTTGGTGTCAATCCAGACAGCTGCTTTGTCCTGGATAGTGTCAAGCTTCTTGAGTGTTGTTGTGGCTGCACCCAGCCAGGCAAGTGGGGAGAATTCCATCACACTCCTGACTTGTGCCTTGTGGATGGTGGACAGGCTTGGAGAAGACAGGAGGTGAGTTACCCATCACAGTATTCCTACCATCAGACCTGTACTTGCAGCCATTGTGTTTATGCAGTGAGTCCAGTTTCTGGTCAATGGTAACCCCCAGGATGTTGGTAGTGGAGGCGTCAGTGACGGTAACACCATTGAATGTCAAGGGGCAGTGGTTAGATTGTCTCTTATTGGCGGAAGTCATTGCTTGGCATTTGTGTGGCATAAATGTTACTTGCTGCTTGTCAGCCCAAGCCTGGTACCAACTTCCAGAACTGGAAGTCAATGCCATGATCGACACGACAATGCAGAGTGCAGTGTAATGCTCATTTGAAAAGCTGGTGCAAGCATGATGGGCCAAATGGCCTCCTCCTGTGCTGTAACAGTTCTGAGATTCTACAAGTGGTCAATATCTGACGAATGCCCAGGCCAGTGTTCCCTGTGTCCTCTGGCCTTACGTTCCTACCAGACTGTCAATCCAGCCAGCCAGTATTCCTACCTGAATAAACCTCAATGGATTAACTTGTTCCCCCTGGCCAATCACCCACATTACTCATGTCAGCCATATAACCATTGTCAATTGTTGTAATAATTCATCTAGTTCAGTAATGCCCTTTAGGGAATGAAATCTATCATCTTTACCCGGTCTGGCTTACACGTGACTCCAGACCCGCAGTGATGTGTTTGACTCTTAAATGCCCTCAGGGTAATTAGGATGACCCATAAATGATGGTTTAGCCATTGCCATCCATACCTTGTGAGCTTGTACTAAAATAAAATTCTCAGCCATTGGATGAGTGAGTTTAGATGATGCTAGAACATTCAGTGGGTGTTTGTCACAGACATTGCTGTTCGCACTCCGAGTGAAGAAAGATTGGGAGCAGGTTGGGCAAAGGACTCACCAAATTCACTCGCACAGAAGTGTTCCAGAATGACGTCTGCCTTCATCTCATTATCGCATGGAGGACAAATCTTTGAGACTGCAGTGAGGGAACAGACAAAATCAAGAAGGTTAAGGATCTTCATTTCTGACTTGGGGATTATAGTCAAGCATTAAAACCACATCAATCTGGTTTATTCATTGTTTCACCAGTGCTCCCCATCCCCATCACCGACCTCCCAGATACGTGGAAAACCACCACCTGCAAGTTCCCCTCTAAACCATACCCCACCCTACCTTGGAAATATGTTGGCATTCCTTCACTATTGCTGGATCAAAATACCCAAACTCCTATCCTAATAGCACTGTGGGTGTACTTACAGGATGATTTACTTATCGACCACAGCGGTTCAAGATGGTGGCTCACTACTACATTTTTGAGGTAAATTAAGGACGGGCAACAACTTTAGAATCCCTACAGTGTGGAAACAGACCCTAACCCAACCAATCCACACCGACCCTCTGAAGAGTATCCCATTCAGACCAATTCCCCTACTCTATATTTACTCCTGACCAATACACCTAATCCAAACATCCCTGAATACTACGGGAAATTTAGCACAGCCAATTTGCTTAACCTGCACATCTTTGGATTGTGGGAGGAAACTAGAGGAAACCTATGTAGACACAGGGAGAATGTGCAAACTGCACACAGACATTTGTCTGAAGGTGGGTCCCTGGTGCTGTGAGGCAGCTGTGCCAACCACCGAGCCACTGTTCCAGCCTCAATCCTGGCTGTGCCAGCGATACCGACATCCTGTGAACCAAGCTATTTTCAAAAGACATGATGCAGATGCAGGGCTCCCTCAGCCTGCCCTTTGGGTGTCCAGACTTGGACCATGCACCCTGGATACCAGACTTGGGGAATAACAAGACTCTGGAACCAAGCAGGATGAGCTCAGCATTTCCTCGGACAGTCTAATTGCAGCACTTGAATGGTTCGGGAATTACATTGAATTTGCAGCACAGAAACAGGCCATTCAGCCCAACTAGTCAATGCTGGTGTTTTATACTCTATCAGAGCATAAACCCTGATGCAAAACATTGCATTTAATAGAAAGACTTGCATTTATATGGCACCTCCCATGCTTTACAGTCACCGGTAGTCTTTTGAAGCTGAGCCAGTACAGACATGATGGGTGGAATGGCCTGTAAAAGTCTATGATGATGACCTATGTTTTGTGATGTTGTCTGAGGTATAAGTATTGACCAGCATACTGGGGTGAAATCTACTCTCTTAGCCCAAAATTCTTTAAAATAATGACTCAGGATCATTGACATAGACCAGGCAGAGAAGATAGAACCTTGGGTTAGCACCTCATCCCAAACATAGCACATCCCAACATTCCAACATTCACTCAGCTTGGCATCCAAACACATCTGAAGGTGCTTCATGGGATATTATCAAGACAATGTTTAACACTGAGCCAGATAAGGACTGCTGCCCAAAAACCTGATCAAAGAAGTGGGTTTTGGAGAGGAGTCTAACGACGGGAAGAAAGTCAAGAAGTTTAGGTGGAGAATTCCGGAATGGGGGACTGGATGATAGAGGGATTGCCTGAAGTGACAGAAGCAGGTGATCTGCTTTGAGAGGCCAGAGTTGGAGATAGTTTGAGAGTTGTCAAGCTGATGGAGGTTACAGAGATGATGAGGATAATTGAGATGGAGGGAAACGTTCAAGGGTGAGCATGAGGGTTTTAAGTCGGAGTTGACAGGGATGTTGGAACCAAAGTAAGTCAGGAATGGGAGGGACTTGTCATATTAATGCTCACCATTGAATAGCAGGGAAATTCCCTTGGTTTCCCACTTTATTCCTCTCGTCTATCAACCAAGCCAATGCAGTCTGGGAGATGGGAGTAGCAACCTGCCCTTTCTCTGTCTCTCCTCCTATTTCCTTCCTCCCATTTCCCTAAATACCCATTAACCGGGAAACAAACAATTTTGGGGCCTACAAGATAGAATTGAAGGAGAGAGAAAACAAGTAAAGCAGTGGGTTTCTGATCTCAAACTGAATTCAAGCTTACAAGAAAAGGACTGAATATCTTAGATCCTTTAAATTCTAGCAAAGCCTTAGATGATATCTGGAGGACTTAATTAAATTGAGCTTAATTCAAATATTAAAACATTGTTATCTTAAATCTCACTAAATTAAATTACTTCATGGCAATAATATTAGCTCTGACCTTTGATAACTGTCAGATGAAATGTTCTCTCGGTACACAGAAAGCATGTAGTGGCAGTTCCAAGTGAAGATAAATTGCATTTAGATGATGTTATAGAATCAGAGAGTCATAGAGATATACAGCATGGAAACAGACCTTTTGGTCCAACCCGTCCATGCTGACCAGATATCCCAATCCAATCAAGTCCAACCTGCCAACACCCAGCCCATATCCCTCCAAACCCTTCCTATTCATATACCCATCCAAATGCCTCTTAAATGTTGCAATTGTACCAGCCTCCACCACTTCCTCTGGCAGCTCTTCCCATACACGTAACACCCTCTGCATGAAAAGGTTGCCCCTTAGGTCTCTTTTATATCTTTCCCCTCTCACCCTAAACCAATGCCCTCTAGTTTTAACTCCCCCACCCCAGGGAAAAGACTTTGCCTATTTATCTTATCCATGCCGCTCATGATTTTATAAACCTCTATAAGGTCACCCCTCAGCTTCCGATGCTCCAGGGAAAACAGCCCTAAGCCTATTCAGCCTCTCCCTATAGCTCAGATCCTCTAATCCTGGCAACATCCTTGTAAATCTTTTCTGAACCCTTTCACGTTTCACAATATCTTTCTGATAGGAAGGAGACCAGATTGCACACAGTGGCCTAACCAATGTCCTGTACAGCCACAACATGACCTCCCAACTCCTGTACTCAATACTTTGACCAATAAAGGAAAACATACCAAACATCTTCTTCACTATCCTATCTATCCACCACTTTCAAGGAGCTATGAACCTGCACTCCAAGGTTTCTTTGTTCAGCAACACTCCCTAGGACCTTACTATTAAGTGTATAATCTTCGAGGAGAAAGTGAGGACTGCAGATGCTGGAGATCAGAGCTGAAAATGTGTTGCTGGAAAAGCGCAGCAGGTCAGGCAGCATCCAAGGAACAGGAGAATCGACGTTTCGGGCATCAGCCCTTCTTCAGGAATGAGGAACGTGTGTCCAGCAGGCTAAGATAAAAGGTAGGGAGGAGGGACTTGGGGGAGGGGTGTTGGGAATGCGATAGGTGGAGGGAGGTCAAGGTGAGGGTGATAGGCCAGAGTGGGGTGGGGGCGGAGAGGTGTGGAAGAAGATTGTAGGTTAGGAAGGCGGTGCTGAGTTCGAGGGATTTGACTGAGACAAGGTGGGGGGAGGAGAAATGAGGAAACTGGAGAAATCTGAGTTCATCCCTTGTGGTTGGAGGGTTCCCAGGCAGAAGATGAGGCACTCTTCCTCCAACCGTCGTGTTGCTATGGTCTGGCGGTGGAGGAGTCCAAGGACCTGCATGTCCTTTGTGGAGTGGGAGGGGGAGTTGAAGTGTTGGGCTATGGGGTGGTTGGGTTGGTTGGTCCGGGTGTCCCAGAGGTGTTCTCTGGAACGTTCCGCAAGTAGGCGGCCTGTCTCCCCAATATAGAGGAGGCCACATCAGGTGCAGCGGATGCAATAGATGTGTGGAGGTGCAGCTGAATTTGTGGTGGATATGGAAGTGTCCCTTGGGGCCTTGGAGGGAAGTAAGGGGTGAGGTGTGGGCACAAGTTTTGCATTTCTTGCGGTTGCAGGGGAAGGTGCCGGGAGTGGAGGTTCGGTTGGTGGGGGGTGTGGACCTGACGAGGGAGTCACGGAGGGAGTGGTCTTTTCGGAATGCTGATAGGGGAGGGGAGGGAAATATGTCCTTGGTGGTGGGGTCCATTTGGAGGTGGCGGAAATGACGGCGGATGATACGCTGAACATGGAGGTTGGTGGGGTGGTAGGTGAGGACCAGTGGGGTTCGGTCCTGGTGGCGGTTGGAGGGGTGGGGATCAAGGGCAGAGGAGCGGGAAGTGGAAGAGATGCGGTGAAGAGCATCGTCGACTACGTCTGGGGGGAAATTGCGGTCTTTGAAGAAGGAGGCCATCTGGGTGGTACAGTTTTGGAACTGGTCCTCCTGGGAGCAGATGCGGCGGAGATGAAGGAATTGGGAATATGGGATGGCGTTTTTACAGGGGACAGGGTGGGAGGAGGTGTGTCTAGGTAGCTGTGGGAGTCGGTTGGTTTATAGTAAATGTCCGTGTTGATTTGTTCGCCCGAGATAGAAATGGAAAGGTCTAGGAAGGGGATGGAGGAGTCTGAGACGGTCCAGGTGAATTTGAGGTTGGGGTGGAAAGTGTTGGTAAAGTGGATGAACTGTTCAACCTCCTCGTGGGAGCACGAGGCAGCGCCGATACAGTCATCGATGTAGCGGAGGAAAAGGTGAGGGGTGGGGCCAGTGTAGCTGCGGAAGATGGACTGTTCCATATATCCTATGAAGAGGTATTAAGTGTATAAGTCCTGCTAAGATTTGCTTTCCCAAAATGCAGCATCTCACATTTATCTGAATTAAACTCTATCTGCCACTTCTTAGGCACATTGGCCCATCTGATCAAGATCCCATTGTAATCTGAGGTAACCTTCTCCACTGTCCACTACACCTCCAATTTTGGTGCCATCTGCAAACTTACTTACTGTACCTCTTATGCTTGCATCCAAATCATTTATATAAATGATGAAAAGTAGTCAACCCAGCACTGATCCTTGTGGCACTCCACTGGTCACAGGCCTCCAGTCTGAAAAACCACCCTCCTCCAGCACCCTCTGTCTTCTACCTTTGAGCCAGTTCTGTATCCAAATGGCTAGTTCTCCCTATATTCCATGTGATCTAACCTTGCTTACCAGTCTCCCATGGGGAACCTTGTCGAACATCTTACTGAAGTCCATGTAGATCACGTCCACCGCTCTGCCCTCATCAATCCACATTGCTACTTCCTCAAAAGACTCAATCAAGTTTGTGAGACACGATTTCCCATGCACAAAGCCATGTTGACTATCCCTAATCAACATGGGATTTCCTTTCCAAATTTATGTACATTCTGTCCCTCAGGATTTTCTCTCACAACTTGCCCTTCACCAACATCAGGCTCACTGGTCTATAGTTCCCTGGCTTGTCCTTACCACCCTTCTTAAACAGTGGCACCACGTTAGCCAACCTCCAGTCTTTCGGCACCTCACCTGTAACTATCGATAACGTATATATCTCAGCAATGGGCCCAGAAATCACTTCTCTAGCTTCCCACAGAGTTCCGGGGTACGCCTGATCAGGTCCTGGGGATTTATCCGCTTTTATGCATTTCAAGAAATCCAGCACCTCCTCGTCTGAATATGGACATTTTTCAAAATGTCACCATCTATTTCTCTACATTCTATATCTTCCATGTCCTTTTCCACACTGAATGCATAATATTCATTTAGTATCTCCCTGATTCTCATGTGGCTCCACCCAAAGGCCGCCTTGCTGATTTTTGAGGGGCCCTATTATCTCCCTTAATGTATTTGTAAAAATCCTTTGGATTCTCCTTAACTGTAGTTGCCAAAGCTACCTGATGTCCCCTTTTTGCCCTCCTGATTTCCCAGCAAGCCCTGTCTGTCCTCTCAGGTGGTATATGAGATCCAACAGCCATTATTTCAAAGAAGGACATTGATAAATCTCTCCCTGGTGACTTGGCTAGTATTGCATTCCCTCAACCAAAAATAAGCAGAATTTGCAGGATTTGCTGGATAAAAACTGATTTTCCTTTTTATCCTTAGGATTCAGGATTTGCTGGCAAGAACCCACATTTACTGCCCTGCCCTGATTTACACTCGAGAGGTTTATGGTGAGCCATCTTAGAGAATGCCGCTGATTGATTTGTTGATTTTTGTTTTAACTGATTGGTTGATTGATTTTTTAACTGATTGGTTGATTGATTTGACACAACAACCGAGATACAGTGAAAAGTTTTGTCTTGCATACAGCACAGGCAGATCACACCATACAAAATGCTTTCGGGTAATAGAGCACAGCGAGGGCTATAATGTTACGGCTGCAGAGAATGTGCACTTAGACTGAGATCAACATTACACTTAAAACTTAAGAAGTCTAATAACAGCGGGGAAGGAGCTGTTCTTGAATCTGTCGGTTCATGCCTTTAAGCTTTTTTGTACCTTCTGCCCGATGAGAGAGGTTGGTAGAGATTATAACTGGAGTGGAAGGGGTTTTTGATTACAGGCAGATTGTACCATACAAAGTTAATCAGGGTAGCAAAACAGAGTGCAGAATACAGTGTTACAACCGCAGAGAAGGTGCAGAGAAAGAAAGAGAGAGAGAGAGAGAGAGAGCGAGAGAGAGAGACAAGAATTAACGTTTGAGAGCTCCATTCCAAAGTCTGATAACAGCGGGGAAGAAACTGTTCTTGAATCTGAGTGGCTGGAGGGCCATTTCAGAGGCTGGTTAAGACTCAGCCACTTTCCTGTAGATTTGGGAGCCATATGACAGCCAGGAATGGATAAGGATGGCAGACTTCCTACCCTGAACCAGTGAATTTGTGAGCCAGATCGAATTTTACAACAATCTGGACAGTCTCTATTACTGAGACTTGTGTTTTTTTATTCTAGGTTTATTAAATTAGTTGAACTTAATTGCCCCCAGTTGCAATGGTGGGATTTGAACTTGCTTCTCTGGAGCATTTGTCTGGGATTTGGGATTACTCATGTAGCACAGTAGACAGGTATGGTAGCTCAGTGGTCAGCACTGCTGCCTCACAGCTTCAGGGACCCCGAGTTTGATTCCATCCTCGGAGTTTGCACATTGTCGCTGTGCCTGCATGGGTTTCCCCCCACAGTCCAAAGGTCTGCACGGTGGGTGAATTGGCCATGCTAAATTGCCTGCAGTGTGCAGGCTAGGTGGGTTAACCATGGTAAATGCAAGATTATGGGGATAGGCTGAGTCTGGGTGGGATGCTCCTTACAGAGTTGGTGCAGACTCATTGAGCTGATTGGCCTCTTTTTGTGCTGCTGGGATTCTATAGAAACAATGTTGAAGTATCCCTATTGGTTTCCTTACTTACTCCACTGCACCAGAGACCATACTCCAGGTGACAATCACGGGGACATGAGAGCAGCAGTAGGACATTCAGTCGCTTGAGTCTGCTCTGAAATTTTAGATCATGGCGGGTCATTCACCTCAACGCCATCTTCACACATTAATCCCCAACATTAATAACCAGAAATTTATCAATCTCTGTCTTCAACAGGCTCAACAACTGAACTACCGCAGACTTCTGGAGCAGAGAGTTCTCTAGATTCACTGAGTGAAGAAATCCCTCCTCATGGGGCAACACGGTGACTCAGTGGTTAGCACTGCTGCCACACAGCACCAGGGACACAGGTTCAATTCCCGCCTCAGGCAACTGTCTGTGTGGAGTTTGCACATTCTCCCTGTGTCTGCGTGGGTTTCCTCCAGGTGTTCTGGTTTCCTCCCACAGTCCAAAGATGTGCAGGTCAAGCGAATTGGCTTTGCTAAATTGCCCATAGTGTTAGGTGCATTAGTCAGAGGGAAATGGGTCTGGGTGGGTTGCTCTTTGGAGGGTCGGTGTGGACTTGTTGGGCCAAAGGACCTGTTTCCACACTGTAGGGAATCTAATCTAATCTAATCTATTCTCAGTCTGAGACAGTGTGCTCTTGTTCTAGACCCCAACTCTCAGGGGAAACATTCTCTCTCCATCTGCACTGCCTATCCCTTGGAAGATTTGTGAGGGCTGAATCTTACCAGAAATTGACTGTGACATTTTTGATGAATGTCATAGAGGGTTCTGTCCTCCAGACATTTCGTGCTACTTTCCTCAGTTCCCCATATTATCGGTTGCATCCTGCCCCTGATGGTGACCACTCGTGATCTCCCACTGGCCACAGGCAGACATCTGGGCCGCTGCGGGAAGCCCTGGGATTCCTGGTGCTGGAGTTATCTTTAAAGCCCAGCGGGGTACCTGCCTGTTACCCCAGATGTGTTAGATAGAGGGTAATTGGCAGCTCAAGTTGTGAACGTACACTTAGAGGTCCTACCAGACAGGGGGCACTGGCCATGGGGAGGGTGACCTGAGATGTTGGTGACTTGTGGAACATCAGAGTGACTGGACGTGGGCACAGCCACACAGCTGAGAGGGAACGTTGTTGGTGACTGATGGAGATCAGGAGCAGCAAGGGATGAGTCTGAATTGCCAGGTTACCGTTTGGAATGTCATGCCGGGGATTGTCACCATCTAGTTACTATCCTGAGGGCAGGAGAATGGGAAACTGTACAATGAGGTGAGATGATAAATAATGAGGATATTGATGCATGTGTTCAAATAGGCCTGTTACTAATGAAAACCTCATCACTGTTCTTCACTTGCTCAGAAAGTGGGACTTTTGTTCTCTCGACAGCAAGGAGGTTCTCACTGGCCCCGTCACACGAACTTCCTAATTTTCTCATCAATATTCATGTTGTTCAGCGACCGGGAAGAATCTACCTTTACGTTTCTAGGAACTCACCTCTCATTCTTCTGTTCTCCAAAGTGTATAGGATAGCCCAGCCATCTCAGGCAGGCCTAAGTGAGAACTGAAGATGCTGGAGATTAGAGTTGAGATTAGAGTGGAGCTGGAAAATCACAGCAGGTCAGGCAACATCCGAGGAGCAGGAAGTACATGGTTGAAGAGCTTCAGGGCAGAGGAGTTGACCTGGGGGTTGCAGTGAGAGAGAGACTCACTGAGATACTTGTAGAGAGAGAGGAGGAGAACCTTTTCAAGGTAGACTTCCTGCTTCAAGGATGCTCCTTGGATGTTGCCTGACCTGCTAAGCTTTTCCAGCACCACTCTAATCATCTCAAGAATCAGTTTGGTTAACGTCCACTACATTTCCTGTACAACCAGCATATCGTTCCTTAAGCAATGAACCTCCAGGAGCTGTCTAACCAGTGTTCTATACAACTGAAGCAAGACCTCCTTGCTCCTGTACTCAAACGCTCTTGTGATAAAAGTTAATGTATTGTTTGTATTCTGAAATGCTCACTGTGAAAAACATTTTACCAGACATCCAAACATTAACTCTGCTTCTCTCTCCATAGATGCTGCCAGATTTGCTGAGTTTCCCCATCAATTCATTGCTTGATAATGAGGGGAAATAATTTGCATATTGTTAGAGATATGGGGGATAGTGTGGGAAAACTATGTCAAGATGGATGGTTTACCACAATCTAGAATAGTGGGGTAGGCTTTTTAAAAACATTATTCCCAGGATGAGGGCATCGCTACTGGGACAGTATTTATTGTCCATTTCAGAGTAAATCACATGGGTCTGGAGTCACATGTAGGCGAGACCAGGTGAGGATGGTCGTCTCTTTCCCTGAAGGTCATTGGTGAACCAGATGGGTTCTTCTGACAATTAACAATGGATTCATGGTCATCATTAGACTCTTAATTCCAGATTTTTTATTGGATTCAAACTCTACCATCTGTCACGGCGGGATTTGAACCTGGGTCGCCAGCACATTACCTGGGTCTCTGGATTAACAATCCAGCAATAATACCACTCAAGGGGCTGAATGGCCTGATGCCAGCTTCCTAAAGCTGACCCTCCCCCACAGTCAAATGCTCATACAAGGAACTGTTGATTTGAACTAACCCTTGGGCGCTGGTGTATCAGTTCCTTGACACGTTAACTGCTCTGAAACATTATTAATAGAGTCTCCCATATATCACCTGAGTAAATAACTGTGTGTGTTTGCCTCCACTGAATTGAATATCCATTCAGAATAATGGAGTACCGTTCATTACTTTTGGCTGGTTATTATAAACATAATGCTCACTGGAGGACAATGATGAATCTGTGCCAAGTGTGTTTTAATTCGCAATTCTCTCCCATTGTCTATTCAGGTGTATATATCGCCCACATACAGAAAACGCATTGCCTTTTCAGCAGCTGCTGGGTTTCTTTGAGGTCAGAGTTCCCCTTGGGGTCTGCGCCAATCTGAGTTCCAGGCTCTTCGTGTATGACAGCTCTTCCTCATTACTATCAGGGAGAGGACGTTTTTCCACCAGAGCCATTGCGGCCATTGTTTAAGGAGGGGGTTAACAAACTAAATTCATGCATTTAATGAAAATGTCAGGCTAGATATTTTAAAGCAGGGATAGTTATGTTAGATTCTGGTCTCTTGCACAGTGACTTGGTCCACCATGCCTGGAACCTATAGATTCTGAAATTCAATTCCCCCTATATTAAGGTGTTCCTTAAAACCTCCCTCTTTGGTCACCAGTGTCAGAAATGGTGGTGTACAGTGGTAAGGACGCAGGGCTAGTAATTCGTTTGAAATAGTAGGCCATTTGGTCCATCGATCCTACTCTGCCATTCAATAGGATCATGGCTAATCCAATTTTCCTCACACATCCTTTCTTCATCACCCTTGGTTCCCTTGACTCTGAGGAGATGGGTTTGAAACATACCACAGCAGGTGGGGAAATTTGAATTTAATAAAATCCTGCAGCTAAAGCATATATGTGGCGATTGACAATTATTGTTAAAAATCTATTTGTTATAATGTCCATCGGGGTAGGAAGTCTGCTGTAATATCTGGTATAGCCTATGCGTGACACACAGCAATGTGGTTGATCCTTAACTGCCTCTAGGCAATTAGGCTGGTCTCTCCAGCAACACCCACATCCTAGGAAAAAAATTTAAAAATTCCTCTCATGCCTCCATGTCAAATTTTGTTCGACAATGTCAAGCAGTTTGGAAGGATTAATTTTGCTCCAGTAAAGGCCTGGTTTAAATGCTGAAGACAGAAGGAGGGGAACCAGACTGTCCTTACTTTGTCTTCTCTGTTGCTACTGCAAATCGAAAAGTGCAACATCTCCTTTATGAGGCTTTGTAAAACCCAAGTAAATGTAATATTGAATAACTATCGCACTAAATACATGGAAAAACACAAGGGTACTGGGAGAGGAAGCAGGAGATTGGCAGTGGGAAATGATGCTCCTTTGATCAGAGAATTTCTACAGTATGGAAGCAAGTCATTTGGCCCACACCAACCCTCCAAAGAATATCCTACCCAAACCCAGCCTCCTACCCTATAATCCTACATTCCCTAACCTGCACAGCCCTGAACACTATAGGCAATTTTCCATGGCCAATCCACATAACCTGCCCAGCCCTGAACACTATAGGCAATTTCCCACCACCAATCCACCTAACCTGCCCAGCCCTGAACACTATAGGCAATTTCCCAGGGCCAATCCACCTAACCTGCACAGCCCTGAACACAATAGGCAATTTCCCATGGCCAATCCACCTAACCTGCACATCCCTGAACACTATAGGCAATTTCCCATGGCCAATCCACCTAACCTGCACAGCCCTGAACACTATAGGCAATTTCCCAGGGCCAATCCACCTAACCTGCACAGCCCTGAACACTATAGGCAATTTCCCACCACCAATCCACCTAACCTGCACAGCCCTGAACACTATAGGCAATTTCTCACGGCCAATCCACCTAACCTGCACAGCCCTGAACACTATAGGCAATTTCCCACCGCCAATCCACCTAACCTGCACAGCCCTGGACACTATAGGCAATTTCCCATGGCCAGTTCACCTAACCTGCACAGCCCTGGACACTATAGGCAATTTCCCATGGCCAATCCACCTAACCTGCACATCCCTGAACACTATAGGCAATTTCCCACGGCCAATCCACCTAACCTGCA
This sequence comes from Chiloscyllium punctatum, assembly GCF_047496795.1. Classification (NCBI taxonomy): domain Eukaryota; kingdom Metazoa; phylum Chordata; class Chondrichthyes; order Orectolobiformes; family Hemiscylliidae; genus Chiloscyllium; species Chiloscyllium punctatum. Next base: position 11,183,469 of record NC_092776.1, on the reverse strand, counting down.
CAGCCCTGAACACTATAGGCAATTTCCCATGGCCAATCCACCTAACCTGCACAGCCCTGGACACAATGGGCAATTTCCCACGGCCAATCCACCTAACCTGCACAGCCCTGAACACTATAGGCAATTTCCCATGGCCAATCCACCTAACCTGCACAGCCCTGGACACAATGGGCAATTTCCCACGGCCAATCCACATAACCTGCACAGCCTTGGACACTATAGGCAACTTTCCATGGCCAATCCACCTAACCTGCACAGCCCTGGACACTATAGGCAATTTCCCACGGCCAATCCACTTAACCTGCACAGCCCTGGACACTATAGGCAATTTCCCAGGGCCAATCCACCTAACCTGCACAGCCCTGGACACTATAGGCAATATCCCACTGCCAATCCACCTAACCTGCACAGCCCTGAACACTATAGGCAATTTCCCACGGCCAATCCACCCAACCTACACAGCCCTGGACACTATAGGTAATTTCCCATGGCCAATCCACCTAACCTACACAGCCCTGAACCCTATAGGCAATTTCCCACGGCCAATCCACCCAACCTACACAGCCCTGGACACTATAGGTAATTTCCCATGGCCAATCCACCTAACCTACACAGCCCTGAACCCTATAGGCAATTTCCCACGGCCAATCCACCCAACCTACACAGCCCTGGACACTATAGGCAATTTCCCATAGCCAATCCACCTAACCTGCACAGCCCTGGACACTATAGGCAATTTCCCACGGCCAATCCACCTAACCTGCACAGTCCCGAACACTATAGGCAATTTCCCATGGCCAGTCCACCTAACCTGCACAGCCCTGGACACTATAGGCAATTTCCCATGGCCAATCCACCTAACCTGCACATCATTTGACATGAGAGATAAACTGTAGCCCCTGGTGGAAAGCCACACACGCACACACGCACGCACACACGCATACACACACACACGCACCCACATGCACACACACACGCACACACACACACGCACGCTCACGCACACACACACACACGCACACGCACACACGCACACACACGCACCCACATGCACACACACACGCACACACACACATGCACACGCACACAGAATGGGCAAACACCATACAGTCACCTGAGGGTAGAATGGACCAACTAGCTTCCTGCTGGATCGTAAGAGCTCTGGGATTCTGTTTCGGTGTGTTCTAGCCATCCGAATGAGCATGTCACTGCTTGTCTTCACCCTGTCACCCTGCACATTCTTCCTTCTCAGTTAACAGCCCAGGTCCTTTCTCACTGCTTCAATGGGACATGTCTCCAACACACTCTTGGACAATGCATTCCAGAATTCCAAATTCCACTCAACCTGTGCAGGTGATGGATTTGTGTTTGAAGTTTCTAACTGTGTAACACAATCACTGATACCATTTCCCTGCTGAGACATCCACTGGTGAGAGCATGATAAGTAGTATCTCCTTATTTCTGTTATACATCAACCACACTCTGTCTACAGGCTTGTTCCTGTGTCTGACAAAACTCAAGTTGTAGCAGTAAGAAACCAAACTGGGCAGTCACCTTCATGACTGGTTTGAGCAAGTTATCAGGAATGGTCTGACAGAATGAGATTGAGTTGACTGAAAATGATTTTGACATATTTTCAAACTCTTTCTGTTTTGAACTTCATGCTGATAAGTTTGTTGGTATGTTTCACTGACTAGATTATTGACTTGTTTATCTGAAGATCACATTCTGTTTTCGTTAATCAAGTGGCCATGAAACAGTCCTTCCTAAGTAAATAAATTCATTCCATGCAGGTAAGGAATGTATGGTTTCATCTGGGTGTCTAACTGAATTGATTAACACCAGTGAACATGTCATTGACGTTGTCTTAGTGACAGTAACTGAGTGGACAAAGCAGCCAGGATCTCCTTTGTGAGTACCACCCAAGGTACCCTGCTGAAAACTGTGTCCATGTGTCTGTCTCTGCATCCCCAGTGTGATTGTGCTTTTCAGGGTCCGTGTGTGTGTGTGTGTTTATGTAAATCTGTATCACTGTGTGTATTTATCAGTGTCCGTCTGTGTGTGTATCAATGTGTTTGTGGTTGTATATTTGTGCATGTGCATCAATATGTGTACATCTGTGTGTATGTATGTATGTCTGTGTGCATATCTGTGTGCGTATATGCATGTGTATGTCTGAGCGTGTCTCTCTGTGTGTAACTGTCTGTATGTGTGTCTGTGTATGTGTGTCTGTTTGTGCCCCTCTGTGTATCTTTCTGTGTGTGTATCTGTGTGAGTGTGTCTGTGTGTGTATGCATGTGTGTGTATGTCTGTGTGTGTGTGTGTATGTATGTCTGTGTGTGCGTGTCTGTCTGTGTATCTGTGTGTGTATGTGCATGTGTGTGTCTCTATGTGTGTCTTTGATTATGTCTCTCTGTGTCTGTGTGCGTGTCTGTCTGTGTGTTTCTGTGTGACTCTGAGTGTATCTGTGTTTGTTTGTATGTGTATGTGTGCCTGTGTGTGTATCTGTCTGTATATGTGTATGTCTGTATGTGTGTGCATCAGTGTGTATGTCTGTATAAATGTGTGTGTGTATGTGTCTGTGTGTCTGTGTATGTGAGTGTCTGTGTGTGTCTATGTATGTGTATGTCTGTATATGTGTGTCTGTGTGTATATCTGTCTGTGTACATGTATGTCTGTATATGTGTATACCTGCTTGTGAATGTGTCTGTGTGTATATCTGTCTGTGTATGTTTGTGTGTGTGTGGAGTTGGGGGGGTGGGGGGTGGGGAGGATGTCATAAAGCCCTGGAAAGTTCTGTTTCTCAAGTATTTATCCAATTCCTTTTTTGAAAGATGCTGCTGAATCTTTCAAACAAGCACTTCCAGACTCAGATACCATCAGTCTGCGAAGGGGGTGGGGAGGGAGGGTGTAGAATCTTTTTGTTTGACTAGCAGCCTGCTCTTTTCATCCTCTAAATGATCGAAAGCAATGGTCCAGTGAGGTACCTGTATCCGAGAACTACCAGGGAAGAAAGCAGCAGGATCTTGGTAGCTCAGTGAGGAACTGTCAACTCAACAGCTCCTCTCTTCATTCCTTTCCTGATGAAGGGCTTTTGCCAGAAACATCGATTTTCCTGCTCCTCGGATGCTGCCTGACCTGCTGAACTTTTCCAGCACCACTCTGATCTCAACTCATTCCTTTCCCTGCCCACCTATGCCCTCTACAGGGCAGGAACCTGAACTGCTACCACTGACCTGGGTTCATCAAAACAATGGTGAAAAAAACAACCAGGGTCATGCGTGGAGTCGGAGTTCATAAAACCTCATATTTATATAGTTAAAAATCACACAACACCAGGTCATAGTCCAACAGGTTTATTTGAAGGTACAAGCGTTTAGAGTATTACTCTTTTGTCAGGTAGTTAGTGGGGCAGTGCTCCAAAAGCTTGTCCTACCAGTGTTAGTTGATAACCTGGTGTTGTGCACCTCCACATCATATTTACATAAAATTTTTAATGTAATGCAACTTCCTGAGGAACATTACAAAACAAAATATGACTCTGAGCCACATGAGGAGATCTTCTATGAGGTGACCCAAACCTTTGGTCAAGTGGGAGAAAAAAATAGGTCCAAAGAAGTCTGGGTGCTGGAAATCAGAAATTGCTAGAGAAACTCAGCAGGTCAGGCAGCATCTGAGGAGAGAAAGCAGGGTTGATGGGTCCAGTGACTGATTGCAGTAAGGAAATTATTGGTGTATATGGTTGGTCGAAGAGGTGAGTTTTAAGAAGTCTTTTGAAGGAGGACAGAGAGGAGCAGACATGTGGGGAGGGTTGTCCCGAGCTTGGGGTGCAGGCAGCTGAGGACATGGCTGCCAGTAGGTCATTGAGACAAAAGCAGAAAATGCTAGAGAAACTCATCAGGTCAGGTAGAATTTGAGGAGAGAGAACAGAGTTCAGTGGCTTGGCTTTGTCCCGAAGTTTTAAAGAAAGGTCACCTGACTCGAAACGTTAACCCAGTTCTCTCTCCTCAGATTCTGCCAGACCTGCTGAGTTTCTCCAGCACTTTCTGTTTCAGATCTCCAGCATCCACAGTTTCATTTTCGTTTTCACAATAGTCGCCTCAGGCGACTGACTGTGTGGAGTTTGCACATTCTCCCCGTGTCTGCGTGGGTTTCCTCCGGGTACTCTGGTTTCCTCCCACAGTCCAAAAATGTGCAGGTTAGGTGAATTGGCCATGCTAAATTGCCCGTAGTGTTAGGTGCAGGGTAAATGTAGGGGAATGGGTGTGGGTGGGTGCGCTTCGGCGGGTCGGTGTGGACTTGTTGGGCCGAAGGGCCTGTTTCCACGCTGTCAGCAAACTAATAATTCAGAATGGACAGGAGGCCAGAATTTGAGCAATTGAGTGGGTGCAGAGGAGATTTGCCAGAGTCTGGCCTGGGCTGGAGTGATATACCTTTGAAGAGAGACTTTGATAGGTTGAGGGTGTTTCTTTGGAGCAGAGTGGGGAAGCTGATTGAAGTGTACAATGTTGGAGGGGAATAAATTGGGCAGAGAGGAAGGAACTTTTCCCTGCACTAGAGGGATCACTAACCAGGGTTAAGGTAAGGGGCATGAGATTTCGAGGGGATTTAGGGAAGAATTTTTTCACCCAGAAGGTAGTGGATATCTGAAATTCAGGATGGTAGCGGTGGGAACCATCACGCGTTCAAAAAGTATTTATTTGCCTTCTTGAAATGCCAGATCAAACGAGGTGACAGGCCAAGTGCTGCTCTGCCCAGGACCGTAAGCTGAGGAGGTGCCAGTGTTGGACTGGGGCGGACAATGTCAGAAGTCACATGCCATCAGGTTATAATCTAACGGGTTTATTCAAAATCACAAGCTTTCGGAGCCTCACTCCTTTGAAGGAGGAGGAGGACTTGACGAAGGAGCAGCGCTCCAAAAGCTTCTGATTTCAAATAAACCAGTTGGACTATAACCTAGTGTCATGTGACCTCTGCCCAGGAGGAAGAGAGAAACTACAGAGAGTTGTGATTGCAGTCCAGACCATTACGCTGCCAACCTTCCAACCGTCTACACTTGTCTCTGCCTCAGAAAGGCAACAAACATCATCAAAGAACACCCCCCCACACCCCAGTTAGAAATTCTTCCAATTTCTTTCGTCAGACAGGAGGTACAGAAGCATAAACCAGTTCTGAAGAAGGGTCATGCCTGAAACATCAATTCATTTGTTCCTCAGATGCTGCCTGACCTGCTGTGCTTTTTCCAGCTCCATGCTTTACCGACCTGAAACACGCATGCCAACAGGTTTAAGGACAGCTCCTTCCTCGCTGTTTTTAGACTTCTGAATGGACCCCTCAAGCTTCAAATCTAAGGTTGATCTTGCTTTTTGTGCAGCTTCTCTGCAGCCATTCCTCGCTCTGTTCAATCACCCGATGACCTTTGTACGGTACGATCTGCTTGTACTGCACCCAAAACAAAACTTTTCACTGTCCATAGGTACAGGTGACAATAATAAATCAAACCAAACGCTGGGGAATGGGACTAGTTTAGGAAGGTGTTTGATGACCAGCATGGATATGATGGGCTGAGTGGCCACATGCCATGCCATAAAACCCAAAGGCTCGATGAGAGGGTTGTGTGTGTGGAGTAGATTTCTGAGATAGCGAGGGACGAAGCCATGGAAGGTTTTAGAACAAAGATGGGAATTTTAAAATGAAGGCATTTCTCGACTCAGAGCCAAAGTAAGCAGGCACAGGGGTAAGAGTGAAATGGAACCTGGTGTGAGTTAAGACACACATCCCTGAGAAAGAGTGTACTTCCCTCAGACAGACTGCAGCAAAGGTTTACCAGACTAATTTCTTGCTGAAAGGTATTGAAGAGATTGAATAGACAGACGACTGATGCTTCAGAATTCAGAACCAATAAAGATAATTCCCTCTTGGAAATAAACAGACTGGTCATACTAGAGTTCCACATTGAGGAATACCGGACATGTTGGACCCGCATGTGCCTTTTGTAAGTTTTGCTGGTTTTTCTTTCTCATTTGCATGAAAACATGTCAAATTCTTGAGCAGATTGACAGGTAGATGCTGGGACAATGTATACCTTCGGCTGGGGAATTCAATAGATAGGGACACAGTCTCAGAATAAGGGGCAAAATCATTTCGGGCTGAGAGGAATCCTTCATCGCTCAGTGGCTGGTGAATCGTTAGCGGAGAGCTGTGGAGTCTCAGGCAGTGTTTGTATTCTAGTTAGAGATTAATACTTTCTTGGATATGAAGGGATTTGAGGGATATGGGGAGAGCATGGGAAGATGGAGCTGAGGTAAATCAGCCTCATTGTCTGGCCTACTCTTGCTCTCACAACTTATGTTTGAGTGTGTTGTTGCTGTTATACCCTGAGAGGCCACATATGAATCATGGGGCCCGTGAGAGAACGCTGAATTGCTGCTCAAAACGATCAACTTTTCCCCTCGTGCCTGCCCAAGAGAATGAATCTATCACTTCCAGAAAACACTTCATCAATCATTTTTTGGGGCGTGCTCAGAGCAAAACATCCAGCTTGCTAGGAAGCCCTCACAATGACTGACTGTAACTACACCTAGACTGCTTGTAAAGTTCACTTCCAGCTTGATGCATCCTCCAACCACCCTCCATGAGTCAATGTGAAGTCTCCACAGACCATCCTTACCCCAACTGGACTCCTCAATACTATCTCTCGCTTGACCTTCCCACCTTAAAATGGATTGCTTCTTGAAGCTAGGTCTCCCTCAAGCCAGCACATCTCAACTTGTCTCATCTTCCCCCTTCACCCCTTTCAACCACCTAGTGTCCTGCACCTTGAAACTTGACCTTTCACCCAGGCTTCTCAATAAGGGAGCAGGCCACCATCAATTCAGTAGCATTTACCGAGTTACATGATAACCATTGGATCAAACTGATGTTGACTAAACGCGTTGAGAAGGAATGCCAGCCTATACTGATATTAAGGTGGTGGCGAAGAGAGTTATAGTTAGCATATCGTGACAACTTCCCGATCTTGGTTTGGCATAAGGGCATACGCAGATAGTAAGTGAGTAGAGTCAGTACACTAATAATGTTGCCAATTCCATTTGGAATAATTCCTGGATTTGTGCTCACTTCCTTTCCAACTGCCTCACTCAATAAAATGCTTTTCCTTGGTACTTTCAATCATTCTAACAACAAATAACCAAACATGCTGAAATAGAAACAGGAGTAGGCCATTCAGCCCCTTGAGCCTGTTTCACCATTCAATGGAATCATGGCTGATCATGGCCTAACTCCGTATACTCTGTTTTTGGCCCATATCCCTGAATACATTTGCTTAACAAAACATATCTATCGCAGACTTAAAACTCACAACTGATCCATATCAAATACATTGAAAAAATATTCAATTATTTTTTGATATGCCTGTATTTTTCTCTCCCCCATCCCTTTCTACCACATGTTGATGGTAACAGTGTCTTACAGACTGATCTTTATTCTCTGGAGTTTCTAGAACAATCCTGGAGGATTGACATCCCTACTTCCACAGAGAAAATGGGAAAATTCAGCAAGTGACAATTGACAATTTCTTCCCATAGTATTCCCCTACCCCCAACCGTTTTAAACTAGGAGTCAGGATGGACTGATGCATCATTTGATGCTGTGATTGCCCTGGTGACAATATAATGATAACATCAGCCTGTCATTTAGTTGGTAGCACTCACTGAGACATAACGTCATGGGTTCATACAGCCACCCTAGGCTACTGTCATCGCTTGGTGCTGTGCTTCAATAGACAATAGGTGCAGGAATAGGCCATTCAGCCCTTCAAGCACCACAGCCTCATGCTGTGATTTCGTAGGGTGTTTTACCCAAGGCAGCAATACTTTTGTTGTCCTTCATGACATAAGAAACTGGTTGTGGATATTGTGTTATTGAGTATATTTCTTTCAGACATTTTCCACAGACATTACATTCACAGGCACTTAAGTGTCTGGGCTGACGCTAAGCGAATAAATTACAATAGAGTAACATTGAGCGGCATGCTCCCAGTATGGCAGCACTGAGGGCATGCTGCATTGTCAATGCTACCATCTCTAGTCACTGATTCCCCTGACACAATTTATCTCCAGGTCCCTCGAACATTATCGGGGTTGTTGGATGATAATACCATTAGGCCATCGCTTCCCCCAAACCGACTAGTCCAATCTTCATTCTTGTCAAGAACATAATCAGCGCTGTGTCATGAAATGATTGAGGACCTTGTTTTGATATCCTTCTCAGGCTTTCAACCTTCAACCAACCTGTTGACGAGGAGAATGTGTAACCCATTCCACACACGTTCACCTGTTGGCTGTTAAAATTACAAATTCTTTTTTCTGATGTGAAAAACTGCCACAATTAGCAAAGCAGCAGGAAGAGGAAGGCAGCTACTGTGTCAGGAGGACCCATTGTCAAACACCCCAAGGCATTGAACTGTGCATATGGCTCTTCAGTCAAGTGGGACTTAATACAAGTAACTGTGAACAAAGGAGGGACAGGGATTGGGAGGGTGGACGGCGGTGATACATTTGATCAGGCCAGAATTTAGGCAAAAGCTGATACTGAAAGGGTGGTGAGTTAGGTTGGGGATGTTGAGATGGATGGGTTGGATGGGTCATTTTGGAAGAGAGATAAGTTGTATTGGGGCAATGAATTGAGTGAGGGGTTGAGTTATGTGGGGTATTGAGACAGGGGTAGTGAGTTGTGTGGGGAGAGATTATTTGAGTGGCAAGCGAGATGCGGGTAGGTGAAGGGTGTGAGGTGTCTGTTGAGTGGGGTGAGTTGGATGGGGGAGTGTGTTGAGTGGGGGTGAGTTGGATGGGGGAGTGTGTTGAGTGGGGGTGAGTTGGATGGGGGAGTGTGTTGAGTGGGAGTGAGTTGGATGGGGGAATGTGTTGAGTGGGGGTGAGTTGGATGGGGGAGTGTGTTGAGTGGGGGTGAGTTGGATGGGGGAGTGTGTTGAGTGGGGGTGAGTTGGATGGGGGAGTGTGTTGAGTGGGAGTGAGTTGGATGGGGGAATGTGTTGAGTGGGGGTGAGTTGGATGGGGGAGTGTGTTGAGTGGGGGTGAGTTGGATGGGGGAGTGTGTTGAGTGGGGATGAGTTGGATGGGGAATGTGTTGAGTGGGGGTGAGTTGGATGGGGGAGTGTGTTGAGTGGGAGTGAGTTGGATGGGGGAATGTGTTGAGTGGGGGTGAGTTGGATGGGGGAGTGTGTTGAGTGGGGGTGAGTTGGATGGGGGAGTGTGTTGAGTGGGGATGAGTTGGATGGGGAATGTGTTGAGTGGGGGTGAGTTGGATGGGGGAGTGTGTTGAGTGGGAGTGAGTTGGATGGGGGAGTGTGTTGAGTGGGGATGAGTTGGATGGGGAATGTGTTGAGTGGGGGTGAGTTGGATGGGGAGTGTAATGAGTAGGGGTGAGTTGGATGGGGAGTGTGTTGAGTGGGGATGAGTTGGATGGGGGAGTGTGTTGAGTGGGGGTGAGTTGGATGGGGGAGTGTGTTGAGTGGGAGTGAGTTGGATGGGGGAATGTGTTGAGTGGGGGTGAGTTGGATGGGGGAGTGTGTTGAGTGGGGATGAGTTGGATGGGGAATGTGTTGAGTGGGGGTGAGTTGGATGGGGAGTGTAATGAGTAGGGGTGAGTTGGATGGGGAGTGTGTTGAGTGGGGATGAGTTGGATGGGAGAAGTGTGTTGAGTAGGGGTGAGTTGGATGGAGAATTGTAGTAAGTGGTGTTGAATTGGATGGGGGAATGTGTTTAGTGGGAAGAGTTAGATTGAGGAGTGTGTTGAGTGGGAGTGAGTTGGACGGGGGAATGTGTGGAATGGGGGTGAGTTGGATGGAGGAGTGTTTTGGGTGTAGGTGAGTTGCATAGGGGAGTGTTTGAGTGGAGGGTGTGTTAGATTCGGGAGTGTGTTGAGTGAGGGCGAGTTCGATGAGAGAATCTTTTGACTGGGAGTGTGTTGGGTAGGAGGCACTGTTTAGGGAGGACTGCATCATCCATAAGCCTGAGCATGCTCTCCCTAATGTCATGAAAATTCTAGAAGGATCTATTACCCACTAAAATAGGTCAGGAAGCCTGGATGACCTTTCTGACCAAGCCCCTCACATCCATTCTCTCATGCTGCTTGATTTGGGGTTACCTAATCAGTGTTCTGTCAATGAACTCATCACCTCTCTGTTGACTTCCCACAATCTGGTCATCATCTTATGTGTGTTTGCTGTACATAAATTAATGGCCCTCTGATCCCACGTTACAACAATGACTACACCTTAATTAGAAGCCATTGGCAGTTCATGGTTTTCAGGTTTACAGAGGTCATGGGCGCAGTTGTAAAGATGTGAATAGTTAATTTGTTATTTTCCTGTCCTTTTCAAGCTCTTGAATGTAAGGTGGGGGTGAAGGAGAGGTAGTATTGTAGTGGCAGGGTGAGTACTTTGAAACAGTGATGAAGGAATAGTTTGATGTCGATGAGGTGGGAATGAACGGTGAGTGAAAATCTTTGAAGAAGGTGAAGGTGGGGGAATGCATGGGGGTGATCAGAGGTGATTGTTTTTTGGGTTTGACCTAGGCCTGTGTTGCTTTCCATTTACTGATGACAGACTATCTGAAGTCCTCACCACTGCACAGATCCCAACATCTGTTTTGCTGCAAGAAATTTTTTATTACATCTTGCCACTAACATACAGCGAAAGACATTCTCCAGCAGAGTTGATATATGCGCAGCAAAGAGAAAAGTAAGTTAACCCTTCCTTTGGCAGTGAATGCTTTTATTCTTTCATGGGATGAAAGGTTTGTCTTATGAGGAAAGATTGAATAGTTTAGACCGATACTCTCCAGAATTTAGAAGAATGGGAATAGTTCTAATTGAGGTGTAGAAGATGCTAAAGAGGATTGACAAAGTAGATGTAGAGAGGATGATTCCTCATATGGAACAATCTAGAACAAGAACTCATAGGTTTAGATGAAGATGTGAAAGATTTAAAACAGAAATAAAGAGGAATGACTTCTCTCTGCGGGTCATAAGTCTGTGGAATTCATTCCCCGAGTATGGTGGATGTCGAACATTGAGTAAAGTTGAGGAGGAGATAGACAGGTTTTTAAACAATAAAGGCTGAAAGGGATATGGAGAATGGGTGGGAAAGTGGAGTTGAGGCTGGGATGATCAGCCATGATTGTGTTAAATGATATACCAGGCTCGAGGGGCTGAATGGCCTCCTCCTGCTCATTGTTGTTGTGGGATGTGAACACCACGATGTGGGCATTGACACGAGAACTTAACCTCACAGTCAATCAGCTGCACAGTCGGTAAATTGCCTTCTCTCAAAGTGGGAGTGGGAAGCTGTTTGATATTGAAGCTGAGCAATGGGCAGGAGCAGCTAATTCGGAACGCTGGGCTGGGATGGAGTAAAAACAGTCAATCAGCAAACTTCTCACATAAAGCCTCAAAATGCATGAGCTACCTTCCTCATTGTCTGCTTTAGAAGAGGCATGTTAATCCCTGTGTTAAATGAAGATGTAGAATCTCTACAGCAGGCTATTTGGCCCATCAAGTCCACACCAACCCTCTGAAGAGTATCCCACCCAGACGCACCCTCTACCCCATCCCCATAACCCAACATTTCCCATGGCTAATCCACCTAATCTGCACATCTCTAAACACAATTTAGCATGGCCCAAACCTGCACACTTTTGGACTGTGGGAGGAAACTGGCGCACCTGGAGGAAACCCACAGAGATGTGGAGAAAACATGCAATCTTTACACCGACAATCAGCCGAGGGCAGAATCGAACCCGGGTCCCTGAAGGGCTTTTTCCTGAAATGTTGATTTTCCTGCTTCTCGGACACTGCCTGACCTGCTGTGCTTTTCCAGCACCACTCTAACCTAGACTCTGGTTTCCAGCATCTGCAGTCCTCACTTTTGCCTTTGCTAACCACTGAGCCACCCATATGGAGAAGAAGCAATAGAGGAGTCTAATGTAGGGAATTCAAATTTAGCATGCGCATGATAAAACTGGAGTATGTGAATGACTGACTTGGGAGAACTTGTTCTCTTATTGTCTCAGAATCCCTCTGCTTTGCACTGGTCAATTTAGAGTGACTCTTGGCTGGATGGTTGGTTTGTGAAGCAGAGTGACAACATACAGGGTTCAATCCCCTGCACTGGCTGAGGTTACCATGAAGTACTCTCCTTCTCAACTTCACCTGAGGCACGGTAACCACCAGTTGTCTCTCTCTCTCTCTAATGAGAGAGCAGCCCTCTGGAACTTTACCTTGAGTGACACGAAACCAACTCTGGGCTCAGCAAGCTCTCAGCTAACAAATCTTCCAACTGAGTGAGCAAACTTACAACCTGAGCTCCAAATCTCCGTGAAAATTGCAAGCTTTCTGCTATAATGGGGAGTTTGTCAGCTCATTCCCAACCAAACGTTCTTGCATTTTTTTCAAATAAAAGCAGTTACAGTTCTAATCACATTGAATTATATCCACGCCACATTCCACCAATGATACCATGATTTGCTTTCGCAATTTTGCAACAACAGGTTTCAGCCAATTCAAGAACACTTTAAAAGAACCTGAAGACTTTTATGTCCATGGAAAGAGCCCGTCCATGGTAAAGCTGTGTCTGTGCATGGTTCTCATTTGCTGAAGCAGTGAATGAGATGTTTATGGGAATTTGTTTTGCCAGCATTCAGCTTTTATCCTGAAGGTAAAATGGTCACCAACATTTCTGTTCTGTTTAGTGGAAGAGGGATAGGGGTGAGAATAGATTTTATGGATTTGAACTCAGGCTATGTTTGTTTCTTTCACAGCTCCTGGCTTAGACTGCGTCCATTAGAGTGGTTCTGTTACACAGGGGAACAGTCTCTGGCTCTATTCACCGCGATTACCTCATGCAGTTACCTGGGACTTTCAGCTCTGGCAGTGCCAGCATATGAATAAAAAATAGCACTTTACATAGTGCCAAAGAAACCAGCCAATACGCATACAGTCATACATACACACACATGGATATGCACACATATACAAATGAAGTCAAACATACACACCTGGATACACAGTCGTGCATGCTCATACACAAACACCCTTGTGTATAGGCACATACAGAAGCACCCAGACCTGAATGTACTCTCAGTAATACACTCCACCCATGCATGCACATAGACGCTGTCTCTCTCTCTCACACACACACACACACACATTCTCTACGCCGGCACATACAACCTCACAGTTAGATACACACAGTCAGTGACATGGTGACGTACATGTGCACAGATATACACCACATATTCTTATACATATACACGCAGACACACACACACACACAAACCCCAGGACTCTGGAACTGAACCTGGAAATGACCTCTGACTGTTTTTGCCCTTTGTTTAACCCCACCACTGTCTAAGATTGGATTTGCAGCCAATCATTCCCACTCACCGGAAACCTAACTTTTGCAAGAAATCAAGGAGTGCAACTTATTCAAAAGATCCAGTGTAAGCCTGATGGACCGAATGGCCTCATTCTGTGCTGAATGATTCTGTGAATCTTGCAGCATGGCAAGCATTTCGGCTGCTGGTGCACAAGTTCACTTTTGGCAAGGATCTTTGTAAAAGGTTTTCATTAAAATGTTAAACTGGGAAAATTAGAATTCATTCCCTCCCCAGATCCAAAGGTTAATCACTAGACACCGTGTCCGTGGGGACTATTTGTCAAGGCGGAATGTTTTGAGCAGTTTTTCCTGGCACATCAGTTGATTTTTTTGTTTTAATCCGATCCGTTTAAGTTCCTGTAACAATCAGGCTGTTCTGTGATTGCGATTATAGGATCATGAGACAAAAACAAGCCTGAATCAATTGCAGGGAACACAATTCCCTGAACCTACTAATCATTCTGTCATTCTCACAAATTCTCCTCAACAAACGTGAGCCAGAAGCACAACGTCCATTACAGGGTTAGGGTGGTCTCGGGGGAAAAGGGGGTCTTTCTTAACCCAGTGATGTGTACAATGCATCTTTCTTTGCTGCACTGTCCTTTGATCCTAAATTGAGTGAGGAGCTCTCAGCAAGGAGTGCAGTCCAACAGCTAGGGCGCTGTCGTTATCCCTTGCTTACCCTGCCCCCATCCCTGTTTCATTCCCCCCCCCCCCCCCCATCCCCTTCCATTTCCCCATTCTCCCCTTTCCCCACCAGCCACCAACCAACCCCTGCCCCCCACCTCCCTCCTTCCACTCCCCGTCCCTCACAACCCATCCTTTCGCTTTCTCAGCACCGCCGCCTCCTGTTTTGGGGTCATCCCGTGCTATCCTCGATCTGGGTGCCTAATGAATGAGCAAATTACTGCCGACGGCTCCCTGAGGTTGGCCACTGAGCAAGGGCTGGTGAGGTGGGTTTCCTGAGAGGTGGCCCATGGAGGGGGGGGGACATCTCCCAATGCAACTTTACCCACCGGCCTGCACTGAGGAGAGTGGAGCTCAGAGAGACCTGGCTGCTAACAGCATTCCCATATATTACGGGATTTACAGTAAACCAACCCGCTGCACAGAAAGCTCCCAGTAGACAGAGTTCTCTATGGAAGGGATCATTTCCTGACACATTACTTATTCGTACATAATAAAAAGAAAGGGAATGAGGGACTAAAGAGACACGAGCAGTCCCTAAATAACTTGTTACAGCATTGCTGCATGTTTTCAGATTACATCACAGAAATGGCTCATAGTGAAAAGGGCTTTCCCTGAAAAACCTGAGTCTCTCTTCACTCCTGGATTTTATTTTCTCCTGCTCACCCCTCTCCCTCAGCCAGCCTCTCCATCTCTCTTTGCCCAATTCCAGTTACCCTTCCTCCGCACGTACACTTCCTTCCATTACTGCTTGCAGCCCTCTTTCTGACCATCCTCTCATTCCATATCCCTTCCATCAGTTCGTTTCACTTTCCACTGATCTCTGTCCCATTACCATTGTATTCTATCAACTTCTTTCTAAGACTATCTTCCTTTATTAATCCCCCTCTGATCCTATCTCTCTGCTCTCTCCTAGTTCACTGAGGGATTGCACCTTTGAGAAGTCCTGAGATCAAGACAGGCACTTTCTCTCTCTCTCTCTCTCTCTCTCCTTCCCTTGTTATCTGTCACTTGTTCTCTCTCTCTCCGTTCTTCTTATTTATTCTCCATTTCCATCTCTTCCTCTTATTCTCCATCTCTCTCTGAACCCTCAGTCTTCCTTTTCCCTTTCTAGCCCTTCTCTCCCTCTTTCTCTGTCTTTCTCTCTCATTCTCCCTTTTCCTTTCAATTTTTCCCATTTTGTCCTTTTGTCTTTCTGTTCCTCTCTTTCTTTCTGCTTTTCTCTGTGTTCCTCTTTCTCCCTCTGTCATTCAGTTTCTCACTCTCCCTTTTTTTTTCAATATCTCTTTCTCTCTCCTGTATCTTTTGTTTCTCCTGTCCCTCATTCCCTCTGTCCCCTCTATCCTACTCTGTATCCATCCCTTTATCTTTCTCCAAATCCTGCTCTTTTTCTCTCCATCCCTCTCCCTCTCTCCATTGCTTTCTGTCTCCCCATACTCTCTCTCTCTGTCAGTCCACTCTCTCTCTCTGGCTCCCTACTCTCTCTCTATCTCTCTCTCTCTGTTGACCCACTCTCTCTCTTTGTCCCCCCACTCTCTCTCTCTCCTCCTCTCTCTCTCTCTCTGTCTTCCCACTCTCTCTCTCTGTCTCCCCACTCTCTCTCTCCTCTCTCTTTCTCTGTCTCCCACTCTCTCTCTTTTTTCACCACTGTCTGTCTGTCTCTTGCTCTCTGTCTCTCCTCTCTCTCTCTCTATCTCCCCACTCTCTCTCTCTCGCTGCCTCCAAACTCTCTCTTCTCTATCTCCCCAGTCTCTCTCTGCTTCCCCATTCTCTCTATCTCCCCACTCTCTCTCCCTCTCTCTGCCTTCTCTTTCTCTCTGCCTCCCCATTCTCTCTCTCTTTCTCTCTCTATCTATCTCCCCACACTCTTTCTCTCTGTCTCCCCACACTCTCTCTCGCTGTCTCCCCTCTCTCTCTGTGTGCCTCCCCATTCTCACTCTCTCTCTCTATCTCCCCACTCTCCCTCTCTATCTCCCCACTCTCTCTCTCTATCTCCCCACACTCTCTCTCTCTCTATCTCCCCACTCTCTCTCTATCTCCCCACACTCTCTCTCTCTATCTCCCCACTCTCTCTATCTCCCCACTCTCTCTCTCTCTATCTCCCCACACTCTCTCTCTCTCTATCTCCCCACACTCTCTCTCTCTATCTCCCCACACACACACTCTCTCTATTTCCACCTCTCTCTCTCTATTTCCACCTCTCTCTCTCTATCTCCCCACTCTCTCTCTCTCTATCTCCCCACACACACTCTCTCTATCTCCCCACTCTCTCTCTCTCTATCTCCCCACACTCTCTCTCTCTCTATTTCCACCTCTCTCTCTCTCTATCTCCCCACTCTTTCCCTATCTCCTCACTCTCTCTCTCTATCTCCCCACACTCTCTCTCTATCTCCCCACTCTCTCTCTATCTCCCCACTCTCTCTCTCTCTATTTCCACCTCTCTCTCTCTATCTCCCCACACACACTCTCTCTATCTCCCCACTCTCCCTCTCTCTATCTCCCCACACTCTCTCTCTCTCTATTTCCACCTCTCTCTCTCTCTATCTCCCCACTCTTTCCCTATCTCCTCACTCTCTCTCTCTATCTCCCCACTCTCTCTCTCTCTCTATTTCCACCTCTCTCTCTCTCTATCTCCCCACACACACTCTCTCTATCTCCCCACTCTCTCTCTCTCTATCTCCCCACACTCTCTCTCTCTCTATTTCCACCTCTCTCTCTCTATCTCCCCACACACTCTCTCTCTATCTCCCCACTCTCTCTCTCTATCTCCCCACACACTCTCTCTCTATTTCCCCCTCTCTCTCTATCTCCCCACACTCTCTCTCTATCGCCCCACACTCTCTCTCTTTATCTCCCCACACTCTCTCTCTCTATCTCCCCACACATACTCTCTCTATCTCCCCACTCTCTCTCTCTCTATCTCCCCACACTCTCTCTCTCTATTTCCCCCTCTCTCTCTCTGTATTTCCCCACACACTCTCTCTCTATCTCCCCACACTCTCTCTCCCTATCTCCCCACACACTCTCTCTCTATCTCCCCACACTCTCTCTCTCTATCTCCCCACTCTCTCTCTCTCTCTATCTCCCCACACTCTCTCTCTCTATCTCCCCACTCTCTCTCTCTCTATCTCCCCACAGTCTCTCTCTCTATCTCCCCACTCTCTCTCTCTCTATCTCTCCACCCTCTCTCTATCTCCCCACACTCTCTCTCTATCTCCTCACTCTCTCTCTCTCTATCTCCCCACTCTGTCTCTCTATCTCCCCACTCTCTCTCTATCTCCCCACACTCTCTCTCTATCTCCCCACTCTCTCTCTCTATCTCCCCACTCTCTCTCTCTCTATCTCCCCACACGCTCTCTCTCTATCTCCCCACTCTCTCTCTATCTCCTCACTCTCTCTCTCTATCTCCTCACTCTCTCTCTCTCTCTATCTCCCCACTCTCTCTCTCTCTCTATCTCCCCACTCTCTCTCTATCTCCCCACTCTCTCTCTCTCTATCTCCCCACTCTCTCTCTCTCTATCTCCCCACTCTCTCTATCTCCTCACTCTCTCTCTCTATCTCCTCACTCTCTCTCTCTATCTCCCCACACGCTCTCTCTATCTCCCCACACGCTCTCTCTCTATCTTCCCACTCTCTCTCTCTCTCTATCTCCCCACTCTCTCTCTATCTCCCCACTCTCTCTCTCTCTATCTCCCCACTCTCTCTCTCTCTATCTCCCCACTCTCTCTATCTCCTCACTCTCTCTCTCTATCTCCTCACTCTCTCTCTCTATCTCCCCACACGCTCTCTCTATCTCCCCACTCTCTCTCTCTCTATCTTCCCACTCTCTCTCTCTCTATCTCCCCACTCTCTCTCTCTATCTCCCCACACGCTCTCTATCTCCCCACTCTCTCTCTCTATCTCCTCACTCTCTCTCTCTCTATCTCCCCACTCTCTCTCTCTCTATCTCCCCACACGCTCTCTCTCTATCTCCCCACTCTCTCTCTCTATCTCCTCACTCTCTCTCTCTATCTCCCCACTCTCTCTCTCTCTCTATCTCCCCACACGCTCTCTCTCTATCTCCCCACTCTCTCTCTCTATCTCCTCACTCCCTCTCTCTATCTCCCCACACGCTCTCTCTATCTCCCCACACGCTCTCTCTCTATCTCTCCACTCTCTCTCTATCTCCTCACTCTCTCTCTCTATCTCCCCACTCTCTCTCTCTATCTCCCCACTCTCTCTCTATCTCCCCACTCTCTCTCTATCTCCCCACACTCTCTCTCTCTATCTCCCCACTCTCTCTCTCTATCTCCCCACACTCTCTCTCTCTATCTCCCCACTCTCTCTCTCTATCTCCCCACACTCTCTCTCTCTATCTCCCCACTCTCTCTCTGTCACTCCATGCTTCTCGCCTTAACCTCCTGTTAAACCCCGTCTTGTGACTGTCACCAATTTCAAGCTAAAGTCGCTGCTGAAGGTTGCTTCAGGGGAATGAGGGAGGGACCTGTCCTTTGTGGTTAAAAGGAGGTGGGTATGAAATGCCCCTTGCCCCTGGAATCTTGATCCTGTCCTCCTGATCCGCAGTAACCCCCGTGAATGCTATCTTACCTGGCGGCTGCGTTGCCTGGTTGCCTGGCGACTGGAGCGACACACAGAGGTCGTTGTCTAGTGGGAAGTGGTCACACTTGAGCATCTCTGGCCAGGGGAAGCCGAAGGACTCCATGACGGGCGAGCAACCATCCCGGACGGCCTGGCATAGCGAGTGGCAGGGGTAAATGGGCCGGTCCAGGCAGATGGGGGCGAAGAGGGAGCACAGGAAGATCTGGGTGTCAGGGTGGCACCTCTTGGCCAACAGGGGTACCCAGCTGCTGGCCTGTTGCTTGATTTCAGGCAGGGTATCGTGCTCCAGCAGGTTGGGCACGCGCATCTTGCGGTAGCCGATGTTGTGGCAGAGGCGCAGGTCGCTCGGAATGTCCACGCACTGCGGCTGCTTGGCGTAGAAACGTCCCCCCTGCAGGTGGTCGGACTGCCAGCCATAATACTCGTACTCCTCTGCGCTGCCCCCAGAGCCGAGCTCCAGGAAGCCGGCCAGCAGCAACCCGATGAAGGCGGCACGGAGCTTCGACATGGTCAGTGTGCCGCCACCGGCGCGGTGTCTGGGGCTGTCCGTCTCTTCTGCCTTGCTCACGGGCTCTCGATTGAAGAGGGTAGAAGGGAGAAGAGAAACAGCTAGAACCACCTCCTCCTGCTGCCACGTTCCTGTCTCGCTGTTATCTCGAAAAAGCCTCAAGGTGGGTCAGGTGGGTATATAACTGCTGTGGCAATAGGACCCACTGTCCCACTTGACGGGTGTTGGAACAGAGAGAGGTAGAGGCAATCTCTCTCTCTTTCTCCTCGATTTGCTGCACAATCCTCTTCTCTATATCACATGCTAGCTATAGTCTCATGCAGCCCACTGACTGATGATACAGTGCACACTTGTAAGTACATTATACACACATACACACACACACACACACACACACGCACATGCACTCATATACACACACACGCACACACATGCACTCACTCTCTCTCTATCTCACACACACTCTCAGCTCTTGCAGACTGCCAGTATTTAGCTGCTCCCTCCTCCTCGCTCTGCTCCAAGAGCTAGACCAGCCCCGTAGGCTTCCCCACAATGCCAGGAGGATTTCATCGCAGCCAATCACCTTTTGGGCTGACTTTGTCTTGTTACTGTGAATGCCTGAATCAGAGAGCAGGCTGCAGTCAATCACTGGAACAGCTACCTTGCTCAGCTCCGGCACTCACACAGCTTCTTAAAGGAAAGCTCGCTCGCTCGCCCTTTCTTTCTGTAACTCTTTACCAGCCTCCCTCCCTCTCTTCTCTTCTCCTTTGTTTTATTCTCTCCCTCCTTGGCTTTCTCCATTCACTCTTTCCTCTGCCTCTAAGTTCCTTTGTTTTCTTTATCCTTCCTTTTTGTCTCTGTCGTTCCTGCTCTCTCTTTCTTCTGTTTTTCCATCTGTATTTCTGTGCAAATCTTCTGCATCTCTTTGTGCCTTTATTCTGCCCTTCCTAAAGCACATGTGATTTTCTCAGTCTCCTGATTTGTCTCTTACTTTGCTATTACTGGCTTCTCCCTCTTTGTCTCTTTCTAACTCAAATAAAGTGTGTTTCTCGGTTCCAGTGTGCTATTTCCTTAGGTCTCTGTCGGGATGTGTTTATTCATGCCAGACTTCTCTGTGTTAGCCCTCTCCTCTGTCTGTGGTTTGTGTTCATGATTCTCAGAGTCTGTTACTATTTCTGCCTCTCTCTCTCTCTCTCTCTCTCACTGTCTCTCGATGTATGTCTATCTTATTCTGTCTCTTACTCCCCCTTTCTCTTGGTCTAATTTTCTTTGTATGGCGAGGACTTCTCAGTGAATGAATGGTTCCACACTATTTAACCTTTGATCACAAACCAGTAAAAATAGTATATCCTGAGAGGGATTAGAAGGCAGCTCCTGTCTGATACCTGAGGTTCAGAACCCTGTCTTGCCAAAAGGAACCCTTAGCCATTTGTACAAAGCAAATTTGTAAAATAAAGATAAGGGCTGATCAATGTTTAATGTTTCACAATCCCCCTCCCTGCTGTTCGCACACAGACCCTCTCTGCTGTGGAGCAACAGGATGCCAGCTTTCATCTCATTGTCACTTGCCTGCACACCAGCCAGTCTTCCAGTGAGCCGGACAACTGTCAGGTGGCTATTTGACTTTTTGCATTGTCCAGGCTAATAACAAAACAACATTGAATTGGTTTCCTATCCTGATGAAGAGCTTGTGCCTGAAACGTCGACGCTCCTGCTCCTCAGAAGCTGCCTGACTTGCTGTGCTTTTCCAGCACCACACTCTCAACTCTGAGTCTCCAGCATCTGCAGTCCTCCCTTTCTCCTCCTTAGTTTCCTATCACTCTTATCTAATGCAGATGTATCGCTTTTGGTCTCCATTTAGCCAAGAGTTCTCTTGAATCACTTCAGTGTTGATTGCAGTTAGCCCTAAACTCTCCCTCCCCACATGCCTTGACCTCTTTACCATGCCTGCTCATCCTCCTCAAGGCTCTCCTTAAAACCCAGTCCACCGACCAAGCTGCCAGACAGTCATCCCATAATGTCTCTTTCCATGCCCCAGTGTCAAACTTTGGCCAATCATTGCTCCAATGTAGCAACATCTAGGGACATCTCCACTGCCGGAGAATGTGGTGGAAGATGTTCCATCGAGCATTCGAATGGAAATCAGGTGGTTGGCCGTGAAGAAAGAATGTTCAGTTTATGGGCAGAAGGTGGGAGAATGACACTAAATTAACTTTGGGTGGGCAAGTGCAGACATGATGGACCGAATTCCTTTCTGCTGTACTGTAACAATTCTGTGGTTTATTGAAGGCACTATATAAATGTGAATGGCTGTAGCTGAGAGAGTTTCAGATTTAGACTTGAACAGAAACCAAAAACTGCCTCATTTCACTGATGAACACTTTAATTTTGAGGTTACATAATTTATTGGTCGAGAGGAAATATTTCTCCATGTCCAAAACCGAGAATCAGGAATGTTCAAACCAAATAAATTCAAGCGGGAATTCAGGAGCTGTGTTTTTACCAAGGAAACAGTGAGAATATCTAGCCTGCTACTCCTAGTAGTTGAGGTGAATAGTATAGATTATTTAAGGGAAAGCTAGAGAAATACATGAAGGACAAAGGAATAGAAAGATATGCTGATGATGTTTCAGTTGTACAGGACATTGGTGAGACCATATCTGGAATACTGTGTATAGTATAGACCTCACTATTTAATGAAGGCTATATATACATCGGAGACAGTTCAGCAATGGTTTTCTTGATGCATGCTTGAAAAGGGTATGTTAGCTCCTGAGGAAGGCTTGGACAGACTAGACTTGTTTTCAGTGGAGTTTAGAAGATGATTACTGCATACAAGATCCTGAAGGATGCTGACTGGATACATATGAAGAGGGGACTTCATCTTATGGGAGAATCCCAACAGTGTGGAAGCAGCCCATTTGACCTATCAAGTCCACCCCAACCCTTGGAGGAGCATGCCCCCCCCCCCCCAAGCCAGACTCACCACCTTATTCTATCTAATCCCTGTAACCCTGAATTTCCCATGGTTAATTCACCTAGTCTGCACATCCCTGGACAAAGTGATCAAATTCCCATGGCCAATCCACCAAATCTGCACATCTTTGGATCGTGGGATAACCAAAGAAGAAACCCACATGGACACAGGGAGAACGTGCAAACTCCACACAGACAGTCGCCCGAGGCTGGAATCGAACCCAAGTCCCTGGCGCTGTGAGGCAGCAGTGCTAACCACTGAGCCACCTTGCCACCCCTTATAGGAGTCACTGTCCAAAAATAAGGAGATGCCCATTGTAGATAGTGATCAGGAGACTTTTGTTTCTCTCAAAGAATCATGAGACTTTGGAACTCTCTTCTGAAAAGATGGTGGAAGCAGTTTGTTTTGATTGCAAAGACAGATAGATTCTCAATCAGCAAAGATTTGAAAGCCTACTGGGGTAGGTGGGAATGCAGGGGAGTCAGATCAGCTAGGATTTCCTTGAATGGAGGAAAAGGTTTGAGGGGCTGAATGGCCTACTCATGCTCTAACCTTGTGAGATGAAAACGGCCTGTGTGGTACTCCAACATGAGAGATCGTGTACTACATGATCACCGGCATGGACTAGATAGGCCTGTGTACCACCATCCTCTTTATGGCCAATATTTGGCTCAGCCACTGTACCGTCCCTTCTTATCATTTTAATGAACGATGTTCAATCAGCTACCAACTTTCCAAACCAAAGTGAATCCAAACTGGCCAAGTTTATTCAAGTGCTGACAGAGTAATAGGGATTGAGTACTGATAAAGATGAGAGAAGCAAGCTATGATAAACAGGGTAGATGATGACCTTGTTTATCTCTAGACTATTAATCCGAGATCCAGGTAATGCTCTGGGGACTTGGGTTCAAATCCTGCCATGGCAGATAATGGAATCTGAATTCCCTCAAACTTTGGAAGTAAGAGTCTAATGATGACCATGAAACCATTGCTGATTTTGGGAAAAACCTGCTCCTTACTGTCTTTTAGAGAAGGTAATCTGTCATCCTTACTTGATCTGGCGCTCATGTGACTCCAGATCCACCACAATGTTCATAAGTTCATAAGATATAGGAGCAGGATTAGGCCATTCAGCCCATCAAGTCTGCTCGGCCATTCATTTAAGGCTGATATGCTCCTCACTCCCATTTTGCTGCCTTCTCTCCATATCTATCAACCCATTATCAATTAAAAACCTGTCTAACTCCTCCTTAAATTTATTCACTGTCCCTGCATCCACCACACTTTGGGAACAGTGAATTCCACAGATTCACAACCCTTTGGGGAAATAGTTTCTCCTCAAATCTGATTTAAATTTACTACCCCTTATCCTAAGACTATAACCCCTTGACTAAGAATGCCTCACAAGGGGAAGCATCTACTCCGTGTCTATTTTATCCACACTGTTTATCAATGTGGTTGACTCTAAGGAATGGGCAATGAATGCTGACCTAGCCAGCAATGTTCACATCCCATGAATGAATTTAAAAACATCCAACAGAATTCAACCAACTGCTACTGAAAGCAAGAACATACTGATGAAAGAGAAATTACATTAAATCCCAATTCCATATTTATAGCCAAGGAAGAAAGTTTGAAGCATTGAAATGTGGGGAAATGCAGAAATGAAGGCACAGCAAGATCTCGCAAGCATCAATGTGAAAAATGGCCAAATATCCTTTGTTGGTGAAGAATAAATATTAGCCAGGTCACTAGGGAGAGCCATGCACTGCAATTTAATTAGTTTGATTGTGGCCTTAACTCCACTTTCACATCACTTTCACCCCTCCCTCCCCTTGCTGATCATAAATTTGTCCAACTCACTCTTGAGTATATTCAATGACTGAACCTCCACTGCTCACTCAGGAAGAGAATTCCAGTGACCAGTAACTCCCCGAGAGAAGGATTTTCCTGAGTATCCCAACTGAGAATCACTTCAGCAAATATGACCTGTGGCAGGGTGTGTGAATCCTGTGTTGGCCTATTCTGTCACCTCAGGACCCCCGCACTGAGTGGAAGAAACTTATCCACAATCCTGAGAAAGTGCTTATGAAGAGGAAAGCTCAAATGTACCGTCCAATGGTCAACTTCTTATGCGGTAATATGTTCGGGTCAACAAAATACGACCTGGCAGCCTTCAAGGAGGTGATTTGATCCATCATGCCTGCACTGATCCTTTGAAAGATCCAAGCAAGTAATCTCCTCACATTATCTTTCCACTGCTGCTCCCCAGCTCAACATACCCTCTGCTCCTTATTGCTGCACACCTCTCCTTCTCCCTTTCGAGAGTTGAATCTCTGTTTCTATTGCACTCACAGGCTGCATCTTCCAAATCACAACACCCTCCATGCACGCACACACACACGTACACACACACACGTACACACACACACACATACGTACACACACACATGTACACACACGCATACACACACACACACACACATACACACATTCACACATTCTCTTGCCTCTGGTTCTATTGCTAATTATCTGAAATTGTCACGCTCTTTCCAAAACAAGACCGAAAGAACTGCAGATGCTGCAAATCACAAACAAAAACAGAAATTGCTGGAAAAGCTCAGCAGAAACTATCTTTCCACAAGGTTTTGGATGTGGCTTTGTCTTTACGCTCCTGCATCACTGTATCTTATGAAAAGCATGAAGCCTGGCTTCACAATAAATTGCATGGCTAAAAGGAAACATTGAGTCGATACTTTTCATTTTGCACTCAGTAGTACTGCTACACATGAAAACAAACTTAGAAAGGGAATGACACTTTACACCACAAGAGAAGACAGTGCTCTTTCATTGGATCACGATTGGCATGGAGATCCAACAGGAAGTGATCACTGTTAATCTTACTGACTAAGCTTTGACCAGGCAGATAGACTCTCGACAATGAATTACTTCAGAAGCTCATTAACTATTGTTTTGGTGTGCTAAGCAGAGATTCCGATTGGCAGTGAGGGTAAAGGGTCTTGGGTCCATGCAACTTTTTTATAGTGGGAGGGATTCAGGGCTTTTCTCTCAGTCTTGCTCCACATGACCACCTTGTGGCAGGCAGGATGCTGCACAGGATCAATGAGGTATAACGTTGGCAGATAAAGCTCATTCAATACCCTGGATGCAAATCAAAGACTCCTCTGTCCACATCTCGCCCACTACAACTCAACATGGCAATCACACTTACTAAGGATAAAAATAGGGAGGCCATATGGGCAGCACGGTGGCTCAGTGGTTAGCATTGCTGCCTCACAGCACCAGGGTCCCACGTTCGATTCCAGCCTTGGGCGACTGTCTGTGCGGAGTTTGCACCTGCTCCCTGTGTCTGTGTGGGTTTCCTCCGGGTGCTCCAGTTTCCTCCCACAGTTCAAAGATGTGCAGGTTAGGTGGATTGGCCATGCTAAAATTGCCCATAGCAATAGGTGCATTAGTCAGAGGGTAATGGGTCTGGGTGGGTTACTCTTCAGAGGGTCAGTGTGGACTGTTTCCACACTGTAGGGAATCTAATCTAATCTAATTCTAAAACAACACCTAGCACAATGGAGACCCCAGCTGGAGTATTGTGACTTGTTTGGTCCTTCATCTATGGAAAGAAATACTGACATTGGAAGCAGTCCACCGAAGGTTCACTGGGTTGATACTGGGTATGGGGGGATTGTCTTATAAGGTGAGGTTGAATAGATTGGCTTAGTACTCATTAAATATAGAAGAATGAGAGGTGATCTAAGAATGCAAGATTCTTAAAAGACTTGACAGGGTATATGTGGAGAAGTTGTTTCCCCTTGTGGGAGAGTCTTGAAACATGTGACATAATCTCAGAGTAAAGAGTTGCCCACTGAAGGCAGAAATGAGGAGGAATTTCTTCTGCAAGAGGGTAGAGAATTTGTGGAATTCTTAACCGCAGAGGGCTGTGGAGTTTGGTATGGAACTATGTTCAAGGCTGAGATAGGCGTGTTTTTAATCAGGAAGGGAATCAAGGGTTATGGGGAAAAGGCAGGAAATTGGAGTTGAGGATTATCAGATTGTTGAATGATGTAATTACATGGCAGAGGAGACTCAATAAGCCACATGACCAACTTTTACCCATGCCTCGAATGCCCAAATGTATCCTTACATGGCTCATTGTTAAATTTTATTTGGAAATGTTCCTGTGAAGGACCTTGGGATGTTTTGTTTTGTTAAGAATGCAGTGTGAATGCGAACTGTTGCCTCTTGAAGGAGAAAGTGATATTTGTGGGAAGCTGCAGGCAGCTTGAGGTGTGGGGCAGGTGTTGGAAGTTGGCGCTATAAAGAGACAGAGCTGGAGTGCTGTACAAAAGTGGTGGAGTGCCACAGAAACCTGATAATGACAATACAGAATTAAAATATCTTGGAACATCATTTGGTACACATCATTGCAATTAGTTTTTAGCTTGCAGAAAATGAACATCAGCTTCGCAGGCAGAGGATCCAGGGCCAGTTTTGGCTGAGTGTGGAAATTTCCTGGCCTTACATAGTTGAATGGATTTGAAATTAATTCAAGTTGGAATCCAGTGCCAACTTTCCTATCATTCTGCCACAAACTCTTCCTTTTCATTCCTGCTCTTGAGACAAACTTTCCAACTGGATCAAGAAGTAAGGTAACTCAAGTACATTCATTAGCAGCGTTGCTCCCGCTCCCTGTAACGCTGGGCTTGAGTGTCCTGTCTTTTCTGTATCATTTACCACACTATCTATAAATCCAACCTTGAAGTTCTGGAACTCCCAACCTCCTCCAAAACTCTCCTTCCTGGAGCCCACAATTTGCAATTTAAATTTGATGTCAATTCACCAGTTCTTTTTTGTTTGGTTTGAGTCTGAGCTTGGTTAATTGTTGTCACGTCTACCGAGATACAATGAAAAGTGGCATTTCGTACCATACCAGAGTAGCAGAGCAGAGTGCAGACTATAGTGTTAAAGCCATAGAGAAGGTGCAGAGAAAGACATCAGAACTGAGAGGTACATTCAGAGGTCTGATAACAGCAAGGAAGAAGCGGTTCTTGAATTTGTTTGTACATGTTTTCAAATTTTTATATTTTCCATTATGTTCGAGGGAACTCTTGCTTTCAGTGGAAGGAGCTGTGTATAGATGACACTGTGGGATTTATAATCTATCACTCATTCTGAGAGTTTATGCAATGCTGAGGGTGTGCAGTTTTGCCAGAGATGGTGCCTTTTAGATGGCAGGCATAACTGAGGCTCTGTGTGCGTGTTCAGGATAAGGCGAAAGGCCCCAGGGACCACGTGGAAGCAGAGCAGGGGAACCTCTTCTGAAGTGGAAGCCAACATTTATCCCTCACCAGCACCAAAACAAATTAACTTGTTTAAAATCTTAAATCCTCTAAATACATCTTACATCTGAAACTAATATACTAGTCAGAAAGACCAGGGAAAAGAGCCAACTCTCCACTTGCCTTTAATGGTTGAGGATTATTCGAGCAAAACAAAATTAACAAATGGCCAAAAGTATATTAAAAAGGCCGAGCTCCTGTCTGCTTCCAGGCTGTTGTTGCTTCATCTCTTTGCTCCCTTCCCTCGGGGGGGGTATTGTGAAATAGTGGAAGGATTTAGAAGCTGAGAGTCTGCTGGACTGGAGCAGTCATTGTGCCTGTGGTTAAGTCAGTTAGTCCTGTTGATCAAATACACTGCAGGCTCTCAGAAACTAGATACTGAGGCCTGGACTGCATACAGCCACTGGGTTCCCCACTGGATATTGACCCTGTAGGGAGTGGACGGGCCTGGTGTTGCCCATTTTAAGGGAAGGGCTTTCAGGCTTGGCAGAGCTAGTCAAAAGCACGTTCAGGCAGTCAATGAAGACTCATTAAGAGACCCCTTCGAGGGCATTTGTTGAAGCATGAGATTGAGGTTTTAAGTCGGCTGTCTGTTTCTCAACTTGAGTAGGGCTTGGGCTATGGAGGGAAGTTGTATAAGAGGTTAATACTGAGGAGTGACTGCTATTGTGGGAGCTGCTATTGTGGGAGCTTACTGTGCACAAAATTGACTTTCGTGTTTCCTGCATACTTTCCAAAAATAATTCGATTGTCTGTCAGGAAATGAGCTATATAATTGCAGGTTATTCTTTTGTTTTAAATTCCCTTTGGACATTTAATGCCAGATTCTCTGATTTTCTAGGATAGCAACAAGGTGAGTTTGATTCTTTGTTCTGGCTGAAGTAGATTTGGGAATTGCCTTCTCGACTTGTGCCTCCTCACCTTGAGAGTGGAAGGCAAAAGCAGACGACTACTGGCAGCGCAATTAGATATTGGTCTTGTGGCTAAAGGGGAGGGAGGGTGGGATTAGAGCATTGAACTCAATGATCGTATTGAATCATGGAGCAGGCTCGAAGGGCTGAATGGCCACCCCTGTTCCTATTTTTTATGCTTCCATGACAAAAATTACCAGGAAATTCTGCAGGATGAAATATGAACAGGTGATGGTCCAAAAGCCTTTTATTAGGCAGAGCACTTTTGCCATTGCTAGATTTATCATCCTCAATTTGGACATATCTTCCCTATGTCTATTCTTTCACATCCTTTTCAGGATACTTGAGAGCAGTGTGTTGCCACCTCTCAGAGAGGAATAAAAAACTCAGCTGTTCATTTTTTTTCTCTACTAAGTAAATTCTCAGTTCTGCAATCAACACTTCCTTTCATATTTGTTTTTTTTGACGTTCAGGGATGGTGCAATCAAGCTCAATCCCATTCAAATTCTGGCTGGGGACAACACTCACATCTAAGCAATTGGAGCTGCCTGGGGAGAAATGGATCACTGAGCATGTGTCCCCCTGCTTTCGAAGGTGGGCCCACCAGGAATTGGAAAACCCAATCTAGAATTTCCAATCATCTGTCTTTCATTAAGAGAATGTCCAAAGGGAATTTAAAACAAAAGAGCAACCTGCATTTACATAGCTCCATTCCTAACTCTCTCAAGGCGCTTGACAGGCAATCGAATTATTTTTGGGAAGTATGCAGGAAACATGGAATACTGGATTAGTGGTGCTGGAAGAGCACAGCAGTTCAGGCAGCATCCAACGAGCAGCGAAATCGACGTTTCGGGCAAAACATGGAAGTCAACTCTGTGAACTGTAAGCTCCCACAATCAGCAATGGGGTAATGGTTAAATGATCTAATTTAGTCTTGCAGGGTGAGCAACAGTTATTGGCCAGGACACTGAAAGAATTGCCCTGCGCTGAGTTTTTAGATGTCCATTTGGGAGCTCAACTGGGGACCTTGGTCCAGAGACAATGTGTGCCTCATGGGTAGCCGTCCTTCAGTGGGTGTTGGGGATGTCAGCCAAGACTTGCCATGACAAGCTTAACCCAAGGGCACTCTGACCCATGCAAGAGGACAAAGTCTATAGAGACAACACCATTTAATGAATGTGGTGTAACTTGTTGTATCAGTACCCACCAGTCTGGAACGTGGCGATACTAACGGGGTTTATTCGAGTGATCCAGCCTGCTGAAAACAGAGAGTCATTGAGTCACAGGGTGATACAGCATGGAAACAGACCCTTCGGTCCAACCAGTCCATGCTGACCATAATCCCAAACTGAACTCGTCCCCCCGTGCCTGCTCCTGGCTCACATCCCTCCAAACCTTTCTCATTCTTGTACTTATCTAAATGTTTTTTAAATGTCATAACTATACCCGTATCCACCAATTTTTATGGAAGTTCATTCCAATACGAGCCACTGTCTGTTGCCGCTCATTTCATTTTTAAAATCTTTCTCCTCTCACCTTAAAACTATACCCCCTCATCTTGAAACTCCTCATTCCTAGGGGAAAGAAACCTGCCCTTCACCTTATCTATCCCCCTTATGATTTTACAAACTTCAATCAGGTCAACCCCCAACCTCCTACACTCCAGTAAAAAACGTCCCAGCCTCTCCTCATAGCTCAAACCCTCCACACTTCACACAGTCCTTCAGAAGATCTGAATGAGTCTGAAGAGGCTGTGCAACAGATCTTAATGTTCAGTCACATTCCATTGAGCAAGCACCACTGTAGGACTGGGATCTTATACATTCTAATCCACAAACCATCTTTAGGAGTTAGCTTTTTTTTAAAAAAAGATATACTTTATACACACATTTGTAAAAGTGCATTATAAAATTTATGCACTTGAAAATTACAGGAAACACAATAAAATTCAACTCAATACAGTATGTTCCACTGCGAGGTGCTTCAGTCCGATGTAATACTTCTGGTATTTACAAAATGCATTCCATATCAGGCAAAGAGACTGAAGGCAAAGCATTCCAAGTTGAGAGTTACAGAAAGTGTTAACTCTGGGAATTGCTTTTAAACAGCTGCCTAGTGCGTACAGAGAACTAATCTGTACCCGATAGTCCGAGACCTGGAATGGATTGTAAACTTTACATTTCAAAAGCTTGTTCCTCGTTCACTTTCACTCCAGGGTGACTCCACAAAGTGAAATGAGGTCACAGGAGGCTATGAACAACAACAACAACTTAGGCATTTATATTGGTTCCTGACTTCACAAACCACATCTGACATCGAGCTCCATTCGGTGAACAAATACTTGGTCATTGATTTTGGTTTTCAGAAGAGTCTTGAAGGAGGATTGTGGTAAAACACCAGAGAGGTTCTGGAATATTAGATCTGCAGGAGCTGAAGGTACAGTCACTGATGGAGGAGCGCTGCTGGGTGTCAGTTTGGCATTTCCACTGGTGAACGGATAAGCCCTAGGAGCACAAGTAGGCCATTCAGCCCATTGAATCAGCTTCACCATCCAATGAGATCATGGCTGATCTGATTATCCTCAACTCCACTTTCCTGCCTTTACCCCATAACCTTTGATTCCCACACTGATTAAAAATCTGTCTCTCTCAGCCTTGATTATACTGAATGACCCAACCTCCACAGCCCTCTGAGGTAAAGAATTCCACAGATTCACTCCCCTCTGAGAGAAGAAATTCCTCCTCATCTCTGCCATGAATGTGTGATCCCTTACTCTGAGATGATGCTGTCTGGTCGTTGACACTCCTGCAAGGGGAAACAACTTCAATGCACCTCCCCAGTCAAGGCCCCTCAGAATGTTTCATTAAAATCACCTCTCATTCTCCTATATTCCAGCAGGTAAAGAGTCAATCTACCTATCTCTCTCTTCATAAGACTGTCCCTCCTTATGCCATATTAGACTCTGGCCAATCTGCAGAAAGACGAGGATAGTCTCTTCACAACAAATTCAATCAATCACTTCCAATATTTTTCTAACATTCACAGGATGTGAGAATCATTTGCTGGGCCAGCCCTTATTACCCATCCCTAGTTGTCCTGCAGAAGGTGGTGGTAAGCTTTCTATTTAAGCCACTACAGTTCGTAAGGTGTCACCGCTTATTGAGGGAGTTCCAGGATTTTGACCCAGCGACAGTGAAGGGACGGCGATATACTTCCAAGTCAGGATGGTGAGTAGCTTGGAGAGGAAATTGCAGAAGGTATCTGTTGCCGTTGTCCTTCTAGGTTGTGCAAGTTGCAGACGTAGAAGGCGCTGTTGAAGAGGCCTTGGTGAATTTCTGCAGTGCACCTTGTAGGAGGTACTCACTGCTGCCATTGTGCTGCTGTCTCCTGGATCGTGTTTGAGTTTTCTGAATGTTGTTGGAGTTGTACCCATCTGGGTAAGTGGGGGCATTCCAACACAAATCCTGACTTGTGCCTTGGGAACAGGCTTTGAGGATTCAGGAGGTTACTCACTGCAGAAGTCCCAACCTCTGAGCTGCTCTTGGAGCCATTGTGTCCATGAGGGTGAATGACTTGTACCAATGCAGAGATTCAAGATATACACACACAGAGACACATACAGACATACAGAGAGACACATATACACGCATACATACACACAAACACAGAGACAACATGTACCTGCACACACATACACATATGCACGTACAAAGACACACAGATGCACATTTACCCACAAACACATATAACATACAGACATACATATACACACATTGGCCTCATTCCTGATGAAGGGTTTTTGCCCAAAACGTTGATTCTCCTGCTCCTCGGATGCTGCCTGACCTGCTGTACTTTTCCAGAACCACACTCTTGACACTGATCTCCAGCATCTGCGATCCTCACTTTCGCCTATACGTATACACAGACATACATACATCAACACACACAGACATACATATAAGTATGTACACAGACGCATATAGTAGCACAAAGAGAGATACAGATACATACAAATTCACTCACACACACACACAATTCCTGTCGTCTGTTGGCCTTGTGTAACAATCAGCACAAAGAGCTCTTTTCATGGATTCTTTTGTCTGATCCACTAACTCCAATCAAATATCAAGCTTAAGGTCTCTGAACCTGTCCATATGCCTTGCTGGTAAATGCTGCCTTTGTGAAACTGAAGTACTCATTTAATTCTCTTTGTCTCCTTTTCCTTCCTTCACATTGAACGGGGGTCCTCATGCATGGAGTCACTTCATTCAAGCTGCTCCCACCCAGCAAGCAAACCGGTGCCTAGGCTGTAGGATCATAGGGAGCAGCGGAACCTCCCAGTGGATTAACTTTCAGTTTCCTCCTCACACTTCCTTTGGAAAAGGAGCCCTTTGAAGATTTTGGAGGCCCCTGAGTTAATGAGTGCATATCTGCCTCCCACTGTTCTACCTAATGAGCTGGATAACCTCCTCTCATCCCATCAACCAGGAGCCCCTTAGGCATGAACTTCCAAATCATGGTGTCCTTCATCATCCAGTTTTGGGCATGCTCCCCTCCGTCCTGGGGAGACCAAAGACAAAGATCTCAGTCTTAACCCTTTCCATGATACTGACAACAGTGGAATGGCTATATTCCTGGAATGATTCTCACCCTTGTTTCCAAGGGCCTTACTCCTCCCTATCTCAGTGATCTCTTCCTATCCTCCAAGATAGCTGCAACAGCTCTAGCCCTCATGAGTATTCTTCATTGCAATCTCTGCATGTTGGCCATGCCTTCAGTTGTCTCTGTCTATGTTGGGTGCACGGTGACTCAAGGTTAGCACTGCTGCCTCATAGCACCAGGGGCTTGGGTTCGATTCCAGTCTTGGGTGTATGGATTTTGCATGCTCTCCCCATGTATGCGTGCATTTCCTCCGGGTGCTCCAGTTGCCTCCCACATTCCAAAGATGTGCAGGTTAGTTGGATTGGCCATGTTGTGTTCAGGGATGTGTAGGTTAGGTGGATTAGCCATGGGAAATACAGAGTGATAGGGCTGGGGTGTGGGTCTGGATGGGATACTCATTGGAAGGTTGGTGTGGACTAGATGGACCGAATGGCCTGAATTCACACTGTAGAGATTCTATAGCTGTGAACGTCTACACCTCCTTCTTTCTAAATCTACCATTTGGACATCCAATGCCCTTCTTGTGTCATGTTAAGTTGCATTGGTCTCAATTTTGTCCTCCTACTGGGAGGGCAAGGGAGGGCAGTTGCGGGTAATTTGGAGGCAAGTGTGCATGTAAGTCTATGTTGCCGGACAGTGAGACAGTTTTCCCATCACCATTGCCATTGCTATCAGGAATGGTATCCATCAGTTATCAGTTATCAGTTATCTTCCTGAAGAAGGGCTCATGCCCGAAATGTCGATTCTCCTGCTCCTTGGATGCTGCCTGACCTGCTGCGCTTTTCCAGCAACACATTTTCAGCTCCATCAGTTATCAGTCTATCTGCTGCAGACCTCATTCCAAACAGCATATGGAGATCTGGCTGGTTAAAGACAAAGCAGGCTGTGTCAACAGTAACCTTTCAGAGTTACCTGGGAGCCTGATAACTTCTTCACCAGGAAATCCTCCTCTCAGACCAGGATTATCCAGGAGGTTTGAGGACAGTGCGCACACTGCCTGGAGGAATGAGCCACATGGAACAGGATGGAAACCTCAGGCTCCACCCCAGGCTCCTGGAACAGTCCACGGATGTCAGACTCCAAGGCAGCAGGAGGTTGCATTGGACATCTCTGTCTCTCACTGAGATTCCTATCTGGGGCTAGGCTGTGCTCTGCCCAGCTTGTCTGTGTCCCATAAAATCAAAGTACTGATAATGTGTAATAAAACTGAGCGGTGCTGGATGAACTCTCGCAGCATCTATGGAGAGAGAAACAGAGTTAACTTTTCAAGTCCTAAGTTTTGAAGAGTAATATTGAACTCAAAATCTCATCTTTCAATTTGCTTTGATTAATTATTGTTGCATGTACCTCATTTCAGCGAAAAGCTTTCATAGAATCCCTACAGTGCAGAAACAGACCCTACAGTCCAACAAGTCCACACCAACCCTCTGAAGAGTAACCACCCAGACCCATTCCCCTACTACTCTATATTTACCCCTGACAAAGGCACCTAACCCACACATCCCCAAACACTATGTGTCAATTTAGCATGACCGATCTACCTAACCTGCACATCCCACACAGACACAGGGAAAATGCGCAAACTCCACACAGACAGTCGCCTGAGGCTGGAATCGAACCCAGGACCCTGGTGCTACGAGGTAGCAGTGCGAACCACTGAGCCACTGTGCTGCCTGCATTGTGAGCAGTACAGACAGATCATAAAGAGCAAGGAATATAAGGTTACAGCTTCACAGGAGCTGCACAAAAGCGAGATCAGCATGAGATTTGAAATTTGAGAGGTCCATTCAGCAGTGAATTCAGTCCATTCAACACCAGGGAAGAAGCTGTTCTTGAACCTGTTGGTACGTATGTTTAAGCTTTTGTATCTTCTGCTAGTTGGAAGAGGTTGGAAGAGATGCTGCCAGACCTGCTGAGTTTCTCTGCCACTTGCTGTTTTTATTCGAGATGTCTTACCCTGTGCCTGGATGGGTGTGTGAAGGAGGGAAGCACTAAGGCAGGGGAATGGGGCACAATGATCCAACTGGCCTCCAGTACTTCAAAATGCAGGACCACTTAGACATTTCATTTCAATTTAAATTAAATTTCATTTAGTTTTCTTCACGGGTTTTTCCCTCTGGAACGTAAAGATCTGTGCAAGTGCCTGAACCTGAGCATGTTCCAAGGTGTATGCAGTTCCCTGTGGATACATGCTTGTGTAGGTCTGTGTAGATGATTATTCATGTATTAACATGTCTATCTACCTCTGTGTTTGAGTTTTACTTTGCATGTGTGTCAGTGTGGCTGCATTGTGAGAACGTGCATTCGTTAGTATATGTTTAGATTAGATTAGATTCCCTACAGTGTGGAAACAGGCCCTTCAGCCCAATACGTCCACACCAACCCTCCAAAGAGTAACCCACCCAGACCCATTTCCCAACCCTGATTAATACATCTACCACCGTGGACAATTTAGCATGGCTAATTCACCTGACCTGCACATCTTTGGACTGTGGGAGGAAACCAGAGCACCCAGAGGAAACCCACATGGAAACGGGGAGAATGTGCAAACTCCACACAGATAGTTGCCTGAAGCGGGAATTGAACCCAGGTCCCTAGCACTGTGAGGCTGCAGTACTAATCACTGAGACACCATGCTGCCCATTTATGTGTTTGTAAATGAACATGAATGTGTCAGTGTGCATCTGTGTGTATGTACACATGCTTGTGTACATGTTTGTGTGTATGCAAGCTCATGTGTGTCTGTGTACATGTGAGCACCTCGGGGGTACATGTGCATTTGTGTATGTGTTGGTGTACATGCTGATGTTTTCATACATCTTTGCATGTCCCAGTGCAGAAACCTGGGCCCAAATAGTGAACATTGCCCTGATGTGGTCAGAGCCGAAAAGGGCGGCGCTGGTAAAGCACAGCAGGTCAGGCAACATCAAAGGAGCAGGAAAGTCAACATTTCAGAGATAAGCCCTTCATCAGGAATGCGCAAAACATTAATTCTCCTGCTGATCGGATGCTGCCTGACCAGCTGTGCTTTTCCAGTGACACACTTTTCGACTCTGACTCTCCAGCAGCCCTCACTTTCTCCTGATGTGGTCGGCGCCTAGCTACCTCAGTCTTTTAACTTGCTGATCCACTCCATTCTATTTCCTCTTTGACTTGAAACTCCCCCTTTTCCAAGGGACG
Organism: Chiloscyllium punctatum; assembly: GCF_047496795.1. Classification (NCBI taxonomy): domain Eukaryota; kingdom Metazoa; phylum Chordata; class Chondrichthyes; order Orectolobiformes; family Hemiscylliidae; genus Chiloscyllium; species Chiloscyllium punctatum. Next base: position 11,147,135 of record NC_092776.1, on the reverse strand, counting down.
TACTGGAGCAATGCTGGTAGAGTTGTTTCAGCTCATCACGACTGGGTTAGGGCTTTGAAAGATCTGCCAACCTAGCTCCATTCTTCAAACTCATTAAGTCTTCAACTGTTGGTGTATCTTGTTCTTCAAGCCAGTAGTGTTCCCTGTACATTGAGACCTCAGTCTGGATTACCTATTAATATCTGGGCCAAGGATGTTCTCAAATGAAGCTCCCTCATGTAACACCTCTGATCTAGTTCCAAGATGGCTGCCATAGACCACACATTACAGATCGCACTTACAGCTGAAGTGGAGGTCACATGCCTAATGGCAAGCTAGGCAGTACATTAAATACAATTGTATTTTTACAAACACCCAGCTTTTCATAAAACAAACAAATCAAAATTGCAAGCACCATCATTTGCAGTTACAAGTTACTCACTGTACTCGGTCACAAAGATAATGATCAGTCACTAACAAAGCAGTGTATTAAATTTAGTAAGGTTCTACTTTTGCCAGTCTCTACATATACCAAGTCTTTAAGCCGTGCAGGACTCCTAATGATACCTGGGTGTTTTATCATTGGCTGTTGACTTGGTACCTGAGCATCCTCAGGTGATGTTCCTTTTCTGGGCGGTGTTGTTGCCATGGAAACTGTTGTTGCTGGTCTGGCCCCATTGCCGAGGAAGTGGACAGCAGGAACTGTCGGCCACTCGGCACACTCTGTGCAGGAAGTGAGATCAGTTCTTCTTGACCTACAGCCTGCTTACAAAGAGCGTCTTCTCTGGTTGTACCCAGATCTCTGCAGTAGCAACCACATATTCGGTCATGGACGTTCACTGTATTTGAGGTAATGACTACTCAACATGGGTCCTAGTCTGCGAAATGGGCTGACTTTTGTTGTGAGTAGTGAACTTTTGCACTCTATCTCTCCAATATCAAGTCTGGTGTCTGACAGAACTGGCCAAGTGGTATCAAAGTGAAATATAGCTTTCTGTAGTTTCACCTTGATTATGTCACTCAGGACTGTTGCTTCCTCTGGCTTTAGTACTTTATTTTCACTATTGGAAGAGTAGCTTGGGTATGGTATAGCACGAGTCATTGGATTGGAGTCTTTCCATGCCTTTAGTTGCTTTGTAGATCAAGGAATGCCTTAATCCTGACTGGATTTGCTTGATTAATTTACGATCTTTTCGACAACTGGTTCCACTGCCTCAGCCTTTCCGTTTTCCTGGGGTTAGTGTGGAGATCATGTGTGATGTTGAATTTTCCAATCCTTTATGAAGCGGCTGAATTCTTCACTCGTGATCTGCGGGTCATTCTTACTCATCACAGGATCCGAAATGCCACAATGACCGCTGTGAGTTTTCAGGCGTTCTCCAGTCTCGCTGGTTGCTGTCGTTGAACACAAACCTGGTCAAACCCTCCCGATGGTCAAAATACAAGTCAAAAGTTACAAGACAATCAGTTCCATTGAGAGTAGGTAGGTGGACTCCAAACTGCATTCACGGTCTGTCGAGGACATCAATTAAAACTGTTTTGCTTGCTTAATGTGATGTTTGTTACAATCACTGCAGTGGCTGATGTAGTCTTTAATCTCATTGTTCGCTTCTGGCCATTATAACAATTCTCTTGCCTTCCTCAGATTAACCCTAGTCCCTTGATACACTCGTTTTCTAGTACCTTTAGGAATAATGACTTTACTTCTTTTACAAATGATGCCATTTGTAAGCCACTTGTATCCCCTGAGTGACATCCAGAATGGAGTTAGAGAACTGTTGTCTTCATCTAACTTCACATGCCAGCAACCATTTCACGTTGAAGGTAGTAGGCCTCTGCGTTGGTGGGTTGTGGCAAAACTTCTTCAGTGGTTGGTATGGGGACTGAGACACCTTCAAAACTTTATTGAGGTCCTTTGGATTTCTGCACACGAGCAGTTTGCTGAGTTTCTCACTGCTCCCGTGATGCTAATCGACTCTGTAGGCATTGCCACTTCTCGGATTACTCCCCTCCTTTCAAGCTCTTTTACCTTTACTTTCAGACCAGACTCGAGGTCACGTGGAACTCTCCATTATAGGTGCTGAGTTGGCCTCTCACTCTCATTGGGTATCATCAGGAAGACATAGGAACTGTGTCCAGCAGACCAGCAGTCAGTGGCTTTAGTGGCACCATAATTCCAAATCATATTAGTGCCACTTGTCTGTGTTTGGCCCATATCCTCCAAACCTTTATGATTCATGTACATGATCCAAATGTCTTTTAAATGCTGTAATTGTAGCTGCACCTGTCACTTCCCCTGGAACTTCATTCGATGCACGAACCGCTCTCTGTGTAAAACAGTTGCCTCTCATGTGGTGTCAAGCTTTTTGAGTGCTGTTAGAGCTGTACCTGTTCAGGCAAGTGGGGAGCGTTCCATCACACTCCTGATGTCTGTCTTGTAAATGGTGATCAGGTTTTTGGACTTGCTACAGTATTCCTCGCCTCTAACCTGCTCTCCTGTGGATATTTATGTGGCTAGTTCAATGCAGTAGCTGGTCAATGCTCACCACTAGGACATTAGATTAGATTAGATTACTTACAATGTAGAAACAGGCCCTTCGGCCCAACAAGTCCACACTGACCCAACGAAACGCAACCCACCCATACCCATTCCCCTACACCTAACACTACGGGCAATTTAGCATGGCCAATCCACCTAACCTGAACATTTTTGGACTGTGGGAGGAAACCGGAGCACCCGGAGGAAACCCACGCAGACACGGGGAGAATGTGCAAACTCCACACAGTCAGTCGCCTGAGGCGGGAATTGAACCCAGGTCTCCGGCGCTGTGAGGCAACAGTGACCTGGGTTCAATTCCCGCCTCAGGCGACTGACTGTGTGGAGTTTGCACATTCTCCCCGTGTCTGTGTAGGTTTTCTCCTGGTGCTCCGGTTTCCTCCCACATTCATATTAGAGACATCAGATTTAGGAATGTCTTTGAACATTCTGGAGCTCAAGGGCTTCGGCAGTTGGTGATAGCTGTCTTGTGAAAAGCGTCACTTCTCTCTGTAGATGGGGTCACACAGTTAGCTGAACGGCTAGTTTGTGAATCAGGGGTGGGTTCAATTCTTGCACCAGCTGAAGACACCATGAAGGTTTCTCGTTCTCAATTTGAAAAGAGGCAGAGTGACTTAGAGAGTAATCCCAGGGCTTCAGCTCCAGGCAGCAGATGGCACAGCCACCAATATGAGACTGGGGGTTAGTTAGCTCAGCTGGTTAGACAGTGATGCCAACAGTGTGGGTTCAATTCCTGTAATAGCTGAAGGATTCTCTTTCTCAAGCAAGAGGGGAAAGACATAAAAAAGACCTAAGGGGAAACTTTTTCACTCAGTGGGTGGTACATGTATGGAATGAGCTGCCAGAGGAAGTGGTGCAGGCTAGTACAACTGCAACATCTAAAAGGCATCTGAGGGGACATGAACTGAAAGGCTTTGGAGGGATTGGGCCGCGTGCTGGCAGGTGGGACTAGATTGGGTTGGGATATCTGGTTGGCATGGACGAATTGGACCGAAGGGTCTGTTTCCATGCCGTACATCTCTATGAATCTATGACTCACCCCTCGCCTGAGGCATGGTGAGCCTCAAGTTAAACTACCATCTTTGTCTCTCTCTCTCATGAGGGAGTGGTTCAATGGTTCTCGGTAATGATGGCGACTCTATCTTTGTTATTTGTGGGAACGTGCTGTGCTCAAATTGGTTGCCCCTGCATTCTCTCAATGACTATATTTGTACAAGTATTTTATTGACTACAAGTGCTCTGGGGCGCATTAAAGTTGAGTAAGGTTCTAAAGAAATCCAGCTCTCCTGTTTGCCTGAGAGGACACATTACAATAAAACAGGAGAAAAGAAACAAAGAGGAATTTTTCTGGGTTTGACAAGCAGAAAGCAGAAATGAACTGACTCACCTACAGTGACTCTTCCCTGCTTGAGTTGGGGGGGCATTGGTGTCGGAGTCCTGGTGACTGTCGCTGGACCTGAAGCCAAGTCTACACAGTTCTTCAAAGGATCAGATCACACGGGGGGGCAGTGAAGGAAGTCAACAGGTAAGTAAGATGTTTTGGTTGCCTCCTCCACCTCCTGTGAGATTTTGAGGTTTGTCTTTGTCTTGGGGCCATAATCGATTGCGTGTACTTTATCTGTCAGGAAGGACCCCTCACCCACTCGACAAGAACTAAGGGTCACTTTTGGCCATTTTTTCACATTAATGTCTAACTCAGGGCTACTTTGATAAGATAAGCGTCTGTTAACAGCACATTTATCAAACAACCCTGAATCTTGTGAGCTCACTGATCATATGTGGATCCAGACTAGATTTAGATAACAAATTGTCAAACACAGACAGTGAGAAAACCCTTAATCCCTGGATAATCAGAACCGCGAATGCAGGACCTGCACTAAGTAGTGTGATAAGGCAATGCCTTCATTTCTCACTGGATCAGCAGGAACAAAGAGATTCCATTCTATGTTTAATGCAAAATATTTCTTACTGATTGCTTGCCATTACCTCCTGAAGTTGCTAAAATTAAAACTCTACCAAACTCTCCACAGTCTTGAGCTGCACAGCCTGAGCTGCAGTGTATAAGAACTGGGCTTGCTGTGTTCTTCCAGCTTCATAGGACATAGAACGTAGAAGGATACAAAGCAGTATAGACCCTTCGGCCCTCGATGTTGCGCCAACCTGAGAAACCAATCTGAAGTCCATCTAACCTACTCTATTCCATTATCAGCCTTCTGGTTGTCTCGTGTATAAGGACAGAAGCAGGCTGTTCAACTTGAGAATATTCCATAACTCTTCCTGGATACCCACTGCCCTTCAAAAAGTAGTCCTTAAGCCACTAAAGGCTCCTTCCTCCCTTTATAACCTCCATCCCTTCTATTTCTCCGAACGACTCTGAAATCCAATCGAGTGGTTTGGATGATTTTTGTAGATGGAATTCCACAGGGAGTTTTCAACTTGTGCTCCCTGGTCCTAGGGGTCTATCAGAAGATTTCAAAGGGTCTATCAAAAAACGTACAGTGAAACTCTTGATTAATCTGTTGTCTCAATTCATGACCTTCTTGACCAACACACTTTGACTAACTCATATTCTACTGGAGATGCAGCTGATCTCGATCAGTTTCTTGAGTGAAGCCAGTCAGAGCAGCAGTTTGAGGTGGAGTTAAGACCATAGGTCTTAAGAGCAGAAGCAGGCCATTTAGCCCATAAGTCCTCTCCATCATTCAATGGCTGATCTGATAACCCACAACTCAGTTTTCCTGCTTTTACTGAAGGTTCCCTTGCTGATTAAAAATCTGTCTCACCTCAGCCTTGAATATACATAGTGACCCAGCCTCAATAGCCCTCTGTGGTAAAACATTTCACAGAATCACTACCCCCTGAAAGAATAAATTCCTCCTCCTCTCTGATCTAATTCTATGGTCCTAAACTTTCCCAAAAGGAGAAACATCCTTTTCTCACGTACTCTCTCATCAATCTTCTTATCAAACCAAGAAAAACAACAGTATTATTAACATTTCTTCAATTAGAATCATAGAGTCATAGAGATATACAGCATGGAAACAAACCCTTCAGTCCAACCCATCCACACCGACCAGATATCCCAGCCCAATCTAGTCCCACCTGCCAGCACCCGGCCCATATCCCTCAACCCTCCCTATTCATATACCCATCCAAATGCCTCTTAAATGTTGCAATTGTACCAGCCTCCACCACATCCTCTGGCAGCTCATTCCATACACGTACCACCCTCTGTGTGAAAAAGTTGCCCCTTAGGTCTCTTTTTGTATGACTAAATTTGATAACAGAACAAGTATTTGTGTCGCATTACAGGAAGGTCTGTGGATCGTTTTCCAGCAGGAGTTCTTGAGCTCTCAGAAACCGAAGGGTTGGGCATTCCTGGAGCAGTAGGGATTGAACTGATTAGCTTTCATGTCACATTTACTCATGTATGTACAGTGAAAGGTTTACAAGTCACCACCTATGGCACCACCTTAGGTACAAGGTACCAAGGTACAGGTTCTTCAGTATAAATCCTTGGAATAAAAGATTTGAAAAATAAAGAAATAAGTTAGGAAACAGAGAAATAAAAAGTTCAGAATAACAATCCTTCCAACTCAGTGCATGCAGGCACCTAACCTCTGGTCCTCACCTGGCCTTGACTCCAGTCCGTGTTGGGCCTTGATTCCAGACCACTCTGGGCCTTGACTCCCGACCATGTTGGGCCTTGCCTCCAGTCCGCGCTGGGCCTTGACTCCAGTCCGCGCTGGGCCTTGACTCCAGTCTGCGCTGGGCCTTGACTCCAGACCGCATCAGGCCTTCACTCCAGTCCAGGCTGGGCCTTGACTCCAGACTGTGCTGAGCTTTATCTCAAGGCTCTTGAGGCTGGGAGTCTGCTCTGGAATCACCACGAGGCCAGAAGTCCACACTCAGAACATGCCGGGCTGAAGGATGCCATGCTGAGCTGCTGGGAGACTGCCTAGCTGAGCCGAGAGATCCCCACACCAGGCCAAGAGACCGCAACACTGAGCCGCAGAGAGTTGGCTATCCTGGGACGAGAGACTGTCACACTGAGTCTGTGTTGAGTCTGGGTCCATGCTGAGGCCAGTTGTTCAGGACATCGCCGAGGAGAAAGAAGAAATAAAATCAAAAGAAAAAAGTACGAAAAGAAACAGGCAAAGGGGATGAGCTCCAGTTGACAAATCCAACTCCAATGCCATCTTGAAACTGTTCTAGTCTGGAATCGCAATGGCTCATTATCACATGATTAACTCTGCCTGGAGGAGGTCATTCTGTAAGTGATGAGATGGATGAATTGGGCAGTTGCTGATCATCCCCATTGATTCGATGTGAATTGTTCAAGGATATTATGGTATCAGGGCTTAAACCTCCCCCCAGGTGACACTTGCTCAGTGTGAAAGTTTGAAGTGTTGTCAAAATGTACTACCAGCCGCTGAACACTGGCCCGGTGATTTCTGACCAATGATACAATGGCTTTGGACAGGAGATAGCCCTCTGAGCGGTCTGGCCTGTCCTACACAGCTGCAATATCGTTTCCCAACCCACCCAAAACCAGCTGGGAGAGGGGCAAGAACAGGTTAAAGCTTGACTGAAGGAAATCTCGGGGAATTCCCACTGGAGTTTCCTGTTCCTGCGTGATTGAAGCCAGAGCTCACTCTCTGCCTGATCCTTTTCATGCTGTGGATGGGTTTGTTGCTCAATGGTTGACATCTGTCTCTGAGGATCGAGAGTCCAGTCCTGCTTGATCAGGAAAAGGCATGTTCTCAACATCTTCAAACAAAATGACAGGGAACTGAAGATGTTTGCAATCTGCCCCTGGCAGGACTAGGAGCGGGAGAGCCAGAATCATGGGCGTAGCTACAGCATAACCACCTTCCCATGTTGAAAGAATCCATGGGCAAGCTGTAGCATGGATGTTCCTCTGAGGGGAGAGTCCTTTCAACGGACTGAAGATAAATTTGATGCAATATCTGGTTGAATGACAGAAGTTTGCATTGCAAGACCTCTTTTCCTCCAGCGAAAGCAAAATCATTTTGTGTAGTTTGTACAAACCTGAAATTCTAACAATAGAGGCCATCTGAACAATATGGAGGAAATGAAATTCACAGAGTTATAGAGTTAGAGAGTCATGCAGCATGGAAATAACTCCTCCCTGCCAACCATAGAGATGTACAGCACAGAAACAGACCGTTCGGTTCAAACTCTCCATGCCGACCAGTTATCCAAAATTAACCCAGTGCCTTTTGACACTGAGTGATTCTCTCCTTCCACACCAGACAATGTTAGCCCTGTAGATCCCAACCTAAAGGAATACCTTTACAGTAATTGTACTTTTAGGTGACATAAGATCCTGAAGCTCATACACTATGGTGCCAGCGTTGGTGATCTTAAGATTTAGTTTAGCTGCACTGTTTCAATATTTCCTACATGCGATGGAAACCAAATCCAGAAATACTCAATATAAGATAGTTAGTCTTAAATCCAATGAGAATTCAAAGAATTTCTTCTTTGATGAATGTTGAGAAGGTGCAACTCACTCCCATTAATAGTTATTGATGTGAGGAACATAGATATACTTCAGGCAAGGTTCCCTGAATATACAAGGGAGAAAGGAATAGAAAGATATGGTGGATGGTTTTGGATAAAGAAGGGTGGGTAGTGTTTCGCGTGAAGGGGTTTGCCTCAAGACCAGCATGACCAATGGGGCTGAACGGCCTAATTCTCTGCTGTAATTCTATGTGATGATAAACAGTGAGATTAATCTCTTATCTAAATGCCTGGTCTCACCCAGACAGCCCAGTGATAGGATCACACACTATCCCCGTTTTTGGGGAAGATGTATATTTGACAGTGAATGAAAAGGCTGGAGGACCATTTGACAATTCTATGATTTGAAGACATGCTGCTTTATTGTACTTTCTGCTACCAGAGCAATGTATTTTGTAGGCAATATTTAACAACTTGCATTTATAAAGTGCCTTTAATATACAGGTGGTTCTGCAATAACGTGTGTTTTGTTAATGCAAATTCGCAGTAACGCGATTGATGAATTGGGGACACTGTTTCTAAAGGGCAAACTTTAAAAGCGTGTGTTGGTTGTAACATGATTACATCGCCAACACTTTAAATGCTGTTTCTCAAGCGCGATTTTTCTATATTGCGGAGTTGCACAAGAATACAACCATAGAAGAATGACCTGTAGTGACACATCCCATGTCAACTGTGTTTCACAGATGCATAATAAGACAAGGTATGAGACCAAGCTAGGTGAGGAGATATTAGGATTTGTGAACAAACACCTTATTTTCCTGTCAGTTCTGATGAAGCGTTAACTCTTTTTCTCTTTTCACAGATGTTGCTGGAGCTGCTGAGTTTCTCCAGCAATTCCTGTTTTGGTTTCAGATCTCCAACATCAGCAGTTCTTTGTTCTGCCTATTTTCCTTGGTTCTTCAAAGAGGGGGAGGAGAGAATGGTAAACAGGTGGCAATATCATGTAACCACATCAACTGCGACTTAAGTCAATAATTAATTGGTTGTGAAGTGTTTTGCAGTAACCTGAGGTTAAGAGAGAACGTGCAGAAAAACAAATCCTTTCATGTTTCCCACTCAGATATTGGTCAGGCTCTTTATTAAAAATGTCATCTGCGAAACCTATTTTGCTGATCCCTGGTTTTACAAAGCAGGCAGCTTCTGATCACTTATTAATTTTGTGCTGGTCTGCTCCAGTTCGGGGCTCACTCAGCATTCCGCTCACTCCTTCATTGTCCACAGTTCTTAGCAGCTTGGAGTGACTGGATCATGCCCACCTCCCCTCCTTCCCCTAATACCTTTACCAACCATTCGCAATATGTAAAGTGGGTTGCAGGTTTAGTTATTTTATAAAGCACCGGATGTATGTCAATTGTTAAGTGGCTCATCCTCTTCTTTGCATTGTGGAGCATTCACAGAATCCCTACTGTGTAGAAGCAGGCCATTTGGCCCAACAAGTCCACACTGACCCTCCGAACAGTAACCCACCCAGATCAATTCCCCTACCCTATTACTCTACATTTACCCCTCACTAATGCAACTAACCCACACATCCCTGGACACTACGGGCAAATGGGCATGACCAATTCACCTCACCTGCACATCTTTAAGATTGTGGGAGGAAACCCACACAGACACAGGGAGAATGTGCAAACTCCACCCAGACAGTCTCCCAAGGTTGGAATCGAACCCAGGTCCCTAGCGCTGTGACGCAGCAGTGAGCCACCATGCCACCCCATTCCTTCACCTCTCATTTTTATAAACGAGGAAGAGTAAGTGGTATGTAATAAGTTTCAGTCTCAATCCTTTGTGTTCCACACGGTATGATTTGGAGCTTGATGGTGCAGAGTCTTTGCATCTGTCCACAATGGAGTCAAAGAGCAAGTCGATCTAAGTTGCCTCATTAATGAGACCCTGTGCTGCTTTTCCAATTGTCCCCATTGAGGTTTCATCACTCAAGGTATAACAACAACGTAATGAAATTTGAAAGGATTCAGAAATGATTTACAAGGATGTTGCCAGGGTTGGAGGGTTTGAGCTATAGGGAGAGGCTAAATAGGCTGGGGCTGTTTTCCCTGGAGCATCGGAGGCTGAGGGGTGACCTTATAGAGGTTTACAAAATCATGAGGGGCATGGATAGGGTGAATAGACAAGGTCTTTTCCCATGGGCTGAGCGAGTCCAGAACTAGAGGGCCTAGGTTTAGGATGAGAGGGGAAGTATTTAAAAAGGACCTAAGGGGCAACTTTTTCATGCAGAGGGTGGTATGTGTATGGAATGAGCTGCCAGAGGAAGTGGTGGAGGCTGGTACAATTACAACACTTAAAAGGTATCTGGATGGGGACATGAATAGGAAGGGTTTAGAGGGATATGGGCCAAGAGCTGGCAAATGGGGCTGGATTAATTTAGGATATCTGGTCAGCATGAATGAGTTAGACCGAAGGATCTGTTTCCATGCTGTACAGCTCTGTGACTCTATAGCAATGAATAATACAAATGAGAAATTCACTTCTGAGTTAACCATTAGGTTTCTTTATCAGGATCAAAGTGAAGAATCGATATCTTGTCTGCCTAATTATTAAATATGGGAAGTGAGAAGAATGTTTGTCCAGCTTGAGGAACTATCTGAATTCATTCTGTCCAGTCGCACATATTCCAGTTTCATTGACAGACTGCGTTTCAGTTACATTACATGGTGTGAGTAGATTAAACAATCTGAGACTTTTGTTTGGAAAAGGAGATGGGTTCATGGGACTTTTGTTTGCCTTTGTGCTCCTCACCTCCGTGCCCTACAACCCCATTCATTTTTTTTGGTGACAGCAAGTAGCAAAATAACTCACCGCTGTCTGTAGCCTTCACACTTGCTTCGGTTTTTTTTGCCCTGGGAGTGTTCAGGAATAGGTCGGGTTAACTAACCCAACACACGCTGAGTGGCAGACGTCGACTGGTCTGAATATCAGCTGTGGTCCACTGGGTGACCAATTGTCTTCAGGTCAGGAGGTAGTGCGTTCATGTCTTCCTCAGAAGCCTGTATTTGTTGGCTGATGCTGTCAGTGCAGGACAGAGCCTCTAACCTGTCTTCTCAATGATTCCTGCTGTTGCATTGTGTTGTTGGCTGGTCTTCCACCTTTAGCCTTTTGTAATGTTGAGCATCCCTGAAATGAATCTGTCCATCATTGGACTTCACAGAAACATAGAAGATAGGAACAGGAGTAGGCCAATCAACCCCTTGAGCCAGTTCGTCCAATCAATATGATCACAGCTGAACACTGAGCTCAATACCCTAATCCCACCCTCTCCCCATATCCTTTGATTCTTTAGCCACGTGAGCTATATCTACCTGAAAAAAAATATTCTGGCCTCAGCCACTTCCTGTGGCAGCAAATTCTGCATTTTTTGGGTGTCGAAATATCCTAATCGGTTGAATTTCTTTCCCAAATCTCTCACTCTCCACTTAATTTTATCTGTAATGGTGTCAATGGTGGCTTGTGGTTGGGGTGATATTTCTTGCCACCAATCCTGCTTTCTGGATACTTTCTAACCAAACCAGTTCAGAGATATTATGGAGCAGGTGGGACTTGAACCTGGGTTGCTTGGCTCAGAAGTAGGGACACTACCACTGCACAGCAAGATCCATTTTTATGCTGCGAATAAAGGTCACATTAATTAGGATAAGATAAATCACTATTAATGCATTCTCACCCCATCTGTTTGAACACGCACATGCACATTCACACCTGCACACATACATGTATACAAATGTGCACACAGGCACGATGGATACACAGATACCATGGGCACACACACGCACACACACACTCACAAATATACAACCACTCACATACAAATGGACACGCACATACACCTGCGAACATACACACACATGTACACACACACACACACAATTCTAACCCAGGCCAGTTACCATCCTGACTGAGAGGAGGTAATTTAGCAGAGAGCATGAATAGACACTGTTCATTTTGGAGCCTGAATTGCTTTAACGCTCAGGAAGAAAGGGGTGCATTAATCATCCGTCACTCAGAGCAGGAGTTATGTTTTCATTACTCTGAGTGAAAGAGGATTAAATCCCCATGTTAGACAGTAGAAGGATGAACTTTTTTGCTCAGAAGATGAATGCAGACTTGAGGAGGAAGGCGGGGGGAATGTTATCGGGTTGCTGACAGTATCAAGGATGAGCCTCACTTTAACACGATTGCTGATCGAGGGAATCTGAGTTTCATCCACTCTCTTCTTGCAGAGATCCTCCCCCATTCACTGTATCTGTGTTTTGAACCTAAATACAATGATAAGGTAGAGCAGCTTCTGAGTGAACAGGGTAAAGGAAGCAAGTCCTACCCTCCCAGCTCACTTCCTTCTTTATCTGTTGGCTGGAGAATGGGTCTATTCAGGAGAAAGTGAGGGCTGCAGATGCTGGGGATCAGAGCCGAGAATGTGGTGCTCGAAAAGCACAGCAGGTCAGGCAGCATCCGAGGAGCAGGAGAGTCGACGTTCCTGATGAAGGGCTTATCGGATGCTGCCTGACTGGCTGTGCTTTTCCAGAACCACACTCTCAACAATGGGTCTATTCAGTCCCATGAAGACCAACAGCAGAAACTCACCACCCTGAACACACATCATCCTCCCAACCAGAAACAATGGCAATGGCAATGCCACTGAATGGGGAGGGATAAAAAAGTACAACTGGCAAAAATTCATTCATGGCCAAGGCCAGAATTTATTGTCCATCCCTAATTTGCCCGAGAGAGTTGTTAACAGTCAACCACATTGCTATAGATCTGGAGTCACATGTAAACCAAACCAGATAAGGGCAGCAGTTTCCCTCCTTAAAGACTATTAATGAACCACATTGGTTTAGGAGTTGGGAGGTCATGTTGTGGCTATACAGGACATTGGTGAGGCTGCTTTTGGAATACTACATTCAGTTCCTGTCTCCCTCCTATAGGAAGGATGCTGCGAAAACTGAAAGGATTCAGAAAAGATTTACAAGGATGTTGCCAGGGTGGGAGAGTTTGAGCTACAGGGAGAGGCTGAATAGACTGGGGCTATTTTTCCCTGGAGCGCCAGAGGCTGAGGGGTGACCTTATAGAAGTTTGTAAAATCATTAGGAGCATGGGCAGGGTAAATAGACAAGGTCTTTTCCCCAGAGTAGGGGAGTCCAGGACAAGAGGACATAGGTTTAAGGTGAGAGGGGATAGATATAAAAGGGACCTATGGGGCAGCATTTTCACACAGAGGATGGTGAGGAAGTGGTGGAGGCTGGTACAATTACAACATTTAAAAGGCATCTGGATGGGTTCTGAATAGGAAGGGTTTAGAGGGACATGGGCCAAGTGCTGGCAAATGAAACAAATAAGTTGGAATATCTGGTTGGCATGGACCATTTGGACCAAAGGATCTGGTTCCGTGCTGTACATCTCTGTGACTCTATGATTGTATAATTATCAGTGATCATCATTAGACTCTTGCTTCCAGCTTTTTGTAGAGGTTTATGGGGGAAAAGGCAGGACACTGGAGTTGATGATTACTGAATTAGCTTTGATTTCATTGAATGGCAGAGCAGACCTGATGGGCCGAATGGCCTAATTCTGTTCCTACATCTTATGGTCTGATGGTTTTAAGCTGCAGATAGGAGCTGGAGGAATAGCTGTTTCCCAAACATCTGAGAAAGGGGCTGAGGTATGGATCAGAGATGTGTAGGTTAGTCTGTTAACAACTGTACCAATACTCAAGTCAGTTGAACAGATTGAAAGTTCGCCCAAAGATCACAGATTCCATCAGATGGAGTCACTGTGTTTTTAAAAGCAATTGGTCATGACTCAGTACTCTGCAGAAATTTCTTTCAGAGGAGTGTGGTACAGGCCAATCCAATGGATAGAGGTCACTGAGATTCTCAGGAGACATAATATTAGGTATATAATAATTCAAAAGAAGGTTCAGGATTGTGGATTTAGAATTAGAATTAGAATTCAGTTTATTGTCACATGCAGTAAAAAGTTTACCAAGTCGCCACTTAAGATGTAACCTTAGTACAAACGTAACCAGGTACAGGATCTTAAGAATAACTTAGAAAATTGGGCCAAATGGTCTGTTTCTGTGGTGTACATCTCTATGACCCTATCAATAAAAAATTCAGTATTAGAGTCCTTCAAGCACAGCATCACCTAGCCTCACCTCCAGACCACACTGGGCCTCACCTTCAGACTGTGCCAGGCCTCACCTCTAGACTACATCAGGCCTCACCCCCAGACCACACCAGGCCTTACCTCCAGACCACACCAGACCTCACCCCCAGACCACACCAGGCCTTGCCTCCAGACCACACCAGACCTCACCCCCAGACCACACCAGACCTCACCCCCAGACCACACCAGGCCTTGCCTCCTGACCATGCCGCACCTTGCCTCAACCTTACACTGCCAGAGGGTGCAGTCCTCCCCACTCCAGGCACCAAGCTCTGCCACAGATGATGGGCCACCAAGTTCCCAAGTCCAGGCTCCGGGCCTACTGAAGACCAGAGTCCTCATCCGGGCACTGCTGCTGACAGTCCTCCGCTAAAAGCAAACTGACCTGCATTCAAACTCAGAAAATGATCATAAGTTGGGAAACAGGAGCCCATGTATTTTTTTTATTCTCTCAGGGATGTGGGCATCGCTAGCTTGGCCAGCTGGTGTTACCTGTCCAACATTACCTCTCAGAATCTAAGATCAGCAGTGCCTTTGTCAAATGGTGGAGCAGGTTTGAAGGGTGGAATGGCCTACTCCTGTTCCGAGGTCCTACAACGTAGTTCAGTTGTGATTGCTGTCCTGACAATGTATCCTGATGATTAATATTCTTGAGCTGTTTGTAAAGGTAATATTCTCAAATTTACCTGTAAAGAAAGCTTCTGAGCACATAGCTGAAAAGGTCATTTGAGTTCACTATGTGGGGACTCATAAGGTTAGAAGATGTAGAAGCAGAAGTAGTCCATTCAGCCCATCAATGAGATTATAGTTCATCTAATAATCCATAACTCCACTTCGAGTCATAGAGTCATAAGCACAGAAACAGACCCTTCAGTCCAACCCATCCATGCCAACCAGATATCCCAACACAAGCTAGTCCCATCTGCCAGCACCCAGCCCACATCCCTCTAAACCCTTCCTATTCATATACCCATCCAGATGCCTTTTAAATGTTGCAATTGTACCAGCCTCCACCACTTCCTCTGGCAGCTCATTCCATACATGTACCACCCTCTGAGTGAAAAAGTTGCCCCTTAGGTACCTTTTAAATCTTTCCCTTCTCACCCTAAACCTATGTCCTCTAGTTCTGGACTCCCCCACCCCAGGGAAGAGACTTTGTCTATTTATCCTATCCATGCCCCTCATGATTTTATAAACCTCTATAAGGTCACTCCTCAGCCTCCGATGCTCCAGGGAAAACAGCCCCAGCCTGTTCAGCCTCTCCCTGTAGCTCAAATCCTCCAACCCTGGCAACATCCTTGTAAATCTTTTCTGAACCCTTTCAAGTTTCACAACATCCTTCTGATAGGAAGGAAACCAGAATTGCACGCAATATTCCAAAAGCGGCCTCACCAATGTCCTTTATATGACCTCCCCACTCGTGTACTTAATACTCTGACCAATGAAGGAAAGCATACCAAGCACCTTCTTCACGATCCTATCTACCCGTGAGTCCACTTTCAAGGAGCTATGAACCTGCACTCCAAGGTCTCTTTCACCTGCCTTTTCCCCATAACCCCGTTCACTTACTGATTAAAAATCTGCCTATCTCAGCCTTGAACATGCTTCACAACACAGTCCTTCATGGTAGATAATTGCACAGATTCACTACACTCTGAGAGAAGAAATTCCTCCTTTTCTCTCTCTTAAATGGCTGACATTTTACTCTGAGATGATGCCCTCTTGTCCTAGACGGTGGCTCAGTGGTTAGCACTGCTGCTTCACGGCACCAGGGACCTGGGTTTGATTCCAGCCTCAGGTGACTGTTTGAGTGGAGTTTGCACATTCTCCCCATGTCTGAGTTGGTTTCCTCCCATAATCCAATGCATCTGACCAAATTTTGAGTTTATGGACCTTGTAATTCATCCAGTCGGTAACACAATGTGTTTATCTGGCCCAGGCACTCGAAACATTATCTTCTGATACATTTACACAAGCAAAGTGCTGTGTGTACACACTAGCACTTTGAACTGTTGACATATATTTGATTTGCAGCTCAGCTTAAGCAAAGGTCAAACAAGAAAGGGCCAAGTACAGAACCTTGGGTGATCTGAACTAAAGAATAATTCATGAAAAATGATTACATTGTTAGAACCCATTTTCAGGTCATTAGCTGCCATTAATCTCACATTCCTTGATGCAAGGTTCACCTTTGTGTCCAATGTTGCCAACTGCTTTTGATGGGACCCAGATGAAACGCAGACAAAATCATGATCGGTGAAAAGCTGATTAGGAAAATGCAAACATCCTTCATCCTTGAAAGGGGATGGGTGAAAGGAGACTTTTTCTTTTTGAAATATGCTCTCGAGGGAAGGGGGCATTGCTAGCAAGGCCACCCCACCATTGATTGTCCATTCCTACTTGTTTTAGAGTCATAGAGTCATACAGCATGGAACCAGACCCTCTGGACCAAACAGTATACACCGACCATGTTCCCAAACTAAACTAGTCCCACCTGCCTGCACTTGGCCCATATCCCTCCAAACCCTTCTTATTCATGAACTTATCCAAATGTCTTTTAAATGTTGTAACCGTACCTGTATCATCACTTCCTCTGGAAGTTCATTCCACACGTGAACCACTCTTTGTGTAAAGCAGTTGCCTCTGTTTAGGGATAGGGGCCAGGAATAGGCAGGTGAGACTACTTTAGTTTGGGATTATGGACAGTCGAGACTGGTTAGACTGAAGGGCCTGTTTTCATGTTGTATGATTCGAAAACTCGATTATATTGGCATGGAATTTGACATGATTCCAAGGTATTTTCTCTCTTCCCCATTTGTCAGATTCCTCTGTGATTGGCTTCTGGGTGGAGTAGAGTAAATTTATTTGTGGTTTCTACCATATACAGCTGTACAATAAAAATGAGACAGTGTTCCTCCAGGACCAAGGTGCTGTAGGAACACACAGACTACATGAGAGTACAGTCACACTTAGGGCAGCATAAAGTGTATAGAAAAGTGCCAAACATGTAAGACAGCCTAGTAATTCCTGACAAGACAAGATTATAGGCACAGTGATGGACAAATTACAGTGTAACAATGAATAATCATTAATAAGACATTGTTTTAGCAGCAATTTAAAAAGTCATGCAAGAATTGCAAATAGAATAGAGTGTGATCATACTGTGTTGAGGAGCCTGATGGCTTGGGGGAAGAAATTGTTGCACAGTCTGGCCGTGAGAGGTCGAATTCTCTGGTATCTTCTGCCAGATGGCAGGAGGGAGAAGAGGTTGAGTGAGGGGTCTTCCTCAATGCTCTTAGCCTTTCGGATGCAGCATGTGGTGTAAATATCTGTAATGGAGGGAAGAGAGACCCTGATGATCTTCTCAGAGATCCTGTTGTAGCGTATGACGATCCGAGACGGTGCAATTCCCGAACCAAACAGTGATGCAGCGGCTCAGGGTACTGTCAATGAACCCTCAGTAGAATGTGGTGAGGATGGGGAGCGGGGGGGGGGAGGTTTCCCCAACCTACACAGAAAGTAGAGACGCTGCTGGGCTTTCTTGGCGATGGAGCTGGGGTTGAGACCAGGTGAGATTCTCCTCCAGGTGGACACCAAGAAATTTCATGCTCTTCACAATCTCCACCGGGGAGCCGTCAATGTCCAGCAGGTGTTGGTTAACCTCATATTTCACCAGCTAATGGAAGGTACAGCTCTGGGACGCTGGCTTTTCATATTGTTCTAGTGCAAACTGTACAACTCAGCAGGATGGCAACTACAAGGTCAAAGTGTATGAGATCATGAGAGGTATGGACAGGGTGAATGCATTCAGTCTTTCTTCCAGGGTTGGGGAATTAAGGACTAGAGTCATAGAGATGTTTAATGCAGAAACAGACCCTTCAGTACAACTTATCCAAGCCAACCAGATGTCCCAACCCAATCTAATCCCACTTGCCAGCACCTGGCCCATATTCCTCTAAACCCTTACTATTCATATACTCATCCAACCAGATGCCTTTTAAATGTTGCAATTGTACCAGCCTCCACCACTTCCTCTGGCAGTTCAGCAGTTCATTCCACACACAAACCATCCACTGAGTGAAACAGTTGCCCCTTAGGTCCCTTTTATATCTTTCCCCTCTCACCCTAAACCTATACCCTCTAGTTCTGGACTGCCCCCTCCCAGGGAAAAAAAACTTTGTCTATTTACACTATCCATGCCCCTCATGATTTAATAAACCTCCATAAGGTCATCCCTCAGCCTCTAACGCTCCAGGGAAAACAGCCCCAGCATATTCAGCTTCTCCCTGTAGCTCAAATCCTCCAACCCTGTCAGCATCCTTATAAATCTTTTCTGAATCCTTTCAAGTTCACAACATCTTTCCGATAGGAAGGAGACCAGAGTTGCACAATATTCCAAAGGTGGCCTAATCAATGTCCCGTACAGCTGCAACATGACCTCCCAATTCCTGTACTCAATACTCTGACCAGTAAAAGAAAGCATACAAAACGCCTTCTTCAATATCCTATCTACCTGTGACTCCACTTTCAAGGAGCTATGAACCGGCACTCCAAGGTCTCTTTGTTCAGCAACACTTCCTAGGACCTTACCATTAAATGTATAAGTGCTGCTAAGGTTTGCTTTCGCAACATGCAACACCTTGTATTTATCTGAATTAAACTCCATCTGCCATTCCTCAGCCCATTGGCCCATTTGATCAAGATCTCATTGTAAGCTGAGGAAACCTTCTTCACTGTCTACTATACCTTCACTTTTGGTGTCATCTGCAACCTTACTAACTTTAACTCTTATACTTACATCCAAATCATTTCTATAAATGATGAAAAGTAGTGGACCCAGCACCGATCCTTGTGGCACTCCACTGGTCACAGGCCTCCAGTCTGAAAAATAACCCTCCACCACCACCCTCTGTCTTCTACCTTTGAGCCAGTTCTGTATCCAAATGGCTAGTTCTCCCTGTATTCCATGTGATCTAACCTTACTAATCAGCCTCCCATAGGGAATCTTGTCGAACGCCTTACTGAAGTCCATATAGATCATGTCTACTGCTCTGCCCTCATCAATCCTCTTTGTTACTTTTTCAAAAAACTCAATCAAGTTTGTGAGATATGATTTCCCACGCACAAAGCCATGTTGATTATCCCTAACCACTCCTTGCCTTTCCAAATACATGCACATCCTGTCCCTCAGGAATCCCACCAACAACTTGCCCACCACTGAGGTCAGGCTCACCAGTCCCTGGTTTGTCCTTACCCTTTTTCTTAAACAGAGGACATCAGTTTAAGGTAAAAGGAAAAAGAATAAAAGGGAAGCTGAGGGCCAACCTTTTTACACAGAGGGTGTAGTGCATACGGAATGAGCTACCAGCAGAAGTGGTTGAGGCAGGTACATTAACACCATTTAAGAGGCATTTGGACAAATACACAGATAGGAAAGGCTTAGAAGGATTTGGGCCAAATGAGGGAAATTGGGTTAGCGTGGATGGACATTTTGGTCAGCATGGACTAATTTTGGCTGAAGGGACTATCTCCATGCTGTAGGACTCTATGACTTTATAAATCAAACACAGTGGAATTACTGACTAATTATCGCTACCAATCACTAGATTAAAACTGAACAAATCTCTTTCCATGGTTTTACACTATTAAATGTTTTAACTATAACTTTAACCATTCATAATTTAACCACAGCATACAGACAGCTACATCTGAGTCCAGACCAGACCTAGATGCAGTCGTAATGTCCCTACCTTTAGGTCAGAAAGTACTGGTTCTTTCACACTCTCACTTCAATGGTAGGGGCTGTTTTGGTACAAGTGGTAATGTCCTTGCCTGGTAGTTGAGTAGCGCAGGTTCAAGTCCCATCTGCTCCAGAGGTGTATAAGAGGTTGAGTAGAAAACACCTGCAACAGACCCAGGCACGAGGTGAGGAAAACTTTCAGTCGTGAGGAGATTTGAGAACCATAGATCCAAAATCAACTATTTCGCCCAGACACAATGACAATCAACAAGCAGTGTCTCAAATTATTCACATTCTGTCCCAGTTGTCTCTTCGTTCTTCCCAGAAGCCTATTGTTTAATCGGTGTGGGTGGACATTATTCTGAAACCACCACGGTTGTCAACCACCATCAATAAACATGTCACATGCTTACCTTAAGAAATCTAATGGAGCATCAAACCGAACTTCTATGCCTCCAGAACCAATGCAGTGTTCAGTCATTTGGTATTTGATTATGTGTGTCTGTTTTTGGTTGACAGCTTACTGTGTGTGATTGGTTGAGCCTGGGTTGACATGGAGAAAGAAAATTGAAGCAAAGAGTAAACATATGGGGAAGTATTTTGTGACTGCAGATACGGTTCAAAAACACTTGAAAATAAGGTTCTTGCATTCACATATAACCTGGAATGTATTATCCCCAAATGAATCATCTCTAAGGCCCAGAACACAACATTTTGGTAGGGAACTCTGATCTAGTATCACATAATTTAGAACCAAGAGGAGGAAGAGAAGAAATAAAGAAATATTTGTATTTCTCAAGCATTACTGAAAAAAAAGACATTTCTTTTGAAATTTTCTTGCACTCTTCTGGACAATTTACATGAGTGCTTCTATAGAGAAGCACTCTATGGAAGGTGCTTCTATAGAGAATGCACCCATTAATACTAATTGACAGTTAACTGCCAGGTTTAACTTAAATTTAAACAAAGGTTTGATTATGATTGGTGAGGGCTTTGCCTGAGAAACAGACCAGTGAATTTAAACAAAGCCATTTGCTGACTGACCTCTCAGGGAATTGGCTCGACCAATTAGTGTCAACCTGCCTGATTTAAATTTGAATAAAATCTGGCAGTTAACTGCCAATCTGTATGAATGGGTGCATTATCATGACAATGGCTTTTCCAATCATAGTGCACTCACCAATCACTCTCCTCACACAGTTTAAAATGTAAATTTTCCCCTCAAATTTATTTTTCTAATTTATTCCTCTGACTTTGTAGTTTTGTACCTAAAATGCCTCAAAGGTCTATAATGCTGGACTTTTTATTTCTATATGTTTGTTATTTTCTTCCTAAGAATTTGTGCTGAAGAATCTGTGCCCAAGTACCTTTGTACCTATGATAAAGCCATAAGTGGCAACTTATAAACTTTTCACTGTAATCATATGAGTACAAGTGACAATAAAGCTACTTCTAATTCTAAACAGATATTTCTTGTAAATTGTCCTGATGACTGCAAGACAATAGCTTTGTCAAAATCAATCTTTTTTCAGCAGTACTTGTATTTCTAAAAGTCCTTCCACACCTTTAAAGGTTCCAGCTGCTTTATGAAATGCTTTTGATGTAGAGTCACTGCATTGTCAGCAATGCAGCACATCAACTTGTGCACAGCAAGAGAGCAACGCGGTGGCTCAGTGGTTAGCACTGCTGCCTCACAGTGCCAGGGATCCTGGTTCAATTCCACCCTCAGGCAAATGTCTGTGTGGAGTTTGCACATTCTCCCCGCGTCTGTGTCGGTTTCTTCCAGGTGCTCCGGTTTTCTCCCACAGTGCAAAAGGTGTGTAGGTTAGGTGGATTGGCCATGCTAAATTGCCTAGAGATGTTTCAGTTGTGTAGATTAGCCATGGAAAATGCAGGGTTAGAGGGATGGGATGGTCTTTGGAGGGTCACTGCAGACTTAATAGGCAAAATGGCGTGCTTCCACAATGTAGGGAATCTGCACTTCAATTTTAAGCACGCAGAGTGGTGATAGTGAGCAGGTGATCTGTTTGAGGGGTAAAGGGATCAATATCAGAGAACCTTCTCTCTTCATCTAGGAAATACTCTTAGATAATTACAGACAAAACCTTCCCTTAATGTTTCATCAAAGGTGGCATCTCAGACAATGCAATGCTGAAGTGATAGGATAGTATATTTAAGTCTTTGAACTGCAAGCCTCTGACTCAGAGTTCAGTCAATCGGGGCCACATCATGTTTACTACATTACGGAGAGTGACAATAAGGGCTATGCTCTTCACCTCTCTTGGCATTAAGTTTGCTGTTGACTGAGTGCCATATATGATGTGATCTAACACTGAGGACCATTGTACCTGAAATATAAAAGGATGTTGGGGGTCTGTTGAGAAAAACCCCTCAGGAGCAGAGATACTGAAGAAGTAGCCTGTTTGATGATGGTCAGGGCAGAGTGACACATCTGCAAGACAGACGGGGAGGCCTCTGATTGCTGCTCAAAGCTGATACTGCAGCATCAGCCATGGGCAGCTGAGCCATCAATCAAAAGGAACCTGGGACTCAGTTGTAGGAAATCTGGGTCATCCTTGGGCAAAGTGCTCAAAGCAATTTGTAATGGTTTCACAAGGTCTCCAGAATGGATCAGATAAGGGACAGCCAACTGAGCTACAACTAACAGTATTAGAGAAAGAGGCAATCAGTTGTTGTGGCTGTAGATTAAAGCTGAATAAATCTCTTTCCACGGATTTACACTATTAAACTTTTTAAATATAACTTTAATCATTCATAATTTAACCACAGCATGCAGACAGCCATATCACTGTATTTATTTATATAGTACCTATAGCATCCCAATAATATTTACAGGGGGAGATTACCAGATAAAATTAAACACTTAAGGTGATAGTAAAGCAAATAGATTCATAGATTCATACAGTCATATAGCACAGAAACAAACCCTTCAGTTTAAACAGTCCATAGTGAACATAATCCCAAACTAAACTCCTCCCACCTGCCTGCTCCTGGCCCATATACCTCCAAACCTTTCCTGTTCATCTACGTTTCGTTTCATGGACCTCTCCAAAACCCATATCCACCACTTTTTCAGAAAGTTCAGTCCACACATGAATCTGTGTAAAGAAATTGCCCCTCATGATTTTTTTTAAAGTCTCTCTCCTCTCACCTTAAAAATGTGCTCCTCAGACGCTGCCTGATCTGCTGTGCTTTTCCAGCGCTACACTTCTCAACTCTGATCTCCAGCATCTGCAGTCCTCACTTTCACCTTAAAAATGTGCCTTCTAGTCTTGAAATCCCCCTTCCTAGGGAAAAGACAACTACCATTAACTCTATCCATATCCCTCATGATTTTATAAACTTCTATCACATCATCCCACAACCTCCTACGTTCCTGTGAAAAAAGGTCCCAGCCTCTGCAGCTGTTCTTCATAACTCAAACCTTCCATCCCCAGCAACAACATCCTGGTAAATCTCTTCTGAACCCTCTACAGCTTAATAATAACCTTCCTACAACTGGGTGATCTGAACTGGACATGGTATTCCAGAAGAGGCCTCACCAATGTCCTGTACAACCTCAACATGACTTCCCAACTCCTAAACTCAAAGGTCTGAGTGATGAAGGCAAGCATGCCAAAAACTTGGGACAAAGATTTAAGGAGGAAAGGCAGATGGAGGGAGAGAGAGGGGGAGGAGGTGATAGGAAGTTCCTGAGTGTAGGGTCTTGACATCTGAAGATACCTTAGCATTTAAAACCAGGCATGCACAAGGAACCAGAGTGGAGCTCTTGGGGGGTTGAGGAGATTACAGAGAGAGAGGGAGGGCTGAGGACATGGAGAGAATTGATAACAAGGAGAAACATTTTATAATTAAGGCATTGCTGAGCCAAAAGCTGATGTAGATACAAGAGGACAGGAGAGATCAGTAAATGGCGGTGAGTTAGAGTATGATAGTAGATATTTCGACAATATCAATGTTACTGACTGAATTCCAATTTTAAAATAGTACCTTTTGCCTATATAAAAAATATTTTGAGTTTAAATTCCAATTTCCATATTTATGATGGGAGCTGACTATTTAAGTGCAATATGCTGTCATTGTAAATTCCTGCCAATGCAGTGCCTTTAGGTGTAATTGCCACATGACATGTTGACATCGGGGATTTCCATTATAAATGTAAACATCAGAATTTACAATGGCAAAAGTTGAAAGGCAATGAGTGGACATTTGATTGCTTGTCATCTTATTAATTGATTTGTTGCTGTGTGGCAAATGCTAAAGTTGGAGAAAAATGGATAATTATTGGCTTCTTCATAGTTTGTCAGAATCACAATGTGACCCTCACTCCCACTTAGGCAAGGAACCTTTCCACTTTGTTCCTGATGCATATTCCAAGCCAAGGAAGCCTTCTGCTTGAACTGGTCCAAGATTCATAAAATGACATCCAGTTCACATTCTAGAAATTTCCAGATGGTGCGGAAATAAACAGGACAGGCGAGTTTTTCCAGGAACGTTTGGTACAAATACAGTCCCCAGAAGTGAGCACACTAACTGTCGGCCAGCCAATTACATTCTTTAACTTCCTTTTCAAGATGCTGTCAGATTGGTCTCTGCGGTTTCGATGAACAGAAAACCTCATGGCACCGGGAGACACAGCTTTTGATAAGGTCCTAAACAGGAGGTCAATATTACAGCACACGAGGTAAGGATTGAGAATTGCTTAACCGACAGGAAACCAAGAGTCAGAATAAACATGCCAATCTCAGGATCAAGTGGAGTGCCGCAAGGGTCAGTGATTTGGATACATTAATCATTTTTTCAGATTTGAGGTTGAAATAATACGAGTTGTGAGGAGGGTGTAAAGAGGATTCAAGGAGACTTAGACAGACTTAAGTGAATGGACAGGAATGTGGCAGATGGAATACAACGTGGATAAGTGCGAAGCTATCTGTTTTGATTGAAATGCAATAAAATGGAGTTTACTTTAAATACTCAGAGACTGGGAAGTGTTGATGTCCTAATGGAATTGGGTGTCTTTGTGCACACATCATTATAAGCTAGCATGCAGCTGCTGCAAGCAATTCAAAAGGCGAATGGAACGTTGTCTTCAGCACAAGGGATTTGAGTGCCGGCCTAATGATAAAACAAAAAACAGAAATTTCTGGAGAACCTCAGCATCTGTGGAGACAGGAATGGAGTTAATGTTTTGAGTCCAGTGAGGAAGGGTTTCAGATCTTCAGTATCTACAGCTTTCTGTTTGGTTTCGAATTCAGGAGTAAAGATGTCTTGCTATAATTGTATGCATCTTTGCTAAAACTGCACCTGGAATTTTGAGTTCAGTTTTTGGTCACCTTATCTAAGGAAGGGCGCACTTGCTAGAGAGGCAGTGCACCAAGTTTCACTTATTATATAATCCCTACAGTGTGGAAAGTGGCCATTCAGCCCATCAGGTCTGTGCCAACCCTCCAAATAGCATCCCACCCAGTCCCAGCTCTCTACCTTAAACCTATAATTCTCATGGCTAGCCTGCACATCCCTGGATACAATTGGCAATTTAGCATGGTCAATCCTCTTAACCTGCACATCGTTGGATTGTGGGAGGAAACCAACTCAGACAAGTTAGAAGACAGAGGGTGGTGGTGGAGGGTTGTTTTTCAGACTGGGGGCCTGTGACCAGTGGAGTGCTACAAGGATCGGTGCTGGGTCCTCTACTTTTTGTCATTTACATAAATGATTTGGATGTGAGCACAAGAGGTACAGTTAGTAAGTTTGCAGATGACATCAAAGTTGGAGGTGTAGTGACAGTGAAGAGGGTTACCTCAGATTACAACGGGATCTTGATCAGATGGGCCAATGGGCTGAGAATTGGCAGATGGAGTTTAATTTAGATAAATGCGAGGTGCTGCATTTTGGGAAAGCAAATCTTAGCAGGACTTATACATTTAATGGTAAGGTCCTAGGGAGTGTTGCTGAACAAAGAGACCTTGGAGTGCAGGTTCATAGCTCCTTGAAAGTGGAGTCGCAGGTAGATAGGATAGTGAAGAAGGCGTTTGGTATGCTTTCCTTTATTGGTCAGAGTATTGAGTACAGTAGTTGGGAGGTCATGTTACAGCTGTACAGGACATTGGTTAGGCCACTGTTGGAATAGTGCGTGCAATTCTGGTCTCCTTCCTATCGGAAAGATATTGTGAAACTTGAAAGGGTTCAGAAAAGATTTACAAGGGTGTTGTCAAGGTTGGAGGATTTGATGTATAGGGAGAGGTTGAATAGGCTAGGGCTGTTTTCCTTGGAATGTCGGTGGCTGAGGGGTGTCCTTATAGATGTTTATAAAATTATGAGGGGCATGCGTAGGATAAATATACAGTAGCGCCTCGATATACGAACGACCCCGTTCACGAACAAATTGGTTTACGAACAGGATTGTACGTAAAATGTTGCTTCAACGTACATACGAAATTCAACGTACGAACGAAGGTGAACATTTTAAATGATAATGTGATGTCCCATTTTCGGAAAATTCTGCTACAAAGAAAAAAACAAGTTTCTCTGGATCGTTTTCTTGTGGCATCACCAACCTCCAAAAGACAAAAGAGAGAAAAGACTCCGGAAATATCCGAACAATTGGAAAATTGATTCAGTTCGCAAACTTTTCGGTTCGCGAACGGGGTTCCAGAACGGATTAAGTTTGTTAGTCGAGGCGCTACTGTACAATGTCTTTTCCCTGGGTTGGAGGAATCCAGAACTAGAGGGCATAGGTTTAGGGTGAGAGGGGAAAGATATAAAAGACACTTAAGGGGCAACTTTTTCATGCAGAGGGTGGTACATGTATGGAACGAGCTGCCAGAGGAAGTGGTGGAGGCTTGTACAATTGCAACATTTAAAAAGCATCTGGATGGGTATATGAATAGGAAGGGTTTAGAGGGATATGGGCCAAGTGCTGGCAGGTGGGACTAGATTCTGTTGGGATATCTGGTCGGCATGGACAAGTTGGACTGAAGGGGCTGCTTCCGTGCTGTACATCTCTATGACTGTATGACACGGGAAGAATGTGCAAACTTCACACAAACAGTCACCTGAGGCTCGATTCAAACCCAGGTCCCTGGTGCTGTGAGGCAGCAGTGCTAACCACTGAGCCACAGTGCCACCCAAAAAGCCTCACTGCTGGGATTTATTTACAAAGATAGACAAGTCAAAGAGTGAGAGGTGATTTCATTGAAGCTTACAAATTTCTTTTCGGGAATGATGGGGTTGATTTAAAATGGACCTTGTTCCCCGGCTCCAGATCCTGGAGACATAATCTCAGGATGAGGGGCAGAGCCATTTAGATTGAGTTGAGGAGTAATTTCTACACTCAGAAGGTGGTCTTTGGAATTCTGTATACCAGAGGGTTGCTGGTGGAGTTTTGGATACCAATCACATTAAGGGATATAGGGATAACACTGGAAAGTGGAATTGCAGTGAATTATCAAGTATGATCTGGAGCAAGATACACCAAATAACCTCCTCTTGTTGCTAAGTTCCTCAAACTCTGCATTCTGTTGGTGCCCTGGCAATATCTATGCCTACCCATCCCTCTGCAACAAGTAACAAATTAATGGGACATGTGGTGCAATGTTGAGTTGGCACCAGAATTGACTTCTCTTCTTGCCCCCACACAGAAAGTAGTTGATTTCATACATGGCCACGTGGACGATGTGGTGAAGCGCTGTTTAATGCAAGGTATCTTTTTGTTCCCTTGGTTACCGAACGGGTTAGCAGCAGCACACACACACACACACACACACACACACACACACAAACACACACACACACACACACACACACACACACACACACACACTACAGTGGGGCAGCAAATTCTGGAAGTCTCGAGTTTACGAGGTACTAAATGTTAATTCAGCTGCTGAATGGATAGCGAGGCAGCACGCCAAAGTTTTTTTTACTAGTGAGATGGGGAGAACTTTACGACAACAGCGACTTGAGAATTGCTGAGATTGTAACCACTGCAACATGTTTGAAAGTTGTTGGTTTGAAATATGCAATGAAAACACAAGGAGGTACATTTGGAAAGGGAAGGGTTCGGAAAATGATGATGTCATATGGGGACAGAGGTCGAATGTGATTGACTAACGATGAACTCCTTACATACTAAATCTAAAATTGGTCATTTTCAGATGTTAAAAAAAAGGAATATATTTTAATTCTGTGCCTTTCTCTCCTTGGGCACTAATTCTGATTAAAAATGATGTTCACTTGAGAGAA
The DNA here is from genome assembly GCF_047496795.1 of Chiloscyllium punctatum. NCBI lineage: Eukaryota > Metazoa > Chordata > Chondrichthyes > Orectolobiformes > Hemiscylliidae > Chiloscyllium > Chiloscyllium punctatum. Next base: position 11,118,864 of record NC_092776.1, on the reverse strand, counting down.
AGAGCACATATTATTGATGAAAGTTGGAGTTCATTAAAGGATCTTAGGATAGAGAATTCAAAGTTGAATTTGAATTAGCTTTATACACACACATACTTCAATGAAAAGAGTTTACAAGTCGCCACTTCTGGCACCATCTTAGGTACAAAGGTATCTCGGTACAGATCCTTGAGCACAAATTCTTAGGAAAAAAGATTAGAAAAATAAAGACATGAAAAGTCCAATATAATAGACCTTCAAAATTGTAGTGATAAATTAGATAAATGAAGAAATAAAAGTTTAGAATAATGGTTCTTCCATGATGATATGATAAAGATAAAAAAAAATATTTTTAAATGTCATACGGAGTTCTGAAGAAGAGTTCTGAGATAACGCTCATTTCAGCAGTGTGATTCAGCTATAACGTCACTGAAGAATTAGGAAACAGTATTTTGGAAAACGCTTACCTCTGTTGGTAATATCGCGATTCCAGTGGAAATCAGTTCGCACATGTGCCAGAATCTCTGCATTGTTCCGCACATCTGCCGGAATCTCTCCGCTGTTCTGCACATGTGACGGAATGTCTGCACTGTTCTGCACATGTACCAGAATCTCTGCGCTGTTCTGCACATGTGCTGGAATCTCTGCACTGTTCTGCACATGTACCAGAATCTCTGCGCTGTTCTGCACATGTGCCAGAATCTCTGCATTGTTCTGCACATGTGCTGGAATCTCTGCACTGTTCAGCACATGTGCTGGAATCTCTGCGCTGTTCTGCACATGTGCTGGAATCTCTGCATTGTTCTGCCCATGTGCTGGAATCTCTGCACTGTTCAGCACATGTGCTGGAATCTCTGCGCTGTTCTGCACATGTGACAGAATCTCTGCACTGTTCTGCACATGTGACGGAATCTCTGCGCTGTTCTGCACATGTGCTGGAATCTCTGCACTGTTCTGCACATGTGACAGAATCTCTGCGCTGTTCTGCACATGCGCCAGAATCTCTGCATTGTTCTAGTCATATGTCGTAATCTCTGCATTGTTCTGCACATGTGCTGGAATCTCTGCACTGTTCTGCACATGTGCTGGAATCTCTGCGCTGTTCTGCACATGTGACAGAATCTCTGCACTGTTCTGCACATGTGACGGAATCTCTGCGCTGTTCTGCACATGTGCTGGAATCTCTGCACTGTTCTGCACATGTGCTGGAATCTCTGCGCTGTTCTGTACATGTGACAGAATCTCTGCGCTGTTCTGCACATGTGACGGAATCTCTGCAATGTTCTGCACATGCGCCAGAATCTCTGCACTGTTCTGCACATGTGACGGAATCTCTGCACTGTTCTGCATATGTGACGGAATCTCTGCACTGTTCTGCACATGCGCCAGAATCTCTGCATTGTTCTGCACATGTGCTGGAATCTCTGCACTGTTCAGCACATGTGCTGGAATCTCTGCACTGTTCTGTACATGTGCCAGAATCTCTGCCCTGTTCTGCATGTGTGACGGAATCTCTGCGCTGTTCTGTACATATGACGGAATCCCTGCGCTGTTCTGCACATGTGCCGGAATCTCTGCGCTGTTCTGCACATGTTCCAGAATCTCTGCATTGTTCTGCACATGTGCCAGAATCTCTATGCTGTTCAGCACATGTGCTGGAATCTCTGCGCTGTTCTGTACATGTGCCAGAATCTCTGCCCTGTTCTGCATGTGTGACGGAATCTCTGCGCTGTTCTGTACATATGACGGAATCCCTGCGCTGTTCTGCACATGTGCTGGAATCTCTGCATTGTTCTGCACATGTGCTGGAATCTCTGCGCTGTTCTGCACATGTGACAGAATCTCTGCACTGTTCTGCACATGTGACGGAATCTCTGCGCTGTTCTGCACATGTGCTGGAATCTCTGCACTGTTCTGCACATGTGCTGGAATCTCTGCGCTGTTCTGTACATGTGACAGAATCTCTGCGCTGTTCTGCACATGTGACGGAATCTCTGCAATGTTCTGCACATGCGCCAGAATCTCTGCATTGTTCTAGTCATATGTCGTAATCTCTGCATTGTTCTGCACATGTGCTGGAATCTCTGCATTGTTCTGCCCATGTGCTGGAATCTCTGCGCTGTTCTGCACATGTGACAGAATCTCTGCACTGTTCTGCACATGTGACGGAATCTCTGCGCTGTTCTGCACATGTGCTGGAATCTCTGCACTGTTCTGCACATGTGCTGGAATCTCTGCGCTGTTCTGTACATGTGACAGAATCTCTGCGCTGTTCTGCACATGTGACGGAATCTCTGCAATGTTCTGCACATGCGCCAGAATCTCTGCATTGTTCTGCACATGTGCTGAAATCTCTGCACTGTTCAGCACATGTGCTGGAATCTCTGCGCTGTTCTGTACATGTGCCAGAATCTCTGCCCTGTTCTGCATGTGTGACGGAATCTCTGCGCTGTTCTGTACATATGACGGAATCCCTGCGCTGTTCTGCACATGTGCCGGAATCTCTGCGCTGTTCTGCACATGTTCCAGAATCTCTGCATTGTTCTGCACATGTGCCAGAATCTCTATGCTGTTCTGCACATGTGACGGAATCTCTGCACTGTTCTGCACATGTGCTGGAATCTCTGCGCTGTTCTGTACATGTGACGGAATCTCTGCACTGTTCTGCACATGTGCCAGAATCTCTGCCCTGTTCTGCATGTGTGACGGAATCTCTGCGCTGTTCTGTAGATATGACGGAATCCCTGCGCTGTTCTGCACATATGCCAAAATCTCTGTGCTGTTCTGCACATGTGCTGGAATCTCTGCGCTGTTCTGCAGATGTGACGGAATCTCTGCGCTGTTCTGCACATGTGACGGAATCTCTGCGCTGTTCTGCACATGTGCTGGAATATCTGCGCTGTTCTGCACATGTGCTGGAATCTCTGCATTGTTCTGCACATGTGACAGAATCTCTGCGCTGTTCTGCACAAGTGTGACATCAATATTGGTCTCTGAGCCATGCTACAAATATCAGCTGTCTATAGAGCAGTTTTCTGTGAGGGTTGTGAGGTACTATACAGATAGCAGCTTTCTTACATTTTATTAATGTACTGTGTTAAATTTAATTTTGTTTCATTAACAAATATGATTTCAACCTTCATTCAGGCTGTGCTATACTTTGCGTTAGACTTCTGGGTGATTTTTGAGCAATCGTGTGGGATATTATTTACTGGTTTGCCCCTGACCCCACCTTTCCCATAGGCCCCATTATTTGTATTAAGCAATTTTCTATTAAGCGAGGTTTCACTGGAATGCAGCTACGGTGTTAGAGGAGTACGACCTGTCCTGTAATCGAAACATTAACTCTGTTCCTTTCTGGGCAGGTGCTCCCAGACCTGCTCAGCTTTTCCAGCACTTGTAGTGACTATTTGTGTTAGTGAGGTTTGAGAGAGCCTGCTCCCATCGAGGCTGATTAGTCAAAGAGCAACAATATGCCGGGTTGTGTGGGGAAAAGGCAGGAGATTGACTCTAAGTCAAAACGCTGGGAGAGCCAGTGCAGACATGCTGGGATGAACCATAACAATCCTGTGAGGGAAATCATTCCATTTCCTAATGATAACATCAGGTACTCCTCCAGAGAGAGATCAAACACTATCTGTGGCTACGGCTCAGTGGGAAGCAATCCTGGTTTTATTTTTAGGATCTGTTGAAGCTAGAATCTGAGGCAGGCATTCCCTTAAAATACTTGATCCATGCAATGCAGGGTCACCTAAGACAGGCAGTGCTGGTGTAGTCATAATGTCACTTGCCTCGTAATCCAATAGCCCCAGGGGGCGTAGGTTCATGCACCACAATGGAGAGAAATCTGAATTCAGTAAAAGTCTGGACTGAAGTTTAAACAATACTCCCCATGAACAAAAATGTAGATATTCAGAGCTCTTTCCCACAGCAATTTTCCAGTTTCTGGCTTGGAATCAAAACATCCAGTTCCTCAGAAATGATCCTCACCTCAGCTTTTAACTGTTCTTTACCTGAACACTACACTTGGTCTTGATTCACAGAGTCCCTCACCCTGTGCAATTGCACTGGGTTACTGTGGTATAAGACAGTTAGTACCTGAAAGGGTTCACTGACATCAGGAGTTAAGCTCTGACCATCAGGATATACAGAGCTGTCCCTGGGAGGAGTGAGCCCGTTCTGTGTGAGTCTTCAGTTGGCTCTTGTCTTTGTAGCAAAATGTTTTTGGGAGCACTTGTGGGGACTTAATTTCTTAAATAAAATTCTCATGAAATTTGGATGTAATGCTTCTAGCTACAAGGCAATATATGATAAACTGAAATAAAACACGGAACTGCAGAGGCTGAAGATATGAAAAAAACACACAGATATCGCTGGAGAAGCTCAGCCGATCTGGCAGCAATTGATGGAAACAAAGCAGAGTTATTATTTAAGGAGCAGTGACCCTTCTTCAAAAGGGCAGCATGGTGGCCCAGTGGTTAACACTGCTGCCTCACAGCACCAGGGACCAGGGTTCAATTCCACCCTCGGGTGACTGTCTGTGTGGAGTTTGCATATTCTCCCCGTGTCTGCGTGGGTTTGCTCCAGTTTCCTCCCACAATCCAAAGATGTGCAGGTTAGGTGGATTGGTCATGCTAAATTGCCCACAGTGTACAGGCTAGATGGGTTTGCCATGGGAAATACTGGATTGGGGGTGGGTGGGATGCTATTCAGTGGGTTGGTGTGGGCTGAATGGCCTGCTTCCACACTGTAGGGATTCTATGTGAACTGAACTACAAGCATTAATTCTGCTTTGTCTCCATGTGATAAGCTTATTCCGTTTATCAAGATTGTGCCTACCTTGTGCTGAAGATTTTGTGTAGGCTAATCCTCACAAGATGGAATGAGGGTAGTGGGTCTACCCAAGACCTCTCAGATTGTTCTGGTAGACATCACTGTCCCATAGTGCGGTGTAAGGGGATTGGTATCAGCTATGTCTCATGGGGTAGCACTCTCATCTCAGAAAGTTATGGGTTCAAGCTACATCCCAGGGATTTGATACAATACCATTCAATACAGACCTATGTGTTTCTCAAGATCTCTCAAGTGCTTTACAGCTTTACAACAAGGAAATGATCACCTTGTGGCATTATCGCTGGACTGTCGATCCAGAGACCCTGAAAATGTTCTGGAGACTCAGGTTCAAATCCTGCTGTGATAGATGGTGGTATTTGAATTCAGTTTTTAAAAAAATTGGAATTAAGAATCAAATGATGACCATGAATCCATTACTGACTATCAGAAGAACCAATCTGGTTCACCAATGTCCTTGAGGGAATGAAACTGCCATCCTTACCTGGTCTGGCCAATGTGGTTGACTCTTAACTGCCCTCTGGGCAATTAGAGATGGACAGTCAATCTTGCCAGCAGTCATCCTGCCTGCTCTTCCTGTGAACGAATAAAGCAAAGCCCATGAAGTGCTGTTCGCTGTTGTAATGGAGGAAATACCACAGACAAAGTACACACAGCAAGATCCAACAAACAGCAACGTGAACATGATCAGGCAGCTGGTGTTCTCACGGATGGGAGTTGGGGGTAAATACTGGTCAGAATTCAAGAGAGATCTCACCTTTCCGTTATTCATTCTTTGATGGGATGTGGGAATCAGTCACAGGCCTAACATGCGTTACCTGTCTCTAATTGCTCTTGAACTGAATTGGCTTAGCAGGCCATTGCAGAAGGCTGTAAAGAGTCAACCCCATTGCTGTGGGTCTGGAGTCACATGAAGGCCATACAGGGTAAGGGCAACTTATTTCCTTCCTCGCTGGGTTTTTACCGCCATCGATAATAGTCTCGTCATTATTGAGACTAGCTTTTTCCTTCCAGGTCTATTAATTTGAATTGACGTTCCACCAACAGTTCTGGTTAGATTTGAACCTATTTCAGCAGAGTATTAACCTGGACTGCTGGATGTCTAATCCAATGACATTGCCTGTTCTTCAGATAGAGATTCCAGTGCACGTACCTCCGAGATCCGCTGGGCCTTCTGCTTAACTTCTCACCTGAAACAACGCAGCAACCTTCAGTGCTGTCCCAAGACTGCTGTCTTCAGTTTATGATTTCCCACACTGAAGCGTAGGGTTCAAAACCACAATCATTTACTTTAAAGGTGAGAACCTAAAGATGGAAGTGAGGGCTCAGTGGTAATGTCGCTGGGTTAGTGATCCAGAAACTCAGGCAATGTTCTCAGAACTTGGGTTGGAATCCAATGGCAGATGGTGAAATTTAAATTCAATACAAATATGGAGTTAAAAGTCTAATGATGAGAAACCCACCTGGGTCACTGACATACTTTGGGCAAGGAAACTGCCATCCTTACCTGGTCTGGTCTACACGTGACTTCAGACCCCCCACAAAGTGGTCAACTGTCTGAATTTTTTTCAAAAATACATTTGTGGGATGTGGGCTTTGCCAGCTGACCAGTATTTATTGCCCGTCCCTAGTTGCCCTTGAGAAGGTGGGGGTGAGCTACCTTCTTGAACCACTGCTGTGGGTTGACCCACAATGCCCTTGGGGGGGGAATTCCAGTTCAAGCAGTTACAGAGTCATAAAGTCCTAGAGCACAGAAGCAGGCCCTTCGCCCCAAACTGGTCCATGCCGACCAAAATGTCCGTCCTCGCCTACCCATTTCCCTGCACTTGGCCCATATACTTCTAATCCTTTCTTATCCATAGATTTGTCCCAATGCCTTTTAAATGCTGTTAACATATCCACCTTAACCACTCCCACTGGCAGCTCATTCCATATGGTCCTTAGTCTTAGATACATCCTCTGATTCTAAAGTCCCCAGCCAGGGGAAATATCCTCTCTAAATCCATGCTGACTCACTCTGTAAGAATTTTCCTTATTTTAATGAGATCACTGCTTCTTCTTTGAAACTCCAAAGAATACTGACCCATTTTCTTCCACCTTTCCTCATAAAACAGTCCTATTATCCTGGGATTGATCTGGTGAAGTTCCGTTGCTCCCCATCTGTGTAAAGTGCAACTTTTCTCCACCCACTCTGTGGTATCTATACTTAGTGATGTGCACCTCCGTGACATCATTGCAAAATTGCTCCACTGTTCTAACCCCCTTACACCGATCATAAGCACAGCCCTCAATGATGTCATATCAAAAATTGGCCTAACATCAACCAAAAGGGCGGACTTGGAGGAGCACAAAGATCTCAAAGAGCTGAAGGGGGTTTTAGAGGTAGAGAAGAGTGAGGTTTGTAGGAATTTAAAGAGATGGAAGAGAACTGTGCATTGTCCATCTGAAAACAATTCAAGAGGCATTGCAAACATCCCTTTCCCCTTTAGGTGTTGGTATATTTGCTGAAATAAGCAACTTTTGCTACAGGAAAATGCAAAGTGAACTAGGTTTCGGTCAAGATTTTCAGTTTACAGTTGGTTGTGTTACTTTGGCAACATGTAAGGAAACGAATTAGATATTCCATTGTGATCAATTGTGACTTAAACCTGTCTTCTGCAACAACCACTCAACAATCGTAAAATCTGTAAGTAACCATCGCAGACTGAGTGCAGCAGTCCTTAATCCATTGCAGTTTCTTTTTGTTGCAGCTTAATCCACTGACTGACTGCCTTTCCTGCAGTAATGCCCTGCTGTACAGAAGAACCCACTGACTTCAAAGTATTTAGGAGGGCATTGTTTTCAGCCTTACTTGACAAATGAATGGAGTCCTGGAATCTGGTTTGAATCTTGCAGGGAAGCGATAGCCTAATGAGACAACATAAAGAGCTAATCCAGTTCAATAAATCACTACGGTTGACTAATTAAGGCTTACAGATGGCTCCTGTGTGTAACATAAGGAAAGCTTTCAGCCAGCAGACCCTCCTCGTGCTCTTGAATTCTCTTTCTTGAAAGCCTGAACTCTCTCCCACTTCTAAAAGCACCTTACTGTCAAATATGCAGCATCACTAGTAACTCTCAACTCAGGCCAGACATTGGTTACATTCTCCTTTTCCCTAACCCTCCTTAGTGTTTTTGGACATCATGTTTCATGACATTAAAGGTGATCACATCTGTACATAGGGGAGAGTGAGCTTTTCATCCAGTATTCCTCACCCCATCTTAAATGATGGTCCTTATCCTTAAATACTTCCCCTGATTCCAAAGTCACCAGCCAGGGGAAATATCCTCTCTAAATTCACGCTGACATACCTTGTAAGAACTTGCCTTATCTTAATGTGATCACTTCTTGTTCTTTAAAACTCTGAAGAATACTGACTCATTTTCTTTCATCTTTCCTCATAAAACAGTCCTATTATCCTGGGATTGATCTGGTGAAGTTCCATTGCTCTCCCTTTGTGCAAAATGCATCTTCTCTCCATCCACTCTGTGGTATTTATACTTAGTGATGTGCAGTTCTGTGACATCATTGCAAAATTGCTCCAGGGTCCTAATCTCCTTACACCCAACCATAAGCATGGCTCTCAATGATATAGTATTGAAAATCGGCAAGAATTAGAGGGCTCTGAAAAGGCATTCGCATTCAGGCTCTGAGTTCAGGTGAGCATCACATGCAGTGGGATTCTCGTTTGTGTGCATTGCCCACCTTCTCCTCCAATGGGGGAGCCCTCCTGCTTCAACAGGATTAGCCCTGTTAAAATAATGGGAGGAACAATCACTTTGTGAGACCCCTTCTCTTAAACTTCCCATTGAAATCTAAGGAGATAGCATTGCTGAGAAATAACGTTTTGTTGAACCTTTTTACCTTGCACTAATCAGGACTCAACCATTTAGCACTCTCTTTCTCATATACCTTAAAATATAGTTCCTGTTTTAGCAAGGTATTCTTGCAAATTGTCCTGATGAAAGTATGAATATCAATGTAAAAGCAGAACAATGTTTTAGTCTGAATGAAAAGAGAGTGCTGATTGGATGAGTGCATTTTATACTCTTGCAAATGAGCGCAAGGTGAAATCACATGAGTTTTTTCTTCTGCTAGTGCTCAGTTCTGTATTACCAAACAGCTGTTTCTCAGGGAAGAGTGTGAAATCATGAAAATAGCAGTAGATTCATCCCCATGGCTCGATCACACTATAAGTGGAGACAGGCCTACTTATCACTTCATAAATCCCAGCTGCAGTAGGATAGTGATCTCTCTTTGATGGTGAAAATGTTAATGTAGCGCTTGTGTTGGGAGGTGTATCCTCCACACGCCTGGGAGGTGTGTTTCATACTTTGATTCATTAAGTTTGAGTGTATCAAACCTTCTGTGGGGAGTTTGAAAATGTGTTGCTGGAAAAGCGCAGCAGACCAGGCAGCATCAAAGGAGAAGGAGAATCGACGATTCGGGCATCAGCCTTCATTCCTGAAGAAGGGCTTATGCCACAAACATCGATTCTCCTTCTCCTTTGATGCTGCCTGACCTGCTGCGCTTTTCCAGCAACACATTTTTAAGCTCTGATCCCCAGCATCTGCAGTCCTCACTTTCTCCTTCTGTGGGGAGTTGTTTGGTTAATGTGATCGCTTGGGGCATCTGATTTTGTACAAATGGAGATAGGAACCTGTGTGAGAAACTGCTGTCCATTACATCCTCCCCGCACCTCCCCATCGTCGGGGTAGAGGTTGGTCTGTAACACTATCTGCAGCCTGGCAGCATTAAATCACACCGGGCTCCCAAACGTCCACACAGACTTGTTTAATTGAGCCAGCTCCGCCTATGATTTGCTGAGCCTGAGGCTATCTCAGTCTCTCTGGGACTACTACACATGCATCAACCGCCAAATAAACGCACATAAATTTACGGGCATGTGCCTCAAATGTGGTTCCAGGGAAGCATAAAAATAATGTTCTTTTCTGGCATGTTTAGACTTCATTTGCTTTATCTTTTGGAAGGCTGATGGGGCAGGGGAGGCACAATCCTGGCTACTTCAGTCTGAATGAATGCATCCTCACCATTTCGCCAAAGGAAAGAGAAAATAAAATCAAGGATCATTGAGGCAAGGCCACACAAGCTATTCAGGAAACCGCAGCCATGGAACTGCAGCCCATGTCTCTCTTACAGAGACCACTTAATAAGTCGTCCAACACTTCTTCACTTCACAGCTCCTGGCTGCAGCGGGATAATGAATGTACATTGTCATTTGAGAGACTGGAATTTTGATGCAGTACTTCACACCTCTTGCCATGAAGGTGGTACAGTCATAGAGTTGTAGAGTTGTAGAGATGTACAGCACAGAAACAGACCCTTCTGTCCACTCATCCACGCGGACCAGATATCCTAACCTAATCAAGTCCCATTTGCCAGCACTTGCTCATACCCCTCTGAACCTTTGCTGTTCACATACCCATCCAGATGCCTTTTAAATGTTGTAATTGTACCAGCCTCCACTACTTCCTCTGACAGCTCATTCCATCCATGCACCACCCACTGTGTGAAAAAGTGGATATGGTTACTGATCATGAGAGGGCACTGACGGTAGTGCCCACTGAAAATTTTTCAGTCGGAAAAGGGATTGGAAGAGATGAGTGGAAGTTAAAAGCTCAGGTGTTAAGAGGATGGCCTGGATAGAAAGAAGGACCAGCAAATCCCATGTCTCTCAGTGTACTGCCTTTCTTGGTAGTGAGCATAGACAATGCTGTCAGGCTAGAGTGTGACTCCTGAGCCATATTATTCAATGTTTGACAAAGTTAATCACAAGGGGTAAACCATTGTCCCATGAGATGGGAGGCTGTCACTCCTAGCTGCCTCAGCTCATCTGTTCCTGAAATCCTGCCTCTGGCACCTCAAGGCTTCACTATCCCAAACCTCTTCTCCCTTGCACCAGTTTCATTTCACACCTTGCTGACCTGCACTGCTTCTTGGCTGAGCAATGTTTTCCATTTTAAAGTTCACATCCTTGCTTTGAAACCCATGCATGGCTTGCCCTTGCCAAATGCCTGCAGTTCTAGCCCTCTGATAGAGCTACACTCCTCCAATTCCAGTCTCTTGTGCGCCACGATTGCAATTGCTCCACTGTTGATGGATGTGTGTTCAGCTGCATTAGTCCCATGTTCAGCAAATCCCCTCAACTCGTTCCACCACCTCTCTTCTTGCTTTCCTCTTTTAAGACCTTCCTTAAAACCTTCCTCTTTGAAAGGTCAGTTGGCTGGTTAGTGATGCCAACAGTGGGTGTTCAGTTCCCATCACTGGCTGAGGTTACCACGAAAGGCAATCCTTCTCAAACTCTCTCCTGACCTGAGGCACGGTGACACTCACATTAAACCACCACCAGTCACCTCTCTCCAATGAGAGAGCAGCCCCATGCACCAGTCAGAATATGCCAACTTTAATATTTGTTCAAAGTTTTGATGACAAATTTGGCTATTTTGAAGCCCCTGATATGCAACTCGGGAATGTTTTGCTAAAGACACTATATAAATGCATGTTGTTGTTGCTTGCCTCTTTCTCCCATCCCCATCTTGAATGAGGTACCTTGCTTTCTTCACTCAAAAAAAAAGCCTTATCAGTTTTAAGGATCCATTTAGTTTGATCGTCAGCCAACAAAGCAAGGAAGCATTAGTCTGTCTTCCAGAAACATTGATGTCAAGCGAATGAGAAATGGATGCCAAAGACGCAACAGTAAAGGTAATCAAGGCCGAGCTAATCTGGAAGGAATCGCCATATTGGGATATTGGATATTGGATGTAGAACAAAGAAACCTTCAGGTTTTATCTTTCAGAATGATCTTATTGATCTCGAACCAGAGTATTGAAGTACATGATAAATAAATTATTAAAGATAGATGTTGTATAAGGATTAATATTGAATTCCAGGATGTCTATCAGTAGGCTACAAATCAGTCTAATCAAATTGTTGTCACTGTAGTTACAATATAAAGGTGGTTTAATAAAATTATTGAGGTGTAACTCTGGCTTCAAATGGAACAGTTTTCCTTGACCATGATTGACCCCAGGATTGGGGAACTGTGTGTGTAATTCGTTAATACAGCTCCTATGTTAAACACAATACCCCATGCTCAGCAGTCCTTGGATGTTATTAGTGTCTTAAAGGGGCATTTTTATTGGCAAAGATGTGAAGTGTCCAGCAACACCCCAACTGCTTTTTGCTAGTTCGACAAAGGTGTGACTCTCCTCATCCTGGCCCTGGCTAGAGGGAGCCCAGCCAAAAGAGTCACACCTCGATAACTTTATTAAACCACCTTTATATTGAAACTACGGTGACGACAATTTGATTAGACTGATTTGTAACCTACTGATAGTCATCCTGGAATTCAATATTAATCTTTAAATCAACATCTATCTTTAATAATTTATTTATCATGTAATTCAATACTCTGGTTCGAGATCAATAAGATCATTCTGAAAGATAAAACCTGAAGGTTTCTTTGTTCTACATCCAACATCCAAATATCCCAGGATGGTGATTCCTTCCAGATTAGCTCGGCCTTGATTACCTTTACTGTTGTGTCTTTGGCATCCATTTCTCATTCGCTAGACATCAATATTTCTGGAAGACAGACTAATGCTTCTGTGCTTTGTTGGCTGACGATCAAATTAAGTAGATCCATAAAACATAAAATGAGGCTTTATTTTTGTAATCTTACAATTTGAAGCAAACACGTTATAAAGAGTTCTTTTTTTTTCTCAAAAAAGGAAAACTAGAAGCCACTGGTTTAAAGTGAGTAGGAAAAGATTTAAAAGGGACCTAAGGGGTAACCTTTTCACTCAGAGGGTGGTTCGTGTATGGTATATGCTGCCAGAGGAAGTGGAGGCTGGTACAATTACAACATTTAAAAGGCATCTGGATGGGTACATGAATAGGAAGGGTTTGGAGAGATATGGGCCAAATGCTGACAAGGACTAGGTTTATTTAAGATATCCTGTCGGCATGGGTGAGTTGGACCGAAGAGTCTGTTTTCGTGCTGTACAGCTCTGACTGTATGTCACATTACTCCTGAGGAACATCGGTGCAGAATCCACTTGAGTACTTGCTGTTTCAAGGGATGAACATCTTAAAGATCTTGAGGGTCAATGTTGATTTAGAGATCTTGGCACAGACCCATTTCCCAATGAAAACTCATCAGACATTCAAATACAGCAACCATTGCATCCCACACTAATTCAATTTAATGACTGGCTATATTGTATGGAGAGCAATTCAAACCCCTATAATTTTGTGTCCAAAATATCAAACACATGATACCATAATGTGAAGTTCAGCACTAAATTGTTGAACTAACATTATTGGGAGCAAGGGATTAGAATATAAAAATAGAGCTGTATTGGCACTACACGATGATACAAACTCAATGGGCAAAAATGGCCATCTGTAAATAATGGAGGCGGCTCAGAGGTTAGCACTGCTGCCTCACAGCACCTAGGACCCAGGTTCAATTCCAGTCTCGGGTGGAGTTTGCACATTCTCCCTGTGTCTGTTTGAATGTCCTCTGGGAGCTCAGGTTTCCTCTGCACAGTCCAAAAATGTGCAGGTTAGATGGAATGGCCATGGTAAATACCAGTAGTTTTCAAGGATGTGCTGGCTGGGCGGATTAGCCATGGGAAATGTAAGAATAAGAGGGTGGGTCTTGGTAGGCTGCTGTAAGGGTCAGCGTGGACTCAATTAGCCAATTGGCCTACTTCCACACTGTAGGGATTCTATACTACGATATTCACTTCTTTGAAGTCTACTCAAAATGTACAACGCTCAAGTGCAATGAGACTGCATTTTGCCTTCCTGTGGAATTCAGCGAGTGCTCACTCTTGTCCAATGACCTGTACGTCTATCAGTTTGCCTCCAGTTGTTAATCTGTGAATCACCATCATTTCAACCTAAATCATTTCTCACGCCCGTCAAATATTGCCACAGCTTCAAAGGCAGTCAGTCATGGTTTAATATTTCTTACACAATAACAACAGGAGGCTAACTAACCCCTCAAACTTCCTTTGCCGTGAAATTTGGTCATGACCTATTGGTATCTTAACTCCATTTGTTCCACAAACCCTTAATTCCCTTCAGCTAAAAGGAGTCGTTAATCTCAACCATAGAATCCCTGCAGTGCCAAAAGAGGCCTTTCAGCCCATTGAGTCAGCACCAACCCTCCAAAGAGCATCCTTTCCTCCCCATATCCCATGGAAAAACCCACTCACCAACATATCCCTGGTCACTAAGGGGTAATTTCCCATGGCCAATCCACCTAGCCTGCACAGCGTTGGACAGTGGGAGGAAGCTGAAACACCAGGAGGAAACCCGCACAGACACAGGGTGAATGTGTAAACTCAGCACAGACAGTCACCCAAGGCTGGAAGCGATCCCTTGTCCCTACTGATGTGAGGCAGCTATGCTAACCACTGAGCCACTGCGCTGCCCAGTTTCAACAGTGCTTTTGGGGAAAGAGTTCCAGATTTCCAGTGCCCTTTGGATAAAGACCGACACCCAGTAAGGGCTGGCTTGAATTTTAAGGTAATGCCCCTTAGTTGTGGACTCCCCAAACCTCAAAAGAAGCAGTTCATCTCCGACTACCTTATCAATTCCTTTGATCATTTCAACTCAATCGCCTCTTCATCCTCTATGGTCAAGGGAATGCAAGCTTGGTCTCTGCACAGTAGCTCAGTGGTTAGCACTGCTGCCTCACAGCACCAGGGACCTGGGTTTGATTCTAGCCTGGGGCAACTGTCTGTGTGGAGTTTGCATGTTCTCCTTGTGTCTGCATGTGTTTCCTTCCACAATTCAAAGATGTGCAGGTTAGGTGATTTGGCTATGCTAAATTGCCTGTAGTGTTCAGGGGTGTCAAGGTTAGGTGAATTGACCATGCTAAATTGTCCAGACTGTTCAGGGATATGTAATCTATTTGCATTAGTCAGGGGTAAATATAGGATTGGGGAATGGGAATAGGTCTGGGTGGATGACTGTTCAGAGGGTTGGTGTGAACTTGTTGGGCTGAAGAGCCTGTTTCCACACTGTAAGGATCCTAATTCTTAATTCTAATCAATCTGAATCCTTCAACCCTTATTTGTCTTCTGTTTCCTTCTGGACCTGGGGGATATGTCCTGCACTCTGTATGATCTCCTAGTTTCCTTGTATGTGTGTATACATGCATGTTTGATGAATACAATGCCTGAAGCTGTTTGACTGCAAACAATTTAAATGTCCTGAAACATTACCACTGGAGAGTTTGGGAAAAGTTCACTCAACGTTGAGCTGTAGATAACTAACTGCACAGTGGATTATTCACAGAAATGGAATTCGTCTGGAACTAAAAACAACAAATGATCAAGTTTTCACCAGAAAAGGCTGGGAGGTGCTGAGACACCTTGGATTCGAGGTGCACCATCCTGTCCAGAATTGTAGAATGAGATGGAACAGAATGGCCACAGCATAGAAACAGGCCATTTGGCCCATCGTACCTGACTTCTGACTCACCCAATATCACTCCTCAGCCTTCTCCCCTTAACCCTGCACATTCTTTCTTTACAGATAAATGATCCAATTCTCTCTTGATTGCACCTATTGAACCTTATTCCACCACACTCTCAGGCACAGTATTCCAGATCTTTATAAAGAAGGTGCTCCTCATGTTGCTCTTGACCTTTAGAATATTTTCAAGGCAGAGGTAGGTAGATTCTTGATTGCCAAGGGGATGAAAGACTATTGGGGATATGAAGGAGTGTAGAGTTGAGGTTAAAATCAGATCAGCCATGGTCTTACTTGACTTGATTTGATTTATTGTCGTCATGTGTACCTAAGTACAGTGAACAGTTTTGTTTTGTGAGCAGATTTTGGCAAACAAGGTCATACAGATTGTAGGTTGCTTAGACAGAGCGGGGCATATAAGGTTACAGGAGTGTGGTGCTGGAAAAGCACAGCAGGTCAGGCAGCATCTGAAGAGGAGGAGAGTCAATGTTGCCTTGCTTAGACTGTGGACCATAACAACTCTGATGTACTGTGATCCACAACACTTTGAAAATTGTGGAGGACCAGGATATGACAACTTCCACAATGGAGCTAGCCAAGTGTGGAATACATGGCATAGGCCCAAGCCTTGAACTGATAGGCACCTTTAAAACCCCTGGGCAAAAATAGGAGAATTTGGGTAAAGTGTTGGGAAGTCCAGAATCCCAGGCTATAATTTTCATAATTCCTTATGATTTCCCCACTCCATGGAAATCTAAGCCTTAAATTAAATCTAGAAATAAAAAAGCTGGTAATGGTAGTTACAAAGCTCTTAGATTAGTGTAAAATACACTCACATTCACTTTTGTCCTACAGGGAAATCCGTCATCCATAACTAACAATATCTCTAGGTTTTACCCAGCTAAGGTAACAACCATTAAAATCTGAATTTGCTGGAAAAGCTCAGCAGGTCTGGCAGCATCTATGGAGAGAAATCAGAGTTAACATTCACGTCAAGTGACCCTTCCTCAGAACAACATTGTTTCTCCTCAGATAAGCAAATGAACATATTTGAGGCAGACAACATTTGGAGATTTAACTCAATTGCATATCAGCATTGCCTAAGATCATAATGTTTTGGGAATTTATTTGATCTTTGAAGTTATCATTCATTCAGCTCTACGTGATTGTTGCGCTTGTGTGTCCAACTGAGGCATGGATGCCTGTAATTCATGAGTAACTTATGCAAATGCTTGTGGCAGTGCTGTTGTGGCATGGTGGAAGTGTCCCTACTTCTCAGCCAGGAGACCCAGGTTTAAGTCGCACCTGCTCCAGAAGGGGGTAATAACATGCCTGAACAGGTTGACCACAACAATATCTCCAAATGATTGTGTGTGACTTGAGCTCCAGCTGATTTGATAATCCATGAGCCTGAAATTATGACATATGGACCCCACTTGAGCATCAAAGTCTGGGCTGATGCTCCAAGTGCTGTACTGAGGGAGAGCTGCAGTGCCAGAGGTGCTGACCCTGTGGATTTCTAAAATAAAAGCAAAATTCTGCAGGTGCTGGAGATCTGAAACAAAAACAGAAATTGCTGAAGGAGCTTAGCAGGTCTGGCCACATCTGCAGAGACAGAGTAAACATTTTGACGTCCCAGTTTGATTTTCCTTCAGAACTGATGGTGAATAGAGTTGTCATAGGTTATATATTGTTTGGTGAGGCAGGGAGGAGGAGAGGAAGAATGAAAGGGAAAGTCAGTGATAGTGTATGGGGCAGAAGAGATTAATGAAATGATGTCATGGAGCAAAAGGCAAAGGGAGTGGTGGTTGAGTTAAAGAAACAAAGTGTTTATTCATAGTTGAGCAGCAGAATAACAAATGCTTTGTCTGTACATTGCAAAAAAAAATGAAATTGGGGCGCAGGGTTATCTTTCCAATTCACGGAAATGTAGACATCATTAATTGCTCATCTTTAGCTGCAGACAGTGAGGAATCAAGCTGTGGGTCTGGAGATCAGGTAAGGACAGCAGCTGCTTCCTTTGAAGTGTCGAGGTGAATAGATGGGTTTTCACGAAAATCAGCGTCCTCATCATTAGACTCTTAACATGTGATCTGTTTATTGATGTCAGCCTCCACCAGGACCAGATTTCAACCTTACCCCCCAGAACATTACATGGGCATCTGGATTAATAACCTAGTGTCAGTACCATGAGGCCAGCATCTCCCCATGGAATGGCCAATGATTGAGGTCAATGTTGAGTCCAAAATGTTTTGGTCAGGCTTAGTCTGTTTAGATGACCCTCAGGCCTAGCCTCACAGTGGTGTCTTCAGACAAGGCGAGGGTTCTGTCAGAGACATCGCCGCCCTTGGTTTCCCCACTCCAACCTTCTAGCAGAGTCTCACACAATGGCCGAAGTCACAGTTACCCTCAGAGCATCCCTCGGAGGCTCATGTCTACTTCATATACCTGCAACTCTCACTCGATATTGAACCCTGCAATGTGCTTATTTGAGAGATAAGGTGTTGTTCCCAGAGCTTGCAGTGAGATTCATTGGTTGATGAGCTGGGGATGGATATGTGAGCATGGGAGGGAGGTGGTGAATTGAAATGGCACGCAGCTGGAGAATGGTGTTCCACAGAGTGGTGGGCCAATCAGTATTGGGTCTCCCCCATGAGAGAGAGAGCACACAGTGGGCAGATGGTACGGTAGACTAGATTGGACAAAGTACAGAATGAATAGCTGCTTCACCTGGAAAGGAGCATTTTGGACCTCAGACAGTGTGGACAGAGGAGATAAAAGAGAATGACTCATGCTTCCTGCATTGGAAAGTGGATGAAAGTGATGCAAAGGGAATCTTCCCTTTGGAATGCTTACAGGGAAGATGAGAGAAAGATGCATTTGGTGTGGCATCCTGATCAAAACGGTGAAGAAATCTGCTGTCCTTAGCTGAGGGTGGCTCCAGTCTTGCACCAACTGCCCCCTGCCTTGGCTGACAGGCAGGAGGCTAGAAGAACACAGCAAGCCGGGCAACATCAGTGGGTAGAGAATTTAATGTTTCTGGTGTAACCCTTCTTCAGGACTGGAGTCAGGTCAGGGGAGCTGCAGGTAAAGGGGCAGGGAGGAAGGTTTTGGGTGGGAAGAGGGGTGGAGTGGTGAGATAGTGATTGATGAACATGAGTAGAGGGTACGACCTGCTTCGTTAATGGGAAGGATGAATCCGGTGGTAGCTGGAAGGAAGGGTAGGTAGGTGAATGGGAGTGGGAGGGGTTGGAAGGGCAGTTGTGGAAATGGGTAGGAAATTGGAGAACTCAGTGTTGAGTCCTCCAGGCTGTAGGCTGCCCAGACGGAAGATAAGGTGTTATTCTTCCAATTTGTGGTCTGATTCACCGTGGCAATGGAGGAGGCCGAGGATGGACATGTCAGGGAGGGAGTGGGAAGGGGAATTGAAATGGGCAGTGACCAGGAGGTCAGGCTTACCCTTGTGGGCTTGGCTATGATGCTCAGCAAAACATTCCCTAAGTTTACGTTTGGTCTCCCCGATGTAGAGAAGACCACATCGGGAACACTGGATACAAAAAATTAGGTTGGAGGAGAGACAGGTGAACCTCTGTCTCACCTGTTTGGAGCCTTGGATGGAGGGGAGGGAGGTGGTGTGCCAGCAGGTTTTGCATCCTTAAGCCACTCAGTTATGTCAAAATTGCAAACTACCCACCATAATTCATACAAGTCTTGCCAGTAAAGATCACCTTCAAAGACTTATGTTTGTCAAAAGCCTCCTTGCTCCTGTCTATCCAAGCTTTAGGGTCTAGGTACCCCCTACATTGTATAGCCCAGAAGTTCGTATAAGTCTGAAAGTAGGACTGGTGAGATTGTGAAAGGTGTCAGAGAAACCATTTAATGTGGAGAACTGCAGAATCACCCTGGTGTTGGTCAATGCACTCCTTGTCAGTCCTACAATCAGTAAAGTAGCCCCCACAGAGCTTCACCCCTTCAGTCCCTTACCCCTTCACTTATTTCTTTTCATTGTCTACTATGTATTTCCCGTCTAGCCCCTTCCTAGGCCACAGGGCTTGGGGCCTAATCTGTATAGTGGTCAGCTACTGGGGAATGTGAGATCGTGAGGATTTTAAAGTCAAAGCCAGAGCTTTCTATGAAGATTAATTGCAGGAATAGGTCTTGCCAGTGAAGACCACCTTCAGAGAGTTTGTTTGTCAAAAGCCCCCTTGCTTCTCTTTATCCAAGCATTTGTCGACATTTGTGAGTTGTAATCTAATCCAAGTATTGACTAGAACTGTTATCGCAATTAGAAAATGCCCTTTTTGTTCTGTATCATCAAGTGGGAGATATGTTTATTGGTTTATTGATCTTAGTTAGTTATTTAGAAAGATTAAAAAAAAATTTACAACCATAACCAGTCAAACTCTCTGTTGTTGTCAAGCAGAGCAATGTTATTTATCAAAGAGTGTCTTCTAATCTGTTAAAGGGACTTACACCTGCAGCAGTGAAAATGGCCTTTACTTTCTGTTTTATGGGTTCTTTAAAGGTGCAAACATCAGATTAAAGGGTAAAATTGCTTTTAACAATCATTCTCACCAACCCGGTGTAATTAAAGTCAGGGCAGATAGCTTAGAGGAGGTCATCTTATCACTCAGAAGGGAGTGAGTTCTCAAGTGACCTCAGTGTGTTTGGCCAGCACTATGCCAGTACAATAAACATGGGAAGTACTGACCTTAAAGGGATAGCAAGAACAACTTACATGGCATTAGTGTAAAACTGTTATGGGACAAAGTTAAAAACCGCACAACACCAGGTTGTAGTGCGACAGGTTTATTTGGAAACACTAGCAGGAGACAGACCTACTGAATGTTTCCAGCAATTTCTGTTTTTGTTTCTGATTTCCAGCATCTTCAGTTGTTTTGGGTTTTTGTGCTCAGTGCCCCAGCAGTCTCTCCTTGCAAGTCCTCAAAGTACTTAATTAAGCAATGCTCTTTAACAGTGTATCTTATTAAAGAATTAGCATCCCATTAATGGAACGGGAAATTTGAAGGTTCCTGCATTCATTGAATCCCTACAATGTGGAAGCAAGCCACTTGGCCCATCGAGTCCACTCTGACCCTCTGAAGAGCATCCCAACCCAGACCCACACACCTACATTTCTCTAGCCTGCATATCCCTGAACACTATGGGCAGTTTAGCATAGCCAATGCACCTAACCTGCACATCTTTGCACTGTGGGAGGAAACCAACGCAGACACAGGGAGAATGTGCAAACTCCACACAGGAATCAAACTCATGTCCCTGGTACTATAAGGCAGCAGTACTAACCACTGAGCCACTTTGCCACCCCAATACTACAGTGGTGGTGTCCTATCTCTGGACTTGAAGGCCTCGGTTTGAGACTCACCCGCTCCAGAGATGTGTAATAACATCACTAAAGAGGTTGATTAGAAAAAAAGGAAGGGGATATTTAAATGAAGCCTCAAAGTTCAAAAAGACCAGGGGTGCCTAGAACTCAGGGTATTGCAGCACTTTTTTTTCCCTGGCCCCATCTGAAACGCTGGAATTTTTCACTCTCCCGTCTTTACAAGGAACTGGAAAAATAGAAATCCCCCTTGCACTTCCCCTCATATGTACCCTTCATTGGAGTTTAAGAACTCGAGATTCAGATCCCTCAAATTACAACTGCTTTCCAATTCAGTAATCACCCCCCACCACGAACATTAAAATCTTTGGCTCCAGCGTCCCACTTGTTCAGTTTCACCAAACAAATGGAAGAGACGCAATCCTCTTTTTTTTAATACAAGTAATATTTCAATATTTTCTTAACTTTCTGGCAGAACTTTAAGCCAACAATCTTGGGCAAAGGATCAATCAGTAGATTTCGGCAGGAAACCATTCTTTTTAATAATAGAACAATGTTAACACTAAGCCTTACAATGAGCGCTCCCTACTTTACAATGACCTTAATAAAATATGTCTGTAAAATATAGGCGCACTTGTGTTTTTTTTTCCACTTTCACAGTAAGGATTGCTTAAATAAATTGTTCAAGAGATGACTGTGGGTTGGATGTGTTTCATTGTTGAATGGACCCACTTATTGCTCGTCAATTTCCTTCACTTGGCACCAAAAGCATTGAACTGCAGATGCTGGAAAGCTGAACCCACTTTAACCCTTCCAGGGATATGCGGAGTTTCCACAATTCTGGATGATCGCTGCGGATTTACAGATTTGCCAGCTGGCTTTACAACTGGACACTCTTCCTGATGCCAACCTTCCCAAGTTATCTCAGGGCTGGGAATTTGAAATAAAAGCGTCAAGTGCTGGAAATGTTCAACCAGAATCTGGAAAGAAACAGAATTTTAACTGTTCTTGTGTGCGTTCAGTTGACGTGGGCATTACTGGCTGGGCCAGCCTGTCCCTAGTTGCCCTTGAGGAGGTGGTGATGAGCTGCTTTCTTGTACCACTGCTGTTCATGTGCTGCAGGTAGGGAGGGAATTCTAGGATTTGGTGGTGGAGGAGGCCCAGGACTTGCATGTCCTTGGCAGAGTGGGAGGGGGAGTTGAAGTAGTTGGCCACAGGGTGGTGGGTTGTTTTGTGTTTGTGTCCCAGGAGGTGTTCCCTGAAACATTCTGCGAGTACAATGAGAAATGACTCCTTGGTAACCTCAGTGGCCAGAGGTAGCTGAGGGACCTGGATCAGTTAGACTGGTTGAAGAAGTCCTCAGGGAATGGCCTTGGTGGAGTGAGAGGAGGAATTGTTGGCCACAGGACGGTGAGGTTGTTTCCAGCAGCAGTGAAGGAATGGAGATATATTTCCAAGTCAGGATTGTGAGTGGCTTGGAAGGGAACTTGCAGGTGGTGGCATTCCCTTGTATCTGCTGCCCTTGTCCTAGGTGGAAGTGGTTACACATTTGGCAGGTGTTGTCAGTGGATTCTTTGTGAGATATTGCAGTGCATCTTGTAGATGGAACACATCATTGTTACTGAGTGTCGGTGGTGGAGGGAGTGAATGTGGTGCCAATCAAGCAGACTGCTTTGTTCTGGATGGAGTCAAGCTTCGTGAGTATTGTTGGAGCTGCATCCATCCAGGCAAGGGGGAGTATTCCATCACACTCCTCACTTGTTCCTTGTAGACGGTAGACAGGGTTTTGGAAGTCAAGAGGTGAGCTAATCATTGCAGAATCCCCAGCTGCTTTTGTAACTGCAAGTGGCTAGTCCTGTTCAGTTTCTGGTCAATGATAACCAAAGGATGTTGAATTTGTGGGGGTTTACTGATGGGAATGCCATTGACTGTCAAGGAGAGATGATTGGATTCTCCGTTGTTGGAGAAGGTAGTTGTGTGATGCTAATATTATTTAGCCCTTAACAGCTTAAGCCAACATGTTTTCAAGTCTTTGCTACACATGGGTATGGACCTCTTCAGTATCTCGGGAATGATAACAGACATTGGACAAACATCTGCAAACATCCCCACTTCTGACCTTATGAAGGTCATTGATGAAGCAGCTGAAGATGGTTGGTCCTGGGACACCGTCCTGAGGAACTCCTGCAGTGATATCCTGGAGCTGAGATGACAGACCTTCAAGGACCACAATTATTTTCCTTTGCACTAATTCAGCCTCTAACCATCAGAGCATCTTCTCCATGTTTCCCATTGATTCTAGTTTTGCCAGGGCTCCTGATTACCACACTTCATCAAATGTAGCCTTGATATCAAGGGCTGTCACTCTTACCTCACCTCTGGAATTCAGCTCTTTTGTCCATATCTGAATGAAAGTTAAAATGAGTCAGATGCCTAGTGGCCCTGGCAGAAATGAAGCAGGGCACCAATGAGCAGGTTATTGCTGTGGAAGTGCCATTTGATAGCTCTGTCAATGATATCTTCCATCACTTTACTGATGATCGAGAGTAGACAGACGGAGGAGTGATAATTGGCTGGTTGAGAATTGTCCTGCCTTTTGTGGAGAAAACGGGGCCAGTTTTGACACTTCTGGCTAAGTGCCAACATTTTAGCTGTACCAGGACTTGTTCTGCAGTCTTACGTATGTGATTAGAGGTGAGTTATACACACATTATATTTTGGAATTTGGATTTCTCAGTAGTGACAGACACATGTGGGTCAGCTCAGTGAAGGATTTATTTTTTAAATAGGTTAGGATGTCATTTAGACAAAGACCTAAGTTCTAAGAAAGGATGTGACTGCAGTCAATAACCTGTAGTTTAGTGAATGAATTATTTATACTGTTGGGTTTATGACAGGCAGGATAATCAGACCTGAAAACAATTCAGTTTAAGTTGTGGTTTGAGAACAGAAGGTTCAAACTTCTAGTTCAGAAGAACCAGGAGTTCAGTTTTGTTTCCTGAGCAGGAAAATCACATCAGTTCAGGGCAACCAGTGACCCTAGCAGGACAGGTCTCTAGTCTGTGGAGTTTCTAAGACAGGAGAATTGTAAGGAATGCTCAAATTGTTCAAACTGAGAGCGTTTATGCATCAGGATTGTGAGAGGTTCATGAAGGCAGACTCAGAAAGAAATCAGAAAATTGTCTCTGCATTCCATGGGAAAGAAACGGCAAAGATTCACTTTAGCAAAGATTTAAAAATCTGGGATAGGATTGCTACTTCTTGGGTATGGAGTCTGGGATAGTGCTGGGAAATAGTCTGAAATTTTGTTTTGATATTTATGTTATGATCAAACAGTCTTCTACATATATGTGGCTTTGTTTATTTTCTTTCTCCTTTCCGTATTAAACTTAGATTCAGTTCCTAAAGAAAACCTCATGTACGCCACCAACTACAATAATTAAAGATATAATCTATCATAGAAACATAGACACATAGAAGATAGGAGGAGGAGGAGGCCATTTGGCCCTTCAGACTTGCCCTGCTATTCATCATGGTCATGACTGATCCATCCAACTCAATAGCCTAATCCTGCTTTCTCCCATAACCTTTGATCCCATTCGCCCCAAGTGCTATATCGAGCCGCCTCTTGAATACATTCAATGATCAAACTAATTCCTTTCAAGAAACTGGTTTGTCTTGCATTACCATCAGCAGGGATCATAAGAATTATTATTGCCAGAATATTGTCAGGACTCAGAGACTGCGGAACCTGTTGCTTTCCTCTATTTCTGGATATCGTGTGGAGTGAATTGTATTGGCTGAAGATTGGTGTCTGTGATGCTAGAGAAGTCAGCAGGAGGCTGAGATAGATCATCCACTGCTGGCTATAGATGGTTGAAAATGCATCAGCCTTGTCTTTTGCCTTGATGTAGGCAAAAGTGAGGACTGCAGATGTTGGAGATTAGAGTCGAGAATGCAATGCTGGAATCGCACAACTGATCAGGCAGCATCCAAGGAGTAGGAGAATTGAAGTTGCGGGCTACAGCCCTTCATCAGGAATGGTGTGATTTTGAACAGATGTGTTGAGCATGATGGTCTGGTACGGCTCCCACTCTGCCCAGGACTGTAAGAAACGACAGAAGGTAGTGTGCATAGCCCAGACCATCACGGAAGCTAACCTTCCATCTGTGGACTCCATGAGCATGACTCGCTGCCTCGGAAAGGCTGCTAACATCATCAAAGATCCTTCCCACCCCAGTAATGATCTCCTACAACCTCATCAGTCAGGCAGAAAAATACAGAAGCCTGAACACACACACACACCAGCAGGTTCAGGAACAGCTTCTTCCTGGCTGTTATTAGACTGATGAATGGGTTCCCCAACTTCAAATAATGTTGATCCTGTTAATGCTGATCTTGCGTCATGCACTCCCTGTGCGTTGTAACCTGGATGCCTCACTCTGTCTAAGCTCTCTATGATCTGTACGTCCATGTTTTCTATGATCTGCCTGTACTGCTCACAAACAATGCTTTTCACTGAACTTAGGCACACGTGACTACAATAAATCAAATCAAATCAAATCCTCCCATCTTTGAGATTGGAGATCATTATTTAATTGGATGTGGCAGGACTGCAGATCTGGTGTATTGGTTGTGGGAATGCTGAGCCCCATCACTGGTCTCCTTTTGAGTTTTAGTATACAAGGAGTCCTGTTTGGGACTATCCCTCATTTTTAGGGATGCCTGACACTACTCCTGACATTCCTAAGGTTTGACCCCAGCCTTGCTACAAATGATGGTAAAATAAGTTGGTATCCTGTTACCAAGTCACCCTTTATTTATGCGTGGAAATTCCTTGACACTGATCCAGCTCCCTCAGAGTGAGCTCTCAGAAAGAACAGAACCTCAAACACTCCTGTTCATATCTGTCAGTCAGGGCTCCCTGATTGGACTGGACTAACATCCCCAATCTGGGAACTCATATCTACTTGGCTGACCTTGTTCCAATCACTACACGTGGAGTTGCACTTTGTCAGTCCATGAGGTTACAGATTGTGGTTGAATACAGTTCTGCAGCTGATGGTCCAGTGCCTGATGGGTGAACAGCTTTGTGGCAATTGCTATGTTTGTTTTAAATCCAGCACATTTAGAATGGTAGGGGCACAGGACAGTGTGATTGCTTACAGAGATTAGGTCTTCCCTTCATCCACTCTCCTGATCACTCTGTCCTCCCCCTAATGATGTGATTGTTGTATTGAAAAAATTCTCCATTTGATTGGCCTTTCTCTGCAATGTTAAGCTTTCAATGGATACAGAAGTGCACACCATCTGCAGTAAGCACTTGGATCAACACAATGGCTGGCCTGAGACCAACTTCAGCCAAGAGGCGGTGGCCGTTATGGAATGGAGGTGGGGGGAGGGTGTCCTTACCCCTACAGCTACCTCTGAATGAATGATGGAATGCATCACCTTTCAAGGCATTATGAGCTTAGAACACTTAACTTGCAGCAAAATTGAAACTAGATAAATGTCTAATTAGTTTGCCAAGAAATGTTAGGGTTGGATAAAGATTTTGTTTGGCTTGCCTCCTTAATGTGATGGAAGTTAAGTGGTAATGGGGATTGGAATTTTATGGTAGAATTAGGTACGTGGTTGTTCGGATTTGAATAGTCGCATGCCGTGTGCTGGCAGATACAGTCCCCAGTGGAGAGGACTGTGGTTGAACTAGTTTGTTACTTCAGGAACCTTCCAAAATGTGAAATATGATCAACTTAATCTCTGGAGTTTAATGGAACAGAGAGTTATGATGCTTATAAGCTAAATGCTGCATTGGAAAATCTCTGCAGATAATTAGCCTGCACAAGATGTACAGGTTAGGTGAATTGGCAATGCTAAATTGCACATACTGTTCGGGGATGTGCTAGTTAGGGGTAAATGTAGAGTAGAGAGTGTGTTGCTGGAAAAGCACAGCAGGTCAGAGAGCATCTGAGGAAAATTGACATTTCAGGCTGGAGACCTTCTTCAGGAATTCAGGAATTTAGTAAACATAAAGTAATAGGTCAGGGGAATGGGTTCGGGTAGGATACTTTTCAGAGGGTTGGTGTGGACCTGTTGGGCCGAAGGGCCTGTTTCCACACTGTAGAGATGCTATGGTCTATGGTTCTAAGCAGTACAGAAATGGAGATCTCAAACTCCAATTATTGCTGTCAGTCCCCAGCATTCGCCAGTCTTTACTAGTGACCGTGTGCTCATTTTGATCAAACCAGAAGATTTGATGGTCTCCAAACCTCTCTGTCTGCTGCCTCTCTCTCCTCCTTTCAGCTACCCCTTAAAACCTACTCCCTTTTTTTCAAAGTCAAATCTTCCACTCTCTGAGTAGCTGGAGAAGGGTCATACAGTCCCAGCTGGGCACAATGCTCTGTGGGGATCTGATTCATTGGGACTGACCTGGGAAGTTGCAGAGACCTATTATGCGGCCTAGGAGAAAGTGAGGACTGCAGATGCTGGGGATCAGAGCTGAAAAATGTGTTGCTGGAAAAGCGCAGCAGGTCAGGCAGCATCCAAGGAGGAGGACAATCGACATTTCAGGCATAAGCCTGAAGCATATGCCTGAAGAAGGGTTTATGCCCGAAACATCGATTCTCCTGCTCCTTGGATGCTGCCTGACCTGCTGCACTTTTTCATTAACACATTTTTCACCTATTATTTGGCCTGTCAACACTCCATGCACATCATTTGTATGATCTTTTGATCTCTGTGCCCATTGATCTCTGTGCCTCTCTCTCTCACTTCACCTGACGAAGGGACAGTGCTCCGAAAGCTTGTGATTTCGAATAAACCTGTTGGACTATAACCTGGTGTCATCTGACTACTGACCTTGTCCACCCTAGTCCAACACCTCCCTATCAATCTCAGGCATGTTATACATTTCTGAAGAGACCAGAATGAGAGTCCTGGACTTATATGTGGAGCTGAATCGTGGGTCAACAGTGTAAAAGTACTACCTTAATCTGACAGGGATTGTAGCTCCATAGAGGATTTGAGCCTATATCTCCAGCATCTGCCACGTGTGATATTAACTAAGTTATTAATATACATCTTTAATCTCATTTATTGTTAAGTTTGAGATTCTGGTTTTTGAGTAAGTAAAATGTGGATTTGCTGTCTGTTCGAACTTAATGATTAATGTTTCATATTGCTGCAGCTACGGTGATTTATTTCAAAGCAGCCTTTGTGGCCTTGCATGAGGAGTAATGTCTTCTTTGTGCATCACTATGGATTTCCATTTACCTTCGCTGGTTTTTTTTCAGATTAGATTACTTACAGTGTGGAAACAGGCCCTTCGGCCCAACAAGTCCACACTGACCCGCCAAAGCGCAACCCACCCATACATTTACCCCTTCACCTAACACTACGGGCAATTTAGCATGGCCAATTCACCTGACCTGCACATCTTTGGGCTATGGGAGGAAACCGGAGCACCTGGAGGAAACCCACGCAGACACGGGGAGAACGTGCAAACTCCACACAGTCAGTCGCCCGAGGCTGGAATTGAACCTGGGTCTCTGGTGCTGTGAGGCAGCAGTGCTAACCACTGTGCCACCGTGCCACCCACGGAGTTTTGTGACTCCATTTGGTAAATAATGGGTCCTCAACATCTGTTGGAAATTTCAGAAAGATTTTAAATGAAAAGCATCTGTAGCTCAGAAACGGAGATCTCTTCCTAGCTTTACTTTGAGCAGTTTTATAATGTCCTTGAAAGACTTGACTTCTCAGTGCTCCTGAGAAAGGAATGAAATAGTGAACCAGATTATCTCAGAGTGAAGAATTAGTGTTCAAAAGTGTTAGGATAAAACCTTGAAGAGCTTACTTAAAGCTGAATATGTTTAAGCTCAGGTGCATTATACCTCTAGGAAGAAGTTAATGCATTTCCAGTCTGCTGAAGTCAAATGTGTGTTAAACCTACTGAGGTGTTAGAGACAGGGACTCTGGTGTGAGTAGTGTTTTCTGAGTGGTAGGTGCTATACAAGTTGTGTTTTTGTGTGCTGTACGAAATGTGTAAATTGGTACTGTACAGAAGTTGTTGTTTTTCTTTTCATTTAATGTAAGTGTGTTTTAAGATTAATAGGATTATACTTTTGCTGCATGTTTAAAAATTATTTGAATTTGTATTATAAATGGATAGTTTAGTTTATTCTAGTTTATCTTCATCTCTTTTATTAATTAACTTCTGTTTTATTATTAAAGCATTGCATGCTAATGTTTCAGTGACAGATCACTTAGTTAAAACAAATAAGAATATGATCTATCAATCCAGGTTTCAGTGTGGGATCTGAATTACCCAGAAGTAATATCATCTCAAGTCATAATACATGACTTGCCTCAGCTGTCAAACAGCACTTCACTGATTTTCTGTTGAAGTTAGAAAGGTAAGATTTATCATATATCCCTATTAAAAATCATTGCATTCTCTGATTCAAATTACAGCATACCATTTAAACCTTCTCTTCCTCTGAACAGAACACAAAATCAATTATCAGAACTCGATTCCTTGCTCATCATTCATTGTAATTCACTCTTGAGGTCTCAGCATTGCTGACAAGACAGTTATTGCCCACCTCAAAGTGGCCCTGAGTGGGACAGAGCTGTGAGAGAGAGAATTCCAAAATGTTGACCCAGTAACACTAAAGGAATGGCAATCTATTTCCAAATTAGAATAATGTATGGCTTGGAAGGGAACTTGCAATTGGTGGTGTTCCCAGGCAGCTGCTGCCCTTGTCTTCCTGGGGGTGCGGGCTCTGGGTTTAGGTAGGACTGTTGAAGGACCATTAGGTGAAAGTGAGGACTGCAGATGCTGGAGTCAAGATTAGAGTGATGCTGGAAAATCACAGCAGGTCAGGCAACATCCATGGAGCAGGAAAATCGACCTTTCAGGCAGGAGCCCTTCATCAGGAATTCCTCCTCGGATGCTGCCTGCCGTGCTGTGCTTTTCCAGCACCACTCAAATGTTGAAGGACCATTGTTGAGTTGCTTCAGTAGTGCAGTATATGGTACTCACTGACATGATGCAGTTTTTCTCTATGTTAGCCAGTGTAAAATACATCACAAAGACTGGGTTTTTGTTGAGATATATGTTTTAAAATTTATCAATAACATTGTTATTAAAAGTTGGACTTTATATACAATCTCAGTTCTATAATTATTTACGTTGCTGTCATATTATTCAATGCGTAACCATTTGGTTAACTGAACTGAACTGTATGATTAAACTGACCACTGAAGGTAAGATGGAGACCTTTTTATGAGTGTATTGCATGCCATGATGTTATCTGTCTGCATTATAAATGCAGTGCCTCACTGAGGTTTGTATAATACAACATCTCTTTTTCCTTTCGAAGAACAGAAAATCGTATACTGTTGAACATTATGAAGATGATCACAGCTACATTATCTCTACACATTAAGATAATCCTTTGTTGAGCATAAAACATGACTGGCTCTACTCCTTACATAGTTATTATAGAGTCATATAGTCATACAGTATGAAAACAGACCCTTTGGTCCAACCAGTCTATGCCGAACATATTCTCAAATTAAACTAGTCCCATCTGCCTGCTTCAGGCCCATATCCCTCCAAACCTTTCCTATTCATGTACTTTTCCAAATGGCTTTTAAATGTTGTAATTGTACTTGAATCCACTACTTTCTTAGTAAGTTCATTCCATATGCAAACCACCTTCTTGTGTAAAAACCTTGTCCCTTATGTCTTTTTTCAAACTTTCTCCTCTCACCTTAAAAATGTTCCCTCTCATCTTGAAATCCCCCATTTTAAGGAAAAGACAACTACCATTAACTCTATCTATACCCCTCAGTATTTTATAAACCTCTATCAGGTCTCCTCTCAATCTCCTATGCTCCAGTGAAAAAAGTCCCAGCCTATCTAGCCTTTCTTTATAACTCAAACCCTCCATACCCGGTAACATCCTGGCAAACCTCTTCTGAACCCTCTCTAGCTTCATAATATCCTTCCTATAACTGGGTGACCAGAACTGGTCACAGTAGTCCAGAAGAGGCCTTACCAATGTCCTGTAAGACCTCACACATGACGTCCCAACTCTTAAACTCAAAGGCCTGAGCAATGAAGGCAAGCATACTAAATGCCTTTTTAACCATCCTGTCTATATGTGATGTAAACTTCAAAGAATTACTTATCTGAATCCTAGGTCCCTCTGTTCTACAACACTATCCAAGGCGCCACCATTAATTGTATAAACTCTACCCTTGTTGTTGTACCAAAATCCAATGCTCACATTTATCCAGATTGAAATCCATCTGCCATTTTTCAGCCCATTGAACCATTTGATAAGGACCCCTTTGTAATCTGAGATAACCTTCTTCACTGTCTACTATGCCATCAATTTTGATGTCATCCGCAAACTTACTAACCATGTCTCCTATATTCTCGTCCAAATCATTTATATAAATGATAAACAAAAGAGGACCCAGCACCGATCCTGTGGAATGCCACTGGTCACAGGCCTCCAGTCCAAAAAGCAACCCTCACCATTATGCTCTCTCTCCTGCTGTTAAACCAATTAAGTCTCCAATTGGCAGGCTCACCCTGAATCCCATGTGACCTAACTTTACTAATTAGAGCTGAAAATGTGTTGCTGGAAAAGCGTAGCAGGTCAGGCAGCATCCAAGGAACAGGAGAATCGACGTTTCAAGGGCTGATGCCCGAAACATTGATTCTCCTGCTCCTCGGATGCTGTCTGATCAGCTGTGCTTTTCCAGCACCACATTCTTCGACTCCCATGGGCCCCTACTTGCATGGGAAGATCTGGAATTCTGATGCTTAGACTTGGTTCAAATTAGGATAATTGTCTTCATTGTCATTGATCATTCTCTGGTTCCACTTTCTCCCTTTCTTCCAGCAATGAATCTAGCGCTGGTGGTGAGAGTGTGAGTGGGAAGATTGCGTCTCTTAAACCTGAGAGCTGCTGATGAGAGGAAACTGAACTCTTGAGGAGTAAGATGGAGATTGAACATGGCCATCCAAAAATCTCGTCAATTAATGATCGTAGACTTAACCACGTGAATAGTTCATTTTGTGAGACCATAAGATTGAGGGGAATGAGGAGAGAAGATAATGTGTTGAATACCTCACTTCCTGTACATGCTTTGGAAGGGTATATAAGTGTCCTGTGCATTGATACAGTTGAGTGAGGAGCAGCAAACATACTGATAATGGCAATTCATTTGTCAACAACTGTCTTTCCCTCACAGAAGGGATTTTGTTGAAATATCCAGCCACCAGGATGTGGCCACGTCCTTGGACATGGAGAGTGATCAACATTGATCCTACACCACGGCTAAGGATGAATCTCGTGTGGAGTGAGAGCTTCTCAGGATTATTGAGATCGACATGTTTCACACAACTTGATCAGTGCATTGATGTTCTTCAGTGGGTAAATCCAGACACCAATCTCTTGTGTATGTGTGTGCACGCGGTCAATTACATTGTGATACACACTGTATAGAACAGTCACTTTTTTTGCCTCAGTTCATCATGAGCTCAGGGGCCTGTTGGCTGTCACCTGGCCATTCCCTGATGGTGATCTTCTTGAGCAGATGTAGCTGGATACAGGTAGCTCTAAATCTGCTCAACATGGAGCTGTAAGAATAAGGTCGATGTGGAGAATATTTTCAAATTCAGATTTGATATTATCCATTTGTAAGTCTGAAGGAAATCATCTGCGTCTGGAATCCATCCAACACATCCAATTAATTTGGAGAATTCATAGGGTTCCATTAAGGTTAAGTAAACAGTTTCTCAGTGAATTGTAGATTATTAGATAACTCATTCTCACTCCTGAGTAGCTGTTAAACTGAAACCCCAACACACATAACATTTCCCAACTACACACACCCTAAATCCCTATCACCACCACCCTCAGACATTGATCCCTGGCATCTGAGACACCACCATCACCAGTCCCTTTACCCCGGGATCCAACATCCACCAGACCACCTGGTGCCTCTCTCTCTCTCCCTAGGACCTGACACTACTCACTCCCCCAGAGACCGAACCCCCTTCCCTCCCCACCAACAGAATCAACACCTTTCACACACCAGACACATCACCCACTCCCTGCCCCCACAATGTTGCCCACTGCAAGGGCCCACCATCAACAGGACACAACGCGCTTCCATCACCAAACTGGACCCAATACTCCCTTTCCAAAACTGACGACCCCGCACAGACCCAACACCCGTCCTTCTCCCCTAAGGCCCAACCTCACCCGCTGTGAGATTCAACTCTCTCCATTCCCTGTGACCCAACACCAATCCAAATTCCACCAATCACCAAATTCTCCCAAAGATGTCATGAGCCTCACTTGGTCATGGGAACATAGACCCATCCCATTAAGAAAGATTGCTGCCTGTGATTTTACCCAAAACATTTCAGATGGTTCAGGTGAACATGGTGGTAACATGCACCATGCTAACAGTGGGGCTAACTTTGTAACAGATGCTCAAATGTTGGAGGGAACTGATATCCAATAGCGATTGCGATTTCATGGACAATCAGGGTCAATCTGATTGTTTCAGTGTTAGATAAATGTTGACCAGGAGACTGGGAAGAATACTTCATCTCTTCTGCAAGTTAGTGTCAATGGATTGGTTACATCCACCATGGAGAGAAGACAGGATCTGAGCTTCAGCTCTCAACTGACCAACATCTCCAGTTCGACTCTGGGATGGACAGAACATCTTTTTGACGTGGGATTTCAACTCAAGACCTGCAAACTCAACAACAAGAAGACAGACCATTGAGCCAAATGAATGAATGTTTAATTTCACCCCCCACCATCCCGTTAACCTTCCTAAATTTATAAACACATCCTTAGTCAACTCATTCCATGGTAATTGCAGTATTTGGAAATGAGTCTTGAGATTAGATTACCTACAGCACGGAAACAGGCCTTTCAGCAAGTCCAAACCAACCCACTGGAGAGTAACCCATCCTCCTCTGACTAATGCTGCTAACACTATAGACAATTTAGCATGGCCAATTCACTTGGCCTGCACATTTTTGGAATGTGGAAGGAAACCCACAAGGACACAGGGAGAATATGCAAACTCCACGCAGACAGTCATCCAAGGCTGGAATCGAACCTGGGACCCTGGTACTGTGAGGCAACAGTGCTAACCACTGAGCCACTGAGCCACTCTCTTCTTCTACTTTATCAGCATTGGACTGTTAGGTCAGGGAGAGCAAGGGATAGTTGCAAAGTAGAAATCTCAGTACACTGTCCCAATACGTCCTCCCTTACTGTGTGACACATCATAGACACAGTTTGTTCTCTATCATACTGGCCACCCTACGGCCTGTATGGATCAGCCATTATGGAGCATGGTGTAGAGATATTTATTCATGCAGAGTGTTGTGAGTCTTTTGAATTCTCCAACCCAAAGAGCTGTGGTTGCTTGGTCATTGAATATAGTCAAGCGTGACATTGCTAAATAATTGGTCAATGCAGGAATCAAGGGACATGGGAAAAGTGTGGTTACTTGCAGACAAAGGGCACATGACCATCATCCTAATTGCAAATAACAATGTGGTTAATGTTGTGTTAAGTTGGAAGATTAGCCATAACCTCATCAAATGGTGGAGTAGAGACAAGGAGCCATTTGTTGCCATCTGGTCCTTTTCATTTTTCTTATTCTGTCCATATGGGAGATTGGCAATTTATAAACTGAGAGTTGTATTTGGTAGTGCACAACTTGCTAATTTGTTATGAACCAGACCAGATACCCTCAAACTATATTAACAAGGTAGTCTAGACCCTCAAGTTTTCTAATTTTAAAGGTAAATGTGAGGTGCTGTGTTTCAGATGCAATTCGATTGGTCAAACTACTGAACGCTAAATGAAATATAATTTATTCAAATACTATAGTTAAAATACAACAAATGAAAAATGAACTTGGAATAACTTAACTCTCATTGGAAAACTGAACAAAATAATTGATTGTTTTACCAGTAAACTGTAACTGATCCAATACAGTAACATCCCATAAACACACCCTTGGCAAATGGCAAATGGCAAATTCAGAACCAGAAGAGTCTCACATGCAGTTCTCCAATTCAGGAGGAAAGAACATCAAAAATTAATTCTGAGAGAGAGAGAGACAGGCAGGGAGACAGAGAGAAAAAGAGAGAGAGAAAGAGAGAGAGATGGGGAGAGAGAGAGAGAACTCTAGCTTTCAGCTGTAGCGAAGAGAGATGTGGTAGACACCCACGTGTGCAGCTTCTATTCTTCCAGCTTTTTAAAAAACCCACCCATTGCTTCACAAATTGTTTCTTTTCTCATAGACTGCTCAGCACCTGTTCTCCAATCTCTCTCTCGAAAAGAAAACAGGACAAAACACACCTCTTAAAGCCATCATATTGTCACACATTGTTAAAAACAAAGGACATTTTGTGGAAGCTTTTCATCTTTCACTCATTGGGACAATTCCCAATAAATACTAATAAAGGAGAAAAACAACATTTATACTGTATGAGAAGAGCTTGCTCGCTATATCTGACGATGCAATGAATTACACTGACAACTAAACTCAGCCTGCCAATTGAGCTTGCAGCGTGATGCTGGAAGCTGCATGCATTAATATATGGGGTGCTACTCTTTTCAGACAGAAAGAATATGTATATGCACAGCTCAAACAAATAGGTGCTAGCCAGTCACTGGTTCATTTCTCAGGGCAATGACCTGACAAACAGGTCAATCTGCAAGGTTTGATATCTAGACAAAGACTGGCAGTTAACTGTCAATTATCATTAGTTATTGCACCAATCAACACTCTCTTCACTTGCAATTGCTTTTCTCCTTTATTGGTATTCTTGTGAATTGTCCTGATGAGTGCAAGATGAAATGCTTAACTAAATGTCTTTTCTTTTTCAATTTAGACACTACCATTAGCAAGCTTTTATGAACAACACAGTTCTTGCTAACTCAATATAGAATACACGGGTCAGAAGGGTAGGCTTTCCAAAACCGCAATGATGACCTATAAAACAGGAATAAATCTTAATCCAAAAAATTAGAAAGAATTAATCCCTCAAAATAGATCAAAATAGTTCAATGTCAGGAGGTGATATTTTTCTGGAAAATTCTGACGGACAATGCTGAATTCTTTTGATTGACAGTTGGATTGAGCTGAGCCAGAGATCACCTTGTACAAGAGGTTGTTGTGACAAGAGTGCCCTCTTGTACAAGATGATCTGGATGATGATCTGAGCAAAACTGTTTTGCCTGCAATGTACCCAGCTCCGTCCCTAGCTTCTCGGTTCTTGCTAAAGAATATCCTTTAAAGTTGTCAGGTTGGGGATTGAGTGAATATATTGTGATACATGCATCATGGAAACTAGACCGAGAGAAACAGAGAGTTTTCTCTCTGATCTTTTATTGTTACAATTTTGGTGTAATGATTGAGCCAGAAATGATCAGTTTTGAACTTCTTCTGAAATTAGCATAGCCTAGACTGACCTTTTGGCTAAAAAAAAATTACATGCTATAAAGTATGTTTCCTCATTGCAAATTCATTGTAATGCGATTGACGAATTGGGGGCACTGTTTCTAAAGCGTGAACTTTTAAACGTGAATACATTGCCAACACTTTAAGCGCTGTTTCTAAACCGCAGTTTTGCTATAATGCAGAGTTGCACAAGGACGCAACCATCACGTTACACAAGAACTGACTGTAATACAGTGTCTTCCAACCTGCTCCAGGAAACATAGTGTTTCAAAAAAAAACCCTTTGCTGGAAAGTTCAATTAACAGGCTGCTGGTGGGTGGGGGTGGGGTGGTGAAGTTGGTTTCTGATGTTCAACTGAGCTTCTGAAATTTGATTCA
This sequence comes from Chiloscyllium punctatum, assembly GCF_047496795.1. Taxonomy (NCBI): domain Eukaryota; kingdom Metazoa; phylum Chordata; class Chondrichthyes; order Orectolobiformes; family Hemiscylliidae; genus Chiloscyllium; species Chiloscyllium punctatum. The sequence continues at coordinate 11,082,242 of NC_092776.1, read as the reverse complement.
GTGAGGTGCGCTGAGGTCTCAGATTGAGAAGTATGGCTTTCAACGTCGTTATAGACCCTTGATCAGAAAATCCAGCATGAGATGACATCCCAGTGCGGAGGTAGTGTCTTCTGGATGAAGCATTAAAGCTTGAGGACCCAGCAGTCCTCAGTGGTGGACTGAGATGATCCCTCGGGACATTGTGAAGAATAGTAAGGAAATTATCCCAGTGTTCTGGCTAATGTTTATCGCTGACTGACATTGTTACTGAAGGTAATTTGGATACTATATTTGTTTGGACAGGCTGAGGGAGTGGGCAAATGCATGGCAGGAGAATTCTAATGTGGAGCAAATATAGGAAGCCGGATTGCTATCTGAATGGTAATAGTTTGGGACTGGGGAGGTGCAATGAGGCCTGGATGCATGGAGGGGCAGCAGCTGGTGTAGAAGGCAAATGGTATGTTGGCTTTCATGGCAAGGAAATTCAAGTATAAGAATAGGGATGTCTTGCTACAATAGTACAGTACATTGGTGAGACCACGCGTGATGTATTGTGTATAGTTTTGGTCTCCTTATCTGGGGACGGATGTTCTGCTTATGGAGGAAGTGAAACAAAGGTTTACCACACTGCCTCTTGGGATGGCAGGACTGACGTATTAAGAGAGACTAAATTGGTTAGGATATAATCCACAGTAAGCCGTGAACTCTCCTTGAATTCCCACATCTGACAGGAAGCACATATCACTCTACTAAAGGTCATTTTTGCTCCTTCACAATCTACTGATCCAGAAAATAACACCATCTTATTCCTCTACAAAGCACGGCCCCAGGTTAAATTAATAGTTATGGATTATATTTTAAGTTTAATCAAAAGACACATCTCAAAAAACATATATTCAACAAAGAATCCCACTCTACACACCACTGCAGACTTTCTGTAGGCCACACTTAAAACAATTCACTTATCTGATTCTGTGCTGTGAACTTTGCCCAACTGTTCCTCCAAGATTAGTTGTGAATCTCACTGTTTGTTAATTTTTCCAGATGCACTCCGATGTCCAGCGATACATGATTTCAAACAGCAAAGGCAGTAACTGTGCAGATTCACTGCTGTGTCAGTTTCTTTCTCTCTCTCTCCTGCACTAACCTCACCATGTGCTTCCTTCGTCTGTTCTTCTCCCTTTTAAAACTGCTGTTGTTTTGACATTTTTTTCCAAAGTCCCAAAACAATGCAACAGCATATGAAACAGTAATTGCTGCTCCTGGAATTCGCGGAAATCACCTCTAACACCTGAAATACCTCATATTGAACAGCAGGGCAGGCTGGGAGGGCTGAACTTCCAATTTCACTATTTTCCTTGTCTTTTTGGATCTTGCTGCACACACGTTTACTGTGACAGTTCCTTCATTGCAGCACTTTATTTCAAATGTCCTTTATTGGCTGCAAGAGGGATTGAAAGCATCCTGAGGTTAGAGAAGGTGCTGCACAAACACAAGCTCTTTCTTGACAAATGAAAATTCACATCTGGCAATGGTACAATACATAATACATTAGTTTGGAATATCTGTGTCTCGGATAATGCAACTCTTTTTCTCTTGGAATCTCTGAGGATTGCAGATGTCTGTGTTGGTTTGCATTTAAGCTCCAAGATTTGCCTGTGGCATTAACTTCTCCAGAGAGTATGGGGCCCAAACTTGTCACTAAGTTGCCAAATATATTTTAAAAAGCACTTCAAAAGAAGAAAGCTGAGTAGTTCAGGTCAAGAATGATAAAAGCAGCCCATAATATCGAGAGCAAAAATACTACACAAAGCAAACACAGATGTAATTCTACAGGTTAATCACCTTAATGTTAATTCTCTTTCTCTCTCTTCCTCTCAAACATAGTTGGTGTCGCCACAATAGCTTGGTTCTTACATTGAACCACATCAATAGCATAGCATGAAACAGAAAACTCTTAGGAGACTCGAGGAGTCTGTTCATCTGTGATTCTGCACCGTTTTGATTTGAAAAGTAAACTGTCCCGAACGAAATTATCATTTGTGATGATCGGTATTTCTAAGACTAGAGAAATCAGTTCCTTACTAATCCCAACCTGCAGCGCTCTGTTGCAACTGCAATAGCCCACACTAATGGAGACATAAGCAAACAGAAAATGGATACCGAAACAAAGGATTTAATAAGGACAAAATCAGAAATTGTTGGATAAACTCAGCAGGTCGAACAGCATCTGTGGAATGAAAGCAGAGTTAATGTTAATTTTTAAACATTGAGCCAGAAGGAGGCAAGAAGGTGATGCTTTTTTGTGGTGCACTCAACAGAACCAGGCGGTTCAAGAAATCAGACTTGAAGAAAAGGACATTGGCTTATACAGCATGAGAAGATGGTGCTGATTAGTCGGGTTATCATTGATGTGGAAAATTGGAAACTAACTTAGGGTTGCCAGTTGGACTCAGAGCGAGATGGCTCAAATCCACTATGCCAGTTGGTGGAACTTATTGACTGAATTGATTGATTAATTGATTTATTGCCACATGTACTGAAGTGCAGTGAAAACCTTTGTTTACCAGTAGTCCAGGAAGATCACAGTAATCAAGGATGTACAGATCAAAAAGACTTAGACAGAGGCAAACATGTTACATTACACAGGGCATGTGCCCACTGAGATCAACGTTAGCAAGATCAACATTATTTGAGGCAGAGAGGCCATTCATCAGTCTAATAACAACCGGGAAGAAGCAGCTCCTGAACCTGCTGGTGCGTGTGTTCAGGCTTCTGTATCTTCTGCCTGACGCAAAAGGTTGTAAGGGGTGTGATGGGTCACTGATGATGTTGACAGCTTTTCTGTGGCAGTGAGCTGTGTAAATGGAGTCCATACATGGAAGGTTGGCTTCTGTGATGGTCTGGGTTGTGCACTCAATCTTCTGATGTTCCTTTCAGTCCTGGGCAGAGCAGTTGCCGAACCAGGCTGTTATGCACCGGGGTCGTATGCTCTCAAGGTGCATCTGTAGAAATTAGTGGGGTCCTTATTTCCAAATTTGGACATGCCAAATTTCCTGAGCCACCTGAGGAAGAAGAGGTGTTGTTGTGCCTTCTTGACTGTTATATCTCTGTGGGAATATATTCAATTTTTTTAAATCTGGAATTTTCCTCAGTCCTGGTGACTATCAAAACTAACAGCAATTGTCGTGAAAACCCATCTGGTTTACAGATGCCCTTCAGGGATGGAAATCTGCCATCCTTACCTGGTTGGGCCTACATGTGACTCCAGACCAACAGCAATGTGGTTGACCATTAACTTCCCTCCAAAATGGCTGAGCAAGGTGCTCAGTTCAAAAGTAATGACAAGCCATGCTGGATTTATCAATAACAGCCTATTCCATCAAAGAATAAAAGAGGGCAAAATGTTATCGATCACTTCCATCAACTATAAACTTCAAATGGTAACTTTGAGAGGGCATGAGAGGGGATTCCTGGCAGATAAAACTAAACATTTGATGAAATAAAAAACTCATAGAACTTCCTGATAATGTCTTATCAAATGCAAAGCAGGTATTTATGCCCCCCCCTCTAATTTCCCTTGAATTGAGGACATCGCAGAAACTGGTTGAGTATTGGCAACGTTGCCATGGGTCTGGAGTCACAGATGGGCCAGGTTGGGTAAGAATGGCCAAATGTATTACCTTAACAACCATTCAAGAGTTCTGATGGAATTACAAATATGACAGGAGTTCTAGAATCACATAGTTTGTTCTTTAATTTATCATTAATCCCTATTCCCCACCTCATCACTGAGATGGGAATTTTCCAGGGAATTGAAATTGGAACAACAGCCTATAACTTTGAACTTCTGTGAAGTTTCCAGTCCCTGGAGCTTTGGAAATGAAAAGTGATATGAGACAGAATTCAAAATCTTTTCCACTTTCTCATGGCAAAATTATAAAATAGCTATAGAGTTAAACAAAAACCTAAACAAACAAGGGTTGCAATTCTGCTATCAGTGTGGTTTAAAGGGTGCTACAACCTATATTGCACGTTGAAATCATTGAGGAGCAGACTGGAGAAACTTTGAAAGTCTTGAAGACACATTTCGAATCCTTTACTGAGAACAGTGTGTGTGTACACCATCCGAGTTCAGGATAAGAGGGAGAATATTGCTCATTATGTGATCAAACTGAGACATCTGACTGAATCCTGTGAGTTTGGACAACTGAAATGTCACCTCACTTGAGGTAGGATTGTAAGAAATCCTGCTGTGAGAGCACATCTGCTGAGAGAGGAGAAACTTATTCTCAAGGAATTTAGAGTTTGTCAGTCATCAGTTATGGGATATGAATGAAATAATGAATGAGGCTTTGTGCTAGATGACAGCCCAGATCTAGAAAGCAGGCCACAATGAAGAAAAGGAAGAAATATTGATAAAAGGGCTAGAAGAAAGATCAAACCCAGAGTAAAGGATGTAGATACTATGGAAGACATCACCAAAGAAAAGGAAGTATGTCCAGCATGAGGAAAGCTGTTCTCCAGCAGCAAGAAGCTGAGGCAAAGCAAATCTATAAAGATAGTTGCTGCCGCAATGTCAGATGATGCTTCTGACTGATCATTCCACACCATATGATGGTTAGAAAGATGCTTTGCGCAGCATCATGATCTTCACAGATCTTTGCAAAGTGGCTCAAGATAATAATTCAACTGTGAAGCCCTCTAAGGTAATATTGAGGCCATTTGATGGAATGATGCTCACTCCAAGAGAACAAATTAAGCTGACAGCCCAAGTGAAGAATGAAGGTCTGGAGCTCCAGAACATAAACGTTAAACAAAATCTCAGCTGAAGCAAGATTAAAGCATGGAATAGGAACCCCATCAGAAGAGCTTTGTTTTAATTCATTCACGTGATACAGATGTTGCTGGCTGACCCAGCATTTACAGCCTGTCCCTAGTTGCCCTTGAGAAGGTAGTGCTAAGCTGCCTCATTGAACTACCACAGTCCACCTGCTGTAGATAGACCTACATTGTTGCTTGGATGATTTCAAAGGTCACGAAGGCATTTAGTGCTGACCAGCTCCTAGAATACTACTGAGATGCTTATACAGTTTTGGGATGTAATCCTGGTGAATATCATCTCGAGTAGTTAAGAGTGCAAGGCTGTTGCAGTATCTGCTGATGGGGAGTTCCAGCTGCCCTTGGGTCCAACCTGAAAGGCAAGATAGAAAAGTAGGGAAAGGTGGTGTTAATCATAAAACTGACAGCTCTAGAGACTGGATTAGATCAACCATGATCTTAATGAATGGTGAGGCAGGCTCGACGGGCCAAATGGCCGACTCTTGCTTCTATTGCTGTGATACCTTGGGAGCAGTGAAACACCTAGAGACTGATCGTGTCCATGCATCCAGAGAAATAAAGCTTTGGAGAGGTCTCACTTTGCCATCTATTGAAGAGGTTTTTGACAAATCTATCAAGGCAAAGATGTTTGACACCCACCGTTATTGTGAAGGCTGGTTACTGGCAAGTGAAGCTGGAGGAAAGTTGCAGTTCTCTAGTTACATTCTGAGTGTCTTTTAGAAGGTGGTCTATGTTGTTGGCATTTCCAGAAGAATATCAACAACAAGAGATAGTTAGTGATCTTCATGGATGATTTGCTAGTTTATGAAAATTGGATAGTTTATAATTAACACACAATTCAGTTCCCCTGCAAACATACCAGCTGTATTTCTGAACAATGCCAAATGCTAAATACAGTATCATATAGGGTCCAAATCTTTAAGCTGTATTCTGTTTCCTGAGTTCATAATGTTTATACAAACATTGATTTTTTTTTTAGAAAAGGCACTTACAGCATGAGGACATAAGTGAGCTAGGTCAGTACTTATTGCCCAGAGAGTGGGGGTTAAGTGGCAACCACATTGCTGTGGGTCTAGAATCACACATAGGCCAGACCAAGGAAGGATGGCAGATTCCTTCCCTATAGGACATGATTGAACCAAATCAATTTTAACAACAATCACTGATGGTTTCAAGGTTGAAAGCTATTTAGACAAGTATGCAATTTCAGTTTGATGAACAGAGTATAAAAATCCAATATTTGCCATGGTGGGATTTGAACCCAGAGCCCTTGGACCATCACCTACATCACTGGATTAATAGCATAGCCACAACACTATGGCTCTGCTACTATGGGCAGTGACCATCATAGCCAGGTCATCTCCTGCATATGTACAGCATTGCTCTTGGCACTGCCCCTTGAGGGACATCAGTTCACACATTACCCCCAATCCATATAAACCTTCAAAAGCTGTCCTCCTTTCAATTCTGCTGCATTCTTGGGGGTTATTTGCAGCTTTCCAGCTGCTCACAGAGTCTGTCTCCCCAGATTGAGGAGCAGAAAATAATTTGAAGTTACCCTGGCATGATGCCACATGTGCCACAGCGGCTGTGCAGCTGAATTTTATTGGCCATTTTCACAATGGGAACGCGCATGGCATTTCTTCATTGACCATGTACGTCCAAAAACGTGTAACTGCAGATTTTTGTGTTTCCTTTTAATGGGAAGGGGGGTATTTGGAGAAATACATTTCTAATGACAGCATACATTATGACTTGCCATAGTCGTGCTGTATGGGTTTCGGTCAAGACCGAGAAGCCATTCAAAACTGCCACGTGAAACAGAGACTGTAGTAAAAATTATTTGGTTTAGAAAATTTATATCTGAAGAGCTCCACTCCATCTGTGAGGCTGGGATCTGCACTCTGCTCCCAGTTGGGGTAAGATCATCTTGGCTGCTTTGATTGTGTTACATGTTTCTGAAGGATAACGACTTCCTTTTCAGTCAAGGTCTGTTTCGGTATCTATTCCAGTGAATGAATAAATGTTTGTTTGTGTGTAGAAACCTACTTTGGAATCTTACGCTGTTTACTCAGAACCACCACAATTCTTTCCAAAGCTGACATTCCAAGGAATGATTATTTCTGGTCTGTGGCTTCATTCTAGCTTGCACATATGTTTTTCCACTCATTGGAGACATCCTTACTCATCTGGAACCCTGTGTCTTTTCCTTCCCTTTACATTTCATCACTTTATTGATGAGGTTGGATGCTTGAGGACCAGGAGTTGGATTCAGGTTGAAGCAGTACCCCCCAGTCTGACGCTACAAGCTGATAATTGAGTTTCTTCACTTCTTCCCTCAGGGTGGAGTAGGATTTCAGTCATCTTGTGACTTATTCAAATTTCAAATATTTATTCTCTGGTTTTGTCAGTCACTAACAGAATCACAGAGCACAGAAGGAAATTTGTGTTATCCCTTTGAAAGAATTCTCCAAATTACCTCATTAACTACCCTTTTATTAGAGTCTGAAGAATTATGTTCCCTTCAAGTATTTATCCAGCTTTCTTTAGAAAGTTATAAACAAATGTGTTTTTGACACCCTCTCAGACTATGTATTCTACATCTAAACAACTTACGATATAAGACAAAAGAAAACTCTCCTCTTCTTGACTCTTTGCTCCCTATATTAAATCTGCTATTTGGTTTGGTTTAATTTATTATTGTCACATGTACCGAGATACAGTGAGAAGTATTGTTTTGCATGCGAACCAGACAAATCAAACCTTACGTAATTACATCAGGGTAATCAAACAGAGTGCAGAATATAGTGTCACAGCTACAGAGAAGATGCAGAGAAGGTTCAACTCTAATATACGAGAGGTCTAAACTTTGTTCTCTGTTTCTCTTTATTTACTCTTCATGACATAAAAACCAGGAGCAGGAATAGGCCACTCAACCTTGTGAGCCAGCTCTGCCATTCAATATGTCAGCCTCAGTTCCACTTTCCTGCCTGCTCTCCCCATAACTCTTTAATCCATTCATAATTAAAAATCTCCTCCTTAAATTCTCCCACTAACTCTCACTGTCCTGTGTCATTCTGGTCTCTTCTGCATCCTATTCTTGGATTTGACATTTTTCCTGAAGTGTGATATCAAGAATAAAGCATAATACCCCGGCTAAGGCTTAACCCATGATTTGTAGAGATGTAAGATAATTTCTTTACTGATGTTTTGTTAGATCCATATGTGAAGCCAAGGAACTGATACAATGTATTCAATGGTTGATTGATCCATATTTGATTATGTTATTCTGGGAACCGATCTATATTAGATCTGTGTTAGAATAGAGCATTTGTTTTTCAATAATTAAACCAAAGAAAAATCAGAGAAGGTTCCAGAATGAGCTGAGACTGAGGTGAGAAATGGGAAGGAAGTTCTTGGAATGGCAGGGATTTTGCTGGACGGGACTTCTCAGTCTCCTGATTTCTGGATGTGGCCATATAGCCTCGTTACATCTGGATTGAACTACCCTGGAAGAGGCAGTGAGAATTTCTCATCAGCTCTCCAACTGTCAAGCGTTAGCAGTTGAGATATCTTCTCCCAGGTCCTTACCCTAATCCCTACACACCAGGCTCTGTTAACACGTGGACTGCTACCACACACAACCCATTGTCAGCCACTAAAGGTCCTCCATGAGCAACTATTGACTCCCCCAGACTGACCTTCACCCATTCCTTTGTCAACTGCTTTTTCTCTCTCTCTTTGGTCTCTATCTCCACTTATCATTTACTCCTCCCCCCACTCCAATCTATCATCCGCATAAATACCAATCTTTTCTTAGCAACCATCATTTCTGACAAAGGGCCATCGCACCTGAAACGTTAACTCTGTTTCTCTCTCTCCACATATGCTGCCAGGCCTGCTGAGTTTCTCCAGCAATTTCCGTTTCCATGTCAACTGTTCTCATAAGACCTCATTAAGAGAAGCATTTGTTGTAGTTGAGTCTCACACAACACTGACTGCATTCATGAACACAGTTAAAAAATCATACAACACCTGGCTATAATCCAACAGGTTTGTTTAGAAGCACGACCTTCCAAATAAACCTCTTGGACTATAACCAGGCATTGTGTGATTTTTAACTTTGTCCAGCCCGGTCCAGCACCGGTTCCTTCAATGTGTGCACATAACAAGCATGGAGAATAAAGGAATAGCCAGCTCATTCAAATTACAGGGAAGAACGTCCCCAAGTGACAGGGTTATTTTTCTCTTCGTCCACACCAGTGGAATAAACTGCCGCATATTTTGCCCGTGTGAAGCTGACAGAACTATAATATTGTCAATGCTGGTGTGCACGTATCGATCTGACCCTCACAGCAGGGTATCGTCCTCACATGAACGTGGGTTAGAGACATTGCAGCCACAGTGTCACACACTGTCCATCCCCAAGGATCCCATGGATGTGACATCCCAGTGCATTAGGGAGAAGGTACCAGGAGCAGTGTGTTCACTGTATTGCTTCATTCTTGTCCAACACAATGTTCGTTGGGGGGAGCATGTATATTTTGTTGAATGAAGACTCTGGATATTAGTTCCTCACAAGATGTTGACCATTCCTCCAATTCTTGGGATGTTTCCTTTTGACCTCAGGTTTAAGAGTCTGTCATTGGATTCAAGTAGTTGATGTATCGGGACCAGCTCCCTAAGGTTCTACTAGTTGGACCTCACCAGGTATAGTCATTGAGTCATATGGCACAGAAACAGACCCTTCGGTCCAACCAGTCCATGCTGACCATTGTCCCAAACTAAACTCGTCCCACCTGCCTGCGCTTAGTTTATATCCCTCTAAATATTTGTTATTCATGTACTTATCCAAATCTTTTAAACATAACTATACTCACATCTACCACTTCCTCTGGAAGTTCATTCTACACATGAATCACCCTCAATGTAAAAATATTGCCGCTCATGCTTTTTGTTAAATCTTTCTCCTCTCACCTTAACAATATGCCCCCCGGTCTTGAAATCCCCCACCCTAGGGGAAAGGCACCTGCCGTTCACCTTATCTATAGCCTCCATTCAATGCTATCAGCCAACAATCCCCCTTGACATCTAAGAACAGCGACAGTTCAGCAGATGTTCGAAGGTGCTGTAACCTCTATCCGAAATCAGTAGGTCAGCCCCAGACAAAGCAAAGACAGATGAGGACTGGCGGCAGTGAACTACCCCGAACAGCCTTACCCAGTCCCACAAGGTGGCAAACACTACAAGGTACCAGGACTGGCCGCTGGGGAAAATACCACAATGGTGTTTTAAATGGTTCAGAAGGAGTATGGGATATCCTGAGCTTGTGCAATAAAATACAGCACTGACTGCCAATGGCTGCCAGGTATTTCTCACCCCCTCCCCAGCCCCACCCTGTACCCACCCCCACGTGAAAAGCAGCAGCTTGAAATGCCACCTGTCTCCAGGTGAGCAGAGTTAAAAATCCTGCTTCATTGCGATTTTATTTTGTCTGAGGATGTTGCTGGTTGCTATTAAGGTTTACCATTCGCTGTGTCTTTCTTTTTAAATGAAGGAGGATGGGGGAGTTGGTGTTTGTGGGGGAGGGGGGGAAGTAAGGACATGAAGGATTTTAATTTCTGCCAGCACTGCATGGTCCTCCCTTGACAATCGAGCCTCATTGTTTGTAATGACAGGACCCTTCCCAGCACGTTGTTGATGATAGCATTGCAGTCGGACACATGTGTCGAACCCTCCACTGCTGTTCCGTTATCATAGAGTGGGGAGTTAAACAGGGCCAAGAAAGACAGAACAAAGACATGGAGATATTAACTCTTCACTGGAGAGGGATTGTGCCGGGGAGGGGGTGGGGGGTGGGGAGCTGACTGCAAGTCCCATTCCTGACGGATTCTCCACTTGCTTTTGATCTTCAGGCTCTCTTGCAACAGTCAACCAGCTCGCCTACGGGCTTCAAAGCACAATGCAACACTTGCATTTGCGTAGCACCTGGATAAGAAATCATCCCGATGCACTTTCCAGGGAGCGTATTCAGGGAAGAGTTTCCCAACAGAAGTGAAGAGGTAGGAGGCACTTGAACAAATGCTTGAGAGAGGAATGAGTGCAGGAGTAAGGAGGAAGAGTGGGGAGTGAAAGTATCATATGATCACAGAATCACAGAAGAGACCATTTGGCCCTCTACACCGACCCTCTGAAGATCATCTCACCCAGAGTTAACCCCCACCCTATCCCTGTAACCTTGCATTTCCAATGGCCAACCCACCTAACCTGCCCATCTTTGGACTGTGGGAGGAAACTGGAGCATCCGGAGGAATCCCACGCAGACACAGGGGTTATGTGCAAACTCCATATAGGCAGTCGGCCGAGGTGGGAATCAAACCCAGGTCCCTGGCACTGTGAAAAGAGTCATCAGGCACTCAAAAGACAGATTAGATTCCTTCTGGGCTGCTCCCTGAATTGGGAGGCAATGACCTCATGGTATTATCACTGGGTTATTAATCCAGGGACTCGAATGGAGACTTGGCTTCAAAACCTGCCATGGCAGATGGTGGAATTTGAATCAAATGTAAATCTCAGAAAAAGAGTCTAATGATGACCATGAAACCCATCTCGTTCACTAATGTCCTTTAAAGAAAGAAACAAGTGACTCCAGATCCACAGCAAATGTGTTTGACTCTTACCTGCCCTCTGAGCCATTAGGGATGGGCAGTAAATGTTCCCTAGCCAGCGACACCCTCATCCCATGAATGAATAATAAAAAAAATTCCTTTCTGCTCCACTGCTTCTGCTTCATATGGAAGGATTCCTTCAGTTCACCGGCTCAGATATCCAACATGAAGAGCAAGACGGTCAGTGGCTGGGCTTGGGGGATATTTGCAGTTCGTGTAGGGAAGAGCTCAGAATGAAACGCCAGCTGCCAGCATTGCTCTGAATACCTCGTTGGAAAGAATAACATCATAAATTGATCAGCTTACAGGCCGTTGAGATGGACTTTGTCATTTTTGTTCTCCCTGTGCAGAGCTAAAACCCTATTTCAGAGAGCAAGAACACTGCGCAAGACAGCTTGGGACAGCCATAAATTTATTACTTTCTGCTCAGTATTTCAAAAGGAAAGCTTCAATTTAGATAATATCTTTCACATCATCCCCAAACACTTTGCAGCCAATGAAGTTCTTTCAGGTGTGTAGTTGCTAGCGTAGGAAACATGGCCGTTAATTTGTACACAGCAAGATCCCAGCAAGTGGCATGAGATGATGACCTATTTTCGACATCGAGGTGAAGGCAGTCAGAGAATTTTCAATAGTGTGGTCCTCAGTTTAATATCACATCACTAGGACTGTGTTGCCATTTCATACAATGCCCTGCAGTACAGAACAAGGCCATCTGGGTCTGCACTGACCCTCCAAAAAGCATTCCCCCCCATCCCTATGTGGACTATTTTTTAAAACCATGGTTAACACTACAAAACATTTACCTTGGCTACCTAACTTGCATGTCTAAAAGAAAATTGCCCTGTGGTGTCTAGGGCATGTTAGGTGCATTAACCATGGTCTTAAAAAAAGCTCCATGCAGGGTTATAGGGATGGGGTGAGTCTGGGTGGGATGCTCTTCAGAGGGTGGATGCAGACCTGATGGGCTGAATGGCCTCTTTCTGCACTGTAGGGATGCCATGATTCTGTGAACTTGCCACTTCTCCATCTGCCTCTTAAAAATCCTCTTTTACTATGTTTTCTCTCGCCCTCCTTCCGTCTCCATTTTCCACAGTATCCTTCCTCACATTGATATGCTGTTCTTTCTCCCGGAAAGGCGGGGGGGGGGTAGACCATGAAACCTGAAAATGATGGAGATACGCAACGGGTCAGGCAAGGGTGTTAGAGAGAGGAGCTGAGTTGGACATGACCTCATTCCCTACCCCATAGGCCCGCTTGCTAGTAGCGGAAGGATAATTAACCAAGAGGGAGGCTAGTGTGCAGGACCCCATCCCTCTGCCCTTCACCCAGTGGGCAACCTTCCTGCTCTGCCACTGATCAAGGCCCTCAAGGGGCAAGGTCTGCTAATATCAAAACAGCACAAAGGGGAGGTGATAGTCTAGTGGTATTATGACTGGACTGTTCATACAGAGATCCAGGTTCAAATCCTGTCATGATAATCTAATTAAAAGTCAGGAATTGAGAGTTTAAATGGTGGCCATGTGTCGATTGTCGGGAAGAACCCATTTGGTTTGTGACGAATGCTCTTTTGGAAAAGAACCTGTCTTCCTCACATGGTCTGACCTACATGAGACTCCAGACCCAGAGCAATGCAGTTGGCAACGAATTGCCCTCTGGGATGGACACTAAATGCTGGCCCAGCCTGTGACTGAATAAAAAGCAATGCCGAAGTGATAGAAGGGGAGCCAATACAGAGGTTTCTCCAGCTTTCCAACGGTCACCTGGGCTCCCTAATATTTCAGCTCGATGGCTTTCCAGCAGAACAGAAAGGCTTAGAGATTTAATACTTTCAAAGGACTCCAGAGACCTGGAAAGGTGAAGAAAAGAACAAAGAGAAGGTGTGTAATATGGTGGGGCTTGTCAGGAGGGGGCCATGTTCTTGTATATGTCCTGCAATTTGTAACCCATTAGTGAATGGTGAACATTGCCTATGTCAAACCCCATCGTGTCAGGTTGATTATAACTTCCTATTTTATCAGGACACATTTTATTCTGTGTTTCAGACATCGCCCAGGAGCCGAACAAGTCCAGGCAGGAGAAGTTTCCAAACTTGCTTTCCTCAGTATCCTCTGGGGCAGGAGCAATAGTGGTGTTGGGGGGGGGGGGGGTGGCAGAGAGACTGTGAGACCACCTGCACAGCCGGAAATGTTCCTTCAGAAGCCTTAGCTCTTTGAGCTGGGGAATCAGCCAAGTGTATGGAAGGGGTTGCAACTTCCTGAACATCTCCTGCTTTGTACAAAGTTCGAGGCAATGTGCATTGGCAAAAAAAGGTTTGGGGCACATGGGATTACACAGGAAGGATTGCTTTTGGGCAAGGATACAATTCCATTAGCATTTGCAGGATTAGAGAAACCATGTAGAGCACAGTTAAAAAGTAACCTCTGGCTCTCTTCAGGAAACCTTGAACTTCAGTCATGGTCATTGACTCTCCCTCATTGACGCCGACCAAATTAGTCTTTTATTTTCACATAGCGTAAAGTCAAGGACAATAGCATTGCCATTCCACAAGAACGGGGGTCTGGTTTCATTCAGAACACAGGAGACTGGGTCCAGTTGGGGAGATTTACTGTCAGGGCGTTTGAGTTACAAATAGGCCTGCAACAGTGTCCCTGCTGAGATTGTAATGGATACAGGACTTGTGTTCTGCAAAACTCTGTTTACAAATGACTGGCTGGGATGGAGATTTAAACAGGCACTGTTGAAGACACCTCCATGGCCGGAAGCTGCTTGAGTGCCAACACTATTTTGACTCCTGCCTGAAATGGCTGGCTTGCATTGACCGTCCAAAAGATAGGGGTTGGACAGATCAGAGAGAACGGAACACTCTTCCAATTACTTGTGCAAAATGAGTAAAAGTAAAATTATAAAGAATGTTGTGCTGTTTAAATGTTGATTTCACCAGTTTCCTCATCTCCCCTCCCCCCACCTCATCCCAAATCCAACCCTCCAACTCAGCACCGCTCTCTTGAACTGTCCCACCTGTCCATCTTCCTTCCCACCCAACCATTTCACCCTTGCCTCTGACCTAACACCATCATCCCCCCACCTGCATCTACCTATCGCCTTACTAGCTACCACCCTGCACACCCACCCTCACCCTCCTATTTATCTCTCAGCTCCCATCAATCCTCTCCACATTCCTGATGAAGGCCCCAAACGTCGATTCTCCTGTTCCTTGGATGCTGCCTGAATGGCTGCGCTTTTCCAGCACCACACTTTTTGACTATTTTAGATGCCAGCCCTTTCTGGAGTTCACAGCTATCCTGGCTCAGAGTTAGAAAGTTGTGAATTCAAGTCCCACTGCAGGAAGTACTGAGTTCAGTTCTGGTCTCCCTGGATGTTGTGAAATGGGAAAGGTTTCAAAAAGGATTTACAAGGATGTTGCCAGGGTTGGAGGGTTTGAGCTACAGGGAGAGGTTGAATAGGCTGGTGCTGTTTTCCCTGGAGTGGCAGAGGCTGAGGGGTGATCATACAGAGATTTAAAAAATCATGAGGGGCATGGATCTTTTCCCCAGATTAGAGGAGAACAAAACTAGAGGGCATAGGTTTAAGGTGAAAGGGGAACGATTTAAAACGGACCCGAGGGGCAACCTTTTCATGCAGAGGGTGGTGTGTGTATAGAATGAGCTGCCGGAGGAAGTGATGGAGGCTGGTACAATTGCAACATTTAAAAGACACCTGGATGGGTACACGAACAGGAAGAGTTTAAAGGTATATGGGCCAAATGCTGGCAAATGGGGCTCGGTTAATTTAACTTGCTCTCTCTCCATAGATACTGTCTGACCCACCGTGATTTTCAGAATTTAGAATTACAAGAATTTCTTTATTTCCTACACTGTCCTTTGGTGATCTAAGGAGATATGAAAGTGCTTCTCATCCAATGAGGTGCTAACAGTGTCAACACCACTCAGATTCCACACACTGTTCTTCTTGCCAACAGGAATTTGATTTAGAATGGTGGGTGGGTATTGGGGGCTTTGATTTCTTGAAAACCTTTTAATTAACCAAACTTTATGCAGCTAATTTCTCCAAATACATTGCAGAAATTTACCAAGGCTCACTCGACAGCACTTTTCAAACCCATGATCACTTCCATCTATAAGGACAATGGCAGCAGGTTCATGGGAACAAGTTCCCTTTTGAATCACTCACCATCCTGACTTGGAAATATATCGCCGTTCCTTCAGTGTCACTGGGTCAAAATCCTGGAATTCCCTCCCTAAGGGCATTGTGGGTGTACAGCACATGAAAGGCAGCTCACCCCCCCCCCCCACCACCTTTCCAAGAGCAATGAGTGATGCCCAGGTCCAATGAATAAAGAAATAAGGAAACCGAAATTGAGACCAGCCTTAACTGTGCTTGGAACTGGCAATCTTGCTTATTTTGTAAAAAGGTTTGGGAACAGCCTGTAAGAGGAAACAGCTTTCAGTTGAATTCCTTTGTGAATGTGGCTTGTTTAGCTCAGGGACACACACGTTGCTCAACCTTCTTGTGATAGATTAGACACTGGCTGCTGTAAACTAGTTTCAGGCTTAGAATTCCTGGTAGTGAGTTGAGCAAGGTGGCTACAGCATAGTAACCTAAGACTAGCTATTGCTAATGGTTAGCCAAGAGAGATGGGTGCTGTGATCCTCAATAGCCTCGCCAATATCACTGAGACTGGCTGCGTGAATTCCCAATACTTGCAGAAAACAAACAGGAGCAGTCACAGAATACCATTCCTCAAGGCCCAGTTTTGGCAAAAACAGCTGGAGCTGAGCTTCCTGGACTTTTATAATCGCAGATGCGAGGCCTGGGATTGTGCCGAGTTATTTTCTCTCAAGCCAGGGGTGGGGTAGGGTTGTGTAATTGGCCTTTGCTCTTCCAAGGACATGGAAAAGGAATTAGCCCGAGTCTCTCTCCGTGACTGCTATCCAGTTGGAAACTACAGAAGTCCTGTGAGTTCACATTGAGCTGTAGGTGTCCCAAGGTGTCAGTTCTGGAACAATGCTGTGCTTTTATCATTGAGTCAGAGTTGAAGACCCATTCCTGAGATTTCAACCTTAAAGGATGTCAGCCACTAGCCTCCGATTTAGAAAGATGTGGGTTCAGGTGCTGTTCCAGGGCTTAAATCAGGGCGTGGGAGCTTCAGTACAGAGCTGAGGAAAGATTATGCTATCTTTCAGATGAAACCAAAATCCCATCTGGCTGGATGTAAGTAATTCCATGATGCCATTATCAAGAAGACCAGAGGTTTTACCCCAATACCCTGACCAGTGCTTGCCCCTCCAAACATCAGCACAAAAACAGACTACCTGGTCATATTGTTTTGCTTCATTCATGATTGATCTTGTTGCATCATTGTCGGAGTATCTTGACATCTAGCATAAAATCTGGCTAGAAATATAACAACGTTGTTCTAATCTTAATCCTGGAGCTGATTTCATTTGAAAATACCCAAATGGTGACCACTATGTAAAAGCTCTCTCATCTCATTCTGCCAAGGAAAATGTTAAGAGACCGCGCTGATTTCCTGTATGTACTTTATTGTAAGTGATCTTCAGAAAGTTGCTTGCTCTCATTACAGTAAGTCCATGGGTGACAGGTACCTCTGAGTTACTGTGAATTCAAGCCCCATTTCAGAGACTTGGTTACGTAATCCAGGCTGACACTCCCAGAGTACCATTGATGGAGTGAGAACAAACAATGCTGGAGACCACAGCAGGTCAGGCAGTATCCATGGAGAGGGAGCAAGCTAACGTTTCAAGTCTGGATGACTCTTCATCAGAGCAGGTTGATGAAGAGTCATTGAATCCCTACAATGTGAAACAGGCCCAATAAGTCCACACTGACTCTCTGAAGAGCAACCCACCAAGACCCATTCCCCCTACCCTATATTTATCCCTAACTAATGCACCTAACCTACACACTGAACACTATGGCTAATGTATCATAGCTTATTCATCTAACGTGCGCATCTTTGGACTGTGGGAGGAAATTGGAGCACTCGGAGGAAACCCACACAGACACGGGGAGAATGTGCAAACTCCACACAGACAGTTGCCTAAGGCTGGATTCAAACCCAGGTCCCTAGCCCTGTTAGGCAGCAATGCTAACCACTGAGACACCGCACTGCCCATGGAGACTTGAAATGTTAGCGTGCTCTCTCTCCACAGTTACTGCCTGACCCACTGTGATCTCCAGCACTTTTTGTTTTCAGCACAGTTTCTAGCCTCCGCAGTAATTTGTTCTTACAGTACTGACAGAGTGATGCACTGTCAAGAGATGCAGTCATTCAAATGAGATGTTAAACTAAGGCTCTGTCTGTCCTCTCAGCTGGAAGGTAAAGATCCTGTGGCCACCACATTGGTGTTGCCTTCCCTGGACTCCTCACCCAACATTGTGATACAAAAGCAGAGAATCTCATGGTGAGCAGAGAATCACATCGTGATGACATTGCTGACAGTGAGACAGGTAACTTTACCAAGTAATAGCTAACACAGAGAGCTGCAGCAAAGTACAAACCATTGCCTTATGAGATAGGTGGTTGCCTTGCTGAGTTGTCTATTCAGCAGGCAATGGGTTAAGTAAGGCATTAAATATTTCATTGTGCAATATAGGTCTCTGGTGAAAGGCTGCTCTGTTGGTGTGATTCTCTTCTTGATGACTTATGCAGACTGATCCCATTTCCCTTCTTTTCAAGATGTGCTATAAAAACATTCTCCTCGCTATAAATCAATCTTCCTGCAACATTCTTAAAGGAGCAGATTATGCACCCTCTGTGTGTCCTCACTTCAACCTATCGAAGCCAGCAGCTGGTCAGAAACAGTCGAGGTCTCTATCCACATTGGTGCAACTCTGAGTGGCCAGCACCTGTATCTCTGCTTCAGAGGTTTGTGAGTTCAAATCCCACTTCAAATGCCCCAGTGTAGATTCCAGCCAGATACTGCAGGGCAGCTTTTAAGGGAATTTTTGCACAGTCAAATGTGCTGTCTTTTAGTGTGACAAATTAAAATTGAGGCTCCATCTTCCCTCTCAGGTGACTGAAAAAGATCCCATAACGCCAAGAGAGCAGGGGAGTTCTGTCCAGTGTCCTGGTGAAACAGCTGTTATCACTTTGCTTTCTGAGGGACCCTGCTGTGTGCAAATTGGCTGTCATTTTACCGATGTTAAAACAGTGACTACATTTCAACAGTATTTCATCGTTGTGAATGATGTCATTAAAAATGCAAGTTTCATTCATTCTATGATCTTGATGGAGTTTCTATGTGAACAACACACTTTTACTGCTCAATAGCATCTAACCTCAGGCCATTTTTGTTCCTTTTCATTTTCCATGTGAAATAATTCCACAAAGACTGGTATCCTCTCACCAATTTTCCTTTATTTACGTGTGGAGAGTCCTTGACATTGATGCAACTTCCTCAGAGCCAACTCTTGTTTATATCTGTCAGCCAGGGCTCCCTTATTGGACCAGATTAACATCCCCAGACAGGGAACTCATATTCTATGAGGTCCAGCTGGCTGACTGCATTACAATCACTGCACCTTACTTATCCTGACTCACTCAATGCTGCTCATATTCCCAAACAATGGAGAGGAAGCTTGCAGTTTAACATTCAGCTGCTGGGAGGCACCAACTCCCAGCCTTGACTGACTTCCCGACCCCGGAATTTGCTGGGGTTTTGGGCTTTGGGTCTCCCAGCCTTTCCAAGGGTCCCAGGTTTGTCTATTAGCGGGAGTAAGAGAGAAGGAGCAACACAGCAATCTCAGGGTTGGTGGTAGGGAGTTTGTTTTAAAAAATAGTCAGAGGTTTCTTCTGCTTCTTTGTGAACACCTGCCCACCCCCCTGCCCCACCCCCCAGCTGTTGAATTGTGACACCACAGGCGGAGGCCATTCGACCTGTCATGTCTGTGTTGGATCTCCAAGTGAGCATTTCACCAGGTGTTTCATCTGCCTCTTCCTTGTTCTCCCATCAGCTTTTTTTTCTTCCGATAGGAATCCGATTCCTTCTGGGAAACCTCCTTTGAACCTGCCTCACCCCCCATTTCAAGCAATGCATTCCAGATCCTAGCCACTTGCTGAATGAAAAGGTTTCTCCTCAGGCTACCTTGCCTCACATTATCTTAAATCCATTGTCCTGTCACTCTCAATCTTTCCAAGGTTGGAAACCATATCTCTCTATTGATACTGAACCTTGTGATTTTGAATGGCTTGATCTTATTACCACCTTGCAAAGAAAAACAGTCCCAAATTCTCCAATCTATCAACAAAACTGAAGCACCTTGAAGGGGTTCAGAAAAGATTTACAAGGATGTTGCCAGGGTTGAAGAATTTGAGCTATAGGGAGAGGCTGTTTCCCCTGGAGTGTCAGAGACTGAGGGGTGACCTTATAGAGGTTTATAAAATCATGAGGGGCATGGATAGGGCGAGGAGACAAAGTCTTTTCCCTGGGGTGGGGGAGTCCAGAACTAGAGGGCATAGGTTCAGGGTGAGAGGGGAAAGATATAAAAGGGACCTAAGGGACAACGTTTTCATGCAGAGGGTGGTGCATGTATGGATTGAGCTGCCAGAGTAAGTAGTGGAAGCTGGTACAATTACAACATTTAAAAGGCATCTGGTTTGGTATATGAATAGGAAGAGTTTGGGTGGATATGGGCCAAGTGCTGGCAAATGGGACTCAGTTAGGTTGGGATATCTGGTCAGCATGGACGAGTTGGACAGAAGGGTCTGTATCCGTGCTGTACATCTCTATGAGCCTACTCTTTGTTTTCATCAATGGGACCATTCTAGTCAATCATTTCTGTGCTCATTCATGACTTCAGCGCCTCTTTTGACCCTGAGCTGAGATTCCAAGTCCTGCATTCTCTCTAGCTGTTAGACCACCTACTTTGATCGAAGTGACAAGGTCTGTCTCCACCTCATGTCACCTCAAGGTGACATTTTCGACCTGCAGAATTGATGATTCTATTCCACTCTGAACAGACCTCTGCAAAAACTCCAGGTCAACAGAACTCTGCTCCTAATGCGTACCCAGTCTGGTTCACTCATCGACCCTGTGGTCACCCATCTGAATTGACACAAGGCTGAGCAACAGCTTGAAGTCAAAATTCTCACTTTTGATTTCATGACCTTGCCTCTTACACACTCAAAATTCCTTTAGTATGATAACCCTCTGTGCTCCTTCAGCACCAGTCTCTTACCGATCCCTAGTTTCTATCCCTCATCATTGGCAACTAGTCTTTCAATTGCCTGGGCCCTAAGCTCTGGGATGCATTTCCAAAGCTTCCCCATCTCTCTCCTCCTTTAAGACACTCCTTTATAACTGAGCTTTTGTGGATGAGACCT
The DNA here is from genome assembly GCF_047496795.1 of Chiloscyllium punctatum. Classification (NCBI taxonomy): domain Eukaryota; kingdom Metazoa; phylum Chordata; class Chondrichthyes; order Orectolobiformes; family Hemiscylliidae; genus Chiloscyllium; species Chiloscyllium punctatum. Next base: position 11,061,383 of record NC_092776.1, on the reverse strand, counting down.
TGAGCCTCCTCTCCAAATGTCTCCTTCCATAACTTGGAAGTCTATCTGATAGCTGCTCTTGTGAGATGTTGTATGGTGATGAAGGTGCTTTGTAAATTCAAGCTATTGTTGTGACATTTGGAGACATGTTGTCCATGCCTCTCTCTGAGTTCAGCTGTTGGCATCAGTATTTAGCTGGCTGCTGCCTTGGAGGACTGGATGGGGAAACTCAGTGGAGATGATCATGTCTCCCATGCTTTGTTTCTTAGCTCCTCCCAGTCTGTGATGTATAAAATAAAGGGGTGGGAAATGCACTCATGCTCCCCCCACCAACCCCATTCCCTAACTCTCATAGACCCTAAATCTTACTAAAGAATTGGTGAGGGTCAAATGGAAAATGCCAAGCCATTTAATCTAAATTTTCAATTAAATGGGCAACAGAAGCACTCAGACAGCAGCACATCAAGAGCTGGAGAGGAGACTCTATCAGAGCAGGTGAAATGTGAGAAGGATTAAGCTATTCAGCCCCTTGAGTCTTTTCTGCCACTGTGGTCTCGACTCCATAGTGAAGAAGGTAGATGGGTTAGGCAGGCAGTGCAGGGATCTCCTGTGGTGGTCCCCCTCAACAATAAGTATATACTAGGTGTAAGCAATGGGGCACAGGTCTCTGGCGCAGAGTCTGTCCCTGTTGCTCAGAAGGGAAGGGGGAAGAGGAGCAGAGCTTTCGTCATTGGGGATTCCATTGCTAGGGGACAGACATGAGGTTCTGTGGGAACGAGAGAAACTCACAGTTGGTGTGTCGCCTCCCAGGTGCAGGGTCTGTGATGTCTCTGATCATGTTTTCAAGATCCTTGAGGGGTGGGGGAGCAGCTCCAAGTCGTGGTCCACATGGGCACCAAGGACATAGGTAGGAAGAAAGCTGGGGATCTAAGGGGGAAATTCAGGGAGCTAGGGTGGAAGCTTAGAGCTAGAACATACAGAGTTGTTATCTCTGGATTGTTGCCTGTGCCACATGCTCAGGAAGTGAGGGACAGGGAGCGAGCAGAGCTGAACACATGGCTGCAGGGATGGTCCAGGAGGGAGGGTTTTGGATTTTTGGATAATTGAAGCTCTTTCTGGGGAAGGTGGGACCTCTGAAAACAGGATAGTCTTCACCTGAACCAGAAGGATACCAAAACCTGGGGGGAAATTTGCTAATGCTCTTCGGGGGGGGGTTAAACTAATGCAGCAGGGGGATGGGAACCTGAACTGTAGTTCCAATATACGGGTGGTTGAGGGTAGTGAGGTCAGGGATTGGTTTACAAGGTCGCGAGAGGGCACCGGCAATCAGGGTTTTGGTTTGAAATGTGTGTACTTCAATGCCAGGAGCATCCAGAATAAGGTGGGTGAACTTGCAGCATGAGTTGATACCTCAGATTTCAATGTTGTGGCCATTTTAGAGACATGGTTAGAGGAGGGACAGGAATGGTTGTTGCAGATTCCGGGTTTTAGATGTTTCAGCAAGAACGGAGAAGATGGTAAAAGAGGCGGGATGTGGCATTGTTAATCAAGGGTAATATTACAGCAGCTGAGAGAACATTTCAGGACTCATACACTGAGGTCGTTTAGGCTGAGGTTAGAAACAGGAAAGGAGAGGTCACCCTGATGGGAATTTTCTTTAGACCTCAGAATTGTTCCGGAATTTTCTTTAGACCTCAGAATTGTTCCAGGGATGTAGAGGAAAGGATAGCAAAGACAATTCTCGATAGGAGCGAGAGTAACAGGATAGTTGTTATGGGGGACTTTAACTTCCCCAATATTGACTGGGAATACAATAGTTCAGGTAGTTTAGATGGGTCAGTTTTTGTTCAATGTATGCAGGAGGGTTTTCTGACACAGTATGTAGACAGGTCAATAAGGGGCGATGCCATATTGGATTTGGTACTGGGGAATGAACTTGGCCAGGTGTTAGATTTGGAGGTAGGTGAGCACTTTGGTGATAGTGACCACAATTCAGTTATGTTTACAATAGCAATGGTCAGGGATTGGTATATACCACAGGGAAAGAGGTATAACTGGGGGAAAGGCAATTATGATGTGAATAGGCAAGATTTAGGATTCGTAGGATGGGGAATGAAACTGCAGGGGATGGACACACTTGAAATGTGGAGCTTATTCAGGGAACAGCTACTGCAGGTCCTTGGTAAGTGTATACCTTTCGGGTAGGGAGGTAGTTGTCAAGAGAGGGAGCCATGGTTTACTAACGGATTTGAAGCTCTTGTCAAGAGGAAGAAGAAGGCTTATGTGAGGATGAGGTGTGAAGGCTCAGTTAGGGAGCTTGAGAGTTATAAGTTAGCCAGGAAAGATCTGAAGAGAGGGTTAAGAAGAGCCAGGAGGGGACATGAGAAGTTGTTGGCGGATAGGATCAAGGAAAATCCTAAGGCCTTCTATACGTATATCAGGAATAAAAGAATGACTAAAGTTGTGTGTGGAATCTGAGGACGTGGGGAAGCGCTTAATGAATAATTTTCATCCGTATTCACATTGGAAATGGGCAATACTAGTGAGAATACAGAGATCCAGGCGACTAGACTAGATGGGATTGAGGTTGACAAAGAGGAGGTTTTAACAATTTTAGAAGATCTGAAAATAGATAAGACCCCTGGGCTGGATGGGATTTATCCTTGGATTCTCTGGGAAGCCAGGGAAGAGATTGCAGAGCCTTTGGCTTTGATCTTTATGTCATTATTGTCAACAGGAGTAGTGCCAGAAGACTGGAGGTTAGCAAATGTTGTTCCCTTATTAAAGAGGGGGAGTCGGGACAACCCTAGTATTATAGATCAGTGAGCCTTCCTTCGCTTGTGGGTAAGGTGTTGGAAAAGCTTATAAGAGATAGGATTTATAATCATCTGGCAAGGAATAATTTGAATAGAGATGATTTGGAGATGCCGGTGTTGGACTGGGGTGTACAAAGTTAAAAATCACACAACACCAGGTTATAGTCCAACAAGTTTAATTGGAAGCACACTAGCTTTTGGAGCGTCCACTACCACCTGATTAAGGAGCGACACTCCGAAAGCTAGTGTGCTTCCAATTAAACCTGGTGGACTATAACCTGGTGTTGTGTGATTTTTAATTTTAATTAGGGATAGTCAACACGGTTTTGTGAAGGGTAGCTCGTGCCTCACTAACCTTATTGAGTTCTTTGAGAAGGTGACAAAACAGGTGGATGAAGGTAAAGCGGTTGACGTGGTGTACGTGGACTTCAGCAAGGTGTTTGATAAGGTTCCACGTGATAGGCTATTGCCTATCAAAATACTCCTGACGGGAGTTTCGGGATAGAAGGTGATTTAGCAGTTTGGATCAGAAATTGGCCAGCTGAAAGAAGATGATGGTTAATGGGAAATCTTCATCCTGGAGCTCAGTTACCAGTGGTGTGCTGCAAGGATCTGCTTTGGGGCCACTGCTGTTTGTCATTTTTGTAAATGATCTGGATGTGCACATAAAAGGATGGGTTACAAAATTTGCCGATGACACTAAGGTGTGTGGATAGTGCCGAAGGATGTTGTAAGTTACAGAGGGACATAGGTAAGATGTAGAGCTGGGCTGAGAAGTGGCAAATAGAGTTTAATGCAGAAAAGTGTGAGGTAGTTCACTTTGGGAGAAGTAAAAGGAATGCAGAGTACTGGGCTAACTGTAAAATTCTTGGCAGTGTAGAGAGATCTCGGTATCCAGGTGCATAAATCCCTGAAAGTTGCCACCCAGGTTGATAGGGTTGTGAAGAAGGCCTATGGTGTGTTGGCATTTATTGGTAGAGGGATTGAGTTTCAGAGCCACGAGGTCATGCTGCAGCTGTACAAAACTCTGGTGTGGCCGCACTTGGTGGTATTGCATACAGTTCTGGTCACCGCATTTTAAGAAGGTTGTGGAAGCTTTAGAAAGGGTTCAGAGGAGAATTGCTAGGATGTTGCCTGGTATGGAAGGAAGGTCTTACGAGGAAAGGCTGAGGGAACTAAGGCTGTTTTCATTGGAGAGAAGGTTGAGAGGTGACTTAATGGAGACATATAAGATAATCAGAGGGTTAGATAGAGTGGACAGTGAGGGCCTTTTTCCTTAGATGGTGAAGGCTAACACGAGGGGACACAGCTTTAAATTAAGGGGTGATAGATTTAGGACAGATATTAGGGATATGTTTCTTTACTCAGAGGGTAGTAGGAGCGTGGAATGGCCTGCCTCCAACCGTAGTAGACTCGCCAATGTTAAGGGCATTTAAATGGGCATTGCATAGAGCAATATGGATGAGAACGGAATCGTGTAGATTAGATGGACATCAGATTATTTTCACAGGTTGGCGCAACATCGAGGGTCAAGGGCCTGTACTGCGCTGTAACATTCTATGTTCTATGTTCCATTTTCCTCCCCACTCCCTCCAATCTCAAATAACTCCCGGTTCCTTTCCAGATCAAAAAAAGCCCAGTCTGCAAGATGGTTAATGGCCCAGTCAACACTTCCAAAGTTCATGATCCTCCGAAAGAAAGGAAATATCACCTCACTTCTGTTCCAAATGGGAATTATTGTGGAATTTTGTGCACCACCCCCTCCCCGCCCTCACAACCACCAGTTCTCGGTCTCACCATGAGGGGAATCATACCCCCATCATCTCGCCTTGTGAACCACCTCAGATTCTTACAGATTGCAACAAGATCACCTTCTGTTCTCCTAATCTGCCAAGAATAGAGGCCAAATCTACTGGCTATTTCAGTCCAGGACAACCCCTTTAACCCAGGAATTGGCCGAGTGAGCGTGGTCTCTGACTTGCTGAAGAACATAGAACTCCTAGAACTCTGGGATCCTGGCAACACACCTCCATCGCCCAAAAGCTGCCAAGCAATCAGAAGCCTTCAGTGTCTCACTGTTCATCAGTGCCACCCAGAGTGTTGGCTGCTTCTGGTCATGTACCTGGGCTCGATGAGCGACTCAGACCACAGGTAAGTGAAGGCGGGATGTGTGCCATGGGGAGAAGGTCACCGGCAAATTGGAGGGTGGGTGAGGGGTATGTGCAAGAGACTCCTGAGTGAAAGAAGGGGGTGTGGTTCTTCATGGGCAGCCACATTTCCCCCCATTCCCGAGGCCGGGGTGCTTCAATGGGCTCATTGTGAGAATGACGCCCCTCTCCCCAGAGTGGCCACTGGAAAACATGATAGGTTTGGCTGGATAGTCTTGAGGAGGCACAGAAATCTGATGGGGGAGGGGCGGGGGTGACAGTGTTTGGAGGAGAGCCCCTGGACAACCACTGAACCATGGGGAGTTCAGCAACAACAGCCCATCGATGAACCAAATTAGGCAGCAAACATGATCACCTCATCAGCCCTTCCCCACCACAGACCTTACGCACCCATTTTTCCATCAGCAGGAATGGGATGAATGGCCCACAATTATGATGACCTGCCTCCAACTAGCCCAGGACGGTGATCTCCGTTAAATCCAACCCAATGGTTTTACATCAAACCTGGGCATTACTCAGCCTTGAGAAGACAAGGAGGAAATCACATCTAAGTCTGTCCCCGACATCTGCTGCAATCCTGGTTGATCCCAGGATTTGATTTGATTTGATTTATTGTTATCTCATGTATCTAGATACAGTGAAAACTTTTGTCTTGTGTGCATTACATGCAGATCATAGCATACAAAGTGCATTTGGGTAATACAGGTAGTTCTTCCATAACTCTGTATTATAGAAAAATCATGCTTTGAAAACAGCACTTAAAGTGTTGACAACGTAGTCACGGTACAGCCAACACACGTTTTAAAAGATGGCGCTTTCGATACAGTGTCCCCAATTCATTGATCGCATTACAGTGAATTTCTGTTTGTGAAATGCCCATTATAGCAGAACAACTTGGAGAACAGAATGTGGGAAACAATGTTACGTTTGCAGGGAAGGTGCACAACAAGTGCGATTGGATTAGATTAGACTCCCTTCGGCCCAATAAGTCCACACCGACCCTCCGAAAAGTAACCCACCCAGACCCATTTCCTTCTGACTAATGCACTTAACATGATGGGCAATTTAGAATGGCCAGTTCACCTGACCTGTGGGATAATACTGGAGCACCTGGAGAGAATGTGCAAACTCCACACAAAATCACCCGAGGCGGGAATCAAACCTGGGCCCCTGGTGCTGTGAGGCAGCAGTGCTAACCACTGAGCCACTGTGCCACACCAAAATTAAATTTGAAATTTGAGAGGTCCGTTCAGAAGTCTAATAACAGCAGGGAATAAACTGTTATTGATCGGGATGAGCAGTGAATCTTCCCATGAATCTGGATTCCTGGGTCATTAGGAGAACATGAGTGAGGTTCTGAGCACAGTGCTCACCTTGGCTGAGGTAGCAGGATTGGGGTGAGTGAGGCTGCTGGAGTTTCAATTCTTCCTCTGCACCATTCTTGTTCCACCCTGCCTAGACCTTAGACACACCTGGTGCCTGGTGGGCTGTCACAAGCTGCAGTCAGCCCTGATTCCTCCCAGTCTGCGTGAGAGAGCTCAGCCTGAGCAAGGCAGTTGTCATTCACAGGGATCTGTCTGCTCCTGGTCAGGTTACAGGACCTTCTATCCCACACGTTGTACATAGCTGCACTCTTGAGCTGAACCTTCCTGTTCCCAGACCACGAGACAGCCGTGTGGAGCAAAGAGAAACAGTGGGGGGTTTTTTCAATCAAGTCCCGATGCTCCTTGTTTTTTGCAGAGGGTACTGAAGAGGAACCTAAAGCAGCATTAAGTTGATGCAAAAATTCAGCATTGCTGCTGCATTAACTCTGGCTGTACTGCTCTGCAATTGGCCCCATCACTTTCGAATGGTCAATCATGACTCAGCAGGTCACAATTTGTCTTCTGTATTAGAAGATCATGCCTTCAAGTTCCATACCAAGCACCCAAACACAAAATCCAGTTAGCTGTTCCCACTGCATTCCTGAGAGTTGCACTGTGGAATGTACAAACATTGATCCAATGCCCTCTCTACACTGTCAGCTAGATATAAATGATCTCTTGGTTAATTTGAAAGGGAGAACTCACAGGTGTACTGGCTATCGTTTTTTTCTTTAACTTTTGTGTTGCAATAAAAACGGATGATCTGCTCAGTCCGCATGACAGTATTTGCTTTGCATGACGAGCTGCTACATTTCCTTCTGTGTTTTTCCACATGACCCAGCAGACACCCCATGTCCCTTCAGTTGGATTTAACCAGCCCATGCTGAAGATGTGATGTTGAATACCAGTTGTGATTCTGTGATCGGATGACACTTGCCAGACAATACCAAGTGTGCTCTGAATCACATGAACGACCAATCTAAGATTATCAGCCAGGCTCATAATCTGGCTCAATCTTACTGTTGCTGGAAACTACAGGCCTTGACAGTCAGGATCTGTCTCTGCAAGCAAAAGGAACATGTCCAGGCACTGGGCAGCTTTGAACTTTAAAAGGAATGGAGAAACAATAGTTTCATGGCAACTTCATGACCAATCAGCACCTTTCTCATCTGATCTAAATTGTTGTTTCCTTTGAATTTTGGCATCCTGATAATTCCAAGATGGAAAGCTTTAAAATGCCCCTCTTTTTACAATTGCAAGGTTTTGTACTAACAAGCGACAATCGGTTAAGCAGGTGATTTGATACGCCCAACAACCAACTGGCTGATAATGGTATTTACATCACAAAAGGTTTCTCTGACCCTACTTCATCTCAACCAGTCAGTATCCTTTCTAGTGAGGGTGGCACAGTAGTTCAGTGGTTAGCATTGCTCCCTCACAGCACCAAGGACCTAGGTTCGATTCCCGCCAATGTTGAGTTTGCACATTCTCCCCATGTCTGCATGGATTTCCTCCTATAGTCCAAATATGTGCAGGTTACGCTAACTTACCCATAGTGTTCAGGGATGTGTAGGTTAGGTGCATTAGTCTGGGGTAAATGTCAAGTAATTGAGGAATGTGTGTGGGTAGGTTACTCTTCAGAGGGTCAGTGTGGACTTGTTGGGCTGAATGGCCTGTTTCTGCATTGTGGTGATTCGACGATCCTAGCCTGTTCACTTTCTTGTGTTTATCCAGATACTTTGATGTATCGATTCTATTTAATTTATCCGTGTGGTGGTGAGTTCCATATTCTAACCACTCACTGCCTAAAGAGTGTTGTTCTGAATTATTAGGAAAGAAAATAAAAAGACAAGAAATGCTTGCTTTTCGTCAATGCCTTCCCCCATGTTCATGAACATTCTAACCAATGAAAAAGTTTTGAAGTGTCATCATTGATGTAAACACTAGATTTATAAGTAATGATGTTTCTGTGTTTTTGGCATCCCCACAAGTGGGAACATCTTCTCTAGGTCCATCTTATCATCATGCGAAGACCTCATGAAGATCATCCCTTTTCTTTTATTGAGCAAAGGAATCCACCTTGTCTACACTGTCTCAACAGTTGTAGCACTGAATTCAGCTTTGTGGGAGAGTAGATGCTTACCACCACTTTTAAACTTAGCAAGTTTTGAGAACATTTGTAGCTCAGGTTGAGGTTCTGGACGTAGTTTGCTCGCTGAGCTGGAAGGTTCATTTTCAGACGTTTCATCACCATACTAGGTAACATCTTCAGTGAGCCTCCAGATAAAGCACTGGTGGTGTAGCCCGCTTTCTATTTATATGTTTGGGTGTCGTTGAGTTGGTGATGTCATTTTCTGTGGTGATGTCATTTCCTATGGTGATATCATTTCCTGTTCTTTTTCTCAGGGTGTGGTAAATGGGATCCAAGTCAATGCCTTTGTTGATAGAGTTCTGGTTGGAATGCCATGCTTCTAGGAATTCTTGTGCGTGTCACTGTTTGGCTTGTTCTAGGATAGATGTGTTGTCCCAGTCGAAGTGATGTCCTTCCTCATCTGTATGTAAGGATACTAGTGAGAGAGGGCCATGTCTCTTTGTGGCTAGTTGATGTTTATGTATCCTGGTGGCTAGTTTTCTGCCTGTTTGTGCAAAGTAGTGTTTGTTACAGTCCTTGCACGGTATTTTGTAAATGACATTAGTTTTGCTTGTTGTCTGTATAGGGTCTTTCAAGTCCATTTGCTGCTGTTTTAGTGTGTTAGTAGGTTTATGGGCTACCATGATGCCAAGGGGTCTGAGTATACTGGCTGTCATGTCTGAGATGTCTTTGATGTAGGGGAGAGTGGCTAGGGTTTCTGGATGCATTTTGTCTGCCTGTTTGGGTTTGTTGCTGAGTAATCAGTGGACTGTGTTCATTGGGTACCCATTCCTTTTGAATACACTGTATAGGTGATTTTCCTCTGCTCTGCATAGTTCCTCTGTGCTGCAGTGTGTGATGGCTGGTTAAAATAACATTCTAGCCCACAAACCCACCAACAAGCTAAAACAGCAGCTAACGAATTTGAAAGACCCTATACAGACAACAAGCAAAACTAATGCTATTTACGAAATACCTTGCAAGAATTGTAACAAACACTACATTGGACATGCAGGCAGAAAACTAGCTAATAGAATATATGAACATCAACTGGCCACAAAAAGTCATAACCCACTCTCACTAGTATCCTTACATACAGATGAAGAAGGACACCACTTCAACTGGGACAACACATCCATCCTAGAACAAGCCAAACAGAGACACGCACAAGAATTCCTAGAAGCATGGCATTCCAAACGGAACTCTATCCACAAAGGCATTGACTTGGATCTCAATTACCACACTCTAAGAAAGTGAACAGGAAATGACATCACCTCAGGAAGTGATGTCACCACAGGAAGTGACATCAGCAACCCAAGGAAACCTAAACACATACATAGAAAGTGGGCCATGCCACCAGTGCTTCATCCGGACGCTCACTGATAATGTTACCCAATATGGTGATGCAACATCTGAAAATGAACCTTCCAGCTCAGTTAACAAACCTACATCCATTTTAAAAGTCTCAAATCACCCCTCAACCTTCTATTCTTCTAAGGAAAGCCAGCCAAATGGATGTACTTTGTTTTCCTGACTTCCTTCTCCAAATCTCAGAGTTTTTCCGCTGTGCTGTTCCAAAGGTGAAAATCACTTTCAAGGTGTGTAATGAAAAACACAAATTGCTGTGAAACTCAAAGGTCTAGTGCATCTCTGAAGAGAGAAACAGAGTTAACGTTTCGAATCCAGTGACCATTCTTATTCCTGAGTGTGTGCTACGTAGAACTAACCACATTACTCCAGCTGATATCTGATTAAGGCTAAGCAAAAGTGAGGACTGCAGATGCTGGAAATCAGAGTCTCGATTAGTGTGGTGCTGGAAAAGCACAACAGGTCAGGCAGCATCCGAGGAGCAAGAAATCGATGTTTCGAGCAAAAGCCCTGAAACGTCGATTTTCCTGCTCCTCGGAAGCTGCCTGACCTGCTGTGTTTTTCTAGAACCACTCTAATCTGATTAAGACTCTCTATAGGCTGCATTTTCCATTCTTTACCTGTATAGTCTAGTCTACTTGAAATAAAGTCTGACATTAGATTAGTCCCTCAGTCACTTCTTCCATGTACCCTTGAACATTTAGATATTGTCGTGAAAATGAGCAGCTGAATATTTTTAGCTCTTTGCATGTCCTTCTTGTCCCCTTACCTGAGAAAGGGTACACTGGCTATGATGAGAGTACAGCAGAAATTCACCAGACTGATGGCCAAGGATGGTATGGCTGTTTATTGAGGACAGATTGAGGATACTGAGTCTGGATTCCCTGGTGTTCAGAAGAATGAGAATTCTATTAAACCTATGATCTCATAGAAAGCTACAAAGTTTTGAATTAGATAGGCAGAGTAGGTGCAGAAAGGATATTTCACTTTAACACTGTGGGATACCTTCTCAGAATAAAAGGCAAACCAATTAGGACTGAGATAACTCAGAGGGTGTTAACTTTTGGAATCCTCTTTTCCAGAATCCTGTGGGCAATTTGTCAATCAGTCAGTTCAAGACAGAGATTGATGGATTTCTAGTTATTAATGACATTGAAGGACCTGGAGATAGCACAGGTTGGCTTTGAGGTAAATGGCAGCCATAATCCAGCATGGTGGACCAGATTTGTGGGGCTGAATGGCCTTTACCCACTCATTTGATCCTCTGTCATAGTGCCCTTCCAATTTTTCTAGCCATTTGGGAAATTCCCTGAACTGATTTTGAAAGTTACAGAGGGCAGACCTCCTGAACATCTGAGGGATTTTGGTTTTGTCCTCTGATTTTTGAAGTTACAGTTGGGCAGTCCTGTCACCTCAGTGATAAATGTATATGCATTTGGTTTTCCCCAAGGCAGGACTTGAGCAGGTAACCTCAGACTGACAATGCTGCAGGTTTGACTGAGGGAAGGATTGTGTTGTCAAAAGTGCTGTCCTTTGGGTGACACCCCCAATTAAGGACCAGCCAGCCCACTCCCCCACTACAACATAACGATGCCACAACATTACTTGCAGGTTCTCACAGTGCATGGCCATCGTTCTTTCAAACCTACACAGAGCACCAAAACAAACCATGTACTCGCTCTGTTTCTGCCCATTGAAACCTGGTCAAAAATAGCTGCCACAGCAGTCAATATATGTCAAAATAAATTCACCGTGTAAAAGGATTTTGATCTGTGTGGGCACCTTAAATGCAAATATTGTGTTTATGTTGAATATCAGTCAATTAAGAGGAAATTGAACAGGTATTTGTCAACAAAAAGAATCCCATTGGAGTTAAGAGTGAACCATTCAAATAGAACTAAAGCTCAATGTCCCAATGGACTTTGTCCTTCAAATGACATGGATAGTTCAAAGAAACATCCCCTCCTGTGCTTTGAATGGTATCAGGCAGACATCTTCTTTGTTAAATTGTTCCTGTGACAATGCAACACTCCTTTAAGATCACGCCTGGCCTTTGCTCTGGACGTGACAACGTCACTTCAATCAGGATGGAAATATTCTCTCTACCTCACCCAGCCTCAAAATGGTCACTAGCAAGTTGGATCTCATTGCTAATCATCACTTGCTAGTGTTGCCTTCAACATTTCCACCTTTATTTTCAAGTCACTCTCTGTAGCCTCCTCTGAACCTCTTCATTTCTTCAGTTTTATTTATTTACACATCTCTGATTCATTGTTCTATCATTGTTACGCCCTCAACTGCCATATCTGTGTACCCTGGAACATCTGTCCCACACTTCCTCAGCTCCTCAAAGACATTCTTTAAAAGCTACAATTTTGACCAAAGTTATTGTAAAGTCTCTCAATTATCTCAAGATGTGGTTAAGAGTCACAATTGTATTTTACATGGTGCTCCAGTGAAGAGCCTTGGCACATTTTGTCACATTAATGGTACTATATAAATGCAAGCTTGCGTTGCAGTTGGTGCTTGCAAGTGAAGTGGCATGGACGGTTGAGTTTGAAGGGGTTGGGGAGGAAGAGCAGGGTGGTCTGTGCGGAAACTCTTAGGTGGGCTTGAGGTCCATAGTTAACCTGAGTCATTTGTCTGTGGTCTGTGCACCTTCCTCAGATGTTACGGGAGATGTCATCACAGGAATTCAAAATTGCTATCCAATCTTCTTCAAATATAGAATGATTACAGGACTGAAGACATTTAAATCTATACTGGCTCCATACAGTGAAAATTCGGTGAATCCTAGTTCCCTGCTCTCTCCCTTTAGCCCTGCAATTCCTTTTTGCTTTCATGTTATTTTTCAGTCCCTCTTTTGCAAACCTCAAAGACACCAAGGCAGTCCATTTCAGATCGCAACCACTCCCTGCAACCACTCGTGTCACCTTTAGGTCTTTTGCATTCTGTGGAATTCTTGACCGCAGAGAGCTTTCGAAATTGTATGACTAAATACATTCAAGGCTGAGGTGGACAGATTTTTTAGTCAGGAAGGGAATCAAAGGTTACAGGGAAAGGACAGAAAGGTGAGGTTGGGGATTATCAGATCAGCCATGGCCTCATTGACTCGAGGAACAGCTTTGAGGGGCTGAACTGCCTGCTTTTTTGTAATTCGTTGGATGAGGGTATCACAGGGTAGGCCAGAATTTATTGCCCTGAGAGCAGTTAAGAGTCAACCACGTTGCTGTGCATGTAGAGTCACATGTCGACCAGACCAGATAAAGGATGTTAGTGAACTGGATAGGCTTTTCCTGACAATTGATTTGATTCCAGTTTCTTTTATTGAATTCAAATTCCACTATTGGCCCTGGCAGACTTCAAAACCAGATCCCCAGGACATTATCTGGGTGTCTCAATTAACAATCCAGCAATAATACCACTTGGCCATTGTTTCCCATTCCTATGCCTTTAAGGTCTTAAGCTGCTTTTGGTGTGTGTCCTCTGGCTCCTGAGCCAGAGAGAACAGTGCCTTCCAAGCTACTCCTAATTCTGAACGCGTCATTTCTGTGTCTAGATGCTCCTGTACATATGGAGCAGGCAGTGGTCTATTTTATACAGCAGAATGTAAGTGATATCATGGAATGCCAGTCAGGATAGAAAGATTACCGCTCTAGGGCACTGTGACCAGTCTGGTCACGTTGTAGGGTATGCATGATATTTCAAAATGAGCTTACAAAGTCAATGACCCCTGTGGTCCCCCTCATGACAAGGTTGCGTTTGGATGATACTTTTGCTGGTGTCAAATGTAAGCAAATTGCCCATGTCCCGATTTCACACCATACCAACAAAAGAAAACCACAAAGCAACTTACGGGGAGTTCTGCCACTGGTGAGGACGATATTGACAAGAGAAGAATGATGTTACAGGGCAATCTTGTCACAATATCCTGCCAAACAGCCATGTTGTGTGATGGATGAATTGGGGACAGACACAGCCATGTGCACAAGCGTAGCTTTGATTCTTAAATATTTTTGCGAGAAAAATGCACTTAATCTTGACCTTTGTCACTTTCTGGTGAATTTTCCAGCCGCTTATTGTTTGTCTATTATTTCCGTTTTGTCACTGGGTCTCACACATCATTTGAAATGTTTCCAGGGACAGACAATGACCTTATGCTCCTCTCGGGTTCCTGACTGGTATATATTCACAGTTTAAATACTTTCGAATAGGGCCATCCTTTCACAAAAATTAAGACCCACAAGAATACGAGTTTACTTTGGATTTGCTTTATCTGGTGCTTTAAGCTGATACTGACACTTATGCATTGAGTTATCAGAATGGGATGTAGGCATCTGCACATGAACTATCCCTAAAGCTGCTAACTCCTAATCTCCAACTCAGACTCTGCACCTCTTTATGGACTGTAACACTCCTTTATTTACATCTGTACATAATGCACTCTCAAATACAGCTCTCTCTCATGTCTAAGACTTTCGTCTTTATATCATTCATATTATATCATTCTGCAGGGGTGTATTTTCTCTCATTGATAATAGTTATGCAATCAGTTGCACTATCAGGATTTATCAGAATCTCAGTACACTGCAAGGTTAACCCAGATAACATCCAAGGTGAGATGATACTGTATGTACCTGCTCTGTCCTCATTCATGCATTGCACACTAGTTTAATTGATTATTGAGATTGACTACACAGTTACAATTCTACACATACAAAGGAATACCCAATAAAAAGGTCTCTGGGGACATGGATAGTGTCCTTGCCTCTCGCCTGAAGGTCCAGCTTTGAATCCCTTGTGTTCTTTGGTGGGTCAGTATGGACTTGTTGGGCCGAATGGCCTGTTTCCACACTGTAAGGATTCTATGATTCTGGGACTTGAGACATAAGAACTAGGAGCAGGAGTAGGCAATTCAGCCCCTTGAGCCTGCTCTGCCATTTAATACAATCGTGGCTGATTTCATCACAGTCTCAACTCCACTTTCCTGCTCAGTCTCCATAACCTTTCAACCCATTACTAATTAGGAATTTGTCTGTCTCCTCCTTAAATTTACCCCATGTCCCAGCATCCACCGCACTCTGAGGGAGTGAATTCCACAGATTCAGCACTCTTTAAGAGAAATAATTGCTCCTTATCTCTGTTTTAACATGCCCCTCTTTAGTCTAAATCTATGATCTCTCATTCTAGATTGGCCTACAAAGGGAAGCATCCTCTCTATGACTACCACATTGTCCAGGAAGGTACATTCATAATACGGTGAGTGTTGACCTATAAATCTTTCAGTGGGAGATAGACAAATCAATCAAAGGGAAAACACTTTACCTTCTACACTCAGCCATGAGCTTAGGGGTTTATAACTTTGCTGAATTACAAAGGTCTAAATGTTTGCGCAAACTATCAACATCTTCTGATATTGACTCTAATAGCATATTTATACCACACGGTAATCTCTAGGGTTTATAAGAATGTGGGGTGGCATGGTGGCTCAGTAGTTAGCATTGCTGCCTCACAGTGCCAGGAACCCAGGTTCGACTCCGTTAAGGGATGACAGTCTGTGTGGAGTGTGGTGCCAATAGTGTAATTACAATTACCATCACCGGCTGAGGTTACCATGAAAGACTCTCCTTCTCAACCTCTCCCTTGCCTGCGATATGGTGGCCCTCAAGTTAAGCTCACTGCCAGTTGTGTCTCTCTGTCATGGGAGCACAATTCTATGTTCTGATAAGACAATGATGACACACACACACACACACTTTCTTGCACACACTCTATCAATGTCAGTTGGCTACATGTTCAATTAAGTGAACAATTGCATCATTAGTTTGTGGGTTCATCAATATGCCTAACTGATGAGTGTTCTCCTCACCAATGATGAGGAAATGGAGGTCACGTATTTTATAGTGACAACATTTCAGTCTGGAGCTATGAATAGTGCAAATAAGGCTCAATCATTCTCTCCATAACCCTGCTGTCCAGGAATCACTCCCATTCTTACTGCCTGCCATCAACATGTGTTGGAAGGCTGATTCTCAACCATCACGTTCTGCAGTAGGACTTGAACCGAGAGGTTTGGGTTCTATCTACTGCACCATGAGCCTTCCAACCAAGAAGGATATTAAAATAATTGAAAGCATCATTGAGAAATTCCTGTCCTGTGTTCATCTGTGAGCAACTGATGCTGTCTCTTTCCTCTTGAATTGATTTATTCCTTCATGTTGGATAAGCTGAGTCTAACAATCTCAGGAACATGTTCACTGTAAACAGATTTATGATCGTGTGAATTGTATCTGGGGCATAAAGGCAGCTCCTCCACATCAACCAGGCCAGTATCACAAGGACATATTTGCATGCACAGGGTGAAAAGGCCACTTGGACCCGTTTTGGTACCAATTCTGCTCCATACCAACTATTGATCTCAACCTTGTCCAGACCATCTTTTTATAGAACAGTTTAAAAATAAATTCGGCTGATGGGCAATTAAATAGGCAAGGATTATCACTTCGTCCCCTCTGCTCATTACAGCTGCAGTCCAACTGTTTTCTTTAATGCTTTCATTTCTCAAGGCATTTTATGCCCAGCCTGTGTTGGGTGATAGCTGATTGTTCATAAACGCAATAATTTTCATCTAAAACATCTCTACTGCAGTGCACTGGGTGTCTAGGTAGATGATCCTCATTCATGCTCTGACAATGATGCCTGAACATTCCAAGGATCTGCATTCCCAAGGATCTTGTGGTCGCTTTAAATAGTTCAGGCCTTTCCTGTGGAGTTTGAGCCTGGCCTCTCTCAGCACAGTCATTCCCAGACAGGAAAACATCCTGTGGGCAAACTGCACAAATGAGGCAATGGTGGTAAAGGTCCTGCACCAACGAGGTTGAAGAACAAGAGCAGGGGCTGGTGGGGGAGCAAGGATAATCACAGGGCAGGGTGAAACTGCTCTTTGTGTCAACAGCTCAGGGCGAGCTCGGCAAAAAAAAAACTACGTGTTCTAGATCGTGTCAGGATGTGCTCTCTGCTGACTTGGGAAATATTGACCTAATTTTTAGGTTTAAATGCGGCAAAGCCAGCAGTGAGCCTCCAAAAAGAGTTTGAATTATCATTCTCTGAATGTCAGTATAAAATAGATCAGAGACAGTGAAAAATTAATTTGACCTAAACCCAATTGAGAGTAAGGGCTAGACACATACCTGGTATCTTTCATGAACTATTGAATTCCAACAGTGTGTAAGCAGGCCATCCAGCCCAAACTGGATCCTCGAAAGAGCATCCCACCCAGACCCATCCCCTTACCCTGTCACTCTGCATTCCCCATGGCTAACCCACACATCCTTGGACACTGTAGTATTCCAATCCACCATGCTTGCACATCTTTGGAGTGTGAGAGGAAGCAAGAGCAAACCCCCGCATTCACAGGAAGATTTTGCAAACTCCACACAGACAGCCACCCAAGGGTGGAATCGAACCTGTGTCCCTGGCTCTGTGAGGCAGCAGGGCTAACCACTGAGCCACTGTGCCTTGACATTTATAAAATCATGAGGGGCATAGATAAGGTGACTGACAGGAGGTTTTTTTCCCCTAGGGTGGAGGAGTTCAAAACCAGGAGGCATATTTTTAAGGTGAGAAGATAATTTTTTAAAAGGACGTGAGGGGCAACATTTTTACACAGAGAGTGGTTCATGTGTGGAATGAATTACCAGAGGAAGTGATGGATGCAGATACATTTAAAAACATTTGGAAAGTGCATGGATAGGAAAGATTTGGAGAGATATGAACCAAACACAGACAAGTGGAACTAGTTTAGTTTGGGAACATGGCCGGGGTGGACTAGTTGGACCGAACAGTCTGTTTCCATGCTGTTTAACTCTCTGATTCTATTTACATGAGGTACAGAGATGGGTTTCAGAGGGACTTTGCTTGAACTTTCTTCACCCAGTATCATGTGATCTGACACTGTCTGACATCATTCATAATGCAGTCTAGATATTAGCATGGACATGTAGTCCCACAGTCTAGAACAAACCTGAAACTGCTGGAAGAAACGTTTTATCCCTGGACTCAAAACATTAACTCTGTTTCTCAGTCCACAGATGCAGCTGGACCTATTGAGCTTCTTCAGAACTTTCTGTCTGTTTCAGGTTTCCAGCAGTTCTTTGTTATATTTTAGTCCTATATTCGACAATGATATAGACTAACTTAATCCTACAGAATTTAAAAACAATAAATCCCATAACCACAAACTTGAGCCCCTTCGAAATAAACCCCTTGACTATTTCTAGAAATATACTGTACCTATTTAATCCACTCTAATTACCCACGTCTGTGGCCTCCTGAGTAACTCATTGTATGGCCGCACGCTCTGTTGGATACAAATCGCCTCTTATTTCCTCTTTCTGCTCTTACCTTCGTTACCTTTAACTAGTCACCCTACAAATGAACCAACTGTATTGTGTTATAACAGTGGTGGTGGGAGTTGGTGGGAGCTGCTCTTTAACATAAAGTGATGCCAACAGTGCAAGTTCAATTTCCACACCAGCTGAGGTGTGGTGACCCTCAGGTTAAACTCACCACCCATTATCTGTGTCTCTAAGAGTGTGACCCTCTGGAACTTTACAATTGTGGTCAATAGGGGCAATCAAATTTCAGCCTCATTCATCTGTTATCCAAGCCCTCTCATGAATGAAAATTGTTTGAAAAAAGGACAAATACCATCTGAGAAATGGACACTATGATTCATAAGGAGCAGGAGTAGGCCATTCAGCCCCTTGTACCTGCTCTGATGTTCAACATGATCGTGGCTGATCTCATCTTGGCCTCAACTCCACTTTCCTGCTCGCTCCCCATAACCCTTCAACACATTTCCAATAAAATTCTGTCTATCTCCTCCTTAAATTCACTCAATGTCCCTGCATCCTCCACACTGTAGGATAGTGAATTCCACAGATTCATGACCCTTTGAGAGAATTAATTTACCCGCACTTTTGTTTTAAATCTGCTACCCCTTCTCCTAAACCTTTGATCTCTCATTCCAGATTGAGCCCACATGAGGAAACATCCTCTCTACCTCTACTTTGTCAATCTCCTTTAGCATCTTATTTGCCTCAATTAGATCTTCTCCCATTCTTCCAAACTCTAGTGAATATGGGCCTAGATTGTTCAATCTGTCCTCATGATCACCTGCCCACAGATTTCAGGAGCTCTATGGGCATAGTTGTTGCATCCATGGTCATCACTGTGTTACCTATGGACTCCAGGAGCATCAGAGGGCCCTTGCACTCTCTGCAAAATGCAGACAGCGTGTGAGGAAGGCCACTTGATTCGAGGACAGGGAGCCACAACCAACAACCCCACCCAAACAGTAGTAACCTTGCCAACTTTAAGGGCATTTCAACTGTCATTGGATAGACATATGGACGAAAATGGAATAGTGTAGGTTAGACGGGCTTAGGATTGGTTCACAGGTCGGTGCAACATTGAGGGCCGAAGGGCCTGTACTGCACTGTTATGTTCTGTGTTCAAACAAAGCTAACTCCTTGATGATAGGCAGGAGGTGGCGACATGTTGGCAAAACTTGACTCAACAACCTTATGGCCACCTCTACCATAATACGATAATCCAGACCATATCTATCCCATTTTGTGAAGCAGACTTACCCCGGTATCTAAAAGAAAAGGAACAGAAAATGTAGAAGTAACTTTGCTGTTATGAAACAATAACTACTCGGGAATCAGTCACTTGCTGTTGATACGTTTGGGATTAAAGAATCAGATTTTGCCAATCCCATCAGTTTTAGGGACAGCTTGCATAAATTCTCAGATTCCTGTCTTATGTTAATGGAAACTTATTTTTCTTTTCATTCTCTTGTGACAAGATCACTCTCAGATTACGTTCCTAAATAAATGTACAAAGTCCAAACGGCCCAGGAGTTCAGGGAATGAGAATCTCTGGAATTGTTTGAAGAAGGTCTTCTGGGAGCAGAGTCAGTTGAATAAACAAAGCCCAGACAAGTGATGGAGTCTAATCTTAGCCCAGGCCAAACACTCCTGCAGGCCAGTGATGTTCATGTGTCACTTAGCTCCTCCCACCCATTCCAATGGAACTCTGCTTTGGTGGGTGTTGGCAGCAATTTCAAAGCAAAGGGCTGTGAGTTCAAGTCCCACTCTACGGCTTGTGTCCATAAGACCACAAAATATAGGAACAAAATCAGGCCATTTGGCCCGTTGTTTCTGTGCTACCATTTGACTGCAACCAAAATGTTTCTCAAACTCATTCTTTTGCATTCTCTCCATTAGCCGGGATCCCCTTACTAATCAAGAACTTATCCTCTCTGTCTTAAATATAATCAATGACTTGGCCTCCACAGCCTTCTAAGACAATGAGTTCCACACGTTCACCACCTTCTGGCTGAAGAAATTTCTCCTCATTTCAGTTCTAAAGGGTCGTCCCTTCACTCTGAGGCTGTGTCCTCATGTCCTAGACTCTCCCACTAGTGGGAACATCTTCTTCACATTCATTCTGTCCAGGCCTCTCAGTATTCTGTAAGTTTCAATTGGATGCCTCGTCATCCTTCTGAACTCCATCAAGTACAGACCTGGAGTCCTCAACTGTTTCTCATAAGACAAGCCCTTCATCTCCAAGATCATTCTTATGAACCTCGTCTTGAACACCTCCTAGAGAAGTATCCTTTCTTAGATACGGGGGGTCAAAATTGCTCACAATATTCCAAATGCAGTCTGACCAGAGCCTTATACAGCCTCAACAGTACATCCCTGCTCTTGTATTTTAGCCCTCTCAAAATAAACACTAACATTGTATTTGCTTTTCTAACTGCCAACTGAGCCTTAAGAGAATCCTGAACCAGGACTCCTAACTCCCTTTGTTCTTCAGATTTCTGAAACTTTTCCCCATTTCGAAAATAGTTTACACCTCCATTCTTCCTACCAGAGTGCAAAAACCTCACATTTTCCCACATTATATTCGATCTGCCACTTCTTTGCCCCCTCTCCTCGCCTGCCGAAGTCCTTCTGCAACCTCCCCGCTTCCTCAACAATACCTGGCCCCTCCACCTGTCTTGGTGTCATCTGCAAATATAGCAACAACGTCCTCAGTTCTTTCATCCAGATCGTTAATGTATAAGGTGAATAGTTGTGGTCCCAAAACTGACGCCTGCAGACCATCACCAGTCACCAGCTGCCATCCTGAAAAAGATCCCCATTCTCTGCCTTCTGCCAGTCAGCCAATCCTCCAACCAGAAATGAAGGCTGACCTCCTGTTTACTACTGAGGCAATGTTGTGCTGTCAGGGTGTCATCTTTAAAACCATCCAATGCCCTTCTTGAATACCTCAATTGAACATGGCTCCACCACTTTTCCAGGTAATGCATTCCAGATCCTAACTGCTCGCTGCATGAAAATGTTTTTCTCTTATCGCACCTGCTTCTTTTTCAAATCACCTTAAATCTGTACCCTCCACTTCTACATCCTTTTACATGTGGAGACATCTGCTTCCTATCCACTCTCTCCAACCTCTCTGAGGACTTTGTAACCCTCTATCAGAGCTCCTTTTAGCCTGTGTGATGATGCTGCCCCTTTAACAAGATTATTTCGTCCTTGGTTTTCTTCAAGAGAGGAAGAGGTGCCGATATGTCTGGAAGGGGCCACTTGGCAGGAAAGTGGTCAGATCTCCCAGCTCAAGTTTTCCTATAGTTTGGTTCTTGTTTTAGCAGGCTGTTAGCAGAGAAGCTGTTACTGTGAAACAGGGTTCCATGCTTCAACAGCTTTTTCTTACCTGACCCTTCTCTCTGCAATTCTTCCTGTAAGAATCTGAGTTTGAATTTGCCATTTGCCAAGGGCTGTGTATTTGGGATATTGCAGGGATTGGAACAGTTTCATTACATTGTGCTATTGAGTCAGTTGAGTTTCCAAATAGTTAAGTTATTCTAAATTCTGTTCTTTTTTTTGTCCGTGTTTCAACTGTAGTGTGTAAATAAATTCTGTTTTGCTGAAAGCTGAGTGGTTTGACCAGCTGCATCACATCTAGAATATCCACTCACATCTGCCTTTAAAATAAGAAAATGCTAGGGTCTGGGGCTACCTTCTGAAAGTGTTTTGAGGGAGTCTGTCCTGGCCTCTCTTCAAAGGGAACAGCCCAAACCTGTCCGATCCACCTACCCTGATAACTGAAATCAACTGAAGAATAGCATCAGGGAAAGCGACCATGAAGCTGCAGGATATTCATAACAATACAACTGCTATGCTCGTGCCCTTCAGGTATACATCTGCTGGCTGTCCTTACTCAGTCTGATCCAGTTCTGGCTATTGAGGGAGTGCAGCGTAGGTTCACGAGGTCAATTCCTGGAATGGCGGGACTATCTTATGTTGAAAGATTGGAGCGAGTGGGCTCGTATACCCTTAAGTTTAGAAGACTGAGAGGGGATCTGACAGAGACGTGTAAGATTATTAAAGGATTGGACACTCTGGAGGCAAGAAACATGTTCCCGCTGATGGGTGAGTCCCGAACCAGAGGACACAGCTTAAAAATAAGGGGTAGGCCATTTAAGACAGAGATGAGGAGAAACTTCTTCACCCAGAGAGTGGTGGGTGTGTGGAATGCTCTGCCCCAGAAGGCAGTGGAGGCCCAGTCTCTGGATTTGTTTAAGAAAGAGTTGGATAGAGCTCTCAAGAATATGGAATCAAGGGTTATGGAGATAAGGCAGGAACAGGATACTGATTGAGGATGATCATAATGAATGGTGGTGCAGGCTCGAAGGGCAGAATGGCCTACTCCTGCACCTATTGTCTATGTCTCACTGCATTCAACATCAACCTGACTTCCTCTTCATAGAATCAAAGAATCGCTGCAGTGTGGAAACAGGTTCTTCAACCCAACCAGTCCATACCGACCCTCTGAAGAGCATCCCAACCAAATCCATTCCCCTATTACTCTGCATTTATCCCTGACTAATGCCCTTAACCTACACATGCCTGAACACTAACCACATATCTTTGGACTATGGAAAAAAACTGGAGCACACTACTACCTGACACTGAGTCTTAAAGGCTGCAGAGTTCCCAAGCTGAAAATGAGATGATAAAAAGAGAGGTCTTAGACACCACACCAGAGGTCAATATTTGAGAAGCTACTGTGTTCTGATGTAAATGAAGGAATGTTGCAGAACCTAAGGAGCTGAAGAGTCTTAATTTAAAGACAAAGAAGAAGCAACTTCAGGGTAGAGTACAATACAACCACAGCTCAGGACACAAGGAGAATGTGTCTCCACATAGACAGTTACCCGAGGTTGGAATTGAACCCTGGTCCCTGGCGCGGGGAGGCAGCGGTGCTAACTGTGGAACCACAGTACCACCCCACTGTGCTGCTCTTAACTACCCTTTGGTGTGGCCTGGCAAACCACTTAGTTGAATCAAAGGGCAACAATAGTGGCTTTCAAAGAGGCCCCCCGCACCCATCCCCCAGCATCCTCTTCCAGTCACAAAGTGTAGGAGAATGAGATTCATGATGAATCAACTGATCACATGGCTCTGATATCAGTAAAAGAGAAGACGCCCGGCCAGAATGAGCCTGTGACGAGAGAGCCCAATAAATCAGAGAACTGGGGATGCTGGGAATCTGAAACAAATCTGAGATTGCTGGAGAAACTCAGCAGATCTGCCAGCATCTATGGAGAGATAAACAGAGTTAACTTCTCAAGTCTGGTGATCTGTCTTCAGAGCTGATTGCAGCTGGGATAAGGTGGTATCTACGCTGAAGACTCGGAGGTTTGGGTGGGGAAAGAAGTAGATGGATACAGAGGAGACAGAGAATGCAGGGAGAGAGAAAGACAATTCAGCAAATAAAGGGATGGATAATGGTAAAACCAGGGAGGGAGATAAGCTAATAATGGGGAGCATACACAGGTGGAAATGGGTTGGCTGTGATGAAAGCAGTCCATGTCGTGACAGGCCCTGAGGTACAGGGGAAGGGTGGGTTCGATTTGTGGACTGAGGGATTCAGGTTGTAAAATTATTGAACCTGACATTGAGTCCTAAACGCTGCAGGGTCCCCAAGCTGAAAATGAGGTGATAAAGAGAAAGGTCTTAGACACCACACCAGAGGTCAATGTTTGAGAACCTACTATGTTCAGATGTAAATGAAGGAATGTTGTAGGATATAAGGAGTTGGAGAAACAAGGAACAAGCAACCTCAGCGTCAACGTATGTACAAGACAACCATAGCTCAGGATATTTGGGAACGCTAATTTACAGTTAGCAGATAACAGTATTGGCTCAAGGGATAAAAACCAACAGGATGTGAATATTTCTAATCAACCCATATATGGAGATGTTATGACATATTCCTTGGAGCAGTTGGGACTTGAACTGAGACAGGGACAATTTCATCAATGGGATATAACCCTATGGAAAATGGGCCTTGCTTCAATTATTGGACTGTAGAAAGACTTAGAAATAATCAATTGAACTGCTGTCTTCAGAAGAGCCAACATTCATACAGCACCTTTAAAGATATCAAAATGTCCGAAGGTCACAGTCCACAGATGCCTCTGCTTTAAAAATTTGTACCCTTCTGTTCAACACTCCCTACTCCCTCTCGCTACAACTTGCTACCATCCTCCAAAATCTCTTTTTGCTCACATTCTCTCTCTCTCACTTACCTTCCCTCATGTTTTTGTTTGATTGCCTTCTTTTCTTTCTTTCACACTCTTTCTGTCTCACTTTCTCTCTCCCTCTCCCTTACTTTTTCTCTCCCTTTATTTCATTTTCTTTCTCTTCCATTTTCTCTCTATTTTATTCTCTCTTCTCTTTATTTTTCTCTCGCACGTTTTTTCACTTCTTTCTTTTTCTCATTCTATCTAAAAAAAAACTGGGCAAAAATCTCTTCCACGGGCTCCTTGCTCTCTCTGAAAATGTTGCTTTACCAGCTTTAACTTTTCAAAGTTAGTAGAAAAGGGTTCCGCAATCTCAATAAAGCAAAGTATTACTCTTCACATATGTCCACCGCTTGAAATAAATCTTCCCGCATGGACGTCAGAACGTGGATCAAAAAGTCATGAATATCACAACAGCAATGGGGTCTCTAAAGTTCTATTGCATTTTCTTCATAAAATTAATTGATTTTACCAGTTGATGATTGACAGTTTTACAATGTGCCCACACATTAATCAGTCCGTGTCAGAGTGAGAACATTTTTGCCTGGCTTTGCTGGCTATTGTTTTAATGTCCCATGGTCTGAAGTGTTTGATTAACACCTTTGCAATATCACACAATTGCCTTTACTTTTCATTAGGAGCGGTCACCGTGGCTTACACCTCTGGAATTTGAGTTCAAATCAATTCCTTAACTAATGGGATGGATGAAAGCCTGTTTCATCAGCTGGTTGCAACACTTTGCGAGACGATACCAGTCATGATGCCAATCCAGGACCTGCGTCCCCGCAACCCAGACTTAGCACTTCATTCAGAATGTAACCTACATTTCGATAGCACCTTGGACGTTTTGCAACATCCCCAAGCCGTTTTGCGGGAGCATGACAAAACAAAATCTGACAAAATTAAAATGACACCAATGCTCAAAGAAAACATGAGCTGGAATGATAAAAAGCTTGGTCAAAGAAACGTCTTAAAGGAGTAGAGGCAGAGAGGTACAAGGAGTGAATTTTAGAGCTGGTACACAAGGTATTGGGAGAAAGTGAGGGCTGCAGATACTGGAGATCAGAGTCAAAGAGTGTGGTGCTGGAAAAGCACAGCAGGTCAGGCCGCATCCGAGGAGCAAGAGAATTGACGTGTCAGACATAGGCCCTTCATTCCTGATGAAGGGTTTATGCCTGATATGTCAATTCTCCTGCTCCTCGGATGCGGCCTGACCTGCTGTGCTTTTCCAGAATAAGGGAATGGTTCTGACCTGGCTAATGTTGAAGATTCCATTGTGTTTCACCCCCTCTGGCAAAGTTTAAAGGTAGAGCAGCTCTGAATATCAAGGGAGACAGATCTACCAACCAGATCTCCTCATAGTCTCAGTACGATGTCTATTCGATCATCGTAACCTGTATCTGATTGTTACCATGCTTCATCTTAATGGACAGAGCCCATTCTCACTATAGTTATAGACCAGGCTAGACTGCCTGAAAATATTTCCAGAAAGTAGCCTAGACCCCAAAGTTTTCTTATTTTAAAGGTAGATGTGAAGTGGATATTCCAGGTGTGATGCAACTGGTCAAACCACTCAGCTTTAAACAAAACAGAATTTATTTAAACACTATAATTGAAACAAGAACAAAATAAAAGTGGAATTTCGAATGCCTTAATTGACCCTATACCACAATTTAACTAATTAAGTGTTCCAATACAGTAACATCCCATAAACACATCCCTTGGCAAAAGGTAAATTCAAACACTGATTTTTATAGGCAGGAGGGGAAGCATCCTTAGAGAGTTTTCAGAGACAGTCAGAGGAATCCTTTACTGAAGCTTGCAACTGTCTGGGACTCACACACTTTGTGACTGCAACAGCTAAAAGAACTAGAAAAAAAAATGTGAACTGGGAGAATTGGCCATTCCCTTTGTGAAACTGCTAAACTCCCTAGATTCCTCGGTACCTCTTCAAAAAAAATACCAAGGACAAAATGACCTTTTTAAAGTGACAGCATGGTCACACTACACTGTCTGCTGCTTTCTGTATCACTTTGGATAAAGCAGGCACTATAGATCTCAACTAAGTAAAAACAATGACTGCAGAGATGCTGCCTGAACTGCTGTGCTCTTCCAGCACCACTAATCCAGACTATAGATCTCAACCCTGTACGCAGAGCATGGTGCCAGCAAATCTAACTTATGGTGATCAAGAGTCTGGCCAGCTCATACAACGTGGTGAGCAGCAGAGGGTCTCTGATAATTACGCTTAGTCTCACTATTTCAAGACTTACAGCCTCAGAAACTCAAGAGTCTGGAATTAGATGAGAAGACATGCCTCAGAGGTCTATCAGTCAGGAGGAGATTACGGGGGGAAGAATGAGGACGTGGAGGAATTGAAAAACAAGCATGGAAATTTAAATATCCAAACATTCCTTGACTGGCAGCGAACAGAGAGCAGATAGAAGCAGGGAGGCCTTTTTACTTCTCCAAAATGAATGGTAGGACAGGCCTATGAAGAAAGGTTGGACAATCTGAGCTTGTATTCTCTCGAGTTTTAAAGAATGAGAGACAATCTCTTTGAAACCTCCAAAGATACCAGCTAGGACCAAGATGAGGAGCATTTGTTTGCTTAGAAGGTAGTGAGACTTTGAAATCCTCTACTCCAGAGGACTGTGGTAGCTGTCCTTGAGTATAGTTAACGTAGAGGTTGATCCTTGTTTTGATTACCAATGACATAAAGGGCTATGGGAATACTGTGGGTAATGGCATTGAAGAGTTCAATCAGCCATGATTGTATTGAATTGCAAAGCCAGCTCAATGGGCTGAATGGCCTACTCCTGAGCATATACTCTATGCTGCCATCCTCCTGTGTTCCTATGTTCCTGTATATAGTGCAAAGTATCCAAAATTGGGGTCAAGGAATGCAATCAAACAAAATTTGACATGGAGTCAAATGGGGCCATGTTAGGAAAGGTGTTCAGAACGTAACCAATGAATAGATTTTACGGAGCATCTTTTAGGAAGTCACTGATTTCACCAGATCACCGACTAATCAACTGACTGTTGAAGACCTATGAATGGTTTGGAATGAAACCTGCCGTTTATTATGTTCAAGAGTTTTCCTAAAGAGAGTAAATGTCAGAGTAAAACAATTTGAGATCAGATTGAACCAGCTTATCTGACCACTATCTCCCAGTTCCAAAAGTGAATTATTGGCTTGTTTGATAAAGGTTTCCAGGTGAAAAGGTCTGGAAGAAAACTTGCCCAACACCCTACAATGCCAAAGCTTTTCAAACTTACCCCCAAAATACACCTCCCTGAGTCTATATTCCAGTTTCCTTTTTATATAGTTTCCTGCACATTCCTCAGCTCCTGACTCCCCAAAGCCTGTCCACCATCTACAAGACACAAGTCAGGAGTGCGATGGAATGCTCCCCACTCGCCTGGATGGATACAGCTCCAAAAATCCTCAAGGAGCTTGACACCATCCAGGACAAAGTAGCCCGCTTGATTAGCACCATATTCACTCCCTCCAACACTGATACTCAGTATAAATAATGTGCGCCAACGATAAGATGCACTGCAGAAATTCACCAAAGCTCCTTAGACAGCACCTTCCATGACCACTTCCATCTACAAGGACAAGGGCAGCAGATACATAGGAACACCACCACCTGCAAGTTCCCTTCCAAGTCACTCACCATCCCAACCAGGAAATATATCACCATTCTTTCAATGACGCTGGGACAAAATCCTGGAATTCCCTCCCTAAGGGCATTGTGGGTCAAACCACAGCACATGGACCACAGCAGTGGTTCAAGAAGGCAGCTCACCCCCACCTTCTCAAGGGGCAACTAGGGATGGACAATAATTGCTGGCCCAACCAGTGACAACAAATGAATTTTTAAAAAAAAATTAGTTGTTGTTTTCCTACGCTTCTCAGGAATTAAAAAACCTCTTAATAATTTTTCAAGTTTGGTGTATGTCCCTTGAAAATGTTAATGCTGGTTGTTGCAATATCCTGCATTTTGAGGATGAGGTGTCAAAGGTTTTAGATTAGATCACCTACAGTGAGGAAACAGACCATTTGGCCCAACAAGTCCACACCAACCCTCCAAAGAGTAACCCACCCAGCCCCATTCCCCTACACGTATCCCTAGCTAAACTAATGCACCTAACACTATAGACAATTTAGCCTGGCCACGTCACCTGACCTGCACATCTTTGGATTGTGGGAGGAAATCGGAGCACCCGAAGGAAACCCATGCAAACACGGGGAGAATGTGCAAACTCCACACAGTTGCCCAAAGCTGGAATTGAATGTGGGTCCCTGACGCTGTGAGGCAGCAGTGCTAACCATTGAGCCACCATGCCACCCCAGGTGTTCAGAAGCCATTGAATTGCCTCACAGTGGGATTTGAAGTATGGTTATCACAAGCAACAAGAAGAGGTCTTTTCACTGCTTTGCAGTCAAAATGTTGAAACCGATGAGCTCATTTTGGAAAAAAAAATGAGGATTGTGAACTTTGACCTCTGGGCATTTTCCACATTATGGGATGAGCATTTTGCCAGGGAATTGAAGAGACAATAACACATTGTGTGAGCAAACTGATATGTCATCTACTGGGAAAAGATCCACCGCTGGAGGGATGTGGAAGAAAAAGATGTCGAAAGTGTTTGTCCATCTTTTCGAACAACTGGAGTCTTTGCAAAATTGCCTTTGTGCTTTGTCAATGGAGGCATTGTTGAGCTCTTGTCAAAATAAATCTATCTGTTCAGATTTGGCAAATTAACTCTGAAATATTGGCTCAAGCCAAAAGTCAATGTCTGGTTTATGGAAGAATACATTAACATAGTCGAAGGGCCAAGGATTGGCAGAGTGCCAGGGATTGTTAGAAACTGGAGGAGGTAGGAAAGGGCAGTGCAAGACTTACCCAGGAAATAAAGAGAATCCATACTACTGGATTAGTGATGCTGGAAGAGCACAGCAGTTCAGGCAGCATCCAACGAGCAGCGAAATCAACGTTTCGGGCAAAAGCCCTTCATCAGGAATAAAGGCAGTGAGCCTGAAGCGTGGAGAGATAAGCTAGAGGAGGGTGGGGGTGGGGAGAGAGTAGCATAGAGTACAATGGATGAGTGGGGGAGGAGATGAAGGTGATAGGTCAAGGAGGAGAGGGTGGAGTGGATAGGTGGAAAAGAAGATAGGCAGGTTGGACAAGTCCGGACAATCAAGGAGACAGTGCTGAGCTGGAAGTTTGAAACTAGGATGAGGTGGGGGAAGGGGAAATGAGGAAGCTGTTGAAGTCCACATTGATGCCCTGGGGTTGAAGTGTTCCGAGGAGGAAGATGAAGCGTTCTTCCTCCAGGCGTCTGGTGGTGAGGGAGCGGCGGTGAAGGAGGCCCAGGACCTCCATGTCCTCGGCAGAGTGGGAGGGGGAGTTGAAATGTTGGGCCACGGGACGGTTTGGTTGATTGGTGCGGGTGTCTCGGAGATGTTCCCTAAAGCGCTCTGCTCGGAGGCGCCCAGTCTCCCCAGAATCCATACGAGGCAGGGGTGACAAAGGGAAGCAGGCTAAGTAAAGACTAACACCTCAACAAATCTCGGTATGAGAACTTCAAACTGACCTCTCAGAGATAATAACATAGATTTGATGTATGGTTTGGCTTTTCAGCCCTTTGAGCTTCATGCAATAAAAATAAGATCATGGCCAATCCTTTGTCTCAACTTCACCTTCCAATATCCCTTAAGTCCCCAAATAAATCTAGAAACTCAAAAGAATAGAAGGCAGACAAAATCTTGTATATATAGTGTCATAGATTCATACTGCACTGGAACAGACCCTTTGGTCCAACCAGTCCACACCAACCATGTTCCCAAACTAATCTCATCCCACTTGCCTGCACTTGACCCAGATCCCCCCAAACATTTCTTCTTCATGAACTTATCCAAATGCCTTTTAAACATCGTAACTGTACCCGCATCCATCACCTCCTCTGGAAGTTCATTTCACACACGCATCACTCTCTGTGTAAAAATATTGCCCCTCGTGTCCTTTTAAAAGCTTTCTCCTCTCACCTTAAAAAAAATACCCCAAGTCTTGAAATTCCCCACTCTAGGGAAAAGGCACCTGCCATTCATCTTTGTATACCCCTCAAGACTTTAAAATCCTCTGTAAGGTCATCCCTCAGCCTCCTAATCTCCAGTGGGGAAAAAATCCTGGTCTATTGAGCCTTTTTTTTATAACTCAAGCCTTTCATTCCAAGCTTTTCTGAACCCTCTCCAATTTCATAATATCGTTTCCATAGCACGTTATCCAGAATTGCGCAATACTCTAGAAGATGCCTTACCAACGTCTTGTACAACATCAACATGACGTCCCAACTCTGAAACTCAAAGGTCTGAGCAATGAAGGTAAGTGTCCAAACACCTTCTGACCCACCTTGCCTACACCTGACGCAAATTTTATTCTATGGCAGCTTTCATGATCTCAGGGTGTCCAAGAAGCACATTACAGTCAAGGCAATACTTTTGAAAAGTGTGGTCACTTGGTAATGCAGGAAACGCAAAACACATTCGTGCACAGGAAGCTCCGATAAACAGTGATGCCATATTGGCCAGATAATGGGCTTTTTTTGTTGATGATATTGAGTATGGGATTAAAATTACCCAAGGTACTGGCAAGAACCCTTCTGCCCTTCTTTACAACAATAACATAGGGTAATTTACAGGCACCTTGATGTTTAGAAGATGGTACCTCTGACAGTGCAGCACTCCCTCAGTGCTGCAATGCATCAGCCTCAATAATGTGGGGAAACCAGAGACGTGAGAGTTAAACTTATCATACTCTGCCGACACACAGAACTGCACAATAAAAAATGTATGTACAAATCTCAAGCTGGTCTCCTCAATGTGGAAATGGGATTTTGTCTCTGCAAGAACAGCACAATAGTTGCTTTTACTCTAAAACTGTCGTGAACAGCTGGCATGTTGGTAAGGATGAAATCAAACATTTCTTTTCCATCTTGCTGGTTCCCTCACCACCTGCTGCAGGCCCAGTCCAGCGCCTGTGTCCTTTCCAACTCAACCAACTCGACCACTGATAGTGCTGCTGAGGTAAACTTGGGGAAAACATTGAAGTTGCCACCCAGGGTACATTCTCGGTGCTTCCCCCAAGTGTTGCTCATCAGCCGAGGGAGGATGGTATGTGGTCACCTGCAGGAGGCTTCCTTGCCCATATTTAACCTGAAGCCCGGAAATTTAGTTGGATCTGGAGTCAGTCTTGAGGACTTTCAGAGTAACTGCCTCCTGAGAGGGCATAGGTTTAGGGTGAGAGGGGAAAGATATAAAAGAGACCTAAGGGGCAACTTTTTCATGTAGGGGGTGGTACATGTATGGAATGAGCTGCCAGAGGAAGTGGTGGTGGCTGGTACAATTGCAACATTTAAGAGGCATTTGGATGGGTATATGAATAGGAAGGGTTTGGAGGGATATGGGCCGGGTGCTGGCAGGTGGGACTAGATTGGGTTGGGATATCTGGTCGGCATGGACGGGTTGGACTGAAGGGTCTGTTTCTGTGCTGTACCTCTCTATTAATCTATGACTATATATCACTGTGCTGCCACCTCTGCTGGGTCTGCCCTGCCAGTGAGGCAAAAGTGGGTACAGCAGATGCTGGAGACTAGAGTTAAGATTAAAGTGGTGCTGGAAAGGCACAGCAGATCAGGCAGCATCTGAGGAGCAGGAAAATCATTGTTTTGGGCAGGAGCCCTTCATCAGTGAGACAGGACATGTGCCTGGATAGTAATAGTGGTGTCCGGGACATTGTCTGTCAGGTATGGTTCCATCAGTATGGCTATGTCAGGCTGTTGCTGGAATCGTCTGTGAGACAACTCTCCCAGTGTTGAAACTAGTCCCCAGATGTTAGTGAGGAGGACTTTGTAGGGTCAGCAGGACTGTGTTTGCTGGAACCATTTCCATTGCCTCACTTACTACGAGCTTTCGTTCCTTCTTTGAGGCATTTCATTGGTTGACGCAACTGATTGGCTGGGTAAAAAACAAGGCCTGCAGATGCTGCAAACCAGATTCTGGATTAGAGTGGTGCTGGAAAAGCACAGCAGTTCAGGCAGCATCCGAGGAGCAGGAAAATCGACGTTTCAGGCAAAAGCTCTTCATCTGTATTCCTGATGAAGGGCTTTTGCCCGAAACGTCGATATTCCTGCTCCTCGGATGCTGCCTGAACTGCTGTGCTTTTCCAGCACCACTCTAATCCACGACTGATTGGCTTGTTGTACCGTTGGGAGTAAATGTGGTGCGGGAGTAGTGTCCCAACCTCTGGACTGGGAGCCCCAGGCTTGTGTTCCACCTGCTCCAGAGGCGTGCAATGAAATCTCTGAATACGTTGATTGGAAAATGCAAGCCACATTACAGTGGGTCTGGAGTCACGTGTAGGCCAGACTGTGTAAGGTGAGCAGTTTGCCTCTCCTAAAGAACAGTAGTAAGGCAGATTTTTATGACAAATATTTCGTCTTCCCTGTGAGACTCCTAATTTTAGATTTTTATTTAACTGAGCTCAAATCTCACCGTTGGAACTGATGGGGTTATAAGTCCATGCCCCTAGGAGCATTACTTGGGGCTATAGAAATTAACAGAGTGACAATGCCACTACTCCATCGCATCACCAACTCTCAGGTGGATAGAGTAGAATCAAAGTTAGTGAGCCAGAAGAAAAAATAGAAAATAAAATTAAAAAGGTGAGGGAGTCTGTAAAAGAATGCGTAAATACACTAACCACCACTGAAGCTTCGACATTGAACAAGCTGCAACACATCATATCTCTGAAACATCGGAGAATTAAAATTATCTTTAGTGTCACACAGTGAGTACAGTGAAAAGTTTACAAGTCACCATAACAAAGGTACCAAGGTTCAGCATCTTCAGTACAAATTCTGAGGGAAAAACATTAGAAAAATACAAAAACAAAAAGACCAGCAATAAATTATAAAAATAGAGAAACAAGAGTTCAGAATAACAGTCCTTCCATCCCAAATCACATCGGGATTCACCTCAAGACCACGAGGACTGGGAGTGAGGGTCCGTGCTGAGGCTGGGAGTGAGGGTCCACGCTGAGGCTGGGAGTGTGGGTCCGTGGTGAGGCTAGGAGTGAGGGTCCACGCTGAGGCCGGGAGTGACGGTCCACGCTGATGCTGGGAGTGAGGATCCACATTGAGGGTGGGAGTGAGGGTCCGTGCTGAGGCTGGGAGTGAGGGTCCACGCTGATGCTGGGAGTGAGGGTCCACATTGAGGGTGGGAGTGAGGGTCTGTGCTGAGGCTGGGAGTGAGGGTCCACGCTGAGGCCAGGAGTGAGGGTCTGTGCTGAGGCTGGGAGTGAGGGTCCACGCTGAGGCTGGGAGTGAGGGTCCATGCTGAGGCCGGGAGTGAGGGTCCACGCTGAGGCTGGGAGTGAGGGTCTGTGCTGAGGCTGGGAGTGAGGGTCCACGCTGAGGCTGGGAGTGAGGGTCCACGCTGAGGCCAGGAGTGAGGGTCCACACTGAGGCTGGGAGTGAGGGTCCATTCTGAGGCCGGGAGTGAGGGTCCACGCTGAGGCTGGGAATCAGGGTCCACACTGAGGCTGGGAGTGAGGGACCACACTGAGGCTGGGAGTGAGGGTCCGGCTGAGGCCAGGAGTGTGGGTCCACGCTGAAGCTGGGAGTGAGGGTCCATGCTGAGGCCGGGAGTGAGGGTCTGTGCTGAGGCTGGGAGTGTGGGTCCACGCTGAGGCTGGGAGTGTGGGTCCGTGGTGAGGCTAGGAGTGAGGGTCCACGCTGAGGCCGGGAGTGACGGTCCACGCTGATGCTGGGAGTGAGGATCCACATTGAGGGTGGGAGTGAGGGTCCGTGCTGAGGCTGGGAGTGAGGGTCCACGCTGATGCTGGGAGTGAGGGTCCACATTGAGGGTGGGAGTGAGGGTCTGTGCTGAGGCTGGGAATGAGGGTCCACGCTGAGGCTGGGAGTGAGGGTCCACGCTGAGGCCAGGAGTGAGGGTCCACACTGAGGCTGGGAGTGAGGGTCCATGCTGAGGCTGGGAGTGAGGGTCCACGCTGAGGCTGGGAGTGAGGGTCCACATTGAGGGTGGGAGTGAGGGTCTGTGCTGAGGCTGGGAGTGAGGGTCCACGCTGAGGCTGGGAGTGAGGGTCCACATTGAGGCCAGGAATGAAGGTCCACACTGAGGCCAGGAGTGAGGGTATACACAGAGGCCAGGTGTGAGGGTCCGTGTTAAGGTTGGGAGTGAATATCCGCACCGAGGCCGGGAGTGAGGGTATACACCGAGGCTGGGAGTGAGGGTCCACACTGAGGCCGGGAGTGAGGGTCCACACTGAGGCCAGGAGTGAGGGTGCACACTGAGGCCGGGTGTGAGGGTCCACACTGAGGCCGGGAGTGAGGGTGCACACTGAGGCCAGGAGTGAGGGTGCACACTGAGGCCGGGTGTGAGGGTCCACACTGAGGCCGGGAGTGAGGGTGCACACTGAGGCCAGGAGTGAGGGTCCACACTGAGGCCAGGAGTGAGGTTCCACACTGAGGCCGGGTGTGAGGGTCCATGCTGAGTCCGGGAGTAAGGGTCCACACTGAGGCCGGGAGTGAGGGTCCACACTGAGCCGGGAGTGAGGGTCCGGCTGAGGCTGGGAGTGGGGGTCCATGCTGAGTCCGGGAGTAAGGGTCCACACTGAGGCCGGGAGTGAGGGACCACACTGAGGCCGGGAGTGAGGGTATACACTGAGGCCGGGTGTGAGGGTCCATGCTGAGTCCGGGAGTAAGGGTCCACACTGAGGCCGGGAGTGAGGGTCCACACTGAGGCCGGGTGTGAGGGTCCATGCTGAGGCTGTGAGTGAGGCTCCACACTGAGGCCAGGAGTGAGGGTATACACTGAGCTGGGAGTGAGGGTCCGGCTGAGGCTGGGAGTGGGGGTCCACACTGAGACCGGGAGTGAGGGTCCACCTGAGGCCGGGAGTGAGGGTCCACCTGAGGCCGGGAGTGAGGGTACACACTGAGGCCAGGAGTGAGGGTCCACCTGAGGCCGGGAGTGAGATTCTGTGCTGAGCCCAGGAATGTACTGCCACAGAATGTCTTGAAGCGAAGCCATGATCTCACCGGGAGTATGAGGTTAGGTCCATGTGCTGTCTCATTGCCCAACTCACTCAGTATGTGACAGAAAGCAATTTCAGATCAATCCTGTTAAAAATATTAACCATGCGGGAGCAGTGACAGAATATGTCAATGCTCAGGGGATATAACATGTTTACTCTGCCTCAAAGGTGGCTGCAGAAGAAAGTGGTTAGCTAGGTAACCATTGACCTGAAAAACTGCATGTAGTTAGTTTCTGTTAACGATTCTAAAAGGTACTGTGAGCTCAGGAACACAGGGACAGGAGAAGGTCTCTAACCTCCTCACACTTGTTGGACTGTGGCCGATCTATGATCTAACTCCATACCCACATTTGTTCCAAATCCCTTGACACCTTTAATTAAGAAAAATGCATCAAATGCAGTTTAAAAATTAACATTAATCGAACATCCATTGAGAATTCCAAAGTTCACCCAGCTTGCGTGTGTAGGAATGGTTCCTAACTTCACTCCTGAAGAGGTATAATTCTAATTTTTAGATTGCTCCCCTCATCCAACACTCTCCCGTTAGCAGAACGAGCTTCTCAGAATCAACCCTATCTGGTCTCCTTAATCTCTTGTAATGTTTGAATTTGCTGCTGCTTTCTCAAGGATAATTAGAGATGGACAATAAATGCTGGCTTTTAAAGAGCATCTGGGTGCAAACATAAGATCTCAAAATCTTAGCTACCTCAGGATTTATATTCTGGCACATTTCCATAGAAGTAACATGGTTACTCTCAACCAGCTTCTGTGGGTTAGTTAGAACGAGGGTGTAAGATTAGATTAGATTAGCACTACAGCATGGAAGCAGGCCCTTCGGCCCAACAAGTCCACACTGATCTTCCGAAGAGTAACCCACCCAGACCCATTCCCCTGCCCTACATTTACCCCTGACTAATGCACCTAACACTATGGGCAATTTAGCACAGGCAATTCACCTAATCTGCACATTGTTTGGATTGTGGAAGAAAACCGGAACACCCAGACGAAACCCACGCAGACATGGGGAGAATGTGCAAACTCCACACAGACACCAGAGGCCAGAATTGAACCTGGGTCCCTGGCGCTGTGAGGCAGTCGTGCTAACCACTGAGCCACTGTGCCGCCATGAGCTGTGTTGGTTATTATTATTCATTCACAGATATACATGTCACTGGCTGGGTCAGCACTTATTGCTCAGAGGGCAGTTCAGAGTCATATATCGATCAGACCAGGTAAGGATGGCAGATTTCCTTCCTTGAAGGCCATTAGTGAACCAGTTGGACTTTTACAATAATTGACATTGACAGTGGTTGTATAGTCACCATTTGGCTAGCTTTAAATTCCAGATTTTTGTTGAATTCAAATTTCACCATCTGACATGGCGGATTTGAATCCGTGTCCCCAGAACATTAGCTGGGGTCTGTGAATTACATTCTCATGTGTTTAAGTGCTGTGACTCACACTTTGGAGTCAGATGATGTCAATTCAAATCTCACTTGGTGCTCATTAGGGTGGGATGTTTTGAGCACTACTGAGTGTGGTTTTGACTCAGTTAGTAGCATTTTTGTGTCTTATTCCAGAGTTTACATCATGTCCCATTGCAGAGTGCTGAGGACAAGATCCCTGAGCTGATACTTGAGTGTAGTACTGAGGGAACGCTATGTCATCACAAGTGCCATTGTTTGGATGACATGTTAAAAATAGGCTCAGTCTCTCTTCTTGGGGGATCTAAAAGATTCCAAGGTATTATTTAAAGTGAAGAGAAGAAGAATTCTGTCCCAGCCAATATCCCCTAAGCCACGTCTGCAAAAAGAAAACAGTTTACAGAGTCTTAGAGTTGTTAAGCACGGAAACAGACCTTTCGGTCCAACACGCCCGTGCTGACCAGATATCCTAAATTAATCTAACTCCATTTGCTAGCAATTAGGAAATTGACCAGTCTGTTAATATCTATGCATTTGTTTGTGAAAGATTTTGACTTGCACTGTTCCTTTTTAGGATCGCTACACTTTGGAAAGAGGTTGATCGGCAGGAGGCTGGAAGAACACAACAAGCCAGGCAACATCAGGAGGTGGAAAAGTTGATGTTTTGGGAGTAACCTTTCCCACAATGTTGACTTCCCCATCTCCTGATGCTGCCTGGCTTGTTGTGTTCTTCCAACCTCCTGCTTGTCTACCTTGGATTCCAGCATCTGCAATTTGTTTTTGTCTCTGACCACTTTGGAAAGAGGCTATTCAGCCCATTGCCTATGCATCAACCCTCCTAAAAGGATCCCACCCAGCCCCAGCCCTAGCCCATCCCCATAACCCCACATTTAGCATGGCCAGTCCACCTAACTTCCAACCTTCACATCTTTGGACTGTGAGAGGAAACAAGGTCACTGTCACTGGTTTGCAGGCCATTCTGATTTGCTGCTCAGTGGCATTCATGTTCAGTGCTTAGATGCTTTATGCATTTGCAGTCTGGGACTCACAGGCCTAAGCAGCTCTGTTGTTCATTTGTAAGATCACTGACAAACTTCAAACTTTGCCACTTATTACTCCCAGACAGATCTCACAGTGACTACCAGCAACAAAACTCAAAACAACTTATACTGAACTGAAGGTATAAAACTAGAAGCTATAAGACTAATTCAATGCCATATTGCATTCATTCTTTGAACAGACCCAGTGAATGTTAAACTCCTGATAAGTAAGATACTGATCTGATGATCTTGACTTCCTCTGTTATTTTGTTCCTATTTTACTATTTTTGCTTTTCACATGGAAAAGTGATTGTAAAACTTACTTCAGTCCAGTAGAATTTTTAAATAAAAAGACCTTGGCCACTCTCCAATTTGTTAGCTAAAAATCACACAACACCAGGTTATAGTCCAACAGGTTTAATTGGAAGCACTAACTTTCGGAGCACTGCTCCTTCATCAGGTGACTGTGGAAAATTGGATCATGATCACGGAATTTGTAGCCAAAAGAGTCCAGTGTCATGGAAATGTGATACATGAAACAATTTTAGATTAAATCTTCCATCTTTTAGAATGGGTTTCTGCGCTTTGGTTTGTTAATCCCTGAATTTGTTTTTATTTACCTTCACAAGAATGCCATCCAAATGCAGAGCTTTTCTAACAATAGGTGTGAATTCTGTCTGGGTCCCAATGTTGAGTCAGACTGACATTTTTCTAAGAAAAGCTCTGCATTTAAATTACACTCTTGAGAAGGTAATTTATAGATTAGGCATGTAGGTTAGGGTGGATTGGCTGTGCTAAATTACCCATAGTATCCAGGGTGTGCAGGTTAGGATGGATTAGCCATGGGAAAATATAGAGTCAGGGGGTGGGTATGGGTGGGGTGCTCTTCGAAGGGACAGTGTAAAATAGATGGGCCGAATGGCCGACTTCCACACTGTCGGGATTCTATTACTCCCCCCACAAAGGAGCATTTTATCTGCATTAACCCTGTCAAGCCCTTTTCAGAATACTACTGGCTTCAATAAAATCACTTCTGGTTCATAGGTACAGCAGAGAAACAGACCCCTCAGTCCAACTCGTCCATGCTGACCAGGATGCCCAAACCAAACTAGTCCCACCTGCTCGCAGCCAGCCAACACCCCTCCAAACCTGCTCACTCATGCACCCATCCAAATGCCACCCAAATGCTGCAACTGCATTTGCATCCACCACCTCCTCAGCAAGCTCACCCCACACGAAAATCACCCTCCCCAAAAGGGTGGCACGGTGGCTCAGTGGTTAGTACTGCTGTTTCACAGCACCAGGGTCCCGGGTTTGATTCCAGCCTTGGGCGATTGTCTGTGTGGAGTTTGCACATCCTCCCCATGTCTGTGAGAGTTTCAGTCCAAAGATGTGCAGGTCAGGTGAATTAGCCATGTTAAATTGCCCATAGTGTTAGGTACAATAATCACAGGGAAATGTGTCTCGGTGGGTTACTTTTTGAAGGGTTGGTTGGACTGAAGGGTCTGTTTCCACACTGTAGGTAATCTAATCTAAAAACACTGGCCCTCAGATTTCTTTCAAATCTCTTCCCTCACATCCCAAAGAAATATACCCCCTAGCTTTGAGCTCCAAATCAATTTGTTAGCCACATCGCAACAGTCTTTACACTTCAGAAAGACTTGAAAACTTTTGAGATCATAAAAGGTGCTGGAGAAATACAAGTCTTTCTTTCTTTCCATTGAAGACATAGTTTGCTAATCACCTCACCCCTGGAGTCATGTTGTTTATCCAACGAGTGACAATGTACGTGATGATTCAATGAGATGAGCGTGAGGACTGCAGATGCTGAAGATCAGAGTCAAGATTAGAGTGGTGCTGGAAAAGCACAGCAAGGCAGGCAGCATCCGAGGAGCAGGAAAAATCAATGTTTTGGGGAGGAGCCTTGATGATTCGATGAGCAAATTGTACATGATCAATTGTCAAATCCTGGTCAGGATTCTGATGCCTGTTTGCATCAGTCGTGTAATCCTATTTTCTAGTCTAAGTGTCTAAAATCGAGACCTCCACCTGGAGGTAGGGGCTACCTTCAGAGCACAATCATCGAAGGTAGATAAAAGCCATGAAGGGAAGATCTCACAGCCAGAAACTTTGAAGGGGACCGACCCCTCAGATGAAGGCATTGTCTTGTAAGGAAAGGTGGGACAGATTGGACCTTACTCATCGACGTTTAGAATAATGAAAAATGATCTTGTCAAAATGTAGCAGTCGTTGAAGGGTATTGACAGGATGGAGGCTGAAGGGATATTTCCCTTGTGCGGAAGTTCGGAACGAAACAGCACGTTTCGTTAAAATTAAGGTCTTCCGTTTACTATGGAGATAAGAAGAAGTTCTAGTCAGTGGACGGGCGTCAGAGTTTAGAATTCTCTTCCTTGGTGAGAAGTAGAGGTGACATCATTGAATATAGTCACAGTTGAGATAAACAGGTATTTGATCAAGAAAGGATTCGATGGTTATGCGACGCAGAGAATAAAGAAGAGGTTAGGTCACAATTGGACCAATCAAGATCCCATTGAACGAGGGAGTAGAATTGAGGGGCTGAATGGCCCCTCTTATATTCTTATATTCATTGTCCTCTAGCACACAAAAGTGGCCAAATGGTCAAACGAAGGCTACTGCACTCAATCTAGAGGAGAGATCTCCTCCTCCACCTACCCCCACCGCCCACTCCCAAAACCCTTTAGCTCAGAAAACAACCTTTAAGTTTCTCCATCGTTTAAAACAACAACCAAGCTGCACTAATGAGCTCCAATCTGTCCAGGCTCAGCGATTTTCAAATTGAGAACCGCTTTCACGCTGTCTCTCACCCTCCAGCCAGCTCCTCAAAGGGCTTACTGAGCCATTAATGGGAGGAGAGCAGGTACCCTGCACTCTCTCTTCATTGGCCTCTCCCTTTGAGAATGCCACCATGTTCTGGAGCAGAGTAAGGGGGTGCAGTTTGCGGTGCCAACCTCTGCTTACCCCCACCCAAGGGTGCAGTTTAAAAATGGCACCCACAGTCATCCTTGTATTCACTGTCCAACTCACCACTCATTTCCCAAGCACCCCATGGCAATTATAAACCATGGCTGTTTCACTGGAGGGGGGCATCAGACTCCTGACTGAAGGGTGTGTCTCATACAACTCCATCTCATCTCTTAAAGGAGATATTCCAACAGCCAGGCCCCTCTTAAAGAGGAAGTTCCAGGAAAAGGATGCGTTACCACTGGCACCAAACTCAAAATGGGAAATTCAAACGAACATGGCATTTCCTTGAGTCCATTCTGAACGCTTGAAGATAAGGTTAGGACATGACGTGTAGTGACATATTGAACTAACAAGGTGTGGAATAGAAACAATTCTCAATAGCCTGTAGCTGTGCGGCCAACATACCCACCCCATGGCCACTGACTTTGTGAAGATCACAGGTCTACAAGATGATACGGGCAGTCTCTCGCCAAAGGCTGGAAAATTCTGGAACAGGTAAGGGATTTGTGTCAAGCCTCCTGCCCTTATCACCATCCAACCTCTTCAAAGATTGACTCCGGCGGTGAAAGCTTTATCTGATCAGGAGAGATTGAGCGACTCAGGCCGGTACTTGCTAGAGTTTTAAAGGGTGAGAGGAGGAGAAAAGGAAGACTGCAGCTTCACGGTGGCTCAGTGGTTAGCACTGCTGCCTCACAGCACCAGG
The DNA here is from genome assembly GCF_047496795.1 of Chiloscyllium punctatum. Classification (NCBI taxonomy): domain Eukaryota; kingdom Metazoa; phylum Chordata; class Chondrichthyes; order Orectolobiformes; family Hemiscylliidae; genus Chiloscyllium; species Chiloscyllium punctatum. Next base: position 11,019,599 of record NC_092776.1, on the reverse strand, counting down.
GACCCGGGTTCAAGCCCAGCCTCAGGGCAACTGTCTGTGTGGAGTTTGCACATTCTCCCCATGTCTGCGTGGGTTTCATGCCACAGTCCAGGGATGTATATATGCCATGATGGGGGCTGAGTCAGGTGGGTTGCCCTTCAGAGGGTTGGTGTGGACTTGATGGGCTGAATGGCCTGCTTTCACACTGTAGGAGCTCTAATTAGTTTATGAGAAGGGGTAGCAGATTTAAAGCAGAGTTGAGGGGGAATTACTTCTTTGAAAGGGTCATAAATGTGTGGAAGTCCCTCCCCCAGTGTGTGGTGGGTGCTGAGACCCTGCATAGGAGGTAGACAGGTTTTTAGTTAGTGAATGGTTAAGGACAGTGGGCAGGAAAGTAGATCTGAGGCCGAGATGAGATGAGCCATGATTGTATTAAAAAGTGAAACAGGCTTGAGGGGCTGAATGGCCTTCTGCTGTACCTAGTTCTTATGCTGTTATCCCTCCTCATAAAGGTTTGGACCCCTCATTGTCAGGGCTCCAAGGCTGTACTGGTGAGATTGGGACTTGTTGATCCAACTGGGCATTGGGATTTGAGCCAACTTTAGCCCCAGCTCCCATCTACATCGGAGGGGTTGATGAAAGTTCCTGATGGCTTAAATCTTGCCCAGAAACGCTGATATGAGGTTGTTTCACAAGAAGCTGTGGAATGAGTGCAGATTTTTATGCGTGTTACATTTCACCCATGATAAATTTTATTTGAAACACAGATAGTAATGCACTGAATTTAGGCCAAAGTCATAACCTTCAAGGTTGCCTTTGTAAAGGACTTTTGACCGTAAATATAGTTTGAGTAATGCCTGTCTCATGGAAAAATTCACTGGAGCATTTACCCTCAAATGTTTCACTTATTTCAGTGAACACTATATCTCATGATTTAAATTTCAAGTTGTAATTAGAACTTGTTGTGGTGTGACACAAATTGAAAACAAATTGAAAATTGACGTCTGCCAGCCTCCTAGTTGCCAAGGCAATACAATAAACAAAAGAGATACAGTAAATACAAAGACTTGCATTTAGGTAGCACCTTCAGGATGCCTACAAAAGCTTCACAGGCAATCAAATACATTCAAAACGCTCTTGTAATGTCTTCAATTTGACAGAGCAAGCCCCTACGAACGGCAATATGAGGATGACCAGGTTATATGTTTTCTCATGCGAAGATTGGGGGACAAGTGCTGTCCAGGACTGTGGGGAGAACACCCCCTTCTCTTCTCTTCGAAATGGTACCATGGGATCTTTTCCATCTGCTGAAGAGGGATGACAGAAGCTTGGAGTAAAGGATTATCTGAAAGATGGCAGCTACATTAGTGCAGGACTCGCTCAGTCAGCTCGGTTTTGTGGGGCTTGGGTCTGAGTTACTCAGCTGGACTCGCACCACCTTTCCAAAATGATAACCATGTCTTTGTGGAGAAAGAAAAACAAAAAAAGAGGGGACTGATAAAGATATTTCACTCCCCGTGAATAAGCAAAGCCATTGTTCGCCAGTCTTTTGGCCCACATGGCAGTCTCTCAGTGCCCAAGCATGGCGGTCTCTTAGCCTGGCATGGTGGTCTCTCAGCCTGGTGTGGTGGTCTCTCATCCTGGTGTGGTGATCTCTCGGCCTAATATGGCGCTCTCTCAGCCTGGCATGACAATCTCTCAATGGCCCAGCATGGCACTCTCTCAGCCAGGCATGGCGGTCTCTCAGTGACCCAGCATGGTGATCTCTCAGCCTGATTTGGTGGTCTCTCATCCTGGTGTGGTGGTCTCTCGGCCTGGCGTGTCAGTCTCTCCGTGGCCCAGCATAGCGGTCTCTCAGCCTAGCGTGGCGGTCTCTCAGTGGCCCAGCATAGCGGTCTCTCAACCTAGCGTGGCAGTCTCTCAGTGGCCCAGCTTGATGTTCTCTCAACATGGCATGGTGATCTCTCAGTGACCCAGCATAGTGGTCTCTTGGCCTGGTGTGGTGATGTCTCAGCCTGTCACGGTGATCACTTGGCCCACCATGGTGGTCTCTCAGCCTGGCGTAACAATCTCTCAGTGGCCCAGCATGGCACTCTCTCAGCCTGACATGGCAGTCTCTCAGTGACCCAGCATGGTGGTCTCTTGGCCTGGTGTGGTGGTCTCTCAGCTCAGCATGGTGATCACTTGGCCCACTATAGTAGTCTCTCAGCCTGGTGTGGTGGTCTCTCAGCCTGGCATGGTGGTCTCTCAGCCTGGCATGGTGGTCTCTCAGCCTGGCATGGTGGTCTCTCAGTGATACATGGCAGCCTCTTGACCTGGTGTGGGCTCAACATGAACCTCTGGCTTGAGGTGATTCTTTGAAGAGCAGTCCCATTATGACCAAGCACTTAAGAAACACAGTAATTTTTGAACTTTCAGCTTTATTTCTTTATTTTCTACTTAAAATTTAGAAAGTCTGCAATGTGTAACTTTTAACCTCACAGTTGGTTCTGCTATAATGCATGTTTCTTCTATGTAATTGAGGAGTTTAAACCGTTATTTATAGAGCTCAAACTTCCCTTACCTGTATTGGCTATAACGTGACTCCAGTCCCTTTGGTTTAAATGGCGCAGCAATTATGTGATTTTCTTATAACACAGAATCACACAGGAACTGAACTTTTGTGTTATATCAGGAGAGTTTAACATTGTACAACAATCACTGCAATGTTTAACTTTTAACTTTGTTCCTTCTTCCTAATTTGTTCTTAAGATTCTGTACCCAGGTACCTGTACCCAAGATGGTGCCTTGTGTGACAACATTATACACTTTCCACTGTACTCCTGTGCTTAAGTATTTGAGTACGTGACAAGAAAATCCCAAATTTTAAAAAATGAAAAATAAAATAGCCACAGTCTCAATGAGGACGTGTTAAAGTGTTTCTATATAATTCTTCTCTTTGCTATTTGAGCTCTGGCAGGTTAGAAGGGTCTGCATTAAAACTGTAGGCAAAGGAAACCACACAATATTCTCAGGATATCATACAGCAGGTGATCTGACTGCATTTATCCCCATCAAGATATCTATACTGAATAGGGCAACACCTATCTCCTGGAATATTAGACGTGGCTAATGTAGCACGAAAAGATTTAACAGACATTTATTACAGCCCCTGATATGTGCATATGCTATAGTCACAGGTACAAATAATGTCTAAGGATGTGCAGGTTAGGGTGGATTGGCCATGCTAAATTGTCCATAGTGTCTAGGAATGTGCAGGCTAGATCGATTAGCCATGCGAAATGTGGGGTTGCAGGGATAGGTTCAGGGGCTAGGCCTGGGTAGGCTGCTCTTCGTAGTTCTTTTGTCTTTAGCTTTGGAGGGTTGGCATAGTCTCAATGGGCTGAATAGCCTCTTTCTATACTATAAGAGTTCTATGATTCTAGGCACTTCAGTGTGAGGGCTAATCTTAAGCTATTTGGTTATGAATAATTGCACATTCCCATCAGCATGTCATGCTTCAAGTGGGTCCTGTTAAGATGGAGTCAGAGTTCTTCATACTCTCCGGCCACATATGATAGCATTGCGATGATACCATGGGCATGTCTCCGAAAGGTACACTTGCAAAGTGAGACACCTCACAATTATGTATTTCAGCGCAAGTCATTGCAGCCTTGATTTCTCTGGTTCTTTGATCTGATTTGCTGCTGTTCTCTTGCTGTTTATTAATCCTGTGATTTATTTGCATGCTTCAATCACTCAACAGCTTAGAACATAGAAAAGTACAGCACAGAACAAAGCATCCCAGTTGGTTCAAGGGTGGAAAAGCTTTACAATCCACCAACGTTCCACACTGGAGGTGAGTGTTGGTGTGGACAAAGCCTACACATCTTTTTTTTTTAATCAGACCAATTTACGTGATTTCAGTTGAGCCTTTGCAAACATTTGAAGAGTTTAAATAGGAAATTAGTGATATTTGAGTTGTTGCAATTTTCAAGCAGTTAAAAAAAAATCACACAAGAATTAAACCCATTCACAAAACTGGACACATCCTGACCATTGCAAATCTCCTTCAATTGCATTCATTTGCCAGTCTTTTGATGAGGTTTTCAAGGTTAAACTGTATCTTTCAGGTCCAAAAGCATAAGCAGGAAGATGATGACCTAGAGGTATTATCGCTGGACTCTTAATCCAGAGACCCAGATGATGTTCTGGGGATCTGGGTTTGAATCCCTCCACAGGAGTTTTAAAAATTTCTGGAATTAAGTGTCTAATGATGACCATCATCAATTGTCACAAAAGCAATCTGGGTCACCAATGTCCTTTAGGGAAGGAAACTGCCATCCTTACCTGGTCTGACCCACGGCAATGTGATTGATTCTTAAATGCCCTCTGGGCAATAAGGGATGGGCAATGCAGACTGCCTAGCCAGTGGCATCCTCATTGTGTGAATGAATAAAGAAAAAAAAGCTTTCAAATAGAATGCCTACAGTGTGGAAACAGCCATTCAGCCCATCACGTCCACACTGACCCTCCGAACAGCATCCCACCCAGACCCGTCCCCCTCCCCTTTTCCATGATGAATGTACCTAACCCACACATCCCTGAACACTACGGGTAATTTAGTGTGGCCAATTCACCCTAAACTGCACATCTTCAGACTGTGGGAGGAAACCGGAACACCCGGAGGAAACCCACGCAGACACAGGGGGAATGTGCAAACTCCACACAGTCAGTCGCCTGAGGGTGGAATCGAACCCTAATCCAATGAGGCAACAATGCTAACCACTGATATTAAATATTAAACCAAATTCAATTTACTAAGAAACTGACTACTTTCCACAATGAAACCATTAAATCCTATGTCCCAAACTCCACATATATCCATTCTACAAACTCTCCCTCTGCCCCTTTGTGTTGAAAGCATCAGGTCATTTTTACATTCATCCTATTCCAGTACCTCCTTTAAGCCAAAACCTTTCTATATAACACCCTGTCACCAAGAAAATTAAGACAGCTTCTCCATTATGTCAAAGGAAGATTATAATTGCTCGAGTGAGTTTGATGTATTATTTCGTCAAACATATATTTCAGGAAGAGCTGAGCATTGAGTCAGATGAATCCATTGGAGTTTTTTCAAACCAGTTGGAAGTATTGATTTACATGATACAAAGATGGATCAGCCATTCTTTGGAAAGTTAAGCTTCTGACCAATTTGGTTCACTCATCATGACATGTTTTCCTGTTCCACTCATTGTGATCAATACTGGGAATATTTTTGTTGCCCCATATTCAGTCCATCTGTCCCAAGTATGCTTAGTCCCCCTCTGACATTAATTCATACACTTAGCCCATCTTCTACACACACAGACACTATCTCTCTCACACAAATACACACACATACACAAATATACACTCACACAGACACACTCTCACAAATAGCACACATACACAAACACACACACTTGCACAAACACACACTCTCGAACACACATGTGCTCTCACAAACACACAATCTCACAAACACACACACATACTCTCACAAACACACACACACTCACAAACACACTCTCACAAACTCACACTCTGACAAACACACACACATATTCTCATAAACACACACTCTCACAAACTCACACTCTGACAAACACACACTCTTAAACACACACACATATTCTCACAAACACACCCTCTCACAAACTCACACTCTGACAAACACACACACATACTCTCACAAACTCACTCTCACAAACTCACACACTCACAAACTCACACACTCACAAACTCACACTCTCTCTCACACACACACACACATACTCTCACAAACACACACACTCACACACACTCTCACAAACTCACACTCTCACAAACACACACACACTCTTACAAACTCACACACACATACTCTCACAAACTCACACTCTCACAAACTCACACTCTCACAAACACACACACACTCTCACAAACACACACACATACTCTCACAAACTCACACTCTCACAAACACACACATACTCTCACAAACACACACATATTCTCACAAACACACACTCTTTAACACACACACATACTCTCACAAACACACATTCTCACAAACACACACTCTCACAAACATACACTCTCAAAAACATATACATCCACACTATCTCACTCACACACTCGCAAACACGCAGACTCTCACAAACACACGAGTATACTCTCAAACACACTCTCACAACACACACACATACATGGAAGAGCCATGAAAACCTGCAGAGCAGATGGATTGCTAACTCCTGAAAAAGAAATGATAACTCATGTTGTGAAGTACCACTTTTCGCACCCCCACAAACACTGCAAACCACTCTGTAAGGATTCAATGACATGACCAAAACTGAGTTAGTATCTTCCAAGTTATCATTACTTGAATATAGTTCCTAACTGATCCAGTCTCTGTTCATACATCAGTCCTGCCATCCCAGGGATCAGTCTGATAAACCTTTATTGCATTCTCTCCATAAGGAGAACATCCTTCCTCAGATAAGGAGACCAAAACTCTACAAAATACTCAATAGCTGATAGGGAACAACTCCCTCAGGATCAGTTCCACCTCTGAAGTGTTTTTTTCCTATCTTGTTTTTAAAATTTAAATCCTCCTCCTTCACTCCATGGTCCTCACTTGAACAAATGGCACTACTTACAAGTAGTGTCCTATCACATTAAGTGCAGAGTTGGTTTAAGAGTTGAATATGCATATGTGCCAAGAGCTAGGATGTTGTCACATGACCAATTCTGTGCTGCGGCTCCCTGAACCAAGGATATATTTAGGTATTACTGTGTATTGTACAGGTTCATTCAGCTGTGAATAAAAATACAAGAGATCTTGAAGTAAATGGAATTCACATTCCTCATTGGTGGTACAAGGGAATCACTGCAGACTTTATCTCCTGAGTTGCTTAGTCAGATTTTGGTTTCTTTTAGCTGTCCTGACATCACTCTTTCTTTATTCTATCACCTGCAGAAGGGTGAGCACTGTGAAGCAGGTAGCAATGGAGAGGACTGGGCGAAGAGGGTGTACAGAGGAGGAAGGCAGTGACATTGGTGGCTTACTGATCGAGAGGAATGAAGGTTGTGGGAGTTTATGGCTTCTGACAACTGTGTAAGCTACGAGCAAAACTGCCTCAAGGCAAGATAGTCAAAGGAAGAACCTAGTGCGTTACTGACACCATGTGGAGGTTGATTGTAAATATTCCCTTCCTGTCTCCGCATGTTGGATCCGAAATAGACAATAGACAATAGACAATAGACAATAGATGCAGGAGTAGGCCATTCTGCCCTTCGAGCCTGCACCGCCATTCAATATGATCATGGCTGATCATTCCTAATTAGTATCCTGTTCCAGCCTTATCTCCATACCCCTTGACTCCACTACCTTTAAGAGCTCTATCCAATTCTTTCTTAAAAGAATCCAGAGACTGGGCCTCCACTGCCCTCTGGGGCAGAGCATTCCACACAGCCACCACTCTCTGGGTGAAGTAGTTTCTCCTCATCTCTGTCCTAAATGGTCTACCCCGTATTTTTAAGTTGTGTCCTCTGGTTCGGCACTCCCCCATCAATGGAAATATGTTCCCTCCTGCCAGAGTGTCCAGTCCTTTCATAAGCCTATACGTTTCAATCAGATCCCCTCTCAGTCTTCTAAACTCAAGGGTATACAGGCCCAGTCGCTTCAGTCTTTCCGTGTAAGGCAATCCTGCCATTCCAGGAATTGACCTTGTGAACCTACGCTGCACTCCCTCAATAGCCAGAATGTCTTTCCTCAAATTTGGAGACCAGAACTGTACACAGTACTCCAGGTGTGGTCTCACCAGGGCCCTGTACAGCTGCAGAAGCACCTCTTTGCTTCTGTACTCAATCCCTCTTGTTACGAAGGCCAGCATGCTATTAGCCTTCTTCACAACCTGCTGTACCTGCATGCTTGCCTTCATTGACTGGTGGACAAGAACACCCAGATCTCTCTGAACAGCCCCTTTACCTAATTTGATACCATTGAGGTAGTAATCTGCCTTCCTGTTCTTGCCACCAAAGTGGATAACCAGACATTTATCCACATTAAACTGCATCTGCCATGCATCTGCCCACTCACCTAACTTGTCCAGGTCACCCTGTAATCCCCTAACATCCTCATCACATTTCACCCTACCACCTAGCTTTGTGTCATCAGCAAATTTGCTAATGTTATTGCTGATACCATCTTCTATATCATTTACATATATTGTAAAAAGCTGCGGTCCCAGCACGGATCCCTGCGGTACCCCACTGGTCACTGCCTGCCATTTCGAAATGGAGCCGTTAATCACTACCCTTTGTTTCCTATTAGCCAACCAATTCTCTATCCAATCTAGTACTTTGCCCCCAATCCCGTGCGCCCTAATTTTACTCACTAACCTCTTGTGTGGGACTTTATCAAAAGCTTTCTGAAAGTCCAGGTACAGTACATCCACTGGATCTCCCTCGTCCATCTTCCGAGTTACATCCTCAAAAAATTCAAGAAGATTAGTCAAGCATGATTTCCCCTTCATAAATCCATGCTGACTCTGTCCGATCCTGTTACTATTATCCAGATGTGCCGTAATTTCAGATGTGCCGAAATGTTGCCTTAGCCAATGTGGTTGCCAATGGCGTTACCCACTCCTGTTCACAAACCACCCCTGACACCCCCCATTAGTGAGTACCAGAAATCTAATTTCAACGACAACCTTCACAAAGATCAAACCCCTGCTCACACATTATCCACGTATACACAGCTTCCTGACTGTAGAGGGAACCAGTGTGACATTTCCCCTCCCTAGCCCTGAAACCTGAAGAAGTTTATAGTGGGGGAGCATCAAAACGGTTGGAGGAAGGGAAGGGGTGGGGGGGAGGAGGTGGAGGAGGCAAGGGCTAGTATTATCTGCCAGCATCAGATGTTGGACCAGCCAAGAAACAGATGCCGATGCTGGAAATCTGAAACAACAACAGAAAGTGCTGGAGAAACTCAACAGGTCTGGCAGTGTCAGTGGAGACAGAAACAGAGTTAGCGCTCCAGGTTGGTGAACCTCATCACCACAACGTTCTTTGATGTCTCCTTGACTTCCGTTCCTAACCTCCACCCCCTCCATCCTCTGGACTCCCCCTCCCCACAGTCTTAAAGCATGGTTCGTTGCAACTTATTTTCTGCTTCATTCTTTGCCAGGAACTCAGAGCTCCTCATTCCTCCCATTCCTTCTCTCACGCTTCAGAGACCCTCACCCTTGTTTCTCAGTCAGGGGCTGTGGAGTCAAGATCCAGTTCAGAGGTTAAACCCAAAATCTAGGCTGACACACCCAATGCATTACCGAGGGAGTGCTAGACTGTTTGTGGGAATGATGCGGAGGTGTCCGTATTGGATTTGGGTGGACAAAGTCAGAAGTCAGACAAGACCAGATAATAGTCCAACAGGTTTATTTGAAATCACAAATTTCTGAGCATTGCTCCTTTATCACCAGGTTAGGATGGCAGTATCTTTACCTAGAAAAGTGCAGCAGGTCAGGCAGCATCCAAGGAGCAGGAGAATCGATATTTCGGACATGAGCCCTTCTTCAGGAATAACTGTTTGTATGGACACATTGCTCTAAGAATAAAGGGAGCCGACGCAACCTTTTACTTTCCTCATTCCTGAAGAAGGGCTCATGCCCAAAACGTCGATTCCCCTTGCTCCTTGGATGCTGCCTGGCCTACTGCGCTTTTCCAGCAACACATTTTCAGCTCTGTTCTCCAGCATCTGCAGTCCTCACTTTCTCCTAGTATCTTTACCTAAAGGACTTTACTGAGCTAGATGTGTTTTCTTCCTAACAATCAATCCATAGTCATCATTACACTCTTAATTCCAGATTTTCTTTATTGGAATTCAAGTTCCATCATCAGTCATTGTGGGATTTGAACGTGGCCCGCAGAACTTTATCCGGGTCTCTGGATTAACAGTGCAGCAATAGTTGACTCCTTCTTTCTGCGCTGTATGACTCTATTACCTACTGTTCAGTCACCACCTCATGTGTTACATACACAATCTAAACACACACTGTCCTTTCACAGAACACACAAAATATTAAGTTACCATTTGGCCAAATGATCTTTCAATAGGGCTGGCTTCATACCTTCTTTCATCTCATTTTGGCTGACCTAGCAAATTGAAAATCACACAACACCAGGTTATAGTCCAACAGGTTACTATAACTTGGTGTTGTGTGATTTTTAACTTTGTCCAACAAAGTCCAACACTGGCATCTCCAAATCATGACTAGCAAATTGAGGGTTACTACCTACAAAGGCTAAACCAACCCCCTGTCTGCCCTGTCAGTTAAAAGATCCCAAGGCACTATTTCAAAATGAAGCAAGGGAGATTGCCCTGGTGACCTGGATAATATTTATCCCTCGACCAACATCACAAAATCAGATTACCTGGGTATATATGTTCCTGTTGTGTTCTCAATGTTACAAGAGTTGGGCAAGGTGCTTTATAAACGTAAGTTCACACTTCCTTCCCTTCTACAACTTCCAAACTTTAAACCCAGGTTTGGTATTGCCTTACTAGTGCTATCTATTCGAGTGTCATCTTTTGCCCGTACACTTAACAACATTGGTGGTATCTCCCTACTCAGGTTTTCTCCATTGGGAGACAGTTAACTACCAGCTAAACCAATACAGGGAAAGTAAAAGGTTGCGTTGGCTCCCTTTATTCTTAGAGCAACGCGTCCATACAAACAGTTATTGAATTTGACAGCATTTAGTAGTTGACGTTCAAGTGCTCACACACTGACACAGGCCAGTTCTTTGTACAGTCTCCAGCATTCCTCTTAGGATTTGGAACAGGTAAGCATTGGTGCTTAAATCACACCTAAAAGGTAAGGTCTTCTTTCATAAACTGTAAGCCCCTCCAAATATTCGCTTCTCGGATGCTGAACAGATAACCCAGCACTTCAGTCATCTCTGAAAGCCAATAAAAAAACGGTGAAAATGTTAAGTACTATCTTAAAACATCATGGTAATGGAAGTGCTGGCAGAACTTTGGATTGTATAGTGTGCACGCATCGTGACTGTTAAATCTCTCCAAAGTATCCTGGGGATATAAAGTTTAACTTCAGCCGAGCTACAATTTAACAGGAATTCAAATGGATTTTAGACTAATCCCTGATTTCAACTTGGAGTCTTTGTAAATGATTGAGCTGCATAAGCCACAAGTGCAGGGGGGGGCAGCCATAACAAAGGTAGACAACTTTGCAGACAGTGCAGATGATATCTTAAAATTACAAAGAGATACTGATAGACTAAGTGAATGGATAAAACTGCGGCAGATAGAGTTCAATGTAAGTAAATGTGAGGCTACCATTTTAGACCGAGAAATGATTGATCAGGTTATTTCCTAGATGTAACAAGTTAAAGCAGTGAATGTCTGAAGAGACTTAGTGGTTCAGGTGCATAGATTGTTGATATGTCAGAAAATAATCAAGACAGCTAATGGAATGTTAGCCGTTAGACCAAGATGACTGGAGTACAAAGATGTAGAAGTTATGCTGCAGTTATACAAAATCCTGGTTAGACTCCATTTAGAGTACTGTGAGCAGATCTGGACACCACATCTTTGGAAGGATATATTGGCCTTGAAGAATTACAATGTAGACTTCCAAGAATGATCCTGGGATTTCAGGGTTTAAATTATAAGGAGTGATCATACATTTTCTCTAGAACCTAGAAGGTTAAGGGGTGACCTGATTGAAGACTTCGAAATATTAACAGGGAAAGATATGGTAGATAAAGATAAACTATTTCCACTGGCTACAGATAGTGAGGACAGCTGAAAAGATCATCGGGGTCTCTCGTCACTCCATTACAAACATTTACACCACACGCTGCATCCGAGAGGCTAGAGTCCACACCCCCCCCTCACTCAAATTCTTCTCCCTCCTGCCATCTGGCAGAAGTTACCAAAACATTCGGTCTCTCACAGTCAGACTGTGCAACAGTTTCTTCCCCCAAGCCATCAGGTTCCTTGACACAGTATGATCGGACTCTTTCCCATCTGAAATTCTTTGCACAACTTCGAATTGCTGCTAGAACAATGTTTTACTAATTATCATTCTTCTATTACACTGTAATGTGTATGTTTTGCACTTCTTATACACTTTATGCCATGTACGATTGTGTTGTTTGTGCTGTGCACGTAGCACACTCGGTCCTGAAGAAACACTGTCTTGTTTTTACCTTATCAGTTGTATATGGTAGAAACGAAATATAAAAGCTACTCTCTCTCTCTCTCTCTCTCTCACTCTCCCTTCCTCTCTCTCTCACTCTCCCTTGCTCTCTCTCCCTTCCTCTCTCTATCTCTCTCTCTCTCTATCTCTCTCTCTCACTCTCCCTTCCTCTCTCTCTCTATCTATCTCTCTCTCTCACACTCTCCCTTGCTCTCTCTCCCTTCCTCTCTCTCTCTATCTCTCTCTCACTCTCCCTTCCTCTCTCTCTCTCTATCTATCTCTCTCTCTCTCTCACTCTCCCTTCCTCTCTCTCTCACTCTCCCTTGCTCTCTCTCCCTTCCTCTCTCTCTCTCCCTATCTATCTATCTCTCACTCTCCCTTCCTCTCTCTCTCTCTCTCTCTCTCTCTCTCAGGATTCTAGAACTAGGGGGCACAGTCTGAGAATTAGGGCCATTCAGGAGAGATGTTATGAAGCACTTCTACACACAAAGGTGGGAGAGGTTTGGAATTCTTTTCCACAAACGACAGAGGATGCTGGATCAGTTGTTAATTTTAAAGCTATAATGAATAATTTTAAGGCATATGGGCCAAAGGTAGGCATGTGGTGTTAGGCCACAGATCAGCCATGATCTCATTGAATGATGGAACAAGCTTGAGGGGCTGAATGGCCTACTCCAGTTCCTAGTGGTGAAGTTTCTGGACTATTAATACAGACATCTGGAATGATGCTGAAAGACAGGAGATCAAATCCCCTGCAATGTGGAACTTCAATGAATTAATAAATAAGGAATGAAACCAAAAAAGAGAAAATGCTGGAAAATCTCAGCAAGTCTGGCAGCATCTGTAAGGAGAGAAAAGAACTGATGTTTCGAGTCTAACTGACCTGTTGTCAAAACTAAAAAAAAGGAGAAATAGGGAGGTATTTATACGAGGCTGAGAGAAGGTGAGTCATGGCTCCAGAAGCAAAGATAGCAAGAAAGAACTGATAATGACAGTGCATAGAGAGGTTATAGGGAGATTAGGAGCTGTGAATGACCAAGGCTGAAGCCAGTGCTGTATGAAAAAATATGTGGGGGATGGGGGGGAGGGGTGAAGCAGAGGCAAAATGGAAAACAGGGGAGAAGGGTAGCAAAGGGGGAAGAGAAGAGGAAAAAGGTGATGAGAGAGTGGGGAGTGAGAGAAAGAGAGACAATCAAGAAATAAGTGGTTCAGAGCAGTGAAAAAAATTTTTAAAAAATAAATAAATAAAATAAAATTACGGAGCAGAATGAAAACACAGGGGTCGAGATGGGATAATCATCTGAAGTTGTTGAATTCAATGTTGAGACCGTCAGGCTGTAACGTGCCTAGTTGGAAGATGAGATGCTGTTCCTCCAGTTTGCGTTGAGCTTCACTGGAACATTGCAGCAGGCCAAGGACAGACATGTGGGTATGGGAGCAGGATTGGGTGTTGAAGTGGCAAGCCACGGGAAGGTCCAGGACATGACTGCGTACAGACCGAAGGTGGTCAGCAAAGCGATAACCCAGTCGGCGTTTTGTCTCTCCGATATAGAGGAGACCACATTGGGAGCAACGAATGCAATAGACCAAACTGAAAGAGGTACAAGTGAAACGCTGCTTAATCTGAAATGAGTGTTTGGGGCCTTCTCTCTTTCTCTTTTTTGGTTTCGGATTCCAGTATCCGCAGTAATTTGTTTTTAATAAGGAATGAAATCCTAGTCTCATTCATAATGCTCATTTAACTGTTGTTAAAAACGCATCTGGCTCAGTAATTTCCTTTGTGGAAAGAAATCTGCTGTCCACCTGGACTGGTCCATTGTGAATTCAAATCCACAGCAATGTGTTTGATTCCTGATTGCCCTCTGAAATAGCCCTACACCATATAGACTGCAGCAGTTCAAGAACGTGACACCCCACTGTCGAAATTGTAACCACGTAAGCCAGGTGGACCTTGTAGACGATGAGTTCCTTGACTGGGGCTGTTAACCTAGTCCAATCAGGGAGCCCTGGCTGACAGATATAAACAGGAGTAGAAGTGGGCGGCATGGTGGCACAGTGGTTAGCACTGCTGCCTCACAGCGCCAGAGACCCGGGTTCAATTCCCGCCTCAGGTGACTGACTGTGTGGAGTTTGCACGTTCTCCCCGTGTCTGCGTGGGTTTCCTCCGGGTGCTCCGGTTTCCTCCCACACTCCAAAGATGTGCAGGTCAGGTGAATTGGCCATGCTAAATTGCCCGTAGTGTTAGGTAAGGGGTAGATGTAGATGTAGGGGTATGGGTGGGTTACGCTTCGGCGGGGCGGTGTGGACTTGTTGGGCCGAAGGGCCTGTTTCCACACTGTAAGTAATCTAATCTAATCTAATCTAAAAAAAACCCGGGTGACCCTGGAGAAGGAGCACATGGTGTTCACCAACACCCTGGAGTTGTTCAGGGAGAGGTGGGCACCGCAGGGAGTGGAGTGTATTATTTCCCCCTCCAACTCTATTTTGATTTAATCCCTGCCCTTCACTGTTTGATCACGCAGCATTGACCTTTGAGGAGGGCACTGCTTGTCATTGGGTGTTTCCTTTTTTCCTCATGGTGGAAAATGAATAAAGATTTACACACTTGTTCTTCAGCGTGTCCAACACCTGCACACACACGACAAAAAAAAAAGGAGAAAAATAAATAAATAAACAGGAGTTTCAGAGGTTCTGTTCACTCTGAGAGCTGGCTCTGAGGGATCTGGTTCAGTGTCAGGGACTCACCATGTACATTTAAAGGGCGACTTGTTGATGGGATACAGGCCTCTGTTGAGCTATTTGAACCATCACCTCCCCAAGAGGGCGGGAGTGAGCCACAAATGCTGGCCTTGTCAGTGACACCCACATCCCATCAAAGAAATATTTTCTAAAGTACCAGTGTCTGTGTGAACCACAGGATTGCTAATAAGCATGATGACAAAACCAGAAAGTGCTGACCCATTGTTTGAGGAATGGCTGTTATGGCCTGGGCTGAATTCCTCATGGGCAAACACAGCACAACAGATGAAGAAAATAAAGAGCTTAGTGACTTGGGTCACACTCAGGTTGGGAATCTGAAAGGTGATGGGAGGATCAGGGAAGATCGAGGAGAGTGAGATATGGTCCATCCAGTGGTATCCCCCTCTATCCAAATGTAGAGTGTTCCTATGAAACCTTTTGTAAGCCGAAATGGCATAAGGCGAAGAAACAATTACCGTTATTTTATATTGGAAAAGTTCTTCAGCATTTCCGGAGCCAAATAATAACCTACCAGGTTATACCAACCAACACACAAAACCAAAACTAACACTAACATATAGTAAAAGCAGGAATGATATGATAAGTAAATACACAGCCTATACAAGGTGAAAATAATGTATGTACAGTGTAGTTTCACTCACCAGAATCGGGAAGACAGTGGGCACACTGGCAGGTGGTGGTGATGATGGTATGTTAGGCTGAATTGTGGGAGGTTGGGGTGGTGGGAGGTTCAAGAGACTGGGGTGTAGGAGAAAGAGGAGGAGGGTCATCTAACACTTCCACGGAAGGTGTTTGGCAGTGCCACTCTCGCTACGCGCACTTTGTCCTAAAAGCGAAAATCCTCTTTCGGTTAGCGAAAACAGGTACTAATGTAGGTCTTTTGTAAAAGCGAATTGATGTAAAGCGAATATTCGAAAAGTGGGGGATGCCTGTGCCTTGATTTGAACACGGTGAGGAGGGGAACAGTTGAATCTAAACATGGGGGACAAAGCATACTTGACGGTGAGAGAACAGCTCGAGCTCCAGAAAGGTATTTTCCTTTCTCTGCTGTATTCCTAGCTCAGAAAACCAGTTACAGATAATCCTTTGCCCCAGAGTCTTGTCTTTGATAAGGCTATACTTCAGATATTTGTTAATATCAAACTTGGAGGTGTAAAATATGTTGTCCAAGGTAATAATCTGAAAGTTTAACAGTGCAGACTGCATTAAGCTCCACCTAGTGGTCCAAAGATGTGTGGGTAAGGTGGATTAGGGAAATGCAGGGTTACACGGGTGGGGTAGGGGGTTGGGTTTGAGGGGGATGCTTTTCAGAGGGTCAGTGTGGTCTCAATAGGCTAAACAGCCACTTCAATACTGTTGGGATTCCATAATTCTAAATTAATGTATCATCTATACTTCAGCAGGGAAAGGCAATGCATTCTCAGAGCTGTCAAAGTGAAGACTCATACACATAGGTCTCCAACAGTCTTTCAACGATGTCTAATTTACTAATGCAACTATACCTGTTCACTACCATACTAAAATCTACACCTGGGTGAGCACAAAAGCCTCATCTCTCTAAGACACTCAAGTGGCTATTTCTCTCTTACTGTAAACTAACCAGGCTCTTGTGTATCACTGGGGAGAGAGGATGTTTGCTGCAAACTCCCCAATCCCAAGGTGGTAATGGTTGGCATCGCAAGACTTATAGTACCAATTGGCTGTAACAGGACAAAGATAGGCTTGCAGATGGGCAGACAAGCAGTGGATCCATATTAATACAGAGAAATGTGAGGTGATGCATTTTGGCAGAAGAGGCAGCTCAAGACTTGTGGATATAGTTTTTTGAGTATGAGGGAAGCTATGCTGAGTCTTTATAAAGTCACAGAATAGACTCCAAGTACAGCACTGGTCATCAGTGAGAAGGATGTGAGTGTTCTTGCAAAAAGATTTACGCGAGTTGGTGTAGAGATGAGGGATGGAATTGCCAGGCTTATTTTATAGTCATGGAGATGTATCCAGATGCCTTTTAAATATTGCAATTGTACTACCACATCCTCTGGCAGCTCGTTCCATACTCACACTGCCCTCTTGGTGGGAGAAGCTGGGATTGTTCTTCTTGGGACGAGGAAGATTGAGGGTAGATCAATTGAGGGGAACTGGATCATGGCAGGTTTGGATAATGCGAACAAAGAAAAGCTGATCCCATCAGCTCATCATGCAAGGACATGGAAACACAACCTTAAGGTTATTTTGGGAAAGAATTGCAAGGGAGGTTTGAGGAAGAGCTTTACGTGTGGGAATGGCCTGATATTTTCTGCTTATGGCGTAATGGCAGGGAGGCGATCAATGTTTTCAAAAAGTAAGTTGAAGGAAATCAATTTAGAGCTATGGGACTTGTACTGATGGGACTGCCTTGTGCACAGCCAGCATGGACAGAGTGGGCCGAATGGTCTCTTTCTGTGCCGTAACACTAAGTTACACCGTCTTGCTGCAGGAATAGAAGCCCTTGGGACCAAATGATCCCAACTCAGCATCAAGCTCACGTAGTGCATCACCCTATCTGTGAAGGCTCCTCTCTTGAATGGGGCCTGAAAATGTGGTTCTGGCTCATATCCAAAGATGTGCAGGTCAGGTGAATTGGCCATGCTAAATTGCCCGTAGTGTTAGGTAAGGGGTAAATGTAGGGGTATGTAGGGGTATGGGTGGGTTGCGCTTCGGCGGGTCGGTGTGGACTTGTTGGGCCGAAGGGCCTGTTTCCACACTGTAAGTAATCTAAAAAAAAAATCCATGATGCTTACTGAGATTCCAGTCAGCACACAGTGCAGGGCAACAGTGTCATAGGAACTCTGTTATCGATTACTAATCCTGAAGACTGAACTCACCATCCCAGAGACATGGCATCCTACAATGGCAGCTGGGAATTTAAACTCAGTTCATTAAATAAATCTGGGAAGCAAAAAGCTATCATGAGAATGATAGATGTGAAATCCAGCACATTATTATGATTTTTTTTATAATATATTTTTATTCAGAAAAAATAGATTCTTAAATATTGCAACAAATACAAAACAATGCAATTCAACACAGTACAAATATAGTACAAAACTAAACCCAAATAATAAAAAAATTCCCCAACCCACCCTCTTACACGAATGTATAAACATATATAGAGAAGTATAAAATTAATAAAAAACCTAAACCAGCTATTTAACTAACTAAATAAGTACTTAACAACAAACAAATAAACAGTAATAACTCAGCCCAGCCAAACAAAACACACATACATTCACAGTTCCTCCTCCCTGGATATTGGACTCATAAAACACAATCGTTACGGCTATATAAAAGCCCTTGTTATTGTTGCAGATAAATCTGTGTCCAGGTATTTCAAAAAGGGTTGCCATGTCTTGTAAAAATTCTCACTTTTGTGGTGTACCATATTTGTGAGAAAATCCAGGGGAATATGCTCCATAACAATCTTCCGCCAACCCGGCAGGCCTGGGGGGTTTTCCTGATATCCAACCTAGCAAGATATTCTTCCTTGCACAGAATGTAAGAATATTGAAAAGTTTTTTCTTATGCGAGTCTGCAGGAAATACAATGGGTAGGCCCAAAAGGAGCGAAATAGGATCCTTCTCCACCCCTACACCTAAAATCCTCTCCGTTGCACCCGCCACAGCACTCCAATATGTTTGAAGCCTGTCACAAGACCAAAGACAATGGGTAAGAGTGCCCATGCAGACCTTGCACTTGGGACATGCTGAAGATACCCCTGGTTTAAATTTTGACAAATGGTCTGGGGCTAAGTGGACCCTGTGGAGAATTTCAACTGTAAAGCATGGGTCTTATTGCAAATTGATATCTTCCTTGCGTTCTCCCAAATATCTTCCCATGCCTCTGAAGAAACTTCAACACCCAGCTCTCTTTCCCACATGTTGCAGAGTCGATCAGACTCATCTGAGATGGCACCCCCCAATTGGTGATATAAAGTACTGACAGAGAGTGTACTCTTAACCCTTACTACCCCTCTTTCTATGTCAGATTTGTAGGGATCAGTCAAAAGTGTGGTCTTTTTTTGAATAAAATCCCTAACTTGAAAGAAATGAAAGAGGTCTCTCTTAGGTAACTCGTACTTCCGTACTAACTGATTGAAGGACATCATTACATCTCCCTCAAATAAATCACCCATGCAAGATATACCCCTAGCTGCCCAACATTTAAATCCTGAATCGATCATACCTGGTTGAAAACTCGGCATACCCACTAAAGGTGCAAACAAAGATGTTTTGCCAATATTACCTTCCCTCTGCCGAATTGCCCTCCATGCTTTAACAGTATTGATGAATATTGGGTTATGGCAATATTCCCTAACTGTCCTCACCTTGTCCAAAAACAGCAAACTGGTAAGGGGGCACCTTGCCTGGGAGACTTCGATATCTAGCCATATTGAAAGAGGGTCCCCACAAACCCAATCACTTACATAGGTCAAAAGCGAGCTTATTTGGTCATTTTTAATGTCCGGAAGGTCTACTCCCCCCAATCTGTGAGGCAACTGCAGTGTGGCTCATTTAATGAGGGACCGTTTACGGTGCCAGATAAAGGAGCTGAACCAACTGTTCAGTCTCCTGAGTGTTTGTTTATTGAAAGTTATGGGGAGCATCCGTATAGGGTATAGCAAACGAGGGAGAATATTCATCTTAATAAACGCCATCCGACCCAACCATGAGACTGGAAGTGCCTCCCATCTTTGGAGATCTTGTTTAATTTTTTCAAATAATTGAGTAAAATTGGCTTTGAACAGCCAATCCAGAACTGGAGTAATGAATATGCCCAAATACACAAACCCCCCCCCCCCCTGTGACCACCTAAATGGGAATCTATAGTCACTCTCAAGAGCCAACTCTTTTGTAAGACCACCCATAGGCATAGCCTCTGATTTAGCAAATTTAACCTTATCCCCTAAAAAAGCGCCAAACGCATGAATGCATTGTATCAGGCAAGGCACTGAAACTGCTGGATTTGTCAAGAAAATTAGAACATCATCTGCATATCGCGAGATCTTATGTAATTTTGACCCCACTTCTGGAGCTGATATATTGAGATCCCCACGAATGGCCTCTGCCAACGGTTCAATCACCAACGTAAAAAGTAATGGTGAAAGGGAACGGCCTTGCCAGCTGCCCCTAGAAATATTAAAATTGCTTGATCATACCCCATTGGTAATGACCGCAGTGAGAGGTACACTGTAGAGAACCTTTACCCATCTTATGAAAACTTCACCCAGACCAAACCAGTCTAGAGTATAGAAAAGGTACGGCCACTCAACTCGGTCAAATGTCTTCTCTGCATCTAAAGAAATCACCAATCCCTGTATTGACTGCTGTTGGCATGCTTGAATTACGTTAAGCAGCCTCCTAACGTTATTGGAAGATCTGTGACCCTTTATGAAGCCCGTCTGATCCTCCTTAATAATAGAGGGTAACACAGTCTCCAGCCTTAACGCAAGAGCCTTGGAGAGGATCTTAAAGTCCACATTTAAAAGCAAGATGGGCCTGTATGAAGCACAGTCTTCCGAATCCTTCCCTTTTTTAAGGGTAAGTGAAATATGGGCCTCTCTGAGATGGTGGGAGACAAACATGACTGTATGAATCATTAAACATATTCAGCATCGGGCCTGACAGTATACTTATAAATTCCTTATAGAATTCACTGGGAAGTCCATCAGGACCGGGCGCCTTTCCATTCTGAAGCTGCCTCACAGCTTCCTGCACTTCTTGCTCTGATAATGGGGTATTGAGAAAGGACTGTTGTTCGGGAGTCACATCCGGGAGCTTCAGATCTCTAAAAAAGGATTCCATTTTGGCCTGCCCTCCTCACAATTCTCAGACTGATATAACTTAGAGTAGAATCTCTGGAACGCCACATTAATCTTTTTAGAATCACGTGTTAGGTTCCCAGACCCTTCCCTAATCGCTGTCATGGTTTGTGGGACACTTCTCTTTCTGGCAAGGTATGCTAAGTATTTGCCTGGCTTATCACCATGCTTGTATAACCTTTGCTTTGCAAAAGCCAGCTCCTTCTTTGCCGTCTGCGTGAGCACGGAATTTAGTGCAGACCGCAGTGCCATAATCCTCTGTAGTTTGACCAATGAGGGTCTGTCAAAATAGGCCTTCTCGGCTGCCTTCGACCGTGCTTCAAGGAGACATTGCTGCTCCCCCTTTGACGCTTCCTTCTTGTAGAATATGAAATAATTAACCCTCTGACTAACCCTTTGGCAGTTTCCCAGAGAACAGATGAGCTATCAACCGAGCCTATGTTGATGTGTAGGAATGCCCGAAATTCCCTAGAGAAATACTCCACAAACTTACTGTCCGTGAGAATAAAGGGGTCCATTCGCCAGTACCTTGAATCCACTGTAACATCCTTAATTTTAACCATGAGGCACACTGGAGCATGATCAGAGATGGCAATATTACCAATCGTACAGGATGCCACCAGATCCAGGGTTATCGCAGGGGTCAGAAAAAAATCAATCCTCGTGTGACATCTATGCGGATTGGAGAAAAACATGAAATCCCTACCTGTAGGATGGAGACACCTCCAGACATCCACCAACCCTAATTCCCCACACAAACCCAATAACTGTTTAGTTTGTGCAGAGGGTATCGAGGGACCTTTAGGCAACCTGTCTACTGTGGTATCCATGAGGCAGTTAAAATCTCCCCCTATAATGATGTGCCAAGACTTGAGACTTATCAGTTTAGAAAAAGCATCTACCAAGAATTTAAGAGGATGAGCTGGGGGACAATAAACATTTAAAATGTCATATTCTTCCCCATTTATCAAAGCTTTAAGAATTACAAACCTTCCGTATGTGTCTTTAACACATTTCAACAATTTAAATGAGAGATTTTTCCTAACTAATATAGCCACTCCCCTACTTCTGGTATTAAATGATGAAAAATAAACTCAGTCAAAGCCATTCTGCTGTAATTTCAGATGCTCCTTGTCATCCAAATGTGTCTCCTATAACAAAGCAATATCCACCTTCTCCTTCCTAAGACTCAAGACTACCTTCTTCCTCTTAATTGCTGAGTGACTTCCCTTGATATTCCAGGTACATCATTTAATCAAATCATTAGCCATAATCTTCTGCATTTAATTTCCAGAGAAGAACCACAAATTGCTGAGCCTTAGTGTCGCATGATCCACCAAATATAAAAACTACATCAACTAAAACCACTACATTTAACAAACATACAAAATTATTAAAAATAAAAAGCAACAAAAACCAGAAAACAAATCAACATATAAAGCGCCAATAGCGCTGAGTAGGGGAACTCACCCCCTGCCCGGAGGGGGCAACTACCCGTCCCGAACTACCCATAAATAGGCATCTAACGATCTCAACCACCTTCACTTCTCCCAGCTAGAGCCGCATCGCAAGCACAAGCTAAAAAGAATAAACACCCCATACAATATCAATATGAATAAAAAAACATTCTTTTATATAAAAAAAAGGGAACAAATACCCCACCCATCCTTTGGTATGTCCTAACTTAGAAATTTGAAATGTACATCTTAACCACCGCCAGACATTGTTTGAACCAAATTATTATCAATAGAGGCAAAAAAAAGGGGAAAAACAAAGCTCCAACCGGATTTCCTCCATTTCTTTTACAGAATGATAAACGGATACCCAAGCAACAATATTTATACATACTACAATTGTTTAAATTAGGTTAGTTTGTCCACAAAGTCTCTTGCCTTCTCCGATGTGTCAATATCTCCGATGCATGGATCCATCTAAGGTGATCCGAAGCACTGCCGGATATCTCAGGGAGTACTGAATCCCAAGCTCCTTCAATCTTCTCTTGACACTATCATATGATTTTCGTTTCTGGATCACCGCTGCTGAAAAGTCCTGAAAAAAACATGATCTTAGACCCCTCGTAAATTAGGGCCTTTGGATCCTTCCCCTGGAGTCTAGAAGCCTCCATGACTCTCTCCTTATCCCAGTAATGATGGAACCGCACCAGGAAAGGACGAGGGCGTTGACCCAGACCCGACCTCTGTGCTGCGACCCGGTGAGCCCTCTCTATCTTCAATCCTCTCATGCCAGTCTCCAAGTCAAGGAATTTCGGAAGCCAATCTTCAACAAATTCCGCAGGCCAATCACCTTCCTTACCCTCAGGCAGACCGATGATCTGAATGTTTTATCTCCTGCCCCTGTTTTCAAGATCATCCACTTGGTCACGCAAATTAAAAACCTGCGTCTTCAGGGCTTGGATCTCTTCCTTGAATGAACTAGCATCAGCTTCCACCACTGTGACCCTGTACTCCACCTCATCCGTCCTCTTCTCCAGGTCTCCCAGCTGCTGCTCATGCTTCTGCAGCATGAGAGAGACTGGAGTCAGCTTCTCTTCAATCTGTTTCCCCAACATCTCGCGAGATTTCGAGAGCTGGTCCACTAGGTCCTGGAGAGTAATCTGCTCCGAGGCTGCTGCAGGCTGAGCTGCAGGCCCGGCCTCAGATGCTCCTCCTCCCTTTTTAGGCATTTCTGGACAGCTGAAAATACAGGTAAGTCAATTTTTAAATGTTTCTTGGGGCTTCGCAATCTTTCCAACACCCTAAGAAATCCTGATGATCTGGGATGGGTGGGTTAAAGGACCATCCTGCTCCCGTTGCGATGCAAAGCTCTGCAGTGTGATCTTCTCAGATTGCCGCCATCTTAGATCCCCCCATTATTATGATTTTTAAAAAATCTGGCTCCCTAATGTCCTTCAAAGGGAGAGATCTGCCATCTTAACTGGTCTGGCCTACACATGACTCCAGACCACAGCAATATCATACCTTCTGAAATGACTAAGCGATCCACTCAATTGTTAATATTTTTAATCAGCCTGTTCTGATACATAAATGATACATGTTCGGGACAGATGGGACTTTAACTTGGAGTTTCTAGCCTAGATGAATGGATACTACCACTACAACACAGGAGCCCAGGCCACTTAGTTATACCAAGAAAGCATTTCACCATGGTGGCTCAGTGTTTAGCACTGTTGCCTCATAGTGCTAGGGATCCAGGTTTGATTCCAGCCTCAGGTGACTGTCTGTGTGGAGTTTGCATGTTCTCCTCGTGTCTGCATGGGTTTCCTCTGGGTGCTCTGGTTTCCTCCTACAGTCCAAAGATGTGCAGTTTGGTGAATTGCTAAATTACCCCATAGTATTCAGGGATGTGTAGGTTACATGCATTAATCAGGAGTAAATATAGGATAGGGGAATGTGTCTGGGTAGGTTGGTGTGGACTTGTTGGGCCGAAGGGCCTGTTTCCACACTGTAGGGATTCTATGATCACTTTCTCGGGGCAATACGTGTGGGAGAGTTCAGGATGAGCGGGTGTAATCTCAGAATTAGGGGGTTATGCATTTTAGACAGAGATGAGGAGGAATTTCTTCTGCCCAAGGGGGGGGGGGGGGGGGGGGGGTGAATCTGTAGAATTCTTTACCATAGAGAGCTGTCAAGGCTGAGTCATTATGAACATTCAAGGCTGATTTTTAAACAGTAAGGGAGTCAGGGGTTGGAGGGGAAAAGGCAGGAAAGTGGAGTTGGATTGTTGGATCAGCCATGATCTCATTGAATGGCAGAGCAGATGCAATGGGCTGAATGGCCTACTCTTGCTCTTCTAGATTAGTGGTGCTGGAAGTGCACAGCAGTTCAGGCAGCATCCAAGGAGCAGCAAAATCAACGTTTCGGGCAAAAGCCCTTGCTCTTCTGTCTTATGGTCTTATGCTGATGAACAATAAATGTTGACCCTGTCACCACATCCTCAGCATAAATAAAAATAAGATTGGTAGCAAGGTTCAGTTGGCTGCTAGGGAAGTATTTATTTCAGTAACAACCCTCTGCTAGGTCCAATATTAGTTTACTTTTATAAAGTTACTGAGTAATTTATAACGTATCTGTCTTGGCCCCCACATATTTTGGAGTGCTCCATCTGGTGACCAAACTGAGAACTGCCCAAAATTTACTGAGTGAGATAGAGAGAGAGAGGCACTTCTATTTGGGCATCATGGAACCAATGAGGACAATGGAGAAAAAAGGTCAAACGTTCTGTCTTGACTTTAATCCTTACTGTTTATGTGCCTTTGGTTCTGAGACTTCTGCCCATATGGAATCCTTAAATGATATTCAGAAAAGTTTTGTTATAGCTCAGTGTCACAAAGGCCCCTTATTATAACTCTACGTAGACTGAACTTTTGTTTTTCACTCACTCGTAGGATGTGGGTGGCACTGGCTAGGCCCAGCATTTATTGCCCACTCCTAGTTGCCCTTGAGAAGGTGGTGGTGAGCCGCGTTGTTGAATTGCTGCAGTCCACCTGCTGTGGGTAGACGCACAATGCCATTAGGAGGGAAATTCCAGGATTTTGACCCAGCGACAGTGAAAGCACAGCTCTTTATTTCCAAGTCAGGATGGAGAGTGGCTTGGAGGGGAGCTTCAAGGTGGTAGTGTTCCCATGTAGTTGCTGCCCACGTCCTTCTAGAGGGAAGGGGTCAGGGGTTTGGAAGGTGCTAAGAATTTGTGTTGAATTTCTGTAGTGCATCTTATAGATGCTACATACTGCTTCTATTGGGCATCAGTGGTGGAGGGAGTGGATGCTTGTGGATGTGGTGCCAATCAAGCACCTGCTTTGTCTTGGATGGTGTCAAGCTTCTTGAGTGTTGTTGGAGCTGCACCCATCCAGGCAGGTGGGGAGGATTCCATCACATTCCTGACTTGTGTCTTGTAGATGTTGGATAAACTCTGGGAAGTCAGGATGTGAGTTACTGGCTGCAGTATTCCTAGTTTCTGACTTGCTGTTGTAGCCACTGTGTTTAAGTGGCAAGTCCATTTGAATTTCTTATTAATGGTAACCTCCAGGATGTTGATCCTGGAGGAGTCAGTTATAGTAACATCATTGTGTCGAAGGTACATTTCAACAGATGACAGTATTATAGAATCATAGAGTCATAGAGATGTACAGCATGGAAACAGACCCTTTGGTTCAACCCGTCCATGCTGACCAGAAATCCCAACCCAATCTAGTCCCACCTGCCAGCACCCGGCCCATATCCCTCCAAACCCTTCCTATTCATATACCCATCCAAATGCCTCTTAAATGTTGCAATTGTACCAGCCTCCACCACTTCCTCTGGCAGCTCATTCCATATTCATACCACCCTCTGTGTGAAAAGGTTGCCCTTTAGGTCTCTTTTATATCTTTCCCCTCTCACCCTAAACCTATGCCCTCTAGTTCTGGACTCCCATTTACCCTATCCATGACCCTCATGTAAACCACTATAAGGTCACCCCTCAGCCTCCGAAGGTCCAGTGAAAACAGCCCCAGCCTGTTCAGCCTCTCCCTATAGCTCAAATCCTCCAATCCTGGCAACATCCTTGTAAATCTTCTTGTAGGAGAAAGTAAGGACTGCAGATGCTGGATGTCAGAGTCAGGAAGTGTGGTGCTGGAAAAGCACAGCAGATCAAGCAGCATCTGAGGAGCATGAGAGTCGATGTTTTGCACATAAGTCCTTCATGAGGAATGTGGAGAGGGGAAGGAGACTGAGGGATAAATAGAAGGGGCGAAGGGAGCTGGAAGGCAATGGGTAGATGTAGGCAAGGGGTGACAGTGATGGGTCAGAAGGGAGGGTGGAGCAGACGGACAGGAAGATGGACAGGTAGGACAGTTCAAGAGGGCAAAGACACACGCAAACACACACACACACAGACCCACACACACACACACAAACACACACACATACCCACACCCACACACACAAACACACACATACCCACACACACACATACATACCCACACACACACCCACACACAAACACACCCACACACAAACACACACACACACCCACACACATAAACACACGCACACACATACACACACGTACCCACATACATACCCACACACACACACACACACATATATATACATACACACACAGCGCCTTTATTACTAGCAATGCAAGGAACTCAACCCTAAGGGGATAACAGTACCCTTGTCAGGAGGGTCTGCCTTTTGGTGGTTACAATCGTATTTTTGTATAGAAATCCGCATCGATCATGTATCAGTTTCCTCTTATTGACTAATGACGTATCGATTTTCAAGCCTTGGTAACATAATAGACCAATCACATTGTGCTTTGGGTGCATGCTATTTACCATCAGATCATTTACTGCAAACTGCAGCAGCACAGGTTGAATGTGGTTTAATTTCCTGTTGTCTCACTGAATTGGGACAAGTTGCAGCTACATAGCTAACTGCTCAACACTGAGCTTTTGCTGCTGCACACATATCTTGTTTTGAACCTGTCTGTCTTGTTTAAATTGTCTTTTGTTTTGTTTTAACCCCTTGCCACAATTGAATGTCAAGGATCGGTGGTTAGATTGTCTCTTATGGTCATTGCCTGGGATTTACGTGGTGTCACTTGTCAGCCTAAGTCTGGATACTGTCCAGAACTTGCTGCATTTGAATATGCATTGCTGAGGAGTTGTGAATGTTTCTGAACATGGTGCAGTCATCAGGGGACATCCTCTCTTCTGACCTAATGATGACCTCAGCTGTATAAGTGCATTAGGCGAAAGTGAGGACTGCAGATGCTGGAGACCAGAGTCGATAGTGCGGTACTGGAAAAGCACAGCAGGTCAGGCAGTATCCGAGGAGCAGGAGAATCGATGTTTCGGGCAAAAGTCCTTCATCAGGAATAGTTCATCAGGAATCCTGCTCCTCGGATGCCACCTGACCTGCTGAGCTTTTCCAGCACCACATTCCCGACTCTGTATAGTGCATTAGTTAGGCCACATTTAGAATATTGCATACAATCCTGGTCACCCCACTGCCAGAGGATGTGGAGGTTTTGAAGAGGGTACTGAAAAGATTTACCAAGATGTTGTCTGGTTTTGAAGAGGGGTTGAACACATTGAGTCATTTTCACTTGAATGTCAGAGGCTGAGAGAAGTTCACAAAATTGAGAGGCCTGGGTGGAACGGATAGTTGGAATCTTTTTCCCAGGGTAAAAGGGTCAATTACTCATGACAGAGATTTAAGATAAAAGGGGGAAAGTTTAAAGGAAATGTGAGAGACAGGTTGTTTTACACAGAGGGTGGTGCCAAAGGAAGTGGTGGGGATGGATATAGTAGCAATATTAAAACAGTATCTTGACAGAGATATGAATAGGCAGAGAATGGAAGGACATGGACTGAATGGAGGCAAAAGGAATTTAGTTTAGAAAGACGCTTTTTGTTTGTGCAGCCTTGGTGGGCCAAACTGTTGCAGGCAGTGCGTTCCATGTCCCTACTATTTCCTGAGTAAAGAAATTACCTTTGACATCTGCCCTATATCTATTACTCCTCAATTTGAAGCTCTGCCCTCCTGTGCTGTACTGTTCTTTGGAAAGTCATTGATGAAGCAGCTGAAAATGTTTGGGCCTAGGATACTATGCTGAGGAACTCCTGTAGAGATGTCCTGAAGCTGAGATGACAAATACAAAAATCACGACCATCTTTCTGTGTGCCATGTATGGCTCCAACTAGCGGGGATTTTGTCCCCTGATATCCAATGACTGCAGTTCTGTCAGGGCTCCTTGATGCCACTCTTGGTCAAATGTAGCCTTGATGTCAAGGGCAGTCACTCTCACCTCACCTCTGGAATTCAGCTCTTTTGTCCCTGTTTGAACCAAGGCTACAGCGAATTGGAAAAGACTAGCGGAGTTTCTTTCTAAAATAAGATTCCTCCCCCCCCAACCCCCCCAAAGTTCTCTCCCTCCTTTTCATCATATCATCGCACATGACCTAAAGGTATATCTCAGTCTTCATCTCACCTGGAGTCACTTGAAGCCTGGAATGCTGATGGATATGTGATACTGTTTATAACCAAACAGTTTAAGGGTAGTCTAGACACTTAAGTGGCTGTGAATGTATTTGTGCATATTAGTCAGCTGTAATGAATGCCTGTTGGATCTTTCAATACTACATTGAATCAGAAATTGGCTAGCTGAAAGAAGACAAAGGGTGGTGGTTGATGGGAAATATTCATCCTGGAGTTCAGTTACTAGTGGTGTACTGCAAGGATCTGTTTTGGGTCCACTGCTGTTTGTCATTTTTATAAACGACCTGGATTAGGGTGTAGAAGGATGGGTTAATAAATTTGCAGATGACACTAAGGTTGGTGGAATTGTGGATATTGCTGAAGGATGTTGTAGGTTACAGAGAGACATAGATAAACTGCAGAGTTGGGCTGAGAGGTGGCAAATGGAGTTTAATGTGGAAAAGTGTGAGTTGATTCACTTTGGAAGGAGCAGCAGGAATGCAGAGTACTGGACTAATGGTAAGATGCTTGGTAGTGTAGATGAGCAGAGAGACCTCGGTGTCCATGTACATAGATCCTTGAAAGTTGCCACTCAAGTTGATAGGGCTGTTAAGAAGGCGTATGCTGTGTTAGCTTTTATTAGTAGAGGGATCAAGTTTCGGAACCATGAAGTCATGCTGCAGCTGTACAAAACTCTGATGCACCTGCACTTGGAGTATTGCGTGCAGTTCTGGTCACCGCATGAGAGGAAGGATGTGGAGGCTTTGGAAAGGTGCAGAGATTTACTGTGATGTTGCCTGGTGTGGAGGGAAGGTCTTACAAGGAAAGGTTGAGGGACTTGAGGCTGTTTTCATTAGAGAGAAGAAGGTTGAGAGGCAACTTAATTGAGACATATAAGATAATCAGAGGGTTAGATAGGGTGGACAGCGAGAGCCTTTTTCTTAGGATAGGGATGGCTAGCACGAGGGGACATGGCTTTAAATTGAGGATAATAGTTATTGGACAGATGTTTGCAAAGAACCACTGAGCATATGGTGAGGGGTTGAATGTTGCTGAATAATATTAGTTCATTCTTTGAGCCACACAGTTCTTGTGAGTATACAATCAAGGACTCCACTTTTGTACAATTTTCTCTCTACACCATTAAAACACAGCAAGTATTTGGGCATTTTGGCACAGCTCATTATTCAGTATATTTCAGACAAACCCTTTTGAACATAATTCAAAAGCTCACTCAAAAAATTGGAATGCTGAGCAGAACAATTACATTAAGGAAGAGAATGACAAATTAGTAAAGCCTCCACACAGTGGATCATCTCCAACACAAACATACTAATTAAACTCCATTCCTGTGGCATTGTAACAAAGCTTGCTCGTTTTCAGGAAGAAAGAGCTTGTGCAATTTATTTCATCACCCGTCTACTAACTTAAAGGAAATATTAAACTCTGAATGGCTTTTAAAGATTCAAAAAGATTCAACTGTTCTTGAAGTATCCCCATTTTCCAATCGTGCACAGATGACCATGTCTAGATATCAATCTTCCCTGCTCCTATATTTTGGCCAAACTCCCCCTCTTAAACTTTTACTGAGTATGGCCGCACCAATCCATAAAAAGCCCACACTGCCCAAGGCAAAGTGACTTGTTTGATTGGCGCCACATCAACCCCTCTCTCCATTCATTCCTCTACAACTGTCACAAAGTGTACTATCTCTGAGATGGATGGCAACAACTCACCAAAGTTCCTTTGAGAGCACCTTCCAAATCTGCAAATCTAGAAAAACGAGGGCAGCAGATACATAGGAACAACACCATGTGTAAGTCCTCCTCCAAGCCACTTACCATCCTGATTTGGAAATATATCGCTGTTCCTTCAGGGTCAAAATCCCAGAACTCCTAGACAGCACTGTGGTGGCATTACAGCAGTTAGACTCCAATGGGTTGAGAAGGTGGTTCACCACCACCTTCTCTAGGAGCAGTATATAGCAACCAATTATCTTCAGTTGGAAGAGAACCTCTAACTTCATAAGCTGAAATAGCAAGGGGACACTGGCAATCATTTTCAGTTCCTCTCTGGCCATGTGCCAAAGGACTCAAGGTCTGAAAATGTGGCACCATTATTCAAGAACGGAGCAAAGGCTAAACCAGAAATCCATTGGTAGTGGGGAAATTATTGGAAGCAATTGTGAGGGTCAGAATTAATCTGCACTTGGAGAGGCAAGGATTAATCAAGAACTGAGGAAAAGTGAGGACTGCAGATGTTGGAGAGTCAGATTCGAAAAGTGTGGCACTGGAAAAGCACAGTAGGTCAGGCAGCATCTGAGGAGCAGGAGAGTTGACGTTTCAGGCATAAGCCGATCATCAGGATGCTGCCTGACCTGCTGTGCTTTTCCAGCACCACATCTTTCAACCCTTAATCAAGAACTGCCAGACGTGGTTTAGTTAAAAAACAGAATCAGAGATTTCAGGAGAAACTCAGCAGATGTGGCCACATCTGTGAAGGGAAAACTGTTACAAACCGACCTCACCACCAGGGATATATTTCCCTCCCCACTCCTATCCGCTTTCCGCAAAGACCGTTCCCTCTGTGACTACCTGGTCAGATGCACACCCCCAACCAACCACCCTCCCCTCCTGGCACCTTCCCCTGCCACCGCAGGAACTGTAAAACCTGTACCCACACCTCCCCCCCTCACCTCTGTCCAAGGCCCCAAAGGAGCCTTCCACATCCATCAAAGTTTCACCTGCACATCCACCAACGTCATTGACTGTAACTGTTCCTCCGGATATGGTCTCCTCTACATTAGGGAGACTGGACACCTTCTCGCAGAGTGCTTTAGAGAACATCTCTGGGACAACTGCACCAACCAACCCCACTGCCCCGTGGCCGAACACTTCAACTCCCCCTCCCACTCCACCAAGGACATGCAGGTCCTGGGCCTTCTCCATTGTCATTCCCTTACCACCCGACACCTTGAGGATGAATGCCTCATCTTCCACCTCGGGACCCTCCAACCTCACGACATCAATGTGGACTTCACCAGTTTCCTCATTTCCCCTCCACCCACCATATCCCAGTTCCAAACTTCCAACTCGGCACCGCCCTCATGACTTGTCCTACCCTTCATCTTCCCTCCCACCTATCCCTTCCTCCCTCCCCTCTGACCTATCACCATTACTCCCACCTCCGTCTACCTATCGTACTCTCAGCTACCTTTCTCCCATCCCCAACTCCTACCAGTTATGTCTCAGCCCAGGCCCACAAGCCTCATTCCTGATGAAGGGCTTTTGCCGGAAACATCGATTTTTCCTGCTCCTCAGATGTTGCCTGACCTGCTGTACTTTTCCAGCACCACACTCTCGACTTCATGGCGTCACTTCCATTCCCAGCTTAGGAGCACATTAAGAAATAAATTATTGAATGAAACCAAGAACCAATGATGTTGGAAACCTGAAATAAAGAGAGAAAATGCTGGAGACACTGAGCAGGTCTGGCAGCATCTGCAGAGAGCGAAAGAGAATTAATGTTTCAAGTCTGGTATGATTCTTCTCTGGAATTGAACAGTGTTGGAAATTGCTTTTTGTGGTTTTGACAGAAACAGAGGAGAAGCAAGGGGATAGGTGGTGGAGAGGCCCAGCACAAATGACAAAGGGGTTGTTAATGGTGCGGGAAGAGTCATAGGGGTCATAGAGATGTACAGCACAGAAACAGACTCTTCGGTCCAACTAGTCAATGCCGACCAGATATCCCAACCCAATCTAGTCCCACCTGCCAGCATCCGGCCCATATCCCTCTAAACCCTTCTTATTCATATACCCATGCAGATGCCTTTTAAATGTTGCAATTGCACCAGCCCCCACCACTTCCTCTGGCAGCTCATTCCACACACACACCACCCACTGCATGAAAACGTTGCCCCTGAGGTCTCTTTTATAGCCTTCCCCTCTCACCCTATGATGTGGTAGGCATCACAGAGACATGGTTGCAGGGGGTTCAGGACTGGCAGTTAAACATCCAAGAGTTTACAACTTATTGAAAAGACAGAGAGGTGGGCAGAGGGGGCGAGGTTGCCTGTTAGTGAAGAATGACATAGGGTCAGATGATGTGGAGTCTGTGTGGGTGGAGTTGAGGAACCACAAAGACAAAAAAAACCCATAATGGGAGTTATGTACAGACCTCCCAGCAGTGGTCAGGTCCAGGGGCGCAAGATATACCAGGAAATAGATAGGGCATATCAGAAAGGTAAGGTCACAGTGATTGTGGGGGACTTCAACATGCAAATAGACTGGGTGAATAATGTTGCTGGTGGATCCAAAGAAAGGGAATTCATGGAATGCTTACAGGATGGCTTTTTGGAACAGCTTGTGTTGGAGCCCACGAGGGAGCAGGCTATTCTGGAGTGAGTGGTATGTAATGAGCCAGACTTTATAAAATATCTTTAAGTAAGGGAACACTTAGGAGGCAACGATCATAGTATGGTAGAGTTCAGTCTGCACTTTGAAAGAGAGAAGGCAAATCGGATGTAATGGTGTTACAGTTAAATAAAGGTAATTACAGGAGCATGAGAGAGGAACTAACGAAAATCGACTGGAAACAGAGCCTAGTGGGGAAGATAGTAGAGCAACATGGCAGGAGTTTCTGGGTGTAATTGAGGACACAGTACAGACGTTCATCCCAAAAAAAAAGATTACCTGGGGGGGGGTGTCGAGGTGGGGGGGTGGGGGGAATTAGACAGCCATGGCTGACGAAGGAAGTCAGGAAATGTTTCAAAGAAAAGGAGACAGCCTATAAAGTGGTCAAGAGCACGAGAAATCAGAAGATTGGGAAGGCTACAAAAACAAATAGAGAATAACAAAGAGAGAAATAAGGAAGGAGAGGATCAAATATGAAGGTAGGCTAGCCAATAATTTTAGAAATGATAGTAAAAGTTTCTTTCAATACATAAGAAATAAATGAGAGGCAAAATTAGACATTGGGCCACTCCAAATTGATGTACGAAGGTTAGTGCTGGGAGATAAGGAAATAGCTTAATAGCTTAATATGTACTTTGTGTCAGTCTTCACAGTGGAAGACATAAGTAATATCCCAACAATTAAGGAGAGTCAGGAGGCAGAGTTGAGTATGGTAACCATTACAAAAAAGAAAGTGCTGGAACAGCTAAATGTCTAAACATTGACAAATCTCCTAGCCCCGATGGGCGACATCCTAGAGTTCTGAGGGAGGTGGCTGAGGAAATAGCAGAGGCGTTGGTTGTGATCTTTCAAAAGTCACTGGAGTCAGGGAAAGTCTCAGATGATTGGAAAATCACTGTTATAACCCCTTTGTTCAAGAAAGGATCAAGTCAAAAAATGGAAAATTATAGGCCAATTAACCTAACCTCGGTTATTGGCAAAATTTGAGAATCCAATGTTAAGGATGAGATTAGAACAAGTCAGCATGGATTTAGTAAGGTGAGGTCATATCTAACAAACCTGTTAGGATTCTTTGAAGAGGTAACAGGTAGGTTAGACCTGGGAAACCCAGTGGATGTTAACTCTCTAGACTTCCAAACGACCTTGGATAAGGTGTCTCACGGGAAGCTGCTGAGTAAAGTGAGGGTCCATGGTGTTTGAGGTGAGTTACTGACATGGATTGAGGATTGGCTGTCTGACAGACATCTGACAGACGGCAGAGAGTTGGGATAAAAGGTTCTTTTTTGGAATGGCAGCCAGTGACAAGTGGTGTCCCGCAGGGTTCAGTGTTGAGGCCACAGCTGGTCACTTTATATATTAATGATCTGGATGAAGGGATGGGGGCATTCTGGCCAAGTTTGCCAATGATATGAAGTTAGGCGGACAGGTAGGTGGTACTGAGGATTTGGGGAGGCTGCAGCAAGATTTAGACAGTTCAGGAAATGGTTGATGAAATTCAACATGAGCAAATAACAGGTCTTGTACTTTGGAAAAAAGAATACAGGTGTAGACTATTGTCTGTACGGTGAGAAAGTTCATGAAGCCAAAATACCAAGGGATCTGGGTGTGCTAGTCCAGGATTCTCTAAAGGTTACCTTGCAGGTTGAGTCCGTGATTAAGAAAGCGAATGTAATGTTGTCATTTATCTCAAGTGGGTTTGAATATAAAAAGCAGCAATGTGTTTCTGAGACTTTATACAATTCTAGTTAGGCCCCATTTAGAATACTGCGTCCAAAGTTTGGCCCCGCACCTCAAGAAGTACATATTGGTACTGAAGCGTTTCTGGCAGAGATTCACATGGATGATCCCTGGAATGGTAGGCCTAACATACGATGAATGGCTGAGGATCCTGGGATTGTATTCATTAGAGTTTAGAAGGTTGAGGGCAGATCTAATAGAAACTTACAAGATGGCTTAGAAAGGGTAGTCACTAGGACCCATGGAGACTAGAATTAGAGGGGGTCAGTTTAGAACAGAAATGAGGAGACATTTATTCAGCCAGAGAGTGGTGAGCCTGTGGAATTCTCTGCCACGGAGTGCAGTGGAGACTGGGACGTTAAATGTTTTCAAGGCAGAGATTGATAATTTCTTGATCTCGCAAGTAATTAAGGGCTACAGAGAGAGTGTGGGTAATTGGAGTTGAAATACCCATCAGCCATGATTAAATGGTGGAGTGGACTCAATGGGCCGAATGGCCTTCCTTCCACTCCTATGTCTTGTGGTCTGATGGTCTTAAACCTATACCCTCGAGTTCTGGACTCCCCCACCCCAGGGAAAAGACTTTGCGTATTTATCCTATCCATGCCCCTCATGATTTTATAAACCTCTATAAGGTCACTCCTCAACCTCCAATGCTCCAGGGAAAACAGCTCTAGCCTATCCAACCTCTCCCTGTAGCTCAAATCCTCCAACCCTGGCAACATCCTTGTAAATCTTCTCTAAAACCTTTCAAATTTCACAATATCCTTCCGAAAGGACGGAGACCAGAATTGCACGCAATATTCCAAAAGTGGCCTAATCAATGTCCTGTACAGCTACAACATGACCTCCCAACTCCTGTACTCAATACTCTGACCAATAAAGGAAAGCATACCAAACGCCTTCTTCACTATCCTATCTACCTGCGACTCCACTTTCAAGAGACTATGAACCTGCACCCCAAGGTCTCTTCGTTCAGCAACACTCCCTGGAACCTTACCATTAAGTGTATAAATCCTGCTAAGATTTGCTTTGGAGAAAGAGATCTTAAATTAAGTTCTGAAAGGGAAAGAATGGATCCTCAAAGGGAAAGTCAACAAGACACAAAAAAAGAAAAGGCTGTGGAGGAGAGGGCAGAGAGAACAGACAAAACGTGGTCAGTTTCTGAAGTTACGGAATCCAACATTCAGACCTTGAGGCTGTGAGAAACAAAGCCCACTCACTTCAATAATTTCAGTCCGAGACAAGATCTGAATCAGTAGTGCCATTTATTTTACACTTGCAAGTGGGTGTGATGTCCAGTGCCTATAAGGTAGAGGACATACACACACCAAATTCAATTCATACACAACATTTATATGATTTGATGTCTATTGTTTTACATTGCTCCCTCCCCTGTTTACATCTTCCACTTCCCTAAGACCGGCCCCCATTACCCCTGTTTATCTCTTGCCTTATCCGGCCTTGTCTGTGACAAAATGCTTATTCCTGGCCTCACAAGGCTGTTTGACCTCATCCTGCTGTAGGTCATTGTTAGGCATATTCTTTCTTCATCATTATCTACCCCCTTCATCTGTGCCTTTCCCGAGGCCGTTCTGATCCCTATGACCCTTTTAATTGGGGTTTGTTCCTGTGTTTTTGTAAAAGTGGGAAGCAGATGTTTATACCTACTGTTTGTACAGGCGTATCTAGCTTAACTTCATCCCCTCACAACATCTTATCTACTTGCCCATAATGTCTACCTTCTGACATACAGTTTTAGCTAATACAAAAACAATTATATATTTCCTCCACATCGTTTCCATTCTTGTTGACTCAGCTCTTGGCTAAAACAATTACACACTGGTGTGAGTTCATTTTACTTTGTAAGATGGAATGGCAGAATTGCAGAAGTAACATTAATTTACCTATATCCCACAAGGCTGTGAAGTGGTGAAGCAGATAATGCGTTTGTGTTCCTTAAGCTAAGAAATAAACTCTACTCCACTCCTGACTTTGAATTCAGTGAGTATGAAGGCATATGAATCTCCTCTATGTTTATGAGGGACAGGGTCCACTTCAGTACTAGAAAGGATTAATATTGATCACCAGATTTTTGAAGTATCTGTCCATTGTAAGGGGTTGGATTGCATTGAGAGGACGATGTACAGTAACCTGTGAGGCTGAAGTCGTTTTGAAGTAATATGTATATATTGATCGTGTGGGAAAGCAAAGAGGTTACTCTCAATCTTCTTCCCTCGCCAGTTATTGCCCATCCCTCATGGACTTTGAAGCAGTGGTGGTGAGGAGGCTTCTCAAGCCACTGAGACTGGACTGTGCTCTTAGGGATTCCCAGGATATTGACCCAGGCTCATTAAACCAGGGGACACAGATTTTGGGTGAGGAAAGAAATTTCTTTTGGAGTGAGTTGTTGAGATCCGGACTGTGCTGGCTGGAAGGGAAGTGGAAGCTGATTCCATCATGATGGTTCTGGAAGGGACAAAATCGGCAGGGGCATGGGAAAAGGCCGTCAAGTGAGACTAATTGGACACTTCTTTCGAAACGCTGGCACAGGTCTGATGGGCAGGATGGTCTGAATCGCTGCCTCATGAACTCACAGTTCTTGGTAATATCTTGATGTCTGCAAAAGCAATCAATTACATACACTGCACAGTGGGGGACCTCATTTGAGTCATACAATGCAGAAACAGACACTTCAGTCCAACCAGTCCACACCGAAGATAATCCCGAAATAAACTAGTCCCACCTGCCTGCTCCTGGTCCATATCCCTCCAAAGCTTTCCTATTCATGTACTTATCCAAATGTTATTTAAACATTGTAATTGTACCCACATCCACCACTTCCTCAGGAAGTTCATCCACATGCCAGCCACTCTCTGTGTAAAGAATTTGGCCCTCATGTTTTTTTTAAATCTCTCTCCTCTCACCTTAAAAATGTGCCCCCTTGGCTTGAATTCTCTCCTCCTAGGAAAAAGACAATTATTATTAACTCTATCAATAGCTCTCATTATTTTGTGACCTTCTAAAAGGTCACTTCTCAACCTCCTACACTCCAGTGAAAAAAAGTCTCAACCTTTCTTTATAATTCAAACCTTCCATACCCGGCAACATCCTGGTAAATCTCTTTAGATCCATCTACAGCTTCATAATATCCTTACTATATCTGGGTGACCAGAACTGGACACAGTATTCCAGAAGAAGCCTTCACTAATGTCCTGTCCAACCTCAACATGACTTCCCCCACTCCTACACTCGAAGGACTGAGCAATGAGGCAAGCATGCCAAATACCTTTTTAACCATCCTGTCTATATGCAACGCAAACTTCAAAGAATTATGTTTAGGAACTCCTAGGTCTATCTATTCTACAACACTACTCAAGGCCGATCCTCATTTGTTGTACTAAAATGCAAAACCTCGCATTTATCCAGATTGAACTCCACCTGCCATTTTTCAGGCCATTGACCCATTTGATGAAAATCCCTTGGCAATCTTAGAAAACCGTCTTCGCTGTCGATAATACCACTAATTTTGGTGTTGACTGCAAACCTACTAACCATTCCTTCTATATTCTCATCCAAATCATGCTCACAAATGTGGGAGCCAATAGATGTGGAGCTGGAAGAGCACAGCAGATCTGACAGCAGCAGAGGAGCAGGAAAGTCAGAGGAGCAGGAAAGTCAACGTTTTGGATGGAAACCCTTCGTCAGTGAGTCCTGATGAAAGGTTTCTCCTGAAACGCTGACTTCCTTGCTCCAGGGATGCTGCCTGATCTGCTGTGCTTTTCCAGCTCCACATCTATAGACTCTGATTTCCAGCATCTGCAGTCCTCACTGTCTCCACAAGATGCACCAGGAGTTACATACATTGCAAAAATAATTTTTCTCCAGGTTGGGGGTTTTGCAATTCTGAAGGTCACCCCACGTTGCAATGGCCCGCTGCTGATACCGATGGGGTGGAGGGAATCCCCTGGAAGGTCCAGCGGCAGCTGTCAATCAGCGGTGGTTGCCTGGGTGACGGATAGGGGAATCCCCTGCAAGGTCCAGCGGCAGCTGTCAATCAGCGGCGGTTGCCGGGGCGACCGAGTCCCTTTGACAGCGGGTGCCCTGTCAATCAAGCCGGAGGCGGTGGCGCAGGGCGAGCAGCGTAAGCGGCCGTCGGCCCGGGCATCGCGCTGTGGAGATGGCCGAGGTAAGGGAGACATTCGCTGGGCCGTGCATTCACTTCAATGCAACCTCCCGAGCCCCCAGACCCGGGGAAGGGGAAAATGCACATTCGTATTGGCGAGGGTGGGGCGAGAAATAAAAAATAACATCGGGAAGCAACGGGGACATCCTATTGCATTGCTGCAAATACAGGTTTGGAGGAGGGGGATTGGGTGGGAGAGAGAGAAAGAGACGAGATCTCTTTTAATGGGGGAATCCCAAATCTTGCCCCTCTTGTTGGGGACCGAGTACAAAACGCGGCCTGTCTGGACAGTCCAACATCAGGCACATGATGATGATGATAGCCCAGCCTGCACGTTGTGATTGCATTTTAGGTTTTGCACATTTTCTTGAAAAAAAATAAGAAATGTATCCGTTTTGCACAGTTGTGCATTTATTTACCGGAGCAAAAAGCATTTTATTTCATTCATAGGTCCCATCCTTATTCCCTGTTGGGCCCGAATATATTGCTGTAGACATATAATGAAATTGTCTGTCTTCAGCGCTAACACGTATTTCCTCTCTTTCAAAAAAAACACAACAGCTGCTGCTTACAAAGGGCTGGAAAGAGAGAGACGGACAAGAGGATTGTTTGAAGAACAAAGGCCAGATTTACATGACCTATGTACTCTGTTACAGGAACATGTGATTCATGGGGAGCGCAGCATTCAGACTTTAGTGATAAAAAGATGTTCCAAAAATTGTGTTTGGTAATAAATAGCAAATGTTGTAGCAGCTGCTGTTTAAGCTTTAAGTGTTGACAGTGCAGTCCTCATTGCCTCAGTGAGATGGTACCTTAGCTCAAATATTTATCCTTAAGTGACTTCCTGAGGAGGAATTTCTGCTTTTGACATATCTACAGTGTTGGCACATAAGTAGATGCTGGAGATCAGAGTCAAAAAAGTGTGCTGGAAAAGCACAGCCAGTCAGGCAGCATCCAAGGAGCAGGAGAGTTGAGGTTTCGGGCAAGAGCTGATGCTGGAAACATCGATTCTCCTGCTCCTCGGATGCTGCCCGTACTGGCACATCAGCTGGTTTGAAAATGAAGGTATAGTTGGCTTGCCCTGTATCAAAAGTACAGAAAGAAAAGTGATATATCTGATTTGCTTTGCCAAGTATATCATTTTAAAAACATATCTTTGTTCATCTCAGTTTAATCGCCTCTCTCATGATACAATGCTGTTGGAGTTATTGGATCAGACTCAACTGATCCAGACGTGAGGTGAGGAAAAGCCCTGATGGTGGCGGGGGGGGAAGAGATTTAGGAACTGTAGACCCTTGTGAGATGGGGAATGTAGATTTTGGCGAAGATGAGGACTGCAGATGCTGATGTGGTGCTGGGAAAGCACAGCAGGTCAGGCAGCATCTAAGGAGCAGGAGAATTGAGGTTTCGGGCAAGAGTCTTTCATCAGGAATGAGGCTTGTGAGAATAGTGGCAGTGGCAGGGGAAGGTGCCGGGAGGGGAGGGTGGTTGTTGGGGGGACCTGACGAGGGAGTCGCAGAGGGAATGGTCTTAACGGAAAGCAGATAGGGGTGGGGAGGGAGCTTCATTCCTGATGAAGGGCTTTGGCCCAAAACATAGATTCTCCGGTTCCTCGGATGCTGCCTGACCTGCTGTGCTTTTCCAGCACCCAACACTCAACATGGAAATAGGAGCTGCTGTAGGCCATTCGACCTTCATTTCCTGTTCCACCTTTCAACCAGAACATCACTGATCACAGAATTGTTACAGTGTGAAGGAGGCTATTCGGGCATTATGCTTGCACTGGCTCAAAGTTTGGTAGAAGATTTGTAGCTCGGGTGCTTGCACTGGCTTTTCAAACGAGATCATTCCCCAGTGCAAGTCTCCTGCTTTTTCCCCATGATTATGTTACTCCAAATAATCATCCAGTGCCATCCTGAGTGCCTCATTTGGTTTTTTACCATGGCTCCATTAGCCCAGTGCTTTTCTTGTATTCCTTGATATCTTTTAACATCTAGAAATCCTTCAACTTTTGTCATGGATGTACTCAAGGACTGAGCCTGCAAAGAGTGGTTAGGATCTGAAATGCGGTGCCTGAGAGTGTGGTGGAGGCAGATTCAGTCAAGGATTTAAAAAGTGAATGAGACTGTTGTCAAAGATGGAATAAAATGCAGGGAAAGGATGGGGAGTAACGCAAGGTGTATTACACATTTGGAGAGCCAGTACAGAGACAGTGGGCTGAATGGACCCCTGCCCTGTAACCCCTCTGTGATTCTGAATGAAGTCCAATATTACAAGTCAGCACCAAGATTGGAAGGAAGAAGAGGGGAGAACAGAACCCAGTAAACCAGGAGCCCATGATTAGGCCACGCTAAATACTGGCCATAAGTCAAGTCTCCTTAGTGTGGAGAAATCTGGTGGAGGCGGAGTAAAATCTCTTAGAAAGAAATTGTAATTATGGAAACTGATTTTAAAAACTCAGGATGTTCCAAAAGGAGTTTGCAGCTGGTAATGTGGCTTTGGAACGAAGTCACTTTTCTACTGTTGGGAGTTGAGTCAGCCAGTTGTGCACAGCAAGATCCCACAAATGATTCATTTTAGGGAGAGATAAATGTCAGCCCTGGAATACTGGGGATAGTTCCCTTACTGTCCTTCAGCATGGTGCTGCATAACCTTTTCTGAACATCTGTAAGCGTAGACAGGGTCTCAGTTTAAAATCTTCTCTTGCACACAGCACCATCCATCGTTTCTCATTTCCCACGTAATGGGCTCAAGCTTCTGGTGTTAGATTTGCAACCATGAACTCCTGACTCAGATGAGGGTAACACCCACTGAACCATGACTGGTATTTATTTCACCAAGGCTGCAACTAATTGAAAAAGGAATCTATTTTTGTAATTATGCTCGGAAATACTTCACCTACTTTAAAGGCATTTGCCAGCAAAAGAATCCCTTATTTTAATTGTACAGCAAGGAAACTTTCCTCAGGCACCCATCCAATGGTTAAATCTGAGATGGAGGTTTTAGTTTATTATCTTGTTGCACATTTCATTCTGAAGAGAAAGTCAATCTCTCTTGCGGATTTAAATTGTCTGCAATATTTAACCTGGCTATTTCTATTTAACAATTAAAGATTTATATAGTGAATAATGTGAGTGACTTGTGTAGAAGTTTTCTGCAAAGATATATTCATCTTTATTCGGGTCTTGGCCTGCCTTTATACAGGAAAGAATCG
Organism: Chiloscyllium punctatum; assembly: GCF_047496795.1. Classification (NCBI taxonomy): domain Eukaryota; kingdom Metazoa; phylum Chordata; class Chondrichthyes; order Orectolobiformes; family Hemiscylliidae; genus Chiloscyllium; species Chiloscyllium punctatum. Next base: position 10,977,245 of record NC_092776.1, on the reverse strand, counting down.
CAGAGCAGGGATTGGATTTTGTAAGGAAAATTGAAGGCCATTAGTGAACATCATGATCGCACAGAGATTCCTAGCCAGTTGGTTACACTAATGGGAACAGGGCTTCCTACCAGTGTTTATGAATTCAGCAAGTCTACTTTGGGTTTGCTGGTCAACGTGTGAGACCAGTGCGTCGGGAGCTGGTGGACAAACCTGTCAAGAATCCTCAATGATGCAGATGCTGCACACACCAGTGGTATTCCCCACTAACAGGACACTGCTGTCTCCCCAAAGAGACCATTAGACATAGGAGCAGAATAGGGATTAGAGTGGTGCTGGAAAAGCACAGCAGGTCAGGCAGCATCCGAGAAGTAGGAAAATCGACATTTCGGGCAAAAGTCCTTCATCAGGAAACGTCGATTTTCCCATTCCTCAGATGCTGCCTGACCTGCTGTGCTTTTCCAACCCCACTCTGATCTCCAGCATCTGCAGTCCTCACTTTGGCATAGGACCATTTAGCCCATCGAGTCTGATCAACGAGACCATGGGCTAGGCTTTTTAAAAAGTTTATTCACAGGATGAGCGCAATGCTGACTAGACCAGCATTTATTGCCCATGGGCAGTTAAGCTTCAACCACATTGCTGTGGGTTTTGAGTCACATGTGGGCTAGACCAGGTAAAGATGGCAGTTTCCTGCCTTAGAGGACACTAGTGAACCAGATGGGCTTTTCCGACAATGGATTCATGGTCATTATTAGATCCTTAATTCTAGATATGTATTGAATGCAATTTCCACTATTTGCCATGGCAGGATTTGAACCGAGGTCCCCAGATCATTACCTGGGTCTCTGGATTAACAGTCCAGCTATAATACCATGTGTCATTGCCTCCCCAATCTGGTAATCCTCAACTCCCCTAACTATTGCTTTTTTCTTATAATCCTTCATTCCTTTACTGATAAAAATCTCGGAGACTCAGCCTTGCATGTATTTAATATCACACCCTCTACGGCCCTCTGTGGTAAAGAATTCGCTACCCTCTGAAAAAACAATCCATTCTCATCTCTATCCTAAATGGGCAATCCCTTATTCTGAAATTATGCCCTCAGCTCCTAGATTCTCCCACAAGCAGAAACAACCTCTCCATATCTGTCCTGAGAATCTTCAGTGTTTCTGTAAGGTCACCTCTTGCTCTGCTAAACTTGAAAGAATATCTGCCCAACCTACCCAAGCGCTTGTCATAAGACCGTCCCTCCTGGGTTGAACCTAGTGAATGTTCTCCAGACTGCCTCCAAATCCAGGATGTGCTTCCTTAGGTAAGAGGGCCAAAACTGTTCACCATATTCTAGGTGTAATCTAACAGTTCACCGTATTTTAGGTGCAATCGAAATTGTGCTTGTATAGTTTAGCAAGGCCTCCCTATTTTCACAGTCTGTTACTTTTGAAATAATGTCCAAGAGTCCATTTGCCTTTCCCATTACTTACTGAACTTGGATGCTAACTTTTAGTGATTTATGCACAGGGATCCCAAACCCCCATGGTCTGTAGATTTATGCACAGGGACCCCAAACCCCCATGGTCTGTAGATTTATGCACAGGGACCCCAAACCCCCATGTTCTGTAGATTTATGCACAGGGACCCCAAGCCCCCATGGTCTGTAGATTTCTACAGTCTTTCTGTATTTAAATAATATTCAGCTCCTGCATTCTTCCTGCCCAAGTGCAGAACCACCCGTTTTACTAGATTATATTCGACTGCCAAGTTTTTGCCCACTTGGGTAACCTGTCCATATCCATCTATAGATCGTGTGTTATCCTCACCACCTATTTTTGTGTCATTTCGCAAACTTGTCTATAGTACATTCACTTCCCCCATCCCCAATTGGCTATTATATATTGTAACTAATGATAGCCCAGGCACTGATCCCTATGGCACTGTAACAATACAGTACAAAACACCCCTTATCCTTTATTAGTGAACCATCCATCTTAATATCCTGCCCCCAGAGCCATGGACTCTTATCTTGTTAAGTAGCCTATGTGTTGTACCTTATCAACATCTTCTGAAAATCCAAATATATTACACCCACTGCTTTCCATTTATCCTGCTTGTTACTTCCTGAAAGGAAAGGTTTATGGGGATATGGACCAAATGCAGTTTGGGAGCCTTGGTCAGCTTGGATGTATTGGACAGAATGGTCTGTTTCCTTGCTGTATGACTCTATGATTCTCATAAATGTGTCTTGCATAATTTCCCCTTCGTAAAGCTATGCTAATTCTGCTTGATCATATTATTCATTCTTAAACACTCCTACTACTTCCTCTAATACCATAGAATGCAAGCCATTAGGTCCAGGAGACTTATTGATCGTTAGTTCCACTAGGATAGTTATCATATTTATTACCTCCCTCACCTGTTGTTCCTTGATTATTTGGTAAGTTTGGAATATTGTTAGTGTTTTCTACAGTGAAGACTGATGCAAAGTATTTATTCTCTGCCATTTGCTGCTTCCTCATTATTGCTTCCCATTTCACATTTGTCTCTCCCTTCCTTTTTAGATACTTAAAGAAGCTCTCACTATCTGTTTTTATAATAAGTGCTAGTTTACCCTCAATGTTGTTTTCTCCCTTTTTCTGTTTTTGGTTTTTAAAACTTTCCCAATCCTCTGGCTTACTACTAACAAGCTGCCAGAGGAAGTGGTGAAGGCTGGTACAATTGTGACATTTAAAAGGCATCTGGATGGGTATATGAATAGGAAGGGTTTAAAGGGATATGGGCCAAGTGCCGGCAAATGGGTCTAGATTAGGTTGGGATATCTGGTCGGCATGGACAGTTGGACCAAAGGGTCTGTTTCTGTGCTGTACATCTCTTTGATTCTAATCTTTGCCCTAAACTCCCCGGTTGGTTTGTTCTCTTCCTAGAATCCTTGTTTTCTTCAGTGGGATAATCTTTGTTATGAGTCACAAATAGCATTCCCTATAATTTTCTTTCCGACCATTGGGACCTCTGAGGTCCACGCTCACCAATCAGTTCCGGAACCTGAATTGTATGATTTTCAGTGCCAATAGGTCCACTGTTTGTCCCAGTAGTTGACTGATCAAATCCAGCAGCCCATTCTTTTGTTTGTGTGTAATAGCGGAGTGTAGACTCTATTCACACAGCCCATGTTTGCAAAGTGCAGAAGAAAATGACTACTGTCATTTATCACTACACAATTGGGTAGCACTGGCTGAGCAAGTCCAAGTGTGCTAACTGCTAGTAGCAACCAGTTTAAGATAATCAGATAAAATGAGCTTGTAACATGGATCATTTATCCTTACACTTTCATAATCAGGGACCCATTCTCTGCAAACAAAAGGAATTGGCCTTTTTTAATTATTATAGTAGATTGGTTAGCCTATAGTTCCCCATTACTTTCTCTGTAGCAATGTCTTGGTTAGTTGGTAAGGTGGTGGTGCAGTGGTAATGTTACTGGCCTAGTCATCCAAAGGCCCAGGCTTACTCACTGAGAACGTGAGTTCAAATCCCACCAGGGTTTAAATTCAATTAATGAGTCTGGAATAGAAAACACTGGTCTGAGTAATCATGACCAGGGCATTACTTGATTGTTGTAAAACCCTCTGATTTGTGAATATACTTCAGGAATGTAAATCTGCTATGCTTATATGTGACTCTAGATACACTGAAGCTGTCAGTTCCATCAGAACAGGCAACAAGTGATGGCCACATTTCATGAAAGAATAAAATTAAAAGATATCCAGCCAGTTGGCATCCTATTCTCTTGTGGTGTAAATTGATGTGATCATTTGTAATTTGGCATTCTTGCATTTTTGTCCTGATGAGCGCAAGATGAAAAGCTTTGGCAACATGTCTGTCTACCACAACACTGAAGTTTTCTCCTGTTGGGGTGACTGTCTACAAGCAACCGTAGTTTGTGCTGCTAGTTAGTTCCATCTCCCGTTAGTTTTTAGTTCACATTTGGGTCATTTGGTCGTGCCTCGCCTGGCATTTTTGAAGGAAGATGTGCAACCCAGGAGATGGGTCTTCCCTCTTCACTGCTCCAAGTGCGGGGCTGGTTTGGGGAAAAAAATCAAACAAAATAATCCACTTTGCATTCCCCTAAGGAGAGGACCTGCAAATGAAAGGAGTAAAGCTACTGTTCAATGAGCAGCGGTGAAATGATGGCATGAGGAGACCATGGCATCCTGTAGGGACCTATAGTCATTGAGTCCAGCAGCACAGAAACAGACCCTTTGGCCCAACCAGTCCATGCCGACCATAATTCCAAAGTAAACTAGTCCTACCTACCTGCTCCTGGCCTGTATCCTTCCAACTCTTGCCTATTCATTGCCACCCAAGTGGACAGGGTTGTTAAGAAAGCATATGGTGTTTTGGCTTTCATTAACAGGGGGATTGAGTTTAAGAGTCATGAGATCTTGTTGTAGCTCTATAAAACTTTGGTTAGACTGCACTTGGAAGACTGTGTCCAGTTCTGGTCGCCCTGTTATAGGAAAGATGTGGATGCTTTGGAGAAGGTTCAGAGGAGGTTTACCAGGATGCTGCCTGGAATGGAGGGCTTATTTTACAAAGAGAGGTTGACTGAGCTCGGACTTTTATCATTGGAAAAAAGAAGGAAGAGAGGGGACCTAATTGAGGTGTTCAAGATAATGAGAGGCATAGATAGAGTTGATAGCCAGAGACTTTTTCCCAGGGCAGAAATTGTTAACATGAGGGGTCATAGTTTTAAGCTGTTTGGCGGAAAGTATAGAGAGGATGTCAGAGGCGGGTTCTTTACGCAGAGAGTTGTGAGAGCATGGAATGCGTTGCCAGCAGCAGTTGTGGAAGCGAGGTCATTGGGGATATTTAAGAGACTACTAGACATGCATATGGTCACAGAAATTTGAGGGTTCGTACATTAGGTTTACCTCACATAGGGATCAATGGTCGGCACAACATCGTAGGCTGAAGGGCCTGTTCTGTGCTGTACTGTTCTATGTTCTGTTATCCATCCAAATGTCTTTTAAACATTGTAATTGTTACCACACCTACAACTTCCTCAGGAAGTTCATTCCACACTCGAACCACCCTCTGTGCAACAAAAAATGCCTCTTATGTCTTTTTAAAATCTGTCTCCTGTCACCTCAAAAATGTGCCCCTGGTCTTGAAATACCCCACCCGAGGGAAAAGGCAACTACCATCAACACTGTCTAGACCCCTCATGAGTTTATAAGCTTCTATCAGGTCACCTCTCAACCTCCTACGCTCCAGTGAAAATAGTCCCAGCATATCTTTTTGCAGCAGAGAGTGGCGGGAGCTGGGCGGAAGTGAAGTCGGAGCGCAAAGCCGGTCGGGAAGGTAAGTGATTATTATTTGAGTGGAGAAGGAACCCGAGACACTACACGTGTAGTGTCTCCCTCCCACGCTCCCTCCCTCCTCTCACCTAAAAAAAAGGTAAGCTACCTAGTGTTCTAGTTTTGGAGACTAAGTGTAGAGTTATGGCAGCTCAGGCAGTGGAATGTTCCTCCTGCAGGATGTTTGAGGTAGGGGTGACCACCGATGCTCCTGCCGACTTCATCTGCAGGAAGTGCGGCCAGCTCCAGCTCCTCACAGACCGCGTTAGGGAACTGGAGCTGGAGTTGGATGAACTGAGAATCATTCGAGAGGCTGAGAGGGTGATAGATAGAAGCTACAGGGACATAGTTACGCTAGAGAACAGAGGTAGCTGGGTAACAGTTAGAGGTGGGAAGGGAAGGAAGCAGGCAGTGCAGGGATCCCCTGTGGTCATTCCCTTCAATAAGTATACTGCTTTGGATACTGTTGGGGGGGACGGCCTAGCAGGGGTAAGCTGCAGTGACCGGGTCTCTGGCACGAAGTCCGGCTCTGAGGCTCAGAAGGGAAAGGGGGGGAGGAGGACAGCGCTAGTTATAGGAGACTCTATAGTTAGAGAGACAGACAGGCGGTTCTGTGGACATGGGCGAGACTCTCCGTTGGTTTGTTGCCTCCTGGGTGCCAGGGTCGGAGACGTCTCGGACCGTGTCTTCAGAATCCTTAAGGGGGAGGGTGTGCAGCCAGAAGTCGTGGTGCACATTGGCACCAACGACATAGGTAGGAAGAGGGGTGGGGAGATCATTCAGGAGTTCAGGGAGTTAGGCTGGAAGCTAAAAGCTAGGACGGACAGAGTCGTCATCTCTGGGTTGTTGCCGGTGCCACGTGACAGTGAGGCAAGGAATAGGGAGAGAGTGCAGTTGAACACGTGGCTGCAAGGATGGTGTAGGAGGGAGGGCTTCAGGTATTTGGACAATTGGACTGCATTCTGGGGAAGGTGGGACCTGTACAAGCAGGACGGGTTGCACCTGAACCAGAAGGGCACCAATATCCTGGGAGGTAGGTTTGCTAGCACTCTTCGGGGGGGGGGGGTTAAACTAATTTGCCAGGGGGATGGGATCCGGACTTGTAGTCCAGCAAGTAGGTTAGCTGTTTTTCAGGATGTCCAAGAATGTAGGGAGGCTGTGGAGAAGGTAGCACTGACAGGGAATACTTGCGGACACAGAGATGGGTTCAAGTTTGTATACTTCATCGCAAGGAGCATCAGAAATAAGGTGGGTGAACTTAAGGCATGGATTGGGACTTGGGACTACGATGTTGTGGCCATCATGGAAACGTGGATAGAAGAGGGACAGGATTGGTTGTTGGAGGTTCCTGGTTACAGATGTTTCAGTAAGTTTAGGGAGGGTGGTAAAAAAGGAGGGGGTGTGGCGTTGCTTATTAGAAATGGTATAATGGCTGCAGAAAGGCAGTTCGAGGGGGATCTGCCTTTGGAGGTAGTATGGGCTGAAGTCAGAAATAGGAAAGGAGTAGTCATCTTGTTGGGTGTTTACTATAGGCCACCCAGTAGCAGCAGAGATGTGGAGAAACAGATTGAGAAACAGATTTTGGAAAGGTGCAGAAGCCACAGGGTAGTAGTCATGGGCGATTTCAACTTCCCAAATATTGATTGGAAGCTCTTTAGATCAAGTAGATTGGACGGGGCGGCGTTTGTGCAGTGTGTCCAGGAAGCTTTTCTAACTCCGTATGGAGATTTTCCGACCACAGGGGAGGCCATATTGGATTTGGTACTCGGTAACAAACCAGGACAAGTGATGGGCTTGTTAGTGGGTGAGCATTTTGGTGATGGTGACCACAATTCTGTGACTTTCACCTTGGTTATGGAGAGAGTTAGGTGCGTGCAGCAGGGCAGGTTTTACAATTGGGGGAAGGGTAAATACGGTGCTGCAAGACAGGATCTGAGGAGCATAAGTTGGGAGCATAGGCTGTCAGGGAAGGATGTCATTGAAATGTGGAACTTTTTCAAGGAACAGATACGACGTGTCCTTGATATGTATGTACCTGTCAGGCAGGAAAGAGATGGTCGTGTGAGGGAACCTTGGTTGACGAGGGAGGTTGAATATCTAGTAAAGAGGAAGAAGGAGGCTTACATAAGGCTGAGGAAACAAGGTTCAGACAGAGCGTTGGAGGGATACAGGATAGCCAGGAGGGATCTGAAGAAAGGGATTAGGAGAGCTAAGAGAGGGCATGAAAAATCTTTTGCGGGTAGGATCAAGGATAACCCCAAGGCCTTTCATGCGTATGTGAGAAACATGAGAATGACGAGAACGAGGGTAGGTCCAATCAAGAACAGTAGTGGGAGACTGTGTATGGAGTCGGAAGAGATAGGAGAGGTCTTGAATGAGTACTTTTCTTCAGTATTTACAAATGAGAGGGACTGTATTGTTGAAGAGGAGAGTATGAAATGGACTGGTAAGCTAGAGGTGATACTTGTTAGGAAGGAAGATGTGTTGGGCATTTTGAAAAACTTGAGGATAGACAAGTCCCCCGGGCCTGACGGGATATATCCTAGGGTTATGTGGGAAGTAAGAGAGGAAATTGCAGAGCCGTTGGCAATGATCTTTTCGTCTTCGCTGTCAATGGGGGTGGTACCAAGGGACTGGAGAGTGGCGAATGTTGTGCCCCTATTCAAAAAAGGGAATAGGGATAACCCCGGGAATTACAGGCCAGTTAGTCTTACTTCGGTGGTAGGCAAAGTAACGGAAAGGATACTGAGGGATAGGATTTATGAGTATCTGGAAAGACACTGCTTGATTAGGGACAGCCAGCACGGATTTGTGAGGGTAGGTCTTGCCTTATAAGTCTTACTGAATTCTTTGAGGAGGTGGCCAAGCATGTGGATGAGGGTAGAGCAGTGGATGTAGTGTACATGGATTTTAGTAAGGCATTTGATAAGGTTCCCCATGGTAGGCCTATGTGGAAAGTCAGGAGGCATGGGATAGTGGGAAATTTGGCCAGTTGGATAGAGAACTGGCTAACCGGTCGAAGTCGGAGAGTGGTGGTAGATGGTAAATATTCAGCCTGGAGCCCAGTTACAAGTGGAGTTCTGCAGGGTTCAGTTCTGGGTCCTCTGCTGTTTGTAGTTTTTATTAATCACTTGGAAGAGGGAGTCGAAGGGTGGGTCAGTAAATTTGCAGACGATACAAAGATTGGTGGAGTTGTGGATAGTGAGGAGGGCTGTTGTCGGCTGCAGAGGGACTTCGATATGATGCAGAGTCGGGCTGAGGAGTGGCAGATGGAGTTCAACCCTGTCAAGTGTGAGGTTGTCCATTTTGGAAGGACAAATAAGAATGCGGAATACAGGGTTAACGGTAGGGTTCTTAGTAAGGTGGAGGAGCAGAGGGATTTTGGGGTCTATGTTCATAGCTCTTTGAAAGTTGCCACTCAGGTGGATAGAGCTTGTAAGAAGGCCTATGGTGTATTAGCGTTCATTAGCAGAGGGATTGAATTCAAGAGTCGTGAGGTGATGTTGCAACTGGACAGGACCTTGGTAAGGCCACATTTGGAGTACTGTGTGCAGTTCTGATCGCCTCACTTTAGGAAAGATGTGGAAGCTTTGGAGAGGGTGCAGAGGAGATTTACCAGGATGTTGCCTGGAATGGAGAGTAGGTCGTACGAGGATAGGTTGAGAGTTCTCGGCCTTTTCTCGTTGGAACGGCGAAGGATGAGGGGTGACTTGATAGAGGTTTATAAGATGATCAGAGGAATAGATAGAGTAGACAGTCAGAAACTTTTTCCCCGGGTACAACAGAGTATTACAAGGGGACATAAATTTAAGGTGAAGGGTGGAAGGTATAGGGGAGATGTCAGGGGTGGGTTCTTTACCCAGAGAGTGGTGGGGGCATGGAATGCGCTGCCTGTGGGAGTGGTAGAGTCAGATTCATTGGCGACCTTTAAGCGGCATTTGGATAGAAGTTCGGCACAACATCGTGGGCCGAAGGGCCTGTTCTGTGCTGTATTGTTCTATGTTCTATGTTCTATTCCAGAAGAGGCCTCACCAATGTCCTGTACAACCTCAACATAATGTCCCAACTCCTATCGCCTTTTCTCTCTCTCCCTCTCTCTCTCTCTCTCTCTCTCTCTCTCTCCCTCTCACTCTTTCTATCTCTCTCTCTCTCTCTCTCTTCCCCCCCCATCTCTTTCTGTCTGTCTCTCCCTTTCTGTCTGTCTGTCTCTCTCTCTGTCTCTCTCCTCCCTCTCTCACCCTGTCTCTCTCTCTCTCCCTCCCTCTTTCTCTCCCTCTGTCTCTGTCTCTCTCTGTCTCCCCCTCCCCCCTCTCTCTCTTGCTTGCCCTTCCTTCAAACCTTTCAAAAAGAAACGGAAGGGCGAAATACAGCCAATGCTGGAAATAAGCATAAAAATTGTGGGAATACTCATTAGGTCAGACAGTAACCGGTGGAGAGAGAAAGGAAGGTGACGTTAACTCACTGACCTGAAAGTAGGCCCGGCTCCTCTCTCTACAGATGTGGCTGAGTATTTGTTCCAAAAGGTAATGCCATCTGCTGTTGGGGGAATTTGGAAGAGCTGACAGGGATAAAACAAAAGCAAGGCTGAGATTCTATTTACCTTTAGGTAAACAAACAGGTTCGACGAGAATGCTTGTGATGCTGTGGTAGTCTCCCTACCTCTGAGACAGGAGGCCTGGGTTGAAGTACTGCCTGCTCCAGAGTTGTGTCTCTGAACAGGTTTATGTATAGACTTTAAAAAAACACAGGTTCAACGGGTTAGGGCAGAGGTTGATCTTTTGCAAGGCCTTTGATCTTACAAACATGTGCCAACTGTGTCTCATTTGGTACTAGTGTTAGGTTCTTTTCCTGAGGTTTCACACACGAGATGCAATTCACACACACCAACTTCTGCAAACAGTCAAAGTGTATTAAAGCCTGTACAAGCTAGGTGACCCCTTTGAGACTCTTTGCTGGTCAGGTCAAAATGAGGTCCTGAATAAAGGAAACACATCCCCTTTATACAGGTCAGCTGGTAATGCTCACAGATACTCAGGCCACTCTCGCACCCCCCCCCCCCCCCTCCCATAACCACATGTTACCTCTGGTACAATAGTAGGATGAGGTCATCCTCGGAGATAATGTCAATGCAAATGCCCTAATCCAGGGGATCATTATGCAAACGATTTCATGACTCAGTGATTCCCCAAGACAATGTAGGTGTGATATATCTTAGCTTTGGGGCAGCCCTGCAAACGAGGTCTGGCTCCGCTACTTCCCCAGACAATGCAGGTATAATATGCTTCAGTATCGGGGGTGATCATGCAAACAAACCTGATTGGCCGTGAAAGTATTTCTGAATGGAAGGGACTGAATGAGAGTTTAATTAGATAACAGTAGTGGCGTGGTAGCAAATGACTGTGTCTAAATGGAGTGGGAGTCATCCGCATTCCTGCCTGGCTGTCATCCCCACCCACTTCCAGAATGTTCAGCATCTGGAGAAAGCCAGTACAGTTTAACTCTTTAATATTACATTAATGTCCAGAGAGGTAGCACAATTTAATCTTTTAATACTACACCAGGAACTCTTGTGTAATTTACCAGTGAGCCTCCATCTGTGGATTTGGCTCTGTAGCCCTGCAATATCTTCACGGTCTGATTTGCTTCCCTCCCCTCCAGGTTCACAATCTTCAGGAGTTACGGCAGAGTGCCTCGTTGGCAACAAAAGTCTTCATCCAGAGAGATTACACAGATGGCATCCTGTGCCAGTTTCAAACCAAGTTTCCGCCAGAGTTGGAGAGTCGGGTAGGTTAATGTTTTCAGTTCCCATTGGCAGAGGCCTCCATCTTGGCCTTCTTCAGTACACCCCAGCATCACAGATGTCAGTTTTCGGCCAATTCGATTCACTCCATGTGCCATCCAGGAATAATTGGAGGCATTGGATACTGAAAAGGCGATGGGCCCTGACAGCATTCTGGAAACAGGACTGAGGACTTGTGTTCCAGAGCTTTCTGCTCCCTTAGCCAAGGTTGTTCCAGTACTGTTAGAACACTGGCATCCACCTGACATTGTGGAAAACTGCTCCTCTATGTCCAATGCACAAAATGTAGGCCAAGCCCAGCCCGGCCAGTTACCGGGTCTACTCTCAATCATCAGTAAACTGATAGAAGGTGTCATCAACATTGCTATCAAGCAGCACCATAGTTTATCAGCATTAACCTGCTCGGTGATGTCCAGTTTGGGTCCCGCCAGGGCCACTCAGCTCCTGACCTCATTACAGCCTTGGTTTAAACATGGACAAAAGAGCTGAATTGCAGAGATGAGGGGAGAGTGATGGCCCTTGAGATCAAGGCTGCATTTGATTGAGTGTAGCATCAAGGTCCCCTGGCAAAACTGGAATCAATGGATATCAGGGAACAAACTCTCCAGCAGTTGGAGTCATATCTGGTACAGAGGAAGATGGTTGTTGGAGGTCAGTCTTTTCAGCTCCAGAACATCTCTGCAGGAGTCTCTCAGGGAAGTGTCCTTGGCCCAACCATCTTCAGCTGCTTCATCAATGACCTTCCCTCCATCATAAGGGATGTTCACTGATCAAAACAAATTAATGATTGGTCCATTGGGAATTGCAAAAGGATAGAAGCTCGCATTGTAGTTCTGAATGTGTGGATGGCTGACAGAGAAAAGTTCCTTTTACATCTTGATACTTCTCTGAAACCTTCAGAACAATAACACTTGTGTTCCATTCCAGCACAGAGAACTGGGTCATGTTGAGCAGAGACAGACTGGTTGCCCAGGCAGAACAAAGAAAGTTAGCATATTGTTGGTAGACTAGTCACTCAGAGCACGATAATGTTCTGCTGACACGGGTTTGAATTCCATCGAGGCAGATGGTGAAATTTGAATGCAATAAAGAAAAATCTGAAAATAGCAGATGACCATGAGTACAATGTTGATTGTCAAAACAAACGCATCTGGTTCATTTCAGGAACGAAATGTGCTCTTGCCTGGTCTGGCTGATATGTGACACCAAATCCACAGCAAATATGTTTGATTGTTAACTGGCCTCTTGAATGGGCTAACAAGCCATACTGTTGTATCCAAGAGCAACTGGGGTAGGAAATACAAGCTGGTCCAGTGAGTGATGCCTCCATCGTACATCACAAATGTGATCCTAAAGGAGATGATGACCTAGTGGTTCTGTTCATCCAGAAACCAAGATAATATTCTGGGGGTCATATCCTGGCCAACAGCACATGGTGGAATTTGAATTCAATAAGTACTTGGATTTAAGAATCTGATGATAGCGATGAATCAGTTGTCAGGAGAAATACCCATCTGGTTCATTGATGTCCTTTTAGGGAAGGAAACTGCCATCCTCCCTTGGTCTGGCCTACATGGGACTCCAGACCCACAGCAATGGTTCTTAACTGCCCCTCAGGGCAATTAGGGATGGGCAATACCTGCTGGTCTAGTCAGCAGTGTCCATGTTTTGTGAATGAGTTGTGAAAAATGTCTGAACACTCTGATTCAGTTCTGTTCGAGAATCCCTATAATTGGCCGTTCTAATTCTTGGCCTCTGCTTGGGTAATTAGTCATTGCTGTAGGAATGTAGGTAAAATTGGCCCCTGTCCCTTGGTCCGCATTAGTGTTGAGGGGAGAGGGGTGGAAAATCGTAAAAGATTAATCAATGATATGATTGAGAGGTGTGGGATAATAACATAATCTGATATAGTAGATAGAGATAGAAAAGATATGATGGAATAGTATGAGAGAGTGGGTTCTGTGTGTAGCCCCCATTACTTTCCACTCCCTGTGATGTGGAGAGTGGGAAACAGGGAGGGTGTGTAACCATATAGCCTAGTAAGTGTGGGCAAGGTCCACACTCTAAACACACCGTACTCACTCCACCCCCAACTCCTATGGCCTACAGCGACTGACCTACGCATTCCACGTCCAATGGTGTTTAGCTCATGGGATCTCTGGAATCCTCTGTCCCGGGAACTGGATTAGAGAGTTGTGCTGCTCCAACCCTGCTCAGAAATCATCTCTTAACTAAGCCAAATAGACATCCTGGTCCATCCAATTACGCCCCCCCCCCCCCCCCCCCCCCCCCCCCCCCCCATAGACTATACTGGCTCACACTTTCTGTTTCCAACTTTGAAATTGTGCACCTTGAGTTGACCCTGTGGTGACTGCTGTGCCTCTGAAGGGGTGAACTCCTTCATTGATGACCCTCCTGTATTGTATGATGATGCAGACAGCAATGACTGCCTGAATCTAGGATTGAAAGCATTGTACATCCAGTCCGAATTAATCAGTCTGAAAGTAATTCGCAAAACCCTACTAACTCGTTACATCTTTCTCAGTCCTAGAGGAGCTAATGGATCCCTTGCTGTGATCATAAACTTCAAAGGCTTGGAGGTCCTTGGTTTTACTGCCAAATGCTGCTCTGACAGACCTCTGTTTAATCATCACTTTGGTCACTAATTTGCCTCGATGTTTGAGTTGGCGTCGAAAATTTCACATCCGGTTGCCACTGATTCCATCCTGTGATACTCCCCACAAAGTTTGGCACAAGCCTAAAGGGAGAAGCTTTTAAAATCCACTTTGTTCATTACTCCCAAGCTGTATTATAAAGTTGGAGAATTGCGCTGTGAAAAAAATATTAGACATGCTGAACGGTTAATTTGCTTCAGTTTGTTTTTGTTTTAAATACTCTCGATAGGAGGCAGGAATCGTGGCTGGTTCTCCTTTCTGGACCGCGGCTGAAAGACTCTGAAATTGAAGAGTGGGTTGTTAATCCAATAACACAACCTCTGCATTACCATGGCACAGTGGAATGAGCTAATTAGGTCTCATGTCCTGCCAATTCTTATTTTTCCAAGCAATCTGAATCTGATGGCCACAAACATAGACTCAAAGAAGTGCAGTCACAATGTTACTATTAGAATTTAAAATCACAAACAATAATTTGGGCACAGAACAACATTGATAGATGTTTTCTTTGATGAAAGATGCTGAAATTATGAAAGGATATGGGATTATTCAAAAGAGGAGTTTGAAGTGATGAGGGATTTTGATAAGCTATATGAGGAGACATTCTTTCAGTTAGCAGGCGATTGATAGCCAGAAGACATAGGTTTTTGATAATTAGGAATAGTCGGGGCTGTGGGTAAGGAGAAACTTCTGACGTAGCATGGATATAGGCCAAAGGCAGACAAATGGGACTAGTTTCATTTGGGAAACTTGGTTGGGGAACGTATGGGAAAAATACAGAAGAGTGGCATTGAGGATCATCAGGATCAGCCTGATGTCATTGAGTGGTATGTTTGACCGAAGGGTCTGTTTCCCTGCTGTATAACTCTGAATGTTGGTCCGGAAGATATATGGAGGCTTAGATGACTTTTCAGATTAATTTATGGGCTGTGAGCTTTGCTGACTGGGCCAGTGTTTATTACCCTTCCCTAATTGCTCTTGAGAAAGAGTGTCCACATTCAGTGGGAAATAGGAAAAGCTAATAGACTGTTGGCATTTATTTCACAGGGACTTGAAGTGTAAAGATACGGAATGTAAAAACAATGACTGCAGATGCTGTAAACCAGATTCTGGATTAGAGTGGTGCTGGAAAAGAACAGCAGTTCAATTCCTGATGAAGGCCTTTTGCCCGAAACGTCGATTTTCCTGCTCCTCGGATGCTGTCTGAACTGCTGTGCTTTTCCAGCACCTCTCTAATCTGTAAAGATATGGAAGTCCTGCTAAAACTATACTCTGTGCTAGTCAGACCACAGCTAGAATACTGTGATGACTTTTGATCCACATACTGAGGAACGGTTGGAGAAAGTCCAGAGAAGGTTCACTAGACTGATCCTGGGTATGAATTGTCTTACGGGGAGAGGCTGATTGGTTGGGCCTGTACTCATTAGCATTTAGAAGAACAAGAAGCAACCTTATTGAAACAGACAAGACTCTTAGGGCACCTGTCAGAGTAGATGTGGAAAGGTTGTTTCCCCTTGTGAGAGAGTCTGGAACCAGAGGGCATAGTCTCACACAAAGGGTCACCCACTTAAGACCAAGTTAAAAGGGATTTTCTTCTCTGACGGTAATGAATTTGTGGAATTCTTTCCTGTAGAGGGCTGTTGAGATTAGGTTGTTAGGCTGAGAGGGGCAGATCTTTAATCAGTAAGAGACTCACAAGGTTATGGGGAAAAGACAGGAGAGTGGAGTTGAGGATCATCAGATCGGCAAGATCTCATTGAATGGCAGAGCAGATTCAATGGGCTGAATGACCTACTTCTGCTCCTACATCTTCTAGCCCTTTATGTACTCCTGCTGTCTGTGCATTGGGTTCAAATCTGATGAGGGAATTTCATTTCAGTTTTCTAAATAAACCTGGAATAAAAAGCCAGAACCAGTAACGGCGGCTGTGGACTGGACAGTCGGAAAGTCCCATTTGTGTTTGCTATTGGCCAGTGGGACAGGTCATGTGCTCTCCTTAGTCTAATCCTTAAGTGACTCCAGTCCCCAGCAATGTGGCTGCCTCTTAACTGCTCTGTGAAACAGCCCGACAAACTGTTCCACTGTATTCAGGGAAGTGGCCAACTTCTCACTGTGGGCAATAAATTCAATTTATTCAGAATTTAAAATCAATTCTGAGACACAGATATGGGGATCTATATGTATTTATACACAGGGACCTCTCCTCGACACACAAAAGAAACTGTCCAGTTATTATGTTGTTTTTGAATTAAACAAAAGTATTGAGAAGCAGCAGTTTCCTGGTATATTCTCCATGGCAATATCTCCTCCAATCAGCATTGCGTGGACAACCACTTAGCATCCTTTTCCAATCCAGTATAAATTGTTGTTCCCTTTGAGATTTCACATTCTTGCATCTATCCTGATGGGTGTGAGAGATTAAGTATCTGTGACAGTGTGTCTTTTTTTCAACATTAAACACAGGCTTAGACAAAGCTCTGCACTTGTTCTCTTGTTGTGAGTGGCAGAACTCCTCTGGTTTTTATGTTGTAGCCTGCCCTCCTTGGATGGGTTGATGTCATTGATGGTTAAAGAATCAGACAGAGTTGCTAAAGAGCAGCTATTTCTGCAGGGGTGGTGTGGGATTGTGCTTTGCTTGTTTTATGCCAGTTCTGCTCGGACTTAATCTTCCTGGCAGTAGATTTCACAGCAGGTCAGGCCATGAGAGGAGAAGTCAGACAGCAAGGTCTGAGACACATGGTCCTCATGGATCCTAACTGGGAGTAGATCCCAGATTTTCTGTGCGGCTGACATTTGCCTAAGGAGAGAAGGGACCATGATTTATTGAGCTTCCCCACACCCCCCCCCACAACTATCTGCCTTTGTTGATATTACAGGTTGAAAGACACTACTTTGAAGACACAGTGAAGACCTTGAACAACTACTATGCTGAAGCAGAGAAAATCGGTGGGACATCCTACTTTGAAGGCTGCCTGGCTTGTATTACAGCCTACATCATCTTCATCTGTATGGAGACCCGTTATGAAAAGGTATCGTGGGAACTGCGAGAAATGTCAATGTGTTTTACACAGGTTTTGCAGCTGAGCAGGTAAACTTGTGAAATCAGTGCGTCGAAGTTGCTTTGGTTTAGCTGATGACCTTTCAGCTCTTTAACACAGCTTTCTGTCTATCCAGTTCGGTCTCCTCTGTTAGACGTTCATCTCAAATATTGATTAGTGGTTGCTGAGTTCTAATAAAGGGGAATATCGTCAATTCGACATGATTTGGCATTCTATTCATTTTCTGAATACTTGCCACACCTGTACACTAACTTTTATGGTTCATGCACGAGGCCACCCAGATTCCCCTGCATCTCAGAGCTTTGCTGTCTCTCACTGTTTCAATAATGTGCTTCTTTTTAATTCCTGCCAAATTGAGCAACTTCACACTTTCTTACATAATATTCCTTTTGATGGATCTTTGCCACTTATCTATATAGTGTCATAGAGGCAGAACATGGAAACTGACCCTTTGGTCCAGTCATCCGCACCGACAAGACGTCCCGATCTGACCTAGACTTATCTGCCAGCATTTGGCCCATATCCCTCTCAACCCTTCCTGTTCATGTCCCCATCTAGATGCCTACTAAATATTGTAATTTTACCTGTCTCCACCATCTCCTCTGGCAGCTCGTTCCAGATACGCACCACCCTCTGCATGAAAATGTTATTCATCAGATCCTTTTTAAATCTTTCCCCTCACACTAAACAAGGGTGGCACGATGGCTCAATGGTTAGCACTGTAGCCTCACGGTGCTAGGGACCCAGGCTCGATTCCAGCTTTGGATGACTATCTATGTGGAGTTTGCACACTCTCCCTGTGTCTGCGTGGGTTTTCTCCGGGTCCTCTGGTTTCCTCCTGCAGTCCAAAGATGTGCAAGTTAGGTAAGTTGTCCACAAGGGCTTTTGCCCGAAACGTCGATTTTGCTGCTCCTCGGATGCTGCCTGAACCGCTGTGCTCTTCCAGCACCACTAATCCAAAATCTGGTTTCCAGCATCTGCAGTCATTGTTTTTACAGTGTTAGGTGCATTAATCAGAGGGAAATAGGTCTGGGTGGTTTACTGTTCGGAGGGTCGGTGTGAACACGTTGGGCCAAAGGGCCTGTTTCCACACTGTAGGGAATCTAATCTAAATCTGTGTCCTCTAGTTTTGAACTCCCCAGTCTAGGAAAAATACTTTGACTATTTATCCTATCCATGCCCCTCATGATTTTATAAACTTATAAAAGGTCACCCCTCAGCTTCCGGTGCTCGAGGGAAAACTGCCCCAGCTTATTCAGCCTCTCCCTATAGTTCAAACCCTTCCGTCCCAGCAACATCCTTGTAAATCTTTTCTGCACTCTCTCAAGTTTAACAACCGCTGTCCTATAGAAGCGCAACTAGAATTATATGCAGTACTACAAAAGTGACCTCCCCGATGTCCTGTACAGCTGCAACATGACCTCCCAACTCCTGTACTTAATAAATGATACTCAATATACTCCTCTGACAAACAATGGGAATACTATCTCTCTCAGCAAGATATAGGTCAGTCAGACTAACAGTCTGAAAAATTAATGTCGATTCTAGAAGGTCTGAACCAGCATAAATCCAATGCCAGTCCATTGAAGACACCTTAGATACAGATAGTAGCCACCTTTGTCTTTCAGGTTTCCTCATGTTTAAAATACTCATTGTATGTCCTGTAAACATTTTCAGTAAAATGGGGGAGTTCTTTACCCAGTGTCCAGAGCTGTGGAGAAACATCTGTACCCCTGGCATTGAAGCCAGTGCACATGAAACATTCAATGCTTGAGATAGAGAGGTTTCGCTGCCCCTTTGCATGCTGGGACTAAAGGTCACCATTCTATAAAAGTAGTTTCTTTCACAAAATGTGGATGTGGAGAGGATGTTTCTTCTTGTGAGTGAATCTAAAACTCCAGTTCACTGTTTCAAAACAAAGGTCACCCATTTAAAACAAAGATATGGGAAATTTTCTTTCTCACAGCGGGTCATCAGTTTTTGACACTATCTTCCCCACATAGTGGAAGTAGAGTTTTTGAATATTTTGGAAGTATAAGCTTTGGGAACACTGCTCCCTGATGAAGGAGCTTTCAAATAAACCTGTTGGGTTATAACTTGGTGTAGTGTGATTTTTAACGTTGTCCACCCCAGTCCAACACCTCATGAATATTTTGAAGGCAGAGGTAGATAGATTCTTGGTTCAGCAAAGGGTGAAAGGTTATCAGAAGTAGGCGGGAATATAGAATAATGAGATCAGCCATGATCTAACTGAATGGCAGAGCAAACTGGAGGGGCAGAGTGGTCTACTCCTGCTTGTAATTGGTATGCTCCGATGTGGTTGGTACGTCGGCTGAAGGTGGATTTCTGCCGTTGCCCTTACCCGCTCACCCTTGTCGCTTCCTTTCTGCTTGCAGAGTTCTTACAAGGTCTCTGCACACTGTTTTTGAGACTTGGTGTGTGACAGAGAGGAGCGCAGGTACTGGATGCTTGATGCCCAGTTGCATCTACAACTGTATCTTGCCGTCTGGTCGTGTCACCAGCATTCATTATGTCTGGCCACTGGAGATGGCGAGTTCTGATCGAATGGGTTTCGCTAATGCAAGAAGCCAAACACTTGAGAAAGACTTGTGCTAGCTAGTGGTCACAGTTGAGTGGCTCCTTAGTGATTATATCCTTGGAGCTGTTTCATTTACTTTAATGAAGGGTTACCGGAGAAGGCATGTTGGCAAAGTGTGCCCTACCCTGGGCACCAAGAGACCATGGTAGTGGGTATAAAGTAGCCCATTTGATCTCCTTTGCGGTGTTTCAGCTTTCTAACAAGAAACAGACTGCCATTGTTGACAGCAATACAATCTACATGTGAACTTGCTTTCTCATTTATTCCCTCTGTTTTGAAAAGTACCTTTTTTAATTCCAGAACGAAGCCAAATGCGATATAGATTAATCGGGAAGAGCTTGGCTAAGAGGGTGAAAAATTAGAGGGGAGCCGAGATTTGATTTTGTTTCTCAGATGTTAAATATAATTGACGCATTGTACTGCCGAACTTTAAGAACAGATAGAATTGTTTTTCACGAATGGTGATTGGACTTTTAAAAACAGGGAGGAGGAACTGGTTAGGTGCTTACTTTGACTTTACTGACCAAACAGGCCATTTAGCCCACCTGACCTATGCTAGTATCTGCATTCCAAAACAAGCTCCCCGCACTCTGTTTCATGTCACTCTATCAACATGTGCTTCTGCAGCATTCATTGCTGAGTGATAAATGCTCCTTTGGGATCTGTCCTCATAATCCAGGAGGGATGGTGTCTTCAGGCAGCAATTCTGCAGCTTCAGTGACAGTGAATTGGAGACAGCACGATGGCTTGGCATCTAGCACTGCTACCTTAGAGTGCTGGGGACCCTGGTTTGATTCCAGCTTAGAGCGGCTTTGTGGGTTTCCCTGGGTGCTCTGGTTTCCAAAGAGTGTGCAGGTTAGGTGAATTGACCATGGGAAATGCAGGGTCACAGGGGTGAGTCTGGATGGGATGCTTTTTGGGGATCAGTGTGGACTTGTTAGCCTGTTTCTGCACGGTAGGGATTCTATGAATTCTCAATAGGATATGGAGCAACACTTGGACTGGGGTCTTGCAACAATGAGCAAAGGATGTTTGATTTATAAAGAAAGAAAATAGGAGCAGGAGTAGGCCATTCGGCCCTTCAAGCCTGCTCCACCATTCAATATGATCAAGGTGATCTATCCAACTCAGTCCCCTGAACGCATTTTCTCCCCTTACTCTTTGATCCCTTTAACTCCAAGAACTATATCCAATTCCCTCTTAAAAACACAATGTTTTTGCTTCAGTTACTTTCTGTGATAGAGAATTCCCCAGGCTCACCACCGTCTGGGTGAAGAAATTTCTCCTTATCTCAGTCCTAAATAGCCTACCCCATATCCTTCGACCGTGACCCCTGGTTCTGTACTCCCTGGACATTGGGAACATCCTTCCTGCCTTCCTGCTACTTCTGTTAGAATTATATAGGTTTCTGTGAGATTCTACCCCTCGTCCCATTCTTCTCAACTCCAATGAATATGGTCCTAACCAAACCAGTCCCTCTTCACATGTAGGCCTTCCCAGGGATCAGTCTGGCGAGGTTGCAGGCTTTGTCTCATCTAGTGAGAGACATGAACATTGATATCAGTTAGGCCAGTCTCAACATGACGTTTCCATTCTCAGCACGCTGCGTTAGCTCTCACTCAATCAATGTCTCAAGTTCAATGAAATGGCAGCATGTTGACTCAGTGGTTGGCACTGCTGCCTCACAGCACTAGGGACTTGATTCAATTCCAGCCTCTGGCGACTGTCCGTGTGGAGTTTGCACATTCTCCCTATGTCTGCTTGGGTTGCCTCCAGGTACTCCGGTTTCCTTCCACAATCCAAAGATGTGTAGGTCAGGTGAATTGGCTGTGTTAAATTGCCCATAGTGTTCAGGGATGTGTAGGTTAGATGCATTACTCAGGGGTAAATATAGGGTAGGGGAATGGGTCTGGGTGGGTTGCCCTTCAGAGGGTTGGTATGGACTCGTTGGGCCGAAGGGCCTGTTTCCACATTGTAGAGGTTCTATTCTAAATGCACAGAGGCTGGTATCCCGTCACTCTTTATTTATATTCGGCCTGTACATGGGCTGTAACCAGCCAGCTCAGAGCCAGTGTCTGAACCGAGGAGACTGTCTGAATCTCTGGCTCATATATGTCAGCAGGGCTCCCTGCTTGGTCCAGGTTAACAGCCCAAATCAAACATCTTATGGTCAGTGAGATCCACCTGGCCTTGGTTCCAGTCACTACATTTAAAATTCCCATTCCTTGTGTTCCTGTTCCTCCATAACCCCACGCTTGATGCTGTCCCCACAACCTCCTCCAGGCCTGCAGCTCACCACAGGGTCTTCTGTTCTTCCACCACTGACATCTCGTGCCCACTCCATTCCTCCTTTCCTCAAGTTGCCTTCAGGTGTCTAGGTCCTTACCTCTGGAATTCCGTCCTGAGGCTGTTCGCTCTTCCCCACACATTACCCCCACCCATCCCCCTCACCCCCTCAAACTACACCTTCTTCTTTAGACCACTCCTCCTCCAAATCTAACTCTTGCACCAACAGTTTGAGTAATTTGCCCAAAAAGCCCTTTTGTCTGATTTTGGTCGTTGTCTGGCATGAGTTCCTGATTCTGTGAAGAATTTAGATGTTTCGAAGAATAGTAAGTGATCCCATTGAGACGTAGTAAATCCTAAGAGGACTCTGCAGGGTGGACGAGGGAAAGATGTTTCCAACTGGGGGAGAGACTTGCCTTTGGACGGGCAACAAATGCTAGCAACACCCCAATCCCATGACTGAATTAAAACAAACTAAAGAATGCAATCTGGTGATTACCCATACTTTTTAAAGGCTTCCTGCTTTAACTCCAAAATGTTTTGGCGATTGCACCTCTGCTGGTTTTTCGAAGGAGTTACCCAGTTCATTCACTCCCCTGCTGTTCTCCCACAATTTTGCAAATTGAGCCTTTTAAAGTATTACTCCATTTCTCTTTTGAAAATTGCCATTGAATTTGCTTCCACTTGGCTCTCTGGCAGCACATTCCACAACATTGTAACTCTCCAAATGTACTCGGAAACTCCGCAAAGCATTTTCTTGTATTGCCTCAGATTATTTCTTCCGTGCTGACCTGAAACTCTTGAGTTGACTAGACCCCGAATTTAGCGCAGTGTCACCTCCGTACAGTTCACTGATCACGTTGTTAACCTGTGCAAGTGGAGGAACTGGTGCTGATATTAATGAACGAGAGGTCAAGGTTAATGCCTTGGGAAACACAGTTTTGATACATACAATAACTTGCCAGTGGGGTTATAATTTTCAAGGCTCAGACAGACAAACAGACAGTCTTCACAAGCCTGCCTTTTAATCAGTAAAGGAAAACAAATGGTTATGGGCAAAGGGCAGGGCACCAGAGCTGAGGATGATCAGATCAGTAATAAGTTAAGAATCACACAACACCAGGTTATAGTCCAACAGCTTTGACAATGGGTCAGTTAGCCTCGAAACGTCAGCTCTTTTCTCTCCTTACAGATGTTGCCAGACCTGCTGAGATTTTCCAGCATTTTCTCTTTTGGTTTCAGATTGCAGCATCCACAGTAATTTGCTTTTTTGGTCCAACATGTTTAATTTGAAACACTAGCTTTCGGAGCACTGCTCCTTCATCAGGTGTTTGGACCTGTTGGACTATAACTCGGTGTTCTGTGATTTTTAACTTTGTACACGCCAGTCCAACACCAGCATCTCCAAATCAGATCAGTAATAATCTCCTTGAATTGAAAAGCAGATGGGCTGAATGGCCTACTCCTGTTCCGATGTCGCATTGTCTTCATGGTGCTTGTATTGCTAGAGTTACTTGCTTCTTTGTTCTTTTTGTTTTTAGGTTTTAAAGAAGATTTCAAAATACATTCAGGAACAAAATGAGAAAATCTATACCCCCCGAGGATTGCTGATTACAGACCCAATCGAGAGGGGGCTGCGTGTTGTATCCTTTGACAGGTTTATTTCAGAATTGGATACCGTTGAACTCCACATGCAATGCTCAGCACAGGCAGCCCTGGATAACGGTGTTAACCTTCCGGCTCTGAAACCGGCCATTTGGCTTCAACAGATCTGTTTACGCTTCATGTTATTTCAGCTAATCCGAACTGTTTTCTCACGGTGACCCCATGTGAATACTTTCTGTGAGAGTAACTCGGAGAGGTTGGGGAGGGGCAGTGGGAAGCAGGGAGAGAGTTGTTGAGCGAGTATTTTAAAACAGCTGGGAGTGCCTGACAGGAAGCTGCAGCCCATGTCTTTTAAGAGGCTGAAGCATCAATCGATCTAAACCATCCCCTTACCAATAGTGGATATTTAAAAAGCACCTCACAACCGTCAAAACTCAGTCTGAGCTCCACGTGTACCATTGCTGCTTCAGACTTTGCGATCCCAAGATCTCGACCCTGTGGTCCCACACCAGAGTTTAAGAATCTCTGATCTAGTTCTGTCTATACCTTCCTCCATGTGTGTTTAACTAGCTTCTATTTAAATGTATCAGTGCTACTCATCTGGATCACTCTGTGAGTAGCAGATCCCATATTCTCACCATCCTTTGGAGAAAGCAACTCCTCTGCATGTCTTCAGCATTCTTTCTTTCATTGCTCAGACCATTGAGTATAGGGGCTGGGCCGTCATATTGAAGCTATAGACACCAATGGGGAGGCCCCTTTTGCAGTACTGCGTGAAATTGTGCTCACCGTGCTACTGGAAGCATGTTATTAACCTGGAAAGGGTGCATAAAGATTTACAAGTATGTTACTGAGACTGGAGGGTTTGAACTACAAGGCGAGACTGAATAGGCTGTGGCTGTTTTCCCTAGAGCATCAGAGGCTGAAAGGTGATGATCTTATAGAGGTTTACAAAATCATGAGAGGTATAGATAACCAAGGTCTTTTCCCAAGGGTGGGGGAGTCCAAAACTAGAGGGCATAGATTTAGAGTGAGAGGGGAAAGATCTAAAAGGGACCCGAGGGACAACTTTTTCACGCAGAGGGTGGTACATATATGGAATGAACTGCCAGAGTAAGTGGTGGAGACTGGTACAATTACAGCATTTAAACAATTACAGCATTTTGGACAGGAGAGTGAATAGGGAGGGTTTAGAGGGATATGGGCCAAGTGCTGGCAAACGGGACTACTTCAGTTTCCACGCTGTATGACTGTATGACTCTACTGATTGGCTTTATTGCCTTAAATTTATGGACCCATAAGATGCAAGGGCAGAAGAATGCCATTCGGCCCATCAAGTCTGCTTCACCTTTCAATGAGATCATTACTGAACCCTCAACTCTACTTTATCCCCACAGGCCTTGCTGATTAAAATCTTTCTGGTTTTGCCTTGTCAATTCCCTGAAGAATCTGAATATGATTCAATACAGTTTCCACTCATTATCCTTCCAAACACCAGTGAGACACAACCTACTCCACTTCCCCTCATGAGATGGTCCGCCCATACTTGGGATCAACGTAATGAGTGCTCTCTGGACTGCCTCCACTGCCAGTGTATCTTTCCATAGATATAGGGACTAAAACTGTTCATTGTACTCCAGGCGTGCCTTGTATAATTTTAGTAAGCCTTCCCTATTTTCATACGCCTATTCTTTGAGGAATAAAGGCCAACATTCCACGTGTCTTCCTGATTTTCTGTCGGACTTGGATGCTGGCATTTTCTGGTTCACGCAGACCCCCATTTCCAAATCCCTCTGTGTGGCCGTCTTCTGCAGTCTTTCTCCACTTAAGTAATATTCAGCTCCTCTATTCTTCCTGCCAAAGTGCATAACCTCACATTCTCCCACATTATATTCCACACTGCCAAGTTTTTTACCCACTCGCTTAACCTGTCTGTATCCCTCTGCTGTGTCTGTGTGTCATTGAAACCACTCCCTCACCTCGTGGCTAACCCTGGTCTCGGATCGTTCCACAAAGTGGAAGCACTTTCGCTGCACCAGCCTTTTCAAACCTCTTCATTCTCTTAAAGGGAATTGGCCCTAATGGAGGTACAAATAAAGGTTTGCAAAGATTTACCAGGACTTGGAGGGTGTTCTCATCAGAAAGCCTGAACAGGTTGGAGCTCTTTACCTGGAGAGGGAAAGCCTGAATGTCGACTGAAGATTTAAGAAGTTGAAGGGGTCCAAAGGAATGGGGGAAAGAGGATGTTTCCACTTGTCCGGGGTGGGAAACTGGAATGATAGACGTCAATACAAGACTGTTGTGCATAAGCCCAATCCATGATTCAGAAGAAACTATTTTATCCAGAGACTAGTGAGAATGTGGAACTTGTAAATCATAGTTTTGATGTACCTGAGGGGAAACTGGCTAAGTACATGAGGGAGAAACGGATTGAAACATTCATTAAGGTGAGATGAAGAGGAGATGGTGTGGGAGGAGCTTTGTGTGGCCAGTAAACAGCAGCATAGGTCCTTTGCACAGAATGGCCTCCTGTCCTGTCCTGTACATTCGGAATATGTGCAAGTAATATCCCATTTAAGCAACACGCGAAGATTGCCTTTGTATTGGTCGCAGGACTGTGGCTTGTTCCTGAATCCTGAAGGCACCTATTCATTCCTATCAGCCCCATTAACAGTTCACAGAAGCTATCTAACCCATATCGCCTTCTCATTGGAGTGAAGAAGGATGAGAGGTGACGTGATAAAGGTGTACAAGATGTTGAGAGACATAGATAGAGCGGATAGCCAGAGACTCGTTCCCAGGGCGGAAATTTCTGTCGTGTAGGGGCATAATTTTAAGTGATTGGAGGATGGTTTAGGGATGTCAGAGATAGGTTCTTTACACAGAGAATGGTGGGTGTGTGGACCGCACTGCCAGCAGAGGTGGTGGAGTCAGAGACATTAGGGACATTTAAGCGACTCTTGGATAGGCACATGGATGATAGTAAAATGAAGGGTATGTAGGTTGGTCTTATCTTAGAGAAGGATAGAAGGCTGACACAACACCAAGGGCCATAGGGCCTGTACTGTGCTGTACTGTTCTATGTTTGCACTTCAGAACTTAGACACTGCAAGCAAGATGTTAAACCCTGGAGAGGAAGAGAGCTCGATTCAGTGTCAGGGTTTAAATTACAAGGATGGATTCCTTTGGAAAAAGTTGACTTTGAGGAGATCCACCACATGGTTTCCAGTTCACAAGCTTTTTTATCTAAGTTGATTCACGTGATGAGGGCATCAGTGGCTAGGCCAGCATTAATTACCTAGAGGGCAGTTAAGAGTCAACCACATTGCTGTGGGCCTGGAGTCACATGTAGGCCAGACCAGGTAAAGATGACAGTTTCCTTCCTAAAGGGCGTCAATGTAACAGATGGGCTTCTTTCCCCCCACAATAATCAGCAATGGATTCATGGTCATCATTAGGCTCTTAATTCTTAATTCTAGATTTTTTTTTCCCCTCTGTTGAGTTAAAATTCCACCATTTGCCATGACCAGTGTCCCCCAGAACATTAACTGGGTCTCTAGATTTATAGTCCTGAAGCAGTACCACTAGGCCATCACCTCACCCCCCCCCCCCCCCCCCCCCGCCCCCCCAACAGCCAGCTTCCTCCAAACAATATTGGGCCCCAGTCAAAAGGGAATGAGTCAACAATCGAGAAGGACACGCAAGATGGAGTGTGTTGGTTTTGAGACAGCTGGGCAGCTGACAGAGTGGGGGGCTGGGGGGTTTCGGTTCGAAGGATAGGTGATTTGTGGATTCACTCAAGGCCAATAGGCAGAGGACAGAGATTAAATACAGATTAAATAAAAGAACCTGCATTTCCGTAGCGCCCTTGCAAACCCTGAAGCATTTAAAAAGTACTTGTTTTGAAGCGATGCAATGTAGGAAACAAGGCTGCTGGCTATTGCACAGCAAGATCCCACACAGCTGAGTGGTGACCACTTATAGGACTGTGGGGTTGGATGGTGCTCAGGACAGTGGGGGGAGGATCTTGGGACTTGAGTTTAGAGAGTTGAACCAAAGTTATCGAGTGCGAAGGCGATCTCTTCGAAAGAGATGAAATAAATCTACGGAAGGAAAGGATGAGGTTGTGAACTCACCGAAGAGGGTTTGGGTCTCCTTGATCTGATGTTTCTCATTTACCAAATGACACATGCAGTTGTGAGTATAGCAGACCCTGCCGACTCAGCAAGCGCGTTATTGGCTCAAAGACCATGCACACTTGGCGTCATCTCTCAAAATGACCAAAAGAGGAGTTTCTCAATTTGAAAGGCACTTGTTTAAACAGCAGCTTCAATGTTCAGTGCATCTCTGACACTGCAGCACTCCATTAACATTGGGCTGCTGTGTCAACCCAGGCCTGGTGCTCAATGTTGTGGAGTGGGGTTCCAGGCTCTGAGACTCAAAAGAAATATAAAAGGTTCCTTTCTTCTGTCAATCAGACTGATGGAAACCCAAGATGGCTTTGGCTGTTTGTGTTTAAATAATGTGCCGGCTTTTTGGAAGAAGGCCCAAAGTTAGATTGCTCGGAGAGCCAAGAAGGACATGAGCGGTTGAATGTCCTCCAGCCCTGTAGTCAAGATTAGAGTGGTGCTGGAAAAGCGCAGCAGTCCAGGTAGCATCCGAGGAGCAGGAAAATCGACGTTTCGGGCAAAAGCCCTTCATCAAGAATGTCCGAAACGCCAATTTTCCTGCTCCTCGGATGCTGCCTGACGTGGTGTGCTTTTCCAGCATCTGCAGTACCCACCTCCGTCCAGCCCTGTAGTGATGTTCCAATTGAGTTTGTCTCATTGTGCCAGTGCTTCGGAAGAGTTGTCCAATTAATGTGTTCCGGTCTTTAACTCAGAACCCAGGGCATTTTTTCTATGTCGAGTGTTTACCGATTTCCCTTCAGCCAGTCAGCTTTGCGTGACTTCCTAGCTCTTGTGCCCAATTCTTTCTGCCTTCCTACTGAAGCCGAGTGGCTCTGCACGGCCTTCCCAAGTTGTCAGCCGATTTCCTCCATTCTCCCCATCACCCACAGCCCATGGTGATCCATTTTCCTGAACTCGCCTCCCTCCAGATTGAGATTGCGATCTATGAGGACAGGTGCAGTAGCGGCAGCAGCAGCAGCAGTGGCACTGGGAGCAGCACAAGCAGCTGCAGCAGGGGCTGACATCGGGCAACGGGCCGAATGGCTTTCACCAAACACCGTGCTCCTTTCCCTTTTTCCTTCCTGCGGGAAAGAGACGCTTCGTTTGCAATAACCAGACTTTTCTGTATTTGAACATCACAAGCTCATCATGTGCCCCCTTCTCCGAAAGGTATTAAGAGAAGAAAAGGAACTGGAGGCAAGTGAGCAGTTGACCCCGTCCTCCTGACTCAGAGACTATGCTCTCACCTGGAATGTGACACTGGAAATGACTATGTATTTACAAGTGTTTTTAATGTAAATAATGATCATTAACGAAAAGTTGATCTCTCAGATGGAGCTGATCTCCACCCTTTCTGCAATCGTTCTCGATTTCCGCATCCACCCGCCCAATGCTGCTTCTGGATCTGATTAGGATTCAATCCAGTGTGTGGCTCTTGCTCCTGGTGCTAAGCCAACTCCGAAGCCACTTGCCAACTCTGAAGTTTCAATTGGGGTGGCATGGTGGCTCAGTGGTTGGCACTGAGCTGCCCCTCAGCTCCAGAAACCTGGGCTCAATTCTATCCTCAGGCAACTAACTGACTGTGTGGAGTTTGAATGTTCTGTGTGGGTTTCCTTCCACAGTCCAAAAATGTGCAAGTTAGGTGGATTGGCCATGCTAAATTACCCATTGTGTCCAGGGGTGTGTAGGCTAGGTGGCTTAGCCCTGGGAAATGCAGGGCTACAGGGATAGGGTAGGGGTGGCATGTCTGTGTGGGATTCCCTTTGGAGCGTCAGTGTGGACTCGACGGGCCGAATGGCTGTCTTCCACATTGTAGGGATTCTCTAATCACATGACCTCCTGACTCCAATTGGTTAAGAAGCTTTTTAAAATCCATTTTTAGTTTTTATACAAAATGTTGCCAAAGTCTTTTCTTGTCTTACGATCTTCAGGACAAGTGCAAGAATATCACATTTTTTAAACACCAAAGTGGGTCAGCCAGAAGTGAGTTGGCAGCCAGGTTCTCCTGTTTTAAAAATTGTTGTTCCCTTGGAAATTTGACATTCTTGCATTTGTCCTGGTGGATGTAAGATAAAAAGCTTCTACACCATGTGTTTCCTCTCAGCATGATCCAATGGCTGCATTACCAAGTGACTAACTCAAGAACAAAAAGAACGTTCCAAGCATTTTATTCTTAACCTCTTGTTTTAAATGCCTGACTACTGTTTATCGCCTTGAGGCTGCTCACGGCATAGATCTCTAATTGCTGGAAGTGCCAGGCTGTTTCCAGAGGAGATACATCCTGTGTGGGGAATGCTCCCATGTCTTTCCCAACTCCCTCCTCCCATCAAATGTGCTGACACTGCCCAGGACAGTACAAAGGTGGCTCTCTACTTTGAGATTTTGGGTAGGATTGCCAATAGAATTGTATTGTCTTAGACCCTCTGGAAACAGTTTCCTGGACACCTATTAAAGTGTAGCATGAAAAATAAGTATAAGAGTAGGCCATTCGGTCCGTTGACCCTTTCTTCACCGTTCAATAAGATCTTGGCTGATCTGATTATGGTCTCAACTCCACTTTCCATCCAGCCCCCATCATCCTCAAATTTCTCATTAATCAAAAATTAAACTTCCTCTTGAATAATTCAATGAGTTAGTCTCCCTTGATGTTTGGGGAAGAGATTTCCAAAGGCTAAATCCCTCTGACAGAAGACATTGTTCTTCATCTTTGGGGGTGGCACGGTGGCTCAGTGGTTAGCACTGCTGCCTCACAGTGCCAGAGTCCCAGGTTCGATTGAGTTTGCATCTTCTCCCCGTGTCTGCATGGGTTTCCTCTGGGTGCTCTGGTTTCCTCACATCCTTGGACTTGGGCAGGTTAGAGTGAATTGGCCATGCTAAGTTGCCCATAGTATTCAGGGATGTATAGGTTAGGTGCAATAGCCAGGGGGACTGTAGGGGAATGGGTCTGGGTGTGTTACTCTTCAGAGGGTCGGCGTGGACTTGTTGGGCCGAAGGGCCTGTTTCCATATTGTAGAAATTCTTTAAAAAAAGTTCTATCTGCATTTTAAATGGGTGACCCTCCATTCTGAAACTGTGTCCCCTCAATCATGATCACCCACAGAGGCTGCTTGTCTTTCGAGATTGGAAGTATACTCCAATGGGACCTCCAGTGATGGGTTGAACTTGAGTTGGTCCCCCACACTGGAATAAGTGGGTAAAAAGTTGGCAAATGAAGTACAATGTCGGAAAATATGAAGTTGTTGAATTTGCAAGGGAGAATAGTATTGTAGGAAAGGTGTTATGAAACCTGAAAGTGTTCAGAAAAGATTTACAAGGACGATGCCAGAGTTGGAGGGCTTGAGCTACAGGGAGAGGTTGAACAGGCTGGGGCTATATTTCCTTGGAATGTAAGAGGCTGAGAGGTGCCCTTATAGAGTTTTATAAAATCATGGATAAGGTGAATAGCCAAGGTTTTTTCCCCAGGGTTGGGGAGTCCAAACCTAGAGGGCATAGATTTAAGGCGATTGGGGAAAGATTTGAGAGGGACCTAAGTGGCAACTTTTTCACACAGAGGGTGGTGCGTGTATGGAATGAGCTGCCGGAGGATGTGGTGGAGGCTGGTACAATTGCGACATTTAAAAGGCAGCTGGATGGGTATATGAATAGGAAGGGTTTGGAGGGATATGGGCCAAGTGCTGGCAAATGGGATTAGATTGATCTAGGATATCTGGTCAGCATGGACGTGTTGGACCGAAGGGTGTGTGCTGTACGTCTCTGTGAGTCCATTTAAATGGAGAAAAGCTGCAACACAAAGGGATTTGGGGGAACTTGTGCTCAAAATACAGAAAGCTAGTACACTAGGCTCAGCAGGAAATCAGGAAGGTTAAACGAACGTTTGCCCTTATTTCAGTAGCATTGGAGTATAAGAGTAAGGGGGTTTTACTGCAATTGTACAAGGTATTGGAGGACCATGAGCAGTTTTGTTCCCCTTATTTCAGAAAAAAATATTAATTCATTGGAGATGGTTCAGTGAAAGTTCATTAGGATGATCCCCAGGATCAATGCATTTTATTATAAACCAAGGCAAAGCAGTTTGAGACTGTACTCACTGGAGTTTAGAATGAGAAGTGATCTCATTGAAACATATCAGATTCTAAAGAGGCTTGACAGGGTCAATGCTGAGAGGATGTTTCCCTCATGGGGCAGTCTACGACCAGAGGGCATAAAGGGCTGCCAATTTAAGACTGGTATGAGGAGGAATTTCATCTCTGAGGGTTGTCAGTCTTCAGAATTCCTTGCCACAGAGAGCTGTGGGGGCAGAGTCCTTGTGTATATTTTAGATTGAGAGAGAGAGATCCTTGTTCAGTTGGGAATGGAGGATTCCAAGGGCAAGGCAGGAACATGGACATGAGGAATGTGGGATTAGCCATGATCCTGCTGAATGGGTAGAGCAGGCTCCCTCCTGTTCCTATTTCTTCCAGCCTTGGGGAGGAGGGGAGAAAGAAACGCACATGAATGGCCAAGTTGTAGACCATCCTAAAATGTGGGCGCTCTCTGCTGTTAGAACCCAAGGCTGTGCACTTGAAACACTCCAGCAGGAAGTGTAACCATGAGAAGCTTTCTTTACAATGCGAGGGATCTGCAGTTAGACCACTTCAGGCATTGACAGTTTTCCAGTGACCTTGTCTTTTTCTTTGAAAGTTCACAGACAGCCGGAGAAAGACTTATGTAGAACAGGAATCCCAGTAATTCGTGTAAAACTTCTGAATGTCTGCTCCTTTGGAATCCAGGTAAGTAGAGGGTTCCCGTTTATGCAGCTCATCGGGATGGTCCCTTAACGCTTTACACCTTTGGAAGACTCATTTGATACAGTGTTCCCTGTTGTAAACGTGGTGATAGACCACTGTTGATGCCAGGGAGATCTGGCTGCTCTTCACACAGAGCAAAGCGATTGTTTACAGGCAGCACAACAAGATGTGACACTGGCCCGAGCGACTCCAAACTCCGGTAGTAGCCCCAGCTATCCCCTCAGCCTCAGTAAGGAAATGGGGGTAAAAACAATGACTGCAGATGCTGGAAGCCAGAGTCTAGATCAGAATGGTGCTGGAAAAGCACAGCAGTTCAGGCAGCATCTGAGGAGCAGGAAAATCGACGTTTCGGGCAAAAGCCCTTCATCAGGAATACCTGAAGAAGGGCTTTTGCCCGAAATGTTGATTTTACTGCTCCTCGGATGCTGCCTGAGCTGCTGTGCTTTTCCAGAACCACTCTGATCTAGACTAAGGAAATGGGGGTGTCAGCCATGGCTGGAGTTAACTGTCACTGTCGATGCTTATGAATGAGCTGCTCCTGTACCCAGTTGTTGGAGACTGCATGGAGTGGGCTCTTTCTACCTGAAGGCCCAAGGACAGAGATGGACATGCCGTCCCCACCTTGCTTTCACCTTGGTTCCATTCAACAGTCTGTTCATATGTCGATGTGTTTGCAAGGCGGAACACCATGTGGGACAGTGGAAAGCAGCTCTTTGTGAGTACAGGAAATGATCACATACCAGGTCTTTAAGATTTCAAACCACGACTGTAGGTATAAGAGTTCATAAGTCAGACGTTCTTAAATAGTGGACCCCTTGAGAGAAAATCTCAAGACCTGCAAAGCTGCATTGATCACTGTCAAAGCAATCAGAGGAAGTGATGAGAGATCACAGTCCATTCCTTTGACGCACTGCCCCCTCCACAGCCCACATTCACCCTCTCTCCCCTCACTGGATCTTTGCCACTGTTGTGAAACTTGGAATGGCTCAGAAAAGATTTACAAGGATGTTGCCAGGGTTGGAGGATTTGAGCTATAGGGAGAGGCTGAACAGGCTGGGGCTGTTTTCCCTGGAGCATCGGAGGCTGAAGGGTGACCTTACAGAGGTTTACAAAATTATGAGGGGCATGGATAGGGGGAATAGACAAGGTCTTTTCCCAGGTGTAGGGGATTTCAAAACTAGAGGGTATAGGTTTAGGGTGAGAGGGAAAAGATATAATGGAGACCTAAGGGACAACTTTTTCACACAGAGGGTGGTACATGTATGGAATGAGCTGCCAGAGGAAGTGGTGGAGGATGGTACACTTACAACAATTAAAAGGCATCTGGATGGGTATATGAATAGGAGGGTTTAGAGGGATATGGGGCAAGTGCTGGCAAATGGGGCTAGATTGATTTAGGATATTTGGTCAGCATGGACGGGTTGGACGGAAGGGTCTGTTTCCATGCTGTACAGCTCTATGACACTGCTCTGTCAAACCGAGTGTACCCAGATTGTCATTAGTCCTCCACGGTAACATTAAATTCCCTCCCCAGAAATCCTCTCCCACAGCTCTCTTTTCCTTAAGATGCTTCCAAAAAACCTACATCTTTACCCTAATATCTCTACGTGGCTCAGTCTGAAATTTGGTTTTTGAGAATGCTCCTGTGAACCACCTTGGGATGTAACACTACATTAAAGACATTATCATAAATGCACGTCGAGGTTGTGGTTTTTAGCAGCTGCCTTCTCATCCCACCCGTAGGTCACTTGCTTTTGAGTTGTATGTGGGATATGGGCACTGCTGGCGGGGCCAGCATTACTTGACCATCCCTTGAACTGCGAAAATTCCGAGGGCTATTTGAAGGCAGTTGCGAATCAACCACATTGCTGTGGGTCTGGAGTCACATGTAGGCTGTCAGAGTTCTTGCCCTGAAGGGGAGGAGAGGTTGAGTAGGCCTGTGCTCAGTTGAGTTTAGAAGAACAAGCGGGGAATTTATTGAAACATGCAAGATTCTGAAACGTAAACACAGGGTAGAAACCTGAAGGACATTTGGGAAACCGGATTGGTTTTCACAACAATTGACATCTTTGGGTTGTCTTTGAATTCCAGATGTTTTCCTCTTCCATTGGGCTCAGATTCCACCATCTGCCATTGGTGGGATTTGTTTCGCCCTGGGAGGATGGGGTTCTGGATTGCTAGTCTAGTGATATTATCGCTACACTGCCCCCAGTTGGTAAGGTCATGAGTAAAGAGACATTGGAGTGTTTTGAACAGGCCTGCAAATCAGGGTGTCCCGGATTATGAATGTTTCTCGATGAATAGTGAAGAAGATTGACACACTGTCTTCCATTTAAATAGCTGGTTTCTATCACAAATTATTACCAAATATAAGTCGTGTTATATTCACCTCAAAAGTTTAATCTGGGGCCTGTGTTCAGTGTGGAGCCCATTCCTACAGGCTGCACGGGGAGGGGGTGCAGAGGAGGTTCACTCGGTTGATTCTGAAGTTGAGAGGGTTGGCTTAGGAGGAGGGATTGAGCAGACTGGGACTATACTCATTGGAATTTAGAAGAATGAGGGGGGATATTATCGAAACATAAAATTATGAAGGGAATCGATAAGACAGAAGCAGGGAGATTGTTTCCACTGAAACTAGAACTGGGGCCATCGCCTCAAAATACGGGGGAGCAGATTTAGGACTGAGCTGAGGAGGAACTTATTCATCCAAAGGGTTATGTATTTGTAGAGTTCCCTGTCCAGTGAAGCAGTTGAGGCTACCTCGTTGAATGTTTTTAAGGCAAAGATAGATTTATGAACAGTAAAGGAATTAAGGGTGAGAGGGTGGGTAGTGGGGCTGAGACCAGCCATGATCTTATTGAATGGCAGAGCAGCTGGATGGGCCAAATGGCCTACTGCTGCTCCTATTTCTTATATTCTTATGTGCCATGCTCCATATCTTGCCTGCCTGACACCAGGTGAGGGCAGGATTAACCTGGTCTCTGGAATCCACTCCTGCAGTTGAATAGTTTATGTCTTTGAAGCATGTACTGAAGTGAGAGACTGAAGGCCAGTCCTGGTGGCACTGTGCCTTAGTATTTGAATGTGGCTGCTCTTTGTTAACCTGTGCTGAGAGTTTCGATACTTATTACAAATTAAATACCCCTTGTCGACATCTTGCGGGCAACCCCAGACTGGAACAGAAACTGGTTACGTACTGTGGCTAAAAGAGCAGGTGGAAATTGTGTGAGGAGTGACTCACCTCCTGACCTTTCAGAGTTCGGCAAACATCTTGGAGGTAGAGGTCTGCTGTGTTTTTAAAATCCTCTCCGGTTGCTTCACACCTCATCCATCATCTGAAACATTCATTCCCTCCACCATCTACGCTCAGTAGCAACAATGTGTTGCTACAAGGAATACACCGAGGCTCCTGAGATAGCACCTTCCAAACCTCTGACCTTCACCATCTCGAAGGGACAAGGGCAGCAGATATATGGGAACACCACTGCCTTCTGTGCTGTTCCCCTCAGGCTACACATCATCCTGATTAGGAATAATATCTCCGATCCTTCATTGTTGCTAGGTCAATCCAGGGACTTTCTTCCTAACAATGTTGTGGGTTCACCACATGGAATGTAACAAATCACAAAGGGAGCTTATCACTACCTTCTTTGGGGCAATTAGGGATGGATCTTACAATGCTTAAGAATGCATTTTAAAAAAAAAGGTTCAGGCTGAACTACATAAAGAGCCTTCGCTTCTCTCAGAAGAGTAAGAAGCACTAACTCAAAACTGAAACATGTTCTTTGCTCCTTGCAGATCTTAAGCCTGAGCTGCAGTCGGTCACACAGCACTGTGAATCGGCACAGCACACTGTTGGTGTATTGACACTTAAAATACTTAACATCGCTCTTAAAATAGTTCAGATAGAATGTGCTCAGTGTCCAGTAACATCTTCAGCAAAGTTCACCAACAATATTAAGAGACCTGTATAATCTGTGTGTCTGTCGCAGTTGATGTTGCATGTTGCTTGATGACTCTGTATAATCAGCATGTGTTGTCCTGGACTGTAAAATATAATGAATAAACCTCATGGATTATCAATGCTGTCTGTTTGAAAGAGCTTCTGAAACTTGCTGATCCCCGTCTTGCTCCATTGTTCTTCATTCATCAGTAACTCCGAGGCTTCATCCAGCAATCCCTCAGGCCTTGGTCCCTCTCTATAACTTGTTTGTTAACCATTTGTTAGCTTGTTCCTTCAGACCTGCTTAAAGCATTCAACTCGAAGCTTGCCTTCTGTCCCTTCACCCTCCTGTAACCTTTTTCCCACTTTTACAATCACTCTCTTCTCCCCTTCCTCCTCTCTCTTGGCCCTTCTCTCTCCCTCTCCTTGTTTTACCTTCTGTCTTTCTCTTCCCTTCTCCTTTCCCTCGTCCCAGCTCTCCGACTCGTCCGTTGCCGTCTATCTTCTCCATAAGATGTAGGAGCAGCAGGAGGCCATTTAGTCCCTCAAGTCTCTGCTATCATTCTCTGATAATTCTCAAGCCAACTTTCCTGCCTTTTCCCCATGGCTGTTGATTCCCTGACTGATTAAATAATCTGTTTGCACGTCCCATCTCTCACACTCACTCTCTGCCTCTGTCTTATCCCCTTCCCTACTTGTTCTCTTTCTGCCTGTCTCAGCTCTGTCATGTTATCCTACCCAGATCTTGAGTAAGTTGGTGACTGTTAGTGCACTAATGCAAAGGTCCTGAAATTATACGGAATGTCCTTGGGACAGAATCTGGGCTGGAATAGAAATTGAATCAACCCTTCCCGAACTTGCCCCTGGGGATGCTAAGCTCAGAATCTAATGAATGTTTTGAGTGAGGGCATGCTCTTGACACAGTTGGAGCCCCCACTGAAGCTGAAAGTTAAAGGGAATTCAAGCAGCACGGTAAGATGTTTTGCAGATGAAACAGCGCTCACATGTTATCTCTTTAACCCACATTATCTTCAATGCAAGAAGCAAATTTACTTTGTTATTGTTCACGGCGCTTAGTGTGCATTATCATTTGTTCATATAAGTCCTGCTCCTGGGGTTAGCACAGTGGCTCAATGGTTAGCATTGCTGCTTCATGGCACTTGGGACCTGGGTTCAATTCCAAACTCAGGCGATTGCCCGTGTGGGGTTTGGCCTGCCTGCGTGGTTTGCTCCTACACTCCAGTTATGGGCATTGGCCGTGCTAATCTCTACCCAGTTTAGATCTTTTATTTTGCCCTAGAATGTTTCTGTGAAGACCCTGGGAATGTTTACTTCCCTTGTGGGCGGAGTTGAGTTTTGTCAAACAGGAATTGCCACATGTGCAACTGTATTATCCCCATTTTACACATTCCAGGAATTTGCTGAGATGCTGTTTGGGTGGAGGGAAAGAAGGGAAAAGCAGAGCAAGGGGAAAAAAACCCATAATACCGGCAAGTACACAGAAGGTATTGCGTTGCCATCAAAGGACTTGCCTATGACTGCTGCAGGCAGAGCGAGAGAGACTTGACCAATCTCCCCCTCGCCCCCAATCCCATGAAACAGCACCCCACCTCTGTACTCGGCTGTTGTGAAAGCAGGGCTGTGCACCTGCAAGTCTGTATAAAGGTCACGTCACACACAAACCTGACACCAGCCCTCAGCCAAATCAGCAAGGGCTGAGATGTTTCTGATAGAACGGGAGGACAGGAGCTCTATTTATAAATATCTGTATTGCACGGGGATCAGTCATCCTGCAGAGAAAGCAGAGGCAGAGGGGGTTGAATTCAAAGCGAAACCCAGACATGCGACCTGGAATGGTACATTCAATGTACCATTGTTTTGTCCGTACAATATTTCGTCCTCAATCACTTTCTGTGGCAGAGAATTCCGCAGGCTCCCCACTCTCTGAGTGAAGACATTTATCCTCATCTCAGTCCTACACGGCTCAATCATTATTCTTAGACTATGACCCCTTGTTCTGGACTCCCCATACATCTGGAATATTCTCTCCGTGTTTCCCCTGTCTAGTCCTGTTAAGAGTTTTATAGGTTTCCATGTGATATCCCCCTCATTTTCCTGCACTCCAGTGAATATGGTCCGAACTGATCCAGTCTCCCTGCCATCCCAGAAGTCAGTTTGCTAAACCGTTGCTTCACTCCCTCCATAGCCGGAACCTGCACAGATTTCCAGATTTAGAGATGCCGACATTGGACTGGGGTGGACAAAGTTAAAAATCGCACAACACCAGGTTATAGTCCAACAGGTTTATTTGGAAGCACTAGCTTTCGGAGCGCTGCTCCTTCATCAGAACTGAAATCAACATGTTCATTCTAAAAGATGAGAGACTTAACAAACAATTCAGGTCTTTTTCAATATATAATTTCAGTTACATGACACTAAACTTTTGCTATAAATCCTGTGTCTTATGATCTTATACTCCACAACCACTAGATGAAGGAGCAGCACTCCGAAAGCTAGTGCTTCGGACTATAACCTGGTGTGTGATTTTTAACTTTGTATAGATTTCCAGGGCAGAGTCCCAGATTTTGATGAGCTTTTGTACGAAGCATATGCCAATTGAACAGGTGTAGTCATTTAAATCAAAATCTCATTTTGCATTTTGGGATTGCTCAGTGATCAGCACTGCTGCCTCACAGCATTAGGGACCCAGGTTTGATTCTACCCTCGGGTGACTGTGTGGAGTTTGCACATTCTCTGCATTTCTGTGTGGGTTTCCTCTGGGTACTCCAGTTTTCTCCCACAATCCAAAGATGCGCAGGTTAGGTAGATTGGCTATGCTGGATTGGCCACAATGTCCAGGGACAGTAGGTTAGGGTGGATTGGCTGTGCTAAGTTGCCCATAGTGTCCAGGGATGATAGGTTAGGTGGATTAGCCATGCTAAATTGCCCATAGTGTCCAGGGATAGTAGGTTAGGTGGATTGGCAGTGCTAAATTGCCCATAGTGTCCAGGGACAGTAGGTTAGGTGGATTGGCCATGCTAAATTGCCCATAGTGCCCAGGAATAGTAGGTTAGGTGAATTAGCCATGCTAACTTGCCCATAGTGTCCAACGGTGTGCAAGCTAGATGAATTAGCCATGGGAAATGCAGCATTACAGGGATGGGAAGGGAGTTGGTATGGGTGGATACTAACGCTGGTCACTGGGAACAGCTGGCTGACTGTGTCCAAGTGCCTGGACTGGTATCGGAGGCTGTCCTCGATTTAGTGACGACTTGATTGGGGCTTGCTGAGAAGCTTCCTGGCATTGTGTCTGCACTGAACGCCAATGGCAGGATAGCAGCGATATAAGCCTGGTATCCCTGACTGAAGGGCAAGGTGCAACAAGGCAAGGCAGGGATGCTGTGAGAATCCAGGAGGGCTCAAAGCGAGCGAGCGTTCAGAGGGTAAACCAGCAGAATGGAGGTGCAGCTTATTCCAGTCCCTGAGCTGGGTGTGTGTCCCTGAGCATTACAATGAGGTTTGCTTTGGTCCCCTGTGGTGCAGCAATGAAGTACAGAACTGTCCTGTAAGAGGACCAGGGATCATAGTTTTCCCAGCACACTCTCACCTCTCAGTCAGAAGGTTGTTACTTCACAGACACACTCCAGAAATGTGAGTGCAGTGTTTCTAAGCTGGTGTTTCTCCAGTGCTGTGCATACAGAGAGAGACAGCCACGCTCCCCATGGTGTGATGAAACAATGCTATAATAAATTCAGCTCCTTCTGACCTGTCTGAGAAAAAGCTAAAGGATCCCTTGTCACCAATTTGAAATAGTGCGAGTGCTATCCCCTTGTCGACGTTTACCTCACAACCAATATTGCTAAGACTGATAACCAAGCCATTCTCTCATTCCTCTCTGTGGGAGCTTACTGTGTGCAAATTGGCTGTGGCATTTCCTACAGTCTAA
Organism: Chiloscyllium punctatum; assembly: GCF_047496795.1. NCBI lineage: Eukaryota > Metazoa > Chordata > Chondrichthyes > Orectolobiformes > Hemiscylliidae > Chiloscyllium > Chiloscyllium punctatum. The sequence continues at coordinate 10,937,046 of NC_092776.1, read as the reverse complement.
TCATGACACTACACTTGCAAAAATTCCTTTGCTTGAAGTGCTGTGGGTGACCAGAGATAGTGAAAGGCACAATTTAAATGAAAGTTGCTGCGCTTTTGCCTTTTCATTGCTCTTTCTATGTTGGTGGATTCAATTTAACTGAACAGTCGGACATCATTCATTGCTATCCCACTTAAGCTGCTTAACTAATCTTAGCTCATTGAAAGTCAATGTATAAATAGAAGATGCTTGCATTTGAAGAGTGCAGGAACTGGTGGCTGCTTTTCAGTGTCGACTTGTTATCTGACAGTGTGCATGTGACAGGTGCTTTTCATGTTTGAACAGATGTGCAGAGCAGACACTGAACTTGACAATTATGTTTTTATTCTCTGATTCTCCCACATAGGTCACACTGTTCAAGGGATTTCTTATCTACTTGGTATTTCATTAATACCACGGACGACAGATACTCTTCTGAAGTCGCCTCCTCCTGGAGTGTGTGCAGGGCTTTTTGTTGAATTTGCCTGCTCGGGTGCTGAGTGTGGCTAGTTTTAAGGTGACGTGCTGTTTTAAGAATTGTCCTTGAACCATGTTTTGTACAGAGTCAGTGAAAGATATCATACAGTCATAGAGATGTACAGCATGGAAACAGACCCTTCAGTCCAACGTGTCCATGCCGACCAGATATCCCAACCCAATCTAGTCCCACCTGCCAGCACCCGGCCCACATCCCTCCTAACCCTTCCTATTCATATACCCATCCAATTGCCTCTTAAATGTTGCAATTGTACCAGCCTCCACCACTTCCTCTGGCAGCTCATTCCATAAACGTACCACCCTCTGTGTGAAAATATTGCCTCTTAGGTCTCTTTTATATCTTTCCCCTCTCATCCTAAATCTATGCCCTATAGTTCTGGACTCTCCCACCCCAGGGAAAAGACTTTGTCTATTTACCCTATCCATGCCCCTCATGATTTTATAAACTTCTATAAGGTCACCCCTCAGCCTCCGATTCTCCAGGGAAAACAACAATAGCCTATTCAACCTCTCCCTACAGCTCAAATCCTCCTGTCTAACCCCCTTGTCACTCTGTGCTCCCCCCTTTCTACTATTTCTACAACATTGGTGGGGGTCTCCCTCAGTATATCATCTTACTACTTGAGAAAGAAAGTCAGAGAACTAGACATGGATATTTGAGTAATGTGCAGTATTCTGTGTCTGTCTTATGTAGTTGTTGGATTGCATTCCAGACATACCCAGTCTTCCTCGGACTAATGGTGCATGCAGTAATCGATGGAACCCAACAAAATTAGGGCCGTGCTGACAAAGTGGGATCCATCACCCATTGAACAATCAAGTTCTTTTTCCTGGAAATTACCTCCAAAAAAATGTGACAGACTGGAAGGCAGCAATGAAATGGGTGAATTCCCTCACATTGTTGACGTATTACTGATGCCGTAGGAATGGTTTCTCCTGAGGGAAGCGTTTTCTTCAACACTAAGGGTGGCACAGTGGCTCAGTGTTTACCATTGCTGCCTCACAGCACCAGTGACGTGGGTGCAATTCCACCCTCGGGTGACTGTGGAGTTTGCACATTGTCTGTGCAGGTTTCCTGCAGATGTTCTTGTTTCCTCCCACAATCCAAAGGTGTGCAGGTTAGGAGGATTGGCTGCTCTAAATCACCCATTGTGTCCAGTGATGTGTAGGCCAGGTATTTAGCCAAGAGAAATATGGGGGGGGTGGGGGGGGAGGAAGTCTGGTTTGAATGCTCTCTGAGGGGTTGGTGTGGACTTGATGGGCTGAATGGCCTGCTTTCACACTGTAGGGATTATGTTATTCTAAGATGCTGTGAGCTTTCATTGCTCACAACTGAGCTAAGATTCCTGTGACCGTTTCCACCTGCAATGGCTGGGCCTTCATCTGCTCAAGTCTGGAATCTCTGGAGTTGGCTCCCGACAATGAATCAAATAGAAGGGATATAGAACAAGACTGGGGTCGTGGGGCCCAGCCCTACGCTAGCCATTATCTAACTGAATGATAGAAGAGACTGAGCTAAATTATCCCCTCTTGGGCTCTATACTTACAGCTTTCCTCAAAAATGAGAGCTTTGGCCAAGCATTCAGTCACATGTCCTAATATTTCCTTATACACTGCAGTGCCAAAATATTGTTTGTGAAGCACCCTGGGTTGTTTTACCATCTTAAAGGCACTCCAAAAATTCAAATTGGTGTTGGACAAAGCAGTTGCCTTATTCCTCTTTGCAGCCAACATCTGGTAACTTGTTCCAGATTTTGAAGACTCCATTAGGGGGAATATATCTAACCTAGTTCGATAAAACAAAGATCTGTGGGTGTTGGAGATCTGAAACAAAAAACAGAAATTACTGGAGAAACTCAACAGGTCTGGCAGCATCTGTGGAGAGAGAAACAGAGTTAAAGTTTTGAGTCCAGTGACTCTTTTTCAGATCTGTTTTACTGTTTTTGTGAATGAGTTAAATGTTTGAATCACCTCACATCCTAGCTCTTCCCAGCCAGACCATCCACCTATGTGACAGTTAGTTAACTCTGAAAAATCTCAATAAATTCTCCTCAAAGTCCAGGATTTGGTAAAATGAGAAGTGGTAGTTCTCTGAAGCTATAGTCGTAACCTGGAAATGTGTCACAGGCTGGAATCCATTTGAAGCAAATTAAATACATAATTGTATCCGGTAGAGACTATAAGGCCTGAGACACACCTACAGAAACATGGAAATGACTGCTTGACTTAGTAGGCCATTCAGCCCAACAAAGAGGAGAAAGTGAGGACCGCAGATGCTGAAGATCAGAGTCGAGAGTGTGGTGCTGGAAAAGCACAGCAGGTCAGGCAGCATCCGAGGAGCAGGAGAATCGAGCATAAGCCCTGATAAAGTGCTTCTGCCTGAAACGTCGACTCTCCTGCTCCTCGGGTGCTGCCTGACTTGCTGTGCTTTTCTAGCACCACACTTTTAATTCAGTCCATCAAGTCTGCTGTGCCATTCAGTGAGATAGAACATCAGACTGAACAGCACAGGAACAGGCCCTTCGGCCCACGATGTTGTGCCGAACATGACACCAAATGAAACTAATGCCTGCCCTTGGTCCATATCCCCCATTCCTTGCATATTCATGTACTTACCTAAAAGTCCCTTAAGTGCCCCCATCATATCTGCCTCCACCCCCACCCCTGCAGCACTTTCCAAACTCTTACTACTCAACGTATTAAAATTTGTCCGTCTCATTTTCTTTGAACTTTCCCCTCTCTCACCTTAAATGTATGCTGATCTGATTCCCAACTCCTGTTTCCTCCCTTTTCCCCACAACCCTTCACCCATTAAAAATCTATCTTATTCTCAAATATACTCTACATCCCTCTCTGGCTAAGGATTCTACAAACCGCTGAGAGGAGAAATTCCATCTCCTCCCCGTCTTAAACGTGTGACTCTTTATCCTGAGATTGGTCCTGGACTCTCCCACAAGGAGAATCAGTTTCTCCGTATCTACCCTGCCCCAAGAAGTGACTACTCGACAGTCCGGGACTCAAAGTCGAGTTACCACCTCAAAATTATTTCTTTGTTTTGCTTTGAATTTATTTTGATGTGGGTTTCAGTTGGATTTCTGTCCCATCTCGTGAGGTGCCAGCCACCAGTGGGGGTGTTCCACAATATAGCTCACACAGAAAAAAAATCAAAGCCATAGCCCTCAGTCCCCCTGACTTCCTGCTGCAGCTTGTTTACGTCCCTCCAACATGGTCAGGCTCATCATCGTCCTAGGATGTTTCTCCAAGGATGGAAACACAAGACACAAAGGGAAGGGATAGGGTCTGTGGCGATGAGGCACAAAAGAACCACAGAGATTTGGCACCTCGTCACACAGAATATTGTATATGTAAGAAAATCTCTCTTGCTGGTTTTGTGCGTGGAGCCAAGAACAGGCTGAGCTCAGAAAGACCTAGTTACATCTTTTGAAGTGAATAATTATATCAGTCGTGCTTACAACTCAAGCAGCATTGTTGACCTTTTGCGGTAATAATTGAGATGTCTTGGTTTCATATTAAGACACGCAGAGAGAAACAGCTCATTCTCTCCACTGTGTGGAATCCACTTCCGTGCACAGAATTAAAATAAAATGACGCACCAGCTCCTCTGAGATGCTCAGGAAAAGGAGGGACCATCAAACAATTGACACAAAGGGGCTGCTATTGTGGAAGTCTCGTTGATTGTAGAGGTAACAAAGCAACCAATTTCCGGGCAGGTTTCACAGGCAGTAAGGTGATCACTAACGGTGGTCATTAGAATGGTTCTCTCATTTCTTGCTCAAAGAACTGCTCAGTTTTGCTGCTCGCTTAATCAGTCAGTAGTCAGACCCCTTGGCATCATGGTAGCCCACAAACCCACCAACACACTAAAACAGCAGCTAATGAACTTGAAGGATCCCATTCAGATAACAAGCAAAACTAATGTCATTTACAAAATATTGTGCAAGAACTGTAACAAACACTACATTGGACAAACAGGCAGAAAACTAGCCACCAGGATATATGAACATCAACTAACCACAAAAACACATGACTCACTCTCACTAGTATCTTCACATACGGATGAGGAAGGACACAGAGACAACACATCTATCCTTGGACAAACCAAACAGGGACACATATGAACATTCCTAGAAGCATGGCATTCGACCCGGAACTCTATCAACAAACACATTGACTTGGACCCAATTTACCACCCTGAGAAAAAGAACAGGAAATGATATCACCACCAGAAATGACATCTCCAACCCAAAGAAACCCAAACATATAAATAGAAAGCAGGAATCATCAGCAATGCTTTGTCCAGAGGCTCACTGAAGATGTTACCTAGTATGGTGATGAAACCTCTGAAAATGAACCTTCCAGCTCAGCGAGCAAACTTACATCCATTACCACCTACTCCCCCATACCCTTTGCCTCCCTTTTCAATCAAGAATCTACATTTGCCTCAAAGGTATTCAATGTCTCAGTGGTTAGCACTGTTGCCTCACTGCACCAGGGACCAGGGTTCGATTCCAACCTCGGGCAACTGTCTGTGTGGAGTTAACACATTCCTCCGCCACCACCCCACCCCCCCGCCATGTCTGCATGGATTTCCTCTGAGTGCTCTGGTTTTCACTCACAGTCTAAAGATCCACAGGTTAGGTGAATTGGCTATGCTAATTGCCCTTGGTGACCAGGGATGTGCAGGCTAGGTGGATTAGCTATGAGAAAATGCAAAGTTAGAGGTATAGGATGGGGGGAGTGGGCCTGTGGGTTGGGATGTCTTCAAAAGGTCAGTGCAGAATTGGCTGTAGGGGTATATTTAGAGACAAATCAGGAGGGCAAAAAGTGGACAAGAGATAGCCTTGACAGAAAGGGTTAAGGAGAATCCAAAGAGATTCTACAAATACATTAAGGACAAAAGAGTAACTAGGGAGAGAAAAGGGACCTTTGGAGAATACCAGGACCATCTTTGTGTGGAACCACAGGAGATGAGTGAGTTACTAAACAAGTTATGCATCGATATTTACTTCAGAGAAGGAAACGGAGGCAGGAGAACTTGGCAAAATAAATAGTGATGTCTTGAAAAGTGTTCATATCACATTAGAGGACGTGCTGCAGGTCTTAAAATGCATAAAGGTAGAACTCTGTGGGAGACCAGGGAAGAGATTGCTGGACCCCTTGTTGAGGTATTTGTATGACTGATGCATGAAGTGCTGGAACGCTGGAGATTGGGTAACATGGTGCCATTATTTCAGAAAGGTGGTAAGGTAAAGCCAGCGAACCATGGACTGGTGAGTTTGATCACGGTGGTGGATAAGTTGTTGGAGGGAATCCTGGATTAATATGTATTTGGAAAGGCATGGACTGATTAGGGATAATCAACATGGCTTTGTGTGTGGAGAATCATGTCTCACTAACTTGATTGAGTTTTTTGAAAATGGACTTCAGCAAGGCATTCAACAAATTTCCACATGGTAAACTAGTTAGCAAGGTTAGATCACATGGAATCAAGAGGGAGCTAGATGACCAGCGCTGTACTGCAAGGATCAATGCTGGGTTCACTGCTTTTCATCATTTACATAAATGATTTGGATATGAACATTGGAGGTATGGTTAGAATTGTTGCAGATGACACCAAAATTGATGGTGTAGCGGATAGTGAAAAGATTACCTCAGAGTACAACAGGGTGTTGATCAGATGGGCCAGTGGGCTGAGGAATGGCGGGTGGAGTTTAATTTATAAAACGTGACGTGTTGTGTTTTGGTGAGGCAAACCAGGGCAGGACTCATATAGTTAATGGTAGGGCCCTATGGAGTGTTGACGAATAAAGAGTCAACACTCCATAGGTGTGCAGGAGCATAGTTCCTTGAAAGTGGAGTCGCAGGTAGATGAAGTGGTAAAGAAAGTGTTTGGCACACTTACCTTTATTGTTCAATGCATTGAGTATTGCGGCTGTACAGGACATTGGTGAGGCCGCTTGTAGAATATTGTGTTAAATTCTGGTCTCCCTGTTATAGGAAAGATGTTGTTAAACTTGAAAGAGTTCAGAAAAGATTTACAAGGATGTCACTGGAATGGGAGGATTTGAATCATAGGGAGAGACTGAATTAGCTGGGGCTGTTTTCCCTGGAGCATCGGAGGCTGAAGGGTGACATTATAGAAGTTTATAAAATCATGAGGGACATGGATAGGATAAATAGTGAAGATCTTTTTCCCAGGTTAGGGGATTTCAAAGCAAGATGGCACAGCTTTAAGGTGAGAGGGGGATAAGTTTCAAAAAGACGTGAGGAGTAACTTTTTCACACAGAGGGTGGTACGTGTATAGATTGAGCTGCCAGAGGAAGTGGTGGAGGCTGGTACAATTACAATGTTTAAAAGGCATCTGGATGGGTATGCGACTAGGAAAGGTCAATAGTGATATGGGCCAAGTGCTGGCAAATGGGACTAAGCCAGATTAAGTTGCCTGGTGGGTATGGACAGGTTGCACTGAAGGGTCTGTTACCGTGTTATACAACTCAGTCACATTCACTATTTTCCAATTTGATGGAATCTTTCCAGAATCTAGACAATTTTGGAAAGGATAGGGTATTGATTAACCGAGTGGGCAAAAAAATGGTAAATGGAAAAATCAATACTTGTCTACTTTGAATTAGTTTTTAAGCTATCGAGAGAAGCAGACTAACAGGAGCAAAAATATTACCTGATCCACCTGTAGTGGTGGAGGTAATGAGAAGGTATAGAGTTGGGTAGTACTTTTGAAATTTATGTTTCGATATTCTGAACAGTAGGCTGTTTGGTTCTTGAGCCCATCACATCTGCAACCTAACTCCACATGCCCACCTTTGTCCTATATCCCTTAAGAATTTGTTCACAAATATCTATTAATCTCAAATGTAATTTTAACAATTTAAGAATTCCAAACTTATGTCGAATTGTTTCCTAACTCCATTCCTGAATAATCAGGCCATAGTTTTTTTGACTACACATCTAGATTCCCCCAACAAGTAAAAATAATTTATTTAATAAGAGCAAAACACTGCTGCTGCTCCAAATCAGAAATAAAGCCAGAAACAGATACGTACCTTTCTCTGACCCTGTCTGTTGCTCTAACAGACCGCCCCACACACACCCTTTGTCAATGCACAGACCTATGAGATTTCAACCTCTCTTCAGTTCTAAGCTAGAGTCATACTGGTGGCAAAAGGTGAACTTTTTTTCTCTCTGCACAGATGCTGCATGACCTGCTGAGTTTCTCCAATGAAAATCGTGTCTCCAAATTATTCATTCCCATCAATAACTTGAAAAGTTTGACCAAATCACCCCTTTACCTTCCAAATTTCAAAAAATATAAACCTAATTTGTGCAATCTCTCCTTGTAAATTAACCTGTTGAGGCCAGGTTGCATCCAGGTAAATCTCTAAAATATTCGTAACAGAGCCAGGTTTGATTCCAGCCTCGGGCGACTGTCTGTGTGGAGTTTGCACATACTCCCCGTGTCTGCATGGGCTTCCTCCGGGTGCCCTGGTTTCCTCCCACAGTCCAAAGATGTGCAAGTTAGGTGATTTGCCATGTTATATTGCCCATAATGTCCTTGGATGTGTAGGTTAGGTGGAATAGCCATGGGAAACGCAGGGTTACGTGGATAGAATAGGGGGGTGAGTCTGAGTGGAATGCTTTTCAGAGGGTCAGTGTGGACTTGTTGGGCCAAATGGCCTGCTTCCGTACTTTAGGGATTCTATGATTCTATGAAGGTATGATACCGACACTGAATACATCTCTGTTTGTGGCTCAATTATAGGGAAGATGATGGCCTAGTGGTATTATCACCAGCCTTCTTGTTCCATAGATGCAGCCAATGTTCAAATCCTTCCATAGCAGATGGTGGAGTTTGAATTCAATACAAATCAGTAATTAAAAGCCTAATTACTGTTGTTGATTTTTGGGGGGAGAAACCCCATCTGATTCACTAATGTCCTTTAGGGAAGGAAACTGCCATCCTTACCTGGTCTAGCCTACATGTGACTCCAGACCCACAGCAATGTGACTGACTCTTAACTGCTCTCTGGGCAATTAGGGATTGGTAATAAATACTGCCCTAGCCAGTGACACCCAGATCCTGTGAATGAATATAAAAACATCTCACCAGATCATTGTAAAGAAATGGTGCAACTTGTACCCTATCATCCTAATTCTAGCTCTCTTGGACATCAAGGTCAACTTTAATTTTAATTATTTTCTGTATCTGTTTATAATTTTTAATTATGTATTTAGAAGCCCACTATTTGTAACATTTTTGAACCATTGCCTTCGCAGCGTTGTGTTCATTTCCACGTCCTTGTGAATTTTTTTGGGTTCTGATTCTGAGGATTTTTTTTGGCGAGGTTATGAGTAACCACACCATCAGCTTTTTCCTTTTATCTCAATGATCTCGAAGCAATATCTCCAATTTGATCTTCTTTTCCTGGATGTGAGTAAGACAAATTCCCTTAAAGAATTTCTCCGTAACAAAGAACATGTGTAGAAACTTTCTGTGTGTGATTTCTCTGAAACTGTGAGATATTGGGTCACGATCACCTCAGAACCTGAAATCCAAAAGCAAGTATTGAAGGGGGAAGGAAAGCCTAATGGGAACATTTTTTGATCATCATTCTCAATCTCTTTAAAGAAAAATGTAATACTTCTTAAAAAATAAAGCTCTGTCTTAATATATTCAGAAGTTTTGTCACTAGTATTCCAACAACTTTGAGGATTGTTGGCTCCACATTTTTTTTAGTCAACAGAACATCTTCACTTACTTCATTGTGATCCTGGGGTTTCAACCAATCTAGATTCAGCTAGATGATCTCAGCCAATGCCAGTAAATGATACTACCACCAAAAGAACTCCAAGTCCCAGACCAGTCCAAATTTATACCATCTACCAACTTGAGTTAAACCTATTCTGGGATGCAGAAAATCTCAAATCAAAATGGCTGCCTGTTGGCCGAGAAAATTCAGACAACTGAGAAACGCTGAAGGGAAGGCTCCATTTTCTCTAAAAAAAAAACATACTTTGGACAGAAAGTGGTACAGCTGATCTTTACAGTCTGACAAATATCTAATGTATTTTCTTGACTTTACCAGAGAAAAAGCAAATGATAGTTTGGGGAGATTTTAACAATCGAAGGAATGGTTGATTGACCAAAAATATGAATACTCTGTCTCGAAGTCCTGGCAGAAGTTCCTAAATCAAATTTCAGATGTCCATAAAAAGATATGCACCTCTCTGACAGGATTGCTGGCCAAAGCTGAAGATAATGCCTTGCCCATTTTTTGTCCCATTGGAATCCAAACAGTCCCACAGCATTGGAGAAACACCATACTGAAAAGGGGCGGTTCCAGCAGACCATGTGACTCTTGTCTTATACTGTCAGATGAAACTCAGTGGGTTCTATTTCCACATCGGAGTCTGATGACTTGAGCACAACAATTTCAGCTGGCATACCCAGTGCAGTACTGAGGGGGTGCTGCCTTGGTGGTGATGCTGTCTTTGAAGTGAGGTGTTAAACTGAGGCCTAGAAAATGGGAATTGTCTCTGGTTTCCTCACCAACATTTATCCTTCATTCAATATCACTAAAAGCAGATTATCACAAACTGTTGCTTGTGGATATCTGCCCTGTGCAAAACTAACTGCTGTGTCTCCCACATTACAATAGTAACGACGTTTCAGAAGTAATTCTTTGGCTGTGGTGGTGGAATGCTACATTACAGAATAGTTAAAACAGAGAAGGAGGCTATTTGGCCCATCACGGCTGTGCCGAATCTCTGCTATTCTCCTGTTTTCTCCCCTGCACATTCCTCTTTTTCTGATGATAATCCAATTTCCAACTGAATGACTCGATTGATTTTGTCTTTACCGTGCCTTCCAGCTCTTAACCACTCGCTGCATGAGATAGTATTTTTTCTCATACTGTGTCACCTGGTGGCTCAGTGGTTAGCACCGCGCCCTCATTGTGCCAGGGAACCGGGTTCAATTCCACCCTTGGGCAACTCTCTGTGTGGAGTTTGTACATTCTCCCCGTGTCTGTGTGGATTTCCTTCCACAGTCCAAAGATGTGCTGGTTAGATGGATTGGCCAGGCTAAACTGCCCATAGTGTGCAGGCTAGGTGGGTTAGCCATGGTAACATCAGCCACATTCCTGATGAAGAGCTTAAGGTTGAAACTTCAACTCTCCTGCTCCACAGATGCTGCCTGACCTGCTGTGCTTTTCCAGCACCACATGTTTTGACTCTGATCTCCAGCATCTGCAGTCCTCGCTGTCTCCTAGCCACGATAAGTGCAGAGTTACAGAGATGGGATGCTTTTCAGAGGGTCAGTATGGGCTGAATGATCTGCTTCCACACTCTAGGGGATTTAATGAGTCTGCTTTTACTTTAGGAGAAAGTAAGTTCTGCAGATGCTGGAGCTCAGCTTCGAGAGTATGGCGCTGGAAAAGCACAGCAGGTCAGGCAGTATCCAATGAGCAGGAGAATCGGCATTTGGGCATAAACCCTTTGTCAGGAATGCTTTTATTTTGCCAAGGACTGAGATCTGTGCCCTCACGTTCTCTGCCCTTCCCCCTCACTATCTACTCTGTTCCAATCACTGATGGATTTTCAATACCTCCATCAGCCCTCTTGTCAACCTTCTTCAGGAATGGCGGTCCCAACTCCCCCCATTTATCCATGTAACTGAGGTTCTAAATAAATGCAAGACATTTCTTGTTGAACAAAACATAGTGAAGGGTGCGAAAGAAACAACATAATCCAACAGAAGGTGAGAAGATGTCTGAGTTACTCTGGTTCCAGTGTGAAGATACTATTATTATGTGTCATTTTATTCCAGCAAATGATGTCTCAATGGAACGATGGCAGGGACTGTAAATTTATATCGAGCGGTTGAGAGAACTGGAGAAAGGATTTGGTTACACAGCCCTCACTAATCTGCTTACCAAATGTTTGGCATGGGTCTTTTAGTCCCAGTGATTTTAATTAAACTGTGAAGTGGTCTGTTGTCTTTTGTGCAAACGTTTACTTTAAGCAGTTACATTAAAAAAGTAATTGTTTCAAGATGGAGCAGTTATTGTTTTAAGTTTAATGGACATATCCTTTGGCTTGGATATGTATCTGACTCCCTGGAATTGGGAGTCAGTAACCTGTGAGTCAGCAGGAGCTCTCTCCTCTCTGAGTCAGCGAGTTGTCAGTTTGTGCCCCACTCCATATGAAGTACAGACAGGCTCTCCAAAAGAGTGCTGCACTGTAGAAGGTAACATCATTCAGGTAAGATGTTAAACCAAGACCTCATCTGGCCTTGTAAAAGACTTCATGGTAATATTTTGAAGTAGAACAAAGGAGATACGCTTTGGCAACATTTATCCCTTAATCAACATCAATGAAATAGATTATCTTCTCATTATCAGTGTTTTGTTCATGGGATCTTCCTGTGATTAAAATGACAGCTGCGTTTCCTACTATTCACCAACTGCACATCAAAAAGCAAATTAGATTAGATTACTTACAGTATGGAAACAGGCCCTTCAGCCCAACAAGTCCACACCAACCCACCCAGACCCATTCCCCCAAACCAACACGACAAGCAATTTAGCATAGCCAATTCACCAATGCACATTTTTGGACTGCAGGAGGAAACCCACACAGACACAGGGAGAATGTGCAGACGCCACACAGACAGCTGCCTGAGGTGGGAATTGAACCCAGGTCTCCTAGCGTTGTGAGGCAGCAGTGCTAACCATTGTGCCACCGTGCTGCCCAGTACTTGGCTGTTCATGATGTCCTAGACAGTGTTGGATAAACGTAAGTGTTACTTTTTTTCAAGAGAAGGAAGGAAGAGGGAAATTATATGGCAACACATTGTCTGGTGAGGTGCTACTCCATTCAAGCTAGGAAGGTCACAGGTCAATCAAACATTGTTGTTTTGCTGGGGTTCAGCAGTTTCAATCCTCTAATGGATGTCTGGGCTCTCAGCATTTGGAGTCACGGAGTCATACAGTGTGGAAACAGACCCTAGTCCAACTCGTCCATACCAACCAAGTTCCCAAACTAAACTGGCTCCACTTGCCAGCATTTGGCTAATGGTTTGAATGACAGTTTTGATTCTCTGATTCAGCTATTTCAATGTATAATGTTTACTTGCTTATGTTAAAGAGGTTTTAAGTTCTTGTGAGTTCTGAAATAAATTTGGAAACAGGGCGGTTCAGTGGTTAGCCCTGCTGCCTCACAGCACCATGGACCCGAGTTCAATTCCAGCCTTGGACATCTCCCTGTGTCTGCATGGGTTTCATCCAGGTGCTCTGGTTTCCTCCCACAGTCCAAAGATGTGCAGGCCAGGTGAATTGGCCATGCTAAATTGCCCATAGTATTAGGTGCATTAGTCAGAGGGAAATGGGTCTGGGTGGGTTACTCTTCGGAGGGTCGGTGTGGACCTGTTGGACCGAAAGGCCTGTTTCCACACTGTAGGGAATCTAATCTAAAATAAACTATCTGTGTGGAGTTTGCACATTCTCCCCGTGTCTGTGTGGGTTTCCTCTCACAGTCCAGTGAAAAGCAGATTAGGTGGATTAGCCATGGTAACTGTGGGGTTGGAAGATGGAGTGGGTCTAGCTGAAATTCACTTTCGAGGGTCAGTGCAGACTTGATGGGCTGAATGGCCTTGATCTGCCATGGAACCATATCGTCAGAGTTGTACAGCACAGAAATAGACCCATCGATTCAACTTGTCCATGCCACCTCAAATCTAAAATTAATCTAGACTCCCTTTACAAATATTTGGTAAATATTCCTCTAAAACCATCCTACTCATGTACCTATCAAGATGTATTTTAAATATTATGATTGTACCAGCCTCCACCACTTCCTCAGGCAACTCATTCCATACACACACCACCCCTGCCTGAAAAAGTTGCCCCTTAGGTTTCTTTTAAATCTTTCCCCTCTCACCTTAAACCTATGTACTCGAGTTTTGGAATCCCCTACCCTGTGAAAAGACTTTGGCTATTCAACCTATCTCTGTCCCTAATGATTTTTTAAACCTCTGTAAAGTCACCCTTCAGCCTTCAGGGAAAACAGTCCCAGCCTATTCAACCTCTCCTTATAGCTCAAACCCTCCAAACCTGGCAACATCCTTGTAAATCTTTTCTGAACCCTTTCAAGTTAACAACATCCTTCATATAGAAGGGTGAGCAGTATTCTAAAAGTGTCCCTCTTCCTTAAAATTGTTCTGTAAGCAATATCTCGGAACCTTTAAAGCTGAGATCGATAGAAGGAATTCTAAAATGCGGGTTAAAGGGTTATCAGCTGTGACGGTACTGTGCACATATTTATTTAAGCTATGCCTAATATATGTGATAAATGACTTGGGAATAATTGATCTGAATACATAGAAACCCCATAAACACAGATCAATTTGACTTACAAAATTGATATCAGGAACATATAAGGTGAAGTGTTCCATCTCGAATTTTGACTAACGTAAAAGCTGAGAAAGAAATGAGTGAATATTTCAGCGAACTGAATCCTTTGCGATGCAAAGTGAAGTTCTGTGTCAGCCAATACTTGACGGGTGACCAACACTTCTCCCTTGTTGGGAACCTCACTCACAGTAGGGAATCTGAAAAGGTTTAACTGTTAAAAAAAGAGACTGAAATGAGGGCACGTTTATCAAATTCCACTTTTTAAATGTTTTTTTAATTCTGTTTAGCCGTACCTGTTTATTTTGTTTGTTCCTAACCATTTTTCACCATCCTTGAAAATAATTCAAAGTATCTTCATCCATCTGGTAGAGATTTACAAATGCCAGACCCTGTTCCTTAAAGTTTATGAAGCTGGGTTTGTTGTACTTCATTGATAAACACCACCATTAGCCCAGTATCATCAGCTGAAACTAGAACGGCAATTGACTTGCACTTGTTTGACATTTTACCATTAAATGTCTCCCAGAGTATTTCACAGTAAGATAAACAATGTTCAGGTTGGCAATGCCATGACAATTCTGCATACAAGATGATGCCAATAAGCATTTAATAATTTTTTGGCATTGTTGAGGGTTTGAGGTTACGCTGACCAGGTTAACACGGTGCACCTCTTCAAATATTGTCATCTGATTTTTAACACCATGATAACCTACTGGAGTGAGAGATCTCATCTTCAAACTGGGCACGTTATAATAAATTGGGTTCAATATTGAGTTTAAAGCCTTCAAATTATGAACCCATTCCTTCCCTTTCTTTTAAACTTTGCTTGTTACTCTCTACCAACCTCTCTCCCTTCCCCCCAACCGCACCCACCCCCCCCAAACCCCAGTGGGACTGTATGTTTATTTTCCAGTCTGGCAATTAGACACACCATTGTTCTGCCATTCTCACATTTCGATCATCAAATTGGAACTATCAACATCCTTTCTCTCCCAGCACCCCAGCCACACACACCCCCTCCACCACAGCCAGCCCCACTATTGTATAAATGCTGCCCCCTCCATATTTCACCTCGGCTCTGATGAAGAGTCATCTAGACTCAAAACATTAGCTTGCTGTCTCTCCACGGATGCTGCCTGACCCACTACGATCTCCAGCATTTTTTGTTTTCAGTGCACATTCCAGCAATGGCAGTAATTAGCTCCTGCCAGGAGTGAGAGGTTGTTTTATGAATCTAAATTCTTAATGCATCAGTTCAGTGTCTAACCCAAAGATGAGACAGGAGGGTAATGATCCTGTCTAAGTTCACTTAGTCATTAACAATCCCATCTTCTTTGGAGCTGATTGGAATTCCTCTCTCCTGTTTTTCTTTATTATTCCGTGCGTTGTGAGTGTTGCTGGCCTGCACTTGTTGTCCATTCCTTTTGGGAATGTGAAGGTGAGTCACCTTCTTAAGCCACTGAAGACTGTTTGGTATCTTACTCAAGAATTTCTTATTGTCTGACTGGGATCATCTTCTCCTATTAGCCAACATCTACCTTTCTTTCCAAATTCCCCAAAAATACTTTTCAAACCAAAAGATTAAACTCACTAACTGCTCCATCGTGACATACTCAGCACTCTCTCAACTCTTTCTTGATTTGGAGGTGCCGGCGTTGGGCTGGAGTGGACAGAGTTAAAAATCACACAACGCCAGGTTATAGTCCGACAGGTTAATGTGGAAGCATTAACTTTCAGAGCACTGCTCCTTCACCAGGTGGTTGTGGAGTATGAGATCGTGAGACACAGAATTTATAGCAAGTGTCTTATGATCCTGCTCCACAGCTAACTGATGAAGGAGCAGTTCTCCGAGAGCTAGTGCTTCCAAATAAACCTGTTGGACTATAACCTGGTGTTGTGTGATTTTTAACTTTGTCCAACTCTTTCTTGCTTGTGCTGTTTCCTGTTTCATTGAAGAGCAAGTCGACATTCAAGATATTCAGCTGATGGCCTCATCATTGCTGTTTTTAATGTTTATATATCATTGCACTCTTTTTTTATGAAATATTGGGTTAAATGTTGGGAAATCAGCTACTCTGCTTGATGATCATACTTTAAGAAGGCACCACTTCCCTCTTCGTACGTGTTTTATAATCAAATATCAATACTGAGAGTCATTTATCTGCCCATCCCTCATGGCAAAGCAAAGGATTGGAACAGTGCAGGAAGGAGATAGTGAGGACTGCAGATGCTGGAGGAGTCAGAGTTGATAAAATCTGGTGCTGGAAAAACCACAGCAGGTCAGGCAGCTTCTGAGGAGCAAGAGAGTCGACCTTTCAAGTATAACCCTTTGTTAGGACAGTGCAGAAAGGAGTCATTTTGCCCATTATGCATCTGCTGGATTTTTGTAAAACTATTCAGTTAGTTCCACCCCCCTGCTCTTTCGCTACAGGCCCAGGAGTTTCTTCTTTTCCGATAGTTATCCAATTCTCTTAAAACCACTTATTGAATCCACCATCCTTTCAGATAGCCCTCTCCCCATCTCAGCAACTCAATTCCTCATAGCCTCACTCAATGGTGCTGTGAACCAGATCCCATTGTAAACTGCACGTGATAACAGAAATGCACTCAACTGTGAAGGTTCAGGTGGTTGAATAGTCACCATGGAGGCTTGATGATGAAGCACAGTGGTTAGCACTGCTGCCTCACTGCACCAGGGACCCCGGTTCGATTCCAGCCTTGGGCGACTGTCTGTGTGGAGTTTGCACATTCTCCCTGTGTCTGTGTGGGTTTCCTCCGGGTGCTCTGGTTTCCTCCCACAGTCCAAAGATGTCAAGGTTAGGTGGACTGACCATGGAAAATGCAGGGTTTCAGGGCTAGGTCTGGTCTGGGTGGGATGTCCTTTGACGGTTGGTGTGGACTTAATGGTCTGCTTCCACACTGTAGGGATTCTAGTGTTCTGTGATGTATTGTCACTGGTGTGGGAATTTGGAGGGATATCAGTGTTTGGAGAGAATGAGTCAGGAGCCCAGTTAAACCACATTAGTTGTTGAAGTTCCTCAGTGCCTGGCACACACTCCCAAAGGTTAGACCTGGGTGTCCATGATATACAAAGTTAAAAATCACACAACACCAGCTTATAGTCCAACTGGTTTATTTGGAAGCACTAGCTTTCGGAGCGCTGTTCCTTCATCAGGTGGTTGTGCTGATGAAGGAGCAGTGCTCTGAAAGCTAGTGCTTCCAAATAAACCCGTTGGGCAAAACCTGGTGTTGTGTGATTTTTAACTTTGTACACCCCAGTCCAACACCGGCATCTCCAAATCATGATATGCAAAGACACAAGCAGCGTGGGTTCAAATCTTACCATGAACAATTTGGTGAGTTGAATTCTTTGGAGTTTTACTGTGAAAGGAACCAATGAAAACACTGTGGAAATCATTTAAAAGGGGTATTGGACACCTTCAGATGCAGGTCAGTCCCCTTGGTATAAAGTGTGGCATCTTGCTGTGGACGGAATGATCTGCGTATATAAATCATTCTGTAAGAAGGGTTTTATGTACATTTATAAAGTGGAAATTCTGGGATAAAGGGCTTGCAGGAATACTTTAAAAGATTCAGCACAGTTAGCGACTGACCACATGATCTCCTCCTGGGTTGGACGTTCCTAACGTGTTGGATTGACATGAAAAGATCCCAAAATATGAGGCCATGGCGCAGTGGTAGTGTCTGTATCTCTGGCTGAGGGTCAGGTCGCACCTGCTCAATGGTTGTGTCATAGCATCTCTGAGCAGATTCATTGATGATTATCTAAAAACCCAAGCAATTTTCGAATGTTTCTCCAGTGAAGGAATCCCATTGGTTTGAACGGCCCTAAGGCCCATGCGAAACGTGGTTGACCTTTGGAGTACTCAGCCACCATAACGCAGACAGTAATCATCCCCATTTCCCCAAAAACCAACAAATTTATTTGAAAAGAAACAGAGACCCGAGGTACTGAAACCAATATTTATGAGTAGACCATCACCAACCAACACAGAGTACCACTACAAGGCATCAGACTAAACCTGCAGCTTCTCACTAGACATGAGCATGACATTCTGCAGGTCAAATACAATAAATCACTGAATCGTAACACATACACCAGAGATGATGGCACCACATTGGCAAGCTGGAACCAGAGTGCCCCCTCTCGCCAGCCTGGCATGGTACAAGAGCACACAGTCGAATCCTGAGAGAGACACACAGCAAGACATTACTGCTTAAAGCTGTGCCCCACAATGGGACTAAGCAAGAAAGAACCTGGATTCGTATAGTGCCCTCCGGACGCCCCAGAGTGCTTCCCAGCCAATGAAGCTGTGATTGCAGGATTGCTATGAAATGAAAATTCTTGCATTTCCAATAAACCAACCCTTTGTGCAACTGTCCTGCTCCCTGTTCTACACAAACCAGGAAGGTGTTGGGTTTGAGGATCGTGGTCTGGGATGGTTTAGTAGACTGGGATGAGTGGAGTTTCCCTGAACTCATCTGAGTACAATCTATCCATCAGCTCCCCCCCGCCCCCCCCACCTGCTCCTGGTCACCTCGGTCAAAGTCCATGCAGAAATATTGGGACAGGCTGGATTCCAAGCCCAAAATTTGATTTCTCTTCCCCCACCCCCTGGTCGACCATCACCTCTCATTGGCCAGACCCATTCGCTGGGAGAATAGCCACTGGGAGGGAGTTGCCAATGGCAGTCCAGCCCCCACACCCAGGACCTTAGCAAGCAGGAGGGAGAAAACTGAAGGGAGAGGCCGCCCAACCTTAAAATATTTCTCTGCTCAGAAACCACCAAGGTGAAGAAGGTGAGACTTGAGTCAGATTGAAGCCTCCTCCGCCAGTTATCAATTTAGTCAAGGATTGTGTCTAATATGAGTTGGAATCACTATTCCCAGCTGTTGGCGATGCATTTGGAGTAAATCTGTGTTAAACCGGTGGAAACTATTTACAGTGTCTGAACCATATTGGGATGGGTCAGCCAAATAAGGAGATCCCCTGCAGTATGATGACATCATATTGAAGCGCCGACATGATGACATCATATTCATGCTGCCACACAGAAACGTCATATATAAACACAATGCGGTGACATCATATAGCAGTGACCACATGCCATTTCTTTTCACTGACAAACGGAAAGGAAAATTTCCTTACGATTTCCTTACAATTAAAGGTGAATGCTCAAGTTTATAAAAATATCTATAGGAGAGCATCACATGGCGAATGAAACCCCTTTCTGCAGCTGACAGTGTGCCCAATTTTGCCAGAGAAAATAATACATAAAATAAGTAATTCAAAAATAAATTCATCTCTGGTACACACAGGCTACAGTATCCAAGGTGGGTGTAGCAAGGGCTCTTGTCATGTAGTGGTGGTGTTTGTACCCATCCTCTGGCCAAAAGGATCAGGTTCAAATCTCGTCTGCTCCAGATGTGTGCAATGATAAGCTATGAACAGGTCAATTAGAAATATCTACAGGAGGTTGTAATATTCACAGTAAGGCCTGGTTGGGTCCAATAGGCTGCTTCTGACTCAATTCTGTGCTTTTCATGTGGTCTTTAAAATCATTCAGAAGCATGAAGAGTACCTCTACAGCACACAGAATTCCCTCTGCTGTGCTGTACCGCAGTGCTCCAGGATCATGTACATATGGTTAGAACCAGGTTGAATAAGGGACGGTGAAAACCTTGACGTGAGTCTGTCCAGCTGACAAACACTGCACTTGATGCCCCTCTGTGCCATGCCATACACACCAACCATGGCATGTTGAGGCTATAACATAATCATGGTCGTGATGAAACATAATCGTTGTGGTGTAAAGGCTAGTTGAGGGTCATTGAATAATATACAAAGCTAGTATGTCTAGATTTGAATCTTTGATTTTTAATTGATTTGCCTCTAAGCTTCCCTCAACAGTATGCGTTAATCCACAGGAGAGCCCCCTGCCTCACCAGTGGGATCCTTCTCAATACCAACTCCTTGAGTTGTACGCTGTGTTGAGTGACTGTCTCCCATGCCCTTTCCCCTGGCCAGAGAACAGCCGGTGAGATTCAATCTCAAAAAGGACATGGTGCCCTCAGATGGTAATGCCTTCCTTTCTTTTGAAGAATGGAGCACCCTACTTCACTCCTGCACTTTCCCTATAGGAACAGGACTGGCAACATATGATGACAAGACACTGAGATCTTAAACTTGTGGAGAAGACCACCCAGCATGCTCCCTGATCTGGCCTGCTGTTGCAGACAGCTATCAGGAATGGTCTGTACGTTAGCTCAATAACACAACAGGCCCAGGAACCAAAGCAGCAGCTCCTGCAAAATCTAGTCAGCTAGAAGCAGACTTGTTCAACCTGTCACTCAATCATCTCAACCCATTTCAATCCATCGTGCAGTGGGTTTAGTCTTTCTTTCTCTTCAGGTTTGTGATGGCATTTCCTTCCCTTTTTTAAATCGCAAACTTGCTTCTTTAAATGACAAATGTTGTCCAGACAGTTTGGGATTGTTCTACCTTGGATTGGTCCGCAGTAGGCCTGGACCTGTGGGATTGATGTAACAGAACAGAAGAGTCTAGTTGCATTGTTCAGTTTTATACAGAGTTGAAGGTGATGGTCCCAACAGGGTTACAGATCAAGCTCAGTGTCGGGTCCAAACTGCAGCTCACATCTCAGCTGCTTGGTTCTGCAGGAACAAGCTGGAAACAGTTTGCGCAGTTTATTTCGATTATGTTAAGCACAGTTGCAAAGATACATCAGGTGTTATGGTGTGTGAACATTTGCGTGGATGGTGTGTTTTTGTGTGTAAATGGGGAGATGTGTGCGACAGTGTGAAAGGGTGTGATTGTATGTGAGGGTGTGTGTGTGTGTGAGGGTGTTTGTGAGGATGTATCTGATAGTGTGATTGTGAATGAGGGTGTATGTGTCTGAGGAAGTGTGTGTCTGTGAAAACATGGATGCACATTCACAATGTTTTATACATACATATTGTTTTGTCTGCATAATGGCATTTTTATGTACATGCATTTGTAGATGATTATACTTGTGCCTGTTAATGTGTATATGCCTGTGAGTGTGTGTGTGTGTGTGAATGTATGTGTGTCTGTGCATGTATTTGTGTGTCTGCATGTACATGCATGTGGACATTTGCATGTCCTCATATGTTGTGTGAATGTGTTTGTGAGTAAATGATTGTGTGTATGTGTGTAAATGTGTGCATGTGTGTAAATGATTGTGTGTATGTGTGTATATTGTGCACGTGTGTAAATGATTGTGTGTTTGTGTGAAATGATTGTGTGTTTGTGTGTGATTGTATGTGTGTAAATGATTGTATGTGTGTAAGTGATTGTATGTGTGTAAATGATTGTGTGTATATGTGTGTATGTGTGTCAATGAATGTGTGTTTGTGTGTAAATGTGTGCATGTGTGTAAATGATTGTGTGTTTGTGTGAAATGATTGTGTGTTTGTGTGTAAATGTGTGCATGTGTGTAAATGATTGTGTGTTTGTGTGAAATGATTGTGTGTTTGTGTGTGATTGTATGTGTGTAAATGATTGTATGTGTGTAAGTGATTGTATGTGTGTAAATGATTGTGTGTATATGTGTGTATGTGTGTCAATGATTGTGTGTTTGCGTGTATATGTGTGTATGTGTGTCAATGATTGTGTGTTTGCGTGTATATGTGTGTATGTGTGTCAATGATTGTGTGTTTGCGTGTATATGTGTGTATGTGTGTCAATGATTGTGTGTTTGCGTGTATATGTGTGTATGTGTGTCAATGATTGTGTGTTTGCGTGTATATGTGTGTATGTGTGTCAATGATTGTGTGTTTGCGTGTATATGTGTGTATGTGTGTCAATGATTGTGTGTTTGCGTGTATATGTGTGTCAATGATTGTGTGTTTGTGTGTATATGTGTGTCAATGATTGTGTGTTTGTGTGTATATGTGTGTCAATGATTGTATGTTTGCGTGTATATGTGTGTCAATGATTGTATGTTTGCGTGTATATGTGTGTCAATGATTGTGTGTTTGCGTGTATATGTGTGTTTTTCTCTGGATGTTTGCTGTCTATCATTATGATGCCGTATAACTAAATTCAGATACAGCACCTTGTGGGTGTATGAATCCGGGATGTGCTGGGTTGGGATTTCCCTATAATGGAGCTATGCAAGGAGTTTATAACCCAATCAGAATGTTAATGCTTTTCTCAGGATGCTTGTTCATCTGGAGTTTGTGAGGCGGACGGACAGCAGTGAACCAGAGACTGAACATTGGCCGAGCTCTTTCGAATTCTGTTCATCTTGACGACACTTTGGGCAGTGGAAGACCAAGGGTTCTGAATGTAGAGTTACCGGGCTACGTGGAGGGTCAGGACTCAGGCGAGGAGCCAGTGGATTAAACCTAGCAGGACCACAGCAGTTTGGCAGAGACAGACAGAGAGTCTTGTACCTGATGAAAAGCCTCCTCTCCCAAAATACGCGACTTGAGCTGCTCAGCAGTGAAGGACAGAACAAGGAAGAAAGAAGGGACAGGAGAATTAGTGATTAGATAGTCCTGACAATTCACCTCCAAGCAACCACACCATTCAATCTGAGGGAGCTGCTGGAAGTTTAAATTAAAAACAGAAAATGCTAGAATCACTCAGGCAATATATGTGGAGAGAGGAGAAAGGGGCATGTCACTGGCAATCCAGAACCTCAGGCAAATGTTTTGGGGACATGGGTTCAAATCCCCCACCTTGTCAGATGGGGGGGATTTGAATTCAATTTTAAAAATCTGGAATTAAAAGCTGTGTTGTTAAAAACCCATCTGGTTCACTAATGTCCTTTAGGGAGGGAAATCTGCTGTCCTTACCTGGTCTGGCCTATATGTGACTCCAGACCTGCAGCATCGTGGTTGGCTCTTAACTGCCCTCATGGCAATTAGGGCTGGGCAATAAATGCTGACCCAGGCAGCATTGCCCTCATCCCATGAGTGAAACAAAGTTAACATCCAGGTTTTTAGCACTGGGGAATCAAACCCAAGTCTTGCTAGTTGTGAATGTAGGTGATTCTCAAGAGGTTGCCATTCTGTTCTTGGATGGTCAGTGCATTGCTACACCTTCTCCTCCTTCTGGCTGAATCTTTGGAGTCAGATGCTTTACCGCTGGGCGATTGTTGTCCATATGAATTCGGTAAGGATGCCAGGCTATGCTACCACGTGGAAGATCAGTGCAGCACCCTGACGACCAAATGTTTGAAGCCAGGTCCCTTGTTCAGGTCAGTCAGAGAAGGACTTGTATTTATATAGCACCTTTAATGATCTCAGGGCACCTTAGAACTTCATAGCCATTCGCTGCAGAATGTCGGAAGGATGAGGAGTCCGAATAAACATCAAAATAGGAGCAGGAGTAGGCCATTCGGCCCTTCGAGCCTGCTCTGCCATTCGACATGATCATGGCCAACCATCCAACTCAGTTCACAGCTCCCATTTTCATTCCATTGATCCCTTAAGCCTTAAGAACTCCATCTAATTCCTTCTTGAAAACATTCAATGATTTGGCCTCAACTGCTTTCTGTGGTAGAGAATTCCACAGGCTGTCCACTCTTTGGCTGAAGAAATTTTTACCTCATTTCAGTCCTCAATGGCCCATATCCTTAGGCTGGATATACCACAGTTATCAGGACCTCTCAGCAGAGGGACTATAGAGTCTGCATGGTCAGATAATAGAGACCCTATCGAACTCAATGAGTCATCAGATTTATCGTGGGGTCAGAAATTTCATGTCCTGCTCTCAAGACCCAAGGCTGTAACATAGGCTGACACTGCACTGCAGGACTGAGGGAGTGCTGCACTGTCAGAGGTGCCATCTATTAGATCCCTTGGTTAAACACAGGGTGGACAGTTCTCTCAAGTAGATGGGCAAGATCTGATAATAGTATGCTGAAGGAGAGTAGGGGAATTCTCTCTGGTATCCTGCCAATATTTAATCCTTTGGTCAACATGGGGCAAAAAAACAACTTAGGTGGTGATTATCATATTGCTGTTTGCAGGATTTGCTGTGCAAAATTTCTTGCATTTCTCATTACAATGCTCCCACATTCCTAAATACTTAAGATACTTCACCTGATGAAGGAGCAACACTCTGAAAGTTTGTGATTTCAGATAAACCTGTTTGACTATAACCTGGTGTTGTGTGACTTCTGAATAATTGAAGATATTTATGTTCTGTTCTGTTGAATGAGATTCTTAGTTAATCTAACTCAATCATTCAAAGAAAGTTTGCATTCATTATAATAATTCTGTTTGATATTTCTCATCTTCTGCATTATGATCATTGGAATGCATTTCTTTTTTAAAATTAGGGAAAGTAGGTTTTTGACCAGTTGCAATCACTTTTTAGATGGGTTTCTGGTGGGTTCCAAGATCCACATCACCCCCTGCACAACCCTCTTGTTCTACTGACTCATTCCATCATCATGACACTCTCCACTCATTCAGCCAATCAGGGGAGAAAGCAGATGGATTATTAACTGATTGGACAATAATTGACAAGCAATTAAAAAACTTTCTCTCCCAGCACCTAGCCTTGACGAGTAAAACTGGCTGACAATTTTTTTTTTAAACACAATTACTCAAATAATTTTTAGCCATTAGTGATATGGACAATAAATGGTTGTCCAGCCAGCAAGACCTATATCTCCGAAAAAGATATAATCCTTTAACCACACTAGTATCTGTGGGACGTCTTGTTTGCAAAATGGTCACCCCCATTAAAAGCTTAATTACACTCTAAGAGCACTTCATTAGCTGTAACAGGCCTTGGAACATCCGACAGTCATGAAAGGTGCTATATAAATGCAAGTCTTTCATTTGCAGGTCTGATGAGAAGTTGGTTGATCCGATGTGACTGTTAACTCTGTTTTTCTCTCTCCACTGCCTGGGCTGCTAAGCGCATCCAGCATTTATTGTTTTTTGTTGTCAAATAATAACAGTATTGTACCTTCTCAGAATTGACTTTCAAGGGAATTAAAGAGAAAGAGACAGAAAAATCCTGCAAAGATTGGAAAAGCAATCCAGAAATTCCTCTGCGCCACATGAGAGTGCCAACTCTAAATGTTTTGTGTTTTCTCTTTAAAAAAAAGATGTAAAAATAAACAGGAAAGCCACTGAACAGTAAGAAATGTTAACTATTCTACAGTTCAATGATTAAAATGACAACAGTCCTCAGTAAAACACATTCCATATCAAGATCTGCATGCTTAGAAGGTATCATTAATAGGTGTAAAATTGGTTAAAAGCACTGTATCAGAGATATCAACATGATTTTGTTTTTACAAAACATATGTTGGTCAGGCCTTGAAATATCACTGCCAAGTTAACTGATCTCACCAAAGATGGTTTTAAGTAGGACTGGAATGAACATTTTGACTTACATTCTTCCCAGATATTGATAGCATTCCTGAATAAAACAGATGTTGTTCCTTGGGTTTGTAAATAGAAGCATTGAATAGAAAAACAAAGAGCTCATGCTTTATCTACATCCATGGTGACCCTCTAAGTCTGCCTGGAGTGTCAAATCTCTGGCCCGTTGCTGGGAAACCATCTCTGGGCAGATGAACTATTCCCTTCAGCCTCCAATAGTAGCCCTTGACAATGTCAGGAGAAAGTGAGGACTGCAGCTGCTGGCGATCAGAGTTGAGAGTCTGGTGCTGGAAAAGCGCAGCAGGTCAGGAAGAAGCATCAACATTTCAGGCATAAGGTCTTCATCAGGAATCACTGATGAAGGAGCTTATGCCCGAAACATTGGTTCTCCTGCTCCTCGGATGCTGCCTGACCTGCTGTGCTTTTCCAGCACCACACTCTCGATCTTGACAATGTCAGTTAGCTAATGGCCACTTGTGGGTGCCATGAGACAGCACTGGCAGATTGGACTTATGCCCAGCGGTGCTGGAGTGCCAGGGGTCTGGAGTGGGCATGATGGTCAGCGGCTCCAGAGCGAAGATGGCTACTGGTTGGGAATCAGAGGAGCCTGGTCAGACCATGTGGGAGCTGCTACAGAAAGATTGTAATGTCTATCTTTTTAACTTTATTTCTTATTTTGCTAACTTATACTACATAAATCTGTAACTTTTCTTCTTTACTTTCTCTATTTTGATTTATACCTAGATAATTTATACCTAAGATGGTGCCATGTGTTGGTGACATTGTCCACCTTTCACTGTTCTTGTGTAACTTCAGCACATGCGAGAGTAAACCTA
Source organism: Chiloscyllium punctatum (assembly GCF_047496795.1). NCBI lineage: Eukaryota > Metazoa > Chordata > Chondrichthyes > Orectolobiformes > Hemiscylliidae > Chiloscyllium > Chiloscyllium punctatum. The sequence goes on along the minus strand of NC_092776.1, from coordinate 10,910,833 downwards.
ATTCTAATTTGTGAGCTCGTAATACAGAGTGGTACCAACAGTGTGGGATTACCCGGCTGAGGTTCCCATGAAGGACTCTCCTTCCCAACCTCTCCCCTCTCCTGAGGCACAGTGACCCTCAGGTTAAACCACCACCAACCGTCTCTCTGTCTCTCTCTCTCTCTCTAATGAGAAGGTGGAACAATGGTGACTTTACGTTTTAGTCGAGGAAAGCTATGCTTAGTTAGAAAATTGGCCATGATCTTACTGAATGGCAGAACAGGGTTGAAGTCATAGAGTCATAGAGGTGTAGAGCAAGGATATAAACCCTTCAGTCCAACTTGTCCATGCCAACCAGATATTCTAAACTAAACTAATTCCATTTGCCAGCATTTGGCCTATATCCCTCTAAACCCTTCTTATTCATGTCCCATCCAGATGTCTGTGAATAGGAAGGGTTTGGAGGGATATGGGCCAGGTGCTGGTAGGTGGGACTAGGTTGGGTTGGGATATCTGGTCGGCATGGACCGAAGGGTCCGCGCTGTACATCCCTATGACTCTAAGGAAAAAATATTGTAATTGCACCTGCCTCCACCACTTCCTCTGACAGCTCATTCCATACACGCACAACCCTCGGCATGAAAAGGTTGCCCTTTGGTCCCTTTTAAATCTTTCCCCTCTCACCATAAACCTATGCCCTCTAGTGTTCAACTTCCCTACCCTTGGGAAAAAACCTGGGCTATTCATCCATTCACCCTGTCCATATCCATCATGATTTTATAAAACTCTATAAGGTGACCCCTCAGCTTCTAATGCGCCAGTGAAAACAGCCCCAGCCTATTCAGCCTCTCCCTATAGCTCAAGTCCTCCAACCCTGGCATCATCCTTGTAAATCTATTCTGAACTGCTGAATGGCCTCCTGATTTTCCTACAAGTTTACGTTCTCCGGAAAAGAAAAATGGGAGAGAGTCAGGTTAAACTACGATGGGTGAGTTAGAAACATAGTTATCTGGAGAGCAGATAGATTTTGGCTGTTTTAAGTTGGTAAAAGAAATAGCAATAGTTTGTGAAGACAATCACCAGTCCCTTCATCATCAAAAAAAGTCTCGCAGTGTAGAAAATTACATTAATGTCTGTCTCCAATCGAGGGGCAAACATCTGCAAAGTTATCAGTCCTGAGAATGAAGGCAGCTGACCAGTTCATTATTTTTCACGAATATTTGTTTAAAATACACATTGATGCAAGATTGGAGTTCAGCTCAGTTGCATTGAAATGCTTAATATTGAATAGGTGCGATTGCTAAAGAGTTAAAAGGCCATTTAGCCAGTGGCAGATCACTGACCCACACAAGCTGTTCCATCTTCATTGGGTTCATAACCATGATTGCATCGCCTGTTTGGTCGACACTTGAAGCCTCCGTAAGTGTTGATACAGATGGGCCTATCCCTGGGGCACACTGGTGGGAACTGCACACACTCATCAGCATCTAAACAAGTAGACAGGAAGGTTCTAAAATAGCAATGGTCAAACACTGCAGAATACAGCCAGAAAACACCACTTGAAAAGCACGTGATTTAAGAGTAAGAGCCATGAAAAAGCATTTCCCATTGTAACTGGAAAACAAGGAGGACAAATGTTCTGTGGGGTGGAGGGGGGTATTTTCTGACTTTTAACATCACATTATTTTTAGTGTTTACATCAATTTCTATTATTAGTTTTGGGGTAAGTCAGAAGTCACATGACACTAGGTTATTGAACGACAGGTTTATTTGAAATCACAAGCTTTCAAAGATGATGAAGGAGCAGTGTTCTGAAAGCTGTTGATTTCAAATAAACCGGTTGGACTATAACCTGGTGTCATGTGACTTCTGACTTTGTCCTCCCCAGTCCAACACCGGCACCTCCATGTCATAATTTTGGGGAGCCCACTCCCTATCTTTATTGCAAAGGAGTGCGATAAATTGTGGGGTGGTACAGACCATGGTCTTGATTTGTGTCATTGCTGGATGCAGATTTGGGCCAAGTCTCGGCCAAGGAATTAAGAATTAAGAAATTTCCAATCCCACTTGAACCCCAGGTTCTGGATCAATTCTGCTGGCGTTCTGGTAATTTTATATTTAAATGAGGTCCCGCCATTAAGAGAGGCAAGATCTCCACATAGCCCCATCGGATAGTGCTTCCCACCGCTCTCTCCTCCTGTGTAAAAAAAAAAAATGCCTACATGACTTCACCAGCCCTGAATCAGGTCAGATGTTTGCAGCTGCAGTACAGGAAGTGGACACTGGGCTTGTTGGTCTTGTTCCAAAGAGTTACTTCTGAGGTAATTGTGTGGGAGAGTCACCAGGGTAGTCCTGGAATTCCCTCCCAAAAGGTCATTGTGCGTCAGCCCACAGAACATAGACTGCAGCGGTTCAAGAAGGCAGCTCACCCCCACCTTCTTAAGGGGCAACTAGGGATGGACAATAAATGAGTGACCATAAAGAAAAGGAGTTCCCAGGACAACAGGGCAATCACCCCAGAGAAATACTTCTGTTCCTCCATCTTCCACAGGAAACACTGTGATACTTTCCTTTCTCAGTCTGAAGTTTCACTGCCCATGTATCTGCATAGCCTCTGATCAATATTAGTAACTGGGGAGGGAGGGGGAGCAAGAATAAAGGAAGGTCTCATAGAAACCAATAGAATTTTAACAGTTGAGACAGGGTAAATGCAGAAAGTACATTCCTGATTACAAAAGGAATGTTCAGAACCAGGGGGGGTTCACAATATAAGGATTATCGGGTAGGCCATTTAGAATGGAGATGAGCAGAAATATCTTCACCCAGAGAATGGTGAGCCTGTGGAATTCATTACCACATAAAATGGTCAAGGCCAAAATATTGTACAATTTCATGAACAAGTTGGATATAGCACTTTTGGCTAAAGGAATAAAAGGATATGGGGGCAAGTGGGAATAGGCTATTGACTTGGATGATCAGCCGTGAGTGGTCTGAAGGGCCAAATGCCCTACTCCAGCACCTATTTTTGATGTTTCTATGTTTTGACATGTTTTCCACCTTAAAGGGGCCAGCGGTGATTGAGCACTTAGAACATCCAACACAGTGTCATTGTTGAAAATAACAGTTAACCAACTCCAGTGAGAGGCCATTAACATGTAATAACAACAGCAAACAAGTGCAGTCCAAATTATTCCCCATTTACTGGAGTCCCTATCTCTACACTCTAAAGATGTTCACGTACTGGGCATGGTATGCTGGAGGACAAGTTGAGGTTAGGAAATAATATCGTTTGGCACATTTGAAAGAACAATGGTTTGCAACCACCTGATGAAGGAGCAGTGCTCTGAAAGCTAGTGCTGCCAAATAAACCTGTTATTCTATAAACTGGTGTTGTGTGATTTTTAACTTCGAAAGAAATAATTTGACCAAACTCCATGTCAAGTTTCATCTGGCTAAAAGCTGTTTCTGCTGAAAACCATGCAATTAACTTTCTCAAAAAGCTCAATTATTGGGTGGTACTTGCACTGATTATGTACAAGTGTTCAGCTCTATGGACCCAACTCTTAAACAGCCCCCCTTCCAAATCATACAGCTGTGTAAAACTCTGAACGTACACACGGCATCCCAACTTTCCTTCAGGCCTGAGCGGTGAACTTATCGAGGTTTTGGACTGTGCAACAAAGTGCCACAAATGGTCTCCACAAACAGGACCACAGGCTTCTGAGGGCTGAGACAGTATTGCAAGAGAAGTCAAAAGGCCAACTCACCTGTACAGCGACCACTCCTGTCAGCTGTGAAGCCTTCCCCACACTGCAAGGAAAAGATACAGAACCTAGTCACATTATGCAATTGCTGTAATTAACTAGTGAGCTGAACTCCATCATCCTGGTCTACAGTGTGACAACAGACCGTACAGGTTGGATTCCCTATCTTGGTTGTGCTGTTGTTAGGGGAGTCGTGGGCAAGCAGATTAGCTGGAAGGCTGGTTTGTGATGCGAGCAGTGCAGGTTCAATTCCTGATACCAGCTGAGGTTACCAATGGAGCTTATACCTTCCCAACCTCCCCCCACACCTGAGGCACGGCGACCCCTAGGTTAAACCATCACCAATCCTCCCTCTCTAATGAGAGAGCAGCCCTCTGAGACTTTACCAACTTTACTTAACTTTACTCATGGCCATCAGGTCAACTTGCCCTAAGCACAGTGAGGAAGGGGAGATGACTGAGGGATGAAGCCAAAATGTTGGGACTCAGAGCTGGTGCACCCCACAGTCTTGGTGATTTCCTACTTATCCTGTCTGTGAACAATGAATGAACAGCAAGGACCTAAAGAAAAGGCTTACAGTTGTAAAACAACTTTTTCCAACAGATTTACCATCAACAATACAAGAAGTAAATGGGGCAAATAACATTGAAAAAAGGTTTAAAGTGTTTATTTAATGTTTCAATATATTCACGTGCAGTCCCCATCAAGGCTGACCCATTATTGGCCACCTAGTTGTCCTGAGAAGATGGTGATGGGTATTTAGAATCATAGAATCCTTACAGTGTGGAAACAGTTCATTTGGCCCAACAAGTCCACACTGACCCTCCAAAGAGTATCCCACCCAAACCCATTCCCCTACCCTATTACTCTACATTACCCCTGACTAATGCACCTAGCCTACACATCCCTGAACACTATGGGGCAATTTAGCGTGACCAATCCACCTAAACTGCACATCTTCTCTTGAGCCACTGTTATTGGTCTGGAGACAATTGGGTCCTTAGCTAGGGACTTCGTCAAGAGGGTACAGGAATTGTTGCAAGATGAAAGTTTGCAATTAAATTCTCTCGAAATAAAAGTTTGAGTTTCCTGATGTTTATGCCTTATACTGTGTGTTGGATTTTAGAACGAGTAGTCGCTGCTTTGTTGCTGGATTCAGTGATGACAATGAGGGGAGTTGAGAGATAAACACATCCTGAGGGGTGGAGGCTGTGGGTAAACCTGTTGGAGGAGAGGGTGAGGGGACAAACATAAGGATAATAATGGAATAGTGTAGGTTAGATGGGTATCAGATTGGTTTCACAAGTCAGCACAACATCGAGGGCCAAAGGGCCTGTACTGCGCTGTCATGTTCTATGTTCTAACGCTGTTTAGATTAGATTAGATTAGATTACTTACAGTGTGGAAACAGGCCCTTCGGCCCAACAAGTCCACACCGCCCCGCCGAAGCGTAACCCACCCATACCCCTACATCTACCCCTTAACTAACACTAGGTGCAATTTATCATGGCCAATTCACCTGACCTGCACATCTTTGGACTGTGGGAGGAAACCGGAGCACCCGGAGGAAACCCACGCAGACACGGGGAGAACGTGCAAACTCCACACAGTCAGTCGCCTGAGGCGGGAAATGAACCCGGGTCTCTGGCGCTGTGAGGCAGCAGTGCTAACCACTGTGCTAACCACTGTGCCACCGTGCCCTCACCTTGTGGAGAGGGCGAGCAGAGAGTAAACACACTTCAGGGGATGGGACAGGTAGCTGCCCCCTAGCTCCCCCTGGGTAAGCTGAAAGGACTGTGTTGACTGTCCCTTTTCACAGATACACTCCCTTCCCCAGACAACAAAGTCTGGTGACAAACAGAAAAGATCTGGATAATCCCAGGAGTGGAGATTAAAAAGAGTCCTTCTGCTGATTGTGAAGCCTCAGCGAAAGGTGTTAGTTAATCACAATCCAACCCTGGAAAGGATTAACCAACAGTCCCAACCAGAATGATCAGGTCAGAACACTCGGAAGGGGCGGTCTGGGCTATCAGGGAATTCAATGGCGCTTGTCTGGCTTTTTCAAAACCAGGGGATGCATTTTACCCTGTCCCTTGATAATTGCCATCACAAATAGGAATAAAGGTTTTCCTAGCATTAATATTCCAGGATTCCAAAACAAAAGTCAAAAATCATCGGGCCAACTGTGACGATGGAGAGCCAATATCTTTGATGGAGTTGTGTCGAGACCTGTGATGGATTTTGGGAGATTTTCCAGTCACATTAAGCCCACATTCTAACCACACCTTGTCAACAGGTGGATGAATGCAGCAAACTAAAGAAGGACAGATACACAGACTGGAAGAGTAGAGATATGGAGAAATATACAGGAAGAGACAATGTAGAAATGGACAGAGACCAGAGAGAGAGATACAGAGAGAGAGAGAGAGAGAGAGAACTATAGAGATAAAGTTAAATGGAAACACAACCATGAAAGACAGCAAAGAGACAGAGAGAGACATAGAGTTATAATAGCTCACAGATATTCCAAATCTTCACGTACCTCAATGTCAAGATTGAAGGTTTGACTGTCCTGGTTTGGGAATAGGATTTCCATCGTGGAGTTCATTTCACTTGGGGGGACAGCCCGTGAAGTGAATGTCCCACCAGGCCAGGTCACCTCCAGGTGAGTCGCAATGTCCTTACCTGTTGGAAATAGAAGCGTGAGTCCAGATCCCACCCCTGCCTGATCTTGCAGGCAAACCATTTAGAATTCTCCACCACATAAACCCAAAGAGATCTGAGCCCCAAAATTGATCAGGATTCCTATACAGATGTGGGGGTTAGGGAGAAAGTGAGGACTGCAGATGCTGGAGATCAGAGTCAAAATGTGTGGTGCTGGAAAAGCGTGGGGATTACCCTGCGATGTGGGGTTACCCTGGGCCTGTTAAAAACACAGCCAGAGGGAGAGGTGATACAGACACTATAAAAGCATACACTCAGACTGGCCACTGCCTTTTTAGAAGTGACAGCTGTGTGTTTTGAATTCTTACACTGGTGTGAAGTGCTTGTTCAGTTCTTAAACACAGGTTTTTGATCTATTACTGGCAGAGTGGGGACAAACCATTCATATTTACTATAGATTAGATTAGATTAGATTAGATTAGATTACTTACAGTGTGGAAACAGGCCCTTTGGCCCAACAAGTCCACACCGCCCCGCCGAAGCGTAACCCACCCATACCCCTACATCTACATTTACCCCTTACCTAACACTATGGGCAATTTAGCATGGCCAATTCACCTGGCCTGCACATCTTTGGACTGTGGGAGGAAACCGGAGCACCAGGAGGAAACCCACGCAGACACAGGGAGAACGTGCAAACTCCACACAGTCAGTCGCCTGAGGCGGGAATTGAACCCGGGTCTCAGGCGCTGTGAGGCAGCAGTATCGTCATTAAGATTTCATGAAGAGAGGGTCCTTGAGGTATGGTGGTAATGTTCCTACTCCTGAACCAGGAGGCCCATCTGCTCCAGAGGTGTGTAAGAACATCTCTGAAAAGGCTGGTTAGAAAATAGCAGCACTGCTAACGTCATGATACAAATGCTTTTGACAGGATGAAGCATTGGACGAATATAGCATTGAGTCATGAGAGGAGAAATTGTCAGGACAGATCATCGAGAGCTCAGTCAAAGATATTGGCTTTAAGGAGCATCTTAAAGGAAGTGAGAGAGATTTAGGAAGGGCATTTCTGAGATTAGGGCCCAGGCACGGCTAAAACCAGAGATGCACAAGCGACTGGATTTGGTGTAAGGGAGAGATCGTGGAAGGTTATGGGTCTGATGGGGATTCCAGCAATCACAAAGAGTGAGGTCATGGAAGATGTGATTGTGAAAATTGGGGTGTTGATTAACCTGAATGAGTTAAGCCCAGTAAAAATCATAACTAAAGATGCAAGTACACAGGTCAACCTAAAGGAACATAATTTCCTGGAGAGGGGACTCATTGCTAGGGGAGGAACATCAGCTTTAACATAATGTCAATAAGATTGGAGGGAAGGCACTACACAGATGCTTGGTACCTGACATCTGCATTAAACTGAGTTCCAGTAGGAAAGGTCTTTATGCACAACTGAGCACAGACACTCCAAATCAGCCTCTTCACCTTGTTCCTTCTCCATCCAACAATAGCTTGCATTGTTTGGTTTGGAGCATATCACTTCCATGCTAATATTTGACAGCTCCCAGTCTCCCTGGAAATGTACGGCTCAGTGACAGCAATCAGATGTTGTTTTGCTGAAGCTGTTGACATTCCCCACCCTTGCCGTGCGTCCCAGTGAGACTCAGTTTACTGACACTTCATACAAGCCTGCTGCCCCCCACCCTGCTCTACTCACCTCCCCCTACTTTGCTCACTCACACTCAAGGTAACAATCTGCATGAAACAGCAGACTGAACATCCCAATCTCCTGAAATGATCGCAAGGCTTCCTAAACTCATAACATAACAGATTAATTCATGTGGAAAATGGCTTTTGTGTGTTCAGATTAAAGTCTGCACTGTGCACAAACAACCTTTGAAATACCTCATCGTTGATTAAAATAACCTTTCCCAGCCCAGATGTTTTGCGAGATATTTTTGAAGGGCAAAAATTGAGAATTTCATCTTTATTAAAACGTTGCATTGAAGGGCAGAAAATGTATTTGTTTTCCTTGGCTGGTTTTCATTAGGGGATAGACACTATGGGCCTGTGTTGCTACAGTGCAAGAAGAAAAACACTCTCGTCAAGTGACTAAATCTTAAAAGAGCAACCTGAGATTATTATTGTTCATTCTCTGCCTGTCAGCAAAGACTGGGGTTTAGCTTTATTTTTAATTATTCGTTTTTGGGATATGGGTGTTGCTGGCTGGACTAGCCTTTATTGTCGGTCACTCGTTGCCCTAGAGGAGGTGCTGGTGAGCTGCTTTTGTGAACCATTGCAGTCGATTTGGTTCGGGATACTCACAATGCCCTTTAAGGTGGGAATTCCAGAAACGCGTCCCAGTGACAGTGAAGAAGCAGCGATGTATTTCCAAGTCAGGATGGTGAGTGGCTTGGAGGGGAACTTGAAGGTGGTGTTCCCATGTCTCTGTTCACCTTCAGCTTGTTAGCTGGTAGAGGCCACAGGTTTGGAAAGTGTTGCTAAAGGAGCTTCGGTGACTTACTGCAACGTGTCTTACATCTTGTAGATGGTACACACTGCTGTTACTGAGCGTCAATGTTGAAGGGAGTGAATGTTTACAGTAATGGATGGGATCCGAATCAAGAATGCTTCTTTGTTCTGGATGGTATCAAGCTTCTTAAGTGTAGTTGGAGCTGCCCTCATCCAGGCAAGTGGGGATTAGTGAAGGAACAATGATATAGTTCCAAGTCAGCCTGGGGACTGACATGGAGGGGACATGCAGATGGAAGTGGATTCAGTCAGTTGCTGCCTTTGTCCGCCTAGAGGTTGTGGGTTTGGAAGGTGCTTTCAAAGTGTTGGTCTTCAAGGTTAGGAGCAAGAGGGTGAGATGGGATGTGGGGGTGATGGGAATCTGCAACTCACTGCTTTTAGGTGGTGAAGGCAGAATCCCTTGTAACATTTTAGAAGTGTTCAGATGTGCATTTGTGCTGCCAAGGTATCAAAGGCTATGGGTCAAGTGCCAGAACATGAGATGATATATATTGGATGGTTGTTTTTGATCAGATTCGATGGGCTGAATGGCCTTTATCTGTGTTGTAGATCTGTATGACTGTTGGGTAATTTGGCACAATAACCTGAATGGCACTCTCTGGGCTGTAAGATTCCATGCCTTTTAGCATTTCTATTATTAATTCATTAATGCATCTATTACTAATGCAACTGCAAGGCCAATGAATCCTTCCGGGACTGAGTCAGACGTAGGTCAGATTGGGTAAGGATGGCATTTGTCCGAACTTGAAAGCACTTCATTAAACTGATTGGGTCATAATGATGATCTGACAAATTGACAATCACATTACTAACATCAGGCCTTTACAACCATAGTATTTCATTGTTTGTGACTTTTAAGAAGATTTGTAGCTCAGGATGAAGTTCAGGTTGTAGGTTTGCTCGCTGAGTTGGTAGGTTTGTTCTCAGACATTTCGTCACCATGCTAGGTAACATCATCAATGAGCCTCCGGCGAAGCGCTGCTGTTATGTCCAACTTTCTATTTCTGTGTCTTGGTCTGTTAAGGTGGCTGACATCATTTCCAGTTTATTTTCTCAGAGGTTGGTAAATGGGGTCCAAACCGATGTGGAGTTCCGGTTTGAATGTCAGGCCTCTAGGAATTCCTGTGCATGTCTCTGTTTAGCCTGTCCCAGGATGGATGTGTTGTCCCAGTCAAAGTGGTGTCCTTCTTAGTCTGTGTGTAAGGATACTAGTGATAACTGGTCATGTCTTTTGGTGGCTAGTTGGCACTTGTGTATCCTGGTGGCTCAGTTTCTGCCCATCTGTCTGATGGGATGTTTGTTGCAGTCCTTGCAGGGTATTTTGTAAATGACATTTGATTTGTTGGTTATTGGTACAGGGTCCTTTAGGTTCCTCAGTAGCTGTTACTGTGTGTTGGTAGGTTTGTGGGCTACCATGATCTCAAAGGGTCTGAGTAGTCTGGCAGTCATCTCCGAGATGTAGAGTCTCTGGGGGTGTTGTGTCTACTTGTTTGGGTTTGTTGTTTAAGAATCAGTGGACTGTGTTTATCGGGTAGGCGAATGTGAGGACTGCAGATGCTGGAGATTAGAGTCAAGATTAGAGCGGTGCTGGAAAAGCACAGCAGGTCAGGCAGCATCTGAGGAGCAGGAAAATCGATGTTTTGGCAGGAGCCTTCCTCGAAGGGCTTCTGCCCAAAACATTGATTTTCCTGCTCCTCAGATGCTGCCTGACCTGCTGTGTTTTTCCAGCACCACTCTAATCTTGTGATTATCGGGTACCCGTTGTTCTTGAATATGCTGTATAGGTGTTTGTCTTTTCTGCTGCTTGTAGTTCCTGGGTGCTGCAGCGTGTTGTGGCCCGTTTAAATAATGTCCTGATGCAGTTCCGTTTGTGGGTGTTGCGATGATTGCTCCTGTAGCTGAATATCTGGTCTGTGTGTGTTGCTTTCCTGTAGATGTGGTCTGCAGTTCTCCATTGACTGTTCATTCCACTGTGACATCTAGTGTTATAAAGTACCCTGCAAAGATTGTAACAAACACCACAACTGACAGACAGGCAGGAAACTAGCCACCAACACCAACACCAACTAGCCACCAAAAGACATGACCCACTATCACTAGTATTCTTAAACACAGACAAAGAAGGACACCACTTTGATTGGGACAATACGTCCATCTTAGGACAGGCTAAATAGAGACACGCACGGAAAATCCTCAAGGCCTGGCAGTCAATCTGAAAGCTCATCAATAAACACATCTATTTGGATCCCATTTACCAACCTCTCAGAAAAGGAACAGGAAATGATATCGCCCACTGTAACAGACGAAGGCACACAAATAGGAAGTGGGACAGAACACCAACGCTTCACCAGAGGCTCACTGATGATGTTGCCTAGCATGGTGATGAAACGTCTGAGAACAAACCTACCAGCTCAGTGAGCAAACCTACAACCTGATATTTCATTATATACAAATTCTCAAACTCGAAAGTCAGATTCTGAATTCATCGTTCCTCCAAGGCTGCTCCACCATTCAATACGACCAAGTCTGATCTGATTGTGGTCACTTTCCACACTCCTGTCTGCCCTCCACTGACCGCTGCCTCCCTTACTGGTTAATTTCCATTGAAGGATCAGCCTATTGTGGCTTTGAAATTGAGCTAGGATCCTTAATCGTCAAGTACATCAGCAAGAGATTGTTACCAACTGATAAAAATAATCACAACATACTGTCATGTTGAGTCAAATTAAAGAATGATTAGGCAGCGCAAACGTGGGAATTTACAAAACCTGTGGATTGAAAGAAAGACGGACAAGTTGAGGAAATCAGTGGTTTCATAGATCTTGGAATCTAACAACCAAACAAAGAGTCTTAATTTCAACACGTGAAGGGTGGTGGAGGAAGGAGCATTTCTGGTTGTGGTCATTGGAGCTTAGAATGAAAAGGTAGAGCCAATTCAGAGAAGCTCTTCCAGCAGCACCTTCCAAACCCATGACCGCTTTCATCCAAAAGGACAAGAGCAGCACCCCCTGCAGGTTCCCCTCCAAGCAACTCACCATCCCATGAGGGGAAATATATTGGCCATTTCTTCACTGTCACTGGGTCAAAATCCTGGAATTCCCTCCCTAAGGACATTGTGAGTCAACCCACAGTACATGAACTGCAATGGTTCAACAAGGCAACTCTCCACCACGTTCTCAAGGGCAACTAGGGATGGGCAATAATTGCTGACCCAGCCAGTCACACCCACATACCATGAACAATTAAAAAAGGTTCCTTTGTTCCATCCATTGAGTCATAGAATCATATAGCATGGAAACAGACCCTTTGGCCCAGCTAGTCCATGCTGAACATAATCCCAAATTAAACTAACCTTACCTGCCTGCTCCTGGCCCATTTCCCTCCAAGCATTTTCATTCACGTATTGATCTAAATGTCCTTTAAACATTGTAACTGTAACCTCATGCATCACTTCCTCTGGAAGGTCATTCCACACACGAACCACTCTCTGTGCAGAAACGTTGCTCCTGATGTTTTTTTTAATCTTTCTCCTCTCACCTTAAACAGATGCCCTCTAGTCTTGAAATACCCCACCCTAGGGATTTACCTTATCTATCCCCCTCATGATTTAATAAACCTCTATCAGGTCACCTCTTAACCTCTTACGCTCCAGTGAAAGAGGTCCCAGCCAATCCAGCCTCTCCTTATAACTCAAACCCTCTATTCCTGGCAATATTCTGTCAAATCTCTTCTGAACCCTCTCCATCTTAATAATATCCTCCCTATAACAGGGAGAACTGAACTGGACACAGTACCCCAGAAAAAGCCTCACAATATCCTGTACAATCCTAACATAACAGTCCAACTCCTATATTTAAAGTTCTGAGCAATGAAGGCAAGAGTGCTAAACACCTTCTTAACCACCTCTAACTATAGGTGATGCAAACTTACATACCTGAACTGATAGGTATCTCTGCTAGATTCCTTAGACAGCGTCTTCCAAACCCACGACTACTTCCATCTAGAAGGACAAGGGCAGCAGATACATGGGAACACCACCACCTGCAAGTTCCCCTCCAAGTCACTCACCATCCTGACCTGGAGATATATCACTGTTCTACTATGAGGCGGCACGGTGGCTTCTCAAGAGCAACTAAAGACAGGTGATAAACTCTGGCCCAGCCAATGATTCCCACATCACATGAACAAGAAAATAAGAAGGCATAACGTCTGGAGCAGAGAGAGTCCAGATGTAGAAAAGCACGTCCAGAGGCCTACGTTAAGTGCAGTAACTAATCCTACATCAGGTTCACACATTTATTTTACTGCAATAAAGAATACAGGACTGGCTGTCTGTTACTGTTATTTAGTAGTTCATAAAATTAATTTATACCTCAATTTTGTCATTTTATGAGGTCTTGTCAGATTTTTCTGAGGGGGAGAAATGGATTTATGAAACTTACATCAATAATTTTAGCTCCTCCCCCATCTCGTTCATCTTTTATAGATAAGATGGATGATTCCTCTATGTAAAACAGAGCAGTAAACACGCACCCTGTGTCTTGCCGGAGAATGTAACATTATTTACAAACAGGGATTAAAGCTGGAGCCTCGCAGCATGGAAGGTGAAAACCTTTCTCCATTGGAAAGGCGAATACTTTTGTTACAAAACTGCAGATAACGTGAAATGCTGAAGAAAAGATTTACTTGATAATTTGTCCCAAACCCTTGACATCCATGAGCTAGAAGAACACAGCAAGCACACGAGAATGAGAATCATTAAATCTCTACAGTGCAAAAGGAGGCCATTCGGCCTCTTCACTGACCATCCAAAAAACATCCCACCCAGATTATCCCCCTGCCCTATCCTGTTAACCCTATACAGAGGAATCTTGATTATCCAAACAAGATTGCAAGGTCCCAATGCTTCGCTAAACTGTGTTATCCAGCACTCGATTATCCAAACAAAATATGCCCTGCACATACAATCAAGGCTCCTCTGTATTACCCAAGGCTAATCCACCTAACCTACACATCTTTGGACTATGGGAGGAAACCCACCCAGACACAGGGAGAGTGCAGAAACTCCACACAGACAGTTGCTGAGGCTGGAATCGAACCCAGGTCCCTGGTGCTATGAGGTAGCTATGCTAACCACTAAGCCACCCCATGGTCAGGCTGAACTGATGCCCCCCGCCCCTCCAGTTCCATCTCTTACCTGAGCACAGTGAGCCTTCAAGAGGGGACCTGATATACCACCCTCACCTGACCCCATTACCACCCCCAGGCACACAATATTCTGACTCGGAAAGAAATTGGAATTCCTTCACTGCTGCTGGGAGATAATCTCGGAACCCCTGATCTAACAGAGCTGTCAGATAATTTCACCTCATTGACAGCAATACTCCAAGAAGTCAGCACACCCTCTGAAGGATGAATGATGAAAGGTTGTAGCCCTTACCAATGATGCCCATATCCCAAGACAGGAACTAACTAAAGTAACCATAAGAGAAAATGCTGGAAGTAGGGTAGCTGCTTATTGCGCTACTCAGGAATAAGTCACAGCCTTTTGCTTAATTTGAGTCTATGGTGGTGCAATGGGCAGCACAGTTGCTCAGTGGTTAGCACTGCTGCCTCACAGCACCAGAGACCTGGGTTCAGTTCCCACCGCAGGCAATTGACTGCGTGGAGTTTGCACATTCTCCTTGTGTCTGTGTGGGTTTGCGCTCACAGTCCAAAAATGAGCAGGTCAGGTGTAGGGGAGTGGGTTGTGCTTTGGTGGGCCGATGTGGACTTGTTGGGCCGAAAGGCCTGTTTCCACACTGTAAGAAATCTAATACAAAATAAGGGGTTATGTGGAGAAGGCAAGGGGAATGGGGTTGAGAAACATGTCAGTCATGATTGAATGAGGGAGTAGTCTCAATGGGCTGAATGGCCTAATTCTGCTTCTATACCTTATGGTTCTAATATGGCAGCCATTTTGAGCTGAACATGACAAGTTATTCCATGTTATCTCACTGATGTTGACTATGGGAGGAATACAGACCAGGGCCCTGGGAGAGCTCCCTCACAATTGCCTGAGATCTGGAACACAATCTTTAGTTTCCACTCAAGCCCATGCGGATTATTTTACATCTCACCCAAAGGACAGATGAATCATGGGAGATTCAGCTGCCAATCTGACTGGAGAGCATTCCAATGGCAAGGCAACATCTGGTCTTCCCTACAGAATGTTCTGGATCAATACATGGAATGGTGCTGGGAGCAGGTGGGGGCAGCTGTCACACTTTGAGTGGGCATTTATACAACCCCTCCTTCATTGTCACTGGATCAACATCCTGGGATTCCTTCCCTTAAGGGCATTGTGGGCCAAACTACAGCAAGCGGACTGCAGTGGTTCAAGAAGGTAGCTCACCCCCATCTTCACAAGGCCAATTAGTGATGGTAATTAAATACTGGCCCAGCCAGCAATGACAACATCTGGTGAACAAACGTAAACAAATGACGTATCAAATAGCCACAGAAGGTAGCCATTTGGACCATTGAGTGTCCATCAACCAGCAACCAAAATAGTCCCATTTCTCTGCCTTTGCCTCACTCATGGCATCTGTCTCTGAATCCCCTTGAATCCAAACCAAACGCCCAAAAATGACAACTCTCATAGTTTGAGACTTAGAATGTCTCATGAATGGCACCGCTGGTGGACTAACTCGCAGAGTGCTTCAGAGAACATCTCCGGGACACCCGCACCAACCAACCCCACCGCTCTGTGACCGAACACTTCAACTCTCCCTCCCACTCTGCCGAGGACACGCAGGTCCAGGGCCTCCTCTATCACCACTTCCTAACCACCCGACGCCTGGAGGAAGAACATCTCATCTTCCACCTCGGGACCCTCAACCCATGGCATCAATTTGGATTCCACCAGTTTCCTCATTTCCCCTCACCCTACCTTACCCTAGTTCCAACCTTCCAGTTCAGCACCATCGTCATGACCTGTCCTACCTGCCAATCTCCCTTCCCACCTATCCACTCCACCCTCCTCTCCGATCACCATTATCCCCACCTCCATTTAACTATTGCCCTCTCAGCTACCTTCTTCCCAGCCCCAGCCCCTTCCCATTTATCTCTCCACCACCTCGGCTCACATTCCTGATGAAGGGCTCTTGCCCGAAATGTCGATTTTCCTGCTCCTTGGATGCTGCCTGACCTGCACCACACTCGCATCTCACTGACTCATGCCAACCTGGAACGATGGTAAAGATCAGAACATCATGTCAACATGTGGAGTGCCATTACAGTGTTCTGGAGGACTCCAGCAGACCCCCACAATGATATCTCAGTGACACCGCTCCCCCCTCCCCCCAAACCAGCAGTGCCAGAGGACCCTGCTAACTTTAACAAACAAACAGTAACTCAAGGCAACATGCAGCCTTTAGATACTACATACCCAATCCAAAGTGTGCCACTGGCTCCATTTCACAGAGATACCCAGATCCTCCATCGATTATACGGAGGTGCGGTCCAGTTCTCCGTGTGTACAGCACCACCTTTGCCCCACGGGCGAACGCACCAAACCGGGTCCGGGGAATGACCCTCAGCCAATTGTTATCGGTGCCCTTTGAAAAGAACCCAGAACAAAACCGGTGAAGCTCCCCCGCACTTCAATTCCATACCAGTTGGTGATCCTCATGGAGTAATCCTTTCGGTATTTTGGGTCTGGGCATGTTGTGGACCAGAGTTAGGGGGCACTAACCAGTGTCCCTGAATGGTCACTCATTCAAGTGTTAACCGGGCTTATCACTGCTTAGCTTTCAATCTGCAGGCGCTTTGAGACCAGACAAACCTTCCTATAGAAGCCGCCAACTAACCCGAACCAAACTGGCTGCTTTGTGATTGGCTGATGGATGGGCGTTGCTGCTTCCTATGCATTCCTTGTTGCCACATTCAGCAAAGACTCCCTCCTGAATCACCGGGTCCCGTGTGGGGTGTTACGGGAAGGAGATTAATTTTGGAAGGGGACAGCTCCTTCTCATTGGCTCTGTTCAGTCAGCGGAGGGTGGGAATGAGGCAGATGCACTGCCAAAATCATCTGGCTCCTGTTTGCGGAGGTGGGTCAGGCCAGGAATTTCCTGCAGGCCCAGTGTGTCCAGCTGAGAAACGTTCCATGTGGATTGACACTGTCACCATGGAGATGAAGCTGGGCTCCATCTTGCTGTTGCTCAAGAGGAGCTCGATGGCATGGGCAGTATGGAGCAAACAGTATTAACACACCTGTGGACAAGCCAGACAGGAATATGAGGGAGAAGGGAAAACGGGGTCACAGTGGTAGATTCAGCTGAGGAGAAATTGGAGAAGGTTTGAGTGGGTCATAGACACTAGCAGGAACTCTGTGGGCAGAATGGCCTGTTTTTGTTGCACTTCCTCTGTTATGTTATCGCAGCCATTTCAAGGCGGCTCTGATTGGAGGATAGATTCAGAGTGAAAGCTAGCATTGCCAGCAGAATCTCTAAACAAAGATACAAAACAAATGAGTTTTGCCACCTTTGCCCTTTGACCTTCCACCTAGGACCATGGCCATTACCCCCACTGGGCTAAAGCTCAGGAATCAGGGTCTGAATGGATCCCACTCCATTACTGCATGATCTCCAGTGGTCTCTTGGCTTTGTCGAGAGGGTGAGAGGAGTGGGCGGTGGAGGGGTGATGCTGAGTTATTTCCCGCAGTAGACATCTCTCTCTGACGTTCCCTTGCTAATAATGGGGAAGGTGAGGGAAGGGCTTAGGAGGGATGGGAGGGGTGTCAAACCTAACCTCCCACTGGCATGGTCACGGCCCATCAAGGGGACTGGCCTCATGCTCCAACTTGAGGAAGGTCTGCCCTCCGCCCGAGATCCAATCAGGACCTCTGTTGGAAAGACCTCGGCCTACAGCGAATGAGGAAGTCAGCAGCAATGTTTGATGTTCCTCCACTGCAGCCCCAGCCTTAGACAGGGGCCTTGCCAAGTCGTGGGCGGCGAGGGGGAGAACGGAATGAGACTGGCCTGGTGCGTTAAGTGGTGAAGAGTGGATCATTGAGATCTACAGCACAGAAAAAGGCCCTTCATCCTGTTGAGTGTGCACCAATCAAAAACACGCAGCCATTCCCGTCCCTCCATGCAGCAGTTTTGGCCAATAGCCATGAGTCAGGAATTGTAAATGGTCACCACACAAACACATACCTGGGTTACTTTGAACACAGACAGTGGCTGAGCCCTGGACTCTCCATGAGAGATGATAAGATCCAGCATTCCATCACCGTCGAAATCTGTAGCAACAGCACCTGAGGAATGGGAGGTGAGTGGTTCTGTCACAACATTAGCAATCCCATACACAACATTCCTGTAAAAAGAGCTCAAATCTCATCAAACCTAATGAATAAAGCTGGAATAGAACACTAGCATTGTTAATACGGATCATAAACCCACAGGGTTACTACAAAACCTATCGTTGGTGCCCTAATCACCAAAGTACTGGAATCCAAGTTCAGTAGGTAATAGAAAAGACAAATGCAACGTTAGCTCTAATCACAAAGGGAATAGAGTGTAAAAAATAGGGAGGTCATTCATCAGGCCATAGCTAGAACACTATGAACTGTTCTGGGCTCCATAACTAGGGAAGAGTCTGTCATAGGAGGCAGTCAAAAGAAGGTTCACACGGCTAATTCCAGGTATGGAGGTCAGGCAGCATCCGAGAAGCAGGAGAATTGAGGAGGAAGAATTGCAGTTGAAGGGCTTATGCTCAAAACGTCGATTCTCCTGCTCCTCGAATGCTGCCTGACCTGCTGTGCTTTTCCAGCACCACACTCTTGACTCAGATTTCCAGCATCTGCAGCCCCCACTTTCTCCATGTAAGGAGGGACTGCCTTATAAGGAGAGGTTGAGTAGATGGACCCTCTACCCATCGGAATATAGAAGAGTGAGAGGCAACTTTCTTAAACCATATGAGATAGTTAGGGGGTATGAAATTGATCAATGCAGAGAGGTTGCTTCCCCTTGTGTCAGAGTTTAGGACGAAAGTGTGTCATCTCAGAGTAAGAAGGAGAACATTTTGGCCCATTGTTCCTATACCAGCTCTACAAACGAACATCACTATCACATGCCAATCTCCTATTTTCCCCTTCCCATCCCCTGTACCCTTGCACATTTCTCTCCAAATAATAATCAATGGCCCTTGAATACCTCAGTTGAATCCCTGCCCCACCACACATCCGGGCAGTGCTGACTACTTACTGAGTCACATCACCCTTGCTTCTTTTGTAAATCATCTTAAATATATCACCCTTCCTTCTTGCTCCTTTTCCAAGTAGGAACAGTTTCTCTCTATCCACTCTATTCAGCCCACTCATGATTTTAAAAATCTCAACTAAACCTCCTCTCAGCTGCCTTCTCAAGAAGGAGAACAGTCCCAACTTTGTAGATTTATCCTTGTCACTGATGTTTCTCCTCCCTGGAACCATTCCTGTAAATCTACATCTGTACTCGCTCCCAATACTTCCTATAATGTAGAGCCCAAAACTGTACATTACATGATGACCCCCTTCTTTTTCATTTATTCCTTCACAGGGTGACAGCATCATGGCTAGGCCAGCGATTATTGCCCAGAGGGCAGGTAAGAGTTAACAACATTGCTATGGGTCTGGGGTGATGTGTAGCACAGACCAGGGAAGGATAGCACCTTTCCTCTCTAAGAGACATTATTGACCCAGATGGGTTTTTCTAACAATTGACAATGGATTCATGGTCATGGAGTCACAGAGTCATACAGCACGGAAACAGACCCTTCGGTCCTGATGAAGGGCTTATGCCCAAAATGCCGATTCTCCTCAGATGCTGCCTGACCGGCTGTGCTTTTCCAGCACCACACTCTCGATCCTGATCTCCAGCATCTACAGTCCTCACTCCCCCCTTTGGTCCAACCAGTCCATACCAAACACAATCCCATACTAAACTAGTCCCACCCTGCTTGCTCCTGGCTCATACCTCTACAAAGCTTTCATATTCATGGATCCATCAAAATGTCTTTTAAATGTTATAATTATACCCAAATCCATCACTTCCCCATGAAGCTCATTCCACACAGGAACCACCCCCATGTAAAAAAATTGCCTCTTGTGTCTTTTTTCAAATCTCTCCCCTCAAAAATGGGCTCCATCATCTTGAGGTTCACCATCTTAGGGAAAGACATCTACCAATCATTCCGTCTATACCTCTCTCTATTTTATAGACATCAAAGAGGTCACCATTCCAGCACTTTATTGAATTCAAATTGCCCTCATTGACCATGGCGGGATTTGAACCCATTGCCCCAGGAATCACCAGTCCAGCAACACCACAAGGCCATCACTCCCCAGCTGTGGTGCCATACTGTCCAACCAATGACGACAGCAAACCCACAGCAAAATGGCTAACTCTTAACTGTTTGCCTTCGCACCCCACCACCCTGAGCAACTGACCCCCCCACCCCATCACCCTGAGCAACTGACCCCCCGCCCCACCCCCCCACCGTGAGCAACTGACCCACCCCACCCTGCTACCTTGGGCAACTGACCCCCCCCCACCCGCCACCCTAAGCAACTGACCCACCCACCCCGCCACCATGAGCAACTGACACCCCAATCCCGCCACCATGTGCAACTGACATCCCCCCCCCCACCCCGCCACCCTGGGCAACTGACCTCCCCCCACCCCGCCACCCTGAGCAACTGACCCCCCCATCCCGCCACCCTGAGCAACTGACGCCCTCATCCCGCCACCCTGAGCAACTGACCCACCCCACCCTGCCACCATGAGCAACTGACCCCCCCACCCCGCCACCCTGAGCAAGCCACTCAGCTGCAGGTGGACATTAAACGCCTGCACAAAGGCAATTCGGGACAGGCAACAAACTCAGACCTGAGCAACGGCACTCGCAAACTAAGGGCAAGTAGACAGAAAGGCTACTGGAATTCAGAACCGGTCTCAATCCTGAAGAAGCAGTCCACAAATCAGAAGATCACAGGTTCAAGGTAATTCTCCTGGCAGCAGGAACTGACACATGGTCCATTATGTGGGACACAGTGTCAAAGGGTGGAAGAGAAACCTGTTCCATCCCCACATTGGGTTGGTTCAAGCTCATTGGAAAAATAAGGTTCCCCTTCAATCAGAGAAAGTTAGACAGAAATCAAATGGAGGCGCTCAAAATTATGAAGGGGTGTAATAGCGTAAACTGACAGAAACCGCTCCCACTAATAGGATGATTGGTTACCAGAACACAGTTTAAATAATCAGCAGAAGAACTGTGAGGAAAAGTCTTTTTCTTCAGTGAATTGTTTAGATAGGTCTGAAAGGGTAGCTCAGTTGAGAGCTGTAGGGGAAAAAACACAACCGCTCTTTCAAACAGCTAACATTAACACGATGACTGAATGGCCTCTACCTGTGCTCGTGACCCAACGTTTCATTTCAATTATTCCACCCTCAACATTGTTTTCTCTCAAAGAGACTTCCTCTCCTCAAAAGGCAGTGGACGCAAAATCTTTCAGTATTTTTAAGACATTTCTTGATTAGCCAGCGGCTGAAAGATTATTGGAAGCATGCAAGAATACAGAGCTGAGGGTCAGCCTCACTGAATGGCAGAGCAGGCTTGAAGGGCAGAGTGGCCTACTCTCACTCCTTCAGTGTACGCTTAAGTTATCCGAACACTTCCCAATCTCCAGTGCCCCCATCCAGTCTAACTGACTACTTGAGCATCCTCTGTCACTCACTAAGATCTGATGGGTATGTCTCCCTCACTTTGTCCCATCTCCTCAATTCCCTGAGTAATAAAAAAAGGGTGAGTCACATCCTGAGAATCCACAGCCCCCGGAATATCGAATTCCAAACATTCATCAGTCTCTGATTGAAGACATTTCTCCTCTTCTCAGTCCAAAATGGCCGCCCCCTTATCCTGACACACCATGACCACCACCAGTGCCCCCACCCCCAGCCCCACCCCTGCCCTCCATTACTAAAATGCTTGTGAGACCAATATAGATTCAGGGTCCGTAATGACAGAGGAAGTCTCACTCCAGTACATTTTGAGATCAGGTGTACCTTGCCTCCAGATGTTTCCTTATTCATTCACGGGACGAGGGTGTCACTGGCTAGACCAGCTTCTATTGCCCATCCCTAATTGCCCAGAGGGCAGTTAAGAGTCAACCACATTGCTCTGGCCCACATTGCTGTAGGCCAGACCATGAATGAATGGCAGTTTCCTTCCCTAAAGGACATTAGTGAACCAGATGGGTTTTTCCTGACAACTAGCAATGGATACATGGTCATCATTAGACTCTAAATTTCAGATTTAAAAAAAAGATTTCAAATTCCACCATTCTACCACTAGGTATTATTAATTTAGATAATACCAGTAGGCCATTACCTCCCTCAATGTGCTCTATTTCAGTGTCAGAGTGAGGCAGATACACACAGCGAGAAGTTACTTTGAGTCCCGTGCTATTGTACTTCTTATCTCAGCCACTGAGGGTAGCCATTGAAGGAGAGCATCGAAACACAGCGTGAGGATTGATCACTGCCACCCAGGAGTACACCAAATGTTCAGGAGGAGCAATAAGGATGGAGGGTGGTGAGTGATTCAACATTGCTAAAGAACATGCCTCAGGCGATGGAATCCTATTGAGAGTCAAAGAATGATCTCCATTGAGTTGGGAATCTTGTGACTTGGCCTGTGAACTTAGACTTCAAACAAAGCAATACAGTGCCATCTACAGCCCAGTTAGAAGGAAGAAACAATTTGTATTTTATACAGAAGCTAATCTCATTGAATAAAATAATGAATCGGTCCTGAAACTTGCCGTGATTATAATGGGGTCAGCCAGGTGGACCTCTAAGAATAGCAGTTCCCCGATTAGAGCTGTTAACTGGTCCAATCAGGGAGCCCTGGCTGACAGAGAGTTCCAAACTGGCCATAAACAAGTCCAGGCAGCGGGCCGTGGATGGAGTCGTTAGGGCCGACTGCCTGCCCCTCTTCCGTGGTTACGTTAGAGCCTGAGTGTCTCTGGAGAAGGAGCACGTGGTGTCCACCAACACTCTGGAGTTGTTCAGGGAGAGGTGGGTGCCGCAGGGAGTGGAGTGCATTATTACCCCGTCCAACTCTATTTTGATTTAGCCCCTGCCCTCCCCTTCACTGTTTGATCACACAGCGTTGCCCTTTGATGTGAAGGGCACTGCTTGTCACTGGCCACTCGGGTGTTTCCTTTCTTCCTGGTGGTGGAATATAAATAAAGATTTACACACGCGCTGTTCTTCACTGTGTCCGACCCTGCACACAGACAAACATGGCCGCTGGAGAAAAATAAACCTAACAGCGGTAGTGTGGGAGAAAATTTTAAAAAAAGAACTGGAGTGATAAAAAGAAAACAGAAATTCAGTTCACTCTGAGAGCCAGCTCTGTGGAAGATGAGCCAGTGTCAAGGACTCTTCACTAAAGGATGATGGGATACCAAACTCTGTGGAGTTACTTCAAAGCTAAGTGTTGTCTGGGGGCAAACGCAGTGCTCAGTTTGTGACTGACTAGGCCTGACCAGCTGCGAAACTAAACTGAATGTAAGAAATTGGAGCAGGAATAGGCCATTCAACCCATCGAGTCTGCTCCACCATTCAATGCTCTCAAGGTTGAACTTTGGATCAAGCTCCATTTTCCCACTGGCTCCATTGATTCCCTGCGACACCAAAACTAAATTCTGTCTGCCTCACATGGAAGCATATCCACAGGCTTAACTGGTTGAAACTCTGAAGGATCCTGGGTTCCATACGTCCCTTCCTAACTCAGTCCACTCCTGCTGACAGCCTTCTCTTGCCGGCTTCTCAGTGACCTTTCCCCTCTTCCTCCTTCCACCCCACCCAACACAGAAAGGGCACTTTAGCAAGATCGACCCTCACCCTCCCATGAGAAGAACAAGTTACAAATGGACGTTCTCCTCACTGGCAACAGTGACCCATTCTTCAGGACATTGTTGTCCTGTTGGATTTCTGCCTTAAATAGAGTCACACACTCAACTGTAAGAAAGCAGACCATTTGGTCCACCAGTCCATGCCAAACATAATCCCAAACAGTCCCTTCAGCCTGCTCCTGGCTTACAATGACCCAGTGACTCAGTGGTTAGCATTGCTGCCTGACAGTGTCAGGCACCAGGGTTTGGTTCCAGCCTCGGGTGAATGTCTGTGTGAAGTTTGCACGGTTTTCCCGTGTCTGTGAGGGTTTCCTCCCATTTCCTCCCACAGTCCAAAGATGTGCAGGTTAGGTGAATTGCCACTAGTGATCAGGGATGTGCAGGTTAGGTACATTGCCCCTAGTGATCAGGGATGTGTAGGTTAGGTACATTGCCCCTAGTGTTCAGGGATGTGCAGGTTAGGTACACTGCCCCTAGTGTTCAGGGATGTGTAGGTTAGGTACATTGCCCCTAGTGTTCAGGGATGTGTAGGTTAGGCACATTGCCCCTAGTGTTCAGGGATGTGTAGGTTAGGTGAATTGCCCCTAGTGTTCAGGGATGTGTAGGTTAGGTACATTGCCCCTAGTGTTCAGGGATGTGTAGGTTAGGTACATTGCCTCTAGTGTTCGGGGATGTGTAGGTTAGGTATATTGCCCCTCGTGTTCGGGGATGTGTACGTTAGGTACATTGCCCCTAGTGTTCGGGGATGTGTAGGTTAGGTACATTGCCCCTAGTGTTCGGGGATGTGTAGGTTAGGTACATTGCCCCTAGTGTTCAGGGATGTGTAGGTTAGGTACATTGCCCCTAGTGTTCAGGGATGTGTAGGTTAGGTACATTGCCCCTAGTGTTCAGGGATGTGCAGGTTAGGTACATTGCCCCTAGTGTTCGGGGATGTGTAAGTTAGGTACATTGCCCCTAGTGTTCAGGGATGTGTAGGTTAGGTACATTGCCCATAGTGTTCAGGGAGGTGCAGGTTAGGTACATTGCCCCGAGTTTTCAGGGATGTGTAGGTTAGGTGAATTGCCCCTAGTGTTCAGGGATGTGTAGGTTAGGTACATTGCCCCTAGTGTTCAGGGATGTGTAGGTTAGGTACATTGCCCCTAGTGTTCAGGGATGTGTAGGTTAGGTGAATTGCCCCTAGTGTTCAGGGATGTGCAGGTTAGGTACATTGCCCCTAGTGTTCAGGGATGTGTAGGTTAGGTACATTGCCCCTAGTGTTCAGGGATGTGTAGGTTAGATACATTGCCCCTAGTGTTCAGGGATGTGTAGGTTAGATACATTGCCCCTAGTGTTCAGGGATGTGTAGGTTAGGTGAATTGCCCCTAGAGTTCAGGGATGTGCAGGTTAGGTACATTGCCCTAGTGTTCAGGGATGT
The DNA here is from genome assembly GCF_047496795.1 of Chiloscyllium punctatum. Lineage (NCBI taxonomy): Eukaryota > Metazoa > Chordata > Chondrichthyes > Orectolobiformes > Hemiscylliidae > Chiloscyllium > Chiloscyllium punctatum. The sequence goes on along the minus strand of NC_092776.1, from coordinate 10,885,545 downwards.
GTAGGTTAGGTGAATTGCCCCTAGTGATCAGGGATGTGTAGGTTAGGTACATTGCCCCTAGTGTTCAGGGATGTGTAGGTTAGGTACATTGCCCCTAGTGTTCAGGGATGTGTAGGTTAGGTACATTGCCCCTAGTGATCAGGGATGTGTAGGTTAGGTGAATTGCCACTAGTGTACAGGGATGTGTAGGTTAGGTGAATTGCCCCTAGTGATCAGGGATGTGTAGGTTAGGTACATTGCCCCTAGTGTTCAGGGATGTGCAGGTTAGGTGAATTGCCCCTAGTGTTCAGGGATGTGTAGGTTAGGTACATTGCCCCTAGTGTTCAGGGATGTGTAGGTTAGGTACATTGCCCCTAGTGTTCAGGGATGTGTAGGTTAGGTACATTGCCCCTAGTGTTCGGGGATGTGTAGGTTAGGTATATTGCCCCTCGTGTTCGGGGATGTGTACGTTAGGTACATTGCCCCTAGTGTTCGGGGATGTGTAGGTTAGGTACATTGCCCCTCGTGTTCGGGGATATGTAGGTTAGGTACATTGCCCCTAGTGTTCAGGGATGTGTAGGTTAGGTACATTGCCCCTAGTGTTCAGGGATGTGTAGGTTAGGTACATTGCCCCTAGTGTTCAGGGATGTGCAGGTTAGGTACATTGCCCCTAGTGTTCGGGGATGTGTAGGTTAGGTACATTGCCCCTAGTGATCAGGGATGTGTAGGTGAGGTGAATTGCCCCTAGTGTACAGGGATGTGTAGGTTAGGTACATTGCCCCTAGTGTTCGGGGATGTGTAAGTTAGGTACATTGCCCCTAGTGTTCAGGGATGTGTAAGTTAGGTACATTGCCCCTAGTGTTCAGGGATGTGTAAGTTAGGTACATTGCCCCTCGTGTTCAGGGATGTGTAGGTTAGGTACATTGCCCCTAGTGATCAGGGATGTGTAGGTTAGGTGAATTGCCCCTAGTGTACAGGGATGTGTAGGTTAGGTGAATTGCCCCTAGTGATCAGGGATGTGTAGGTTAGGTACATTGCCCCTAGTGTTCAGGGATGTGCAGGTTAGGTGAATTGCCCCTAGTGTTCAGGGATGTGTAGGTTAGGTGAATTGCCCCTAGTGATCAGGGATGTGTAGGTTAGGTGCATTGCCCCTAGTGTTCAGGGATGTGTAGGTTAGGTACATTGCCCCTAGTGTTCGGGGATGTGTAGGTTACGTACATTGCCCCCAGTGTTCAGGGATGTGCACGTTAGGTGAATTGCCCCTAGTGTTCAGGGATGTGTAGGTTAGGTACATTGCCCCTAGTGTCCGGGGATGTGTAGGTTAGGTACATTGCCCCTAGTGTTCGGGGATGTGTAGGTTAGGTGCATTGCCCCTAGTGATCAGGGATGTGCAGGTTAGGTGCATTGCCCCTAGTGTTCAGGGATGTGTAGATTAAGTGCATTGCCCTAGTGTTCGGGGATGTGTAGGTTAGGTGCATTGCCCCTAGTGTTCAGGGATGTGTAGGTTAGGTACATTGCCCCTCGTGATCAGGGATGTGTAGGTTAGGTGCATTGCCCCTAGTGTTCAGGGATGTGTAGGTTAGGTACATTGCCCCTCGTGTTCAGGGATGGGTAGGTTAGGTGAATTGCCCCTAGTGATCAGGGATGTGCATGTTAAGTACATTGCCCCTAGTGTTCAGGGATGTGTAGGTTAGGTACATTGCCCCTCGTGATCAGGGATGTGCAGGTTAGGTATATTGCCCCTAGTAGGTAAAAACAATGAATAAGATGCTGAAAATCAAATACTGGATTAGTGGTGCTGGAAGAGCACAGCAGTTCAGGCAGCATCCAAAGAGCAGCGAAATCAACATTTCAGGCAAAAGCACTTCATCTAGTGTTCAGGGATGTGCAGGTTAGGTACATTGCCCCTAGTGTTCAGGGATGTGTAGGTTAGGTACATTGCCCCTAGTGTTCAGGGATGTGTAGGTTAGGTACATTGCCCCCAGTGTTCAGGGATGTGTAGGTTAGGTACATTGCCCCTAGTGTTCAGGGATGTGTAGGTTAGGTACATTGCCCCTAGTGATCAGGGATGTGTAGGTTATGTGAATTGCCCCTAGTGTTCAGGGATGTGTAGTTTAGGTGAATTGCCCCTAGTGATCAGGGATGTGTAGGTTAGGTACATTGCCCCTAGTGTTCAGGGATGTGCAGGTTAGGTGAATTGCCCCGAGTGTTCGGGGATGTGTAGGTTAGGTACATTGCCCCTAGTGATCAGGGATGTGTAGGTTAGGTGAATTGCCCCTAGTGTTCAGGGATGTGTAGGTTAGGTGCATTGCCCCTAGTGATCAGGGATTTGCAGGTTAGGTGCATTGCCCCTAGTGATCAGGGATGTGTAGGTTAGGTACATTGCCCCTAGTGATCAGGGATGTGCAGGTTAGGTGAATTGCCCCTAGTGATCAGGGATGTGTAGGTTAGGTGAATTGCCCCTAGTGATCAGGGATGTGCATGTTAAGTACATTGCCCCTAGTGTTCAGGGATGTGTAGGTTAGGTACATTGCCCCTAGTGATCAGGGATGTGCAGGTTAGGTACATTGCCCCCAGTGTTCAGGGATATGCACGTTAGGTACATTGCCCCTAGTGTTCAGGGATGTGTAGGTTAGGTACATTGCCCCTAGTGATCAGGGATGTGTAGGTTAGGTGAATTGCCCCTCGTGTTCAGGGATGTGTAGTTTAGGTGAATTGCCCCTAGTGATCAGGGGTGTGTAGGTTAGGTACATTGCCCCTAGTGTTCAGGGATGTGCAGGTTAGGTGAATTGCCCCTAGTGTTCGGGGATGTGTAGGTTAGGTGCATTGCCCCTCGTGTTCAGGGATGTGTAGGTTAGGTACATTGCCCCTCGTGATCGGGGATGTGTAGGTTGGGTACATTGCCCCTAGTCTTCAGGGATGTGTAGGTTAGGTACATTGCCCCTAGTGTTCAGGGATGTGTAGGCTAGGTACATTGCCCCTAGTGTTCAGGGATGTGCAGGTTAGGTGAATTGCCCCTAGTGTTCGGGGATGTGTAGGTTAGGTACATTGCCCCTAGTGATCAGGGATGTGTAGGTTAGGTGAATTGCCCCTAGTGTTCAGGGATGTGTAGGTTAGGTGCATTGCCCCTAATGATCAGGGATGTGCAGGTTAGGTGCATTGCCCCTAGTGATCAGGGATGTGTAGGTTAGGTACATTGCCCCTAGTGATCAGGGATGTGCAGGTTAGGTGAATTGCCCCTAGTGATCAGGGATGTGTAGGTTAGGTGAATTGCCCCTAGTGATCAGGGATGTGCATGTTAAGTACATTGCCCCTAGTGTTCAGGGATGTGTAGGTTAGGTACATTGCCCCTAGTGATCAGGGATGTGCAGGTTAGGTACATTGCCCCCAGTGTTCAGGGATGTGCACGTTAGGTACATTGCCCCTAGTGTTCGGGGATGTGTAGGTTAGGTACATTGCCCCTAGTGATCAGGGATGTGTAGGTTAGGTGAATTGCCCCTAGTGTTCAGGGATGTGTAGTTTAGGTGAATTGCCCCTAGTGATCAGGGGTGTGTAGGTTAGGTACATTGCCCCTAGTGTTCAGGGATGTGCAGGTTAGGTGAATTGCCCCTAGTGTTCGGGGATGTGTAGGTTAGGTGCATTGCCCCTAGTGTTCAGGGATGTGTAGGTTAAGTGCATTGCCCCTAGTGTTCGGGGATGTGTAGGTTAGGTGCATTGCCCCTAGTGTTCAGGGATGTGCAGGTTAGGTATATTGCCCCTAGTGTTCAGGGATGTGTAGGTTAGGTACATTGCCCCTAGTGATCGGGGATGTGTAGGTTAGGTACATTGCCCCTAGTGTTCAGGGATGTGCAGGTTAGGTACATTGCCCCTAGTGATCAGGGATGTGCAGATTAGGTACACTGCCCCTAGTGATCAGGGATGTGTAGGTTAGATGAATTGCCCCTAGTGTTCAGGGATGTGTAGGTTAGGTACATTGCCCCTAGTGATCGGGGATGTGTAGGTTCGGTACATTGCCCCTAGTGTTCAGGGATGTGCAGGTTAGGTACATTGCCCCTAGTGATCAGGGATGTGCAGGTTAGGTACACTGCCCCTAGTGATCAGGGATGTGTAGGTTAGATGAATTGCCCCTAGTGTTCAGGGATGTGTAGGTTAGGTACATTGCCCCTAGTGTTCAGGGATGTGTGGGTTAGGTACATTGCCCCTCGTGTTCAGGGATGTGTAGGTTAGGTACATTGCCCCTCGTGATCGGGGATGTGTAGGTTAGGTACATTGCCCCTAGTGTTAAGGGATGTGTAGGTTAGGTACATTGCCCCTCGTGTTCAGGGAAGTGCAGGTTGGGTACATTGCCCCTAGTCTTCAGGGATGTGTAGGTTAGGTACATTGCCCCTAGTGTTCAGGGATGTGTAGGTTAGGTACATTGCCCCTCGTGTTCAGGGATGTGCAGGTTAGGTACATTGCCCCTAGTGTTCAGGGATGTGTAGGTTAGGTGAATTGCCCCTAGTGATCAGGGATGTGCATGTTAAGTACATTGCCCCTAGTGTTCAGGGATGTGTAGGTTAGGTACATTGCCCCCAGTGTTCAGGGATGTGCACGTTAGGTACATTGCCCCTAGTGTTCAGGGATGTGTAGGTTAGGTACATTGCCCCTAGTGATCAGGGATGTGTAGGTTAGGTGAATTGCCCCTAGTGTTCAGGGATGTGTAGTTTAGGTGAATTGCCCCTAGTGATCAGGGGTGTGTAGGTTAGGTGCATTGCCCCTAGTGTTCAGGGATGTGCAGGTTAGGTGAATTGCCCCTAGTGTTCGGGGATGTGTAGGTTAGGTGTATTGCCCCTAGTGTTCAGGGATGTGTAGGTTAAGTGCATTGCCCCTAGTGTTCGGGGATGTGTAGGTTAGGTGCATTGCCCCTAGTGTTCAGGGATGTGCAGGTTAGGTATATTGCCCCTAGTGTTCAGGGATGTGTAGGTTAGGTACATTGCCCCTAGTGATCGGGGATGTGTAGGTTAGGTACATTGCCCCTAGTGTTCAGGGATGTGTAGTTTAGGTACATTGCCCCTAGTGTTCAGGGATGTGCAGGTTAGGTGAATTGCCCCTAGTGTTCGGGGATGTGTAGGTTAGGTACATTGCCCCTAGTGATCAGGGATGTGTAGGTTAGGTGAATTGCCCCTAGTGTTCAGGGATGTGTAGGTTAGGTGCATTGCCCCTAGTGATCAGGGATGTGCAGGTTAGGTGCATTGCCCCTAGTGATCAGGGATGTGTAGGTTAGGTACATTGCCCCTAGTGATCAGGGATGTGCAGGTTAGGTGAATTGCCCCTAGTGATCAGGGATGTGTAGGTTAGGTGAATTGCCCCTAGTGATCAGGGATGTGCATGTTAAGTACATTGCCCCTAGTGTTCAGGGATGTGTAGATTAGGTACATTGCCCCTAGTGATCAGGGATGTGCAGGTTAGGTACATTGCCCCCAGTGTTCAGGGATGTGCACGTTAGGTACATTGCCCCTAGTGTTCGGGGATGTGTAGGTTAGGTACATTGCCCCTCGTGATCAGGGATGTGTAGGTTAGGTGAATTGCCCCTAGTGTTCAGGGATGTGTAGTTTAGGTGAATTGCCCCTAGTGATCAGGGGTGTGTAGGTTAGGTACATTGCCCCTAGTGTTCAGGGATGTGCAGGTTAGGTGAATTGCCCCTAGTGTTCGGGGATGTGTAGGTTAGGTGCATTGCCCCTAGTGTTCAGGGATGTGTAGGTTAAGTGCATTGCCCCTAGTGTTCGGGGATGTGTAGGTTAGGTGCATTGCCCCTAGTGATCAGGGATGTGTAGGTTAGATGAATTGCCCCTAGTGTTCAGGGATGTGTAGGTTAGGTACATTGCCCCTAGTGATCGGGGATGTGTAGGTTCGGTACATTGCCCCTAGTGTTCAGGGATGTGCAGGTTAGGTACATTGCCCCTAGTGATCAGGGATGTGCAGGTTAGGTACACTGCCCCTAGTGATCAGGGATGTGTAGGTTAGATGAATTGCCCCTAGTGTTCAGGGATGTGTAGGTTAGGTACATTGCCCCTAGTGTTCAGGGATGTGTGGGTTAGGTACATTGCCCCTCGTGTTCAGGGATGTGTAGGTTAGGTACATTGCCCCTCGTGATCGGGGATGTGTAGGTTAGGTACATTGCCCCTAGTGTTAAGGGATGTGTAGGTTAGGTACATTGCCCCTAGTGTTCAGGGAAGTGCAGGTTGGGTACATTGCCCCTAGTCTTCAGGGATGTGCAGGTTAGGTACATTGCCCCTAGTGTTCAGGGATGTGTAGGTTAGGTACATTGCCCCTCGTGTTCAGGGATGTGCAGGTTAGGTACATTGCCCCTAGTGTTCAGGGATGTGTAGGTTAGGTGAATTGCCCCTAGTGATCGGGGATGTGAAGGTTAGGTACATTGCCTCTAGTGTTCAGGGATGTGCAGGTTAGGTGCATTAGTCAAGGGTAAATGTAGAGTCACGGGGAATGGATGGGGAGAGATACACTTCGGAGGGTCAGTGTGGACTTGTTGGGCTGAAGGGCCTGTTTCCACACTGCAGAGATTCTATGAATCCAGAGATCCAGTGTAATCGAGAGACCCAAGATAATGTTCTAGAGACCTACGTTTGAATTAACCTCAGTTGCAGCCTTACAGACTGTGTATTCACTGACCTGCTTTTGGTGGGGGTGTGTTACAGTCCATTCAGGGAGTGGAAATACGCACCTTTACATAGATATTGTTGCCTGAAACTAGAGATAGTGACAGTCAGGACTCCAACATTGAGGTGACTAATCAGGAATTGCTCCTGCTCTTAACATCTCCTATTGGCGAGCATCGGATGGATTTGAGGGTCGATTCTCAAACCGTTTGCCCTTTTTTTGGATGTTCTTGGACCATCAAGACATGGAACGGGACCCAAGCCCTGAGCTCCTGCCCCAGAAGCACGGCAGCTACCCCATGCACCACTAAACCCACAAGTGTTAGGGTCCGGTGTCAGGGCAACGGGCTGGAACCCTGAGTTGGCGGTGAAGGTGGGGGGGACGCAGAGGGAAGGGAAAGCAGGTTGGCTTTACCTGTTCCTTGTCCTGTGGGCTCCGCAGCATCTCCTGCGTCTTCCTCTTCAATCAACGGGTCTGCCCCATCCCGTTGAGAGACTCTGCAATGGAGCACAGCACAGTCCCGTCAGTACTCAGTGACACTCTGATACATCCCAGTCAAATAGGGTCTACAGCACCACACAGGGCTATGTCAGGCAGCTGGTCCAGGCCAGTGTTTGCTCCCTACATCAGGAAGAAAGTGAGGTGCTGGAGAATCAGAGTTAAGAATGTGGTGCTGGAAAAGCACAGCTGGCCAGGCAACATCCGAGGAGCAGGAAAGTCAACATTTCGGGCATAAACCCTTCATCAGGAAATGTCAACTCTCCTGCTCCTCTGATGCTGCCTGACCTGCTGTGCTTTTCCAGCACCACACTCTCGATTCTTTAACTCCCCACACCGTCTTCCACATGGGCGAGGGCTCACTGTGGGACTTGAACCAACAATCAACAGCACGCTGAAACAAAGAGGCAAATCCCCATCAACGATAGACAGCTTACCAATTAGAGCACACAACCAGAGGGTTCTGAAAGCACCTCATGTCAAGGGAAGGCACAATAACAACTTCATTGATGTAGCACCTTTAATGTTGGAAAACATCCCCAAGACACTTCAGAGCAGAGTGTCAACCAAATGTTGATACAGAGCATAAGGAGATACAGGAAAAGACTTGATCCCAAGCTAGGATTTTAAGTAGGATTGTTATGTTGTAATGGGATTTAGGCAAGTGCAAAAATTTAGTTTTGAAAGGTGAATTCCTTGTCTTTGATATTCTTTATTCTATAGCTTTCTGGAATACTGTGTCTAGTACAGGGCACCCAATTATTTGAAGGATATTATGAAGCTGGAGAGGTTTTAGAAGAGGTTTACCAGGATGTTGCCGGGTATGGAGGGTTTGAGTTATAAAGAAAAGCTGGACAGGCTGGGACTTTTTTCACTGGAGCGTAGGAGATTGAGAGGAGACCTGATAGAGGTTTATAAAATACTGAGGGGTATAGATAAGGTGACTGGTAGGTGTTTTTCTTCCTTTGGGGGATGTCAAGACAGTAGGGGCCATTTTTAAGGTGAGAGGAGAGAGATTTAAAAAAAGGCATGAGCAGCAATTTTTTTACACAGAAGGCAGTTTGAATGTGGAATGAACTTCCTGAGGAAGTGCTGGATGTGGGCACAATTATCATGTTTAAAAGACATTTGGACAAGCACATGAATAAGAAAGATTTGGAGATGCCAGTGTTGGACTGATAAGGAGCGATGCTCCGAAAGCTAGTGTGCTTCCAATTAAACCTGTTGGACTATAACCTGGTGTTGTGTGATTTTTAACTATGAATACGAAATGTTTGGAAGGATGCGGGCCAACAGCAGGCAGGTGGGACTAGTTTCGTTTGGGATTATGTTCAGCATGGACTGGTCGGGCCGAAGGGTCTGTTTCCATGCTGGATGACTCTATGGAGCCTGTCCTGAAATCAGGGACAATTTTTAAAAAAATTTCAGGCACTAGCAATGTCCTACCAGCAGAGAGTGCTGCTGCACCAGTTACAGCAAGAGCAACTCTCCAAGTTGTTGGAACTATCCAGATAGTTCAGTCAGAGAAAGGGGTAAACAACCCTTAAGACGCAGCTGTGAGGTATGAGGTCCCAGTTAAAAATCAAATTGGCTTCCCTGTTCGACAAAGTTTGAAAAGATAACCAGTCACACTGAGCTTTCTATCACATCCAATTGGATCAAACACACTAGACTAGATTACTTACAGTGTGGAAATAGGCCCTTCAGCCCAATAAGTCCGCACTGACCTGCTGAAGCACAACCTACCCAGACCCATTCCCCTACACTGAGGGCAATTTAGCAGAACCAACTCACCTAACCTGCACATTTTGGGAGAAAACCCACACAGACACAGAGAGAAGGTACAAACTCCACCCAAAGGGTCACCTGAGGCAGGAATTGAACCCAGGTCTCCAGCACCAAAAGGCAACATGCCACCAAGGCCTGTGTTTATTTAGTGCCTTCTAAGGCTCAGGATGTTCCAAAGTGCTTTACAAACAATTAATTCACCTCCTAACTCTCCAGTTTCTGCATCATCGACACATCAGGGGTGTGAAGGAATATTCATTTGTTGAGGAAACCATTGACCAATCACAGGGACCTTCCCAGTGAGATTCCTCCCTGTGCTATTGCCTTATTTCCAGGGTGTGGAACGTTTTCAAGGATTGACAAACTGTTCCCTAGGGAGAGACAGAATCACCTTTCAGCCTTCCTCAGGTCTGAGCTCTCCCCAATCATTATTGTCCCCCCTCATTGCTGTGTCCCCTTCATTGCTGTGTCCCACCTCATTAATGTCTCCCCCCTCATTGCTGTCTCCCCCTCATTGCTGTGTCACCCCTCATTGCTGTGTCCCCCTCATTGCTGTCTCCCCCCTCATTGCTGTGTCCCGCCTCATTAATGTCTCCCCCCTCATTGCTGTGTCCCCTTCATTGCTGTGTCCCACCTCATTAATGTCTCCCCCCTCATTGCTGTCTCCCCCTCATTGCTGTGTCACCCCTCATTGCTGTGTCCCCCTCATTGCTGTCTCCCCCCTCATTGCTGTGTCCCGCCTCATTAATGTCTCCCCCCTCATTGCTGTGTCCCCTTCATTGCTGTGTTCCGCCCATTGCAGTCCCCCCTCATTGCTGTCTCCCCCTCATTGCTGTGTCCCCCTCATTGCTGTCTCCCCCCTCATTGCTGTCTCCCCCTCATTGCTGTGTCCCCCTCATTGCTGTCTCCTCCCTCATTGCTGTGTTCCGCCCATTGCAGTCCCCCCTCATTGCTGTCTCCCCCTCATTGCTGTGTCCCCCTCATTGCTGTCTCCTCCCTCATTGCTGTCTCCCCCTCATTGCTGTGTCCCCCCTCAATCCGCTGTCCCCCCCCATTGCTGACCCCCTCATTGCTGTCTCCCCCCTCATTGCTGTCTCCCCTCTCATTGCTGCCTCCCCCCTCATTGCTGTCTCCCCCCTCATTGCTGTGTCCCACCTCATTAATGTCTCCCCCCTCATTGCTGCCTCCCCCCTCATTGCTGTCTCCCCCCTCATTGCTGTGTACCACCTCATTAATGTCTCCCCCCTCATTGCTGTCTCCCCCCTCATTGCTGTGTCCCACCTCATTAATGTCTCCCCCCTCATTGCTGCCTCCCCCCTCATTGCTGTCTCCCCCCTCATTGCTGTCTCCCTCCTCATTGCTGTCTCCCCCCTCATTGCTGTCTCCCCCCTCATTGCTGTGACTCCCTCATTGCTGTGTCCCCTCTCAATGCTGTGTCCCCCCACAATTCTATGTTCCCCTCATTGCTGTGACCCCCTCATTGCTGTCCCCCCTCATTGCTGTATACCCCCTTATCGCTGCCCCCCCATTGCTGTCTCCCCCTCATTGCTGTGTCCCCCCTCATTGCTGTGTCCCCCTCATTGCTGTCCCCCTCATTGCTGTATCCCTCCTTATTGCTGTATCCTTAATTGCTGTCTCCCCCCTCATTGCTGTCTCCCCCTCATTGCTGTCACCCCCTCATTGCTGTCACCCCCTCATTGCTGTTCCCCCTCATTGCTGTCTCTCCTTCATTGCTGTCTCCCCCCTCATTGCTGTCTCCCCCCTCATTGCTGTCTCACCCCGCATTGCTGTCTCCCCCCTCATTGTTGTCACCCCCTCATTGCTGTCCCCCCCCCTCATTGCTGTCTGCCCTGCATTGCTGTGTCCCCCTCATTGCTGTCTCCCCCCTCATTGCTGTGACTCCCTCATTGCTGTGTCCCCTCTCAATGCTGAGTCCCCCCATTGCTGTCGCCCCTCATTGCTTCCTCCCCCCTCATTGCTGCCTCCCCCCTCATTGCTGTGTTCCCCTCATTGCTGTCTCCCCCTCATTGCTGTGTCCCCCTCATTGCTGCCTCCCCCCTCATTGCTGCCTCCCCCCTCATTGCTGTCTCCCCCCTCATTGCTGTGACCCTTCATTGTTGTCTCCCCCCTCATTGCTGTGTCCCCCCTCATTGCTGTCTCACCCCTCATTGCTGTCTCCCCCCTCATTGCTGTGTACCCCTCATTGCTGTGTCCCCCCTCATTGCTGTCTCCCTCATTGCTGTCTCCCTCCTCATTGCTGTCACCCCCTCATTGCTGTCCCCCCCCTCATTGCTGTCTGCCCTGCATTGCTGTGTCCCCCTCATTGCTGTGTTCCCCCCATTGCAGTCCCCCCCATTGCTGTGTCCCCCCCATTGCTGTTGCCTCCCCTCATTGCTGTCTCCCCCTCATTGTTGTTGTCTCCCCTCATTGCTGTCTCCCCCTCATTGCTGTGTCCCCCCTCATTGCTGTCTCCCCCCTCATTGCTGTGTCCCCCCTCAATCCGCTGTCCCCCCCCATTGCTGTCTCCCACCTCATAGCTATCTCCCCCCTCATTGCTGTGTCCCACCTCATTAATGTCCCCCCCCTCATTGCTGCCTCCCCCCTCATTGCTGTCTCCCTCCTCATTGCTGTCTCCCCCTCATTGCTGTGTCCCCCCTCATTGCTGTCTCCCCCCTCATTGCTGTGTCCCCCCTCATTGCTGTCTCCCCCCTCATTGCTGTGTCCCCTCTCAATGCTGTGTCCCCCCATTGCTGTCCCCCCTCATTTCTTTCTTCCCCCTCATTGCTGTCTCCCCCCTCATTGCTGTCTCCCCCTCATTGCTGTCTCCCCCTCATTGCTGTGTCCCCCCTTATTGCTGTCTCCCCCCTCATTGCTGTCTCCATCCTCATTGTTGTCTCCGCCCTCATTGCTGCCTCCCCCCTCATTGCTGTCTCCCCCCTCATTGGTGTGTCCCACCTCATTAATGTCTCCCCCCTCATTGCTGCCTCCCCCCTCATTGCTGTGACTCCCTCATTGCTGTGTCCCCCCTCATTGCTATGTTCCCCTCATTGCTGTGTTCCCCTCATTGCTGTCTACCCCTCATTTCTGTGTCACCCCTCATTGCTGTGACCCCCTCATTGCTGTATACCCCCTTATCGCTGCCCCCCCCATTGCTGTCTCCCCCTCATTGCTGTGTCCCCCTCATTGCTGTCTCCCCCCTCATTGCTGTCTCCCCCCTCATTGCTGTGACTCCCTCATTGCTGTGTCCCCTCTCAATGCTGAGTCCCCCCATTGCTGTCACCCCTCATTGCTGTGTTCCCCTCATTGCTGTATCCCCCTCATTGCTGTGTCACCCCTCATTGCTGTGTCCCCCTCATTGCTGTCCCCCCTCATTGCTTCCTCCCCCCTCATTGCTGCCTCCCCCCTCATTGCTGTGTCCCCCCTCATTGCTGTCTCCCCCCTCATTGCTGTGTCCCCCCTCAATCCGCTGTCCCCCCCATTGCTGTCTCCCACCTCATTGCTATCTCCCCTTCATTGCTGTGTCCCACCTCATTAATGTCTCCCCCCTCATTGTTGTCTCCCCCCTCATTGCTGTCTCCCCCTCATTGCTGTCTCCTCCCTCATTGCTGTGTACCCCTCATTGATGTCTCTCCCTCATTGCTGTCTCCCCCTCATTGCTGTCTCCCCCCTCATTGCTGTGTCCCCCCTCAATGCTGTCTCCCCCCTCATTGCTGTCTCCCCCTCATTGCTGTCTCCCCCTCATTGCTGTGTCCCCCTCATTGCTGCCTCCCCCCTCATTGCTGTCTCCCCCTCATTGCTGTCCCCCCTCATTGCTGTCTCCCCCCTCATTGCTGTCTCACCCCTCATTGCTGTCTCCCCCTCATTGCTGTGTCACCCCTCATTGCTGTCTCCCTCATTGCTGTCTCCCTCCTCATTGCTGTCTCCCCCTCATTGCTGTGTCCCCCCTCATTGCAGTGTCCCCCCTCATTGCTGTGTCCTCCTCATTGCTGTGTCCCCCTCATTGCTGTGTCCCCCTCATTGTTGTTGCCTCCCCACATTGCTGTCTCCCCCTCATTGCTGCCTCCCCCCTCATTGCTGTCTCCCCCTCATTGCTGTCTCCCCCCTCATTGCTGTCTCACCCCTCATTGCTATCGCCCCCCCCATTGCTGCCTCCCCCCTCATTGCTGTCTCCCTCCTCATTGCTGTCTCCCCCCTCATTGCTGTCTCCCCCCTCATTGCTGTGTCCCACCTCATTAATGTCTCCCCCCTCATTGCTGCCTCCCCCCTCATTGCTGTCTCCCCCCTCATTGCTGTCTCCCCCTCATTGCTGTGTCCCCCCTCATTGCTGTGTCCCCCTCATTGCTGTCTCCCCCCTCATTGCTGTGTCCCCCCTCATTGCCGTCTCCCCCCTCATTGCCGTCTCCCCCCTCATTGCTGTCTCCCCCCTCATTGCTGTGTCCCCCCTCATTGCTGTCTCCCCCCTCATTGCTGTGTCCCCCCTCATTGCTATCTCCCCCTCATTGCTGTCACCCCCTCATTGCTGTCACCCCCTCATTGCTGTCTCTCCTTCATTGCTGTGTCCCCCCTCATTGCTGTCTCCCCCCTCATTGCTGTCTCCTCCCTCATTGCTGTCTCCATCCTCATTGCTGTCTCCCCCCTCATTGCTGTGTCCCCCCTCATTGCTGTCTCACCCCTCATTGCTGTCCCCCCCCTCATTGCTGTCTGCCCCGCATTGCTGTGTCCCCCTCATTGCTGTCTCCCCCCTCATTGCTGTGACTCCCTCATTGCTGTGTCCCCTCTCAATGCTGAGTCCCCCCATTGCTGTCGCCCCTCATTGCTGTATCCCCCTCATTGCTGTGTCACCCCTCATTGATGTCTCCCCCTCATTGCTGTGTTACCCCTCATTGCTGTGTCCCCCTCATTGCTGTCTCCCCCTCATTGCTGTGTCCCCCTCATTGCTGTGTTCCCCCTCATTGCTGTGTTCCCCCTCATTGCTGTCTCCCCCTCATTGCTGTGTCCCCCTCATTGCTGTCTCCCCCTCATTGCTGTGTCCCCCTCATTGCTGTGTTCCCCCTCATTGCTGTGTTCCCCCTCATTGCTGTGTCCCCCTCATTGCTGTGTCCCCCTCATTGCTGTGTTCCCCCTCATTGCTGTCTCCCCCTCATTGCTGTGTACCCCTCATTGCTGTGTCCCCCTCATTGCTGCCTCCCCCCTCATTGCTGTGTCCCCCTCATTGCTGTCTCCCCCTCATTGCTGTGTACCCCTCATTGCTGTGTTCCCCCTCATTGCTGTGTCCCCCTCATTGCTGTGTCCCCCTCATTGCTGTGTTCCCCCTCATTGCTGTCTCCCCCTCATTGCTGTGTACCCCTCATTGCTGTGTCCCCCTCATTGCTGCCTCCCCCCTCATTGCTGTGTCCCCCTCATTGCTGTCTCCCCCTCATTGCTGTGTACCCCTCATTGCTGTGTTCCCCCTCATTGCTGTCTCCCCCCTCATTGCTGTCTCCCCCTCATTGCTGTGTACCCCTCATTGCTGTGTTCCCCCTCATTGCTGTCTCCCCCTCATTGCTGTGTCCCCCTCATTGCTGCCTCCCCCCTCATTGCTGTGTCCCCTTCATTGCTGTGTCCCACCTCATTAATGTCTCCCCCCTCATTGTTGTCTCCCCCCTCATTGCTGTCTCCCCCTCATTGCTGTCTCACCCCTCATTGCTGTGTCCCCCCTCATTGCTGTCTCACCCCTCATTGATGTCTCCCCCTCATTGCTGTGTCCCCCTCATTGCTGTCTCCCCCTCATTGCTGTGTCCCCCTCATTGCTGTCTCCCCCTCATTGCTGTCTCCCCCTCATTGCTGTGTCCCCCCTCATTGCTGTCTCCCCCCTCATTGCTGTCTCCCCCTCATTGCTGTGTCTCCCCCCTCATTGCTGTGTCCCCCCTCATTGCTGTCTCCCCCTCATTGCTGTGTCCCCCCTCATTGCTGTGTCCCCCTCATTGCTGTCTCCCCCCTCATTGCTGTGACTCCTTCATTGCTGTGTCCCCTCTCAATGCTGTGTCCCCCCTCAATGCTATGTTCCCCTCATTGCTGTGTTCCCCCATTGCTGTCTCCCCCCTCATTGCTGTGTCCCCCCTCATTGCTGTGTTCCCCTCATTGCTGTCTACCCCTCATTTCTGTGTCACCCCTCATTGCTGTCCCCCCTCATTGCTGTATACCCCCTTATCGCTGCCCCCCCTCATTGCTGTGTCCCCCCTCATTGCTGTGTCCCCCCTCAATGCTGTGTCCCCCCATTGCTGTCCCCCCTCATTTCTGTCTTCCCCCTCATTGCTGTCTCCCCCCTCATTGCTGTCTCCCCCTCATTGCTGTCTCCCCCTCATTGCTGTGTCCCCCCTCATTGCTGTCTCCCCCCTCACTGCTGTCTCCATCCTCATTGTTGTCTCCCCCCTCATTGCTGTGTCCCCCCTCATTGCTGTCTCCCCCCTCGTTGCTGTGTACCCCTCATTGCTGTCTCCCCCTCATTGTTGTCACCCCCTCATTGCTGTCCCCCCCCCCTCATTGCTGTCTGCCCCGCATTGCTGTGTCCCCCTCATTGCTGTCTCCCCCCTAATTCTGTGACTCCCACATTGCTGTGTCCCCTCTCAATGCTGAGTCCCCCCATTGCTGTCGCCCCTCATTGCTGTGTTCCCCTCATTGCTGTATCCCCCTCATTGCTGTGTCACCCCTCATTGCTGTGTCCCCCTCATTGCTGTCCCCCCTCATTGCTGTATACCCCCTTATTGCTGCCCCCCCATTGCTGTGTTCCCCCTCATTGCTGTGTTCCCCTCATTGCTGTCTCCCGCCTCATTGCTGTGTCTCGCCCCTCATTGCTGTGTCTCCCCCCTCATTGCTGTCTCCCCCTCATTGCTGTCTCCCCCTCATTGCTGTGTCTCCCCCCTCATTGCTGTCTTCCCCTCATTGCTATGTCCCCCCTCATTGCAGTCGCCCCCTCATTGCTGTCTCCCCCCTCATTGCTGTCTCCCCCTCATTGCTGTGTCCCCCTCATTGCTGACCCCCTCATTGCTGTGTCCCCCCTCACTGCTTTGTCCCCCTCATTGCTGTCTCCCCCCTCATTGCTGTGTCCCCCTTCACTGCTGTGTCCCCCCATTGCTGACCCCATCATTGCTGTGTTCCCCCTCATTGCTGTGTCCTCCCTCATTGCAGTGTCCCCCCTCATTGCTGTCTCCCCCCTCATTGCTGTCTCCCCCTCAATGCTGTGTCCCCCCATTGCTGTCTCCCCCTCATTGCTGTGTCCCCCATCATTGCTGTGTCCCCCCTCAATGCTGTGTCCCCCCCATTGCTGTACCCCTCATTGCTGTATCCCTCCTTATTGCTGTATCCCTCATTGCTGTCTCCCCCTCATTGCTGTGTCCCCCCTCATTGCTGCCTCCCCCCTCATTGCTGTCTCCCCCCTCATTGCTGTCTCCCCCCTCATTGCTGTGTCCCCTTCATTGCTGTGTCCCACCTCATTAATGTCTCCCCCCTCATTACTGCCTCCCCCCTCATTGCTGTCTCCCCCTCATTGCTGCCTCCCCCCTCATTGCTGCCTCCCCCCTCATTGCTGTCTCACCCCTCATTGCTGTGTCCCTTTCATTGCTGTCTCCCCCCTCATTGCTGCCTCCCCCCTCAATGCTGTCTCCCTCCTCATTGCTGTCTCACCCCTCATTGCTGTGTCCCCCCTCATTGCTGTGTTCCCCTCATTGCTGTCTCACCCCTCATTGCTGTGTCCCCCCTCATTGCTGTGTCCCCCCTCATTGCTGTGTTCCCCTCATTGCTGTCTCCCCCCTCAATGCTGTCCCCCCCCATTGCTGTACCCCTCATTGCTGTATCCCTCCTTATTGCTGTATCCCTCATTGCTGTGTCCCCCCTAATTGCTGTCTCCCCCTCATTGCTGTGTCCCCCCTCATTGCTGTCTCCCCCCTCAATGCTGTCCCCCCCCATTGCTGTACCCCTCATTGCTGTATCCCTCCTTATTGCTGTATCCCTCATTGCTGTCTCCCCCCTCATTGCTGTCTCCCCCCTCATTGCTGTGTCCCCTTCATTGCTGTGTCCCACCTCATTAATGTCTCCCCCCTCATTGTTGCCTCCCCCCTCATTGCTGTCTCCCTCCTCATTGCTGTTCAACCCCTCATTGCTGTCTCACCCCTCATTGCTGTGTCCCCCCTCATTGCTGTGTACCCCTCATTGCTGTGTCTCGCCCCTCATTGCTGTGTCTCGCCCCTCATTGCTGTCTCCCCCTCATTGCTGCCTCCCTCATTGCAGTCGCCCCTCATTGCTGTGTCCCCCCTCATTGCTGTGTCCCCCTCATTGTTGTTGCCTCCCCTCATTGCTGTCTCCCCCTCATTGCTGTATCCCCCTCATTGCTGTCTCCCCTTCATTGCTGTGTCCCCCCTCATTGCTGTGTCCCCCCTCATTACTGTCTCCCCCCTCATTGCTGGGTCCCCCTTCATTGCTGTGTCCCCCTTCATTGCTGTGTCCCCCCTCAATGCTGTGTCCCCCCATTGCTGACCCCCTCATTGCTGTTTTCCCCCTTATTGCAGTGTCCCCCTCATTGCTGTGTCCCCCCTCATTACTGTCTCCCCCTCATTTCTGTCTCCCCCTCATTGCTGTGTCCCCCTCATTGCTGTGTTCCCCCTTATTGCAGTGTCCCCCACATTGCTGTGTCCCCCATCATTGCTGTGTCCCCCCTCAATGCTGTGTCCCCCCCATTGCTGTACCCCTCATTGCTGTATCCCCCCTTATTGCTGTATCCCTCATTGCTGTCTCCCCCCACATTGCTGTGTCCCCCCCTCAATGCTGTGTCCCCCCCATTGCTGTCCCCCCCTCATTGCTGTATCCCCCCTTATTGCTGTATCCCTCATTGCTGTCTCCCCCTCATTGCTTTCTCCCCCTCATTGCTGTGTCCCCCCTCATTGCTTTGTTCCCCCTCATTGCTGTGTCCCCCTCATTGCTGTGTCCCCCATCACTGCTGTGTCCCCCCTCATTGCTGTATCCCCCCTTATTGCTGTATCCCTCATTGCTGTCTCCCCCTCATTGCTTTCTCCCCCTCATTGCTGTGTCCCCCCTCATTGCTTTGTTCCCCCTCATTGCTGTGTCCCCCTCATTGCTGTGTCCCCCATCACTGCTGTGTCCCCCCTCATTGCTGTGTCCCCCCCATTGCTGTACCCCTCATTGCTGTATCCCTCCTTATTGCTGTATCCCTCATTGCTGTCTCACCCCTCATTGCTGTGTCCCCCCTCATTGCTGCATTCCCCTCATTGCTGTCTCACCCCTCATTGCTGTCCCCCCTCATTGCTGTGTTCCCCCCTCATTGCTGTGCCCCCCTCATTGCTGTGTTCCCTTAATTGCTGTGTTCCCCCTCATTGCTGTCTCCCCCGTCATTGCTGTATCCCCCCTCATTGCTGTGTCCCCCTCATTGCTGTATCCCCCCTCATTGCTGTGTCCCCCTCATTGCTGTCTCCCCCCTCATTGCTGTGTCCCCCCTCATTGCTGTATTCCCCCTCATTGCTGTGTTCCCCTCATTGCTGTCTCCCCCCTCTTTGCTGTGTCCCCCTCATTGCTGTCTCCCCCCTCATTTGCTGTGTCCCCCCTCATTGCTGTGTTCCCCTCATTCCTGTCTCCCCCCTCATTGCTGTGTTCCCTTCATTGCTGTGCCCCCCTCATTGCTGTATCCCCCCTCATTGCTGTGTCCCCCCCTTATTGGTGTCTCCCCCTCATTGCTGTGTCCCCCCCTTATTGGTGTCTCCCCCTCATTGCTGTGTCCCCCCTCATTGCTGTGTCCCCCCATTGCTGTCTCCCCCTCATTGCTGTCTACCCCCTCATTGCTGTCCCCCTTCTCAGTGCTTTCTCCTCCCACATTGCTGTCTCCTCCCTCATTGCTGTATCCCCCATTGCTGTCTACCCCCTCATTGCTGTCTCCCCGTCATTTCTGTATCCCTCCTCATTGCTGTGTCACCCCTCATTGCTGTGTCACCCCTCAGTGCTGTGACCACCTCATTGCTGTCTCTCCCCTCATTTCTGTATCCCCCCTCTTGCTGTGTCCCCCTCATTGTCGTGTCCCCCCTCATTGCTGTCTGCCCCCATTGCTGACCCCCTCATTGCTGTGTTCCCCCTCATTGCTGTGTCCCTCATTGCTGTCTCCCCCTCATTGCTGTGTCCCCCCTCATTGCTGTGTCACCCCTCATTGCTGTCTCCCTTCTCAGTGCTTTCTCCTCCCTCATGGCTGTCTCCCCCCTCATTGCTGTCTCCCCCTCATTGCTGTCCCCCCTCATTGCTGTCTCCCCTTCATTGCTGTCCCCCCTCATTGCTGTGTTCCCCCCTCATTGCTGCTTCCCCCCTCATTGCTATCTCACCCTCATTGCTCTCACCCCCTCATAGCTGTGTCCCCCTCATTGCTGAGTCCCTCCACATTGCTGTGTCCCCCCAATGCTGTGTCCCCCCATTGCTGTCTCCCCCCTCATTGCTGCGTCTCCCCTCAATGCAGTAACCCCCAATTGCTGTCCCCCCCCATTGCTGTGTCCCCGCAAATTGCTGTGTCCCCCCTCATTGCTGTCTCTCCCCTCATTGCTGTGTCCCCCCTCTTTGCTGAGTCCCCCTCATTGCTGTGTCCCTCATTGCTGTCTCCCCCCTCATTGCTGTCTCCCCCTCATTGCTGAGTCCCTCCACATTGCTGTGTCCCCCCAATGCTGTGTCCCCCCATTGCTGTCTCCCCCCTCATTGCTGCGTCTCCCCTCAATGCAGTAACCCCCAATTGCTGTCCCCCCTCATTGCTGTCTCCCCCCTCATTGTTGTGTCCCCCTTCAATGCTGTGTCCCCCCATTGCTGACCCCCTCATTGCTGTGTTCCCTCTCATTGCTGTGTCCCCCTGCTTGCTGTGTCCCCCCTCTATGCTGTCTCCCCCCATTGCTGTCTACCCCCACATTGCTGTCTCCCCCCTCATTGCTGTGTCCCCCCTCATTGCTGTGTTCCCCTCATTGCTGTCTCCCCCCTCATTGCTGTGTCCCCCCTCATTGCTGTGTTCCCCTCATTGCTGTCTCCCCCTCATTGCTGTGCCCCCCTCATTGCTGTGTTCCCTTCATTGCTGTGTCCCCCCTCATTGCTGTATCCCCCCTCATTGCTGTGTCCCCCCCTTATTGGTGTCTCCCCCTCATTGCTGTGTCCCCCCCTTATTGGTGTCTCCCCCTCATTGCTGTCTCGCCCTCATTGCTGTGTCCCCCCTCATTGCTGTGTCCCCCCTCATTGCTGTGTCCCCCTCATTGCTGTCTCCCCCTCATTGCTGTGTCCCCCCTCATTGCTGTGTCCCCCTCATTGCTGTCTCCCCCCTCATTGCTGTGTTCCCCTCATTGCTGTCTCCCCCCTCATTGCTGTGTCCCCCCTCATTGATGTATCCCCCCATTGCTCTCTCCCCCTAATTGCAGTCTCCCCCTCATTGCTGTGTGCCCCCTTATTGCTGTCTCCCCCTCATTGCAGTCTCCCCCTCATTGCTGTCTCCCCCCTCATTGCTGTCTCGCCCTTCTTGATGTGTCCCCCCATTGCTGTCTCCCCCTCATTTCTGTGTCCCCCTCAATGCTGTGTTCCCCCTCATTGCTGTGTCCCTCATTGCTGTCTACCCCCTCATTGCTGTCCCCCTTCTCAGTGCTTTCTCCTCCCACATTGCTGTCTCCTCCCTCATTGCTGTCTCCCCGTCATTTCTGTATCCCTCCTCATTGCTGTGTCACCCCTCAGTGCTGTGACCACCTCATTGCTGTCTCTCCCCTCATTTCTATATCCCCCCTCATTGCTGTGTCCCCCCTCATTGCTGTCTGCCCCCATTGCTGACCCCCTCATTGCTGTGTTCCCCCTCATTGCTGTGTCCCCCCTCATTGCTGTGTCCCCCCTCATTGCTGTCTCCCTTCTCAGTGCTGTGTTCCCCCTCATTGCTGTGTCCCTCATTGCTGTCTCCCCCTCATTGCTGTGTCCCCCCTCATTGCTGTGTCCCCCCTCATTGCTGTCTCCCTTCTCAGTGCTTTCTCCTCCCTCATTGCTGTCTTCCCTTCTCAGTGCTTTCTCCTCCCTCATTGCTGTCTCCCCCCTCATTGCTGTGTCACCCCTCATTGCTGTGTCCCCCCTCATTGCTGTGTCCCCCCTCAATGCTGTGTCCCACTATTGCTGTCCCCCCTCATTGCTGTGTTCCCCCCTCATTGCTGCTTCCCCCCTCATTGCTGTGTCCCCCCTCATTGCTGTCTCCCTCCTCATTGCTGTCTCATCCTCATTGCTGTGTCCCCCCAATGCTGTGTCCCCCTCATTGCTGTGTCCCCCCTCATTGCTGTGTCCCCACATTGCTGTCCCCCCATTGCTGTGTCCCCTCATTGCTGTCCCCCCATTGCTGTGCCGCCCTCATTGCTGTGTCCCCCTCATTGCTGTGTCCCCCCTCATTGCTGTATCCCGCCTCATTGCAGTGTCCCCCCTCATTGCTGTGTCCCCCCTCATTGCTGTCTCCCTCCTCATTGCTGTCTCCCCCTCATTGCTGTGTCCCTCCACATTGCTGTGTCCCCCCAATGCTGTGTCCCCCCCATTGCTGTCTCCCCCCTCATTGCTGTCTCCCCCTCATTGCTGTGTCCCCCTTCAATGCTGTGTCCCCCCATTGCTGACCCCCTCATTGCTGTGTTCCCCCTCATTGCTGTGTCGCCCTGCTTGCTGTGTCCCCCATCTATGCTGTCTCCCCCCATTGCTCTCTACCCCCTCATTGCTGTCTCCCCCCTCAATGCTGTCTCACCCTCATTGCTGTGTCCCCCCTCATTGCTGTGTCCCCACTCATTGCTGTGTTCCCCTCATTGCTGTCTCCCCCCTCATTGCTGTGTCCCCCTCAATGCTGTCTCCCCCCTCATTGCTGTGTCCCCCCTCATTGCTGTGCCCCCCTCATTTCTGTGTTCCCTTCATTGCTGTGTACCCCCTCATTGCTGTATCCCCCCTCATTGCTGTGTCCCCCCCTTATTGCTGTGTCCCTCCCTTATTGGTGTCTCCCCCTCATTGCTGTGTCCCCCCTCATTGCTGTGTCCCCCCCTTATGGGTGTCTCGCCTTCATTGCTGTGTCCCCCTCATTGCTGTCTCCCCCTCATTGCTGTGTCCCCATCATTGCTGTGTTCCCCTCATTGCTGTGTCCCCCCTCATTGCTGTGTCCCCCCCTTATGGGTGTCTCCCCCTCATTGCTGTGTCCCCCCTCATTGCTGTCTCCCCCTCATTGCTGTGTCCCCATCATTGCTGTGTCCCCCTCATTGCTGTGTCCCCCCTCATTGCTGTCTCCCCCTCATTGCTGTGTCCCCATCATTGCTGTGTTCCCCTCATTGCTGTGTCCCCCCTCATTGCTGTCTCCCCCCTCATTGCTGTGTCCCTCCTCATTGCTGTGTTCCCCTCATTGCTGTCTCCCCCCTCATTGCTGTCTCCCCCCTCATTGCTGTGTCCCCCCTCATTTCTGTATCCCCCCATTGCTCTCTCCCCCTAATTGCAGTCTCCCCCTCATTGCTGTGTTCCCCCTTATTGGTGTCTCCCCCTAATTGCAGTCTCCCCCTCATTGCTGTGTCCCCCCTCATTGCTGTGACCCCCTCATTGCTGTATCCCCCAATTGCTGTCCCCCCCCATTGCTGTGTCCCCGCAAATTGCTGTGTCCCCCCTCATTGCTGTCTCTCCCCTCGTTTCTGTATCCCCCCTGATTGCTGTGTTCCCCCTCATTGCTGTGTCCCTCATTGCTATCTCTCCCCTCATTTCTGTATCCCCCCTCATTGCTGTTTCCCCCTCATTGTCGTGTCCCCCCGCAATGCTGTATCCCCCCTCATTTCTGTATCCCCCCTCATTGCTGTTTCCCCCTCATTGTCGTGTCCCCCCTCATTGCTGTATCCCCCCTGATTGCTGTGTTCCCCCTCATTGCTGTGTCCCTCATGGCTGTCTCCCCCCTCATTGCTGTGTCCCCCCTCAATGCTGTGTCCCACTATTGCTGTCCCCCCTCATTGCTGTGTTCCCCCCTCATTGCTGTCTCACCCTCATTGCTGTCCCCCCCTTCATTGCTGTGTCCCCCCATTGCTGTGTCCCCCTCATTGCTGTCTCCCCCCTCATTGCTGTGTCCCCCCATTGCTGTCCCCCCATTGCTGTGTCCCCCCTCATTGCTGTGTCCCCCCATTGCTGTCCCCCCATTGCTGTACCCCCTCATTGCTGTGTCCCCCTCATTGCTGTGTCCCCCCATTGCTGTGTCCCCCTCATTGCTGTCCCCCCCCTCATTGCTGTCTCCCCCTCATTGCTGTGTCCCCCCTCAATGCTGTGTCCCCCCATTGCTGTCCCCCCTCATTGCTGTGTCCCCCCTCATTGCTGTGTCCCCCCTCATTGCTGTCTCCCCCTCATTGCTGTGACGCCCTCATTGCTGTGTCCTCCCTCATTGAAGTGTCCCTCATTGCTTTGTCCCTCATTGCTGTCCACCCTCATTGCTGTCTCCCCCCATTGCTGTCCCCCCTTATTGCTGTCTCCCCCCTCATTGCTGTCCCCCCTTATTGCTGTCTCCCCCCCATTTCTGTCCCTCCTCATTGCTGTCTCTCCCCTCATTGGTGTCCCCCCCCTCATTGCTGTGTGCTCCCTCATTGCTGTGTCCCTCTTTGCTGTCTCCCCTCATTGCTGTATCCCCTTTCATTGCTGTCTCTCCCTCATTGCTGTCTCCCCCCCATTGCTGTCCCTCCTCATTGTTGTCTCCCCCTCATTGCTGTGTCCCCCCTCTTTGCTGTGTTCCCCCTCATTGCTGTGTCCCTCATTGCTGTCTCCCCCTCATTGCTGTATCCCCTTTCATTGCTGTGTCACCCCTCAATGTTGTGTCCCCCCTCAATGCTGTGTCCCACTATTGCTGTCCCCCCTCATTGCTGTGTTCCCCCCTCATTGCTGTCTCACCCTCATTGCTGTCCCCCCCTTCATTGCTGTGTCCCCCCATTGCTGTGTCCCCCTCATTGCTGTCTCCCCCCTCATTGCTGTGTCCCCCCATTGCTGTCCCCCCATTGCTGTGTCCCCCTCATTGCTGTGTCCCCCTCATTGCTGTGTCCCCCCTCATTGCTGTGTCCCCCCATTGCTGTCCCCCCATTGCTGTACCCCCTCATTGCTGTGTCCCCCCTCATTGCTGTGTCCCCCCATTGCTGTGTCCCCCTCATTGCTTCCCCCCCCTCATTGCTGTCTCCCCCACATTGCTGTGTCCCCCCTCAATGCTGTGTCCCCCCATTGCTGTCCCCCCATTGCTGTCCCCCCTCATTGCTGTGTCCCCCCTCATTGCTGTGACCCCCTCATTGCTGTGTCCTCCCTCATTGAAGTGTCCCTCATTGCTGTGTCCCTCATTGCTGTCCACCCTCATTGCTGTCTCCCCCCATTGCTGTCCCCCCTTATTGCTGTCTCCCCCCCCATTGCTGTCCCCCCTTATTGCTGTCTCCCCCCCATTTCTGTCCCTCCTCATTGCTGTCTCTCCCCTCATTGGTGTCCCCCTCTCATTGCTGTGTGCTCCCTCATTGCTGTGTCCCGCTTTGCTGTCTCCCCTCATTGCTGTCCCTCCTCATTGTTGTCTCCCCCTCATTGCTGTGTCCCCCCCTCATTGCAGTATCCCCCCTCAATGCTGTGTTACCCCTCAATGCTGTGTCCCCCCCCATTGCTGTGTCCTCCCTTATTACTGTGTCCCTCAATGCTGCTTCCCCCTTCATTGCTGTCGCCCCCTCATTGCTCTGTCCCCCTCATTGCTGTGTACTCCCTCATTGCTGTATCCCTCATTGCTGTCTCCCCCCTCATTGCTCTGACCCCCTCATTGCTGTGTTCCCCTCTTTGCTGTCTCCCCCCCCATTTCTGTCCCTCCTCATTGCTGTCTCTCCCCTCATTACTTCTCCCCCCTCATTGCTGTCCCTCCTCTTTGCTGTGTCCCCCCTCTTTGCTGTCTCCCTCTCATTGCTGTCTCCCCCCCCCCATTTCTGTCCCTCCTCATTGCTGTCTCTCCCCTCAGTACTTCTCCCCCCTCATTGCTGTGTCCCCCCTCATTGCTGTGCCCCCCTCATTGCTGTCTCCCCCTCATTGCTGTGTCCCCCCTCAATCTGCTGTCCCCCTCATTGCTGTGTCCCCCCATTGCTGTGTCCCCTCATTGCTGTCCCCCCCCCCATTGCTGTCTCCCCCCCATTGCTGTCTCCCCTCATTGCTGTGTCCCCCCTCATTGCTGTCTCCCCCTCATTGCTGTGTCCCCCTCATTGCTGTGTCCCCCCCATTGCTGTGTCCCCTCATTGCTGTCTCTCCCTCATTGCTGTGTCCCCCCTCATTGCTGTCCCCCCTCATTGCTGTCCCCCCTTATTGCTGTGCCCCCTCATTGCTGTGCCCCCTCATTGCTGTCTCCCCCCATTGCTGTCCACCCTCTTTGCTGTCTCCCCCTCATTGCTGTCTCCCCCCATTGCTGTCCCCCCTTATTGCTGTCTCCTCCCCCATTTCTGTGCCCCCTCATTGCTGTCTCTCCCCTCATTGCTGTGTCCTCCCTCATTGCTGTGTCCCCCCTCATTGCTGTGTCCCCCCTCATTGCTGTCTCTCCCCTCATTGCTGTACCCCCTCATTGCTGTCTCTCCCTCATTGCTGTGTCCCCCCTCTTTGCTGTCTCCCTCTCATTGCTGTCTCCCCCCCATTTCTGTCCCTCCTCATTGCTGTCTCTCCCCTCATTACTTCTCCCCCCTCATTGCTGTCTCCCCCTCATTGCTGTGTCCCCCCTCATTGCTGTCTCCCCCTCATTGCAGTATCCCCCCTCAATGCTGTGTTACCCCTCAATGCTGTGTCCCCCCCATTGCTGTGTCCTCCCTTATTACTGTGTCCCTCATTGCTGCTTCCCCCCTCATTGCTGTGTCCCCCTCATTGTTGTCTCCCCCCAACCCCCCCCCCCCCCACCCACATCGCTGTGTCTCCCCCTCTCATGGAGTCACCATCATTGAGATCTATAGCACCCAGACAGCCCTTCAGCCCATCGCATCTGCACTGGTCCCAAACAGCCACATAACTATTCTATCCCTTTTCCCAACACTTGCCCATATCCTTGTGTAGCTTGGCATTGTAATGTCCATCTAAACGCTTCTTCGGGGTTCCTGTCTCTCCTACCCTCACAGGCAGTGAGTTCCAGATTCACACCACCCTCTGGGTGAACCCTTCCTCACATGGTCTCTAAACCTCCCGTCCCTTACCATAAATATAGATTTAGATTTAGACTTTATTGCCATGTGACCTCACGCACAGGAGTACAGTAAAAGGTCTATAATGTCACTACACACAGCACCATCTGAGATACAAAGTACTGTACCTCGGTACAAAACCCTAAGAATAAGGTAGAAAGAAATAAGGAGCAAAGTTAAAGTTAAACATTCAATCTATGCCCCCAGTCATCAATCCCTCCAACAATTACATTTTAAAAATATGAACTAGAAGTGCTAAGTTAGCCTGAAGCAGTGTTTTTTTAGAACATTAAGACCGCGCTGTTTTCTGGGCCTGTAGATTGTGAAAGAACAAAGTGTAATGTGCTCTTCCTGTGAGAATTTAGGGAGAGTTTCCATGTTACTGATGATTATGTCTGCAGGAAATGTCTTTAGTTGCGAATCATGTCAGATTGCATGGATTGGTTAGAGCTGCAGCTACAGGAAATAACAAATTTACAGGAGTTAGGGGGTGTGATGTTTGGCAGTAACAGGAAGGGAGAAAGGCACAGATACATTTGGTAGATGGGTTACCACTAGGAAAAGTAGGAGGGGTAGGCAGGTAGTGGAGGAGTCTCCTGTGGCTATTTCCATCTCAAACAAGTATGCTGTTTTGGAAAATGTTGGAGGTGATGGATTCTCAGGGGATTGTAGCACAAACAGCCAAATTTCTGGTCTTGAGACTGGCTTTAATGCAATGAGGAGTATGTCGGGTTCCAAGCGACCGATTGTGATAAGGGACTGTCCAGTCAGAGGCACAGACAAGCGTTTCTGCATCCAGCAGCAAAAAAACAGAATGGTGTGTTGCCTCCTAGTGCCAGGATCAAGGATGTCTCAGACAGGGTGCAGAATGTTCTCAAAGGAGAGAGAGAGACCAGCAGGAGGTCATTGTACACATTGGAATCAACAACATAGGAAGGGAAAAGGATGAGATTCTGAAGGAAGAATATAGAAAGTTAGGTAGGAATTTAAAAAGGAGGTCCTTGAGGGCAGTAATACTTGGATTACTCCCAGTGCTATAAGCTAGTGAGGGCAGGAATAGGTGGATAGAGCAGATGAATGCATGGCTGAGGAGTTTGGTGTATGGGAGAAGGATTCACATTTTTGGATCATTGGAAGCTCTTCTGGGGTAGAAGTGACCTGTACAAGATGGATTGCACCTGAATTGGAAGGGGACTAATATACTGGCAGGGTGATAGTGAGGAAAGAGATCAATCTGAGACTGGTACAGTTGAGAACAAAGGTGCGTCAAACAGTCAGGGCAGGCAGGGACAAAGCAGTGAACAAGGTAGGACTGATAAATTAAACTGCATTTACTTCAATGCAAGGGGCCGAACAGGGAAGGCAGATGAACTCAGGGCATGGTTAGCAACATGGGACTGGGATACCATAGCAATTACAGAAACATGGCTCAGGGATGGACAGGACTGGCAGCTTAATGTTCCAGGATACAAGTGATACAGGAAGGATAGACAGGAAGGATAGAAACGGAGGCAAGAGAGGAGGGGGAGTGGTGTTTTTGATAAGGGATAGCATTACAGCTGTGTTGAGGGAGGATATTCCCAGAAATACATCCAGGAAAGTTATTTGGGTGAAATTGAGAAATAGGAAAGGGATGAACTCCTTATTAGGCCTGTATTATAGACCCCCCAATAGTCAGAGGGAAACTGAGAAACAAATTTGTAAGGAGATGTTTGTCATCTGTAAAAATAATAGGGTGGTTATGGGAGGGAATTTTAACTTTCCAAACATTGACTGGGACTGCCATAGTATTAAGGGTTTAAATGGAGAGGAATTTGTTCAGTGCATACAAGAAAATTTTCTGATTCAGTATGTGGGTGTACCTACTAGAGAAGGTGCAAAACTTGACCTACTCTCGGGAAATAAGGCAGGGCAGGTGACAGAGGTGTCAGTGAGGGAGCACTTTGGGGCCAGTGACCATAATTCTATTAGATTTAAAATAGTGATGGAAAAGGATAGACCAGATCTAAAAGTTGAAGTTTTAAATTGGAGAAAGGCCAATTTTGATGGCATTAGGCAAGAACTTTCAAAAGCTGATTGGGGGCAGATGTTCGCAGGTAAATGGACGGCTGGAAAATGGGAAGCCTTCAGAAATGAGATAACAAGAATCTAGAGAAAGTATATTCCTGTCAGGGTGAAAGGGAAGACTGGTAGGTATAGGGAATGCTGGATGACTAAAGAAATTGAGGGTTTGGTTTAGAAAAAGAAGGAAGCATATATCAGGTATAGACAGGATAGATTGAGTGAATCCTTAGAAGAGTATAAAGGCAGTAGGAGTATACTTAAGAGGGAAATCAGGAGGGCAAAAATAGGACATGAGATAGCTTTGGTAAATAGGGTTTAGGAGAATCCAAAGAGTTTTTCTAAATACATTAAGGACAAAATGGTAACTAAGGAGGTAACTAGGTGGCCTTTGTGTGGAGCCGCAGGAGATGGGGGAGATACTAAATGAGTATTTTGCATCAGTGTTTACTGTGGAGAAGGATAAAGAAGATGTGGAATGTGGGGAAACAGATGGTGATATCTTGAAAAATGTCCATATTACAGAGAAGGAAGTGCTGGAGGTCTTGAGATGCATGCAAGTGGATAAATCCCCAAAACCTGATCAGGCATACCCTAGAACTCTATGGGAAGCTAGGGAAATGATTGCTGGGCCCCTTCCTGAGATATTTGTATCATCCTAGTCACAGGTGAGGTGCCAGAAGACTGGAGGTTGGCTAACGTGGTGCCACTATTTAAGAAAGGTGGTAAGGACAAGCCAGGGAACTATAGACCGGTGAGCATGATGTCGGTGGTGGGCAAGTTGTTGGAGGGAATCCTGAGGGACATGTATTTGGAAAGGCAAGGACTGATTAGGGATAGTCAACATGGTGCATGGGAAATCGTGTCTCACAAACTTACTTGAGGATTTTGAAGAAGTAACGAAGAGGATTGATGAGGGCAAAGCGGTAGATGTGAACTATATGGACTTCAGTAAGGCGTTCATCAAGGTTCCCCATGGGAGACTGATTAGCAAGGTTAGATCTCATGGAATACAGGGGGAACTAGCCATTTGGATATAGAACTAGCTCAAAGGTAGAAGACAGAGGGTGGTGGTGGAGGGTTGTTTTTCAGACTGGAGGCCTATGACCAGTGGAGTGCCACAAGGATTGATGCTGGGTCCACTGCTTTTCATCATTTATATAAACGATTTGGATGAACATAAGAGGTACAGTCAGTAAGTTTGCAGGTGACACCAATATTGGAGGTGTAGTGGACAGTAAAGAGGGTTACCTCAGATTGCAACAGGATCTTGATCAGATGGGCCAATGGGCTGAGATGTGGCAGATGGACTTTCAATAGAAAAATGCGAGGTGGTATATTTTGAAAAGCAAATCTTACCAGGACTTATACACTTAATGGTAAGGTCTTGGGGAGTGTTGCTGAACAAAGAGACCTTGGATTGCAGGTTCATAGTTCCTTGAAAGTAGAGTCACAGGGAGGTAGGATACTGAAGAAGGCATTTGGAATGTTTTCCTTTATTTGTTAGAGTATTGAGTATCAGAGTTGGGAGGTCATGTTGTGGCTGTACAGGACATTGGTTAGGCCATGTTTGAAATATTGCATGCATTTCTGATCTCCTTCCTATCAGAAAGATGTGGTGAAACTTGAAAGGGTTCAGAAAAGACTTACAAGGATGTTGCCAGGGTTGGAGAACTTGAGCTATAGGCACAGGCTAAATAGGTTGGAGCTGTTTTCCCTGGAGCATCAGAGGCTGAGGGGTGACCTTATAGAGGTTTACAAAATCATGAGGGGCAAGGATAGGGTAAATAGGCAAAGTCTTTTCCCTGGGGTCAGGGGAGTCCAGAACCAAAGGGCATAGGTTTAGGGTGAGAGGGGAAAGATATAAAAGATACAAAAAAGGGCAACTTTTTCACACAGAGGGTGGTACATGTATGGAATGAGCTGCCAGAGGAAGTGGTGGAGGCTGGTATAATTACAACATTTAAAAGGCATCTGAATGGATGTATGAATAGGAAGGGTTAGGAGGGATATGGGCCAAGTGCTGGCAAATGGGACTAGATGTGTTTAGGATATCTGGTCAGCATGGATGAGTTGGATGGAAGGGCCTGTTTCCATGCTACACATCTCTATGACTCTATTTCTTACCATCTGCCGTGTCTATTCTACTCTCTTCTTTTCCCAGTTTCTCCACATTCAATTTCACTCTCTCCTGGGGTTATTTTTCGGGGCGGGTTTGGTCCCAGCCGATTGAGTTTCTCGGCTGGACCTTACCATCCCTCCTGAAGTCTGAGCAAAGCCTGCTGTGTAAATTAAGAACCAAAAGTTCCCTCCCAAAGGCTGAAAGCCAACATTTGGACAATTCCATGCCCAAAGTCCAGCATCAAAGTCACAAAATAAAATGAACCAGGTTGTCTGGCCATTATCACGCCTATTAGCCACCTCCATACTGCAATGAAATGTTGGCAGAATGGGAATGTTAGCCTGTGACACTGATACAACAAAATAGGAGGAGAAACTCACTCCAAAAGTCAACTCAATTTCCCAGGAAGAGCCAGAGTTAATGAGATTTTAGTTATCTTATTAAGATGTATATGGGAAAAGGGAATTGTTTAATTATACAATTATAAAAAGAAACCTCTTCCACAACCAGTGGACACCACAAAGTGTATAATCACTACACTAAACCACATTTTAACTTAAATTTCAATCATCTCATAAGTTTAGTTGCAGCTTCTTTTAAAGACCAGCTCCATGTTAAATTGCTTTGATCTGTTTCCTTAAATCTTGCATTATATAGTTATTTAATAAAGAGATGGCTGACATACAGGAGCACAGGTCAGAATTGGAGACTTGTAACACTGCTTTCATTGAAATGCAACATATGTAATGGGATGTAACGCTGCTGTTAATGAATTGCAATATGTAATGGTATGTAATGCTGCAATCTATGAATTGCAACGTTTGATGGGATGTTGTGGGATGTACTGCTGGAATCAATGAATTGTAGCAAAGTAATGCTGTATTCCATGAATTGTAACATGTAATGCTGCGATTTTTGAATTACGACAAGCATTGATGTCTAGTTTTGCTCTTCAATAATTGGCTTGGGCTCAATACAGGAGCTTCCACATCTGCTGCAGCTTTCTGTCCCATGCCTTAGCACGGGCCCATTCTTTCCCACTAACCCCCAGGGCATTTTCAGACTCCATAGCACTTCCAGCATCAGAAGCTGCCCCATCATAAAAAAACGCAATTCCCTCTGCACTTCCAACTCTCCCCCCTTTCCGGCTTTCCCATCCTTTCATGGGATGCAGGTGGCGCTGCCAAGGCCGGTCTTTATTGTTCAGTCAGATTGTCCCTTGAGAAGGTGTCAGAGAGCTGCCTTCTGGATCTGCTGCAGTTAGTGGGTCATAGAGCTATCCCGCAGTGTTAGATTAGATTAGATTCCCTACAGCGTGGAAACAGGCCCTTCGGCCCAACCAGTCCGCACCGACCCTTTGGAGAGTAATCCACCCAGAACCATTTCCCTCTGACTCATGCACCTAATCCTCTGTCGGTAATTTAGCATGGCCGGTTCACCTGACCTGCACAGCTTTGGATTGTGGGAGGAAAATGGAGAATGTGCAAACTCCACACAGACAGTCACCCGAGGCTGGAATTGAACCTAGGACCCTGGTGCTGTGAGTCAGCAGTGCTAACTACTGAGCCACCATGCCACCCTTTCTCTCCTGCAGCCTGACGATTTTCTTATCCCCCTCCCAGACTCCTGGCTCCCCTTCAGCATCTCAACGTCCCCTAGAGTATAGCTCAAGGAAAAGAAATGAGCGGACTTCAAACATGTCCCATGCTGTCTCTGGTCTTTCTGCTCTGTGTCGGACATGCAATGCCGTTCATTTCTGTCAGTGTTCCCAGCAGTCCACTGTCACTGAACTCCTCATTAATTCAGAAAGTCATTCATTATTTCCTGCAAGGTGTTGCTTTTTAATAGCCGCCTCAGAGGATCGATAACAGAGACATTGAGTGATGGATATTAGGTGAGAATGAAGTGCCTTTGAGAGAGAGGGAGAGGGAGAGAGAGGTTGGCCTGCATTCGCAAGTTAGCAAATTGAAAATCGGCTGTTCCTTGCCTGAACACATTCATCACAGAGTCTGGCCACAAAATGCAATCTATATATTAATATCTGAGAGCACTCTTGTCAATTCAATATTCACAAAATGAAATGCAATAGAAGCCCAAAGAAAATTATCACCAGGGAAAACATACATTCCAGTTGATCTATGAGATACGGGAATGTGGACAGTGCATTATTAGCTCGACAACACGAACTCTTAGCTGCCAATATAACCCCTGTGCTTTATCCCTTACACTTTGACCTGCTCACTGTTCTCCCATCTTGGCCCAAAACTGCTCAAACCCCCAAGAGAGGGAATAGCTTCAGCCCTCTCTAAGGCAGGACACTGGCCAGACCTGGTTAGCAGGGAATCCAGGTATAGTTAGTCCAGAATCCAGGTGTGCATTATCAGGAATCCAGATGTGCTTAGTTTGGAAAACTGGACGTGATTGGTTGGGAATCAGGATAATTGGAAATCCAAACAGAGTCAGTCAGGAATCCAGACGAGATTCATCTGAAATTGAGATGTAGTTATTTGGGTTCCTTAACAGTGAATGAGAGAATTAACAATCGATTGGGTCAGGTGATCTGACAGTCATGAACTTGTGTGAACTTTAACATTTTTCATCACAAGAGGAAAGGCAAAGGCTGCAGTGAATCATTTCCTGATGAAGGGCTTTTGCCCGAAACGTCGATTCTCCTGCTCCTCGGATGCTGCCTGACTGGCTGTACTTTTCCAGCAACATTCTAATCTTGACTGCAGTAAGTCATGAACACCACTTTGGATTAGTCGCTGAATGTTGATGGATTTTGGCTAATT
Organism: Chiloscyllium punctatum; assembly: GCF_047496795.1. Lineage (NCBI taxonomy): Eukaryota > Metazoa > Chordata > Chondrichthyes > Orectolobiformes > Hemiscylliidae > Chiloscyllium > Chiloscyllium punctatum. Next base: position 10,852,462 of record NC_092776.1, on the reverse strand, counting down.
AAATACACACAAACACACACAAACACACACACACACACACACACACACACACACACACACACACAAAGACAGACAGATCAACATGCACACAGACACACCCACACAGACCAACATGCACACAGACCAACACACACACACAAAGACAGACAGACCAACATGCACACAGACCAACACGCACACAGACACACACACACACACACACAGACCAACACGCACACAGACAGACGTACACACAGACCAACACGCACACAGACCAACACGCACACAGACAGACGTACACACAGACCAACACGCACACAGACCAATACGCACACAGACAGACGTACACACAGACCAACACCCACACAGACCAACACGCACACAGACCAACACGCACACAGACAGACGTACACACAGACCAACACGCACACAGACACACACACACACAGACCAACACGCACACAGACACACACACACACACACACAGACCAACACGCACACAGACAGACGTACACACAGACCAACACGCACACAGACCAACACGCACACAGACAGACGTACACACAGACCAACACGCACACAGACACACACACACACACACACAGACCAACACGCACACAGACAGACGTACACACAGACCAACACGCACACAGACACACACACACACACACACAGACCAACACGCACACAGACAGACGTACACACAGACCAACACGCACACAGACACACACACACACACACACAGACCAACACGCACACAGACAGACGTACACACAGACCAACACGCACACAGACCAACACGCACACAGACAGACGTACACACAGACCAACACGCACACAGACCAACACGCACACAGACAGACGTACACACAGACCAACACGCACACAGACACACACACACACACACACAGACCAACACGCACACAGACACACACACACACACACACAGACCAACACGCACACAGACAGACGTACACACAGACCAACACGCACACAGACCAACACGCACACAGACAGACGTACACACAGACCAACACGCACACAGACACACACACACACACACACAGACCAACACGCACACAGACAGACGTACACACAGACCAACACGCACACAGACACACACACACACACACACAGACCAACACGCACACAGACAGACGTACACACAGACCAACACGCACACAGACACACACACACACACACACAGACCAACACGCACACAGACAGACGTACACACAGACCAACACGCACACAGACACACAGAAAGACCAAATGCACACATTCACAGACACAGAAAAACCAACACACACACAGACATACATGCACACACACATAGACCAACACAAATGGAGGTACACTGGATTGTGATGAAGATGTATTCTATTGAAAATATTTTCTATTCGATAACATGAGTTTATTGGTTAAAAGCAAATTACTGCTGATGCTGGAATCTGAAACCAAAAGAGAAAATGCTGGAAAATCTCAGCAGGTCTGACAGCATCTGTAAGGAGAGAAAAGAGCTGACATTTTGAGTCTAACTGACCCTTTGTCAAAGCCATAAAAAAGGGAGAAATAGGGAGGTATTTATACGAGGCTGAGAGAAGGTGAGTCATGGCTCCAGAAGCAAAGGTAGCAATAAAAAAGTAATAATGACAGTGCAGAGAGAGATTATAGGGAGATTAGGATCTGTGAATGACCAAGGCTGAAGCCAGTGCTATGTGACAAAATATGTGGGGGAGGGGTGAAGCAGAGGCAAAATGGAAAACAGGGGAGAAGGGTAGCAAAGGGGGAAGAGGAGAGGAAAAAGGTGATAAGAGAGTGGGGAGTGAGAGAAAGAGAGACAATCAAGAAATAAGAGGTACACTGTAGTGAAAAAAAAATAAAGAAAAGATAAATAAAATAAATGAAATAAAATTATCTGAAGTTGTTGAATTCAATTTTGAGACCGGCGGGCTGTAACGTGCCTAGTTGGAAGATGAGATCCTGTTCCTCCAGTTTGCGTTGAGCTTCACTGGAACATTGCAGCAGGCCAAGGACAGACATGTGGGTATGGGAGCAGGATTGGGTGTTGAAGTGGCAAGCCACGGGGAGGTCCGGGACCTGATTGCGTACAGACCGAAGATGCTCAGCAAAGCGATCACCCAGTCAGCGTTTTGTCTCTCCGATATAGAGGAGACCACATTGGAAGCAACGAATGCCACAGACCAAACTGAAAGAGGTACAAGTGAAACGCTGCTTAATCTGAAATGAGTATCTGGGGCCTTGGATGGTGAGAATGGAAGAGGTAAAGAGGCAGGTGTTGCACCTTCTGCGATTGCATGGGAAGGTGCCGTGTGCGATGGGAGAGGTGTTTGGTGTGATGGAGGAGTGGGCTAGGTTGTCCCGGAGGGAATGAACTCTGCAGAATGCAGACAGGGGGAGGGGAGAGGAGGGAAGATGTGTTTAGTGGTGGCATCGTGTTAGAGTTGGCAAAAATGGTGGAGGATTATTCTTTGCATGTGATTATTATTGGTGATTATCAGATTACTATTAATGGAATCTTCTTGTACACAAATTGTTATGCATTCTACATTATACTATACTGCAAAAATATGTGCTGCCAGCAAACTGCTTTGGGATGTGAGACACACTGTGATGAAAGCCTTTCCTTCCCCAAGACAATGAGACTGGGTGTTTGAACAGAGGTTGGACAGAAACCTACACCAGTGGGTTAGGTCAGGGAGAGAAGTGTAGGAATCCAGAGAATTGCCAAGTGCAGTCAGATAGAGGAGAAGATAGCCGAAGGAAATAAAAACATCAGATCTGTCTGAGCAACAGCTAAGGGAGGAAGAAATGTAATCATGTTGAAGGTTTGGAAGTTGCTGTCTGAGGACCTTCGATGAATTTCTGCATTTTGTCGATAGCCCACATTGAGTGTCAATGGTGGATAAAGCGGATGCTTGTGGATGTGGGCTGCTTTCTCCTGGATGATGTCAAGCTTCTTGTATGTTTATTGGAGCTGCACCCATCCAGGCAAGTGGGGATCACACACCAGATTGGTGCCTTGTAGATGATGGACAGGCTTTGGGGAGTCAGGAGGTGAGTTACTTGCCGCAGTATTCCTAGCCTCTGACCTGATCTTGTAGCCACAGTATTGACACAGCGAATCCAGATGAGTTTCTGGTTAATGGTAACCCCTAGCATGTTGATAGTGGGAGATTCAGTGATGGTAATATGAGTCAATGTCAAGGGAGAGTAATTAGGTTTTTTTTGGAGTTGGTCATTGTCTGGCATTTGTGTTCATGAATGTTCCTTACCTTGTTAGCCCAAGCCTGGATATTGTCCCGATCTTCTTGCATTTGAACATAGACTGCTACAGTATTTGAGGAGTCATGAATGGTGCTGAACATTGTGCAATCACTGGCGAACATCCCCACTTCTGACTTTATGATGGACTGAAGATCATTGATGAAGCAGCTGAAGATGGTTGGGCCTAGGACATTACCCTGAGGAACTCCTGCAGAGATGTCCTGGTGCTGAGATGACTGACCTCCAACAGCCACAAACATCCTCCCTTGTGTAAGATGTTATCATTACGATGAGAGGTTTCAATTGGGAAAAATAATCCCTTTTGGCAAGTGGGCCAATAGCCAAAGGTCGGAGATTTAGATCATTGTAAAAAGATTTGGAGAGGAGAAGGGGAGAAATATGGAAATTGTGTGAATTATTAGCATCTGGAACACACTGAAAAGATGGTGGAGATTTGAAGAGGGAGTTGGATTGGAACTTAACAGTATTACACAGTAAACACGGATACTTTCAAGCCAGTACATACACAAAGGGCTGAATGGCCTCTTTTAGTAAGTTTTTATGATTATTAAAAACATGGACTAACCTGAAGATGCGGTTTGCCGAAGACCCTCGGTATGCAATATTATTGAAAAATACTTCAAGGTCCTGATCATTGTCAAAATCCGCCACAATCACTGTCCTAACTGGCGAGGGCATCGCAAACGGCTGGGTCGCTATATCCTAAGAGAAACCACATTAATCACAGGGATTACCAAGTAGTCATTTAGTAAGGAATGTCATCAGTGCCCATAGAGGGAGAGTGTATGTGTCTTTTATGGGTGACATGTGAGAGCAGAGTCTCCTCAGACCCCCTCCATCATCATCACCCTCCTGTTTGACTCATGATAGTTGAAGCCTTCATCTTAACCTTCCAATCTACAGGCTCACATCTCTCTCTCTTTCTTTCTCTCTCTCTCAACCACTCGTTGTTTCCTGTTGCTCCTTCACTTCCCAAATCCCTGTGGCCAATGCCATCCTTGCCACCCACTTGGATATCTGATCCTTCTTTGTGTGGTATTCCTTCTTCCCGTTGCCATTCCTTACCCAGGGTGTGATGAGTGCTCCCTTTCACCGAGATCACCTTCTCACTCTCCAGTCTCTGCATGTTCTGACCCCAAATATCAACAGAGCATCCATTTTTCCAGATCTCCTTCTGCCAACTTGGAGATACACCTGCAACACCGGTTCCCCAAGTTACACCCCAAAACAAACAGTCTTGGGTCTACAGCCAATGTTCAGATGTCTACAGCCAATGTTCATCTTCCCTCCCAACATTCCCCTTGTCCACACCCATAAACCCCAGGCATACCTCACCTTAGATATTGATCAATCTTTGCCCAATGACTCTAGCTGACCCAGCAGATATTGATTCTCAATTCTGCTGTGATGACCAGCATCACCATCAGTCCCAGGCCCACCTCTCGATCACCCCGACTAGGAGCTAGAACCTTGTATTATGGAGTCAGCAAATATAGAACCCATTGGGGTAAGGAACTGCAAAGTGATAGATTGGTATGAGAGGACTGAGTGATTGGATAGAGAAAGAGGGGGATAGAGAAGGAAAGATAAGGAATTAGGGACTGAGAGAAAAGGAGATACAGAAGGAAAAATAGGACATTCGGAATGGAGAGATACAGAATTAGAGAAGGAAAAGTCGGGAATGGACAGATGATAGGATGGAGATGGAAAGACAGGGAATTAGAATTAGAGAGATAGAGATGGAAAAATAGGGAATTAGGGATGGAGAGCTGGTGTGATCAAGAAAGGAAGATAGAGAATGAGAGATAGAGATTTAGAAGTGGAGAGACACGGAGGTAGAAATGTAAAAATAGGGAATTGGGGTGGAGAGATAATGAGATAAAGAAGGAAGTATAGGCAATTAGAGATGGAGTGATAGTGAGTTAGAGAAGGGAAGATAGAGAATAAGAGATGGAGAGGTAGGGATTTAGTGGAGAGATAGGGAGTTAGAGAAGTAAAATAGGGAATTAGGGATTCTGAGATAGTGATTAAGGAATGGAGGATTAGGGAAATAGGAAAACGTGATGGAAGTTGGGATTGAGAGATGTGAGATAACAGAAAAAGTACCGGAGAAGGTTAGCATGCTTGGCAGCATCTATGGAGAGAAAAGCAGTGTTAATCTTTCAGGTTAATGACATTTCAATTGAACTTCTGATAAGGATTCTGAGGAAAGGATATTGAACTGAAATGCTAACTCTGTTTCTCTCTTCACGGATGCTGCCTGACCTACTGAGTCTCTCCCGTACTGTGTATCTTTATTTCAAATCATTAGCCACATATTATTGTTGTGATTTAATGGAGAGATGGGAATGGGAGATGTGTTTGGTGTTTGGAAGATGGAGAAACATTTTGGGAGACGGGATTGGGGTTTGGAAGATGGGGATGGGAGTTAAGGACTAGGAGCTGGGAGATGGCAATTTGAGTGATGAGAAGCTGAAAGTGGGAAATTTAGGGAAATTAAGAATTTGATGGGGCATGTTGCAACGTCAAAGGCACTATGTGAATGCAATTTGTTGTGTTCAGTTACACTCTTGCCATCTCCACGATAGACTAAGCAGTTCTGGAAAATTTCTGTTTAAATAAAAGACCGTATCAATATTCACCTGATCAGAAATGGAAAACGAGGGCCATTAATTAGATTTGTGAGGCAACACCTTTAATCAGCACTTCCCATGCTATCCTCCACTAGGTTCATATTTCAAGGTTTAATTAAAATCTTTACATTTATGGGTATACACTGCCAAGCATGCATAAATTGCTAGTGAGTACTCCTAAACCATCTTAAAGGAAATGTCTTCAGATGCAAATGTGTTTGGCAACCTTTTTATTCCAGTGTTTTGTATGGGGGGGTGGGGTGGGGAAGCCCATGAGGGCTCAATCAGATCAAACACATCAGTCCAAAATGGTGGCCCACAATCTCTCATGCATACAGCTAAGTCACCAGCCTCCCAGAAGTCCTCTCTCAACCATAGAATCCCAACAGTGCAGACAGCAGCCATTCAGCCCCTTCAGTCTGCACCAAACCTCTAAACAGCATCCCAACCAGACTCAGAACCCCTACCCTCATCCTGTGTAACCTTGCATTTCCAATGGCTAATCCACCTATCCCTGAACAAATGGGCTATTTAGCACAGCCAGTCCACCTGAGCTGCACATCGTTGGACTGTGGGAGGGAACCAGAGCACCTGCAGGCACAAACATCCAAGGCTGGAATCGAACCCAGGTCCCTGGGCTGTGAGGCAGCAGTACTAGCCATCATGTCACCCAAACAGTTGAGGTTAACTCAGGCTTTCAAATTTGTTTGTAGGATGTAGGTGTCACTGGCTAGACACGCATTTATTGCCCATCCCTAATTGCCCAGAGAGCAGTTAAGAGTCAATCACATCGTTGTGGGTCTGGAGTCACGTGTCAGCCAGAGGGCAGATTTCCTTTTTTAAAAGGAATTAGTGAACCAGATAGGTTTTTATTTGCAAGAATAGGCATTGGTTACATGACAACCACTCAGCCAGCTTTTAATTTGATATTTTTATAGAATTCTAATTTGACCATCTGCCATGGTAGGATTTGAACACGTGTCTCCAGAACATTAGAGGGGGGTCTGTGTACAACTAGTCCAGTGACACCACAGCTTTACCTCAAATCTGTGACAAAGAGTCTGTTCCCTTGTTGGAGGGTAAACCTGGAGGAGAGCTTGAGGGTGGTACTGCTACCACATGTAATTTGTCCCTGCCCTTCTAGGTGAAAGAGGTTGCAGATTTCGGAAGGTGCTGACAAAGGAGCCTAGCTGAGTTACTTCAGTGCATGTTGTAGATTGCACACACTGCGGCTTACTGAGTGTCAGTGGTGGAGAGAGTTGATGCTTGTGGATGTGGTGCCAATCTACTGAGCTAGATGGTGTCAAACTTCTTGAGTGTTGTTCCCTGTTAACCTTTTTGAGTTTAATTATGTTGGATCAGGAGAAGGACAATTCGGTTGAAAAGAATGCTGGAAGTAAAAGTTCTGATCCCTTGCTCTGATGGTCTCCAGCTCCATCACCACCCTCCCCATATCTTCACGTTCCTCAATCCATCCTATCCCTGACAATATATTGAGTTGAGTCTTGCTTCCTCCTGAGAGACCCGAGGGAGGTGACTTAGTGAAGAAATAAGGAATAAAGAGGCAAAGCTTGAAGCAGTCATAAGGGAGCAGTACAGTGGCTCACTGGTTAGCACTGCTGCCTCACAGCCCCAGGGACCCAAGTTCGATTCCAGCCTCAGGTAACTGTTTGTGTGAGTTTCCTCTGGTTTCTTCCCACAGTCCATAAATGTGATGGTTAGGTGGATTGGCCATGCTAAATTGCACATAGCATCCAGTGATGTGCAGGCTGGGTGGATTAGCCATGGGAAATGTGGGGTTATAAGAATTGGGGAGTGGGGGGCAGAGGGGTTGCTCCTCAGAGGGCCAGAGTGGACTTGATGGGCCAAATGGCCTGCTTCCACACTGCAGGGATTCTAGAAGCAAGGGTTAAAATGTAGAACACTTTGCAAATGCACCACCCAGGTATCTCACTAACATTGCAAATGCACTGTCCAGATATCTCATTAGCATTACAAATACACTGCCCATATATCTCATTAGCATTGCAAATGCACTGCCCTTTACGGAAACTGCCGAATTTTCACCATACTTGACAGCAAGACTCTGAACAAAAAAATCATGACCACCTTCATCTTTTCAAAACCCAACTCTATTGGTCTTCCACTTCTGGCACCCGTTATACCTTTTCTCTTTTAGCCTTGGTAGCGTTCTACACTTTAACCCTTTCTCCTAGAATCCCTGCAGTGTGGAAGCAGGCCATTTGGCCCATCAAGTCCACACTGGCCCTCTGACGAGCAGCCCCCCGCCCCCTCCCCAATACTTATAACCCCACATTTCCCATGGTTAATCCACCCAGTCTGCACATCACTGGATGCTATGGGCAATTTAGCATGGCCAATCCACCTAACCTCACACAAACAGTTACCTGAGGCTGGAATCGAACTTGGGTCCCTGGCACTGTGAGGGAGCGTATTTGCAATGGTAGTGAGATACCTGGGGAGTGCATTTGCAATGCTAATGAGATACATGGGCAGTGCATTGCAATGCTAATGAGGTACCTGGGTGTTGCATTTGCAACGGTAGTGAGATACCTGGGTGGTGCATTTGCAATGCTAATGAGATACCTGGGCAGTGCATTTGCAATGCTACTGAGACACCTGGGCAGTGCATTTGCAATGTTAGTGAGATACCTGGGTGGAGCATTTGCAATGCTAATGAGATACCTGGGCAGTGCATTTGCAATGCTACTGAGACACCTGGGCAGTGCATTTGAAATGCTACTGAGGTACCTGGGCGGTGCTTTTGCAATGCTAATGAGATACCTGGGCAGTGCATTTGCAATGTTAGTGAGATACCTGGGTGGAGCATTTGCAATGCTAATGAGATACCTGGGCAGTGCATTTGCAATGCTACTGAGATACCTGCGCGGTGCATTTGCAATGCTAATGAGATACCTGGGCAGTGCATTTGTAATGTTAGTGAGATACCTGGGTGGAGCATTTGCAATGCTAATGAGATACATGTGCGGAGCATTTGCAATGCTAATGAGATTTTTGTGTGGTGCATTTGCAATGGTAGTGAGATACCTGGGTGGTGTATTTGCAATGATAATGAGATACTTGGGCAGTGCATTTGCAATGCTAATGAGATACTTGGACAGTGCATTTGCAATGCCAGTGAGATACCTGGGCAGTGCATTTACCACGTTAGTGAGATACCTGGGCAGTGCATTTGCAATGTTAGTGACATACCTGGGCAGTGCATTTGCAATCCTAATGAGATACCAGGGCAGTGCATTTGCCACGTTAGTGAGATACCTGGGCAGTGCATTTGCAATGCTAATGAGATACCTGGGCGGTGCATTTGCAATGTTAGTGAGATACCTGGGCGGTGCATTTGCAATGTTAGTGAGTTACCTGGGCAGTGCATTTGCAATGCTAATGAGATACCTGGGCAGTGCATTTGTAATGCAACTGAGATACCTGGGTGGTGCATTTGCAATGTTGGTGACATACCTGGCAGTGCATTTGCAATGCTAATGAGATACCTGGGCAGTGCATTTGCCATGTTAGTGAGTTACCTGGGTGGTGCATTTGCAATGCTAATGAGATACCTGGGCAGTTCATTTGCCACATTAGTGAGATACCTGGGTAGTGTATTTGCAATGCTAATGAGATACTTGTGCGGTGCATTTGCAATGCGACTGAGATACTTGGGCAGTGCATTTGCAATGCTAATGAGTTAACTGGGCAGTGCATTGCAATGCTAATGAGGTACCTGGGTGGTGCATTTGCAATGGTAGTGAGATACCTGGGTGGTGCATTTGCAATGCTAATGAGATACTTGTGCAGTGCATTTGCAATGTTAGTGAGATACCTGGGCAGTGCATTTGCAATGTTAGTGAGATACCTGGGCAGTGCATTTGCCACGTTAGTGAGATACCTGGGTGGTGCATTTGTAATGCTAATGAGATACCTGGGCTGTGCATTTGCAATGTTAGTGAGATACCTGGGCAGTGCATTTGCAATGCAACTGAGCTACCTGGGTGGTGCATTTGCAATGCTAATGAGATACCTGGGCATTGCATTTGCAATGTTAGTGAGATACCTGGGCAGTGCATTTGCAATGCTAATGAGATACCTGGGCAGTGCATTTGCAATGCAACTGAGCTACCTGGGTGGTGCATTTGCAATGCTAATGAGATACCTGGGCAGTGCATTTGCCACGTTAGTGAGATACCTGGGCAGTGCATTTGCAATGCGAATGAGATACCTGGGCAGTGCATTTGCCACGTTAGTGAGTTACCTGGGCGGTGCATTTGCAATGCTAATGAGATACCTGGGCAGTGCATTTGCCACGTTAGTGAGTTACCTGGGTGGTGCATTTGCAATGCTAATGAGATACCTGGGCTGTGCATTTGCAATGTTAGTGAGATACCTAGGTGGTGCATTTGCAATGCTCATGAGATACCTGGGCAGTGCATTTGCCACGTTAGTGAGTTACCTGGGTGGTGCATTTGCAATGCTAATGAGATACCTGGGCTGTGCATTTGCAATGTTAGTGAGATACCTAGATGGTGCATTTGCAATGCTAATGAGATACCTCGGCAGTGCATTTTGCGGATGTCACTGGGTGTGAGTTGGTCACCGTGCTGTTGCCTGTGTAACATGAGTGTCTGCAGCTTGAGAAAGGAATGAAATGGTCAGGAAGCATTTCTGACATGCCCTCGGGGCACCATACATTCTTATTGAGTACTGTGAAAATCCCAGTAATTACATCAATCTCCTAGTTGCCCCTCACACACACATTGAACTGCCAAAGCCTCTCTCAGTCTGGCACAAACCAATGTTACATTCACAGCTAACTCCCAAACTAATTTCTTCAAAGGTCTCTCGTTTAATTAAATGGCTGTATGTCAACAATCTGTGAGATTCCAAGAGAGCCAACATTTTTAAGATGTGCCTGAGCTCGAATGCATTGGAAAGGAAGAAACTCTCAGTTTGTCTCTTGACAATGAAGACGTGATTCTGATCAGGCATCGCCCCTTCAGGACCATTTGGAGGAGGGATGATAGAGACTTAATTGATAAAATGAGAAACCCCATTCCACCGCACACATCCAGTGTGACTATGATTAGTCATAGAGTCATAGAGATGTACAGCATGGAAAGAGACCCTTCGGTCCAACCCATCCATGTCGAACAGATATCCCAACCCAATCTAGTCCCACCTGCCAGCACCCAGCCCCTATCCCTCCAAACCCTTCCTATTCATATCCCCATCCAAATGCCTTTTAAATGCTGCAATTGTACCAGCCTCCACTACTTACTCTGGCAGCTCATTCCATACACTTACCACCCTCTGTATGAAAACGTTGCCCCTTAGGTCTCTTTTATATCTTTCCCCTCTCACCTTAAACCTATGTCGTCTTGTTCTGGACTCCCTGACCCCAGGGAAAAGACTGTGTCTATTTATCCTATCCATGCCCCTCATCATTTTGCAAACCTCTATAAAGTCACCCCTCAGCCTCCGACGCTCCTGGGAAAACACCTCCAGCCTGTTCAGCCTCTCCCTATAGCTCAAATCCTCTAACCCTGGCAACATCCTTGTAAATCTTTTCTGAACCCTTTCAAGTTTCACAACATCTTTCCGATAGGAAGGAGACCAGAATTGCACGCAATATTCCAACAGTGGCCTAACCAATGTCCTGTACAGTCGCAACATGACCTCCCAACTCCTGTATTCAATACTCTGACCAATAAAACAAAGCATACCAAACAACTTCTTCTCTACCCTATCTACCTGTGACTCCACTTCAAGGAGCTATGAACCTAGTCAGGCAGTGAGTAGGCAGGTGAGTGTGTTTTGTCTCCAGTAAGGCACTGGGTAGACACAGTTTGTTCAGACACGCGATGAAATACCTCTGGGACAGGTGGAACTTGAACACAGACCTGGCCCAGAGGTAAGGACACTACCACTGCACAAGAGATCTACAGCACAGAAAAAGGCCCATTGGCCTTTCAAGTCAAAAACAACCACCTTACTACTCCAATCCCATTTTTCAGCACTTTGACCCATAGCCTTGTATGCCTTACCATTGCAAATGTACATCTACCGTATATACTTGAGTAAATGTTAATCTCAGATGTAAGTTGACCCCCTACTTTTGGCCAAAACATTTTCCATATATCTTGTGAAATATATGGAAAATATGGTCAATCCTAGTTCTTTACAGATAACAGATCAACATTTATTTTCTTTATTCATTTAGAGATCAATGGAGCTTCTGCTAATGATACTGTATTTTGGACTGTAGCATGAATTTCAGCCCGTCAAAAGTAGTATCCATGTAATAGCCAACCCTATTGTCCACTTTTATGTGAGTATATACGGTAAATCCTTCCTCAATGTTATGAAGGTTTCTGCCTCAATACATCTTTACAGGCAGCGAGTTCCAGATTCCCACCACCCTCTGGATGAACAGGTCATCACTCATATCCCATCTAAACCTGCTACTCTTCACCTGATAGCCCATCACGTTGTCCTTACCTTAAAGATCATCTCTTTGAAAACACCTTCCAAACCCACAACCTCTAGGTGGTCAAGAGCAGCACCTGACTGAATCCACTTCCATCTGCATGTCCCCTCCATGTCAGTCCCCACGTTGACTTTGATCTATATCATTGTTCCTTCACTAATCTCCACTTATCTTGGGGGGGGGGGGGGCAGCTCCAACTACACTCAAGAGGCTTGACACCATCCAGAGTCAAGATTAGAGTGGTGCTGGAAAAGTACAACAGGTCAGGCAGCATCTGAAGAGCAGGAAAGTCAATGTTTCAGGCAAAAAAGTGGAGAGATAAATTGGAGTGGGGTGGGGCTGGGGGGAAGTTAGCTGAGAATGCATTAGGTAGATGGAGTTGGGGCTAAAGGTGATGGGTCAGAAAGGAGAATGGAGAGGATAAGTGGGAAGGAAGATTGACAGGTAGGACAGGTCATGAGGGCGGTGCTGAGCTGGAAGGTTGAAACTGGGGTAAGGTGGGGTGAGGGGAAATGAGGAAACTGGTGAAGTCCACATTGATGCCGTGGGGTTGGAGGGTCCCGAGGTGGAAGATGAGGTGTTCTTCCACCAGGCATTGGGTGGTTAGGGAGTGGCAATGGAGGAGGCCCAGGACCTGCAGGTCCTCGGCAGATTGGGAAGGGGAGTTAATGTGTTTGGACATAGGGCGGTGGAGTTGGTTGGTGCAGGTGTCCCGGAGATGTTCTCTGAAGCGCTCTGCGAGGAGGCATCATGTCTGCCCAATGTAGAGGAGACCACTAGCGGTGCCATTCATGAGACATTCTTGGTCTCAAACTGTGAAAGTCGTCATTCTTTAGGGTTTGGTTTCGATTCGAGGGGATTGAGAGACTGACACCATGAGTGAGGCAAAGGCAGGGAAGTGGGACTACCTCGGTTGTTTGTTGATGGACACTCAATGATTCAAATGGCTACCTTCTATTGCTATTTGACATGTCTTTTATTTAAGTTTGTTCACCAGATGTCCTTCCTCCAGGCATCGGGTGGTGAGGGAGTGGTGATGGAGGAGGCCCAGGACCTGCATATCCTCGGTACAGTGGGAGGGGGAGTTGAAAGTTTCAGCCATGGGATGGTGGGGTTGATTGGTGCGGATGTCCAGAGATGTTCTCTGAAGCACTCTGTGAGAAGGCGTCCAGTCCAGACACCATCAAGAACAGAGGTGGCCTCTCGATTTGTATCCCATCCACCATCTTAACGACCTGGAGTTTGTGAATAACTAACCAATGAGGCATTTATCTCAGACTGCAATTGGCTTCTGAGCTGATTGTAAATGATCCCAGGACTACTAGTTAAGGAAGGGTAACACAGTTTATCCTGCAGCCTGATACTTATTCTTCAACCAACATCACAGACTGGGTGTCACCACTTTGCTTTTTGCAGGAATTTGAAGCGTGTAAATTAGCTGCTGCGTCTCCGACATTACACTTCAGAACTACTTCCCCTGCCACAGCCCGCAGTTGTGAAGGCTGTTGTGCAAATGCAAGCTCTTTTTTGGACATGCTTAAAGCTGAAAATTAATGAACAACCCAATGATGACAAAAACAGGATTGCTACAAAGAAAGCTTTTGATAGCAGCAGCACTGAGAACAGACAATTCAAGAATCAAAAACATTTATGTGGTGCCCAATATGAGAAAGGTTTCGCTACGGTTTGTTTAAGGTGAAATAAAGAATGGAAACCTTCCTGGAACAGAAGCTATATAATGTGACAGGAAAGCATTATTTTAAAAGGTACCACGGCTGAGTGAAAGGCACACAATAAAACATCAAGGAGAAGTATTGCAACGTTCTAACGGACCGAAGACAGCACATAACAGCTTCTGTGTCTGTGCAGTGTGATGCCTGAGGCTAAGGAGAGGTATGACAAGACACACCTGCCCTCCAGTTGCCCCAGGGACTCTGTGATCAGTGACTCAGGAGGCTATCCAACTGCAGCTGTCACGGGTGAGTCTAATCCTAAGTTCATCCGACACGCTCGCTCGCCCAGGGGCGAACAGAATCGCAATCAAGAGCAGAAAGACTGTCTCATCTTTCCACTTGCCTGACCTCACTCTACCGATGCCAAGTTGCATTGGGCTAACATCCATCTCAGTGGAGGTTAGCAAACTCCATGTTGAGCTGATGTCAGTGTGGTGATCATAGCTGAGCAGCCTGGCCCCTAGGCCTCAGTGCCCTTGTGTGTGAATTAATGCGTTATTGGTGGACGTGACCATACAATGGCAGCACGCTACATTTGGCAATGATTTCTACCCTGAGCTCTTCTGTGTCCTAATGTTGTTCTCCAAATAGTTATTTTGTATTTTTCTACAGTTTGCTGTCACTACTGAAAGAGAGAAGATGGGAATTTGATTGGAGTTAATTAAACAAATGTTAATGATACTTGAACCAACAGAAAAGTATTGTATTTTCTATCATAGAGTCATCAAGCTGTACAGCATGAAAACAGACCCTTCCATCCAAGTCATCCTAACCTAATGTAGTCCCATTTGCCAACAATTGGCCCATATCCCTCTCAACCCTTCCTATTCATATCTCCATCCAGATGCCTTTTAAATGTTTTAATTGTACCAGCCTCCACCACTTCCTCTGGCAACTCATTCCATACATGCACCATTCTCTGTGTGAAAAAGTTGCCCCTTAGATTCCTTTTAAATCTTTCCCCTCTCACTCTAAACCTATGCCCTCTGGTTCTGGACTCCAGGGAAAAATGTCACTGGCAATTCACCCTATTGATGCCCCTCATGACTTTATAAACCTCTATAAGGTCACCCCTCAGTCTCTGACGCTCCAGGGAAAATAGACCCAGCCGAATCAGCCTCTCCCTGTAGCTCAAATCCTCCAATCCTTGTAAACCTTTTATGAACCCTTTCAAGTTTCACATCTTTCTTCATAGGTGTTTATAAGTATGGCAGCATTCAAAGACCCCAACATAGGCACAATGGGCTGAACAGTCTCCATCTGTGCTAGAAGGTTCTGTAGTGCTTTCTTTCACCTCAGAGAATCTTAAAGCAATGAATTGGCTCTTGAAGTAGCAGTCACTGTTGGAATGCAACAAGTACAGCAAGCTCCCAGTAATGAGTCAAGGCATGTCTTAACTATATTGATTGAAAGATGAATAATGCCCACACAGGACACTGCCACTTTTCCTACAACCTTACTGTGGAACTTAGAATCCCTACAGTGTGGAAGCAGGCCATTCAGCCCATCAAGTGACACCAACCCTCCAAAGAGCACCCCACCCAGACCCACACCCTACCCTATCCCTGTAACCTTGCATTTCCCATGGCTAACCCACCTGACCTGCACATCTTTGGACTGTGGGAGAAAACCAGAGCACCCAGAGGAAACGCAGGCAGCCACTGGGAGAATATGCAAACTCCGTACAGACAGTCGCCTGAGGGTGGAATTGAACCTGGGTCCCTGGCGCTGTGAGGCAGTAGTGCTAACCACTGAGCCACCGTGCTGCCCCTCTCTTGCATCCAACTGAAAGGGAAGGGAGGATGAATGTCTTCATCTAAAAATGGCGCCTCCTACAGACCAGCATTCCCTCAGCACTGGCAACCAAGAATATCCATATGGGTTGTCATCTGAGGCATCTGCAGGGAGTCTTAAACCCACAGCCTGCTGCCTCAGAGATGGCAGTGCTACCCATTGAGCAATGAAGAGCATGCAAGAACAATTTACAAACAAGAACTGTCTGTTTTGGCTGAAAATTGCAGGCTTCCTTCTGTTATGCCATTAAAAGGAACCCCACAACTGCCTCATTTTAACTGTTTGCCATTTAGCAAAAGAGAGCTTGACACTGGTGCCTTGTCACCATGACAGGAAATACAATGCTATATGTAGTGCCTGTAATGGGATCAGCGGGGTGGACCTCATAGAGTATGAGTTCCCTGATTGGGGCTGTTAACCTGGTCTAATCAGCGAGTCCTAGGTGACAGATATAAACAGGAGTGTCAGATGTTCTGGTCACTCTGGGAACTGGCTCTGAGGGAGCTGCATCAGCGTCAAGGTTGAAGAGTCATCGAAACGTTATTTTGTTCTCTCTCCGTGGATGCTGCCTGACTCCCTGTGATCTCCAGCATTTGTTGTTTTCAGTACAGATGCCAGCATCTGCAGTAATCCCTTCCTACCTGACCTATCTGTTTGCTGTTTGTTCATGTTATTCAGTTGCCAAGACCCATAACAGCCATAATCATATGTCGGCTTTCTGACTGTGTATTTAAAACGGAGATAAATAAGTTCTTGATTACCAAGAAGATCAAAGGTTACAGGGAGTTAGCGGGAAAATAGGGTTGAAAAAACTATCAGCCAGGATTGAATGGTGGAGCAGACTCGATAGGCTGAATGGCCTAATTTCTGCTCATACTTTCTTATGGTCTTATCTAGTTTGAGAAATTACTGCTCCCAGATCCTGTCAACAAATTGAGTCTTAAGTGATCCCCAAATATTTGTGTCCTCTAAAGTGATTTGCAAACTCCTCCAATGTTCTTCACATGAAATTGCCCTCCCTGATCTCAGTGGCTTTGGTTTAAGAAGTTAGCAGAAGAACCAGGCTCATACCGGCTGCACCCCATTGATGGCGATACTGTGCAAAGAACCATAGAACAGTTACAACACAGAAGAGGCCATTCAGCCCAGCATGACAGCACTGACTGAATAGACTAGCCACCCATTCTAACCCCACTTCCCCACGCTTTGTCCCTAGCTTCAGATGTTCCTGCACCCCATTCCCACAAGGATCTCTCATGACCTCAGCTCCATTGGCTGGATGGTTAGTTTATGACCAGAGTAATGTCAAAAGTGTGGGTTCACATGGGGGAGAAAGGAATGGCAGTGGGTGGGTGCGGGAGTTACATTGACAGAGTTGGACAAGGATGGATGGGAGGAGACCCGAGTAAACTACTCCCTGGTTAGGCCAAAATACCTCTTTCTTAGCTGAAAACAACGAATGCTGGAGATCACAGTGGGTCAGGTAGCATCCTTCTCAACCTCTCTGTCACCTCAGGTGTGGCAACCTTCAGGTTAAACCGCCATCACTGATCTCTCCCTAATGAGACAGCAGTCCTACGAACTGGTAAGACTATGGCAATCTTTTGTCAATATCTCAGACTGTTCTGAAGTGATTTACATTTAAATATACACACTCTTGATGCAGTTACAATGTTGGGTATATAATACGGTCAGTTTTTATACAGGCAACTCCCATAACCTGTCATGTGATATTGACAAGATGAATGACATTGGATGAAGGATGAATATTGGCCAGAGTACTGCCTCTTCAGAATAGTGCTATGGAACCTTGACTATCATAGGAAACATGGTTTAACGCAGTCAAAGAAATGGCACCCCTGACAGTGCAGCATTCCCCCAGTTCAATATCCAAGCCCCAGGTCTCAAAGTCCTCACCTTCTCCTCTCTGGATGAATAGTCCAGTGATAACATCTCTCAGTCATTGCTTTACCATATAATATTATTTGCAAACGGAGGTAATTTCAATTCCTCACAGAGTTCGTCACTCACAAAGCTCATTTTGCAAAATGTTGTTCTTAACCCTTTTCTAAATGGGAATATAGGATGGATCTATGGAGCAAAATCTGGGTTAACGTTAACTCTGATTTCTCTCCACAGATGCTGCCAGACCTGCTGAGCTTTTCCAGCAATTTTTGTTTTTTTTCTGATTTCCAACATCCGCAGTTCTTTCAGTTTTTATTTAGTATAGGATGTATTATTACTTCTATTTTATGTCAGAGCTCACTACAGTCCACATTTCTTATCTAGCATGCTTCCAAGGTGACTCGCTCCTTGGTTCAATTGACTGCCCTGTCTTTCCTTGTGCAGGGTCTGTCCATCCCTCGGGAACTGTGACCCAGTGAGAGTCAGCAGCTGGAGGGAACTGCAGAAACAAACTGTAGTGGGGAAATGTTCATTCCTGAGGGAGTGCTACACTGTCCAAGGCATCGTCCTTGAGATGCAACATTGAACTGAGGCCCATCTACCCAAGCAGATAGATGTCATCACTCTTTGGAAAATGAGCAGGGAGGTTCATCCTGGTGTCCTGGAACCTTCTATCAACACAGCTAAAAAAAAACACACTGGGGAGCCGGCCGATTATGACACTGCTCTTGGTAAGAGCTTGCTGTGCAATTACATTTATTACATTAGCACAGCAATACAATCTGAAAAATATTTCAATGTTTTTACAGCACGTTGGAACATTCTGAGGGTTGGGATAGGTGGTACAGAAACTCAAAGCACAGAAGGTGGCCATTCAGCCCATTGGGCCAGTGTTGGAGATGTTTCCCACTTTTCAAAATGTATTTCTTTTATCAACCTTCGGTAACTTGCCTTCACTGCTTCAGACCTTGGAGTAAAGAAGTTGGGATGTTGTGTTGAGGTTGTACAGGATGTTGGTGAGGCCTCCTAGGGTCATACAGTCAGAGAGTTATACAGCACGGAAACAGACCATTGGGTCCAACTCATCTGTACTGACCGAATATCCTCAACTAATCGAGTCCCATTTGCCAGCACTTGGCCCATATCCCTCTAAATCCTTCCTTTTTATATACCATGTACCACGTGCCTTTTAAATGTTGTAATTGTACCAGCCTCCACCATTTCCTCTGTCAGCTCATTCCATACACGCACCACCCTTTCTGTGAAAATGTTGCCCCTTAGGTCTCTTTTACATCTTTCACCCTAAACCTATGCCCTCCAGATCTGAACTCCCCGACCCTAGGAAAAAGACTTTGTCTATTTATCCTATCCATGTCCCTCATGATTTTATAAACCTCTATAAGGTCACCCCTCAGCCTCCATTGCCCCAGGGAAAACAGCCCCAGCTTATTCAGCCTCTCCCTATAGCTCAAACTTTTGCAACATCTGGCAACATCCTTGCAATTCTTTTCTGAGCCCTTACAAGTTTCACAACATCCTTCTGATAGGAAGGAGACCAGAATTGTACGCAATATTCCAAAAGTGGCCTAACCAACGCCCTGTACAGCCACAACATGACCTCCAAACTTCTGTACTCAATGGTCTGACCAATCAATGCAAGCATACCAAATGTCTTCTAGGTTTGTGTAAAGATTTGTAGCTCGGTTACAGGTTGGCGTGGTTGTGGGTATGTTTGCTGAGCTGGGAAGTTGATTTGCCGATGTTTCGTTCCCTGTCTCGGTGACACCTTCGGTGCTTTGGAGCCTCCTGTGAAGCGTTGCTGTCCTGCGCCTTCTGGAGTTTATTTGGTTCCAGTCCTGTTGCTTCTGGTTGCAGGTTCCGGTTGTTTGTTGTAGTGGTGGGTACATTGGGTCTAGGTCAATGCGTTTGTTGATGGAGTCTGCGGAAGCTTCTAGAAATTCTCTGGCTGTCCTCTGTTTAGCTTGTCCTATGATTGCTTTGTTGTCCCAGTCAAATGTGTGGTCCTTGTTATCTGTGTGTGTGGCTACTAGGGACAGCTAGATGTGGTGTTTAGTGGCTAGTAGGTTTTCGTGGATACGGATTGCGGGTTGTTTGTCCTATATAGTGTTTTTTGCAGTCTGTAAGTTATGTTAGTCTTGCACATGATGGTCTTTTGTCCTGGTGAGTTGTTGTCTGACTGTGCCTGTCAGTTTATGGGCTGTCATGAATCCCATTGGTCGAAACAGTCTGGCTGTCAGTTCCAAGATGTCTTTTATATAAGGGAATGTGGCTAGTGAGTTATGTCATGGCATGTCCTCATCAGGTGTTTGTCTGTTAGACATCTGTGGATGAAATTGCGGGGAGGTCCGTTCTTGGCAAAGATTCTGTAGAGCTGTTCTTCTTCTTCCCCTCGTAGGTCAGGAGTGCTGAGGTGTGTTGTTGCCCTTTTGAACAGGGTCCTAATGCAGCTTCTCTTGTGTGTGTTTGGGTAGCTGCTGTTGTAGTTCAGGACCTGGTCAGTGTGTATAGCTTTCCTGTCCACTTCTGTGGCGCATTCACTGTTCTGTGTTCTTCCCACCATCACATCCAGGAATGGGAAATGATAGTTGGTTTCCTTCTCTCTCATAAACCTGATCCCTGTGTGTATGGTGTTGATAATCAGGTGTGTGTTCTTAATTCCTGTTCTCTTAAGAATCACAAAAGAGATACATGTCGTCCATGTATCTGATCCAGAGTTTGCGTTGGATTTGTGGGAGGGCTGTTTGTTCCAGTCTTTGCATCACTGCTTCTGCTGAGTCCAGAGATGGGTTAGCCCATAGGTGTTCCATTGATCTGTTCATATATTTGGTTGTTAAATGTGAAGTGTGTCATCAAGCACAGGCCTAGTAGTTTGAGTATGCCGTCCTTGTTGATGTTTTGTGTTGTCTGTTCTGTTTGTCCAGGAAGTTGACTATTGTCTCCTTGGCTAAATGCCTTCATCACTATCCTATTTACCTGCGACTCCACTTTTAAGGAACAATGAACCTGCATTCCAAGGTCTCTTTGTTCAGCAACACTCCCCAGGACTTGACCATTTAGTGTAGAAGTCCTGCCCTGATTTGTCTTTCCAAAATGCAGCACTTCACATTTATCTAAATTAAACTCCATCTGCCACTCCTCGGCCCATTGGGAGTACTGAGTGCAGTTCAGGTCTCCCTGTAAGAGGAAGGATATTATTAAGCTGGAGAGGGTTCAGAGGAGATTTACCAGGATGTTGCTGGGAATGACAGGTTTGAGTTGTAAAGAGAGGCTGGATCTGCTGGGACTCTTTTCACTGGAGAGTAGGGGATTGAGGAGGGGAGGCCTTGTTGAGGTTTAAAAAATAATGAGGGGTGTAGATAAGATGAACAGCAGGTGGGGGTGGGGGATTTCTAGACTAGGGGGCACATTTTTAAGGTGAAACCTGAAAGATTCAAAAAATTCATGGGGGGTAATATTTTTACATCGAGGGTGGTTCCTGTTGAGGTTTGAACTTCCAACGGAAGCGATGGATGTGGACAGAGTTACAATGCTTAAAAAACAATGAGATAAGTACATGACTAAGAAATGTTCGGAGGGGTCCAAGCATAGGCAGGTGGGACTAGTTTAGTTTGGGATTATGGTCAGCATGGACTGGTTGGACTGAAGGGTCTGTTTCTGTGCTGTATGACTCTATAAGTTAAACTTTTGAATTAACTACACTTCTAACAGTACTCCATTCACTTTGGATTGTCACGAAGGCTTTGCATAAGTAAAAGCTATTTCTTCTTTATGCTCTAAAATAGCTGTGCAAGCAAAATCTAAAGGTGCAGGACTTTATGAAGCACATAGGAAAGGGCCCTGTCATTTTCATACTCTCTGTCAGCCAAGAGCGAGAGAACAGGAGAGAGACTAAACTCAGCCGAGCAAGACAGGACTGGCATGAAGGCCGTGTCTCTTTAATGACTGTTAAAGGTCAGTTTTAAAATGAGCCCTCAGTGTTTCAGTCCAGTGCTCAGGAACAGAAGTTCATTGCATAAAACAGAGAGGTTTTTTTTTAATAAAGAGGGAGATTGGAAGATCTCACAGAAGAAAATGACCTTTCTGCCGGAGAAACTGTCGAAGACATTCACGAGTTTAAATTCAATGTGCCACCTGTAAATTAGATGAAATATAACATATAACTTAGAAAACAGGGGCAGGAGGAGGCCATTCAGCCCTCTGGGGTTGCCCCGCCATTCAACATGATCACAGTGGATCACCAACTCACCACCTTGTTCCCACTTTCTCCCCATATCCTTCTATCTCTTTATTACTACGATCTGGCAGCATAGTGTCACAATGGTTAGTACTACTATCTCACGCTGCCAGGGATCTGGGTTTGATTCCAGCCTTGGACAACTGTCTGTGTGGAGTTTGCACATTCTCCCTGCACATTACTCCCACAGTCCAATGATGTGCCAATGGTTTGGCCATGCTAAATTGCCCTGTGGTGTCCAGGGACTATTAGGTTAGCCACAATAAATGTGGGTACAGGGTGTGGGTGGGATGCTGTTTGGAGAATTGACATGGGCCAAATAGCCTCCTTCTGCACTGCAGGGTTTCTAAGAACTACACCTAACTCCTTCTTGAAAATACTCAATGTTGTATCCTCACTGCTTTCTGTGGCAGAGAATTCTACAGGTCCACTACTCTCTGAGTGAAAAAAATTATCTTCATCTCCATCCTAAAAGGTCTTCCCCATATCCTTAGACTGTGACCCCTGATTCCAAGGCTTCCTTGTCATTGGCACATTCACCCTGTCGAATGCTGCTAGAGTTTTAATAGGAGAATGGAAAGGTAAGACTCTGGGAATCAAAATTAGTTCAGCATCAAATGAAGGGACACTTTTTCTGTCAAGGGGCTTGAATATGACGTTACGAATGAGTATAATACTTCACTCAATGTTACCGAACCACAAGAGGATTTGTATCAGTTAACTATGTTCTGTGTGTTCTTTAAGGTAAAGGAGAAAGTTGTCGATGATACCCAATGCCAGTTTCACACGATAAAAACCAAAAGAATTAGGAGCAGGAGGAGGCCATTCATCCCTCTGAGCCTACTCTGCTATTCCAGAAAAGAAGACCAATTGGATTATGGCCTTCCATTGAATCAAAGTAAATACAATGTTGTATAGAATGTACAGCACAGATGAGGCCATTCAGCCTGCTGGTATTTCTTCTCCAAACCAGCCTCCTCGCCCCCTCCCCCACTTCTTCAGCTCACTCTAGCTAGGGGAGGCAATAGCCTAGTGGTATTATCACTAGACTGTTAATTCAGGGACCCCGGTTCAAATCCTACCATGGTCTATGATAGAACTTGAATTCAATAAATATTTGAAATTATTAATCTAATGGTGACTGTGAGTCAATTGTCAGGAAAAACCCATCTGGTTCACTAATTTCTTCAGCCGGAGAGTGGTGAATCTATAGAATTCACTGCCACAGAAGGCCAGGTCATTGAGTATATTTAAGACAGAGAGAGCTAGGTTCTTGAGGATCAAGGGATACAGGGAGAATGGGGTTGAGAAACATATCAGCCATGTTTGAATGGTGGAGCAGGCTCAATGGCCTAATTTCGTATGGTCTAATGCCCTTTAGGGAAGGAAACTGCCATCCTTACCTGGTCTGGCCTACATGTGACTCCAGACCCACAGCAATGTGGTTGACTCTTAACTGCCCTCTGGGCAATTAGGGATGAGTAATAAATGCTGGTCTAGCCAGCGACAACCTCATCCCGTGAATGAATAAAAAGGAACAATCTTCTGTTTCTCTGCCAGCCCGCCCGCTCCCCACCATATAGCTTCCCCTTAAATGTATCTGTTATTCATAAAATGAATTAGAGAATCCCTACAGTGTAGAAACAGGCCCTTCAGCGAAACAAGCCCACACTGACCCTCTGAAGAGTATTCCACCTAGACCCATTCCCCCTACCCTACGTTTACCCCTGACTAGTGCACCTAACCCACACATCTGTGAATTCTATGGAGCAATTTAACATGGACAATTCACCTAACCTGCATATCTTTGGATTGTGGGAGGAAACTGGAGCACCCAAAGGAAACCCACGCAGACACTGGAAGAATGTGCAAACTCCACGCAGACAGTCGTCTGAGGCTGGGATCAAACCCAGGTCCCTGGCGCAGTGAGGCAGCCATACTAACCACTGAACCACGGTACTGCCTCTGCCTTAACTACTCCCTGTGATAGTGAATCTGCATTCCATCCACTCTCTGGTTAAAACAATTCCTCCCCAGTTCCCTTCTGGATTTATTAGGGATCGTCTTATATTTATTGCCATGGGTGTTTTTTGGTCATTGCCACGAATATAAATCAAAACTCCCTGAACTCTGTCTCACTGACGCAACTTAACCCCAGCAACAGTTCATGTGTCATCTTTCTGCCACCTACATTTATCATCCTGTCTGAATGAAATTGCCAATTCAAACAAATCTAACAAAGAAAAAGAGGGAAATGGGAAAAGCTTTCAGGCAGGTCTGGTGGTATCTGCAAAGAAACAGAGTTAACCTTTCGGGACTGACTATTTGTCAGAATTAAATTTGGATGAGGCCTTCAAAGGACAGCTGTAGAATAGCATGGGAGAGAATCACAAGCAGGACAGAGCATGTGGGAAGGCTTTACTTCCCTGACAAAGGACATTTTATAACTATCTGGCAGCTTCAAGGACACTGCTACCCTGCACTCAAACCCAACAACTTAATGCTGGCCTTTAACTTGTGCTGCTGAAGTTTCCCTGTCCCATTAGGAAGTGGGAGCAGGTATTGTCAAACACTGCATCAGGTTAACTGTCCAATTGCATTCCACTTTGCAGTGATTTTGTTGGAGGCCATTTTCCTCATTAGTTCAGTGACGTAAATAACAGCCAGTACCATAACTAGTCCAGTAATATAACTCGCCCAGTACCATTCCTGATTGAGGGAGTATGCCCGAAACGCCAACTCTCCTGCTCCTCGGATGCTGCCTGACCTGCTGTGCTTTTCCAGTGCCACACTTTTTGACTCTGGTCTCCAGCATCTGCAGTCCTCACTTTCTCCCAGTACCAAAACTAGCTTAACACCATAACTAGTCCAACAAAATAACTAGTTCAGTACCTCACCTGGCTTAGAAACATAACTAGCCTAGTAACATAATAAGTTCACGACCACAACTAGCTTAGTGCCATAACTACCCCAATAACATACTTGTCCAGTACACAACTGGCTTATAAAATAAATTTCACCTTAATAACATAACTCACCTAGTAATATACAGTAATGAGTTCAGTACCTTGACTAGCTTCATATCATAACCCACATACTCGTATATTAGCCCAGTACCACTACTAGTTTAGCATAACTAGTCCAATAATATAACTAGGTAAAAACAATGACTGCAGATGCTGGAAACCAGATACTGGATTAGTGGTGCTGGAAGAGCACAGCAGTTCAGGCAGCATCCGAGGAGCAGCGAAATCGATGTTTCGGGCAATAGCCCTTCATCAGGAATAAAGGCAGAGAGCCTGAAGCATGGAGAGATAAGCTAGAGGAGGGTGGGGGTGGGGAGAAAGTAGCATAGAGTACAATAGGTGAGTGGGGGAGGGGATGAAGGTGATAGGGAGGAGTGTGGAGTGTATAGGTAGGAAGGGAGATAGGCAGGGAGGACAAGTCATGGGGACAGTGCTGAGCTCGAAGTTTGGAACTAGGGTGAGGTAGGGGAAGGGGAAATGAGGAAACTGTTGAAGTCCACATTGATGCCCGTGGGAGCACGAGGTGGCACCAATGCAGTCATCAATGTAGCGGAGGAAGAGATGGGGAGTGGTGCCGGTGTAATTACGGCAGATCAACTGTTCTACATAGCCAACAAAGAGACAGGCATAGCTGGGGCCCATACGTGTGCCCATGGCTACGCCTTTGGTCTGGAGGAAGTGGGAAGATTCGAAGGACCGTGACATTGAGCAATTCTTCCATCACCTCCGCCTCCGAGCTTACTTTCACAATCAGGACTCCTGCCCACCTTCCAAAGACCCCTTCGCCCACATCCAACACACTGCATCCACTTGGACACCTATTACCTGCCCTCGACCTCTTCATTTCCAACTGCCGCCGGGACATTAACCGCCTCAACCTGTCTACCCCTCTCCCCCACTCCAACCTCTCACCCTCACAACACACAGCCCTCCAATCCCTCTGCTCCAATCCTGACCTCACCATCAAGCCAGCAGATAAAGGGGGTGCAGTGGTAGTCTGGCGCACTGACCTCTAGACCACTGAAGCCAGACGCCAACTTGAGGACATCTCTTCCTACTGCCCCCTCAACCATGACCCCAACCCCCATCACCAAACCATCATCTCCCAGACCATTCAGAACGTCATCACCTCAGGAGATCTCCCACCCACAGCTTCCAACTTCATAGTCCGGGAACCCCGCACTGCCCGGTCCTACTTCCTTCCCAAGATCAACAAGCCTGACCACCCTGGCCGACCCATTGTCTCAGCATATCCAATCCCTCTACACCTCCATCCGCCATGACCAGGGCCTCCAAACCCTCCATTTTTTTCCTCTCCCGACGTCCCCAACAGTACCCTTCCACCGACACTCTCACTCGTTTGGCCGAACTGGTCCTCACCCTTAACAATTTCTCCTTTCAATCCTCCCACTTCCTCCAGACCAAAGGGGTAGCCATGGGCACACGTATGGGCCCCAGCTATGCCTGTGTCTTTGTTGGCTACATAGAGCAGTTGATCTTCCGTAATTACACCAGCACCACTCCCCACCTCTTCCTCCGCTACATTGATGACTGCATTGGCGCCACCTCATGCTCCCGCGAGGAGGTTGAGCAATTCATCAACTTCACCAACACATTCCACCCTGACCTTAAATTTACCTGGACCATCTCTGACACCTCCCTCCCCTTCCTGGACCTCTACATCTCCATTAATGACGACCGACTTGACACTGACATTTTTTACAAACCCACCGACTCCCACAGCTACCTGGATTACACCTCTTCCCACCCTACCTCTTGCAAAAATGCCATCCTGTATTCCCAATTACCTCCACCATATGCCTCCACTATATCTGCTCCCAGGAGGACCAGTTCCACCGCAGAACACACCAGATGGCCTCCTCCTTTAGAGACTGCAATTTCCCTTCCCACATGGTTAAAGATGCCCTCTAACGCATCTCGTCCACATCCTGCACCTCTGCCCTCAGACCCCACCCCTCCAACTGTAACAAGGACAGAACGCCCCTGGTGCTCACCTTCCACCCTACCAACCTTCGCATAAACCAAATCATCCGCCGACATTTCCGCCACCTCCAAAAAGACCCCACCACCAGGGATATATTTCCCTCCCCACCCCTTTCCACCTTCCGCAAAGACCGTTCCCTCTGTGACT
Source organism: Chiloscyllium punctatum (assembly GCF_047496795.1). Lineage (NCBI taxonomy): Eukaryota > Metazoa > Chordata > Chondrichthyes > Orectolobiformes > Hemiscylliidae > Chiloscyllium > Chiloscyllium punctatum. Next base: position 10,825,156 of record NC_092776.1, on the reverse strand, counting down.
ACCTGGTCAGGTCTACACCCCCCTACGACCCACCCTCCCATTCTGGCACTTTCCCCTGCCACCGCAGGAACTGTAAAACCTGTGCCCACACCTCCTCCCTCACCTCCATCCAAGGCCTTAAAGGAGCCTTCCACATCCATCAACGTTTTACCTGCACATCCACCAATATCATTTATTGTATCCGTTACTCCCGATGCGGTATCCTCGACATTGGAGAGACTGGGCGCCTCCTAGCAGAGCGCTTTAGGGAACATCTCCGGGACACCCGCACCAATCAACCAAACCGCCCCGTGGCCCAACATTTCAACTCCCCCTCCCACTCTGCCGAGGAATGGAGGCCCTGGGCCTCCTTCACCGCCGCTCCCTCACTACCAGACGCCTGGAGGAAGAACGCCTCATCTTCCGCCTCGGAACACTTCAACCCCAGGGCATCAATGTGGACTTCAACAGTTTCTTCATTTCCCCTTCCCCCACCTCACCCAAATTCCAAACTTCGAGCTCAGCACTGTCCCCATGACTTGTCCTACCTGCCTATCTTCTTTTCCACCTATCCACTCCACCCTCCTCCCTGACCTATCACCTTCATCCCCTCCCCCACTCACTTATTGTACTCTATGCTACTTTCTCCCCACCCCCACCCTCCTCTCACTTGTCTCTCCACCCTCAGGCTCTCTGCCTTTATTCCTGATGAAGGGCTTTTGCCCGAAACATCGATTTTACCTGCTCCTCGGATGCTGCCTGAACTGCCGTGCTCTTCCAACACCACTAATTCAATAATATAACTAGCCCAGTACCACAATTAGTTCAAGGTTATAAGTACTAAGCACAATCACTAGGCCAATATCATATTTAATTCAGTATCACAAATAGCCTACGTCCATAACTAGCTACGTACAGTTATTAGCCATAGGTTATGACTAGCCCAGTACCTTTGCCTCAGCTGCTTTGTACATCTGAATAAATCTTCTTATCATTTCTCACTCCCAGTATATTGTCTCTTGCAGTTTATCCCATCTCTCTCCCTCCCCTTTCACAGACTTCTCTGCTCATCTTCTCACTTTACTCCCTCTGGCACCTGCCTTTTTGTTTCATGTAACCCTTTAATGTAATCTGTAGGACTCTTCACCCATGATATGCATCACATCTAACTCTGAAGCCTCACTTGTAATACCTGGGTCATCTGGGAGCGGTCCCCACTCTGTGCTCGGTTGACTGATCCACACCACCTTGTCCTGGCTGTAGAAAGGCCATTCAAGACCCTCTCAACTAAATAGAATCCCTACATTGTGGAAGCAGCCATTCAACCCATCCAATCCAAACCAACCCTCCAAAGAGCATCCCAACTAGATCCATCCCATCCCTTAACCTAGCATTTCCCATGGCTATTCCACCTAGCCTGCACATCCCTGGACACTATGGGCAATTTATTCTGGCCAGTCCATCTAATCCGCATATCTGTGGAGTGTGGGAGGAAACGGGAGCAAACCCACACAAACACAAGGAGAATGTGCAAACTCCACTCAATTGCCCGAGAGTGGGATTAAACCTGGGTCCCTGGCACTGTGAGGCAGCAGTGCTAACTACTGAGTCACTGTGTCACCCCAGGGTTCATTAAATCTACACCCGTTGCATTTGATACAACCCAACAGCACATATTGGGTGAGGCATTTGCTAAATGCAGAATGTAAGAAGCATTAACTAATTGGGGAACTCATCCCATTCTTGGCTACATGCGATGGTGATTAACTGCAGATTTCTAATTAGGCAAATTATTCATAGGCCAGAGAGCCAAGTGAGTCATCTGGGAAGCTGTCAATCAAAAATAAAATTAATACGTATCTATTTTGATTATGCTCAAGTTGAGACAGTACCTGGGGACAACCAGATGAGATCTGTCAGTGCCAACGCATTCGTTTTCCCACAAACACATCTTCTTGTGATTCAAGGTCTGAACTTTGCACAAGCAACTGCTGTTTTGTAATTCATCTTGAGTGACAAGCGATCAAGTTCAGGACAAGCAGTGAGGATGACACATGCATAATCTCCAGAGAAGTGCTTATCATTAGAGATAGAGGGAGGCAGAGACAGCTATGAAGCACAGAAGTCTACATGAATGTTTTTCTTTTCCAGTTCATCCTTGCACACACTCCAAGTGTCTGGTAAGGCTACAATTTATTGCCCATCCCTAATTCCCCTTGGACTATGGTTCTCTCAAGTCATTCTAGATGGTAGTTAAGAGTCAACCACATTGCTGTTGGTCTGGAGTCACTTGTAGGCCAGACCAGGTAAGGATAACACATACTCTTCTCTAAAGAACAGTAATGAACCAAATAGGTTTTTAATAGCAATTCATTCAATGATTCAGCCTCAGCTATTTTCTGTGGCAGAGAATTCAACAGGCTTCCCACTTTCTGGGTGAAGACATCTCTCCTCATCTCAGTCCTAAATGGTCCAGCCTGTATCCTTCAGCTGTGACCCCCAGTTCTGGACTCCCCGGTCACCGCGAACATCCTTCCTGCATTGACCCTGTTTTAGAATGTTACAGGTTTCTATGAGGGCCTCCTTCCTAAAATAATTGTCATGGCTGGTACTTGAGGCTAACTTAGCTTCCAGATATATCAACTGGATTTAACACCCAAGTGGGGTTTGAACCCACATTCCACAGTGTTAGCCTGTGACTCTGCATTAATAGCCTAGTGACATTACGTTAGCACCTCCACCTCAAAATAATCCACTTGCACCCCCCACCCCAGTGTGCTCGCTGAAAACTCTGTTGGAACCCCCATCACCATAGATGTTGCTCAAAGTGGGCTTCACCATTGTCATTGGTGCAAAGAAACACCTAGCCAACCTCAGGATGACCTTTGACCTTTGTAGCCTAGCCTTCTAATTATAAACTAACAAGTTTTTATGGCATGGTTTTGTATTGACTTGTACACCTTCTGTATATGGACTCTAATACTCTTTGGATCACCACGTTTTCCTGATGTATAAAATGCACGGATCTGTTCTCCTTTGGTCCATTATTACACATTTAATTGCACTGAAACCCCTCAGTGTTTGTTTGGATCACTCACTCAATCTATCAATATCTCTTTGTAGTTTTGTGGCCCCATCTCTGATACCTCATTGTTTTGTCAGCCTTACACGTTAATGAACGTCGATGTTTGGCTCGCTATTATGTTAGCTGACTCGTCGATAAGTATGGGGAAGAACTGAGGCCCTAGCAATGAGATATTGTTGGTGGTTACCACATGGTTTGATTCTCATTATCCTTACTCTGTCTTTTACTACCTAAGGGGCAACATTTTCATGCCAAGGTTAGTACGTGTCTGGAATGAGCTGCCAGAGGAAGTGGTGGAGGCTGGTACAATTGGAATATTTAAAAGGTATTTGGATGGGTATATGAATAGGAAGGGTTTGGAGCGATATGGGCCAGGTGCTGGCAGGTGGGACTAGATTGAGTTGGGATATCTGGACGGGTTGGACCGAAGGGTGTGTTTCTGTGCTGTACATCTCAATGGTTCTAATTGCAAAGACTGCTCCATAATCTGTCTCCAATTCGATTACTTTTTAAATGATATCTGATTGAAGGAGTGAATTAAAAACAATGTTTGAAGTGAGGTGACATAGGAAATGCAGTTGCCAACTTGTGCCTAACCGCGATCAGGCTTTGGTATTGCTTCGTGGAGTGGGATGGATCTCTGTTACATTTCTCTGAGTGAGGAGGCAGTTTGACATTTCTTCGGAAAGATCACACCTCCTACAGTATAGCGTTCCCTCCATATCGGCTTATTTTTGGAAAAATTGGGAGTGGGATTTGAACTCACAGCTTTTCCAAACAGACGTGAGAGTGTTCACCCGGCAGCCACAGCAGTGGATGGAGCACATCTAGAGCTACCTTGCCTGTGATCAGTTATTTCAGTACCGACTGGGGGTCAACCCTAGTGCAATCCTCGTCTGTGGTAACATTCTGACAGAGCTCCCCTGAGCTCAGACTGTGCTAAGGAGTCAAATGTTACAAAGAGGTAGATTTTGCACTTGAAATAGACACACAAATCTAAGGGGAAATGAACTAAAAATGTATTTTACTTGTTAAAAAAACAGCCTCATATATCATGGTCGCCCCAGAGAAGTGTATAGACCTGTGGTCTGAAATAAAACAATTCTTTGGAAAAGATAGCTTTATATCATCTCAAGAAAAAGCACCCGCAGGAAAGGCAAGCTAGGGAGTTGTTGGCAAAGGGTTTTAGTCACAAACAAAAGAAAAAGTTCATATCCTATAACCCAATATCCAGAGTAATTGGGGTAACATGGATCTGCCAATTGCTTCAGGGTGTGAAGAAGATTGAGGCCATGCCGATAGGATATTGGAAATTAAATGCCTGACTAAAGTTATATAAGTGGCACAGAGCAAACACATAAACAAGGAGTAAGAGTAGACCATTCAACTCCTCAACCAAGTTCCGCAGTACAATTTGTTCTGATATAACGTGATAGTCGTGTTCCCATGCAATCCCACGCTGTGAGAAAATCGTGTAATAGCCACACCATTTAAGCCAATGAGACCGGAATCGCAGCATGGCCAGCTCAGGTAAGGAAAGTTCACGCTCGACAAATAATGGTCTAAACTCTTCAATCGTCTTCTAGTCAATTTGCATTGAAGAAACGCACATTATAGCAGAACCGACTGCAATTGTAACGTTCAATCCACATTCTCATCAATCCTGCCTTTGTCACCCACTGAATAAAAATCTCAGTCCATTTCCTCGTTATCCTTGCAATTTGTATCTCACAATCTCAGCATCGACATAAAGGGGTAACCTGGTGAGTTGACAAGCAGTCTTTGATTCCACCCTCGCATCTTCGATTTGAAAAAGCCCACACATTTCCGCATCTTTGGAGTTTAATGTCAAAGAGTCCAGACTCAGACAGTTTAACATTAAAAATAATAATAGGAAACAGACTCAGTCTTTTTGAATTCTATTCAGAGACTTTGCTTATAACTGCTTTTTTTCTTTTATCATTTTGAACTTACCTCATTTATAATCTGTAGGTATGTTGCATTAGCATTTGTTCTCATGTCTAGCAATGAATAAACTTTTGTTAATTCAAGAAAGTCTGATTAAATTGGCTCCTTTTTAAAGCATAAGTTAATTTAGTCTGGGAGACAGGTATCCAAAAGAAAAGGGAATCTTTTTTAAATTAGCCTGGTTGCAACCAGGGAGAGAATGATTAAAGAGGAGGAACTAGTTTCATTGCTCATCACCGGGAACTCAACAGCTTGGGATCTCCTGTCTTAGGCCATAGTGAATGGGAGAACCTCAGCTAAGGTGTAAGAGTACCATTTATTAACAGTTGTGTCTACTTGGCCTTCCATCTTCAGTGATCTATGTACGTATACAGGTTAAAATTAACCAGGAGGAAGGGAGCACTGCAGATGCTGGAGATCAAAGTCGAGAGTGTGGTGCTGGAAAAGCACAGCAGGTCAGGAGCAGGAGAATCGACGTTGTGGGCAAATTCCTGATGAAGGGCTTTTGCCCAAAACGTGGATTCCCCTTCTCCTCAGATGCTGCCTGACCTGCTGTGCTTTTCCAGCACCACACTCTCGACTCTGTACATAGACACCCTGGTCTCTCTGCTTCTTTACAGTTTTTTTGACATTGTCTCTTCACGTTTTTCAACCTGAAGCGTATCACCTCACACTAATTTTCATGGTTCACCAATCTGCCCATTCCACTAATTTGGCAATGCCTTTTCGAAATTTGACATTGTCTTCCTTTACATTTTCCAGTTTTACAATTCTTCCAATTTTAGTGTCAGCTACAAAACTTTAAATTTTTCCCCTGCACCCCCAAGATCTTAATTATTTACCTATGTCAGGAAGCCAAGCCCCAGGGAACTCCATACAATCAGAGGGATCTACAGCACAGTACAGTAAAATATTTCGACCTATCAAGTCAGCTCTGGTCAAAAACAACCATCTAACATTCCAATCCCATTTTCCAGCACATGGCCCATAGCCTTTCAGGCCTTGGCATCACTAGTGCACATTTAAATATTTCCTAAATATGAGAGTTTTTTTAGCGAGTTTTGAGAAGGTTTGTAACTCAGGTTGAGGTTCTGGATGTAGATTTGCTCACTGAGCTGGAAGGTTTCGTCACCATACTAGGTAACATCAACAGTGAGCCTCCAGATGACGCACTGGTGGTATGGCCCGCTTTCGATTTATGTGTTTAGGTTTCCTTAGATTGGTAATGGCATTTCCCATGGTGACGTCATTGCCTGCAGTGATGTCATTTCCTGTAATCTTTCTCAGAGGGTGATAAATGGGATCCAAACCGATGTGTTTGTTGATAGAGTTCTGGTTGGAAAGCCATGCTTCTAAGAAATCTCGTGCGGTCTTTGTTTGTGAGAGTTTGTACCTCTATCACCCTTACAGGCAGTGAACTCCAGATTCCCACCACCTTCTGGGTAAAGAAATGTTTCCTCGCATCTCCCTCTAATCCTCCTGTCCTTACCTTAAAGTTATGCCCCTGGTCATTGATAGCTCCACCCAGGGGAAAGATTTCTATCTGTCTATCCTATCTATGCCCTCCATAATTTTATACACCTCAATAATGTCTCCTCTGCTCCAAGGGAAACAATGTCACTCTATCCAATCACCATTCATAGCTAAAACTCTCCAGGCCAACTGACATCCTGGTAAATCTCCCTCTGCACCTTCTTTCATGCTATCACACCCCTCCTATAATGTGGATTCCAGAACTGCACACATTTTGTTGCTGACCAGCAGCAACAAAATGTCCTCCAGACCAAACCGTGAACCATTTCTCCCTGTTTCCTTTCACTCAGCCAATCTGATATCCATTTTCTTTCTGTTCGTTTTCTTCCATGATCCATCGCTTTCCTTACGTGTCTGTTGTGTGACACTGTATCAATACATTCCATCAACTATCCTATTGATCCACTCTGTTACTCCTCCAAAAAAACCTCCAACAAGTTAGTTAGACATGACTTTCCCTTTACAAATCCATTTAATCAAAGGCAACTCTTTGGAATCAATCCATAATGATATCGGAATGTTTGTTTCTAGACAGTTCCCCACAGCCAAGGTTAAACTGGCTGGTCTGTGACTGCTGGGCTGATCTTTTATCATATTTTTGAACAAAGGCATAATGTTTGCAATTCTTCAGTCCTCTTGCACCACTCCCAAATTTATGAAAGTTTGAAAGATAATTGTCAATATCCCTGCAAGTTCCACTCTCACTTCCTTCAATATCCTTTGATGTATCACATCAAGAGATATTGAGGTTTATTATATCACAAAGGATATACATAATTGTGCAGTGGCTCTGGCCTCTATGATTATGAAATGCTTCAAGAGGTTAGTCATGGCTCATATCAACTCCAGCCTACCCAATTGCCTTGATCCTTTGCATTTTGCCCACAGTCCAACAAAGTCGTAGCAAATGCCATCTCCCTGGCCCGAAACTCATTCTCAGAACATCTGGATACTAAGGATACCTATATCAGATTCCTACTTATTGACTACAGTTCTGTCTTCAACACTATAATTCCAAATAAATTCATCTCCAAACACCAAGACCTAATGGGGCAGCACAGTGGGAACCAGGTTCAATTCCAGCCTGGGGTGACTGTCTGTGTGGAGTTTGCACATTCTCCCCGTGTCTGCGTGGGTTTCCTCCGGGTTTTCCGGTTTCCTCCCACCTTCCAAAGATGTGCAGGTCAGGTGAATTGGCCATGCTAAATTGCCCATAGTGTATTAGTCAGGGGTAAATATAGGGTAGGGGAATAGGTCTGGGCGGGTTACTCTTCGGAGGGTTGGTGTGGACTTGTTGGACCAAAGTTTCCATAGGGAAATCTAATTTAATCTAAGCTTTAAAAAAAAGTCTCAGCTCATCCCTCTGTAACTGAATCCTTGACGTTTTGATCCATTGATTGCAATCAGTAAGAAGAGGCACCAACAACTCCTCTACCATAATCCTCAACACTAGAGTCCCACAAGGCTGTGTATACAGCTCCCTATGATACTCCTTGTGCACTCATGACTGTATGGCCAAATTCCACCCCAATTCCATTTACAAGTTTGCTGGCAACACCATCGTTTGGGTCAGATCTCAAACAACGACAAGACATTACACAGGAAAGAGTTTAAGAGCTTAGCGGCATGGTGTAAAGACAACAATCCCTCCATCGAGGTCAGCAAAATGAAGGAGCTGGTCATGGGCTTCCGGAAGTGGAGTGGAGTGTACGCTCCTGTCTGCATCAATGGAGCTGAGGTGGAAATGGTTGAAGAGCGTGAAGTTCCTGGGGGTGATGATGACCAACAATCTGTCCTGGTCCAACTACATCGTGGAAATGGTCAACAAAGCACAATGCCTCTGCTTCCTCAGGAGGCTAAGTAAATTCAGCAAATCCACAAGGACTCTTACCATTTTTTATAGATGCACCATAGAAAGAATCCTGTCTGAATGCATCACAGCTTGAGACGGCAACTACTGTACTCAAGAAACTACAGAGTCGTATTTACAGCCCAGTCCATCACACAGACCAGCCTTCCATCCATTGACTCCATCTATACTTCCCGCTGCCTTGGGAAAGCAATCAACATCATCAAAAACCCCTCCCACTCCAGTAATACTCTCTTCCATTCTCTACTATCAGGCAGAAGATATAAAAGTTTGAATATATGTACAAATAGATTCAGGAACAGCTTCTTCTCCACAGTTATCACATTTTTGAACAGACCTCTCAAATACTAATTCTGATCTCTCTCTCTGCACCTTCTCTGCAGTTGTATGACTGTATTCTGCCCTCTGTTTTGCTACCCTGATGGACTTTGTATGGTGTGGTCTGCCTGTGTAGCATACAAAACAACACTTTTCAATGTATCTGGGTACATGTGACAACAATAAAGTAGTCAACTCCATCACACTATTATAAATCGTGCTTCTTTAATCTCCTAATCCTGGCGCTGTATTGTAAGTCACACTCATTTAACCACCTAAGCTTGGCACTGTATTGAAAACCACACTCAAATGCTAAGTCATATTATGTTGGTTGGTTTTATATGCTCTTAAAACCAAGGGTCCAGCTGAGGTATTTAATGAGGAACTGAATTAAGCTGCTTCTTAATTAAGCCCTACCACTTCTCCACAGGAGGCCTTGTTAAGACTGGGAACTATAGAACTTAAAAACTATTGATGTCAGTTAAATGCCAACTACAAACCACAAACACAGTTAGATTTGTACAAAATAAAGATTTGGACTTCCTTACCCACCAACTGCAGGCACTCAGTCTTAGTGCATGAAGCTAGGGAGGTCCCAGTGTTTGCAAGGCATAGACCTGATAAATGGTGAGAGGTTCTGCTAAATGTTCCATCCTGGCTTCACAGTGAAGTTGTTTTACATGGGGAACACATGCATTTTCCAACATCTGGTCCATTCCATTGTGACAGGGGTTGAGGATTACACCCAGGAACGATAGAGCCATTTCTGGCCAGGTCTGGATTTAATCCTTCAGTAACACTGTTGAACAAAGCATGACAGACTGCAAAATGCCAGGGAGTGCACTATTAAGCCAGTTAAAGTCAGCTGAGAATGATTACAATGGGCATTCCTCAGCTCAGCCACTTACTGTTGCATATTCATTGTCAGCTGTTAACCGATGTGGCTGAAGAACAGTAACCCAAGCCAGTGATCTGAGGTAGAAAGTGTTTTTGTAGAGCTGTAACACAGACTAGGGCCAAGGTTATTAGTGTCAGAGGCTCTGTGTTTTCTTTTGTAGCTGAAACTAAAGCTGAAACTGCAACTGGAATTGAAGGTAAATTACTGACATTTCTAATTAAAGATTGCCTCGTGGGTTGAGCTGGGGAAACTGAGCAACAGTGGTGCTGTCTAAGCTGTGGTTCAATAGATAGCACTCTGAACTATAACAAATCATTGTTATTCAGGAGAGAATAGGGGCATGGACCTCCTGCAGATATAACAGAAATGTTAAAAAAAATCACACAGGTTATAGTCCAACAGGTTTATTTGGAAGTACAGATTTTCAGAGCGCTGCTCCTTCATCAGGTAGCTATTGGGGCTGGATCATACAACACATACTTTATAGCACAAGATCGTGGTGTCATGCAACTGTTATGATATATTGAGCAAACCTAGATTGCTGCCAAGCCTTTTATCTTTTAGAATGCGTTGCAGGTTTCAATTAATTAATATGTAAACCCCAGAACTTCTTTCAAGTCACGTTCCCGAGATATCTTACATTTCATACATATTAATGAAACAAAACCAGCAACCCATTCTAAAAGATGAAAGATTTAAGAGCAATCTAGGTTTGTTCAATATATTGTATCAGTTGCATGACACTGTGATCACATGCTATAAACTCTACCTTATGAACCTGCCGCATTAACTACCCGATGAAGGAGCAGTGCTCTGAAAGCAAGTGCTTCCAAATAAACCTGTTGGACTGTAACATGGTGTTGTGTGATTTTTTTAACTTTTGTCCGCCCCGGTCCAACACTGGCACCTCCTCATCGTGACGAACAAAGATGTAAACAATGCTATCATAGAACCACGCAATCTGTGGGAATCTGTCAATTAGGGGAAAGAAATTGGGTCTGGGGACAACCTTGAGAGTACATGGGGAGTGAATGAAGGCTGAGTGCGGAGGATCAGTCCCACTCGAGAGTCAAGCGCTTTAAACGAGAGAAGTTGCATCAACGCAGTGTTGCGAGAAAGCACTGTGCAGTTGGAAGTTCAGATGCAACAGTAAACTGAGGTCCAATCCATCTGTTCAGGTGAATGCAAATGATCCCTTGACACTTATGGGTGAGGATGAACAAGGGATTTACCCCATGGAGCTTAACCAAGTACCCATCCCTTTGTCAACCTTACAAAAACAGAGTTTACATTCTAACGAAGGGTCACTGGACTCAAGACATAAACTCTGTTTATCTGTGGATATACATGCTGCCAAACCTGCTGAGTTTCCCCACCACTTCCTGTTTGTATTTCAGGGTTCCAGCAATACTTCGTTTTCATAAAAATGGCGTATCTGGTCACTGTCACATTGTTAACCACGTTCATAATGTAAAAAAACACGGTCGGCATATGGACGTCATGCCAACGCAACCCAAGCCAAAGTTTGCGATCATTGAAATCTTTGTGGGGTCTTTGCATTTGGATTAGGATGGATCAGCCTGGCAATGGTCTCTCCACATCAACCCAACAGGACACACAAACACAAAAAAAAATGTGTAATTATAAACGTTCTGTACTGATTGTGGGGATTTTGGGGTGAGTAAGTTGCTCATTTAACAGTAGATAAAGCATTCCTTGCAATTTCCAGTACATTCTCATATTGTTCTAGTTTATGCATCATCCAGACTGATGCAAAAATATACATCTTCATAAAATTCCATTAAGTTTGATAAATTACATTCAGGAGGTCCTGCTGAACATCAGTGATCACATTAATCTCTTTGTGATGCATCAGTGGCGATGTTTACTTTTCCTGGTCAATAGTCAATTTCAAAAGCGTCAGTCTGTGACACTTCCAACTATTCTGCTCATCTCTGCAATCGCCTGGACAATATTTCCAAATACTCTATGATCAATCTCAAAGGTAAATCTCCTGTCCGAACACGTACACGCCAGAATCTCAGAGAATGAGCTAAAACGTGCTTCCCATAAGATGGCTGAACTCTATGCCTGGCTCAATTGTCCTTTGTTAAATCTGCCTTAACAGACATCAAGAGAGGTCACTGAGGCTGGTGGGAAGTGATACATTTCAGTATTAACAGCCAGGAGAGACAATGTAGAGAGTGGAGTTTAAAAGTGAATGCAAGAAGAGTGAGAAGTCTGGAAATTGAGAAAAGTGGCTGAGCGGATTCAGGAAGTGGTTCAGAGTGATTTATAAGGTCCTGGGCCCTCAGACACTGGGGGCAGGCAGAGCTCAGTGGTTATATCATTGGGCAAGTAATCCAGAGACCCAGAGTAATCCAATAATCCAGAGACCCAGGGTAATCCAGTAATCCAGAAACACAGAGTAATCAAGTAACCCAGAAACCCAGAATAATCCAGAGACACAGGGTCATCCAGAAACCCAGGGTAATCTAGTAATCCAGAGTAATACACTGACACAGGGTAATCCAGAAACCCATTGTAATCCAGATACCCAGGGTAATCCAGTAATCCAGAAACCCAGTGTAATCCAGAAACTCAGGCTAATCCAGTAATCCAGAGACCCAGAGTAACACAGCGAGACAGGGTAATTCAGTAATCCAGAAACCCAAAGTAATATATTGACACAGGGTAATCCAGAAACCCAGAGTAATCCAGAGACCCAGGGTAATCCAGAAACCCAGAGTAATCCAGAGATCCAGGGTAATCCAGAAACCCAGAGTAATCCAGAGACCCAGGGTAATCCAGAGAACCAGGATAATCCAGAGGACCAGGATCGTCCAGTAATCCAGAAATCCAGAGTAGTCCAAAGATGCGCATTTTAGGTGAATTGGTCATGCTAAATTGCCCATATGTTCAGAGATGTGCAGACTAAGTGGAAATGAAGAGGTGATCTCCCTGATGTTCCCTTTCCATCACCTTCCCACCAGATTCCAGTCAGGGGATGATTCTGCCTCTTTCATCTGGGACGGGAAGGGTTGTCAGTAATTTTCAGTGGTGCCTGATGATCGTGCCTTCCTCCATCTCCCCTAATGAAGCCACGGTCAGGCAGGCCCCTGGTCAGTCTCCCCACCCCTTCAGTTAGCAATGAATGACACCATTGAGGGCTCAATCCCATAATATTAACCCAACTGCGGACTGGCCTGTTACCATGAGGTATGTACAACACGTAAACATTTGTGACTGAGCAGAGGGTCTGATTCCTTCAATTGGCACTTAGCGTTTCAGCAAGGGACCTGGCAGTGGAAAGCAGGGTGTCATTGCTCATGGTCACTGGCTTGCTGTCCCTGGACACAGTCTTAACCCTCAGCTCACACATTAACATCACACAGGTGGAATGAGTGGAGAGTATCAAACTCCTGGGAGTGGTCGTCCACAACAAGCTTTCTTGGAGTCTTCATGTAGACACACTGGTTACAAAAGCCCAACAATGTCTCTTCTTCCTCAGGCAGCTGAGGAAATTTGGCATGATGGTGAATACCCTTGCCAACTTTTATAGGTATGCCATCGAAAGCATTCTGTCTGGGTGTATCACCACCTGGTATGGCATCTGTGCCATTCAAGATCAGAGACGGTTAGAGAGAGTGGTGAGCTCAGCCTGGACAATCACAAAGGTCAACCTCCCATCTACAGATTCCATCTACCAGGCCCACTGTCAAGAAAGGCCACCAGCATTCTCAAAGATCCATCCCACCCTGGCAATGTTTTTCTACAACCGCTACCATTGGTACAGAAGCCTGAACACAAGCACCAGCCGGTTTCGAAACAGTTTCTACCCTACTGTTGTTAGAATACTGAATGGACTCACAAACTCTTAACATTTGCCTGTACCTGTGTTTTTGTTTTTGCTGCTGTTTACCTATTATTTCCTAATCTATGCTACTTAACTCTGTGATCTGCCTGTATTGCTCACAAGACAAAGAGTCTTTGAACAAATTTAAAGCAGAGGCAGATTCCTGACAAGGAAGTGGGTGAATGGCCATCAGGGAGTAGATGGGAATGTGGAGACACCAGCTCAGCCATGGTAGAGCAGGCTCAAGGGGCGGAATGGCCTACTCTAGTCATACCCATGACCCACATTGTATTTAAATCCTTGACTTCCATTGGTGCCTTCCGGTCATCTCTGCTCATGCTGTTACTTAGCCAAAAGAGCTGTCAGCCTCTGATTGGCCAGCAGCTTTCTATAGGAGTGGGATCTCTATTCCTGGGGTCCTGACCCAGAGCAATGATCCGTGGTTGGCCTCTCAGCTGCCTGATGGGAAGACTTTTCCAAAAGGAGGCACTGTGGATCTTTCACCAGCTCCCCTGCCAGCAGGCAAGAGCCAAGTCACCTCCATAGATTCCTGCTGGGGATCCCAAAAGCTAGGAAGTTATGCTGAATCTTTACAAGACACTGACTCATTCTCCACTCAGTAACTAGCTCGGAGCACTGCATTTTAGGGTTGGACATGAAGGCTTTAGTGAAAGATGCAGAAAAACTTGACGAGTATCAATCTAGGGGTCAGAAGAGTCAGTTATGTGGATGGATTGTGGAAGGTAAGATTGATCACTTCAGATCCAAGATAGGTGAGGGGGAGTTTGGATCAAAATCAAGAGGGCAGAAAAGATACAGAGGAACTGTTCCTATTGGTGCAAGTGTCAAGGACCAGAGGGTATGGATTTGGGGTGGACAGTAAAAGAATGAGAGCGGAAATGAGGCGAAACAATTACACGCAGCAAGTGGTGAGGGCTTGAAACGTGATATCCGAGAGTGTTGTGGAGGCAGGTCAATCACAGCTTTCAAAAGGGAATTGAAGTGAGAAAGTTTGCAGGGCTGTGGGGAACAGGAGAGGGAGCTGCAGACTCCTGGGAGGGCCAGGTGGGCCAAATGACCTCATTCTATGATGTCACCAGTTTCAGAATTTTTAGCTCAACAAGAAAATATAATAACCATTGTGTAGTGATTGGGACCAGGTGGACATTATTGACTGTGAGGTTCTTGATTGGGGCTGTTAACCTGGGCCAACCAGGAGCGCCCTGGCTGACTGATATAACCAGGAGATTAGAATCCCCTCAGTTGAGGACTGACTCTGAGCTGGCTAGGCCATAGCCAGCGTACTGTCCATCAGCGAATAATGGGTGACTTGGTGACAGGACCTGGCCTGTTGCAGTTATTTCACATTGTTGCACTGAACTACATATTTCAGAAATGCTGCAGGATTACTCCTCAAAATTCTAAACACAAAAAGACACATCCGCACATCTGTTTGGGAGCTAAGGGCGTAAGGGTCTGAAAAGTTCAATATTGAGGAGTACCCTATGGTAATGCAAAATATTCTACGGGAGGCAGTCCAGATTTCAAAGGATTAAGACATACAATCCATGTCTTCCTCATAGTCTCTCCTAGCTATGTTGATCACATCAGTGTAACTTGTACCCAGATGTAATAAACTACATTTTGGATATGAACATATGAGCACACGGGCAAAGAATGAGAAGAGGCCACTCGGCTCCTCAAGCTTGGCCCACCGTTCAGCAATCTGATTTTAATCTCAACTCTACACTCCTGCATATTCTTCGATAATCTTTCATCCCCTTGGTCATCAAGAATCTATCGACCTCTGCTTTAAAAATATTGCAAGATTCTGCATCCACTGCCCTTTAAGCAAGGGAAATTCCACATCCTTCTGAGAGACAAAAAAAATCTATTTTCCAATTTTTGACTTAAATGGGTGGCCCCTAGTTCTGGATTCTTCCACAAGGGGAAACATCCTTTCACCACCCACTGGTCAAGTCCCCTCAGGGTCTAAAACAAAAGGCCATTCATGTTTGACTATTGAGTGTGCATCCTCCATCAGTGGAAACAAGCAGTCCCTGTACACCCCAATCCTACACAAGTGTTGCTGAACAAAGAGACCTTGGAGTGCAGGTTCATAGCTCCTCGAAAGGTAGGTAGGATAGTGAAGGCAGCATTTGGTATCCTCTCCTTTATTGGTCAGAGTATTGAGTACAGGAGTTGGGAGGTCATGTTGCAGCTGTACGGGACATTGGTTAGGCCACTTTTGGAATATTGCGTGCAATTCTGGTCTCCCTCCTATCGGAAGGATGTTGTGAAACTTGGAAGGGTTCACAAAAGATTTACAAGGGTGTTGCCAGGGTTGGAGGGTTTGAGCTACAGGGAGAGGCTGAAAAGGCTGGGGCTGTTTTCCCTGGAGCGTCAGAGGCTGAGGGGTGATCTTTAGAGGTTTATAAAATCATGAGGATCATGGATAGGATAAATACACAAGGTAATTTCTCTAGAGTGGGGAGTCAAGAACTAGAGGGCATAGGTTTAGGGTGAGAGGTGAAAAATCTAAAAGGGATCTAAGGGGCATGTTTTTCACACAGAGGGTGGTATGGAATGAGCTGCCAGAGGAAATGGTGGAGACTTGTACAATTGCAACATTTAAAAGGCATCTGGATGGGTACATGAATAGGAAGGGCTTAGAGGGATATGGGCCAAGTGCTGGCAAATGGGACTAGATCAGGTTAGGATATCTAGTCGGCATGGACGAGTTGTACTGAAGGGTCTATTTCTGTGCTGTATGGTTGTATGACTCTATGACACAAAGAGGATAGCAGTAGCAAACTCCCCACGGTCAGCAGTAGTGCAGACAGCACAGCGGGTAATAGTGCAAATTATACACGCAACAATATTGGCAAATTATACACACTAGGAGAAAGTGAGGATTGCAGATGCTGGAGATCAGAGCTGAAAAATGTGTTGCTGGAAAAGCGCAGCAGGTCAGGCAGCATCCAAGGAGCAGGAGAATTGACGTTTCGGGCATAAGCCCGATTCCTGAAGAAGGGCTTATGCCCGAAACATCGATTCTCCTGCTCCTTGGATGCTGCCTGACCTGCTGCGTTTTTCCAGCAACACATGTTTCAAATTATACACACAAAAATATTGGCAAAGCTTTACTACTTTCCACAAGTCACCATTCTTCATCCTCTAAATATTTCCGAGACACTGAACCAACTGTTTAATGACAGCAGACGCTCACTGTCTCCACAGCCAATGCCATCTCATCATATTCCAGTTGGGATACTGGGATCAAAGGTCAGGAATTTCAGGTCGAAATTTGTTAATACGAGCTCCTCCAACATCCTGCTGCTTACCTGCTGACCCATCCTCTGTGCTCACAGACCAGACCACACTGGCACCCGGGACAGCAACATCCCTGATTTTTACAATTCCCCTCCTTAATTTTAAATCGTTACAATGGCTCCCTCTCTCCCTATCTCTGGATCACTCACAGACTTACTAACACTGCACACTCCCCTAGAACTCTGAACTCCTCCAAGTCTGGTCTCTTTAAACCTCTAACTTTGATCGTTGCACCATCAGTGATCAGGCTCCAGCTGCCTGGGGCTCTGTGCACTGAAATTATACCCCTACCCCATCCCTCCTAACCCCGCCAAAACCTCTACCTCTCTCTATCTCTCTCTGTTTGTCTCTCACTCTGTCTATCTCTCTCTCTGTCTCGTCCTTTAAGATGCTTCTGCGAACCTTCCTCTTCGGCCAAGATTTTAATAATCTCTCCAAACATCCCCTGCTGTGGCTTTTGGTGTCCACTCCTGTGATGCTATGTGGGACATTTCATTCCATTAACGGTGCTACATCAATGTATGTTGTTGTTTTTGGCCTTCCCCTGAAACCTGAGGTATCAGGACAACTTGCAATGCCACCCCAAATAATTTCATTCAAAATTAGCAAGGCACGAAATGCAATTTGATGCCGTCCCCCTTGCCAAGTGCCCTGCACTGTCACTCTGTTTGCCTGCATGGAGCTCACGCTGACCTTTTCCCAGTGAAATCTTTCAGAAAAGTTTCACTTTGCAAGGGTCCACCTACAATACCCCCCCCCCCCTCGATTCGCCCTCAGCCTGCACCTTTAACAAGGGTGTTCTAACAATCCCCACCATGAATCTCTGCTAAATGACTCAGGCTGTGGTAAGTGAATTAAATTCCGTGGCACTCAAGTTATTAACTCAACAGGAATCAACTACATAACACTTCCTGGTGCTTGTAAGAATAATGTTCTGCTAATCAATTTTCCGACATAAAATGCCTGCAGCCTAACATGAGCTGCTTATGTTTCCCAGCTATTTATTCAGTCTGACAGGTAATTTTATATGACAGATATCAAAATGTGTCTTGAATATAATAAAGGGAAAGAATGTAACACATTAACCAAGCAATGCTAGGCACCCCTGAGGTAATGTCACATGAGCATTATTTATTTTGCTCATGTACCTCTCCTCGTTTTTAATCGTTTTATGTAACTGCAGTAGATCTCTTTCTTTGTCGCTTTTCCAATTTTCTCTTGTTCTATTTCTGCTTCTCCGAAAGTCAGTGATTGCAGGAGAATCGGAGAAGGTTTACAGTATAAGATAAGGCCACTCACCACCAGGGCTGAAAAAACACGTCATCCATCCTACTTCCACTTTTCCCTTCACTCGCTGATTGTGTCTGCACTCGCTCTTGGAATGAGCATTCGGGTTTCATGCCATTCTCCTGCTTTTCACCATGACCCTCAACCAATGCCCTCTTTAATGTCTTCATTGAGCTTGTCTCCACCATACTTTCAGGCTATCCATTCCACACCCAAATTATTCACTGACTGAAGAACCTTTTTCTCACATGCTCTTCTTTTGCAAGTTATGTTAACTTTTTTCTGAGAGGTAACAATTTCCCTAAATCTACTCCAGCCCATCCATTATGTTGAAACCTTTGATTAAATCTCCTCAGAGCTTCCTCCCCTCCTGGAAAACAATCACAACCTCTCCAAAATACCTTCATAACGCAAGTTTCTCGTCCCGGAACTATTTTCATAAACCTCTTCTGCGCTCTCTCCAATGCGTTCATATCCTTCCTAAAGTGTGGTACCCAGAACTGTATACAAAAATGTCTTTTACGAGGTCAGTATGTCCTCTTTTCTCTTGTATTCTGTGCCCCTATTGATTAAATCAAATTGAGTACAGTAGTTGGAACGTCTCGTTGCAGCTATACACGACATTGGTAAGGCTGCATTTGGAGTAATGCATACAGTTCTGGTCACCCGACTGTAGAAAGAATATTATTAAATGTGTGCAGAAAAGATTTAATAGGATGTTATGTGGACTGGAAGGTTTGAGTTAAAAGGAGACGCAGGTCTGGGACTTTTGTCCCTGCAGTGTAGGAGATTGAGGGGTGAATGTACAGAGGTCCTTCAAATCACAAGAAGCATCAATAAGGGAGCTAGCTAACGACTTATCCCCAAGGGAGGGGAGTCTAAAACTGGAGGCTATCCATTTAAGGTGAGAGGGGAGTGATACAAAATGGTCTACAGGGGCAATTCTTTCACACAGAGGGTGGTGAGTTCTGGAATGGTGTATAGTGGTGGAAGTGAGTAAAAAAAAACATGTAAAAAAAACATTTGGACAGGTACATGGATTGGATTGGGATGAAGGGGTATGGATCAAATGCAGGCAAATGGGATTAGTCTAATTGTGAAAACCAGTTGGCATGGATAAGTTGGGCCAAAAGGCCTTTTTCCATGCTGTGGACTTGTACGGCTCAATGACACTGTATGCTTTATCAACTGCTCACCCCTTAGTGACTTAAGCACCTACACATTTAATAGAACCGAAAGGACTGTGGATGCTGGAAATCAAGTTTTTACACACTCAAGTCTTTCTGCTCCTGCACACCATTTAAAAGTGAAACTCTTTCATTTATGCTGTCTCACCATGTTCCAAACATGGATCACTTTAGACGCCTGTGTACTTAAACTTCGCCTGCCACCTATCTGCCCATCTCATGATGTGTCAATGTCCTTTAGGAGCTGTACGCTGCCTTCCTCACAGTCGAGAAAGTTCCCATGGTGGCACAGTGGTTAGCACTGCTGTCTCATAGCCCCAAAGACCTGGGTTCAATTCCTGCCTCAGGCGACTGACTGTGTGGAGTTTGTACATTCTCCCTGTGTCTGTGTGGGTTTCCTCCCACAGTCCAAAGATGTGCAGGTCAGGTGAATTGGCCATGCTAAACTGCCTGTAGTGTTAGGTGTAGGAGTAGGGGCGGGGGGGGGGGGGGTTGTGGACTTGTTAGGCTGAAGGGCCTGTTTTCACACTGTAAGTAATCTAATTTGTATCAGTGGCAAGCTAGGAAATTGTCACCTACACTCTAAGGTCTATTTATTAGGAAAAGACAAGCATAGAACATAGAACATAGACACAGAACAATACAACACAGAACAGGCCCTTCGGCCCACGATGTTGTGCCAAACATTTGTCCTAGCTTAAGCACCCATCCATGTACCTATCCAATTGCTGCTTAAAGGTCGCCAATGATTCTGACTCTGCCACTCCCACAGGCAGCGCATTCCATGCCCCCACCACTCTCTGGGTAAAGAACCTACCCCTGACATCTCTCCTTTTTTATTCCTGATGAAGGGCTTTTGCCCGAAACGTCGATTTTGAAGCTACTTGGATGCTGCCTGAACTGCTGTGCTCTTCCAGCACCACTAATCCAGAATCTGCTTTCCAGCATCTGCAGTCATTGTTTTTATCTCTCCTATACCTTCCATCCTTCACCTTAAATTTATGTCCCCTTGTAACACTCTGTTGTACCCGGGGAAAAAGTCTCTGTCTACTCTATCTATTCCCCTGATCATCTTATAAACCTCTATCAAGTCACCCCTCATCCTTCGCCGTTCCAATGAGAAAAGGCCTAGCACTCACAACCTATCCTCGTACGACCTATTCTCCATTCCAGGCAACATCCTGGTAAATCTTCTCTGCACCCTCTCCAAAGCTTCCACATCTTTCCTAAAGTGAGGCGACCAGAACTGCACACAGTACTCCAAATGTGGCCTAACCAAAGTCCTGTACAGCTGCAACATCACTTCACGACTCTTGAATTCAATCCCTCTGCTAATGAACGCTAATACACCATAGGCCTTCTTACAAGCTCTGTCCACCTGAGTGGCAACTTTCAAAGAGCTATGAACATAGACCCCAAGATCCCTCTGCTCCTCCACCTTACTAAGAACCCTACCGTTAACCCTGTATTCCGCATTCTTATTTGTCCTTCCAAAATGGACAACCTCACACTTGACAGGGTTGAACTCCAGCATGTTGTGGTTCTGTTCGCCGAGCTGGGAATTTGTGTTGCAGACGTTTCGTCCCCTATCTAGGTGACATCTTCAGTGCTTGGGAGCCTCCTGTGAAGCACTTCTGTGATGTTTCCTCCGGCATTTATAGTGATTTGTATCTGCCGCTTCCAGTTGTCAGTTCCAGCTATCCACTGCAGTGGCCAGTATATTGGGTCCAGGTCGATGTGTTTGTTGATAGAATCTGTGGATGAGTGCCATGCCTCTAGGAATTCCCTGGCTGCTCCCTGTTTGGCTTGTCCTATAATAGTAGTGTTGTCCCAGTCGAACTCATGTTGCTTGTCATCTGTGTGTGTGGCTACTAAGGATAGCTGGTCGTGTCGTTTCGTGGCTAGTTGGTGTTCATGGATACGGATCGTTAGCTGACTTCCTGTTTGTCCTATGTAGTGTTTTGTGCAGTCCTTGCATGGGATTTTGTACACGACATTGGTTTTGCTCATGCTGGGTATCGAGTCTTTTGTCTTGGTGAGTTGTTGTCTGAGAGTGGCTGTTGGTTTGTGTGCTGTTATGAGTCCTAGTGGTCGTAGTAGTCTGGCTGTCAGTTCAGAAATGTTTTTGATGTATGGTAATGTGGCTAGTCCATTGGGTTGTGGCATGTCCTCATTCCATTGTCTTTCCCTTAGGCATCTGTTGATGAAATTGCGTGGGTATCCGTTTTTGGCGAATACATTGTAGAGGTGTTCTTCTTCCTCTTTTTGCAGTTCTGGTGTACTGCAGTGTGTTGTGGCCCTTTTGAATAGTGTCTTCATGCAATTTCTTTTGTGTGTGTTTGTTGGGGTGGTTGCTTTCGTAGTTCAGGACTTGGTCTGTGTTGGTGGCTTTCCTGTATACCTTTGTGGTGAATTCTCCATTCGGTGTTCTCTGTACCATCACGTCTAGGAATGGGAGTTGGTTGTCCTTTTCTTCCTCTCTCGTGAATCGGATTCCTGTGAGTGTGGCGTTGATGATCCGGTGTGTGTTCTCTATCTGTGTTTTTAATGATTACAAAGGTGTCATCTACATATCTGACCCAGAGTTTGGGTTGAATTTGCGGCAAGACTGTTTGTTCTAATCTTTGCATTACCACTTCGCTATGAGTCCAGAGATGGGTGAGCCCATGGGTGTGCCGTTGATTTGTTCATATATTTGGTTGTTGAATGTGAAGTATGTTGTGAGGCACAGGTCCAGTAGTTTGAGTATGCCGTCTTTGTTGATAGGTTCCCCGTCCTGTTGTCTGTTCTGTATGTCCAACAGGTTGGCTATTGTTTCTCTGGCTAGGGTTTTGTCGATAGAGGTGAACAGTGCCGTTACATTGAATGAGACCATAGTTTCTTCCTTGTCTATGTGTATATTTCTGATGATGTTCAAGAATTCCTGTGTTGACTGTATAGAGTGTCTGGATCCGCTGATCAGCTGCTTCAGTTTCTGTTGTAGTTCTTTAGCTAGTTTGTGTGATACTATGGGTCTGAGTGGGATGTCTGGTTTGTGCACTTTAGTTAGTCCATAGAAGCTGGGGGTGTTGTTGCTTTCAGGTTTCATTCTCTGTAGGTCAAACCTAGTTATCTGTCCGTTTTTTTGCAGGTTCCTCAGTGTGTTGTTTATCCTATTGGTGAGCTGTGGGGTGGGGGTCAAACTCTCTCTTTTGGTAGGTGTTGGTATCTGCAAGTAGTTGTTGCGCTTTCTGGACGTACTCTGCTTTGTCCAGGATGACCATCATTCTGCCTTTGTCTGCTGGTAGTATGATTATGTTCTTATCGTTTCTTAGTGATTTTAGTGCTTCCCTCTCCTTGGTGTTGAGGTTATGTGTTTGTCTTTTCCTTGTTATCAGAGGTACGATACTTTGTCTCACTGTTTGTTGTGTCTCTTCTGTCAGTCCATTGTTTCTGAGTGTGCATTCTAGTGCTGCTAGGAAGTCTGCTGTCTTGGCGTCCCTGTGGTTGTAGTTGAGTCCCTTGGCCAGTATTGTTCTTTCCGTGTCTGTGAGCTGTCTGTGGGAGAGGTTTCTAACCCAGGTATGTGTTGTGGTGTCCTCTCTGTTGTGTGTTAGTTTGGCCATTTTTTCTTTTAGTGCCGTTTTTTTGCGGTGTGTGGTCCTGTTCTGTCCTATTCTATTCTGACGGCCTGTTCTATGGTCCGGGTCCATTCCTGATTTGTGGTTTTTGAAATTAACGATTTTTGACGTGCAATTTCTTGTTTGTATTTGTGAAGTGGGGTGTGCGTCTGTAATCATTACCTGGATCATCCTGAATCCGTTCTGTCTGGCTGTGTCCCTGGCTTGTGGGTTGTTGACTGGTGGTCTGTATCTGACACATGGTGGAAGGATTCGATTCTTTCGGCATTCATGCAGGAACCAGAGTTGTTCGTATGTGGCGCTTAGGCGGTTGGCACAGGATTCCTATTTCCTGGCTTGTCTTAGCGTCTCTCGCCCGTAGGTGTTCAAAGTTTGTGAGAAGATTTGTAGCTCGGGTGCTCGTTGTTGTGGTTCTGTTCGCCGAGCTGGGAATTTGTGTTGCAGACATTTCGTCCCCCGTCTAGGTGACATCCTCAGTGCTTGGGAGCCTCTTGTGAAGCACTTCTGTGATGTTTCCTCCGGCATTTGTAGTGATTTGTATCTGCCGCTTCCGGTTGTCAGTTCCAGCTGTCCGCTGCAGTGGCCGGTATATTGGGTCTAGGTCGAGGAGTTTGTTGATAGAATCTGTGGATGAGTGCCATGCCTTTAGGAATTCCCTGGCTGTTCTCTGTTTGGCTTGTCCTATAATAGTAGTGTTGTCCCAGTCGAACTCATGTTGCTTGTCATCTGCGTGTGTGGCTACTAAGGATAGCTGGTCGTGTCGTTTCGTGGCTAGTTGGTGTTCATGGATGCGGATCGTTAGCTGTCTTCCTGTTTGTCCTATGTAGTGTTTTGTGCAGTCCTTGCATGGGATTTTGTACACTACGTTGGTTTTGCTCATGCTGGGTATCTGGTCCTTTGTTCAGGTGAGTTGTTGTCTGAGAGTGGCTGTTGGTTTGTGTGCTGTTATGAGTCCTAGTGGTCGTAGTAGTCTGGCTGTCAGTTCAGAAATGTTCTTGATGTATGGTAACGTGGCTAGTCCATTGGGTTGTGGCATGTCCTCATTCCATTGTCTTTCCCTTAGGCATCTGTTGATGAAATTGCGTGGGTATCCGTTTTTGGTGAATACATTGTAGAGGTGTTCTTCTTCCTCTTTTTGCAGTTCTGGTGTACTGCAATGTGTTGTGGCCCTTTTGAACAGTGTCTTGATGCAACTTCTTTTGTGTGTGTTGGGGTGGTTGCTTTTGTAGTTCAGAACTTGGTCTGTGTGGGTGGCTTTCCTGTAAACCTTTGTGGTGAATTCTCCATTCGGTGTTCTCTGTACCATCACGTCTAGGAAT
The DNA here is from genome assembly GCF_047496795.1 of Chiloscyllium punctatum. Taxonomy (NCBI): domain Eukaryota; kingdom Metazoa; phylum Chordata; class Chondrichthyes; order Orectolobiformes; family Hemiscylliidae; genus Chiloscyllium; species Chiloscyllium punctatum. The sequence continues at coordinate 10,800,903 of NC_092776.1, read as the reverse complement.
GGGATTTGGTTGTCCTTTTCTTCCTCTCTCGTGAATCGGATTTCTGTGAGTGTGGCATTGATGATCCAGTGTGTGTTCTCTATTTCTGTGTTTTTAATGATTACAAAGGTGTCATCTACATATCTGACCCAGAGTTAGGGTTGAATTTGCGGTAAGACTGTTCTAATCTTTGCATTACAGCTTCTGCTATGAGTCCAGAGATGGGTGAGCCCATGGATGTGCCATTGATTTGTTCATATATTTGGTTGTTGAATGTGAAGTGTGTTGTGAGGCACAGGTCCAGTAGTTTGAGTATGCAGTCTTTGTTGATAGGTTCCCCATCTTGTTGTCTATTCTGCATCTCACGGATCTCAAGTATCTCAAAACCAACCTCTGAACTACAAACCTTCCTCCTAACTGAAAAGTATCTATTTACTATTACACTTTGTTTCCTATCTTTATATCCAAGTTTCTATTGACTTTTTTATACCATGGGCTATAACTTCCCTCATGTGTCTGTTTCGGGCACTGGCTGAAATGTCTTTTGGAAGTTCATGTACACAATATCAACAGCATTAGCCTCATCAACTATATCTCTTACCTCTTCAAAATAAAACAAAGAACTGTGGAAGCTGGTATCTGAAAGAAAAACTGAAATCACTGAAGAAACTCAGCAGGTCTTGCAGGACCCTTCTTCAGAACCTCGACAAAATACGCCAGCAAGTTAGCTGAACACAATTTTCCCTCAAGAAATCCATACAGGCTCTTCCTAATGAACCTACACCTTCCCCATATGATTATTAATTCGATCCTGACTAATCGTTTCAAGACGTTTCCATTGCTAATGTTAAACAGACAGGTGTATCATTTCTGTTGAAGAGCTTATGCTCGAAACGTCGACTCTCCTGCTCCTCGGATGCTGCCTGACCTGCTGTGCTTTTCCAGCACCACACTTTTTGACTCTGAACTCCAGCAACTGTCCTCCCTTTCTCCTGGTGTGTCACTTTTGGGTTTAACCATGAAACCTTTTTTTGAACCATTATGTTTGCCTTTCTTCAGGCCCCCTGCACCTCCCCTGAGTCTAAGGAAGACTGAAGGATTATTCTACCCTCACCTCCTTCAATATCCTTGGATATTTCTCATTCTGTTCAGGTGCCTTATTAAGTTTAAATCCCATCCATTTATCTAAGTATCTAAAAAACAGTCTGTTTACCTTTTGACGTGTTGTTTTGTCTTCATCATCCATGAGTTTGGGTTCAAGACAGAAGGCTGGTCAAGGAGAACACAAGGTCAAATTCTACCTTCAGACTTCCACTCTGATTATTGCATTTCAACACTAAGTATCACTATACTTGGTGTTCTGTGATGCTTCAAGCCCTTTTTGTTCCAAGGTCTGATAGCTCACCCCCAACCCTGTCACAAACATTGACTAACATCCACACAGATGAACTTTTACAATTTTTACTGTACATTTGCCTTATAGCTCTCCCATCCCTTCTCAAATCAATGACTTCATACATCTCTGTCAACAGTAGGGTGAGGAGTGTTCACGACAATTTGAGGTCAAATTGGTGAGCCTTCCCTGTCTCTGCTGGTTTCCATTAGATAAGCAGTGCTTGCTGAAGGGGCTTGCATGAATCTAACTGCAGGAAGATAGGGGAAAGTAAGTTTGCTTCTTTTTCTTCATCATTAGTATCTGGATTGGGCAGTGGTATTACTTCATAGAGAAAAGGCCCAACCATCTTCAACTGCTACATCAACCACCTTTTGTCCATCATAAGGTCAGAAATGCAGACGTTCGCTGATGATTGCACAATGATCAGCACCATTCATGACTCCTCAGATAGTGAAACAGTCCATGTCCAAAGTCAACAACAGCTGGACAATATCCAGGCTCGGGCTGACAAGAGGGAAATAACATTTTGCTGGGCGGCACGGTGGCACAGTGGTTAGCACTGCTGCCTCACAGCGCTGGAGACCCGGGTTCAATTCCCGCCTCAGGCGACTGACTGTGTGGAGTTTGCACGTTCTCCCCGTGTCGGCGTGGGTTTCCTCCGGGTGCTCCAGTTTCCTCCCACAGTCCAAAGATGTGCAGGTCAGGTGAATTGGCCATGCTAAATTGCCCGTAGTGTTAGGTAAGGGGTAGATGTAGATGTAGATGTAGGGGTATGGGTGGGTTACGCTTCGGCGGGGCGGTGTGGACTTGTTGGGCTGAAGGGCCTGTTTCCACACTGTAAGTAATCTAATCTAATCTAATAAATGCCAGGCAATTGTCTCCAATAAGACACAATCTAATTACTGACCCTTAACTTTCAACGCTGTTATCACACTGAGTCCTGGGGGTTACTATTGATTAGAAATTCAACTGGGCTCACCACAGAGGATTGATGAGGGCAGAGCAATGGATGTGATCTACATGGAATTCAGTAAGGGCTCTCAACAAGGTTCCTCATGGTAGACTGGTTAACAAGGTTAGATCACATGGAAAACAGGCAGAACTAGCCATTCTGTCACACTCCTGACTTATACCTTGTAAATTGTAGCCAGGCTTTGAGAAGTCAGGAGGTGAGTTACTCATTTCAGAATTCCTATGCACTTGAAGCCACTGTGTTTATGTCATGGAGTCGTAGTCACAGTGATGCAGAACATGGACGTACACCCTTCCGTCCGACTTGTCCAAGCCAACCAGATATTCTAAGTTAATCTAGTCGCAATTGTCAGCACCCGGCCCATATCCCTTTAAGCCCTTCCTATTCATTTGCCCATCCAAATGCCTTTTAAATGTTGTAATTGGGCCAGCCTTCACCATTTCCTCTGGCAGCTCATTCCATACACGCACCACTCTCTGTGTTAAACAGTTGCCCCTTAGGTCCCTTCTAAATCTTTCCCCTCTCACCCTAAACTTATGCCCTCTAGTTTTGGACTCCCCCAACTTAGGGTACAAACCTTATCTACTTACCCTATCCATGCCCCTTATGATTTTATAAACTTCTATAAGGTCACCCCTCAGCCTCCGATGCTCCAGGGAAAACATCCCCAGCCTGTTCAACCTCCCTCTATAGCTCAAATCCTCCAACCCTGGCAACATCCTTGGAAATCTTTTCTGAACCCTTTCAAGTTTCACAACATCCTTCCTATAGCAAGGAGACCAGAATTGCACACAATATTCCAAAAGTGGCCTAACCAATGTCCTATATAGACACAGCATGACTCCTGATGAAGTGCTTTTGCCCGAAACGTCGATTTCGCTGCTCGTTGGATGCTGCCTGAACTGCTGTGCTCTTCCAGCACCACTAATCCAGTATTTGGTTTTCAGCATCTGCAGTCATTGCTTTTCCCTACTCCTATATTCAATGCACTGACCAATAAAGACAAGCATACCTAATGCTCTCTTCATTATCCTGTCTATCTACGACTATACTTTCAAGGAGCTATGAACCTGCACTCCAAGGTCCCTTTGTTCAGCAACAGTCCCCCGGACCTTACCATTAAGTGCATAAGTCCTGCTCTGATTTGCCTTTCCAAAATGCAGCACCTCACATTTAACTAAATTAAACTCTACCTGCCACTCCTCAGCCCTTTCGCCCATCTGATCAAGGTCCCATTGTACTCTGTGCTGAAAATGTGTTGCTGGAAAAGCGCAGCAGGTCAGGCAGGCATTAGCCCTTCTTCTCCTGTTCCTTGGATGCTGCCTGACCTGCTGCGCTTTTCCAGCAACACATTTTCAGCTCTGATCTCCAGCATCTGCAGTCCTCACTTTCCCATTGTACTCTGTGGTAACCTTCTTCGCTGTCCACCACACCTCATAAGAGATATATGTCACCTGTGGTTGAATCCTCTTATTGTGCTTTCGGTAGGCAATGCTTTCTGTAGAAGGTATTGCATTAAATGGAATTTTTGCTAAAAGCTACTCTCAATCCACCCTAGTTCCACTTTCCCGCATTTGTCCCCACATGAATGTTGCGACATTTCAAGTTCACATCCAAATTCATTTAAAGGTTGTGAAGTTTCCCACCTCAACTACCTAAAGTATTCCAGATACCCACCATCCAATGGGAGAGAAATGTTTTCCAAAAGTCCTCTCTCAGCCTCATACCTTTCACCTTTAAGTTATACCCCTTGGAATTGACCTTTCAACTGAGGGGTCAGCTCCTTCCTCTCCACCCTGTCCATGCCTCTCATCATCATAAATACCTCAAACAGCGTGCATTAGCTGTGGGAAATGCAGGGTTACAGCTAGAGGGATGTTGTTTGGAGGGTTGGTATGGATGTTTAGGGCTGAATGACCTGTTTCCATACTATGGCGTTCTATAAGAAAAATATAGGATCCCATGGTGTCCTGGACACTGTTTCTTTTTATTTAACCTATATTTTTAATCTACCTGTTAAAGGATGTTACTACACACCTCTGGAGCAGGTGGTGGGATTTGAACCCCATGTCTCTAAGTCTCTGCTCCAAAGAAAACAATCTGAGCTTGTCTAGCCTCTCCTCATCACGAAACAAATCCATCCCAGGCAAACAACCTGGGGAATCTCCCCTGCATCTCCCCCCCACCCCCACCCCCGTGCAATGCAATCACTTCCTTTCCCTTCATGAGGCGAGTGGAACTGAACACAGTGTTCCAGCTGTGGCTTCACCAACGTATCGCACAGCTTTGCTCACTCGGGCAATGTAGGAAATGTAATAGCCAACTTGTGCACACCAAATTGCCGGAGGAACACATTCCCAGTTTCAGGTCGCGTGGTGCAAGTGGTAGAGTCTGAGGTAGGAGACCTAAGTTTAAATCCCACCTGCTCCAGAAGTGTGTCATAACATCTCTGAACGGGTGGACTAAACAAATACGTTAAATTTTTTAAAAACTTGTCCAGTACACCACGGGATCCTATATTATTTGCATAAATCCCTACAGTATGGAAACAGACCATTCAGCCCAACAAGTCCACACCCACCCTCCAAAAAGCATCCCATCTCCGTACTCTATCCCTGTAATCCTGCATTTCCCATGGCTAATGAGCCTAACCTATACATCCCTGAACACTATGGGTAATTTAGCTTGGCCAATCCACCTAATTTGCGCATCTTTGGACCGTGGAAGGAAACCCATGTAGACATGGGGCAGCACGGTGGCTCAGTGGTTAGCCTCACAGTGCCAGGGACCCGGGTTTGGTACCAGCCTCAGTCTGTGTGGAGTTTGCACATTCTCCCCGTGTCTGTGTTGGTTTCCTCTGGGTGCTCTGGTTTCCTCCCACAGTCCAAAGATGTGCAGGTCAGGTGAACTGCCATACTAAAATTGCCTATAGTGTTCAGGGATATGTGGGTTAGGTACATTAGTTAGAGGTAAATGTAGAGTATAGGAGGATGGGTCTAGTTGGGTTACTCTTTGGAGGGTCAGTGTGGACTTATAGGGCAGAATGGCCTGTTTCCATATTGTAGGAATGCTATGATTCTAGGGAGAGAATGTGCACACTTCGCAAAGACTGTCAGCGGAGGCTGGAATTGAACCTGGGTCACTTTGAGGAGCAGTGCTAACCACTGAGATAACTATGCCACTCCACTACGTTCACCAAAGAGTGGAGAACACAATATTACTTTATCATCTGAAGGATGGCACTTTTGGCATTGCAGCACTCCACGTGTACTGCACTGGAATATCAGACTAGATTCTAGACCAGGTTCTAACCAGGACCACAACTATCTGATTCAGAGACAAACCACAACCGAGAATTTGAGTGACAGCGTCGCCAGGAACAGGAGGGAAGGAAAGAGAGGCATAAGGTATGGAAGCAAGACAACGGCAGAATGAAAAGGCGAGATACCAAATTTCTCAGAGAGGATGCTCCTCCCTTACTGGGATGCAATTCCTCAGGACCTGGCAGCCCTCTAGAAACTTGTTTCAATGAATGTTCTTACTCTGTTCACTCTCCAGAAGAAATCTTCAAATTGGTATCAGCTTATTTAGGGCTCTTGTCAGACAACGGTAGTGTCCCTACCTCTGAGCCAGGAGACAAGGGTTCAAGTCCCACCTGCTCCAGAGATGTGTCATAATATAGAATCGTTACAGTGTGGAAACAGGCCATTCGGCCCACCTGGTCTTGCACCAACCCTCCAAAGAGCATCCCACCCTGATCCATATCAGTGCATTTTCCATGGCTAAACCACCCAGCCTGCGCATCCCTTGACAGTATGGGGCAAATTTAGTACAGGCAATCTGCCTAACCAGGACATCTTTGGACTGCAATAGGAACACAGAGGAAACCCACAAAGAACATGTAAACTTCACCCAGACAGTCACCTGAGAGTGGAATCAAACCAAGCTCTTTGGCACTGTGAGGCAGCAGAGCAAACCACTGAGTCACCACCTTTGTCTGAACAAAACTGATTTGAAAAGCCTGAATAACAATCCTAAGCAGTCTCATATCTCCGAGTCAGAGGTTGCCCTTCATGGACAACCTTTATCCCTCATCCAACACCTGTAACTGGCAATTTGGTGCACTCAAAATTGGGGGAGGTGATGGCTGAGTGGTATTATTGCTAGACTGTTAATCCAGAGGCACAGGTAATGGCTGGGGGCTTGGGATCAAATCCTGCCATGGCAGATGTAGAAATTTAATTTTAAAAAATGGAATTAAGAATCTAATGATGACCATTGTCAATTGTTGGAAAAAAAACCCATCTGGGTCACTAATGCCCTTTAGGGAAGGAAACAGCCCTCCTTACTTGGTCTGGCCTACATGTGACTCCAGACCCACAGCAATGTGGTTGACTTTTAACTGCCCTCTAGGCAATTAGGGATGGGTAATAAATGCTGCCTTCCAGTGATGCCCTCACCCCAATATTAAATTAAAAAACCTGTCTGTAGCATTTTCCACATTAGACCAACGAGCAACATTACAACACACTGCTCCTTTGTGAAGATTGGTTAAGTTGTGATCAAGCAGGATTTGGCGGAGACCTACTGGAAATATTGAGACAGCAGATTGATAATCAAAGCCTTTATCTTCATCTTACTAAACTCTATAAGGATGCAAACAACTCCTCCTTCTGGACTCAGGCACTGCAGCGTTCAAATATTGAATTTCTCTAGCGTGGGCGGTATTCAACCTTCACTAATAATTCACCTTTGTGTTATACCAACAAATATATTTTATTTAATGTTCTCTACTCCAATAATTGAAACTTGAAAGTATTTCATACTGCAGGTAGGGAGGGTGGATGGGAGCAATTGAGAAGAAGATTCTGGTTGCTCAGTTGTATCTCTGTAACTCTATTGGCACCTAGTCAGAGGGTCACCGAGTTCAAACCCCAGTCCTGAGACTTGGACTTAAAAGCCAAGGCTCTCCCCTAGTTAGACCAAAAAAAACCAAAAGGACTGCGGATGCCGTAAATCAGAAACAAAACAGAAGTTGCTGGAAAAGCTCAGCAGGTCTGGCAGCATCTGTGAAGAGAAATCAGAGTTTATATTTCTGGTCCAGCGACCCTTCCTGAGAACTGGTGGTAGCTAGGAAAATGTTGGTTTATACGCAGAAGATAGGGTGGGGGGAGGGGGTAAGGAATAAATGGTAGGTAGGGATAGAGCCCAAAGGGAGAGAAGACAGACAAAGGAGTCAATAATGATTTGACTGGGAGGGTGAATAGCTGTTAGTGGAGGCTGTTAGTGGCTAACACTGCATAGTGTTTAATGGCAGATTATGTGATCACAGGATTAGAGTGGTGCTGGAAAAGCACAGCAGGTCAGCCAGCCTCCGAGGAGCAGGAAAATCAATGTTTGGGGCAAAAGCCCTTCATCAGGATGAAGGGCTTTTGCCCAAAACGTTGATTTTCCTGCTCCTCGGAGGCTGGCTGACCTGCTGTGCTTTTCCAGCACCACTCTAATCTTGACTCCAATCTCCAGCATCTGCAGTACCCACTTCAACCTATGTGACAACAAGGTCTGGTGTTATGGTAGGGGGCTAGGACATTGGGGGGTGGGGGGGTGTGGGGGGGGGGGTAGGGGTGGTTCAGGCCCTAGTGACAGAGTGCTGCAACGTTCCCTCTGCTCTCTCAAATTGACTGTTTGGCATTACATCAGAGGAACAGGGGGTGCTACTTATCTTAGGTCAATATTTATCCTTCAGTCAACACCATTAAAAAACAGAAGATGAGTTGATGCCATCTCCCTATGTAAATTAGTCACTTCTTACAGTTCAATAGCACCTCTTTGTCTGTGAAGTGCTTTGTAATGTTCTGAGATTGCAAAGATAAATGGCAATAAAAACACAAATTCTTTCTTTTCCCTTAGATCCTGTGGGAACCCACTTGATTCACCGGGCAGACCTCTGATCAACTCTGCCGCGGGCTGAGGAGGTAATTATTCATTCCAAGGTTAAACTGAACCAGGGGTCATTCATTTCACGTGCCATCAGCTCTCTAATAGACTGTACATCAGCTTCCCGACAGCTGGCATTGTCACAGTACAGGCTTGAATGAAGTTTCAACAGGCAACACATTCCTTGAACAAGGGAAACCCAACTCAGATAGATGCTGATTGATGACAGGCGAGCTGAATTTTACATCTGAAGTTTGCTGACTGTGTTGAGAAATAAATTAGTCAAGAACGTTGGCTGCAAAAAGGGGCTTGGCTCAATGCCTACAGAAATTATCCTTTACGTTCTAATAGCTGAAACCTGAGTCCGAGTCAGGGAATGCTTACAAAGCTAAAAATGGATCGACTGGTCAGGCACAGTGAAAGCTTTAGCAACATCACTAGGCAGTAACACACCCAGTTCAATGTCAACCGTGGATCAGTGGATTGCAATCTGACCTCGCAGTCAGGAAGTTGTCAGTTAATAGTACTCTCTTGGAGACTGAGCACAGCTCCCAGCCCCATGCCACCTTATGAATGAGACGTTACGCTGAGGTCTACTCTTCCTTCTGAGACAGATGAGAAAGAGTTTGTTCTGAACATTGTTTATCTTGCAAACAGATGTTCCAGACATTGTCGTGTTGATATTTCTGGGATCTTGCTCTGTCTGAATCGGCTGTTGTGTTTCCCACAAGAGCAACTGCACACCCCAAGTACTTTCCTGCTTCCCAAGTACTTTGTTGACAATAAAACACTTTAGGATGCACTGAGCTTGTGAGGGATGTTGAACAGTTGCGAACCTTTCTTTCAATGAGTCACTTCTGGGTAGCATGGTGGCTCAGTGGTTAGCACTGCTATCTCATAGTACCAGGATCCCAAGTTCAATTCCAGCCTCAGGTGACTGTCTGTGTGGAGTTTGTACATTCTCCCTGTGTCCCCGTGGGGTTTCCCCCTACAGTCCAAAGATGGGCAGGTTAGGAATTGTCCCATAGTGTCCAGGGATGTACTGGTTTTGCAGATTGGCCATGGGAAATGTGGTGTTGGGGTCAGGTCAGGGTGGAATGCTCTTCAGTGGGTTGGTGTGGACTCAATGGGACAAATGCCCTGTTTCTGCCCGGATTCTATAGCACTAACACCTTCTGGCACCTTTGGATACTTGTCAATTTTTCATGTGTTTCAATGGTCTCATGGATGGCAAGGTGGGGCTTGTCTGACAGGCCAACAGAGGGGCAAGTCTTTGTCCAGATCTATCACCTTCCTCAAATTTTCTCCTATCCTCTGCCCTTTATTTTAACTCATGAACATGCTGCAAGGCTGAGGTGGGTGGGTGCGGGTCAGTATAGACTTGTTGGGCCGAAGGGCCTGTTTCCACACTGTAAGTAATCTAATCTAATGACCCATATTCTTTGCAAGTTGTTTCCATGGTTTCTTTTGATAGCTGGTTATGTTTTAATGAGTCTCTTTTAATTGAAGGTGTGTGACCTCAGGATAAGTTATGGTTGAGGATAAGTTGATATAACCTGGTTGCCAAGGGGCCTGGGGCCCATGTCAGTGGAACACTGGTGCTAGTTTTGCTATCTTCTAGCTGTTCTGGCACTGTCAGATTTACAGTGACAGAGAGAATCCTCGAGAGAGGGAGAAGGAAGCATCTCCGCTGGGCAGACTGTTGGTGGAAACTCATGCTCTGGTTGAAGAGATGGAACCTGTAGAGTTTTAACAAACACTGGAAGGCAGGCCCTCGTGTGAGCCACATGAAGAAATCACAGGGCTGCTGGAAGCTGGTTTGGGAATTCTCAAAAGAAACCATGGAAACAACTTGCAAAGAATATGGGTCATTAGATTAGATTACTTGCAGTGTGGAAACAGGCCCTTCGGCCCAACAAGTCTACACCGACCCGCAAGCCACCCATTCCTCTACATTTACTCATTTACCTAACGCTACAGGTGATTTAGCATACCAATTCACCTGACCTGCACATCTTTGGACTGTGGGAGGAAACGCACGCAGACATAGGGAGATTGTGCAAACTCCACACAGTCAGTCACCTGAGTTGGTGAATTGAACCCGGGCCTCTGGTGCTGTGAGGCAGCAGTGCTAACCACTGTGCCACTGTGCCGCCGAGCAAAACAGGGAGAAATGAGCCTAAACTGGGAGTAACTTTAAACTTGGTCCATTGGAGAGTACAATTCTGCGGAAAGTGTGCTGTGACAATTAAAAGCAGTGTGGGCTTTTTCAGAATTGTTTGGAAGGTAAGATATCATTTTTGATAGTTACTAGTTTCTCAGAAAATAATGTTGAGTTATTAATCTCTACAGGGCTTCTAAAACCACACATCAATGGTCTATTATCTTGCTAAACATTTTGTTTTTAATTCATTTGCAGGATGAGGGTGTCACTGGCTAAGCCAGCATTTATTGCTCATCCCTAACTGGAGAGGTGAGAGGCAAGTTCTTTTCACACTGAGGGTGGTAGGTGCCTGGAATGCACTACCAGGAGATGTGGCAGAAGCAGATACATTAGTAATGTTTATGAGTCATTGAGACAGATGCAGGAACAAGCAGGGGATAGAGGGATACAGACCATGTGCTGGCAGATGGCACTAGTTTGAATAGTATCATGGTTGATAGTCATGGTGGGCCATGATTCGTTCTCACTCACTGTCTGGTCTTTTACACGAGGCGTGTCCCACAGCTTGAGAGATATATTCTTGTTTTGTTTGTCTGTAATTTCCAAGAATTATTGCACTCCATCTAATCATAGAAGCCTGCATTTCCCACAGCTAATCCATCTAGCCAGCACATAGAGTCATAGAGGTGTACAGCATGGAAACAGACCCTTCGGTCCAACCCGTCCATGCCAACCAGATATCCCAACCCAATCTAGTCCCATCTGCCAGCACCCAGCCTAAATCCCTCCAAACCCTTCCTATTCATATACTCATCGAAATGCCTCTTAAATGTTGTAATTGTACCAGCCTTCACCACTTCCTCTGGCAGCTCATTCCATACCTGTACCACCTTCTGCATGAAAAAGTTGCCCCTTAGGTCTCTTTTATATCTTTCCCCTCTCACCTTAAACCTAAGCCCTCTAGTTCTGGACTCCCCAAGCCCAGGGAAAAGACTTTGCCTATTTACCCTATCCATGCCCCTCATAATTTTGTAAACCTCTACAAGGTCACCCCTCCGCCTCTGCACTCCAAGGAAAACAATCCCAGCCTGTTCAGCCTCTCCCTATAGCTCAAATCCTCCAACCCTGGCAACATCCTTGTAAATCTTTTCTGAACCCTTCCAAGTTTCACAACATCTTTACGATAGGAAGGAGACTAGAATTGCACGCAGTATTCCAACAGTGGCCTAACCAATGTCCTGTACAGCCGTAACATGACCTCCCAACTACTGTACTCAATACTCTGACCAATAAAGGAAAGCATACCAAATGCCTTCTTCACTACCCAATCTACCTGCAATTCCACTTTCAAGGAGCTATGAACCTGCACTCCAAAGTCTCTTTGTTCAGAAACACTCCCTAGGACCTTACCATTAAGTGTAAAAGTCCTGCTAAGATATGCTTTCCCAAAATGCAGCACATCGCATTTATCGGATTTAAACTCCATCTACCAGTTCTCAGCCAATTGGCCCATCTAGTCAAGATCCTGTTGTAATCTGAGGTAACCCTCTTCGCTGTCCACTACACCTCCAATTTTGGTGTCATCTGCAAACTTACTAACTGTACCTCTTATGCTCGCATCTAAATCATTTATGTAAATGACAAAAATTGGAGGACACAACACCGATCCTGTGTCCCTAGACTGTGGGCAATTTCAGAATAAGTGACAGTTTGACGGCGAAATTTAAAAAAAAATCTTATCGAATGAGTAAAAATGGGTGGCTTGATGGCTCAGTGGTTAGCACTGCTGCCTCACAGCACCAGGGACCTGGGTTCGATTCCTGCCTCGGGTGACTGTCTGTGTGGAGTTTGCACATTCTCTCTGTGTCTGCGTGGGTTTCCTCCAGGTGCTCTGGTTTCCTCCCACAATCCAAAGATGTGCAGGTCAGGTGAATTGGCCATGCTAAATTGCCCATAGTGTTCGGTGCATTAGTCAGAGGGAAATGGGACTGGGTGAGTTACTCTTTGTAGGATTGTAGGGCCGAAGGGCCTGTTTCCACACTGTAGGGAATCTAATCTAATCTTAAACAGAAGCTTATGTCTGCATTAATCTAAATCTTCACAAACTTATCTACAGTAGAGCCCTAACACTGAATTCCGCATAAAGGTATGAAGTTACTCACTCAATGCAAGTTACATTTAACTGGTGTATTATACTATATAACTGCAGAATAAATCGTAATTACTGCCAAACACATTTTCTGGCACTGAACACTGTTGTTGGAAATATTTAATCTTTCGTTTACAATTTCCGTATTTTTCTTTAATCTTTCTGTTTCTTTTAAGACCATGAGATATCAGAGCAGAATTAGGCCACTTCTCCACCTCCTGATGCTGCCTGGCTTGCTGTGTTCTTCCAGCCTCCAGCCTGTCTACTTTGGATTCCAACATCTGCAGTTTCTTTTGTCTCTCTCTCTCTCTCACCATTTGATCATGACTGATATGTTTCTCAAAGCCATTCTCCTGCCTTCTTCCTGAAACCCTTACTAATCAAGAAACTATCTATCTCTGTCTTTAATACACTCAATGACTCGGCTTCAACAGCCCTGTGCGGCAACATGTTCCACAGATTCACCATCCCTCTGGCTGAAGAACTTCCTCCTCATTTCAGTTCTAAAGGATCGTCCTTTCAGCCTGAGGCTGTGCCCTTTGATCCCAGTCACTCCATCTAGTGGAAACATCTTCTCCACGTCCACTCTATCCATACATCTGAGTATTCTGTAAGTTTCTGTGAGAGTGCCCCCCATCATCCTTTTCAACTGCACTGAGTACAGACCTAGAGTCCTCAACTGCTCCTCATATGACAAATCCTTCATCCCATTCTTGTAAACCTCTCCTGTACCCTCTCCAATGCCAGTAGATCCTTCCTTTGATACTGGGCCCAAAACTGCTCACAATATTCCAGATGAGGTCTGACCGCAGCCTTATATAGCTTCAACAGTACATTCCTGCTCTTATATTTGGGTGCTTTCACAATGAATGCTAACACTTCATTTGCTTAGCTAACTGCCAGTTGAACCGACATGTTTACATAGAACCTAGAACGTTGCAGGGCAGTACAGGCCGTTTGGCCCGCGATGTTGTGCCAACCTGTGAAATTAATCTGATGCCCATCTAACCTACACCATTCCATTATTATCCATATGTATGTCCAATGCTCATTTAAATGCCCTTAACGTTGGTGAGGCAGAAGAGGAGCAGGAAAATCGATGTTTCATGCAAAAGCCCTTCATCAGGAATCAAGGGCTTTTGCCCGAAACATCGATTTTCCTGCTCCGCAGATGCTGTCTGACCTGCTGTGCTTTTCCAGCACCACTCTAACCTTGACTTTAATCTCCACCATCTGCACACAATACTCCAAATGCGGCCTTACCAGTGTCTTGTACAGCTGAAGCATGACCTTGTGGCTCCAAAACTCAATCCCCCTACCACTAAATGCCAACACACCATATGCTTTCTTAACAACCTTACCAACTTTGGGGCAGCACGGTGGCACAGTGGTTAGCACTGCTGCCTCACAGTGCCAGAGACCTGGGTTCAAATCCCACCTCAGGTGACTGTCTGTGTGGAGTTTGCACATTCTCCCTGTGTCTGTGTGGGTTTCCTCCGGGTGCTCCGGTTTCCTCCCACAGTCCAAAGATGTGCAGGTCAGGTGAATTGGCCATGCTAAATTGCCCCTAGTGTTAGGTAAGGGGTAGGTGTAGGGGTATGGGTGGGTTGCGCTTCGGCGGGGCAGTGTGGACTTGTTGGGCCGAAGGGCCTGTTTCCACACTGTAAGCAATCTAATCTAATCTAAAAAAAACTTGGGTGGCAACTTTCAGGGATTTATGCTCCTGGACAGAATTTTACCATTAGCCCAGTACTCTGTATTCCTGTTACTTCTTTCAAAGTGAACTACCTCACACTTTTCCACATTAAACTCCATTTGCCACTTCTCAGCCCAGGTCTGCATCTTATCGATGTCCCTCTGTAACCAACAACATCTGTTGGCACTATCCACAACTCTGCCTACCTTAGTGTCATCTGCACATTTACTAACCCATCCTTCTACGCCCACACCGAGATCATTTATAAAAATGGCAAACAGCGGTGGCCCCAAAACAGATCCTTGCTGTACCCCACTAGTTACTGAACTCCAGGATGAACATCAAACACCACCCTCTGTCTTCTTTCAGCTCACCAATTTCTGGTTCAAACTGCTAAATCACCTTCAATCCCGCAACTCGGTATTTTACCTCAAAAGAATCCTGAAACACGACCCCCAAGAACAATTCAGCTTCAGATTTCTGAAGCCTTTCCCTGATGAAGGAGCGACGCTCCAAAAGCCAGTGCTTCCAAATAAATCTGTTGGACTATAACCTGGTGTTGTGTGAGTTTTAACTTTGTCCTTAAATGAGAGTGTGTTATACTGTAAGAGGACACAGTAAGAGTTTAACTGCAGCGACGGATTGGCTAAATCGGGATCATTCTTGCCTTTGGCTGTGAAGGTTAAAGCCTGAAGTCCCACTTTCAATCTGATATCACTATCCCCAGGCTAGACAAAGAGATACAGGAATAAGTGCAATTTTCCAGGCAATCCTTGCTCAACTGTGCACAACTGTGGAACTCAAAACAAGTTCAACTGCAAGTTGTCATACTCATAACAATGGTTGAAGAACCTCACTCACTGTCTGGCCTTATACATGGGGCATGTTCCACAGCTTGAGATATATATTCTTGCTTTGTCTGTCTGTAATATCAAAGAATTATTGCACACCATCTAATCATAGAAGCCTGCATTTCCCGCGGCTCATCCACTTAGCCAGCACATCCCTATACCATGGGCAATTTCCCACGGTCAATTTACCTAACCTGCGCATCTATGGACTGTGGGAGGAAACCGGAGCACCTGGAGGAAACCCACACAGACACAGAGAGAATGTGCAAACTCCACACAGACAGTCACCCGAGGCTAGAATCGAACTCGGGTGCCTGGCGCTGTGAGTGCTAATCACTGAGCCAACATGTCAACTCCTGTTAACATTAATACCACAAGGCTCTTCATGGGCTACTGACAGTCAATGCCTTCAGGGAATAATAGAATCATTCAGTCCAAAACAGGCCCTTCGGCCCACTGACTCTGTCCCACCTAAAAGAAAAGGGAAGGGAATCGGAATTAAAGAAGGGGGCCTACCCAACATGAAGAAACCTTCAAATGAACAAAGCCCCCAACCTCTGGTGAAACACAAAAAGGTTAAAAAAACGTCCTTTCAATAAGGTTTGAGACTGTCACCACACAATATTGATTTACCAATCAGACATGCTTTAACTGCTCCCTATGTAAATTAATGAGGAGAGGCACAAAATAATTTATTTAAAGAAAGCCTTTCTCAATTTCAGAATTAGTTAACCACATATAATAAATCATTGGATTGATCAAATGATGCAATGCAATTCATTAAAATTGTTCACACATCCAAAACATATTTACTCTACTTTAAAGGTCAAATCAGTCGACAAAACTGAGGTTGTGCCTAAATGAGTTATCTTCTATTAAGGAAACAGTTAATTTTAATGATATTACTTTTTTTCCATCTTTCATAAAGCATATGAGAGTTGATGATCAGTGAATATTTCATTCCAACCTGTTTAAATCAGTTGAGTTAATCTTCTGGATATCAATGGGACCTGGGGGACAAGTTATTGTCTCCTGATGAGTTCCTGTTTACCACATGATCATTAACTGTGGTTTTATTGGATCCTCCATCCTTGCTTGGAGGCCAGATTCTGATGTATTCTTAATGTGTAGAATTCCCTTGCCCACTTTGTGTCCAATGCATGTTTAGCAGTAGGTTGAAGTGAGATAATGCCAGATTCGTGGTGCAGCTCTTGTCAAAGCATTGTCTGATTTTGTCATTTCATAGGACCGTCCTTTCACTACAACACCAGCATCTGCTCCCCCATCCACTAACTGTCCTCACAAAGTTGAGCCACTTTTATGAACTGCTGCCACGTATGGGCATAGGTATGCCCAGAACACAAGCAGTTCCTGGATGTTGACCCAGCAAAAGTGAACGAGTGCCGCTATGTTTCCAAGTCAGGATGGGTATGAGGCTAAAAAGGGAACTTGGAGGTGATAGTGTTTCCAGGTTTTAGTGTTTGCCATTGTCCTCCTGGATGGCAGAGGTGACTGGTTTGGAAGGTGTAGTGAAAGGACTGTCCTGTGAAATGACAAAATCAGAAAATGCTTTGCTTGGATTATTGACCGAGCTGTACCACTAATATGACATTATCCCACCTCAACCTACCGCTGACCATGCACTGGAAGAGCCTGGGCGAGTTCCTGTGGTGGGCGTACCCCTCTTTGACCTACGTTTCGAAGGTCTCATTGTCTTTTTGTTTGTTTGCAGAGATTCAAAAGGAATGTGTAATCTCTCATCATTCCAAGTCATAATGATAGCAATTCCCATTCCGTCCCAGTTCCAAGGATTAAAACCCATCCCATTATAGAGTTAAAACCTTGTGGCATAAAAAGGATGACCTGTTGGTCCATCAAGACAGCACCAGCTCTGCTGTACAAAATAACAATGTATTAAACCCCTTGCCATTCTGTTACTTTGTACAGAATTAGGATTAATTACACCATTCTCCCTCAACACAAAGCTGGTGACTTTCCAAGTGAAGTTGGTGGCAATGGTGTAGGCAGCATCTGGATTAGTTTTTCTTTCCTCAATTTTTCTCTTTTTATGTGCAGTTTTCTATGTTTTTTTAAATTTACCTTCTGGAGAGAGGTAATCCGTGGAGACTGTGTGGCAACAGCACTGGAGACCAGAGTCTGGTTGCCAGAGTCTGGGGCTGGTGGCACTCTGATGGCTGGCAGAGGAGCAGAGATGGTGAGCGCAGATGGCGGTCAGAGAGAGAGACTCAGCTCAAGTGCAGAGGGAGATTGAGCCCTCATGGGGAGTGTAGGTCCAGTGCAGGGGGAGTGTGAGTCCAGTGTGGAGGGATGTGTGTGGGCCCAGTGTGAGGTGAGTGTGGGCCCAGTGCAGGGGGGAGTGTGGACCCAGTGTAGGGAGAGTATGGGCCAAGTGTGGGGAGGGAATGTGGGCCCAGTGCAGTGGGATGTAGGCCCAGTGTGGGGGGAGTGTCGACCCAGTGTGGGCCCAGTGCGGTGGGAGTGTGGGCCCAATGCGAGGAGAGTATGGGCCCAGTGTGGGGGGAATGTGGGCCCAGTGTGTGGGGGGGGGGTGGGGGAGTGTGGGCCCAGTGCAGGGGGAGTGTGGGCCCATGTGTGGGGGGCAGTGAGGGGGGAGTGTGAGCCCAGTGTGATGGGAATGTGGGCCTAATGTGAGGAGAGTATGGGGCCCAGTGTGGGGGGGAATGTGGGCCCAGTGTGTGGGGGGCAGTGTGGGGGAATGTGGGCCCAGTGAGGGGTGAGTGTGGGCCCAGTGCGAGGGGAGTGTGGGCCCAGTGTGTGTGGGGTTGGGGGGGGGGGGGAAGTGTGGGCCCAGTGTGTGTGGGGTGGGGGGAGTGTGGGCCCAGTGCTGGAGAATGTGGGCACAGTGTGAGGAGAGTGTGGGTCCAGTGTGAGGTGTGAGGGGAGTGTGGGCCCAGTGTAGGGGTAGAGTGTGGGTGTAGTACGGGGAGGAGTGTGGGCCCAGTGTGGGGGGAATGGGGGCCTAGTGTGGGGGGGAGTATGAGCACAGTGTGAGGGGAGTATGGGCCCAGCACAGGGGGAGTATGGGCCGAATGTGGGCCTGGCAAGGGGGTACTATGGGCCCAGTGTGAGGGGAGTATGAGGCCTGTGCAGGTGGAGTGTGGGCCCGGCGCGGGGGGAGTATGGGTCCAGTGTGGGGTGAGTGTGAGCCCAATGCAGGGGGTGTGTGGGTCCAGTGCAGGAGAGAGCAAGCCCTCATGGGAAAGCCCATGAACAACTGCAGGCTTCTGGCTTAAGATAAGACTGAATGTTTAACTTATTTCTTTATTTTTCTCATTTGTACCTAAGACTTTGTACCCAGATACCTTTGTACCGAAGAGAATGACAGCATTGTACACTCCTCACTGTACTCCTGTACTTGACAATAAACCTAATTCTAATTTAAATGTGAAAACAGGGGATGGAAATTGCTGCTCAGCTGACTGAGTACAACCTATTGTTTTCATCTGCATTTAAAGTTGTAATTCAAGTTTAAAATAGATGCAATTATCTACTTTTAATCCTCCTGATAATGGAGCAAGTTAACCAACCACCAATTTTCAATTTGAGATCATGCCATTTATGTTCACTGAGCATTTTGCACTGTTCAGCATCAGAGAGACAGGTGGAGTGATGAATAAAGCTGCGGTCTTTCTACGAAGGCTTCAAATGAGCTTGTCCAATCATTAATTTAGAGCAATCCTGAGCTGATCAAAAGTTGTCTTCGAAAAGCATTAATGTCTCTGCCAGAGTTCAATTGCATAAACTTTAAATGTCTGTTTGCAGCCTGTGAACCCTCTAATGAACATCTGCTAAAGGTTATAACTTAAAGGTACACTGAAACAAGTGGCCAATCAGCTTCTTGATCCTGTTCCACCAATTAATTAGATCATGCATGATCAGTCCCGTACCTCTGTTCCCTCATTCTGGTTCCATTGCACTTGTATAACTGTATAGATCCCAGACCAGTGTACCTTTAGACAGTTAGATGGCAATACACTATGTAATATTCCAGTATAAAAGCACCCACTTTACCATCAGTAGCTGTAGTAATGACAGTAGACTGCCTAGAGTTACTGTATCTTTACCATGTGTGGTCAATAGGCATCAAACCCAAATATGTATAAGTCTGAAATCAGTCAGTGTTGTGAACAAACTTCAAGACATGTGTTTCATTTAGAACCCTGTGATGTGGAGGTGCTGGTGTTGGACTGAGATGGATAAGGCCAGATGTCACACATCACCAGGTTATAGTCCAACAGGTTGTCTGAAATCATGAGCTTTTTGAGCTGTGCTCTGCAAACTTATGATTTTAAATACATCTTTTGGACTATAACCTGGTGTTGAGTGAATTCTGACCTCAATTAGGACCCAGTTTTTAGAGTATATGTAACAAGGACTAACCTGCCTGGGTAATGGGCTGTAGCTAACACTTAATGCCCTTGAATAACAAGGGTCTATCCATTTCACTTTCTATATCCTCAATTGATTTTACATATTTCTCAGGGAAAGAGGTCCAGACTTTCACAATATTTCGAGTAAATAAGTGTTTCCTGCTGTCACCTTCTTAAAAATTCTCACGCAGAATATTGGCATTGCTGGTATTTATTGTCCAACTCGAATTGCCCTTTACCTGATTAGGTCTCCAGGCCATTTCCAATGGTAGCTAAGAGACATTGCTGTGGATTTGGAGTGAGATTGAGAAAGGTCAGCAGATTTTCTTCCCTCGAGGACATTAGAGGACAAGGTGGGTGTTTTTTTTTAAACAACATTTCCATCACAGATGATCAATTTCAGGTTTATGAATTCAATTTTAATGAGCAGCAATAGGATTTGAGCTCAAGTCCTCTACAGATTAGCCTGGGTCTCTGGAGAATGAAACCAACTGATCTTACCATTATGTCGCCATTGCCCTGATCTCTGGGCCTCTCCAATTCTACCCTCTGGCCCATCCCAGACTACTGATGGTAAAGTGGGTGCTTTTATACTGGAATGTTACATAGCGTATTGCCGTCTAACTGTCTAAAGGTACACTGGTCTGGGATCAATACAGTTATACAAGTGCAATGGAACCAGAATGAGGGAACGGAGGTACGGGACTGATCATGCATGATCTGATTGATTGGTGGAACAGGATCAAGATTGGCCACTTGTTTCAGTGTAACTTTAAGTTATAACCTTTAGCAGATGTTCATTAGAGGGTTCACAGGCTGCAAACAGACATTTAAAGTTTATGCAATTGAACTCTGGCAGAGACATTAATGCTTTTCAAAGACAACTTTTGATCAGCTCAGGATTGCTCTAAATTAATGATTGGACAAGCTCATTCGAAGCCTTCGTAGAAAGACCACAGCTTTATTCATCACTCCACCTGTCTGGCCATGCCTTTGACTGTGTAGCCCCTAAACACAAGGATTCCACCAACTCCCACCCCCACCAAACCACTCCGCCTTTTTCTTTACCTTGAACATCGTCCTTAAAATATACCTTTTTGATATCTCCTTATGTGGCTTAATCCAATGTTATGATGAATATACTGCTGTGAAACATCTAGGAACGGTTTGCAACTTTAAAGGTGCTATTTAATGGAAAGGGTTGTTATTGTATGCCAGCTTTAATTGAAACATCCCGAGGTAATGGTTAAGTGTGGAAACAGAAAAATATTGACATTGACATTGATGTTTTGGGCCCAGTGACCAAGAGCTTGTTAAATAAGCTTCTAACAAGCTCTTTTCTTTCAATCTGGTTCACAACTTGTCTGATTCTAATGGGGTAACCTGCAGCCTGGATTACTAGCCCTATTATACTGGGTGATCTTGCTGTGCAGTGGTAGTGTCCCTGCCTCTGGGCCAGGAGGCTCAAGTTCAAGTTCCAGCAGAGTGTTGTAATGTCTGAACAGGTCGATTAGGAAAACGTCTCTGGATACATTACGCCACCATCTCTCCTGTCATCTCACTTGCTGGCCAATGCTTTCACATCGATTGTAACGAATAACAACTCTCACTCAACTCAGTTTTAAAAAGAAAACAAAGTTACACAATGCTGTTTGCAACTCTCTTGCTGTGATGTGCAGCCAATGGGATAACTGAAGACAGGACATACACAATGTGGGAGACCAGCAGCTTATTTTGCACACTCATAAACAGCAATGAAACAAGACAATCTGGCTTTGTGGGGTAAACTGAGGGGTAAGTGGTGAATTGGCTAAATTGCCCCGTGGTGACCATGAATGTGCAGGCTAGGTGGATTAGCCATAGTAAGTGGGGATAGGGTCTTTAGAAGGTCATTACAGACTCAGTGGAACAAATGGCTCTTTCCACACTGTAGGGATTCTATGGTGCTATAAATATTGGCCAGGGCAGTGGCGATAACTGTCCTAATGTTCTTCAAAATAATGCTATGAGATGTTCTACATCCATCCAAGCACCTATTAGGGTCTTGATTGAATATTTCATTGGAAAACAGGACCCGCAGCAGTGCTGCTCCCCTGTAGCAATGCACTGGAGTCTCAGCGTTTATTCTCCAGCTCTGCAGTGAGACTTGAACCTTGATCCTTGCATATTTATTTTGCAGTGAAAAGACCTCTTGAAACAATCACAGACTCTTACCCTAAATCGGACCCTTCCATTCACGCTGGTCTGCAGATAGAAGCGGTGTGGTCCCATCCAGTTACCGTAGACGATGTCCACTTTCCCATCCCGATTAAAATCTGCCAAAGCCAGTCCACGGCCATGTTGCTGAGGGTCATCGATTGCTGAAGGAAGACCATCACTTGTTACAACATCTTTCCTCCACCTTTCTCCATACAGCCAGCTATCATTCCAAAGTCCCGCTTTCCCCTCGTGTCCTCTTACCCTGACAAATTAATCTCTTTCCAAATGTTCACCAAACTCTTCAACCGCCTCAATAAGAATAGCCATTTTCAGAGAACAAAGCTTTCTCACAACCCAATCCTGAACTGATCATTCTTTCACCCCACTATTTTGTAAGAAACATGATCTTGCTTTTCTGTGCAGTTTCCAGACATAGACCGGTAAACACACATATACACACAAGTACATACACGTACACTAACACACATATGCACACATACAGACACCTATACATGGGCAGACATATATATACTCACACATATGCACACACAGATACAGACACACACAGACAGACACACAGTGTCACACACATACAGGTACACACACATGAACAGAGATATACACACACCCAGATGTACGCACTCAGATACAATCATACACAGACATACATGCACACTTACAGATGTGTATGTATACACACAGACACACACACACACAAGTAATTGACTTATTTTGCTTAACACAAGTTAAAAGCAACTTCGCTTCAACAATCATTCACTTAATTTGAAATGTTTTACGGACATCTCCAGGATGTGATAAATTTCTATATAAATGTAAAAGATCTTCTTCAACAGAACATCAATTATAAAACTCCAATCGCCATCCGACAGGACTCCAGGTAAGAGAATTGGATAGACAGATCAGTGCAGCCAAATCACAGAGACACGGTTTTCCTGCAGGCAGGAGAAGCAAGCAATTATCAAATGTGCCCAGATGATTTCATTTGGGATGATGTTCACAGAATTTGAGAATCACAGACAGAAGCCAGTGTCTGTGCTGACTCTGTGAGAAAGCATTTGTGCATTGTACCACAGCCCTGCTTCCTATGAGTTTACCATTGCTGAGTACCCATCTAATTCCCTTTTAAAATTATTCTTGGTATCTACTTTGTCTACTTTTGAGTAGTTCCAGATCCTGACAATTCTGAGTGAAAAAGATTTTCTCATTGCCCCTCTAATCATTTTCCAGTACTTTTAATCATTTCTGTCATTGACGCACTGGCTAGGGGAAACAGCTTTTCCCGAGTTGCCTCACCAAAGCACTCATCTCTTTGAATAATGGGCTACCAAGTCATCTTCTCAGGTCTAAGGAGAATAGTCCTGATGTTCTTGTAACAGATAAATATCCTCCATACCCTTGAAACATTCCTGAATGGTGGGTCTCAGAACTGTTCAGCAGAACCAGATTTATTAATGTTGAAGCACATTTCCATCACCTTTATATTCTGTGTTTTGATTTAACCCAATGAACCCAAATGCTTTTAGCATGTTGCCCTGCTACCTTTAGGATTTGTTGACATTGAGGCTCAGGGTCTCTTTGCTCATTTACACATTTCCAACACCGTGTTTAGAATACAGGCAATCTCTGGGTTCTGAATGGTTTCCTAGTTTGCAAGTCAATTTGTATGCAGGCCAGAACACAATGCAAGACAGTGTTCAGCAACTGTTTATAAGCACAGGAAGTGTTCGTAGGTCAGGCTTTGAAGATTACATCCCTGTATGGGATTGTGTGTGTGTGTGTGTGTGTGTGTGTGTGTGTGTGTGTGTGTGTGTGTGTGTGTGTGTGTGTGTGTGTGTGTGTGTGTGTGAGCGCTCCTCAGTAGGATGTTCGTAAATCAGTGACCTCCTGTTCTGTCTTCCCATATTGTTCCTCACAATCTGCATCACGTCACAATCCTCTGCACTGAGCGGGACTGTGGGTCAGTAAGTCTGCAGCAGATCACAAACGTGTCTCACCAGCGCCTTTTCCAGGACAATAACGGATGTGCAGTAAATGCTGAGCTTGCCAGAGATGCCAACATCCCATGAATAAATAAAATACGCCATCAGGTTTCTATAAGGAGCAGAAGTAGACCATTCAGTCCACCTAGTCCATTGCACCATTCAATGGGATCATGGCTGATTGGATAATCCACAATCCCACTTTTCCGACCTTTTCCCAAACACCCTTGATTGCTTACTGATTAAAGATCTGTGCTTTGAATATACTTAATGGTTCAGCCTTGACATGTCTGTGGTAAAGAATTCCATAGATTCAATACTCTCTGACAGAAAAGAATTCTCCTGATCTCTGTCTTAAGCTGCCATTCCCTATAGTGAGCTTCTGCCCTCTGGTCCTAGACTCTCCCACAAGGAGAAACAACCTCTCCACATCTGCCCTCTCAAGTCCCTTAAAAGTAATAACATCATTTATCATTCCTCTAAACTCCAATAAGTTTAGAGCCACCTTACTTCATCTCTCCTCATGAGAAAATCCCTCCTTACCTGCCATCGGCCTTTACTGGACTGCCCCCAACAACAGGTATATATTTCTTTGGATAAATGGGGTCAAAACCATTCACTGTATTCCAGCTGTGGTCTGCTTAGTGCCTTGTATTGTTTCCCTATTTTCACAGGCCATTCCCATTGCAACAATAAACATTCCATTTGCCTACCCTGTTATCCACTGAACTTGATGCTAGCTTTTTATGATTCATACCCAGACACATGGGTGACATGGTGGCTCAGTGGTTAACACTACTGCCTCAGACTGCCAGGGACCTGGGTTGGATTCCACCCTTGTCTGTGTAGAGTTTGCATGTTCTCCCTGTGTCTATGTGGGTGTTCTCCCACAGTCCAGAGATCAGATAAATAGGCCATGCTAAATTGTCCCTAGCATACAGGGGGATGTGCAAGTGAGCCATGGGGGAATGCAGGGTCCAGTGTTACAATGGGTCAGTGCCAACTCAATGGGCCGCATAGCCTGCTTCCATACTTTAGGCCTCTATGACTTCCAAGTCCCTCTGTTCTGCAGCCTTTCTGCCCAACTAACCACCATCTTCAAGTCTTTAGTCTTCCATAAATGCCACTTTGTTCTTTTCACCCTGAAACGGCACATTTGTGCTTCTGAATATTTCCAGAGCTGGACTTTTAATTTAACAGCTCATCAGCTTGAGAGGTGTCATTCTGCAGCAAGTGGGGGTGAGTCTCTCTCTGATTCTCACTGCCTGCCATAAGCCTACCAGGACTGCACACTGATTAATCGACCTGACTGGCCCAACATTGAGGACGCATCAACAAGCCCCCAGAATCTCCCAGGGATTCTGATTCAGAGAACAGGCTCCTGTGTGGTAAAGCCTCCTGATTGTCACTATCCCATTGCCAATGTCACATCGTCTGAAAACTTTACGATTCCTGACTGTTTACAAAAGCTGTAAACAGTAATGCACCCAAATCTGACAAATGCTGGCTGATGGCAAGAGATAATGAGTGTGAGAGATGCAGGGAAACAGAGAGAGAGAGAGAGAGAGACAAGGAGAGGACTATCTGGAGATTAGATGCTCCGATCGAAACCACATAACTTGCACCAATCATAAATCAGTTTAGTCAATGGCCTCGATTCTGCTCAGGCCTGATAAGGGGTGGGAGAGGTGATAACCAGGACAAAAAGCTCCTGCTGATAAATAAGAGGCCTGACACTTAGCCTGCTCTCCTCACTGCCTTCCAAATCTGCTGACTCCTCACTTGCACCAATCAACACACCTTCAACAATCACAACCAGTTTTGCAAAGTTCCAGATTGGCAAAAATCACTTTACAACAAAAGACAATTTGACTTCCTGAGTTAGTGCAGAATGTAAAGTAATACATTACAAGTGGACAGTCCAATTAATTCTCTGACACCCTGAATAGTGGAAAAATATATAGGAGAGCGTTTGCCTGCATTTAATATATTACATCTGAGAGCGATTCGCTGTGTTTTATGGAGAAATGTTTGTCTGTCACAGCTTCCATTTCATACATAACAATCCTTAAAGATGAGTGTTGCAAGTATTGGATCCGCTGGACATACCTTTGCTCAGTTAATGACGCTGCTGACTCCTTACTGGGTTGGATTTCTGCCTTAAACACATATTGTTCAATATGTAGGAAACTGAAGGTGTCAGCCACTGGTTTGACAGTTGGATTGACCCTCTAGTGATTCGCAAATCATGTTCTATTCTTTCACACACACACTCCGTTGGTAACTTTCCAAACCATGGAGCAAAACCTTTCAGTGAGACAAGTGCAAATTATGAAGCTGCTTTCCTTTTGCACATCCAGCCGATGAACATAGTTAAAGCAATAGTTAAAAGTAAAATATTGCGTTTCGTGAACTGGAATCTTTTTTGTTATCAAGTGTGTGTGGACGAGAGCTGCATTAGATTGTTTAACTTCCACGTGGTTCCTGAGGTCGGTGGATTCTGGGTGGATCATTTAGGTTGGAGATGAGGAGACATTTCTTCACCCAGAGAAGTGGTGAGTCTGTGGAATTCATGACCACAGGAAATAGTTGATGCCAAAACATTGAAAATATTCAAGAGGCGGCTAGATATAGCACTTGGAGTGAATCGGATCAGAGGTTATGGGGAGAAAGCAGGGTTAGACTATTGAGTTGGATGATCAGCCATGATCGTGATGAATGATGGAGCAGGCTCGAAGGGCCGAATGGCCTGCTCCTGCTCCTATCTTTGATGTTTCTATGTCCATCCATCATTGGTACTGAATGTGTGTTTACAGAGATGATCTGGGAATATGAGCTGACATGAGGAAGACTGAGTGGGTTGGGGGGGTACATGAGTTGGTAAGGTGAGGCCATTGGGTTTGGTTGGGATGCTGAGGGGGCATGGGTAGATGGGTGGGGGGGGGGGGCATGAGTTGGAATGGAGGTACCATTGGAGTTGATGGAAGTCATAGGTTGGCATGAGGAATTGATGGGGAAGGAGGTGGGGTAATGGTAGTGACACTGGACTAGTAACCCAGAGACCCAGGCTAATGTCCTTTAGGGAAGGAAACTGCCATCCTTACCCGGTCTGGCCTACAAGTGACTCCAGACCCACAGCAATGTGGTTGACTCTTAACCGCCCTCTAGGCAATAAACCCTGGCTTAGCCAGAGATTCCTATGTCCCGTGAGTGAATAAAAGTAAGTAGTCTGGGATAATAACAAAGAACAGTGGATGCTGGAGATCTGAAAATAAAGTAGATATTGCTGCAGAAACTCAGCAGATCTGGCTGCAGCTATGGAGAGAGAAACAGAGTTAACCAATTGAGTTTGGTATGACTGTCCTTCAGAACCTTGTTTCAACGTGCCCCCAACGAAGAGTCAAACTAGTCACCAAACATTAACTTTGTTTCTCCCTCCAGAGACTGAGTTTCTCCAGCACTTTCTGCTTTTATTTATAACATTTTGGAGACATCAGTTCGAATCCCACCGTAACAGATGATGAAACTTGAATTCAGTCAAGGGCTGGAGTTTAAGGCTAGCCTGATGCCAACCACTGTCAATTATTGTAAAAGCCCATCTGGTTCAAACACATCCTTTGGGGAAGGAGATCCTTACCTGGTCTGGCATACACATGACTCCAGATCCACAACAATGTGCTTTACTTTTAACTGTCCAAAAGGCAATTAAGGATGGGTAATGAATGCTAGTCTAGCCAGAGACTCCCATATCTCTGGGTGCTCAACAAACTATGGTGGACCTTCTAACATGCTCGCTTCAAACCTCTGTGTGTCCCTTAACGCCCAATCTTCTTACCAGTCTTAACCTTCAATACATTCAATGACTGGGCTGAGAATCCCAAAGAGTCACAACCCTCTGTGTGAAGATATTCTTCCCTGTGCCAAATGGCTAACCCAATTCAATGGGCTGAATGGCCCGCTTCCGCGCTGTCAGGATTCTGTGAGACTCCACCCATGCTCCTTAACAATCTGCAAACTCAAGACCCAACAACCAGATGTTTCTGAAAAAGAGTCACAACAGACTCGAAATGCTAACTCAGATTCTCTCTCCGTAGATGCTGTTAAACCTGCTGAGTTTCTCCAGCAATTAGATTAGATTCCCTACAGCATGGAAACAGGCCCTTCGGCCCAACAAGTCCACACCGACCCTCTGAAGAGTAACCCACCCAGACCCATTTCCGGTATTTACCCCTTCACCTAACACTATGGGCAATTTAGCATGGCCAATTCACCAGACCTGCACATCTTTGGAGTGTGGGAGGAAACCCACGCAGACATGGGAAGAATGTGCAAACTCCACACAGACAGTCGCCCAAGGCTGGAACCAAACCCGGGTCCTTGGCACTGTGAGGCAGCAGTGCTAACCACTGAGCCACCGTGCCACCCCAATTCTCCAGTGTCTGTAAGAGGTTTATGGCTGTGACCTCTATCTCCAGTGAGATCCTATCCCCTAAACAAATCTCTATCATTTAGGAGCTTTTCCAGGCAGAAAACAGGGAGAACCTTCAGTTCCAATCCGCCCAATAACAAATTGAAAATTAAAGACTCCCCGAATGAGCCTTTTATATATAGTTTATATTCCCACAATAGGACACTGAAACAAACGATAACATTTAATTGAAAGAGCTGTTCAGGTGTCAGGAGCAACTTTATGACACCTTTATTAAACTTATAAACACTGAGGATAAACTACTAAATGTGTCCTCCTCTCTGTCCGCCACTTTTGTTTCCTCAAACAGTCTTTATAAGGTAGATTTTATGAGGCTCTGTCAGACCCTGCACATAACCAGTTGAGAATATAAAAGATTTTCACTACCATTTTGTCCTCAGTTGATGGAACTCAGTGCGCCGTTCCTGTCTCCAAAAGCTAAAAGAAAGCTCAGGAAACAGCAAGAAGGAAAGTATCAAGTGGTTGGTATATCTTATTCTTTATATCTAAACCATCCCTCGATTAGATTCTAGCCTGTAACTCACTCCTAGGTATCTGTAAAACTATACATAAACCAGCCCACACCCCTCAATTAGGTTCCAGTCTGTAACTCACTCCCAGTTATCTGTTATTCTATATATAAACCACCATAAACCCTTGATTAGATTCCAGTCTGTAACTCACTCCCAGGTCTCTGTTATTTGGTATATAAACCAGCCTGAACCCCTCAATTAGATTCTAGTGTGTAACTCATGTCCAGGTATCTATTATTCTATATATAAGCCACCCCGAACCCCTCAATTAGATTCCAATCTGTAACTCACACCCGGGTATCTGTTATTCTGTCAAGGTTCCTCATTGTAGACTGGTTAGCAATGTTAGATCACATGGGAGAACAAGCCTTTTTTTGTACAGAACTGTCTCAAAGGTAGGAGACAGAGGGTGGTGGTGGAGGGTTGGCTTTTCAGACTGGAGGCCTATGACCAGCGGTGTGCCACAAGGATCAGTGCTGGTTCCATTACTTTTCGTCATTTATAGAAATGATTTGGATGAGAACATAGGAGGTATAGTTAGTAAATTTGCAGGTGACACCAAATTTGGAGGTGTAGTAGACAGAAAAGATTGCCTCAGAGTAACAGCAGGATCTTGATCAGATGGGCTGGTGGGCTGAGGGGTGGCAGATGGAGTTTAATTTAGATAAATGTGAGTTACTGCATTTTGGAAAGGCATATCAAGGCAGGATTTGTATACACTTAATGGTAAGGTCCAGGGAGTGTTGCTGAACTAAGAGTTCTTGGTGTGCAGGTTTAGAGTTCCTTGAACGTGGAGTCACAGGTAGACAGGGTACTGAAGAAGACATTTGGTATGCTTTGAGGAGAAAGTGAGGACTGCAGATGCTGGAGATCAGAGCTGAAAATGTGTTGCTGGAAAAACGCAGCAGGGCAGGCAGCATCCGAGGAACAGGAGAATCGACGTTTCGGGCATACACCCTTCTTCAGGAATCTTTCCTGAAGAAGGGCCTATGCCCGAAACGTCGATTCTCCTGTTCCTCGGATGCTGCCTGACCTGCTGCGCTTTTCCAGCAACACATTTTCAGATTTGGTATGCTTGCCTTTTTTTGATCAGTGCATTGAGTATAGGAGTTGAGAAGTCATATTACAGTTGTACAGGACTTGGTTAGGCCACCATTGGAATGTTGCATTCAGTTCTGGTCTCCCTGCTGCAGGAAGGATGATATGAAACTTTGAAGGATTCAGAAAGGATTTACAAGGATGTTGCCTGGTTGGAGGATTTGAGCTATAGTGAGAGGCTGAATAGGCTGGGGCTGTTTTCCCTGGAGCATTGGAGGCTGAGAGGTGACCTTATGGAAGTTTATAAAATCATGAAGGGCAGAGGTATGGTGAATAGACAAGGTCTTTCCGCCACGGTAGCAGAGTACAAAACTAGAGTGTCTCACAGCGCCAGAGACCCGGGTTCAATTCCTACCTCAGGTGACTGACTGTGTGGAGTTTGCACGTCCTCCCCGTGTCTGCGTGGGTTTCCTCCGGATGCTCCGGTTTCCTCCCACACTCCAAAGATGTGCAGGTCAGGTGAATTGGCCATGCTAAATTGCCCGTAGTGTTTAGGTAAGGGGTAAATGTAGGGGTATGGGTGGGTTGCGCTTCGGCGGGTGGGGGTGGACTTGTTGGGCCGAAGGGCCTGTTTCCACACTGTAAATCATCTAATCTAATCTAATCTAATCTAGAGGGCATAGGTTTACGGTGAGAGGGGAAAGTTAAAAGGGATCGAAGAGGCAACTTTAACTCGTAAAAGGTGGTGCATGCATGGAATGAGTTGCCAGGGGAGTGTTGGAGGCTGGTACAATTACAACATTTAAGACATATCTGAGTGGGTACATAAGTAGGAAGCATTTACAGGGAAACTGCCTGAGTGCTGGTAAAGGGAACTAGATGAATGTAAGATATCTGGTCGGCATGGGCAAGTTGGACAGAGGGTCTGTTTCCATGCTGTACAGCTCAATGACTCTATGACTCTACATTCAAAGACAAACTTCAAACCTTGAGAAAGGCCCACCAAGTCAAACAGCAAGTAGTTAATAAGGAGATATTTGGGGGAAAAGAGACCATTCGACCAGAAGGCCACAAGAAATAGGAACAGGAGTAGGCCATTCGGCCTCTCGAGCCTGCTCTGCCATTAAACAGGATCAGGGCTGATCTGACAGACTTCATATCTATTTTCTTGTACCTTTTCTATAAACCTTGAATCTTCTAATGATCAATAATCCAGCTCTCTCAGAAGGTCAGTTAGCTCAGTTGGATGGACAGCTGGTTTACAATGCAGAGTGATCCCAACAGCATGGGTGTGATTCTCAAACAGGTGGGACGTCCCACCTTCTCAGCCCCTCCCCTCACTTGAGATGTGGTGACCCGAAGGTTAAACTCACCACTAATTGTCTTTCTCTCTGTCTAATGGGAGAGTGGGACTCTGGTAGCTTTGCCTTTACTGAAGATGGAAACTTGAGTTAAAAAAGTCAGTTTAGAAAATTAACTCATACTTTTAATACCTTTGACGTAGCTGACAATTTAAGATCATGTAGTTATGGATGTTTTGCCCCTTGCTCTGTTTTTGGTGACTTAGACTGTGAACTTTGTCTCTTCATTCGCTTGGCAAATACTTGCATTTTGAGGTGCTTAAGAAAAGAGTTACTGCTGTCTCATCCGAGATCATAACACTATCTCAGTCTCAGGAAAAGCCAACTGTCTCCCAGGACCAGAAGCTCTGGGGCTGGGAGAGTGTTCCTGATTTCTCCAACCCTTTAGCAAAACAGTGCTTCTCCCCCCCACACTTGGGTACTGAGGTCTCACTCCAGAATAAATCTGTTTGTCCTGCAGCTTTCAGCAACTGTGCAGGATCATCATTTAGAGACATTGGGATGTACAGTACAGAAACAGACCCTTTGGTCCAAATCATCCACGCCGATCAGATATCCTAAACTAATTTATCAGCATTTGGTCTGTATCCCTCTAAACCCTTCCTATTCATGTACCCATCCTGATGTCTTCGAAATGGTATAATTGTACCAGCCTCCACCATTTCATCTGGAACTCATTTCATACACGCACCACCCTCTGTATGAAAAAGTTACCCCTTAGATCCCTTTTAAATCCTTCCCCTCCCACCTTAAACCTATGCCCTCTAGTTCTGGACTTCCCTACCCTGGGGAATAGACCTTGTTGATTTACCTTATCCATGCCCCTCATGATTTTAAAAACCTCTATAAGGTCATCTCAGCCTCCGACACCCCAGAGAAAACAGCCCTGGCTTGTTCAGCCTCTCCCTTTAGCTCAAACCCTCTGATCTTCGCAATATCCTTGTCAATCGTTTCGGAACCCTTTCCAGCTTTCACAACATCTTTCCAATGGCAGGGAGACCAGAATTGAATGCAGTATTCCAAAAGTGGCCCAACCCATTGCAACTTTATTCAGGGTGCCATCCTTCATTTATAAGCCCCAGGGGTTAATTGGTCTTTAAATCACAACACAAACTGGGCCTTATGTTCAGGGGGCTTTGGCAGCATTGTGAAAAAGTCCCTGAACCAAGTTTATTTTGCGCAACAAAAAGCCATGCTGCGCCTTCCTTATACTTGTCCAGAATGTGTAATTCCCGCCTTGTGTTCTTCAGCGCTATAATTACATGCTGATCTGTTCTTCAGAAGAGGGAAGAGAGAAGTAACTGGCTGTTGAACATCATGCAAAAAAGAATCCCAGTGTTTTTTAGGGAATAAGCAGTAACAGATGGCTACTAATGAAGTGTTGAAATGTGATTAAAGAATAGAAAAGCAAAATCAGGCATCTGCTATATGAAAAGCCCACAGGCTGATTGGTACACAAATCATGTCAGGCAAAAGGTCAGAGGGAGCAGTACCACCCTTCACTCTGTTTCTCCACTTAATGAAAGCCCGTGAGGGGGAACGTGGCGATGGAATTGCTTTGTGGTAAATGACGCTTGAGTGGGTGACTTGCAGTGAGATACGGCTGGGCTGTTGGCTCAAAGCCAGGTGATTAAGGCGCTGAGGTCCTGTTGTTCACTTTGCAGGGAAGGATGGCCTCTCTTTGTCATGCCAGTGACAGAATGCATCCATGAGCTGAACTGACAGTGCTTGATTTCACTGCTGATGTTTCTCGAAAGGAACCGCGAAACCAGGCTGGAACCACAATCTGTCTGCAGAAGATGTTGTAGCTTCTCTCCTGCTGCCTTTCACAATGTACTTGGAACTAAGTTTAGAATTAATAAAAAGGCAGAAGTGTTGTCTCTCAGTTTTAAATGAAAGTGCAACTCTCTCAGCCTGGGATAGGTGAGAGGGCAAAGATATAAAAGAGACCTGAGGGGCAACTTTTTCACACAAGAGGGTGGTACGTGTATGGAATGAGCTGCCAGAGGAAGTGGTGGAGGCTGGTACAATTGCAACATTTAAAAGGCATCTAATGGGGATATGAATTGAAAGGGTTTGGAGGGATATGGGCCGGACGCTGGCTGGTGGGACTAGATTGGGTTGGGATATCTGGTCAGCATGGATGGGTTGGACCGAAGGGTCTGTTTCCATGCTGTACATCTCTATGACTCTATGACTCTATATCAGGGGAAGCAATGCCTTGGTGGTATTATTGCTGGGCTGTTAATCCAGAGATCTGAGGACCTGGGTTCGAATCCGGCCTTGATAGATGTTGGAATTTGAATTCAATTAGGGGGAGAAAAGCCTGGAATTAAGAGCCTAATGATGACCACGAATTGATTGTTGGACAAACCCATCTGATTCACTAATGTCCTTTAGGGAAGGAAACTACCATCCTTAATGAGTCTGGCCATAAATGACTCCAGACCCACAGCAATGTGGCTGACTCTTAACTGCCCTCTGGGCAATTAGGAATGGGTAATAAATGCTGGCTTAGCCAGCGATGCCCGTATCCAATGAATTAAAAATAAAAACACATAGCTCGGTTGAAATGAGCAAGAGAGATTATGAGGTGAGTCAGGAATTAGCAGTGAAACGACACCAAGATTTTAGGTTCAAAACCTTGCATACCATGAGGCGTAAGGAAAACCAAGAGGGATCAGGAGCTGCTAAACCTTGCTGTCCTGTGGGAAATTGAGTTTAAGTAGGAGATTTGATTGGTACCACATCCACTCCCTCCACCACTGACACTCACTAGCAGCAGTGCGTACTCTCTACAAGATGCACTGCAGAAATTCACCAAAGATCCTCAGACAACACCGTCCAGACCCACGACCACTCCAATCCAGAAGGACAAGAGCTGCAGATATATGGGAACACTACCCGTGCATGTTCCCCTCCAAGCCACTCACCATCCTGACTCGGAAATATATCGCTGTTCCTTCACTGTCACTGGGTCAAAATCCTGGAATTCTCTCTTTAATGGCACTGCAGTCCACCCGCAGCAGGTGGACTGTAGTGGTTCAAGAAGGCAGCTCACCACCACGTTCTCAAGGGGCAACTAGGGATGGGCAATAAATGCTGGGTCCAGCCAGTGACACCCACATCCCATCTCAATTGCCCACAAGACGTCAAGGTTTAGCAGCCCCTGGTCCATCTTGGTTTTCCTTAAATCATATGGTAAGCAAGGTTTTAAAATTCAAAATTTGGTGTTGCTTCATTGATAATTCCTGACTCATCCCATAATCTCTCCTGCTCACTTCAATCAAGATAATTTAAAAAAAAATTATTCATTGGATGTGGGCATTGCTGATTAGACCAGTATTTATTCCCTATCCCTAATTGACCACAAAATGAATAAATAAATTTTAAAAATTGCATGAAATTGCTTAGAGTCTGCAGAACAGACACAGGCCCATGCACCCCAATTGATCCATGATGGTATTTATATTCCATGTGAGTCTCCTCCCAACCTACTGCATCTCATCCAAAGAACCTAACTGCACGTTCCTTTCTCCCTCATGCATTTATCTTTATTGAGTACATCTGAGCTGTTCACTCTACTATTCCTTCTGACAGTGAATTCCATTCACTCTTCTGGCTGAACCAAGCTTGCCCCTCTATTCCTCGTTGTGCCTCGATTATATTTACCATTCTTTGGTTTCTGCCTTGCAAGAGGGAACTCCTGTCGATCTGTCCTTTCAGATTCCCGTGCAAATGTAAAGACATTTTGAAGGTCAGCCCTCAGCGTTCACCTTTGGAAAGACCAAAGCCTCAGCCTAGTCAGTTTTTACTGACAGTGAGATCTCGGCAGTGTACCATTGTCCTTCTCAATCTGACAGCTCAGCAAGTCCCACTTTCAGCAGTGTTAAGATTCGCAGAGTTGGAACAAGGCACAGGGCTCCTGTTTCCACTGAAACACAAAAAAGTGATGTGGTATACAAGGAGCCAAGAATGTGGTGCTGGAAAAGCACAGCCGGTCAGGCTGCATCCTAGGAGCAGGAAAATCGACGTTTCAGGCAAAAGCTCTTCATCAGCCCTCATTCTTGATGAAGGGCTTTTGCCTGAAACGCCGATTCTCCTGCTCCTCGGATGCTGCCTGACCTGCTGTGCTTTTCCAGCACCACATTCTTGGCTCTAATCTCCAGCATCTGCAGTTCTCACTTTCGCACCATGGTTTACAAGGGGTCCATTTGGCCCATCGTGGCTGCACCAGTTCTATCCCTTAGAGCCAATCTCCTGCCTTTTCCCCACATCCGAACACAACATTTCTATCCAAATAATCCTCCAATCCCCTCCGGAATGCCTCAGTTGAACTTGTGTCCACCACATTTCCAGGCAGTTCATTCCTGACTCTAACCACCCACTGGGCGAAAACATTATTTTCACACCATCTTGCTTTTTGTTCACACATCAGGCTGAATCTACAACCTCTCGTTTGTTTTTCCTTTGACGATCAAGAACAGCTTCACCCCCATCTACTCTGTCCAGCCCACTCATGGTTTTGAAAACCTCTATCAAACCATCTCTCAACCGCCTTCTCTCCAAGGAGGACAGTCCCAACTGCTTCAACCTATCGAGAGGGCATCTCTCCATTCAGATAGTAAGAGAAACAAGGGAAAAATCTTTGCAGAAACAATAACACTAGGTTTAAGGTGAGAGGGGAAGATTTAAGAAGGACCTGAGGGGGCAACTTCTTCACCCAGAGAGTGCTCGGTAAATGGAATGGGCTGCCAGAGAAAGTGGTTGAGGCAGGTACAATAGCAACATTAAAAAAACATTTGGACAGGTACACAGGTATAGGGTTTATGAACCAAATGCAGGCAATTGGAACGAGCATGGACCAGTTTGGGCCAAAGGGTCTGATTCCATGCTGTATTAGTCTATGACTCTAATAACAGACATAATAATAACGCGTGGAGAGGCATGAAGGGGACGAGTAGAGGGAGGCTGGATGGAATAAAGATTGCTCAAAACCAGTAATTTGAGCCATCCTTCATATCGTCATTCACTCTCTAACCCTTCTATTCCCCAGTGTCAACATTGCCTCCTTCTAGATTAGAGTGGTGCTGGAAAAGCACAGCAGGTCAGGCAGCATCCAAGGAGCAGGAAAATCGACGTTCTGGGCAAAAGCCCTTCATCAATGCCTCCTTCTAGTCATTATAGATTCAAGAATCCATGTACTTTATTTTCGAATGCTTCAAAGAATTCCTCACTATTGGGGAAAGACAGCAAAAGTTTCTGTGACATGTTTGTCATTTCCCACAGTTAGTGTTAATGTAGGAGCTGCAAATCTGTGCAGTTAGGCTGTAGTTTGGGAGTGACATTTGCCAACGCGATGAGTCACACATAACCAGCTCTGAATAATTATTTCTTTCACACCACCTTCAATGTTAATTCCAGGTTCTCGGTACAGCGAAATCGCCATGCTTTGGGTGAAATTTACACTGGGGCAGGTCAGGTGCATTGTCAAGGTCTTTCACAGTGTTGCACACTCCCACTTCCCCACACAAGCCAAGGAACCAGTTGCAGATCCTATCTGAAGGCACAACTTGAAGAGCTGCATGGACTTCTCCTGGTGGTCGATGAGAGGGGGAGTCACTAGGCTGTCGCAGGAGGGCGGTGGTGGGGGTTGGAGGTCTGGGGCAGATTGTTAAGACTGGGTGAGTCAGGGATTGGATTGGATGGAGAATGGAGTGTTTGATCCGTGGGACTAGAGTCAGGTGGTTGGGGAGGGTGGTCACAGATTGTTTGTGGGGGTGGGGGTGATTGCATTGTAACCACAGGAATCAGACATTTGGGTCAGAGGAGGGGTGTTGGGTCAAGGAGGATTCGGATGGGGCAGGGGGCAGATAGTGTCATGGGTGAGTCAAAGTTTGGGGGGAGTGGATGATTGGGGTTTGTCAGGTGTTGTGGCCAGGAATGTGAGATGTGGGTTTAGGGAGGGGGTGGGAGGTCAGTTGGGTGTCTGTTGTTCATCTGACCAAAGGGTTAGTGATGACAAGTGGACAGACTCTACCTTTCATTCCCTTTAATATTCTCTGTGGTGGACAGTCAGGTCACTAAGTGTCCGTGCTTACTCAAACCTTTTCAAAAGGTTCTAGAAACTGGGTATTTGCCCACTGGAAGTTTCAGCTTCCCAGGCAATTCCTGCAGAGTCCTCTAGGTGGAGTTGTCTAGACAGTGCAGAGATTGTAAATCCAGTGACAATCCTCCTGTTGAGAGACATGTCCCATGATATGGCCGAGACAGGACAAGCAGAAGGCTACCTTAGCATCTCCACTTGGCTGTTCACATTCTTACACGGGGCACGGGTGTCACCAGGATGGCCAACATTTGTTACTCATGCCTGATTATGAACTGACTAACTCTCTCTGCCATTTCAGAGGGTGGTTTAGAATCTCATTTGCGGCATGGTTTAGGCAGGGTAAGCCTCTGACCACATTGTTAGCATTGACCAGAAGTTCAACTGGACTTGCCATACCAATGCAGTAGCTACACGAGTGAGGAATACTGCGGTGAGCGACCCACCTCCTCTCTCCCCAAAGCCTGTCCATCATTTACAAGGCACAAATCAAGGGTGAAATGGAGCACTTCCCACAGGATGGGTGCAGCTCAAACAACACTCAAGAAGCTTGGCACCATCCAGGGCAAAACTTCCACTCCTATTTGATTGGCACCACATCCATAAGCCTCCACTCCCTTCACCATGAAAGCTCAGTGGCAGCAGTGTGCACTATTTACAAGTTGCACGGCAGACATTCACCAAAGATCCTCAGACAGCACCTTCCAAACCCACAACCACTGCCATCTAGAAGGACAAGGACAGCAGATATGTGGAAGCACCACCCCCTGCAATTTCCTCTCCAAGCCACTCACCATCCTGACTTGGAAATATACTACCGTTTCTTCACCGTCGCGGGGTCAAAATCCTAGAATTCCCTCCCTAAGGGCATTGTGGGACAAACCACAGCAGGTGGACAGCAGCGGTTCAAGGAGGCAGCTCATCCCCACCCTCTTAAGGGGCAACTAGAGACAGGCAATAAATGCTGGCCCAGCCAGCAATGCCCACATTCTGTGAGTGAATAAAAATCTACTTCCTTCCCTAAAGTAAACCAGATAGAGTCATGAAGCTGTACAGCATGGAAACAGACCCTTTGGTCCAACCCATCCATGTCAACCAGATATCCTAAACTAATCCAGTCCAATGTCTCTCTCTAGAGTCATAGAGCTGTAATGCACGGAAACAGACCTTTCAGTCCAAGTCCAATGGGGACTGCAGATGCTGGAGATTGAGAGTGTGGTGCTGGTAAAGCATAGCAGGTCAGGCAGCCTCCGAGGAGCAGGGGAATTGACATTTTGGGCATAAGCCCTGGTCTTTTCTCCCCCAACAAATTTCAGTTATTAAATGGTCATCATTCAATGAGCTTTTAATTCCATGATTTTTCTTTTCACTGAATTCAAATGCTAGCATCTGTCACGGTGGGATTTGAATTCTTGATCACAGGATATCAGTCTGTGATTGCCCAATGACATTACCAGTACACCACCACCCCCACACTGAACATGAGCCAGTTATGAAAGATGAAGTCTCATATAAAAATACACAGCGATGACATGGGAATCATTGCAGAAGCTTCTGACATTCTTTCTGTAAGTGGCACCAGAGACTCTACACCACCTTTTTTTTGACACTCACCATCTGG
The DNA here is from genome assembly GCF_047496795.1 of Chiloscyllium punctatum. NCBI lineage: Eukaryota > Metazoa > Chordata > Chondrichthyes > Orectolobiformes > Hemiscylliidae > Chiloscyllium > Chiloscyllium punctatum. The sequence continues at coordinate 10,762,020 of NC_092776.1, read as the reverse complement.
TTTGAACAGAATCACCCTGAGGCAGAAATGATGACTTTTTCTGACATTTACAATTATACTAAGCTTTACATTTCCACGCCACACACTGTCTAATACTCGCACAGGTTACCAACACTGGGAATATTCGGGATGACCGTTCCCATTTTCATCTTCCCAGGTGAGGGAACGTACAAACAATTTGGGATTGGCACCAATTTGGAGACAGTTGGCAAGAGAGAAAGGTGCCTTGCCTCACTGCAGTCAAAGCAAAAGGGCAGACACAATACTTAAATAAAACCCTCGTCTTTATGAAGTGTTTGAGCGAACCCTGTAATTAGTGAGGATATGTACAAGTTATTGCAAACAGCTGCACAGGGTGGGTTCAGGCATAACAAATTTATCCGGATGGCAGACGGCCAAGAAATGTAATTCACATCTCGGGACAGGAGCTCATCACATAATGTTTCTCAAAAAAACTACAGGTAAGCTACTTGGGAAAATATGGGGAATATCTAACCTGGCCTGGGGAGAAAGATGTAAAAGGGACCTAAGGGGCAATGTTTTCATGCAGAGGGTGGTGTGTGTATGGAATGAGCTGCCAAAGGAAGTGGTGGAGGCTGGGACAATTACAGCATTTAAAAGGCATTTGAATGGGTATATGAATAGGAAGGGTTGAGAGGGATATGGGCCGTATGCTTGAAATGGGACTATAACATAGAATGTAGAACAGTACGACACAGTACAGGTCCATCGGCCCACGATGTTGTGTCCTAATGTAAGATCATCCTAACCTACACACCCCTCAATTTACTACCATCCATACGTTTGTCCAGCAGTTGCTTAAATGTTCCTATTGTCACAGACTCTACCACCACCGCTGGCAGTGCATTCCACACACCTACCATTCTCTTGATTAATTTAGGATATCTGGTCGGCATCGATGAGTTGGATCGAAGGTTCTGTTTCCATGCTGTACATCTCCATGACTAGCAGGGGCAACAGTGCTGGTTGCCAGGGAAACCAACATCCAATCCTGTCAGTGGTGGACCCTGAAAATGTGAATGATTTAAAAAAGTTCCCTGCAGAACCTGGAAAAAGAAAATTGCTGCTCCCATTTTGCGGGTGTAGAACTGGTGTGGGCGGGGGATGGGTGGAGGAGGAGGGGGGGGGGAAGGAGAGGCCACATGGTATGGATTGTCATGTCGAAAAGTGTGGTGCTGGAACAGCCAGTCAGACAGCAGGAGAGGCGACGTTTTGGGGCATAAGCCCTTCACGGCAAAATGGCAAGTCTCCTGTTTCGCGGCTGCTGCCTGACCTGTTATGCTTTTCCAACACCACACTTTTCGATTTTGAGACAGTCGCACTGGAGTGGGGGAGAGGGGGGAGACGACATGGTGACAGAGAACGTAACAGGTAAAGCTAAAAGAAAGGGAAGAAATGGGAATAGGCTCAGGGTTTAAAAGGTGTTGAACTCAATATTAAGTCCAGAATGCTGTAAGGTGCCTAGTCTGAAGATAAGATGGTGTTCCTCCAGTTTGTGCTGTGTTTCACTGGAACGCCGAGGATAGACACATTGGGCATGTGAGCAGCACGCTGGGTTAAAATGACCGGCTACGGGAACATTGAGGTCCTGTTTGTGCACAGACCAGAGGTGTTCCACAAAGCGGTCACCCAGTCTGCGTTTAGTTTCTCCAATGTAGAGTTGGCCACATTGAGTGCAGCAAATATAATACACAGGATTGGAGGGAGGTATCGATGCAATGTTGCTTCCCCTGAAAAGACAGTTTCGGCCCTTGGTTGGTGAGCAAGGAGGAGGGGAAGGGGCAGGCGTTGCACCTTCTGCAGTTACATGGGAAGGTGCTATGGGAAAGGCGGGGGGAGGGTTGGGTGGGAGGGGGCGACGTTCAGCATCATTCCAAGTCATCCACAGGAGAAGGGTTGCTACAACAAACTTGTATTATCCCCAACAACCACTCCCTAGATTTGGGGGTTCCTTTCCCCTCTCAGAAACATTCTTCAGAACGAGAAAAGCCTTTATCCATTTCAGACCCCAAAATAGTCCCAATATAACACCCACTCCTGTGAATTCACTGTAATCAGCCATAATCTTTCTGTTTAATTTTGACAAATAGTGTTGCTTAGCTTAATACTTCTAATTGTTAACAAAAGAAAGCAAAAAATTACATTCCTATAGCACCTGTTATGATCCCAGGATAGGTCAAAGCACTTTACAGCAAATAAAGTGATGTGTTTCCTGTAATGAAGGATACAGGGCAGCCAATTTATGCACAGCAAGCTCCCACAAACAGCAATGTGATAATGACTAGATAATCTGCTTTGCTGGTATTTGTTGAGGGAAAGCTATTGTTGAGAGAAAACATTGTTCCTTACTTTCAATGAGACCACTTGAGAGGGCCATTGGTTAACATTTCCTCTAAAGGTCAACACCTTTGACAGTGCAGCACTCCCTCAGTACTGCACTGGGAGTGTCAAACTTGGTGCTGATATCACCTCATGTCTTGAACGCATTTGGGGCTTGTCCTCTTTTTACAAAAGAACTCTTTGTTCAGTCTTTCTGTTTCAACCTGCCCATTCACTTACCAGCCTGGGCCGCTATATCAGTGAAGGTGCCATCTCCATTGTTCTTAAAGAGGAAGTTCGGTCCATTCTCATTGTCGCAGAATATATCGGAGCTACTGGAGCTGACGATGGGGCCGACTGCTACTCCACGGCCACCTAGGATGGAGGAAAGAGGGGAGAGATAAAACCCAGGCAGCCACAGGAGTGATTTGCAAATTAAGTTGTGCATTTTGGGCACTGGGAGCCACCATACACACATGTACCAGCAGAGGGAGTCTGCTAAAATGGGATGATAAAGTATCAATGTTTAACAGCTGCTGTAGTTCTAATTCCGTCTGTCTCTGGCTGAACATATAACTGCTTTTGCACTAGAATGTCAAAATCAGCTGAGCTTATATGCAGAAAAAAGCAACTGCTATAACTGGCAGTAGCAGTAAACTAATCACAACATGTACAGTTTACTAGATGATCAGAGCTCAAGGGCACGTCCATAGAATCCCTACCAACCCTTCAAAGAGTATTCCAACTAAACTCACCCACTACTCTTTCCCTGCATTTCCCATGGCTAATCCATCTGACCTGCACATCTTTGGACTGTGGAAGGAGACCAGAGCCCCCGGAGGAAATCCATGCAGAATGTGCAAACTCCCCACAGACAGCCACCCAAGGCTGGAATTGAACCTGGATCCCTAGTGCTGTGAGGCAGCAGTGCTAACCACTGTGCCACCCCTGTTGGAGGGCACTAAATTCGAGAGAGAGAGAGAGAGTGATCAAACAACCGATCAACAGTAGATGTAGGCCATTCAGCATTTCATGGCTGCTCCACCATTCAATGATTAATTCATTTTCCAAATTCCACATCCTCGTCTATCCTCAAAAACCACTGACTCCCCTGCCTTGCAAGAATCTAGTTACCACTACCTCGAAAATATTCAATGACCCCCTCCTCCATCGCCAGGCAGAGGGTTCTAAACTCATACAATTCTTGGAGATTCCCCTCACCTCCATCCTAAAAGGGCATCTCCTAACTTTAAAACAGCGCCCCCTAATCCTGGAGTACCACACAAGAGAAAACATTCCACGCCAACTGTGTCAAGACCATTGAGAGTCACAAACACTTTCATCAAGTCAACCCCTTGCTCTAAGAAACTTCAATGGAAACAACGCCCAGTCTGTCCAACCTATCCTCACAGAACAGCCCACTCGATAGAACAGGTGGAGATGGTGGAAACACATCATGCTAATTCATTCAAATGTACATTAAATTTCTTTCAGAAAATAGTATTTTGGGACACATTACAAATGGGCGATTGGGTACACAATGCTTGATTGAGTGTATCACTGCCTGGAAAATGAACTGGAATTGGATTTTGGAATAAGTACAGGTGATGCTGAAAATACAGAGCAACCTATGGGGCACACGTACAGAGAGAAACAGAGTTCACATTGCAAGCTCGAATTGCAATACCTTAAGACCATAGGATATAGGAACAGAATTAGGCCATTCTTTTTTGTTTTGAGTAATACAGCATGGAAACAGGCCCTTTGGCCCAAACTGATCCACACTGACCATGGCGCCCACTCAGCTAGTTCCAATTACCTGCATTTGGTTCATATCCCTCCCCACCCATGTATTGATCCAAATGCTTTTAAATGCTGCTATTGTACCTGCCTTAACCACTTCCTCTGGCAGCCCATTCCATATATGTGCCACTCTCTGTGTGGAGAATTTGCCTCTCAGGTTCTTCTTAAATCTTTCCCCTCTCACCTTAAACCTATCCCCTCTAGTTTTTAATTCCCCATCTCTGGGGAAAAGACTATATGCAATCATCCTATCTATCTCCCTCATGATTTTATACACCTCAATAATGCCACCCCTCATTCTCCTACGTTCCAAGGAATGCAGTCCTATCTTGGCCAACCTCTCCCTATAACTCAAGCCTACTAATCCTGGCAACATCCTCATAAATCTTCTTTGCATTCTTTCTAGTTTAACTATATCTTTCCTATAGCAGGGTGACCAAAACTGTATACAATACTCCAACTACAGCCTCACCAATGAATGATACAACAGTAAATTAAGGTCCCAACTCCTATACTTAATGCCTTGACCAATGAAGGCCAGCATGCTAAATGTCTTCTTCACCGCTCTGTGATGCCAGCTTCAAATAACTATGTTCTTGTGTTCCTAGGTCTCTCTGTTCCACAAAATTCCTCAGGACCTTACTATTTACAGTATTAAGTCCTACCTTAGTTTGACTTTCCAAAGTGCAACACCTCACGCATATCCTCAGCTTCAATCCTCAGCCCACCTCCCCATCTGATCATGATCCCTCTGTAACTTTTGATATCCTTTCTTGTTATCAATGATACCTCCTAATTTTGTATCATCCACAAACTTGGAGAAAGTGAGGACTGCAGATGCTGGAGACCAGAGTTGAAAAATGTGGTGCTGGAAAAACACAGCAGGCCAGGCAGCATCCGAGGAGCAGGAGAATCGACATTTTGGGCATAGGCCCTTCTTCATCCACAAACTTACCAATCATGCCTCATACATTCCCGTCCAGATCATTTGTATAAATAACAAATACCAAAGGTCCCAGCATTCAGCCCATTGCATCTGCTCCACCTTTCAATATAATTTAAATGTTTCTCAATCCCATTCTCCCGCCTTCTTCCCAAAATCTTTGATCCCCTTACTAATCACAAACGTATTTCTGTCTTTTTGGTCTCCGCAGCCTTCTGCTATATTTGCTTGAGGGAAAATTGGCTAAAGATTTGAGGCAGAATGAGTTCCACGGCTATGAGGAGGGAGTGGGATGAGTTCCAATTTGCTCCAATTGCTGAGGGTTTGCAGCGCTACAATAGACTGAATGGCCTCAACATGCCCTTTCATTGCCAAACCTCGATGAAAGCCAAAGCTCATGGTGGTTTATGGGGAAAAGGCAGGAGAATGGGGTCATGATCAAGTAGCAGAGCTGACTAACTAAGCCAAATGATCTTATTCTGCTCCGATATCTTGTGGTCTCAAGATGGAGCACACTGCCATGAGAAGGTGGAATAGCAGCTTTAATCAAATTTCTCTCGTTCTTGCAATTGATGAATGTTTTAAAAAAAACTGAAGTTCATTTTTAAATGCCCCAAACCCTTCACCTTTCCTGCTCCTTTTAAACCCCGTGTTACAGAACAGGAAGCACTTTCTCATGCAAGTATTGGAAAAGTGGAAGAATTTTTCCCAGAAGGTTCCAGAAGCTGGAAATCAGTTGAAGTCTGAGATTGGTGAAGTCATCCTGGGATACCGAGCTAAGGCAGGTAGATGAAGTTCAGAGAGCAATCATCCTGGGTTTAAGTGAATGGTGATCAGGCCTGAACAAACTGTGCCTTCAATCCACAAGATTTGGGTTGACAGAGAATGACAAATTAACATGGATTGTTTGCAGAAGTTTACTCACTGGAGGTGCACATAGAGTCATACAGCATGCAAACAGACCCTTCAGCCCAACCAGTCCATACCGACCAGAAACCCAAACTTAACCTCCCTGCTCCTGGCCCATATCCCTCCACAGCATTCTTATTCACGTACCTATCCAAATATCTTTTAAACCTTGTAACTGAACCTGAAATCACCACATCCTTAGGAAGGTCATTCCACACACGAACCACTCTCTGTGTAAAAAGGTTGCCTCTCATGTCATTTTTAAATCTCTCTCCTCTCACCTTAAAAATATGCCCTTTTTTCTTGAAATCCCCCATCCTAGGGAAAAGACACCTGCCATTTTCACCTTATCGATACCCCTCCTGATTTTTATAAATCTCTATAAAGTCACCCTTCAACCTCCTACGTTCCAGTGACATAAGTCCCAACCTATCCAATCTTTCCTTATAAATCAGATCTTCTATTCCAGGCAACATCCTGGTAAATCTTTTATGAACCCTCTCCAACTTCATAATATCCTTCAAATAGCAGGGCAACCAGAACTGGACACAGTGTTCCAGAAGAGGCCTCACCAACATGAACAGACAATCAGTAGAATATTAATGTTTGTGATAATGTTTTGAACAAGGGCAGCACGGTGGCTCAATGGTTAGCACTGCTGTCTCACAGCGCCAGGGACCCGGGTTTGATTCCAGCCTCGGGCGACTGGCTGTGTGGAGTTTGCACGTTCTCCCCGTGTCTGCGTGGGTTTCCTCCGGGTGCTCCAGTTTCCTCCCACACTCCAAAGACGTGCAGGTCAAATGAATTGGCAATGCCAAATTGCCCATAGTGTTGGTGGGAGCATTAGCCAGGGGTAAATATAGAGTGTGGGAATGGGTCAGTGTGGACTTTCCATACTGTAAGGAATCCAATCTAAATCTCTGGGTAAAGGTAAAGTCACCACTGTCTTACCAGCTCATAGACCACAGGCGAGGAGAGAAGGAGAGTCCTTCATGGTAACCTCAGCTGGTGTGGGAGTTGAACCCACGCCCTTTGGCTCACAAACCAACCAACAGTCCCACAGTTGGTCTCTGTGAATATTCCAAATCAACCCGTTTAGTCACACCTCTAGAGCAGATGGGACTTGACGATACACCACCCAGTCCAGAGGTCGGGACACTGCTACTGCACCGTAAGCATCCCTGTTGATCTCTGTATGCTAATGGAGCAGCTCTGAGTCTATGCCTTGTGAGCAGAACAACACGTGCTTACAGAACTAACAATTCTGTTCTTTTTATTGTAAGGGTGCCCTGAATAACTTGGGCAGGAGAGAGTTTCATTTGCAATGAGAATTAACAGTAATGAGGACAAACAATGACTTATGGAGAAATTATGACAGAAAAAAGACATTGATAAGATAGTTAGAGCCTGAAACTATGGTACAGAAAAGAGTTTAGAAAATCTGAGGAAGAATCTCAAATTAATTCTTTGAAGATGGCAAGCCATTAAGATTGTCAAAGACAGCAAGAGGGAGCCGAGTAAAGCTCCCGAAACGAAAGCTTGGATTTCAAAAGCACGCGATAGCCCAAGAAAGTGATGGCTGACCTCATCAAGAATATCTAATCCTCGGCAACAGAGTTTTTGAGTGACAGGGAGAGGCTGGATAGGCTGGAACATCTTCCACTGGAGTGTAGGAGGTTGAGGGGTGACCTTACAGAGAATTATAAAATCATGAGGGGTATGCATAAATTGAATGGCAGGTGTCTTTTTCCGAGGTTGGGGGATTTCAAGACAAGGGGGCGTATCTTTAAGGTGAGAGGAGAAAGATTTAAAAAAGACATGAGAGACAACTTTTTCACACAGGGAGCGGTTCGTGTGTGGAATGACCTTCCAGAAGAAGTGGTGATTTCAGGTACAGTTACAACACTTAAAAGACATTTGGATAAGTTCATGAATAGGAAAGGTTTGGAGGGATAGGGGCCAGGTGCTGACAGTTGGGACTAGTACAGTTTGTGGTTAGTGTGGGCTGGATGGACCGAACGGTCTGTTTCTGTGCTGTATGACTCTATGACTTTACAAAGGATGTCATGATGTTGATGTAGATGCAGTGGAGATTTAAAGGAACAGTGATATGAAAAGGAGGTCAGTTAGCTGGACAGCAGAAAGCTACCAAAAGCGTGGGTTCAACTCCCACGATGGTTGAGGTTACCATGAAGGTTTCTCTTTCTTCAACCTTCCCTCCCCTGAGGCAGGGTGGCCCTCATTATCAGGCGTATCTCACTCTCTCCTTGATGTGGAGGTGCCGGTGTTGGACTGGGGTGGACAAAGTTAAAAATCACACAACAGGTTATAGTCCAACAGGTTTATTTGGAAGCCCTAGCTGCTCCTTCATTGGGCAGTGCTTCCAAATAAACCTGTTGGACTATCACCTGGTGTTGTGTGATTTTTAATTCACTCTCTCCTGATACAGCAGCCTCTGGGAACATGATGACTTTACTGGAGGGAGATAGTAGGTCAGTGGAGAATCATAGAATCCCTACAGTGTGGAAACAGGCCATTCAGCCCAACAAGTCCACACTGATCCTCCGAAGAGTAACCCACCCAGACCCATTCCCCTACTTTATTACTCTACATTTACCTCTGACTAATGCCCCTAACCTACACATCCCTGAACACTATGGGCAATTTAGCACGGCCAATTCATCTAACCTGCACATCTCTGGATTGTGGGAGGAAACCAGAGCACCCAGGGGAAACCCATGCAGAGACAGGGAGAATGTGCAAACTCCACACAGACAGTCACGTGAGACTGGAATCAAACCCGGGTCCCTGGTGCTGAGATACAGCAATGCTAACCACTGAACAATCTGAGATAATTTTCCTTAGATCACGACAGGTTAAGGGGAGGATTGTCTAACATGATTAAGAATTCGATAAGGAGGAGTTAGTAACAAGAAGGCACAGTTCTAAAGGAGAGGTAAGAATCTTTTCAGCAAGTATCTGGGGGAACACATTGCTTGAAAAGGGGGCAGTTTCAGTAGAGATTTTCAAAAGGATTTGCATCGGTATTTGATTTATTATTGTCACAGACCCAGATACAGTGAAATGTATTGTCTGTGTGCTATACAGGCAGTTGTACCTTATATAAGCATTATAGAACAGAATGCAGAATATAGTGTTACACCAACAGAGAAGGTGCAGAGAAAGATCAACTCTAATATATAAGCGGTTCGTTCAGAAGTCTGATAACAGTGGGGAAGAATCTGTTCTTGAATCCGTTGGTATGTGATTTCAAACTTTTGTATCTTCTGCCTATTGGAAGAGGGTGGAAGGAGAGTCTATTCGGGATGGGAGGGGTTTTTTAATTATGTTGCTTTCGTGAGGCAGTGGGAAGTACAGAACAACGTCAATTATCCAAACAAGATGGGCATGGAGTATGTTGTTTGGATAACTGATCTGATTGTAAACAAAGGAAGCACTTACGGGACCTTGAGATCTTGTTTGGATAATCCGAAATTCAGATAATTGATGTTTGAATAACCGGAGTCGATGGATGGGAGGCTGGTTTGCGTGATGGACTAGGCTGTGTTCACAAATCTCTGCAACTTCCTGCTGTCTTGGGCAGAGCGGCTGCTGCACCGTGCTGTGATGGATCCGGATAGGATGCTTCCTCTGGTGCATCCATAATAATCGGTAATAGTCATTGTGGACCTGCTGAATTTCCTTAGCCTCCTGAGGAAGTCGAGGTGATGGTATGCTTACTTGAGTGTAGCACTGACGTCGGATGGACCAGGACAGATTTGGTGATGCAGAGATTTGGTGATTTGCAGGGGAGTGAGAAATGTAAGACGGTAAGATGCCGGTGGGAGTAGGGCTTCTGGGCCTGGGGCGCACCTGCTCCATCTGCGTTTCTTCTCATTTCTTTTCTTCTTTTACCTCTCTCTTTTCTCATTTCCTTTTGTCCCTTCTATTTTACTCACCTCTCGTTGAAGTGCACGGTCCCTGTGCCGCCCTCGGTAGCTACGGGGAGTGAGCCCAGCACGGTCTCCTGGCGGCTTCTGCATAGACGAGGCGGTCCTAGTGCCGATTCCTGGCTGCTATGGCAGAGCTGAGTTTGGGTCCAGCGCAGGACCCGGTGACACTGGCAGCAGCTGTGTCAGAGAGGTGTGCCCGAAGTGTTCTCATGGTGGCGGTAGAGTCGAGGTTGGGCTGGTGCGGTACCCGGGGCATCAGTGACATCTACATTGGTAAGGACTCAATGGCAAGGGCATCGGTGGAGGTGAGATGGCATCTAAAATCAGTGAAGGGGTCTCAAGCCTGACCACCAGGCCTGAAGCCCATGGAGGGGCACTTAACAAGAAGGACTGCAAAGTTGGACACTATTGGACACTATTTCTTTGTTTTTCTGCCTTTAAATTCCATGTTTTGTTTTATTTTTCTTTGTTTTAAGATAATGCCGGACAGTGGTGATGCTATGCAACACTTTTCACTGTATTGTGTAACAAAATAAATGTTACAATAAATAAATCGATTCCAATCAAAAATTGAACAACTCTTTCAAAGTTCCATGATTTGGACTGGGGTATACAACCTCCTGATGAAGGAGCGTCGCTCTGAAAGCTAGTGCTTCCAATTAAACCTGTTGGACTATAACCTGGTGTTGTGTGGTTTTTAACGTCAAAGTTCCAGCAAGACATAATGTGCGAAATGGTGTCCTTTTGTAATGTAGGAGTCTCTCACTTGCCACCAGCATGCTAGTATCTTGAAGCGTAATTTCTTGTTTGGCAATGACCACACAAACACATGAAGCCATAAACACCCGTTAGCAATTTAGAATCGAGTTACATCCAGCATGGACCGCAGAATGCATAATTAACCAATGATGATTATCATTCACTAATTCATCAGTCATTAGTGGTAATTAGGGGGCAGTGACCTTTCTCTCTGATCTTTCTGAGGAGTTAAATGTTGTGAACTCAGCTCCACACAAACTAATGCGTCTCTCCTGCGCTGACAGATGTGAGGGGATACATGTGCCAAATTACTTATTCAAAGGTTCTGAAGAAGCAGACTTTAGGGGAACAGAAACATTAATAATCGAAAACAAGGAGTCTTCAACTCTAATTTTCTTTTCCACCTCCATTTTATTTTCGAGGTGTATGCTTGAGTTTTTTTGGGTCGGAATTACCCGGTGGATTAGCTTGAATGTACGCTCTGTAGGTACAGAGACAATATAACTAGTGTTCACTCTATCCTCTGTCATATCTGCCCCTGTCTCTGAACAGTTGGGCTGACTGATCCATTGAGGAATTGGCCTTAGATCAGGAGCATTTTGTCTCATTCGTTTGTCAGATGGTACAGACAAGGCCAACATTTGTTTTCCGAACCTGACTGCCTCTTAGAAGATGGTGCCAAATGTAACTCAGTGGTTTGTTCAGCCTTTTCGGAGATTAGTTCAGAATCCACCGCAATTGGTGTGGGTCTGAAGTCACGTGTAGGCCGCACCAGGTAAGGATGGCATATTCCTTTCCCTGAGGGAGCTGAGCGAAACAGATGGCTTTTTAGTACAATCCCATCGTTTCATGATCACCATTACTGATGATAACCCTTTATCTCACATCTACTGGATGAATTGAATTGAATTTTCCCACAGCTGCTTCGGTGACATGGATTTCTTGTCTAGTACTTTTACTAGGGCAGCACTATTCGCTAACCTCATACAACTAGGATGCCAGCATCAAGGGATTGAGTGTCACATATGGAGTCACGTATGGGCCAGGCACAGTAAGGACATTTCACTAACATCAGATATTGAGGGTGTCATAAGACAAACAGTGAAAGAGATTCTCTTTTCTATGTACCATTCCTTGGCCAAGATTTCTGAGCATGGAAACAGACCCTTCAGTCCAACTCATCCATGCTGACCAGATATCCTAATCAGAACTAGTCTGATTTGCCAGCATTTGGCCCATATCCCTCCAAACTTTTCCTGTTCACGTACCCATCCAGTTGCCTTTTAAATGTACCAGTCTCCACCAATTCCTTGGCAGCTCATTCCACACACGCACCACCCTCTGTGTGAAAAGGTTGCCCTTTAGGTCCCTTTTAATAATTTCCCCTCTTAACCTAAACCTATGCCGCTAGTTTTGGATTCCTCCACCCTAGGAAAAAACCTTGTCTATTTACCCTATTTGTGTCCCTTATGATTTTACAATTCTCCATAAGGTCACCCCTCAGCTTCCAATGCTCCAGGGAAAAAAAGCCTCAGCCTGTTCAGTCTCAATAACTCAAGCCCTCCAATCACAGCAACATCCTTGTAAATCTTTTAGAATCATAGAGTCATAGAGATGTACAGCACAGAAACAGACCCTTCCATCCAACTCGTCCATGCCGACCAGATATCCCAACCTAATCTAGTCCCATTTGCCACCACTTGGTCCACATCCCTCTAAACCTTCCTGCTCAAATACCCATCCAGATGCCTTTTAAATGTTGCAATTGTACCAGCCTCCGCCACTTCCTCTGGCAGCTCATTCCATACACACTCCACCCTCTGTGTGAAAAAGTTGCCCCTTAGGTCTCTTTTATACCTTTCCCCTCTCACCCTAAATCTATGCCCTCCAGTTCTGGACTCCCCCAGCCCTGGGAAAAGACTTTGTCTATCTATCCTAACCATGCCCCTCATGATTTATAAACCTCTGTAAGGTCACCCCTCAGCCTCCGACTCTTCAGGGAAATCAGCGCCAGCGTATTCAGCCTCTCCCTGTAGCTCAAATCCTCCAACCCTGGCAACATCCTTGTAAATCTTTTCTGAACCATCTTCCTATAGAAGGGTAACCAGCATTGTACACAGTAATCTAAAAGTGGCTTCACCAATGTCTTGCACAGCTGCAACATGACATCCCAATTCCGATACTCAAAGTGCTGACCAATGAAAGCAAGCATGCCAAATGCCTTTTTTAGCACCCTGTCTACCTGCGATGCCACTTTCAAGGAACTTTGCACCTGAACCCCTAGGTGTCTTTGTTCAGCAACACTCCCCAGGGTCCTCCCAACTGGATAAGCCTGGCCTTGGTTTGTGTTACCAAAATGCAACTCCTCATATTTATCTCAACTAAATGCCATCTGCCACTCCTCAGCCCATTGGCCATCTGGTCAAGGTCCCATTGTTAGACTTCCATCAATGCTGAGGTGGGCAGAGGGAAAATGAGGTCTCTGCCAACAGAGATACATAGCAACAGTAGATGCAGTTGCTTGGGTCAGAGGATGTAACAGTGATGAAAGAATATGGATTTGTAGTTTGCGATTTGGTCAGGAGATCTTAGAGGGTCTGAGGGGAGGGTTGCTGAATAATGTTCCATGGTTAGTATGTCAGTATATCTTTAAGAGACATGGTCTTGGTATCATCGGTGCATCATCATGTAAACCGAGGTCTCAGATTCCATCTGAACTGGAGCCACTTGAAGCATGACCCTCAATTAAAAGCAAGTTGCTCTGATCTAAATTAAAAGCTTAATGCTAGCCCAAACACTAACATGTCTGAGGAATACAATGTTTGTATGTAATAGCTAGTTGTAATAATTGTCTGTTAGATTCTTCAGTACCACAGGATCAATGCGCAGTTTCAAATGTAAGGAGGGATAACTTAAGTATTATCACTTTGGATAAAAACACCCTGCAAACTCATACCAAAGCTGGAAAGGGGGTCCAGGAGGTGGGGGGACTATATTTGAGTAGAAGGGTGTGTGAGCAACGGCCTGTACGGAAACCAGTCAAGACCAGAAGGACTGAGGGAAACAGTTGGGTGGGTTAATGCCTTCGGTATGTGTAAAGAATAACTCTCCAAGTCATGGACTCATACCGTACAGAAGAGGCACTTTGGCCCATGAAGTCTGTACTGACAAAAGAAGACTCTCAGCTACGTTGCCCATGGCCTTGAATTTTATAATACTTCAGTTGCTCATCTGAGTATTCTTTCAAAGGTTGTGAGATTTCCCACACTCCTCACCTCAGCAATTCTCCCAAGCAGTGCATTCCAGACTCACTCTATCTTCTCGGTGAAAATGTTTTCTCAAATCCCCTCAAAACCTTCTGCCTTTTACCTTAAAATGATACCCCCTTGTCATTGACCCTTCAGCTAAGGAAAACAGCTGCTTTCTATCCATCCTATCCATGCCCCTCATAACTTCTTCCAGGCTCCATCCTCAACCTTCTCTGCTCCAAAGAAAACAATCTGAGTTTATCTGGCCTCTCTCCATAGCTGAGATCGTATCCTGGTGAATCTCACTCCTCCCCAACCCCCTCCCCACCTCACAATGCTTCTTGCTTGTCCTAACACAATTGTTGGTCACCACATTCGAGGAAGATGTGTTCATAAGTCTTGCACATCTCTTTGGGACTTTAGTCAACTGTATAACCTGAAAATGTGTACAACATATCCTCGAGGAAACTGTACCTTTACATGTCACAGCAGTATACAGTTTATGGAATTGATACAAAACCCTGTGCTAACTCTGAGCCACTGATTGTCACTACTACACAGCTCTCTACTGAAAAGAGACAGAGAGAGAGAAATGAAAATGAATTAACAGCAGCTGTTGGAACAAGTGCCATTAAATGACAAATTGGCCTGCTGAAATTTTTCTTCGAATCAAATATTCCATTTAGTTTTTATTAGGAGGCCAGTTTGTAAAATACAAAAGGGAAAAAAAAAATCAATGATTGAAATCGATGCAAATTGTGCAAGGTTGGATGAAAAGAGACATTCAGCACTTACTCCAGGAGACAAGACCAGAGACTTTCAGATCAGAAGCAGCTACCCAGAATATCATTTACACCTCCCCCACGCCCTGCCTGACTTTACACAGAGCTGCATCATCAGACCACACCCAGAGAACCTTCAGGCACGTATTCTATTAGATTGAAGTGGTTAAAGCTTGCTTTCACAGCTTCTTGCAAACCTCTCTCCTCCTCCTCTCTCTCTCTCTCTGTTTTGCGATCTCTCCATTCTCTTTCCTCTCCTTTTCCACTCTTTCTTCATCTCGGCAACCACCTTCTCTTCTTCCGTCCAGTCTTTCCACCTCTCTCTACATTCTCCCTGTCATCTCCCTCTGTTTCTCACTTAGAGACATAGAGTCAGACAGCATGGAAACAGACCCTTCGGCCCAACCAGTCCATGCTGACCAGAATCCCAAACTAAACTAATCCCACTTCCTGCAGTTTTCGTATATCCCTCCAAACAATTTTTATTCATGAACTTATTCAAATGTTTTTTAAATGTTGCAACTGTACCCACCTCCACCAATTCCTCTGGCAGTTCACCACATACAACCACTTTCTGTGTGATAAGATTGCCCCTCATTTTAAAAATAATTCTTTTTCCTCTCAGTTTGAAAGCAGGCACTCTTACCGTGAAACGCCCCACCTTAGGGGAAAGACATGAGGCATTCTCCTTAGGTGTGTCCCTCATAATTTTACGAACCCCTCTATAAGGTGAACCTCTCAACCACCTAAACTCCAGTGAAAAAGTCTCAGCCTACCCAGCCTGTCTTGGTAACTCAAAACCTCCTTTCCGGGTAAATCTCTTCTGAACCCTAACCAGCTGAAAAGTATCCTACCTGTAACTTACCCTTTATTAGACATTTCTGTCCCACCGTATTTTTCTTAAGCCTCATCCTACTTATTCCTGGGAGCTGCGTAAATACTGACACACTCAGGGGAGGGGGCACTCTGTAAATACTGACACACTCAGGGGAGGGGGCACTCTGCAAATACTGACACAGCCTGGGGGTGGGGGAGCTCTGTAAATACTGACACAGTCTGGGAGCCGGGAGCTCTGTAAATACTGACACAGTCTCGGAGGGGGAGCTCTGTAAATACTGACACAGACTGGGGGTGGGGGAGCTTGGTAAATACTGACACAGACTGGGGGTGGGGGAGCTTGGTAAATACTGACACAGACTGGGGGTGGGGGAGCTCTGTAAATACTGACACAGACTGGGGGTGGGGGAGCTCTGTAAATACTGACACAGACTGGGGGTGGGGGAGCTCGGTAAATACTGACACAGACTGGGGGTGGGGGAGCTCTGTAAATACTGACACAGACTGGGGGTGGGGGAGCTCTGTAAATACTGACACAGACTGGGGGTGGGGGAGCTCTGTAAATACTGGCACAGTCTGGGAGCCAGGAACTCTGTAAATACTGACACAAACTGGGGGTGGGGGAGCTCGGTAAATACTGACACAGACTGGGAGGGGGAGCTCTGTAAATACTGACACAGTCTGGGGGTGGGGGCACTCTGTAAATACTGACACAGACTGGGGGTGGGGGAGCTCTGTAAATACTGACACAGACTGGGAGGGGGAGCTCTGTAAATACTGACACAAACTGGGGGTGGGGGAGCTCGGTAAATACTGACACAGACTGGGAGGGGGAGCTCTGTAAATACTGACACAGTCTGGGGGTGGGGGAGTTCTGTAAATACTGACACAGACTGGGAGGGGGAGCTCTGTAAATACTGACACAGTCTAGGAGGGGGGAGCTCTGTAAATACTGACAGTTTGGGTGTGGGGGAGCTCTGTAAATACTGACACAGTCCAGGGGGCGTACACTAAATACTGACACAGCCTGGGGGTGGGGGAGCTCTGTAAATACTGACACAGTCTGGGTGGGGGAGCTCTGTAAATACTGACACAGTCTGGGAGGGGGAGCTCTGTAAATACTGACACAGTCCAGGGGGCGTACACTAAATACTGACACAGTCTGGAGGTGGGGGAGCTCTGTAAATCCTGACACAGACTGGGAGGGGGGAGCTCTGTAAATACTGACACAGTCTGGAGGTGGGGGAGCTCTGTAAATACTGACACAGACTGGGAGGGGGGAGCTCTGTAAATACTGGGAGTGGGGAAGCTCTGTAAATACAGAGTCTAGATTAGAGTGGTGCTGGAAAAGCACAGCAGGTCAGGCAGCATTCGGGGAGCAGGAAAATCGACATTTCGGGCAAAAGCCCTTCATCAGGAATAGAGGCAGGGTGCCGCAGAGTGGAGAGATAAATGAGAGGGGGGTGGGGGTGTTTTTACCTCTGTAAATACAGACACAGTCTGGGAGGGGGGGGCGCTCTGTTAATACTGATACAGTCTGGGAGGGGGAGCTCTGTAAGTACTGACACCCCCCCCACAGATCACTGTGAGCATTGATAGATACTGGGAATTAGAATTAGGTTTATTGTCACACAAACTCAAGTACAGGGATACAGCAATATTGTGAAATGCGTACAAATATAGAAATAAAGGTAAAAGTTTAACATTTCAATCATACTAAAGCAGGGAGTCCATGCTCGGCTTAACCTCAAGACTGGGAGTCCGCATTGGGTTGGGTGGTAGTGGGAGAAGGGTTGAAGCCTGTAAATACTGACATACTCTCCTGAATCTCCTGTAGATTCTGAGCTAGTCCTAGGGACCTGCCTCAGCATTCCCACATCAAACATCACAGTGCTCCCAGTGCTGGTCTGTATCACAGACAATTCAACACTTGTGAATTTGTACAACGTGCCTGCTGTGTTCCAATGGTCACCATGACCTTTGTCCCTGTCCTTCCTAGCTTTCTTGCACTCTCTATCTCACTCCACACCAGCACCACCCTCAGGACCAGGAGTCAGTGAAGTGTAATGGAAAACACATGCTTGTTGCCCAGTGATTTTGTCAAGGTGACAATGTCGCAACAATCTCTTTTTCTCCTTGCCTGAGGTGCCCCTCAGGTTAAACCACCATCCATTGTCTTTCTCATTCTAATTCTAGTTTACCTTTTGTAAAATAGAAATCCCTTCAATAGATCACATCTTGCAGACTCTTGTGGCAGTGTCCCTATCTCTGAGCTGGGTGACCCAGGGGGAGGTCCCACCAACTCTAGAGATGTGTCGTGACAATTCTGAATTGTTGATAAGGAAAACATCGCTCACATCCTGTCAGCCAATCAACATCTTATCGACCTTGAGACAATCTGTCACGAGCGTTTGAGTATTTGAGTTCTTGCTGATAACAGATCACAAGACCTAGGCTACAAAATCAACCCGAATTTGGACACTCCGTTAATAGCAACATCTTATATTTGTATAGCACCCTTAATCTGGTAAAATTTCCTATGACTCTTCACAGCAGTGTAACTCAATGCCAAGTCGGGAGATATCAGGACTGGTGACCACTGATCTATTTTGAGGAACAGCTTAGGGAAAATAGAAAGATAGAGGCATTAAGGAAGGGAATGCTGGAGCTTAATGGTCAAATACATGGAACAGTTTTCAGCTTTGAACAGACAATAAGTTGGCATTTTCTGAAAAAAAGATTCCTTCATGTTCTATAGGTCTTGCTGTCAGGACTAACATTTGTTGCCCATCACTTGGGCTGAGGGGCTTGCTAGGCAACACACTGCAGGCCGAGAGTCACATGTAGCTCAATCCATGAATAGACATTGCTGATCCAAAAACAAACATAGACATTGCTGGAGAAACTCATCATCTGTGGAGGGAGAAACAGGGTCTGATGTGACTTCTCCAGAAGCAGACATGATTTGCCAACAATCGATGGTAGCCCCACTGTCATTATCAGTGGAAATGCAGGTCAATAGGATAGTGATAGGATAGTCAATAGGAGTTGGGAGGTCATGTTGTGGCTGTACAGGACATTGGTTAGGCCACTGTTGGAATATTACGTGCAATTCTGGTCTCCTTCCTATTGGAAAGATGTTGTGAAACTTGAAAGGGTTCAGAAAAGATTTACAAGGATGTTGCCAGGGTTGGAGGATTTGAGCTATAGGGAGATGCTGAACAGGCGGGGGCTGTTTTCTCTGGAGCATCGGAGGCTGAGGGGTGACATTATAGAGGTTAACAAAATTATGAGGGCATGGATAGGGTAAATAGGCAAAGTCTCTTCCCTGGGGCCGGACAGTCAAGAACTAGAGGGCATAGGTTAAGGGTGAAAGAGGAAAGATATAAAAGAAACCTAAGGAGCAACCTTTTCACGCAGAGGGTGGTACGTGTATGGAATGAGCTGCCAGAGTAAGTGGCGGAGGCTGGTACAATTGCAACATTTAAAAGGCATTTGGATGGGTATATAAATAGGAAGGGTTTGGAGGGATATGGGCCAGGTGCTGGCAGGTGGGACTAGATTGGGTTGGGATATCTGGTCGGAATGATCGGGTTGGACCGAAGGGTCGGTTTCCATGCTGTACATCTCTATGACTCTATGACTCAATCACTAAGCCTAGTTTTCAATTCCAGGTTTAGTTAATTGAATTTCACTAGTGAGGGAGAGATTAGAACCTGCATCCTCAGTGCATTAACCTTGTTGGATAAGGCAGTCAGCACCTGGCGGTATTAACAGGCATTGTGAGATAACTCCACCCATTGTGAGAAAAACTGTACCTGGGAGAAGCTAATCAGAAGCTAACCCTCTACGTCAGAGAAAGTTAAAAATCACACAACACCAGGCTGTAGTCCAAACAGTCTATTGGGAAGTGCTTCCAAATAAACCTGTTGGACTATAGCCTAGTGCTGTGTGATTTTTAACTTTGTCCACTGCAGTCCAACACTGACACATCTACATTTCCATCGGAGAGACCAAGTACAAACTCAGGAACCGGTTCAGGGCACGTCCATGGTCTGTATGCTCCAATCAACCCCATCTCCTGGATGCCAGCCATTTCAACTTCCCCTCTCACCCCCACGATGACAGGCCCATTCTGGGCCTCCTCCTCCGTCAAAATAAGGCCATATCCAAACTGGAGGACTGACACCTCATCTTCCACCTCAGGAGCTTACAACCATTTGGCCTTACCACAGAATTCACCAGCTTCCAAATATCTCCACTGCCCCCAACCCCCACCTCATCCCATATCCAGCCCTCCCTCTCCACACTATCCCCTTTGACCTGTCCATCTTCCTTCCCACCTACCCGCTCCACCCTTCCCACTGACCAATCACAATCAACTCCAACCGGCACCTACCTAACGCTATCCCAACGACCTTCCCCCCAGCCCCACCCTCCCTATTTGTTTCTCAGCCCCCTTCTCCCTCCCCAGACTCATGAAGGGGCCTGCCTGAAACATTGACTCACTTGCTCCTCTGATGATGCTGTCCGGCCTGCTGTGCTTTTTCCAGCACCACACTGTATTGACACTGGCTTTCCAGCATCTGTGGTCCTCACTATCTCCAAGTTGTGACAATCGCCAGTTCTATGCCCAATTCATCTTAATTGAGGTCAACATGCACTCCTATTTATTACAACAATGTTCGAGACACTTTTGCCCTTGAGTCAATAGATTATTGATTTGAGGTTCAATTCAAAATTTGGGCGCATTGCTAAAACTGATCCAATTTCTGAGGCAGAGATCCACTGTTGCACATGCTGTCTTTCAGAAACAATATCGAAATAAGGTTTAGATTGCTCAGGTGGAGTTCTCCAGGCGATTTTCCTGCTCCTCGGATGCTGCCTGACCTGCTGTGCTTTTCCAGCACCACACTCCTGACTGAATTCTCCAGGTCCCCGTAGCACTATTCACAAGGAAATGTCCTACAATCGTATCCATTTTTGCCTCTGTAGGAATGAACAGGGATTGACCAGTCAGTCACTTATTTCATTTTCTGGGGTCTTTGCTCTGTGAAAACTCCCAGTCACCACCCATTTCAATTCCCCTTCCCACTCCCTTTCCAACATGTCCATCCTTGACCTCCTCCATTGCTACAGCGAATTAGACCACAATTTGGAGGAACAACACTTCATCTTCCTCCTGGGCAGCCTACAGCCCGTGGGCAGCCTACAGCCCGAAGGACCCAACACAGAGTTCTCCAATTTCAAATAACCTCCCTTTCCATCACCTGACTCCCTCCCCAGCCCCTTCCTCCTCCCTTCCATTCCTCTGACTGACCTTTCCTTCCAACTACCAACTTTCATTCCTCCCATGTTGTATCTGTCTTCGCCTATCCCCACCTCACCACCCAGTATCCCCACACACTTTATCTGCAGCTGCCCTTACACCCACCCCTAGTCCTGAAGAAGGGTTACATCCAAAACGTCAACTTCTCCGCCTCCCGATGCTCCCTGGCCTGCTGTGTTCTTCCAGCCTCCTGTCTGTCTCCCTGTGAAAACTGGCCACCAGGATTACCAGCAGAGCATCAGCCAGTGTGCGCTGACTGGAAATTGTTGGCTTTGACCTGGTTTGGCGGGTAATTGAGGCTTTGATAGACTGGGAGCCCTACATTTATAGATTGCACTAAAGGATGTGCTAACCAGCTAATACATTTATTTTGAAAGCATCATCACTGCTGTATTGTTGGAAGGTTGGTGGCCAATCTGCACACAGGAATGCGATCAGTGACCAGTTCATCTGCTTCAAACAAGGGTCGAGGGATGGATAGTGGTCAGAAGATCAGGAGAACACCCCTCCATCCCGGTCTTCTTGGGAATAGTGCCCATGGGACATTTTGCATCCCTCTGGAAGGGCAGATTCCCTTGGTTTAATTCCCCATTCAACAAAGCAAGAGTTATTTAATCCTGCACTGGAGTCCAGTCAGTAATGGGTAAGCTGGTCTGAGGAGCTGGTGCTTCTTGCTTGGTGAGCAGGAGACCAAATACTGAGGCACGAATTGCATGCACTTCTTGTACATAAGATACTGACAGGGATGGGATATTACCATGAAAACCACTGAGTGAAATATCAGTAAAGTTCTCTCTTTGCCTTGTCACAGAGAACCCACATAGTGTGGAGTGAACAAGGAGGCTCGATCATTATATTGATGGTAATTAGCACCAAGTAATCCAAAACTTCAGATGAGACATTAATCTCTAAAGCAAGAAAAACCATTGCATTATAGAAGGATGTGACACAGTCCCTGGCTGCCAATCCACTGGCAACACAACATTCAAAGACATTTTTTAACTGGAGCCTTGTTCCAAATCTGTGAATTGTCTGCTCAGTTTTCATTAGTATGTTCAATTAGTTTTGCATTTTTATTGCATTAAATCAGCCAAATATAAAATTTAAAACAAGTGTAATTTGTGTAGAGTAGTATAAATAGCATTTAATATCAGATAATTGATCTTTCAGACCAATTTTAGGAAGCAATCATTCAATGATAATGGAGCAAAGGTTTCAATCAATCTCTGGGAGAATTGGAATTGTACATCTTTCTCTTTTCATTCCCTTTCCCTTTCCTTGTCTTTGTAGCTGAAGGGATTAACTTTTGTTTTTGGGGAACAGTGAAACAAGAATTGCTGCTATTGTCCTCAGGACAATTTACGAGGCTTCAGAATGAGTATCAGCATCAAATGAACCACGTGGGGTTTATCAAAGGAAGAGTTCAAAACATTTCCCAGTTTGTGTCCAGCCACACACAATTGTTTTTTGTATTCCGAGTGGTGAGACCAGCTGCCCTTATGGTCCATTGTGCCCAAGGCAGATCTTTGTGAAAAAAAAACTATCCAATTAATCCAACTTCACTGCTCTTTCCCTCTCCTAATGTAATTTAACTTCCAGATAATGACCTAGTGGTACTGTCACTTGACTGAGAATCCAGTAAACCCAGGTTGGAATCCCAATATGACCAGATGGCAGAAAGACCAGGCGCTAAGAGTTCAATTCTGGATTAGTGGTGCTGGAAGAGCACAGCAGTTCAGGCAACATCCAACGAGCAGCGAAATCGATGTTTCGGGCAAGAGCCCTTCATCAGGAATAAAGGCAGTGAGGCTCACTGCCTTTATTCCTGATGAAGGGCTCTTGCCTGAAACGTCGATTTCGCTGCTCGTTGGATGTTGCCTGAACTGCTGTGCTCTTCCAGCACCATTAATCCAGAATTTGGTTTCCAGCATCTGCAGTTATTGTTTTTACCTCGTTAAGAGTTCAATGATGACCATGAATGATGGTCATTCCATCACTGTGTGAAAGAAACTCCTGCACAATGTTCTCGCTCCCATTTCTCTGCCAAATATCTACCAGGCTCCCTCTTCAATTTATGGTCACATCCATCTTCACTGTTCCTGCTCCATCCTGCACAGCGTCCTGTCTGACAACAAAGAAACCTCGCCACTTCCTTCCCCTGTTGCCAAACACAATGAAAGAGCCCTCAGGAGCTCCCGACATGATTGGAGATTCCCTGATGTCCTGCCCCTTTACCTCTCTCCCCACAAACCCACAAGATGGAGGTCAGGCCAGGCTTCTATGCAGAGGGTTTAGGAATGTCACCAAGTTACTTTATGAGATCCTAACCTTCAAATATATTGGTGGGAAGGGGGTCATAGAGTCCATTCCACTGGACTGAGATCAACAGCATATGGTGGTAACCACTGTCACTGTACCAAGTGACAATCAGGATGGTAGAAGTTAAAGGCACTTACGGTGCAAAGGTAGTGTCCCTACCTCTGGATCAGGAGACCCGGACTCAAGTCCCATCCTACTTCAGAGTGTGAGTAATACATTCTCTGAACAGGTCACAATCACTATGGAGCATAAAGAGGCCATTTGGCCCATCAAGCCTGCACTGATCCCAGAAGAGCATTCTAGTTAGACCTACCCCCAACTCTGTAACCCGGCATTTCGCATGGTTAACCCACCCAGCCTACACATTCCTGGATACTATGGGCAATTTAGCATGGCCAATCCACCTACACATCCAGTCATGGAGTCATAAAGATGTACAGCACAGAAACAGACCCTTTGGTCCAACCGGTCCATGCCAACCAGATATCCTAACCTAATCTAGTTCAATTTGCCAGCACTTGGCCCATATCCCTCTAAACCCTTCCTATTCATATACAAATCCAGGTGCCTCTTAAATGCTGTAATTTTACCAGCCTCCACCACTTCCTCTGGCAGCTCATTCCATACACGTACCACCCTCTGTGTGAAAATGTTGCCTTTCAGGTCCCTTTTAAATCTTTCCCCTCTCACCCTAAACCTATGCCCTCTAGTTCTGGACTCCCTCACCTCAGGGAAAAGACCTTATCTATTTACCCTATCCATGCCCCTCATGATTTCATAAACCTCTATAAGGTCACCCCTCAGCCTCCGACACTCCAGGGAAAACAGCCCCAGCCTGTTCAATCTCTCCCTGTAGCTCAAATCCTCCAAACCCAGCAATATCCTTGTAAATCTTTTCTGAACCCTTTCAAGTTTCACAACATCCTTCCAATAGCAGGGAGACCAGAATTGCATGCAATATTCCAAAAGTAGCCGAACCAATGTCCTGTACAGCTGCAACATAACTTCCAAACTCCTAAACTCAAACCAATAAAGGAAAGCAAACCAAATGCCTTCTTCACTATCCCATCTACCTGTGAGTCCACTTTCAAGTGAACTATGAACCTCCAGCACCACACCATTAAGCGTGTAAGTCCTACTCTGATCTTTGGACTGTGGGGGTACCCAGAGGAAACCCACGCAGACACAGGGAGAATGCGCAAACTCCGCACGGTCACCCAGGGTGAAATTGATCCCAAGTCCCTGGTGCTATGAAGCAGCCAAGCTAACGGCTGAGCCACCGTGCCACCCACAGGTTGATTGGGGGAGAAAGGGAAGACGAATAAAGATGTTGAAGCTGGGCAGTCTGGATTGGATCTAATTAGATTAGATTACTTACAGTGTGGAAACAGGCCCTTCGGCCCAACAAGTCCACACCGCCCCGCCAAAGCGTAACCCACCCATACCCCTACATCGACATCTACCCCTTACCTAACACTACGGGCAATTTAGCATGGCCAATTACCTGACCTGCACATCTTTGGACTGTGGGAGGAAACCGGAGCACCCGGAGGAAACCCACACAGACACGGGGAGAACGTGCAAACTCCACACAGTCAGTCGCCTGAGGCGGGAATTGAACCCGGGTCTCCGGCGCTGTGAGGCAGCAGTGCTAACCACTGTGCCACCATGCCACCCAAAGTTTAGATGTTCTACATGCCCTCCTCCTTTTCTCACGGTGTCGGGGAGATTGGGGCAGATTTAGATCCTATTCTCCAGCTCACGTTTGGAAATTCCGCTGGAGGAAATCTACCACCTCAGCCCATCCCACTGTAGCAAGGTCGCGATGAAGAAGTTTTCCAATCCAAAGCTCTGAAACCAGGCCAGAGGAGCATGGCAGAGATTTCCTGAGTCATTGACTCTTGTGGCCATCTAATGAGGCAGAGCCAGAACTATGGCATCTCTGTCCTTGCTTCCTTTCATTTTTGACTTTGAAGAGGGGGGAGAGAGAAAAAAAATCAGCTAACGGATGAGGAATTCTGACATTGGGTTTACATTCTGGTGCACCCGCCTGACTATAATGGCTTTCCATAAATCAGGAAGCTTTGATTAAACTCTCCAGTGCATGTGTGTAAATCTTCAGCAGCACAGTGAATCTCGATTACTATTCATGGATGTCTGACATTAGACACGTTTCATTGGCTGCAGCTGCTTTTTAATGCAATTAGCTGTGGGTGAGAAGGTTTTCATGGGATGATCCTGTGCCGCTGGGGAGTTTCTCTGTGGGATAAGAGACACAAACATATTTACAAAGGAGTTGTGGAGCGGGGTGGGGGGGGGGAAGAGGAGACGGGAGGTATCACTTGGAGAGGGACAGCATGAGGTGAATGGTAACAGTCTGTCTTCAGCAATGAGCAACCTTGCCCTCCTTTTTCGGGGTTATGATTGGGTTATTCTGATTAACCCTTGCAGAGCCAGCTCCCACCAACAGTAGTGAGGTAAAACTCCAGCAGGTATCAAGGTGAGCAATGCTTGTGTGTCACGGACTCAGTGTCCAGTTCAAAGCTGACCAGATCCACGCCTGTCAAGTCCCATCTCATCCATACCCAGCCAGCAAAGGCTGGCTTAGGGTGGATGGGAGTGAGTGTAGGACCGCTCTACAATTAGATCGAATGTCCCTGACACCAAAGATTTAAAATCCTTCCTACTGGCCAGCCCAAATAATGCATCTAGGGATGAGAGGAGGGTGCTAGGTTGTTAGATATGTCATTTGCCTTTAAGTAAGTTCACCTTGAAGGGTTCCCTTCACTGTGTGTATATAATATTGTGGCTCTGCCTGACCATCAGTCTACTCTGTGTCTATAACCTGCACATACAGTCTTCAGTTCGTTTGCTGTTGTGTCAGTTTCACACACACACACACACACACACACACACACACACACACACACACACACACAAACACAAGGACACACTCATACATACACACAGGCACTCAAACATACAGATATACACACAAACAAGCACATTCACAAACACATACACACTAACACACACATACATACACTCAAACACACGTATACACACGTGTGCACACTCACATGCACTCACAAACAACACACTAAAACACTCACAAACATTCACAACACACTCACAAATACACTCACAAACACACACACTCACAAACACACATATACTAACACACTCACAAACACAAACACACTCACACTCACACACACTCAATAACACATTCACAAACACAAACGCGCATTCACAAACACACACATTAACACACTCACAAACACATAAACACGCTCACAAACATTCACAGACACTCAATAACACATTCACAAACACTCACACACTCACACATACCCTAACACACTCACGTGCACTCATAAACACACACACGAACATACTCACAAGTGCACACACTAACACACACAAACACTCACATACTTACAAACACGCACACAAACATGCACACAAACACACACTAACACACACACTAACATGCACTCACACTAACACAATCACAAACACACACGCAAACACATACACAAAGACACTTACACAACAGCTTTGGTCAGAAGCCAACTGAAATGTGAGCTGGAAGCATTATGTATTGATCTCCCTCAATATCCTCACATTGTGCCCAGTTTCTGCCAGCAGTGATGCATTGGATCCATCTTAGATTGTGTAGCAACAGATGGCACTCAGAAAGTATTGCACCAGCGCTGCTATCATTGAGGAGGAGGCTTGAGAACAAGGGCAAGCAAAGATCCCAGAGTCAGGAGTTTATGGACAGATACCCGACAAAAGAAACAGAAGCAGGAGTGAGACCACTCAGCCCCTCAGATCTGCTCTGCCATTACATGAGATCATGGCTGATCTTCCACCACAAATCCACTTCCCACCCTCCTTCCAAATTACATAATTCCCTTAGTGTCCAAAGAATTATCAGCACCATCACTGAATGTGATATTCTCAATGTCTGAGTATCCACGGAGGTGAGAGGCAGACATCTCCAAGTATTCACATTGCTCTGTGTGAAGAAATTTCTCTGCACTGGAGTTCAAAATGGCCGACACTTTTCTCCTGAGAGCTGTCATCTGAGTCTCCATTCCAGGAGAACTAAGTACCAAGTACCAGGAGGTTTATGGCTCTGAACTCTAACTCCAGTGACAAAAGTACCATCTCCTTCACAAATCCCTTTCATTTAGAAACCTATCTAGGCAGCAGCCAGGGAGAACTTGCAGTCCCAATCCGCCCGATAACAAATTGAAAATTGGACTCCCCGAGTGAGTCTTCTACATTCTCACAGTAGACAAAGGCAAGGTTATCCTCGTCCTAATGGATCATGGGCTACTCTCTCATTAGAGAGGGATGACTGGTGGTGAGTTTAACCTGAGGTTAGGGGAGAGGTTGGGAAGGAGAGTCCTTCATGGTAGCCTCAGCCGGTGATGGGAATTGAACCCATGCTGTTGGCATCACTCTACATCACAAACCAGCCATCCAACGTTCACCAACATCTGTAAGGCTCCCACAAAGGATTCTCCTTCTCAACCTCTCCCCTCTCCAGAGGTGTGGTGACCTTGAGTTAAACCATCATTAGACATCTCTCTCTCTCTCTCTCTCTAATTGGACTCTGGAGACTTTATCCTCACCACAATGGGACATTGAAGCAAACAATAAGGTGGAATTCCAGAGATCGAGGATGTGGAGGACCCAGTGTTGGACTGGGATGGACAAAGTGAAAAAGCACATAACACCAGTTTATAGTCCAACAGGTTTAAGTGGATGCACTAGCTTTCAGAGCACAGAATTTATAGCAAGTGTCTTATGATCCTGCTCCACAACCACCTGGTGAATGAGCAGCGCTCCGAAAGCTAGTGCTTCCAAATAAACCGGTTGGATTACAGCGTGAGTGAGGAAAAATCTGCCTTCTCTGTCCAAATACTCAGCCATTTATCCTGGGACTATGTACCCAGGTGTTAGACTGTCCAGCTGTGTAACACACCCTCTCAGCCTCTGTCCTGTCAGATCCTCAAAGAATTTTATTCCTCATTCATTTGAATTTTAGCAAATAATAAAAGTGGATTATTTTAAGTCAGAGAATCCTTATAGTGTGGAAGCAGGCTATTCAGCCTACATCAACCCTCCAAAGAGCATCCCTCACACACACCCCCATTTCTGTAACCCTGAATTTCCCATGGCCAATCCACTCTAACCTGCACATCTTTGGACTGTGGGAGGAAACCAGAGCACCCGGAGGAAACCTCACACAGACACAGGGAGAATGTGCAAACTCCACATGGACAGTCACCTGAGACTGGAATCAAACGCGGTGGCCCAGTGGATAGCACTGCTGCCTCACAGGGCCAGGGACCCGGGTTTGATTCTAGCTTCAGGTGATGGAGTTTGTCTGTTCCTCCCCAACCCCTACCTGATGCTGAGTCCCTCAATGAATGAGGGACCCTCCCAGGAAGTTGTCCATGTGTCTGTGTGGGTTTCCATCACCTGAAGCTAGAATCAAACCCGGGTCCCTGGCCCTGTGAGGCAGCAGTGCTATCCACTGGGCCACTGCGTTTGATTCCAGTCTCAGGTGACTGTCTGTGTGGAGTTTGCACATTCTCCCTGTGTCTGTGTGAGGTTTCCTCCGGGTGCTCTGGTTTCCTCCCACAGTCCAAAGATGTACAGGTCAGGTGAATTGACCATGCTAAATTGCCCATGGTGTTCAGGGATGTGTAGGTTAGGTGCATTAGTCAGGGGTAAATGTAGAGTAATAGGGGAATGGGTCTGGGTGGGTTACTCTTCAGAGGGGGAGTGTGAACTTTTCGTTTCCATAAATGGGCAGTTTCCACACTGTAGGGATTCTACAGTTGAAACCCTGATGTTATGAGACAGCCACTGTACCACCCCAGGCACTGATCCATGACAATGCACTCAGCACAAACATCCTGCTCTTTCTGTTAATAATATAGCACAGAAGGTGGCCATTCGACTCATTACATTTGTGTTGGTTCTCTCACAGAATGATCAAATTAGTCAAACACAAACCCCTGCACTTTCCCTAGGGCTTTACCACCAATATTTCCCCATAAATTGCCCTTTGAGTATACATCTAATTCGCTTGTGAAAGTTATCACCACATGTGTTTCCTCCTCCACCCCTTCAGACAGAACAGTTCAGATAATAACCCTTTGGTTTTTAAATCTGTGTCCCTGGGTTATGGACCTTCCTACCTGCAGAAAACTGTTTGTCCTAATCTATTCTGTCAGAGTTGTTTATAAGTTTGACGGCATCCAGTAAATTGTGCTTAACCATCTCTGTTCTGTAGACTCTCCAGTCCTGTGTGTGTGTGTAGGGCTCTTGGATCTCAGGGTCAAAGGCACAGGCAGTATGTATCCAATACCCCTGAGAAGGAATGGCAGAGTTTAATGTCCCTTCTTGAGATGGGTTTCAGGTAAGATTGGGGTGGGGGTGTTGTCAGTCGAGTGGAGACCCCTTACCGTCTCTGCTCCAGTTAACTGTGGGAAAGGGAGTTCCATGGGTGGCCTTTCAGCCTTCCTCTCCCTTCGCTGCCAACTGATGTCCATTCACCCATCTCACTGAACCAGCAGGAGGCAGTGGAGTAAACAAATGCTAAACGCAAATCCATTCATGCCCATTTGCAACCTCCTGGGAGGGTCCCGCACTCATTGGGGCACTCGGCATCAGGAAGGGGTTGGGGAGGAACTGACAAACATGACCTCCTGCCTTGATGCCTTCCATTCTTTCCGTGATGCCAGTATCCCACCCTCATTTACCTGTGCCCTGGGGCACCTTGCCAATTTTGCACTACTGCTTGGTATACTGGTGTACTTTACTGGGTAGAGCTTTGTCCCTGGGGTCCTGAATGGCACTTAGTAGAGTAGAGCTGTGCCCAAAGGAAGTGACACTGGGCTCTCACCTGCTCCCCAGTGCCAGGCAAAAGCCTCATCACCTCCTTTGAAACATAGAAACATCGAGAATGATAGCAGGAGGAGGCCATTCAGCCCTTCGAACCTGCTCTGCCATTCAACATGATCCTGGCTGATCAACCAACTCCATTCCCTGTTCCTGCTTTGCCCCTTACCCTTTCATCCCTTTAGCCCTAAGAACTATATCTAACTCCTTCTTAAAAACATACAATGATTTGGCCTCAACTGCTTTCTGTGGCAGAGAATTCTACAGGTTCTGGGTGAAGACATTTCTCCTCAGCTCCAATCTAAATAGCCCACCCCATATCCTTAGAGTGTAGTCCCCTGCTTCTGGACTCCCTGGTCATCAGAAACATCCTTCTCACATTTACCCTGTCTTGTCCTATTTGCATTATGAGGGTTTCTATTAGATCCCAGAAATAATGGAGGAGAAAGTGAGGACTGCAGATGCTGGAGATCAGAGCTGAAAATGTGTTGCTGGAAAAGCGCAGCAGGTCAGGCAGCATCCAAGGAGCAGGAGACTCGACGTTTCAGGCATGAGCCCTTCTTCAGGATAAAATGCCCAAATCTCATCTTGTGGTGGAGACATTCTTCATAGCTCAGTGCCCACTAACAAAGAGCATTTAATAATGTTGATCCTCTTCTTAATTTTAACCTTCGGATCTCAAGAGAATTTTACATGCTTTGATGAGATTGGGGGTGGTCTGCCATATTAAGGTGGTCATTCTGAGACCAAGGATCCAATCAGAGAATTGCAGCACTTTGTTGCTATTAGTGCCATTGGAGGAGTAGAGTCAACTACCAGAAGTGGACCAATCAGAGATTCCGTGTCAACAGGGGACCCAAAACTCAAGGGATTGAGGGCAGATTGAGGGGTGGCGGGGATGGGTCACAGGGAGGAGGTCACTCACTGAGCCAGGGTCGGGGTGGGGGGGCAGTGGAGCAGGATGAGGGTACAGGGAAGGCAGTGCCAGGGAAAGAGCATAGGTGTGGTATTTCGCAGACACCCTCCTTCCTATTGTCAGATGTATTGTTGGGGATTTCCATGAGTGTCTAACCCCAGAAGCCAACAGGAAATAGCTGGTGGAAGAGCACCTCACCTTTTGCCACTTTACAGCCAAGATCAAGTTTGACAACTTCAGAGCATGGCTTTTGACTCCATTTTGATTACCGCCCTCTGGAACCCTCTCCTCCCACCTCAGCTTGTTTACAAAGGGTTTGCTGGCAGTTGAACTACCCACCCTTCAACTGTCATGCTTCTCTGCTACTATTAGCATTTCCCTAATGGACCATTGATATTACAGTAATCATGGAGATTTACAAACAACAAACATAATAATATAACGAAAAATAGATTGGGCAATTCATGTTGGCTCAGTGGTTAGCACTGCTGCCTCACAACACCAGGCGGGTTCAATTCCAGCCTCGGGCGACTGTCTGTGTGGAGTTTGCACATTCTCCCCGTGTCTGCGTGGGTTTCCTCCGGGTGCTCCAGTTTCCTCCCACAGTCCAAGGTCAGGTCAGGTGAATTGGCCATGCTAAGTTGCCCGTAGTGTTAGGTGCATTAGTCAGAGGGAAACGGGTCTGGGTGAGTTACTCTCGGAGGGTCGGTGTGGACCTGTTGGGCCAAAGGGCCTGTTTCCACACTGTAGGGAACCTAATCGAATCTAAAAAAAATTCTAATTATCAAGGTGGTTATCTCCAGTTTGCTTCCAGTTCCTCGGGCTAGTGTGGCCAGAAACCAGGAGATAATGGACTTGAACGTGTGGTTGGGGAACTGGTGCAGGAAGCAAGGTTTCAAGTTCTTGGATCACTGGGGTATATTTTATGGTAACCATAAATTCTACAAGACAGACGGCTTGCACCTTAATATATCAGGGATCAGCATTCTGGCAGGCAGGTTTTCTGCTGCAACACCGCTACATTTAAACTAAGTAGCGGGGGGGAGGGGACAAGCTGGATGTTTAAAAGGAAATTGAAGGGGTAGTTAGAACAAGAGAAGTCAAGAAAGACAACTGTATCAAGGAGGCAGAAAACTGGAAAAGGCATCATGCTGTAAAGTTGAGTGAAGTAAGGGTTGAGGGGATGGGTGAGAGCAGTAACAAATTAAAAATTCTATATATGAATGCACGAAGCATTAGACACAAGGTGGATGAGCTTGAAGCTCTTTTGGAAATTGGCAGATACGATATTGTGGGGATAACTGAGACGTGGCTTCATGGGGACAGGGCCTGGGAAATGAATATTCAAGGCTACACGTGCTATCGTAAGGACAGACTGACGGGCAGAGGGGGTGGGGTGGCCTTGATGGTAAGGGAGGATATTCAGTCCCTTGCGCGGGGGGACCTATAGTCAGGGGATGTAGAGTCAGTGTGGATAGAGCTTCGAAACACTAAGGGTAAAAAGACCCTCATGGGAGTCATCTACAGGCCCCCAAACAGTAGTCTGGATGTCGGATGTAAGTTTCATCAGGAGCTGAAATTGGCTTGTCGCAAAGATGTTACTACAGTTGTTATGGGGGATTTTAACATGCAGGTAGACTAGGAGAATCAGGATGGTATCGGGCCTCAAGAAAGAGACTTTGTGGAGTGCCTCAGAGATGGATTTTTAGAGCAGCTGGTGCTGGAGCCGACCAGGGATAAGGCGATTCTGGATCTGGTATTGTGTAACGAGCAAAAATTGGTCAGTGACCTCGAAGTGAAGGAGCCATTGGGAAGTAGTGACCATAATACAATAAGCTTCAATCTGCAATTTGAGAGGGAGTGGGTACAATCGGAAGTGACAATATTTCAGTTGAATAAAGGGAAATATGGAGCTATGAGGGAGCAACTGGCCAAAGTTCAATGGTGCAATACCTTAACAGGGAAGACCGTGGAGGAACAATGGCGGATATTTCTGTGTATAATGCAGAAGATGCAGGATCAGTTCATTCCTAAAAGGAAGAAAGATCCCAGGAGGAGACATGGGCGGCCGTGGCTGACGAGGGAAGTAAAGAAACATATAAAGTTAAAAGAGAAAAAGTATAACTTAGCGAAGATAAGTGGGAAAACTGAGGACTGGGAAGCTTTTAAAGAACAACAGAGGATTAGTAAGAAGGAAATACACAGAGAAAAATGAGGTCCGAAGGTAAACTGGCCAAGAATATAAAGGAGGATAGTAAAAGCTTTTTTAGGT
Organism: Chiloscyllium punctatum; assembly: GCF_047496795.1. NCBI lineage: Eukaryota > Metazoa > Chordata > Chondrichthyes > Orectolobiformes > Hemiscylliidae > Chiloscyllium > Chiloscyllium punctatum. Next base: position 10,728,683 of record NC_092776.1, on the reverse strand, counting down.
ATGTCCAAGGCAAAAAAATGGTTAGGACAAAAATTGGGCCCTTGAAGACAGAAACAGGGGAATATATTACTGGGAACAAAGAAATGGCAGAGGAATTAAATGGGTACTTCAGATCTGTGTTCACTGGGGAAGACACAAGCAATCTCCCTGAGGTAACAGTGGCTGAAGGACCTGAACTTAAGGGAATTTATATTTGCCAGGATTTGGTGTTGGAGAGACTGTTAGGTCTGAAGGTTGATAAGTCTCTGGGACCTGATGGCCTGCATCCCAGGGTACTGAAGGAGGTGGCTCGGGAAATCGTGGATGCGCTGGTGATTATTTTCCAGAGTTCAATAGAATCGGGATCGGTTCCTGAGGATTGGAGGGCGGCTAATGTTGTGCCACTTTTTAAGAAGGGTGGGCGGGAGAAAGCAGGAAATTATAGACCAGTTAGTCTGACCTCAGTGGTGGGAAAGATGCTGGAGTCTATTCTAAAGGATGAAATTACGGCACATCTGGATAATAGTAACAGGATAGGACAGAGTCAGCATGGATTTATGAAGGGAAAATCATGCTTGACTAATCTTCTTGAATTTTTTGAGGATGTAACTCGGAAGATGGACGAGGGAGATCCAGTGGATGTAGTGTACCTGGACTTTCAGAAAGCTTTTGATAAAGTCCCACACAAGAGGTTAGTGAGTAAAATTAGGGCGCACGGTATTGGGGGCAAAGTACTAGATTGGATAGAGAATTGGTTGGCTAATAGGAAACAAAGGGTAGTGATTAACGGCTCCATTTCGGAATGGCAGGCAGTGACCAGTGGGGTACCGCAGGGATCCGTGCTGGGACCGCAGCTTTTTACAATATATGTAAATGATATAGAAGATGGTATCAGCAATAACATTAGCAAATTTGCTGATGATACAAAGCTGGGTGGTAGGGTGAAATGTGATGAGGATGTTAGGAGATTACAGGGTGACCTGGACAAGTTGGGTGAGTGGGCAGATGCATGGCAGATGCAGTTTAATGTGGATAAATGTCTGGTTATCCACTTTGGTGGCAAGAACAGGAAGGCAGATTACTACCTCAATGGTATCAAATTAGGTAAAGGGGCTGTTCAGAGAGATCTGGGTGTTCTTGTCCACCAGTCAATGAAGGCAAGCATGCAGGTACAGCAGGTCGTGAAGAAGGCTAATAGTATGCTGGCCTTCATAACAAGAGGGATTGAGTATAGAAGCAAAGAGGTGCTTCTGCAGCTGTACAGGGCCCTGGTGAGACCACACCTGGAGTACTGTGTACAGTTCTGGTCTCCAAATTTGAGGAAAGACATTCTGGCTATTGAGGGAGTGCAGCGTAGGTTCACGAGGTCAATTCCTGGAATGGCAGGATTGCCTTACACGGAAAGACTGAAGCGACTGGGCTTGTATACCCTTGAGTTTAGAAGACTGAGAGGGGATCTGATTGAAACGTATAGGATTATGAAAGGATTGGACACTCTGGCAGGAGGAAACATATTTCCGCTGATGGGGGAGTGCCGAACCAGAGGACACAACTTAAAAATACGGGGTAGACCATTTAGGACAGAGATGAGGAGAAACTACTTCACCCAGAGAGTGGTGGCTGTGTGGAATGCTCTGCCCCAGAGGGCAGTGGAGGCCCAGTCTCTGGATTCATTTAAGAAAGAATTGGATAGAGCTCTTAAAGATAGTGGAGTCAAGGGTTATGGAGATAAGGCTGGAACAGGATACTGATTGGGAATGATCAGCCATGATCATATTGAATGGCGGTGCAGGCTCGAAGGGCTGAATGGCCTACTCCTGCATCTATTGTCTATTGTCTATTGTCTATTAATACTGATTTCCAGACCCTATACTGTGGAGGACAAAATCTGGGAATGTTTTCTAGATCACTAGGCTGAGGAACCAACTAGAGAAAGTCCTATTTTGGATTTAGCATTTTGTAATGAGAAAAGGTTAATCAATAATCCAGTAGAGGAGACTCTAGGGAAGAGTGACCATAATGTGGAAACATTTTAGATAAATTTTGAAAGTGATGTTATGCAATTCCAAACATATATCTCAAATCTAAAAGGCAATTATCAAGGCACGAGGGGGCAAATTGGCTGTGGCAGTTTGGGAAACCACATGAAAAGCTACAATGGTAAACTGGCAATGTCGAGCTTTTAAAGAATTAGAAAACAGTATACAACAACTCAAATTCCTTTGAAGCATAAAACCCAGCAGGAAAGGAACCACCAACCATGGCTATTAAGGGAGGCTAAGTATCTTGTTAGATCAAGGGATAAGGAGTGTTCCTAAAAATAAAAGGAAGTAAGCTTGAGAATTAGGAACATTGTAGAATTCAAGGCTTGTTACTGTTGGTCATCTCCACCTGCTGTTGAACTGAATGGCTTCCTAGACCATTTGAGATGGCATTTAAGAGTCAACTGCGTCACTACGGATTCAGAGCCATATGTAAGCCAGACAAGAATGGCATGTTTTCTTCCTGAAAGAAAATAAGTTAATGGGATGGGATTTTTAGGCACTCAATGATAGTCTCATGGCCACATCATGGAGACAAGCTCTCTCTTTGAGATGTTATTTGTTAAATTTAAATTGCATCAGTGGCCAAGGAGGGGATTGAACCCCTGTCCCCCAGAACTAGTCCAGTGACATGACCACTACATCATTTTTGTCCACTAAAGGACTATTATAATCAGACAGGTCAGACATTTAAAGCTGAAGGAACAAAGTGAACAGGATTAATAATTCACCGTGGGTGGCACAGTGGCACAGTGGTTAGCACTACTGCCTGACAGTGCCAGAGACCCGGGTTCAATTCCCGCCTCAGGCAACTGACTGTATGGAGTTCCTCCGGGTGCTCTGGTTTCCCACAGTCCAAAGATGTGCAGGTCAGGTGAATTGGCCATGCTAAATTGCCAATTTAGGTTAGGGGTATGGGTTGGTTGCGGGTCGGTGTGGACCTGTTGGGCCGAAGGGCCTGTTTCCACTACTGTAAGTAATCTAATCTAAGAGTAAGCAGAAAATCAGTGGAAATGTTATCCACGGAAGTGTAAATAGCTTACTCTTCTAAAAAAAAGTCTTTTTTTTTGTTTGTATTTTAACTGTGTTGCAAGAATTAAGTGTGTTTTTCTTAAAACCTTGCATTTTAACCAATCAAATCACACCTGGAAGACCACGCGTTACACATCTCGCTGAATGGCAGTGTGAACCCGACGGGCCGAATGGCCTGCACTTGCTCCTAATTTTTGTATTCAAATGATCTACTTTCAAACAACACCCAGAAGTGAAAAAAGGGTATTTGAACAGTAAAGGCACTTCAAATGTCACAGCAAACAGCCTTCCCAGAACATTAGGAAAGACTGCCTCAAACACATGAAAAGACAATTCGAGGAGTGACACTGAGATGTTCTTCTGCACACAATAAAAACAAACGCAGGAAATTAACTCCTGAGTACAGTAAGAGTGACAAATACCCCAGCGATAAACAGCACAAAGAGAGGATAAATGATGAGAAACCAATTTCTAGTGGTCACAAAAGGTCAAGAACCCAATAATATAAATGTAAGGTGATCGAACCGCAGACCGCAAAGGGGAATGTGGTTAGGATTGGCAACATACTGCCTTCTGGGTTGATAGTGACAGGAAGGATATATTGGCATTGGAGGGAGTACAATATAGGTTTACAAGAATGATACCTGCACTTCAGGAGTTAATTATGAAGAGAGATTATAACAAATTTGGCCTGCTTTCTCTGGAATTTTGAAGGGTGTGGGCTGATCTGATTGAAGTCATCAAGATATTAACAGGAAAAGACAGGGTAGATAAAGATAAACTTTTTCCACTGGATTGAGTTTCTAGAACTGGGGACATAGTCTGAGAACTCGAGCCAGACCATTCAGGAGGGACGTTAGGAAGCACTTCGACACATAAGAGATTCAGAACTCTCTTCCACAAACGGCAGTGAAAGCTAGGTCAGTTGTTAATTTTGAATCAGACAGAGTAAGTCTGTGAAACAAAGGGATATGGGCCAAAGGTGAGGATATGAAGTTAGGCTGTGGATCAACTATGATCTCACTGAATGGTGGAACAGGCTGGAGGGCCTGAATGGCGGACTCCTGTTCCAATGTTCCTATGGCAAATTCAATAGGAGCTTTCAAAAGGAAATTTGAGAAATATTTGAATGGGGACAAATTACAGGGATATGGGGAAAGAGGTGGACAGTGGGACTAGCTGAAAGAACTGGTGCAGTCAGTTTGATGGACTGAATGGCCACCATTTGTGCAGAGTTTCATATTATTCAATGATATAGAGCAAATGAGCCAAGGCAGGCCAACGGCCATCATCACCTTATATCTTGTGGGCAAAACTATCTCTAGTATGGTACAAGATTCTTTGATTCTCTGGGAAGCTAGGGGGGAGGTTTTGGAGCCTTTGGCCTTGATCTTTGAGTCATCATTGTCTACAGGCTTAGTACCAGAGGACTGGAGGATTGCAAATGTTGTGCCCTTGTTCAAGAAGGACAGTAGAGATGACCCAGGTAATTATAATTATAAGGTTCACCTTATGTCTGTTGTAGGAAAAGTTTTGGAAAGGATTATGAGAGCTAGGATTTATAATCATCTAGCAGGCAACAATTTGATTGCAGATAGTCAACATGGTTTTGTTAAGGGCAGGTCATGTCTCACAAACCTCACTGAGTTTTTTGAGAAGGTGACCAAGCATGTAGATGAGGGTAGGGCAGTTGACGTTGTGTACATGGAGTTCAGTAAGGCCTTTGATAAGGTTCCACATGGTAGGTTGTTGGAGAAAATGCAGAGGCATGGGATTGAGGGTGATTTAGCAGTTTGGATTAGAAACTGGCTTTCTGAAAGAAGGCTGTGAGTGGTGGCTGACAGAAAATATTCAGCCTAGAGTCCGGTTACATAGTGGTGTGCCACAAGGATCTGTTTTGAGATCACTGCTGTTTGTTATTTTTATAAATGACTTAGACGCAGGCATAGGTGGATGGATTAGTAAATTTGCAGATGACACTAAAGTCAGTGGAGTAGTGGACAGTGTGGAAGAATGTTACAGGTTGCAGGGGGACTCGGATAAACTGCAGAATTGGGCTGAGAGGTGGCAAATGGAGTTCAATGCAGCTAAATGTGAGATGATGCACTTTGGGAAGAATAACAGGAAGGCAGACTACTGGTCGTTGGAAAGATTCTTGGTAGTGTGGATGTGCAGAGGGATCTTGGAGTCCATGTACATAGATCCCTGAAAGTCACCACCCAGGTTGATAGTGCTGTTAAGAAGGCATACTGTGTGTTAGGTTTTATTGGAAGAGGGATTGAGTTCCGGAGATGTAAAGTCATGCTGCAACTTTACAAAATGTTAGTGCGGCCGCACTTAGAATACTGTGTGCAGTTCTGGTTGCCCCATTACAGGAAGGATGTGGAAGCATTGGAAAAGGTGCAGAGGAGATTTACCAGGATATTGCCTGGTCTGGAGCGAAGGTCTTATGAGGAAAGGCTGAGAGACTTGGATTTGTTCTCATTGGAAAGAAGGTTAACAGGGGATTTGATAGAGACATACAAGATGATCAGAGGATTAGCTAGGGTAGACAGTGAAAGTCTTTTTCCTGGGCTGATGACATCAGCTTATACGAGGGGGGCATAACTACAAATTGAGGGGTGATAGATTTAAGACAGATGTCAGAGGCAGGTTCTTTACGCAGAGAGTGGTAAGGGCATGGAATGCCCTGCCTGCTAATGTAGTCAACTCAGCCACATTAGGGAGATTTAAACAATCCTTGGATAAGCACATGGATGATGATGGGATAATGTAGGGGGACGAGCTGAGAATAGTTCACAGGTCGGCACAACATCGAGGGCTGAGGGGCCTGATCTGCGCTGTATTGTTCTATGTTCTAACACAGGATTGGTATAACACTGGAGAGCACATGCAATCCAGATATAGAGAGTTCCCTCATCTACTCTATGTTCCAAACCCTCACAGAGGGTATTGCGGAAGGTAATGGTTCTGAAAGGGTTAATGTTGGAGACTGCATTAAGCTCCAACCAATCAGGTGATGTTATGAGGACTTGGACATGGAAAGCCAAAACGCTGTAAGATTCTTGTAATGATTGGGACAGAGTTGGCCAGGTGGATCTCATTGAGTTTGAGATCCCTGACTCGGGCTGTTAACCTGGCCCAATCAGAGAGCCTTGGCTGACAGGTATTAACAAGACTCTGAGGGCTTCTCCACACTGTAGGGACTGGCTCTGAGCTGGCTGATCAGAGCCCATGTACTGTGCATGTATAAATAAAGGATGACTTGGTGATGGGATACCGGCTTCTGTGGACTTATCCCAATCCTGTGGTGCAAAGACCTTATTCACAGGTCTCAGTTTGTAATAATGCCTACCATTTTGAGTCCTAGAGATTTATAGAAGGAAAATAAAGGCGTTTCGGCCCATCACATCCACTCTAGTCAAAAACAACCACCTAACTATTCTGATCCCATTTTCCAGCACTTGCTATCACTTAGTAAACTATATTTTGTTTTAGACAAGGACACTTTCTCCTTAAGGCTCTGTATGCTTTTTCTCTACCATAATAAACCAACTAGGCTCTTGAATCCAGTCGTGGTAAGACAATGTTGGCAGTAAACTACTTGATTACAGGTGGAGAGTGGCTGGCATCACAGTACCTACAACAGAGAGCGTTCACCTTTTTTTGTCACATCTCTCTAACACAGATCATTAACCAGCACGATAGTATCACCATAATCCAGAGGAGGCCACATATGAACTGGCTCACACCCACTGTCTATGGAGACAGGTTATAAACAGAACAAATCTCCTGCTCATGGCTCAGATGCTCGTCTCTGGACCTGCACTTGGCTTGAAATCTAGCAGTGATTATGCAAGTTGATAGCTGCAGGGACCAGCGTTGTGAGCTTGGTTTATAAATCACTTCTTGCTTTAATCGCTTTTTAATTTAATCTTTTCTCTAGCCTGGTGCACCGTGAGGGCCTGCTAGATCTCCTGTCAAGATATCGGCCCTGGGAAATTTGCTCAACATAATTGGAATTGCAGTTGTGCCAGTTTGGAGGAATTTCTCCCCTTCAGACCTGAGCAGCATGATGACGGGTACAGGAGAGTAAACACCGGTTAGTGGGCATTAGGCTGACGAATGCTGGTTGGTGAGCATTGGTTGTTGAACATTAAGTTAATGAGCATTAGCATGTACGAGGTTAATGAAAACGGGTAATGGGGGTCATTAGGGCTGATTGCATGCCCCTCTTCCGTGATTATGTTCAAGTGTCTCTGGAGAAGGAGCATGCAGTGTCTACCAACAACCTCAAGCTTTTCAGGAAGAGTGGGCGCCGCAGGGAGTGGAGTGTTTTATTTCCCCCTCCAACTCTATTTTGATTTAATCCCTACCCTCCCCTTCACTGTTTGATCACACAGCATTGCCCTTTGATGTGAAGGGCACTGCTTGTCACTGGCCACTCAGGTGTTTCCTTTCTTCCTGGTGGTGGGAATCGAAGAAAGATTTGTACACCTTGTGTCTCTCACTGTGTCTCACACCTGCACACACACAACATGGGGGCTGGCAAAAATATAAGCATTACAGCAGTTAGGCGGTAGTGTGGGGGAAAATACAAAATTAAAAAAAATACTGGTAATGTGGATTAGTGATCAGTGCTGCATTGATGGGTATAGGTTCATAAGCATGAGATTAATATATGTTGGTTAGTGCGTATTTTTGTTTTTATTCATTCACAGGTTATGGGCATTTATGGTCTATCCCCTATTTGCCCAGAGGCCAGTTAAGAGTCACAGAGATGTACAGCATGGAAACAGACACTTCAATCCAAATCATCCATGCTGACCAGATATCCCAACCTAATCTAGTCCCATTTGCCAGCATTTGGCCCATACCACTCCAAACCCTTCCTATTCATATATGCATCCAGATGCCTTTTAAATGTTTTAATTGTACTAGCCTCCACCGCTTCCTCTGGCAGCTCATTCCATACACATACCATCCTCTGCGTGAAAAAGTTGCCCCTTAGGTCCCTTTTATATCTTTCCCCTCTCACCCTAAACCTATGCCCTCTAGTTCTGTACTCCCCCAACCCAGGGAAGAAACTTTGTCTATTTATCCTATCCGTGACCCTCATAATTTTGTAAGCCTCTATAAGGTCACCCCTCAGCCTCCGACATTCAAGGGAAAACAGCCCCAGCCTGTTCAGCCTCTCCCTGTAGCTCAGATCCTCCAACCTGGCAACATCCTTGTAAATCTTTTCTGAACCCTTTCAAGTTTCACAACATCTTTCCGATAGGAAGGAGACCAGAATTGAAAGCAATATTCCAACAGTGGCCTAACCAATGTCCTGTACAGCCACAACATGACCTCCCAACTCCTGCACTCAATACTCAGACCAATAAAGGGAAGCATACCAAACGCTGCCTTCACTATCCTATCTCCCTACGATTCTACTTTCAAGAAGCTATAAACTTGCACTCCAAGTCTCTTTGTTCAGCAACACTCCCTAGGACCTTACCATTAAGTGTATAGATCCTGCTAAGATTTGTTTTCCCAAAATGCAGCACCTCACCTCAGTCAACCACACTGTTGTGGGTCTGGTGTAGCTTATAGGCCAGACCAGGTAAGTATGGCAGTTTCCTTCCCTAAAGGACATTAGTGAACCTGGTGGGCATTTCTGACAATCGATGATGGATTCAGAGTGATCACTAGACTTTTAATTCCAGGTTTTTTAATTGAATTCAAATTCCACCATTTGCCATGATGGAATTCGCACCCAGGTCTCCAGAACATTACCTGGGTCTCCAGGTCACTAATCTCATGATGATACCATTAGGCCATATCCTTCCTCGTTAGTTAGTTGTCATCAGTTAGGGATCAGTTAGTGAGCACTAGATTAATGAACACCAGTCAGTGGGCATTGGTTTGTCAGTTGGGAGAAAGTGAGGAGTGCAGATGCTGGCAATCAGGTTGACAGTGTGGCGCTGGAAAAGCACAGCCAGTCAGGCAGCATCCGAGGAGCAGGAGAGTCGACATTTCAGGCATAAGCCCTTCATCAGGAATGAGGGGGAGACCCAAGGGGACTGAGAGTGACCATAACCATACCTACTCCAGAGACAGTCTCTGCCCCCACTCCCAACCCAAGCCCAACACCAGGTCCTAGCTCCCAGCCCTACCATGTTTTTACCATCCCCCGCCAGACCTCGCCCTCACTGAGGATGAACGATCAGTCCTCAGCAAAGGCCTCACCTTCGTCCCATTATGCTCCTGGATTAACAAATTCAACACACGTCAATACATTGAATTTCTCTTCCGCCTCCGTGTTTACCTTTTCCATCAGGTCTCTCACCCACACTCACAGGACCCCTTCTCCCGCCTCCAACACACTCCATCCACTTGGACACCCCATGCTGGTCTGTAACCCACCCTCAAACCCTGCACCCACACCTCCCCCCCTCAACTCCATCCAAGGCTCCAAAGGATCCTTCTACATCCGGCAGAGATTTTCCTGCACATCCACACACCTCATCTACTGTGTCCGTTGCTCCCGATGTAGTGTCCTCTCCATTGATGAGACATGACACTAACTTGTGGAACATTTCATAGAACATCGCTGCAACACACGCATGAAACAACCCCACTGCCCTGTGGCCGGCCACTTCAACTCCCCCTCCCACTCCACCGAGGACATGCAAGTCCTGGGCCTCCTCCACCACCAAATCCAAGCCTCTCCACACCTGGAGGAAGAACACCTCATCTTCTACCTTGGGAACCTCCAAACATACGGTATCAATGTCAATCTCACCAGTTTCCTCATCTCCCCTCCCCTCACCTTATCCCAGATCCAACCCTCCAAGTCAAGTTCCTTCCCACCTATTCGGTCCACCCTCCGCTCCTACCTATCACCATCATCACCCACCTTCATCTTCATTCCCAGCTACCTTACCCTCAACCCCACTCCCCTCCCATTTATCTCTGAGCCCCCTTGGTCCTCCCCCACAATCCTGATGAAGAGCTTATGCTCAAAACTTCAACTTTCCTACTCCTGGGATGCTGCCTGACCAGCTGTGCTTTTCCAGCACCACACATTTTGACATTGGTTTGATCAGCACTGGGTTAATGGGCACTAACTGAGTCAAAGAACAAAGAAGAATAAAGAAAATTTACAGCCCAGGAACAGGCCCTTCGGCCCTCCAAGCCTGAGCCGATCCAAATGTACTGTCTAAACCTGTCGCCCAATTCCTAAGCCTCTGTATCCCTCTGCTCCCCCACCTACTCATGTATCTGTCCAGACGCATCTTAAATGAATCTACCGTCCCTGCCTCTACCACCTCTGCTGGCAATGCGTTCCAGACGCCCACCACCCTCTGTGTGAAGTACTTGCTGCGTGACCTCTCATTATTGAATCCTTCACCCTGGGAAAAAGCTTATCTCTAGCCACCCTGTCTATACCCTTCATGATTTTGTAAACCTCAATCAGGTCCCCCCTCAATCTCCTTTTTTCTAATCAAAACAATCTTAACCTACTCAACCTCTCTTCATAGCCAGCACCTTCCCATACCAGGCAACATCCTCGTAAGCCTTCTCTGCACCCACCCCAAAGCATCCACATCCTTTTGGTAATGTGGCGACCAAAACTGTACACAGTATTCTAAATGCGGCCGAACCAATGGCTTGTACAATTTTATCATGACTTGCCAGCTCTTATACTCAATACCCCGTCTGATGTTGGCAAGCATATTACATATGCCTTCTTGACCACTCTATCCACCTGTGCAGCAACCTTCAGGATACAGTGGACCTGAACTCCCAGATCCCTCTGCTCATCAACGTTTCCCAAGGCTCTTTCATATCCTGTATAATTCGCTCTAGAATTAGACTTTCCAAAATGTATCACCTCACATTTGCCTGGATTGAACTCCATCTGCCATGTTTCCGCCCAACTCTCCAGTCTATCTATATCCTCCTGTATTCTTTAAAAGTTCCTTAAGCTTTCTGCTACTCCACCAATCTTTGTGTCATCTGCAAACTTGCTAATCATACCAACAGTGCCCTCTTCCAGAGCATTTATGTATATCACAAACAACAGTGGCCCCAACATTGACCCCTGTGGAACACCACTGGTCACCATTCTCCATTTTGAGAAACTCCCTTCAACTACTACTCTCTGTCTCCTGTTGCTCAACCAGTTCTTTATCCACCTAGCTAGAACACTCTGCGCACCATGTGACTTCACATTCTCTAATCGTTACCATGGGGAACCTTATCAAACGCCTCACTAAAGTCCATGTATATGACATCTACAGCCCTTCCTTCATCTATCAATTTGGTCACTTCCTCAAAGAATTCTATTAAGTTGGTAAGGCACAATCTCCCCCGCACAAAACCATGTTGCCTATTACTGATAAGTCTATTTTTTTCCAAATACAAATAGATTTTATCCCTCAGTACCTTCTCCAGCAAGTTTCCCACGACTGACATCAAGCTCACTAGTCTGTAGTTACCCAGAATATGCCTACTACCCTTCTTGTACAGGGAGACAACATGAGAAACCTTCCAGTCCTCTGGCATCTCACCTGTGTTTAAGGATGCCACAAAGATAACTGTCAGGGCCCCAGCTATTTCCTCTCTCGCCTCCCTCAGCAACCTGGGATAGATCCCATCCGGTCCTGGGGATTTGTCCACCTTAATAACCTCTAGCCTATCCAACACACCTTCCCCACTTATGCCAACATGATCCAGAGTAATCAAACTTCTATCTCTAATCTCAACATTCATCATGTCCCTCTCCTCGGTGAACACTGATGCAAAGTAATCATTCAGAATCTCACCCATTTTTCTCAGTCAATTCAAAACAAGTAAAAACAATTCAACTGTGGATGGAAAATGTCCATGCATAAAATTTATTTTAAGATTTGTAAGCTTGTGCGGTAACAACTATAAACGCCTCATTTGCTCTTTCAGATAACGTTACCGGTCCCATACTATGGCTGCAGTGGGGAAGGGCGATGAGATGGTTTTGAGGAGCAGCTGGTGGTAGACCCCGCCAGGGAACAAGGTAATTCTGGATTTGGTAATGTGTAATGAAGCAGACTTGATTAGGAAGAATAGGCTGTAGAACCTGTGGGTTTCCTCCGGGTGCTCCGGTTTCCTCCCACAATCCAAAAGATGTGCTGGTTAGGTGAATTGGCTCTGCTAACCTGCCCATAGTGTTCAGGGATATGTGGGTTAGGTGCATTAGTCAGGGGCAAATGTAGGGGAATGGGTTTGGGTGGGATACTCTTTGGAGGGTCAATGTGGATTTATTGGGCTAAAGGGCTTCTTTACACACTGTAGGGATTCTAAGAACACCCTAGTGGGTAGTGTCCATAACATGATAGGATTCACCTTGCAGTTTGAGAGGGAGAAACTGGAATCAGATGAAATGGTATTCCTATGGAGTGAAGGGAACTACAAAGACATGAGGGAAGAACTGGTCAACGTGGACTGGAAAGGGAGCCCAGCAGAGAAAACAGTGGAACAGCAGTGGCAGGAGCTTCTGGGGTAATTTGGGAGGCACAGCAGAAATTCATCCCAAGGAAGAGGAAACCTACTAAGAGGAGGATGAGGTAACTGTGGCTGACACGGGAGATCAGGGACGTTATAATAGCTAAAGAAAACATATACAGTGTGGTGAAGATTAGTGGGAAGCCAGGAGATTGGGAAGCTTTTAAAAACCAACAGATGATAACAAAAAGACATTAAGGGGGGAAACGATGAAATGTGAAAGTAAGCTAACTAATAATATAAAAGAAGATTCCAAGAGTTTTTTTAGATAGTTAAAAGGTAGGAGAGTATTAAGAGTGGACATCAGACTGCTGGGTAGTACAATTGGAGAAGTAGTAATGAGGGAGAAAGAAATGATGGAGGAGATTGTAGAAGCATGAGGGTGATCTTTCAGGAATCACTGGAATCAGGGAGGGTCCCAGAGAACTGGAAAATGGCTAATGTAACGCCCCTGTTTAAGAAGGAAGGGAGACAGAAGGCATAAAATTATAGGCCAGTTTGCCTGACTTTGGTTATTTGTAAGATTTTAGAGTCCATTATCAAGAATAAGATTGTAGAGTACTTGGAAGTGCATGATAAAATAGGGCTGAGTCAGCCCAGCCTTGTCAAAGGGAGGGCATGCCTTACAAATCTGTTAAGATGCTTTGCGGAAATAACAACCAAGGAGAGCCAGTTGACGTGATCTATTTGGATTTCCAGAAGGCCTTTGACAAGGAACCGCACAGGAAGCTGCTAAATAAGATAAGAGAACCATGGTGTTTGGGGCAAGGTATTGGCATGGATAGAGGATTGGCTGACTGGCAGAAGGCAGAGAGTAGGGGTACACTTGGTACACTTTCAGGATGGCAGCTGGTTTCTTCTGGCATTCCGCAGGGGTCAGTGTTGGGACCACAACTATTCACGTTATACATTAACAATCTGGACGAAGGAGCTGAAGACATTGTTGCTAAGTTTGCAGATGACACAAAAATTGGTGGAGGGGCAGGTCGTGTTGAGGAAGCAGGGAGGTTGCAGAAGGACTTGGACAGGCGAGGTGAGAGGCCAAAGAATTGGCAGATGGAATACAATGTGGGAAAGTGTGAGTTTGGTTGGAAGAATAGTAATCTGGACTATTTTCTAAATGGAGAAAGGCTTTGGAAATCTGAAGCACAAAGGACTTGAAAGTCCTAGTTCAGGATTGTCTTGGGTTAATTTGGCAGTTGGGAAGGCAAATACAATGTTAGTGCTCAAATCAAGAGGGCTAGAATACAAGAACAGGGATATGCTGCTGAGGCTGTACAAGTCTCTGGTCAGACCACACTTAGAAAATTGTGAGCACTTTTGGCCCCATATCGAAGAAAGGAAGCATTGGCATTGATGGAGGCCGAGAGGAGGTTTACAAGAATGATCCTGGGATGAAGGGCTTGTCACATGATGAGCAGTTGAGGTCTGTATGCAGTGGAGTTTAGAAGGATGAGGGGGGCCCTCATTGAACCTTACAGAGTACTGAGAGTCTTGAATAGAGAGGACGTAGAGAACATGTCTCCACTAGTGAGAGATATTAGGACCCAAGGGCACAGCCTCAGAATGAAGGGACTACTCAGGTGAGGTCAGGAGAAATATCTTCAGTCAGAGGTGATGAATATGTAGAACCCGTTGGTATAGAAGGCTGTGGAGGCCAAATCACTGAGTGTATTTAAGACAGGGATATATAGGTTAGTGATTGGTTGGGGAATCAAAGGTTATGAAAAGGTGGGAGAATGAGGTTGAGAACATATCAGCCATGATCGAATGGTGGAGAAGACTCAATGGACCAAATGGTCAAATTCTTCTCCTCTGTCTTATGGTCTTATGACTGGAAGCATATCCTGTGATCTAGTCAATTTTTATCTCTCACCCAACACCTAAAGAAAATTATCTAACTGTATGTTATCTCAATGCCATCTGTAAGAGCTTGCTGTGTGCAAATGAACAGTTATGTATCCTACATTACAACAGTCACTAGACTGAAGCACCTCAGTGCTGTAAAATGCTATTAGGTGACCTGAAGTCATGAGAGGTTTTATATAAGTGAAATTCAGACTTATTGTTACTTCCAGACAAAAGTAGCTGAAAGGGACAAGAACTGGGCTACTGCTGGCTTCTTCCCGGTCTGAATTGACTGATACTTCCCCTGACTCAGTTCCCACTGTTGTATTCCATCCAACCATGCAGATATCCTGGAGTGATATATGGGAATAGACTAATGAGTCACTAGATGTTTACTTGTGTAAAAGAGAAACATTGCAGCCTCTTGTGTTGAGAGTGTCCGATGAAGAAGATTGGGTTGCTTGCTCCCATCGGCAGCCTGTCAGCTGACCTGATGGGAGGGAAATGAAGAGAAAACTATCAGCTACTGCCAAAATAAATGATAAATGAGCTGTACATATGAAACCAACAAAGACAGAATGGGCCGAATGGCCTGCTTCTAAGATGTACAAATTCTGTCCTTCTGTGAGCCTGAATAAGGTACAAGTGGTAATTTTTTTTATTCGTTCAAGGGATGTTGGTGTTGCTGACTTGAGCAGCGTTTGCTGTCCATTCTTAATTACCCTCGAGAAGGTGGTGGTGAGCTGCCTTCCTGAATTGCTATGTTCATTGGAGTGTAGAAATACTCACAATGCCGTTTGGGAATGAATTTTAGGATTTTGACCCAGTGACACTGAAAGAACGGTGATATATTTCCAGGTCAGGATGGTGAGTGGCTCGGGAGGGGAACTTGAAAGGGGTGGTGTTCCCATGTATCTGCTGACCTTATCCTTCTAGTCGGTAGTGGTCGTTATCTTGGATGGTGCTGTCTGAGGAGATTTGTGAATTTCTGCAGTGCATTGCGTAGATAGTACATACTGCTGCTACTGAGCATCGGTAGTGGAGGGAGTGGATGCTTATGGATGCAAGTGGTTTACTTTGTCCTGGATAGGTCAAGCTTCTTGAGTGTTGTTGGAGCTGTACCCATCCAGGCAAATAGGGAGTATTCCATCACACTCATGATTTGGGCCTTGCAGATGGTGGACATGCTCTGGGGAGTCAGGAGGTGAGCTACACGCAGTCTCTGACCTTAAAGCCACCCTCCTTATTCAGCTGGTCCAGTTGAGTTTCTGGCCAACAGTACCTGAGAAAATAGGATGGGCCAAATCATGACAAGAGGTTTGAAAGCTGATTTCAAAAGAAACAATAAACAATGGAGTATACTACACAGATTGAACCCATCGCTTCCCCATGTTTTAATATGTCAGTGAGTATCAGCCATGCAGACATTAAAGAGAGTTCCTTACCCGTGAACTTGTCAACTCCTGCCTCCTGTGCCACGTTGGAGAGGGCGATGATTCCCAATGACAGATTGCTGGCGGATTCGTCCATTTCTATCAGAGCATGAGGGCCAATTCTGCCACTGGCATAGTTGGCCACGTAGACAGAGTATTTCCCAGAGCCCTGTGTAACAGACAAGGTGAGAGAGAGTCAGCGTGCCAGTGATATCACTGAGACATCAGTGTAACTGCAAGCCACATCATTTGATCGATACGTTGTGGCACCAGCACTCTGAACGGAGTTCACTCTAATCCCGAAGGTGTTCAAAGTCCAGCTGGCTTCACAACACATCAGTATTTCTCCTAGTTCCATTTTATCCAGCTCTTGATGAGCTCCTACTGCCAAGTAACATTACAAACAATACATTTCTTGAATGAATTATATGCTGATATCGAATTGAGGGGTTCAGCTGGTTTATAGCACACAATAACAACAGGAATATGATGCAGACTGGGAACAATTCCAGCAGTCTGGGGATTTATACCAGCTACAGAAATGCTACAGTATCTGAGGAGTCGCAAATGATGCTGAACATTGTATAATAATTGGCGAACATTCCCACTTCTGGCCTTATGATGGAGGGAAGGTCATTGGTGAAGCAGCTGAAGATGGTTGGGCTGAGGACACTACCCTGAGGAACTCCTGCAGAGATGTCCTGGAGTTGAGACGACTGACCTCCAACAACCACAGCCATCTTCCTCAGTGTGCCTGTGAGTTCAATCAGCAGAGAGTTTGCTCTCTGGTTCCTATTGACTTCAATTTTATTAGGGTTCCTTGATATTCTGGAAAATAGTGCCTTAGTGGAAGGGCGGACCCTCTCATAGAATCATCAAATCCTTACAGTGCAGTAGAGGTTATTCAGTCCATCAAGTCTGAACCAATCCTCTGAAGAGCACCATCCAGCCGCACCCTCACCCATAACAATCATGGTTAATCCATCTAGGCTACACATCTTCAGAAACCAGAACACCCAGAGGAAACCCGCACACACAGGGAGCATGTGCAAACTCCACACAGACAGTCACCCGAGGGTGAATTGAACCCAGGTCCTTGGTGTTGTGAGGCAGCAATGCTAACCACTGAGCCACTGTGTCATCCCATCACCTCACCTTTTGAGTTCATCTTCTTGTCCAGTTATGGCTGTAATGAGCTTTATAGCTAAGTAGTGCTGGCAACACCAAAACTGGATATCAGACAGGAGATCAATGATGGCTAAATTAATACAACTGTCAACGACACCTTGAAACCTTTCTTATAATCACTCATGGGATGAGGGCATTGCTGGCTGGGTCAGCAATTATTGTCAATAAAAACTGAAAGAACTGTGGATGCTGTAAATCACAAACAAAAACAGAAGTTGCTGGAAAAGCTCAGCAGATCTGGCAGCATCTGCGGAGAGAAATCAGAATTAACGTTTCGGGTCCAGTTCTGAGGAAGGGTCACTGGTTCCTTAGTTGCCCTTGAGAAGGTGGGGATTATTGGCTGGAAATGATTGGCTGGAGTGGATTTGTCCTGCTTTTGTGGACAAGATGTCCGGTCATTTTTCCACACTGCCTGTTATGTGCCAACACTGTAGATGTATTGGAGCAGCGTAGCTGAGGATGCACATAAGCTCAGAACTCATGTGGAGCACAGTCTTTAGCACTGGAGCCTGGATGTTGGAGGGAACTCAGAATCTTTACTGGACCCCAGTGAATTTAGCTGTTCTATTTTGTGATTGGACTGGCTAAGGGCTGTGATGATGGCAAGATCAGGGAGATGGTAAGGTTGGATGAGTGTAGGCACAAGATCAGGACCTTTTCTAATCTCTATTTCACAATCAAGGAACTTGCCTCTCGAAAGATAAAGGCACAAGCCTGAGATCCTTGTGTATGCAGTTAGAAGCTCATATCTGGAGCCACATCTGGACAGATTAGATTCCCCACGGTGTGGAAACAGGCCCTTCAGCCCAACAAGTCCACACCGACCTGCCGAAGTGCAACCCATCCAGACCCATTCCCCTACACCTAACACAACGGGCAATTTAGCATGGCCAATTCACCTAACCTGCACATCTTTGGACTGTGGGAGGAAACCGGAGCACCCGGAGGAAACCCAAGCAGACACGGGGAGAATAGGCAAACTCCACACAGACAGTCACCTGAGGTGGGAATTAAACCGAGGTCTCTAGTGCTGTGAGGCAGCAGTGCTAACCACTGTGCCACCGTGCCGCCAGATCAGTCGATTTAAGATCTTGTGAAAGCTCATGCATGCGTGGTGTTCCTCGTGCAACTTGTAATTGTGTATCTGGTGAAGGCAGAGGTGGCACGTGGCTCAGTGGTTAGCACTGCTGCCTCACAGCACCAGGGACCCGGGTTCGATTCCAGCCCCGGGCGACTGTCTGTGTGGAGTTTGCACATTCTCCCCGTGTCTGCGTGGGTTTCCTCTGGGTGCTCCGGTTTCCTCCCACAGTCCAAAGATGTGCAGGTCAGGTGAATTGGCCATGCTAAATTGTCCATAATGTTCGGTGCATTAGTCAGAGGGAAATGGGATTGGGTGGGTTACTCTTCTGAGGGTCGGTGTGGACTTGTTGGGCCGAAGGGCTTGTTTCCACATTGCAGGGAATCTAATCTAATCATAAAGTCATCCCATTTCATAGAATCCCTACAATGTGGAAGCAGGCCATTCGACTCGTACTGGCCCTCTGAAGGGCATCCCGCCCAGAACTGCATTTCCCATGGCTAATCCACCGAGCCTACACATCTCTGGACAAGATGGGCAAACTAACCCGACCAACCCGCCTAACCTTTGGACTGTGGGAGGCAAACAAGGGGAGAATGTGCAAACTCCACACAGACTATCACCTGATGGTAGAATCGAACCTGGGTTCCTCGTGCCGTGAGGTAGCTGTGCTGACCACTCAGCCACAATGCCACACACCGCACATCCAGACAGATCAGTCGATTTAAGATCTTGTGAAAGCTCATGCATGTGCAGTGTTCCTCGTGCAGCCTGTAATTGTGCATCTGGTGAAGGCAGACTGCATCTGTCACCATGCATTAGGATGAATCTTCTAATCAAAAACGTGTACCCAAAATTAGATCGTCACATTAATCTCTGATAAGAATTCCACTGCACTTAATGAGCATCTGCTCCTCCACTATTCAGAGACGATCATTTGTTGAAAAACCTGAACAGCAATTGCGACTGCGAATGGTATGTAATAACTCAGTCCTTTATACACTTCCCATCAAGGAGGTGTCATCCTGGAGTAATCATACTGGATGGGATGAAGCGACACAGCTGACAGGCTGAGTTATGCCAAGAATCGAGTACATGAGACATGGATGACAGGGAGGATAATGAACGGTCATTAGTGTGCACTGCATGCCAAGCTCACACAATTAGTTAGAAATGTAGGGGATCTTAACTGTGGGTGTCAGCTGCCACCTTGCCCAATCTGTCTTCCTGCTGGTGCACTCACACAGAAAGGTCAGTGTGTCCCGGGCGAGGGGAAGGTGTGGGACTGCTCGAGCTGGTGGGGGGGGGGGGTGCAGGTTTCAAACTGACATTAATTGGTCGCATTCCAGCAACCCTCACACAAAAACCTACATGTGCATAACGGCTCCTGCGACCTTGAAACTTCCCGAAGCGCCTACTCACCCACTGAACGCATTTGAAGGGTGATCACTATTATCGCACGGGAGTCACAGTGGCCAATCTGTACGCAGTGGGCACCAGTCATGGAATCAGGTGCTTCAGGGAGTTTCACAGTCATGCCGGGCGCTACGGAAATGCAGGTCTCGGAGGCCAGGCGCTGTTGGAGGCTGCATAGCAGTCAGGCCCTGCAACCTCCAGCTGATGACCTTTGCAACAGACAGTCATAGAGTCATAGAGTCATAGAGATGTACAGCACAGAAACAGACCCTTCGGTCCAACACGCCCATGCCGACCAGATATCCTAAATTAATCTCGTCCCATTTGTCAGCACTTGGCCCATATCCCTCCAAACCCTTCCTATTCATGTATCCATCCAGATGCCTTTTAAATGCTGTAATTGTACCAGCCTCCACCACTTTCTCTGACAGCTCATTCCATACACGCAGCACCCTCTATGTGAAAATGTTAGCCCTTTTATATCTTTCCCCTCTCACCCTAAACCTATGCCCTCTAGTTTTGGACTCCCCCAACCAAGGGAAAAGACCTTGTCTATTTATCCTATCCATGCGCTTCATGATTTTATAAACCTCTATAAGGTCACCCTTCAGCCTCCAATGCTCCAGGAAAAAGAGCCCTAGCCTATTCAGCCTCTCCCTCTCCCTATAGTTCAAATCCTCCAACCCAGGCAACATCGTTGTAAGTAGATTTTAAATGTTTTCATTTCATGGGATGTGGTTATTGCCGGTAAGACAAGGATTTTGTTGTCCATCCCTAATTACCCCTGAACTGAGTCAACCACGTTGCTGAGGTCCAGGCGTTAAATGTAGGCCACACAAGGATGGCAGATTTTCTTCCCTAAAGGATACGAGTGAACCAGATGATCTGATACAACAATCAATGATGAAATAACTTCACAAAGGCTGGTATGCTGTCACCAAGTCACCCTTTACTTACACGTACAAGACACAGATTCAGCTCCCTCAGAGTCAGCTCTCAGAGTGCACAGAACCTCTGACACGCCTGTTTATATCTCTCAGCCAAGGCTCCCTGATAAGACCAGGTTAACAACCTCAATCTGGGAACTCATATTCTGTAAGTTCCACCTCAATACAATCACTGCAGATGCTCGTTTCTTGCTCACTGTTAATGAGACTGAGGGCTGCAGCATATCCCTACAGTCGGCATACAATGTTGGTAACATTTGAAATCAATACAATTCAGAAATATACATACCAGTCTAATGGCAATGATCTAACCACTATCGATTAGAGTCATAAAAGTCATAGAGCTGTGCAACACGGAAGCAGACCATTCGGTCCAACTCGTCCATGCTGACCGGATATCCTAAATTAATCTAGTCCCATTTGCCAGCATTTGGCCCATATCACTCCAATTCCTCCCCAATAATATACCTACCCAGATGCCTTTTAAATGCTGTAATTGTACCAGCCTCCACCACTTCCTCTGGCAGCTCATTCCATACACGTAACACCCTCTGTGTGAAAAGGTTGCCCTTTCGGCCCCTTTTACATCTTTCCCCTCTCACCCTAAATGTATGCCCCCCAGGTTTAGACACACCTACCCGAGGGAAAAGACTTTGTCTATTTATCCTATCCATGCCCCTCATGATTTTATAAACTTCTATGAGGTCACCCCTCAGCCTCCAACGCTCCAGGGAAAACAGCCCCAGCCTGTTCAGCCTCTCCCTGTAGCTCAAATCCTCCAACACTGGCAACATCCTGGTAAATCTTTTCTAAACCCTTTCAAGTTTCACAACATTCTTCCGATAGGAGGATGACCAGAATTGAATGCAGTATTCCAAATGTGGTCTCACCAATGTCCTGCATGCCTCCCAACTCCTATAATCAATACACTGATCAACACAGGCAAATATACCAAACACCACCTTCACTATCCTGTCTGATTGTGTTAAAAACCCACCTGATTTGCTAATGTCTTTCAGGAAGGAAATCTTCAATCCTTGCTTGGTCTGGCCTATTTGTGACTCCAGATCCATAACAATGTGGCTGACTCTTAACTTCTCACTGCACAGTTAGGAATGGGCAATAAATGCTGACCTAGCTAGCAACATCCACATCGTACAAATGAACAACTTGTAAAAAAAGTCACTGATTCTACAAATCATACACATTGTACCACAGGTAGCTCAAAACTAGAGGTAGCCATTCAGCCCATCAAGCCCGCTCTGCCCTTCAACCTGATTGCAACTATACACGTCTGCACTCCATTTTTCCTCCTTGCCTCTGTAACCTTATCCAGCAAACCTCTATGGATCCTGGTCTCAGAAATTTCAATTGAGCTGTGACATTCACGACCTTGTGGAGTCAGAGCTGCACATTCCCCCTTTGAATGAACACACGATCCCTGATGTCACAAGTCAATGACCAGCTCTACAGAATAAAAACTGAAAATGTTGGAAATAGGTCCGGCAGTGATTTTCCTTTTTTGTCAGACCATTACTCAGGACACAGGTATTTTACTTATTAATTAAATTTCCTAACTATTGTAATGGGACTTGAATTCATCTCTCTAGGGCCTCACAGTCAGGCCTTTGAATTACTAACCGAGTAAGATTAGTGCTAAGTTACTGTTTCCACTGATTTATTGCCAGTTACCATCTAAATTCACGTAAAAAATGGCCACTTCAGCCAGATATAAGGAGGTTACACTACCAAGGGGACAATAGCACACTGCAACCTATTGCCTTCAGTGTGTTAACACCTGAACTGAGGATACTGAGGACGCTGAATCAATTTGCAGTCACAGAATACATGTCCACAAGCTCAGCTCGCCAGGTTTCACAGCAATTATGCAATTACACAGGGAGGAAGACAAATCACAGCAACCGTCAGCTTCTCAATCATTTTGCGAGCCCCTGCTCTTGTTTCCAACATTCTCGGCTCCTGAAGAGAGGCAGATAGCAACTCGAATGGGCAGCATGGAGGTTGTGCTCAGACAAGTGAAGCTATCACTGAGCTAGAGGTGATTGACGAACCCTGGTGCTCCCAATTATAGTTGACCTCTTCCAGCCACCACTGAACCCCCGACTCTTTCCCCCCAAGCCCACATACCCATTTTACCCTGCACCCCCCCCCCACCCGTGATAACCATGAACCGTCCCATCCAACCATAGCATCTATGTGTCAGCAAACCTTTCTGAAGAGCTTGGGGGAAGGGAGCTGTTTCAGTGCCAACAATGGAGAGCCTTGGCAATTTCATGCTGATATCTCCATTATGTTGTGGCACTAATTACTCAAGATTCATATTCAAGGCATCAAGTGAATGCGCCTCACATTCTTCATCATCCTGTTATGCAATTTGACAGACCTTGAATCTCTATAAAAAATGTTTGCAGAGATAGGCACATCTGTCATCCAATTTCTGGTTGTTATCCTGCAGTAATGCCTGTTCAAATCGCAATCAAAAAGAATGATTCTCAAAGCTCTCCCTTGAATCAATTCCATTTTTAGGCTGACAACTCTGTTGATGAACTATGTAATTCTCCAACAGAATTAATTCCAGATGACATGGTCATCCTATGGAATGCATAGGGTAGCACTTACAGATATCCTAAATTAATCACTGAACCATGGCATTTGTGAAAGCACAGACCAAGGTCATTTGGCCCATCAAGTCAGTGGTCAGCTCTCCAAATGAACATGATTTCTTCATGTCCTACATTTCTAATCCTTCACCTTTGAACGGTTGCTGTCACTTTTGGAACACTGACTGTTTTAAGGAGGCTGTGTTGGGCTTGTCTTGTTGAGGTTTGCAGAGCTGCTTAATGGGTGGAATTTTTCTACTTTTATCTTACTGCTAATAGCCATTAAAACATGCTAACTGGAGCCAGCTACAGAGTGCAGTCCTCAGACTCTGCCTTGACCTTAATTCTAGAACATTCTCCAGTTTTGTTAAAGGGGAGAGGATAACCAGAGAAAGTGTCCCATTCGGGTCTCAGGGGACATAAACTAGGTTGCATTCCCTAAAATTCAGGTTAAGAAGGCGATTTTGATCAAAGTATTAAGAGGAACAGATACAGGAGATAAAACCCCAGTGGAGTTGGTAGGGGTGTC
Source organism: Chiloscyllium punctatum (assembly GCF_047496795.1). Lineage (NCBI taxonomy): Eukaryota > Metazoa > Chordata > Chondrichthyes > Orectolobiformes > Hemiscylliidae > Chiloscyllium > Chiloscyllium punctatum. The sequence goes on along the minus strand of NC_092776.1, from coordinate 10,705,039 downwards.
GAAGATGAGGAGTATTGCCTGAAACTTGGAGTTAGACTGTTCAGGGTTGAGAGGGGAACACTTCTCATGCAGAGGTGGAGTGTTGTAAATCTTTGGAATTGTTTGCATTCTCGATGCTCTAACATTGAATTTGTGTGAGATTGGGGAATCCATAGAACTTTGATCTTTTGGGATACAAAGGCATTTGAGGAGCAGGCAGGAAGGAGGGTTGACGCCAAGGATTAATAATGAATGTATTGATGGAGCAAACGTGACAATCAGAATGGTCTACTTCTGTTCTTATTGCTTATACTCGAATGTTCCTGTATCCAGATGGCCCTATTATCTCCTATACAACCGAATCTGTCAGTTGTAGCTCATAGAAACTAAGAACTATAGAAAATAGGAGTAGGAGCAGGCCTTTCAACCCTTCACGCCTGTTCCTCAATTCAGCATGATCATGGCTGAATATGGCACTCAGTACCCTAATCCTGTCTTTTCCCAATAACCCTTCATCCCTTTAGCCACAACAGCTACATCTCCCTCCTTCCTGAAAACATAATGTTTTGGCCTCAACCAGTTCCTGTGGTGGTGAATTTCACAGGCTCACCACTCTCTCAATGAAGAAATGTCTCCCCCTCTCAATTCTAAAAGGTTAAAGCCCTTATCCTTAAACTATGACCCCTGGTTCTGGACTCCTCGACCATCGGGAACACCCTTCCTGCATCTACTGTGTCTAGTCCTGTTCGAATTTTGTAGGGGGTTTCTAAGAGATCCTTCCGAATTCGTCTAAGCTCCAGTGAATACAATCCTGACTGACTCAATCTCTCCTCACATGTTCAACCCTTCCATCCTCGGAATCAGTTTGGTAAATCCTCACTGTACTCACTCCATAACACAAACATCCTTCCTCAGATCAGCAGGAGAAATCTGCACCCAATATTCCAGGTGTAGTCTCACCAGTTGCAGCAGGACATTTTTGTTCCCACAATCGAACCCTCTCACTATGAAGGTCAACATACAGTTTACCTTCTTCACTGCCTGCTGTACCTGCACTCTTACCTTCAATGACTGGTACACAAGGACACCCAGGTCTTGTTGAAAATTCCCTTCTCTCAATTTGCAGCCATTCAAATAATAACGTGCCTCCCTGTTTCTGCTGCCAAAGTGGATAACCTCACTATAATGTATCTGCCTTGCATTTACCCACTCACACAGCCTGTCCAAATCACACTGCAACATCTCTGTATCCACCTCACAGCTCACCCTTCCCCTCAGCTTTGGATCATCTGCAAATTTTGAGATATTGTATTTAGTTCCCTCATCTAAACCATCAACAGATATTGTCAATGGCTGGAGCCCTGAGACCGTTCCCAATGGTCATTGCTTTCATTCAGAAAAAGACTAATTTGTTCCTACTCTTTGTTTCCTGTCTGCTAATCAACTTTGTTTATCCAACTCGATACACTGCCCCCAATCCCATACATTTTAAATTTACACATTAATCTCCATGTGGAAAGTCCAAATAAAGCACACAGACCAGCTTCCCCCAATTAGATTAGATTACTTACAGTGTGGAAACAGGCCCTTCAGCCCAACAAGTCCACATTGACCCTCCGAAGATCAACCCACCCAGACCCATTCCACTACATTTATCCCTTCACCTAACGCTACAGGGAATTTAGCATGGCCAATTCACCTAACCTGCACATTTTTGGACTGTGGGAGGAAACTGGAGCACCCGGAGGAAACACACACAGACACAGGGAGAACGTGCAAACTCCACACAGACAGTTGCCTGAGGCAGGAATTGAACCTGGGTCTCTGGCGCTGTGAGGCAGCAGTGCTAACCACTGTGCCACCATGCTGCCCATAAACTCCATTAGTTACATCCTGAAAGAATTCCAGTAGATTTGGCAAGCATATTTCCCTTTTGTAAATCCATGCTGATACTCCTCTGGTTTCTAAATGCTCCACTATAAAATTCTTGATAATGAATTCTGTTATCTTTCTGGCACTGTAGATGACATGGCAGCTCAGTGGTTAGCAATGCTGTCTCACAGTGCCCAATTCCTGTGACTGTGTGGAGTTTGCACACCCTCCCTGTGTCCGCATGGGTTTCCTTCCACAGTCCAAAGGTACATAGGTTAGGTGGATTAGCCATGGAAAATGCAAGGTTACAGGGATTGTCTGGTTCTGGTTGGGATGTTCTTCGGAGGGTTGGTCTGGACTCTATGGGCAGAATGGCCTGCTACCACACTGTAGGGATTCTATGATACCCCACCACCAACGTCAGCCTCATTGGTCTATGATTCCCAGTTTTCTATCTACCTGAAAACAAAACATGAGGTCATCTAAACTCAAAACACTCACTTGCTCTCTCTCCATGGATACTGCCTGACCAGTTGTGATATCCAGCATTTTTTGTTTTCAGTACAGATTCCAGCATCTGCAGTGATTTGCTCTGACACTGTGTTTCTCTCTACCTCTCGTTATAAATAGTGGGTTATGTTAGTTACTCTCTAATCTGTAGGAACTGTTCCAGAGTCGAACGAATCTTGGAAGATGACCACCATTTCTCAGACCACTTCCTTAAGTACTCTGGGATGTGGATCATCAAGCTCTGGGGATTTACCAGACTTCAATCCCATCAATTTTCCTAACACAATCTCACTATAAATAGGGATTCGCTTTTCAGTTCCTCCCTCTCAGTAAACCCCGTGTTCTCCATCTTTTCTGGTATGTTAGTTGTGTTGTCCTTTGAGAAGACAGAAGCAAAGTATATATTTAGTTTGTCAGCCATTTTCTTTCATTCCCCATTGTAAATTCCTTGGTCCATATTTCTCCAAACCTTTCCTATTCAAGAACTTATCCAAATGTCTTTTGAACGTTGTAACTGTACTTGCATCAACCACTTTCTCTGGCAGTTTATACCACATACAAACCACTCCCTGTGTGAAAAAATGGTGCCCCTCACATCCTTTTTAAAGTTTTCTCCTCTCACCTTCAAATATGCCCCCTAGATTTGAAGTCTCCCACCCCCAGGAAAAAGACCCTTGTCTTTCACCTAATCTATACCCCTCATTGATTTTATGAACCTCAATAAAGTCACCCCTCAACCTCCTACACTCCAGTGAAAAACGTCTCCGTCTATTCAGTCAATTTTTATACCTCAAGCCCTCCATTCCCAGAAACATCTTATTATGCACAAAATTCATTAACAGGTTCTCTACTGTATTCTTAATATTAATCCCCCAATCAATATCACTAAAACCAGTTACCCAGTTATGGTTATGCCACTCTTTATGCGATGTTACAAATTGGCTGCAGTTTTTCCAATGTTACAATATGCAGTTTCCTTCAAAACATATTTCATTAATTGGCTGTGAAGCACTTTCTGATATCCTGAGGTCATGAAAGGGGTTATGGAAAATACTTCTAACCAATTATTTGGCATATGGTGCTATAACCTCTACCATCTAGAAGGACAAGGGCAGAAGATACATGGGAACATCACCCCCTGCAATGTCCCCTCCGTGTCACTCACTGACTTGAAAATAGATCACCATTCCTTCACTGTCAGTAGGTCAAAATCCTGGAATTCCCTCGCTAAGGGCATTGTGGGTCTACCTACAGCACATGGAGTGCAGTGGTGCAAGAAGACAACTCACCCCCACCTTCTCCAGGGCAATCAGAGATGGGCAATACATGCCCACCCAACTACGCCCACATCTTATGGACGAACATTTCAAAAATGCATACTCCACTTTCAGAAACACATGCTTACCTATAGGAGGGGCACAAAGAAAGGAAGAAACTTGCATTACAATAGCAAACTTCACAACCTTAGGATATCTCTAAGTGCTTTTCAGTCAACAGTATACTTCTGAAATGTGGCCATGACAGTCATGTGAATAATATTATTAGGGGAGATGGTACATTGTGATAATGTCACTGGCTAGTAATCTAGATGCGCAGGATAATGCTCTGGGATTATGGGTTCCAGTCATTATTTGGTGGTTGGTAAATTTAGATTTAATTAACAAACCTAGATTTGAATCTTTTCTTAGTAAAAATGATCATTGAACTATCACAACAAGATTCCATTGGGGTGGATAATAACTGCTGGCCTTAATGTCTCTTGTGGTGCAGTGGTAATGTTCCTATCTCATAGCTAGGAGGCTTGGATACAAGTCCTACCCGAACAAGAGACGTGTCATGACATCACTGAGTGGATTGATTGGGGCAGCATTAATTAAAAATGCCAGAGTTTATTTCCATTGAAACAGAAGCACTTAAATGAATTAATTTCCTACCTTTACAGCCGGCACTGGCTTGATTTCAGCTTCGGGCGACTGTCTGTGTGGAGTTTGTACATTCTCCCCTTGTTTGCGTGGGTTTTCTCGCAAAAAGATGTGCAAGTTAGGTGGATTAGCCGTGGTAAATTGCCCATAGTGTTCATGGGTGTGTAGATTGGGTTTATTAGTCAGAGGAAATCCAGAGTAATAGGGTAAGGGAATGAGTCTGGGTGGGTTACTCTTCGGAGAGTCGGTGTGGACTTGTTGGGCCAAATGGCCAGTTTCCATTCTGTGATTCTTACCCATGAAGCACAGATTCCATGACAGAGCAAAGCACAGGCCACAATATCCTTTTTGAACATGAGGTTCCTACAAACACTTAGTGAAGAGATTTATTTCAACTCTATTCATTAGCTTTCGACAAATAAACGATCTCCCTAACCTGCATTTCCCCATGGAAACAGGCTGTCTCAATAAATGTGCTTGGTCTCTTGGGAAAGGTGATTTTTTTCTTATTCACTCATGAGATCTAAATGTCACTGGCTGGGCCATTATGTACTGCTTGACCTTAGGGAGGGAATTCCAGGACTTTGACCCAGCGACAGTGAAGGAACAGTGATATATTTCCAAGTCAGAATGATGAGTGACTTGGAGAGAGACTTTTGGTCTCAGGTGTCCCCATGTATCTGCTGCTCTTATCTGTCTAGATGGAAGTGGTCATGGTATTAGAAGGTGCTGTCTGAGGATCTTTGGTGAATTTCTGAGATTCCAGTTGGTAAGGGTCCAAGTGTAGCCCGAGGAAAAACACACACTGATTACTGTCACACAGATAATTCCTTTTGTTTTAATTCATTCGCAGGATTTAGGTGTCACTAGCCAGGCCAACATTTTTTGGCTATCCCTAATTGCTCTCAGTGCAGTAAGAAAGAGTCAGTCACATTGCTGTGGGTCTGGAGTCACATGTAGGCCAGACCGAATAAGGATGTCAGTTTTCTTCCCTAAAGGACATTAGTGAACCTGATGGGTTTCTCCTGACAATCAGCAACAGTTTCATGGTCACCCTTAGACTCTTAATTTCAGATTTTGAGCAACATCCCCTGAACATTACCTGGATCTCTGGATTAATAGTTGAGAGATAATGCAGTAGACCATCACCTCCCTTTAATTTATGATAACCCATCTTATTCTTATTAATTTCCAGTGCATTAGCAACACAAAACGAAGGATTGCTTTATATTTTCATTAATACTAATTACAAGAGCAATATCAATTTGCATCATGATGAATCAGTATGTACTTACAATAACTGTGTGAATTAGGCTTTTAATTACCATATTAGCAGTGTTTATTGAGGTTGCAAAATCTAGTGGGAGTAGCTTTTGTTCAAATATCTCCTCTTTGTCTACTCAATGTTGATGGACAAAAAGATGAAAAATCTTTGAATTTTATCATACAGTGCTTGTATTTGTCAAAGTCTTTCTTTGTCTTTTAGCAATTTAGCTCTTCTCCAAGAATTCAAAATCAAAGTCACCACTCACAGTCAAGTCACTCTCGGTAATTTACCTTTTTACTGCCACCTCCACCCACTTCACCCTCCAAAATCTCACAGCAATGGGTGTATGAATACTTGATATTCACAGAATAAAATTCTGTTGATTCCCATTTAGAAACTGTCAGTAGACTCCATCGCCCTCACAATCTCAACAACTTTCTGAGGGGAAAGTGTTCCAGATTTTGCCTGCACTTTGCGAAACGAAGGGCTTCTTAGCTTCTGCTCCAAAATGAAGGAGCAGATTGAAAGAGACACAAGGATATTATTCCATACGCAAGGTTAGCTTAACTGACCTCAACAGTGTTGCTGCTGTTCAAACATTGTCAAAACAACTGAATTCCAGAGGTGAGGTGAGAGTACTTGACATCAAGGCACATTTGACCAAGTATGGCATCAAGGAGCCATAGCAAAACTGGAATTAATGATAATGGGGGTTGGAGGGGGGGGGAATGCCCCTTGGATTGGAGTTATACCTAGCTCATAGGAAGACAACCATAGTTGTTGAACATCAGTCATCTCAGCTCCAGGACATCTCTGCAGGAGTTCCTCAGGGTAGTGTCCTTGGCCCAACCATCTTCAGCTGGTTCACCAATGACCTTCCCTCCATCATAAGATCAGAAGTGGGGATGTTCAGTGGTGATTGCACAGTATTGGGGTGGCTCAGTGGTTATTCTGCTGCCTCACAGCACCCAGGAAATGGGTTCGAGTCCACCCTCGGGTGACTGGCTGTGTGGAGTTTGCACATTTTCCCTGTGTCCCACAGCCCAAACCTGTACATGTTAGGTGAATTGGCCTTGCTAAATTGTCCAGGGATGTGCAGACTAGCTGGATTAGTCATGGGAAATGCAAGGTTATGGGAATAGGGTGGGTCTTCAGAAAGTCAGTGAGAACTTGACGGGCTGAATGGCCTGCTCCCACACTGTAGGGATTCTATAATTATATCTTTGAAGGGCAAGGTAACTTTTTATTACTTTCCGTCTCTATTCACTTGATAGATTTGTAAAATGACAGGGAACAAATACAATTTAAAAATTATGAAAATGTTAGAAAATTCACTGCCAGTAAGACTGATCTCGTGCACACTGGACTGGAGGAATCCCAAGGTGTTTACTGGCAAGTGACGCTTTTGGTCAATGGGTTGAGAACCCATTGCGGATCTTTCAACCGAGGAAAGGGAGCTCAGCTGTATGGAGTTTATTATATGGTGATGGCCCAGTGGTATTATTGCCTGATTATTAATCCAGAAACTCAACTGATGTCTTGGGGATCCAGGTTCAAACCCCATCGCAGCAGATGGTGGAATCTGAATTCCATGAAAATTAACTGGTTAGAAGAATCCACTGATGGCCATGAAACCATTGCCAATTGTCAGGAAAAAACCCAATTTGGTTCACTAATGTCCTTCAGGGAAGAAGATCTGCCATTCTGACCTGGTTTAAAGCATACCTGACTCCAGACCCACAGTAATGTGGTTGACTCTCAACTGCCTTCTGAAATAGCCTAGCAAGCTCCTCAGTTGTATCAATTGATCAACAAAGAAATAAAACCAAATGGACTATGTGGCATTGACCGAGGCACCAGAAATGGCAATGGTAAAAACAGCCCTGTTGATCCTGCAAAGATCTCCTTATTAAACAAATCTTATCCAACCAATTACTGCTCCATCAGTCTACTCTTGATCATCTACTTCACACAGATGATCCCTGGAATGGTAGGCCTAACATATGATGAATGGCTGAGAATCCTGGGATTGTATTCTTAGAGTTTAGAAGTTGAGGGGAGATCTAACAAAAACTTACAAGATAATGCATGGCTTAGAAAGGATGGATGCTGGGAAGTTGTTTCTGTCAAGCAGGGATACCAGGAGCCCGGGGCACAGCCTTAAAATTAGAGGGCGCCAATTTAGAACGGAAATGAAGAGGCATTTCTTCAGCCAGAGAATGGCAGGCCTGTGGAATTTATTGCCGCAGAGTGTAGTGGAGGCTGGGACGTTGGGTATCTTCAAGGCTGGGATTGGTAAATTCTTGATCTCGTAAGGAATTAAGGGCTACTGGGAGAGTGTGGATACGTGAAATTGAAATGCCCATCAGTCATGATTAAATGGCGGAGTGGACTCAATGGGCCGAATGGTCTTGCTTCCACTCCCATGTCTTACGGTCTTATCGGTAAAGTGATGGAAGGTGTCACCCCAGTGTTATCAAGCAGCATCTGCTCAGCAATAATTTGCTCAGTGATGCCCACCTTGGGCTCCACTAGGAGCACTCAGCTCCTGACTTCATTACAGCCTTGGTTCAAACATTGTCAAAACAACTGAATTCCAGAGGTGAGGTGAGAGTACTTGACATCAAGGCACATTTGACCAAGTATGGCATCAAGGAGCCATAGCAAAACTGGAATTAATGATAATGGGGGTTGGGGGGGTGGTGGGGAATGCCCCATGGTTTGGAGTTATACCTAGCACATAGGAAGATGATCATAGTTGTTGGACGTCAGTCGTCTCAGCTCCAGGACATCTCTGCAGGAGTTCCTCAGGGTAGTGTCCTTGGCCCAACCATCTTCAGCTGCTTCACCAATGACCTTCCCTCCATCATAAGGTCAGAAGTGGGGATGTTCAGTGATGATTGCACAGTGTTCAGCACCATTCGTGACTCCTCAGGTTCTGAAGCAGTCCATGTTCAACTGCAACAAGATCTGGACAATATCCAGGTTCTGGCTGACAAATGGCAAGTAACATTGCTGCCACACAAATGCCAGGCAATCACCATTTCCAATAAGAGGGAACCTCACAACCGCCCCATGATATTCAATGTGTTTGGGTTTTACCATCATTGAAGCCCCCATGATCAACATCCCAGGGTTTCCATTGACCAGAAACTCAACTGGACTCACCACATCAATACAGTATCTACAAGAACAGGTCACAGACTAGGATACTGCAGCAAGTAACTCACCTCCTGAATCCCCTAAGCCTGTCCACCATCTTTAAGGTGCAAGGCAGGACTGTAATGGAATACTCTGCACTTACCTGGATGAGTACAGCCCCAATAACATTCAAGAAGCTTGACATCATCCAGACAATGCAACCTGCTTGATTGAAATCACATCCACAAGCATCCACTCCCTCCGTCAATGACACCCTGTAGCAGCAGCGTGTACTATCTACAAGATGCATTGCAGACATTCACCAAAGATTCCAAGACAGCACCTTCCAAACCCACGACCACTTCCATCTCAAAAGACAAGGGCAGCAGATACATGGGAACACCATCACCTGCAAGTTGGACAGCACGGTGGCTCAGTGGTTAGCACTGTTGCCTCACAGCACCAGGGACCTGGGTTTGATTCCTGTCTCAGGTGACTGTCTGTGTGGAGTTTGCACGTTTGCCCCGTGTCTGCATGGGTTTCCTCCGGGTGCTCCAGTTTCCTCCCACAATCCAAAGATATGCAGGTCAGGTGAATTGGCTATGCTCAATTGCCCGTAGTGTTAGGTGCATTCATCAGGGGTGGGGGAATGGGTCTGGGTGGGCTACTCTTCGGAGGGTTGGTATGGACTTGTTGGGCTGAAGGGCCTGTTTCCATACTGTAGGGAATCTAATCTTTCCCTCCAAGCCACTCCCCATCCTGATTTGGAAATATATCATCATTTCTTCCCTGTCTTTTGGTCAAAATCCTTGAATTCCCTCCTTTAATGGCATTGTGAGTCAACCTACAACAGGCGGACTGCAGTGGTTCAAGAAAACAGCTCACCACCACCTTCTCAATGGCAATTGGGGATGGGCAATAAATGTAGGCCAGCCAGCAATAGTGATATCCCACAAGTGAATAAAAACAATTATCTGAAGTAACTCTTTGATGGGGCTACGGATTCCAGTATGTTTTCTATATATCCAAAACATGCAAGGCATAGGAGGTTAGAGGTCATTCCTTAAAAATATGTTTCCCATGATAACCATTAGAGATGTCAGGAAGTGCTGGGCCTAGTGAGGATTCCATGGTAACGCCACCTACTTGGTTATATATATATTGTCATGGAAAGTGAACTCAACTGCGCGAGTACTAAAATTTCCAGATTAATCTTATCCTTTCCATAGATTAGCCTCACCCAGCACTTGCCAGAAATGTAGGCATTTATTGTCTGTAATATGCCAATGCTGCTTATTAAAAACATAAGTCAAGTGATGAGGAGCTTTTTTTGGTGCAGTGGTAGTATCCCTATCCTCTGGGACAGGAGTCTTGGGTTCAAGTCCTTACTGTTCCAGAGGCGTATAATAACATTTCTGAATGAATTGATGAGGGAGATATCCACAAGAAGGTGATGACTGTGTTGGGAAACAGGTTTAATAACTGATAGTGATGAATTGTGGCTGGAATTGTCAGCAGATAGTTAATATAGCAAACTAAAACAGGACAAGAACAATGAGTAAATTCTGAAAATATCCTGTTGCATTCCGCACCCTACAAATGGATGCATTGGGACTGTAGGACTTTGCCGTATACTTTTCCAAGCAGAGATTTTATTATGATCAAAGGTCACATGACTGTCATTGGATTAGCTTTTTATTCCAGATGTTTTTAAAATATTGAATTCAAATCCCACCATTGGCCATGACAGAATTTAAACCCACTGCCCAAGAACATTAAACACAGATTACTAGCCCGGTGACAATACCATGATACCATTTGAAGATCTTACATAAGATATTGACTGGAGTCACTAAAGATGTTGCAACAAACATCATCAGCATTTTATATTGACTATTCCTCTTACTAATGAAACAAAATATTTCAGCAGAATACTTGCATTCATCTCAAAGTAATTTGCAAGGTCATAGCTGATGCGAAATTGATGTGGGTTTTTTTGTGACTGAGGTTATGTCTGAATGGTTATTGAAATCAGGACAATAATTAACCAGCCTATGACAATAATCAGAAAATGGCACATTTACAAGACACGTCAGTGTGGACGTGGTTAGGATGGCTGGTGAGTCTGGATTGGAGAGACCCAAACATCTCAGGATAAGGGACAGGCCATTTAGGACTGAGATGAGGAGCAATTTCCTCACTCAGAGCTTAGGGAGTCTTCCCAATTCAGAGGTCTGAGGATGCTCAATCTTTGAGGACAGAAATCAACAGGTTGTTGGAAACCAATATCTTTGAGAGTTATGGAGATAAGAGTAGAGAAATGACATTGAGGAAATTATCAGCATGATCCAGAATGGTGGGACAAGCTTGATGGACTGAATGGCCTTCGCCTGTTCATGGAGTAAACATTGAACATTCTGTACACTTATCTCATTCATGCTGTCCTTATTTTTTTCAGATTAGATTTCCTACAGTGTGTATGTTTGGGACAAAGTAACAACTGGGGCTTGACAGGGTTGTTGTGTTGCCATAGTCTGACCAGACCATAATGGCTGCTCTTTTATTCAAGAGAAGCGACTGGTGATGGTCTAACCTGAGGGCCAGCAGACCCTCAGGTGAGGGAAGAGGTTGAGAAGGAGAGTCTTTCATGGCAATCTCAAACCTGTGACAGGGATTGAACCCACGCTGTTGGCATCACACTGCTCTGTAAACCGACAATCCAACCAACTAAGCTAAATAGGCTCCCCTTGGCAAGGCAAATGCTGAGAGAATGTTTCCCCTCATGGGAGACTCTGGGACCAGAGGGCATAGACTCAGAATAAAGGGGTGCCAAATTAAGACTGAGATGAGGATGAATTTCTTCATCGCTTGGAGGGTTGAGTGCCTTTGGAACTCCTTGCCACCGAGACGCTGTGGGGGCAGAGTCCTTGTGCATATTTAAAGCTGGGATCGATAGATTCTTGATCAGTCGGGGAACCAAGAGAAAGGGCAGAAAAGTGGATGTGAGGAATGTCGGATCAGATATGATCCTATTAAATGGTGGAGCAGGTTGGAGGAGTCAAATGGCCTACTCCTGCTCCTATTATATATGGCCTTCTTATGGTCACTCAGAATTGGAATCAGACCTAATTAGGGAACTTCAACTCCTCTTAGCCATCTTTTGGTCCCCATGGAATCCTTACAGGACAAACATCGATCAGTCTCAGCCTTGAGAGCTCTAAGTATTCAACACCCACAATCTTTTTGGGACACAGAATGCCTGAAATACTGGTGGAGGCAGATTCAATCATGACCCAGGTTTCTGTAATGTCTTCACATTACTTAAATCCCATTATCTTTATGTCAAACGTGGTTGCACTAATTCAAAGCCATTACTTTTTTCGCGAGATGGGGTTTGACTTTGAGACATTTCACACACTCACCTATCCAACTGAGAATGAGACAGACCCATCTTTAACCTGATCTGCTTTCTTGTCATGTCTGTATATTGGCTCACTGCTGCCTCACAGCGCCAGGGACCCGGGTTCGATTCTAGTCTCGGGTGACTGTCTGTGTGGAGTTTGCACATTCTCCCAGTGTCAGTGGGGTTTCCTCCCAGTGCTTCGGTTTCCTCTGTCAGTCCAAAGATGTGCAGGATAGGGTGGATTGGCTGTGGTGAGCATGGGGTTACGGGGATAGGGTCTGGGTAGGAGGCGCTTTCGAGGGTTGATGCACTAGATGGACTAAATGGCCTCTTTCTGCACTGTAGGGATTCCGTAAACCTTACAGACACTCAGTGATCTTCCAAACCTGGCCTTCTGTGAGACTAATCTAATTGTTCTATCTATTTACCATAAGATGCAGAAGAGGCCATTTGGCCCATCTAGTCATGCATACAGCCAAATTGGCCTTACACTCTGGCATTCCCCTCCTGAAGAGCTCTCCCTCTCTAATGTTCACTCCTTAAAACCTACGCTTTGGCCAAACTATTGCTCACCTGTCCTTATATTTTCTGAAATGGAATTTTCCTTGATAATGGAGCATTTTACTGCATTAAAGGTGCTATATAAATGCAAGCTGTTGTTGGAGTTGGGTATATAGTGAGGTGAAGGAGGAACATGTGCTATTTCATTCTCGGAGGGGACATGAGCAGGAATGGAATGGATTGCTGTGGGACCCCATTTACCTTTCGATCCACACATGCAACTGAGCGGCCGGCAAATCGGTTAGCAACCTCTCTGTGCACGTTGATCTCATCACTCAGGATGTCTTCCCACCTTCCATTCCGAAACTTGAAGAGTTTATCAGTGTAGGTGCTTATGCCTAGTAGAAAAAAATCACAAAGGGAAAAATGAACAATGCAAGTTGAAGCTTTCACTATTTTTTCATAGTCAGTTTAATGTCAAACACTCCCAGGACAGGGACAGCACGGGGTTAGATACAGAATAAACCCTCCTCTACACCATCCCATAGAACATTCCCAGGATAGGTACAGCACGGGGTTAGATACAGAATAAACCTTCCTCTACACCATCCCATCAAACACTCCCAGGACAGGTACAGCACCAGGTTAGATACAGAGTAAAGCTGCCTCAACACTATTCCCATCAAACACTCCCAGGATAGGTACAACATGGAGTTAGATACAGAGTAAAGCTTCTTTTACAATATCCCCATCAAACAGTCCCAGGACAGATACAGCACAAGATTAGGTACACAGTAAAGCTCCCTCTACACTATCTCCATCAAACACAGGGACAGGTATTCCTTCCTGACTCCCCTTTGTGATTGAAACTTGATCAGGACATCGGTGTGATGCTGATTAATGCTGGGCAGTACTCACCTTTTGACCTCTAACTCAGCCAGAAAGTGGTTATTGATGATGTGGTCCTTATTGGCAGTGCTGAGTCATGTGATAATGTGACCAGGTAACCAAACTCCCTGTGTGAGTGCATTGAGTGTTGGCTGATCAGAGCTAATCCTGATCCTGTTTCCAAATGCAGTTCATGCGCTGGGGTAGCAGTGTGTACCACCTACAGCAACTCACCAAGGCTCCTTCAACATCACCTTCCAAAGCCAAGAACTCGGCCATCAGTAAGGACATCAAGTCACACAACTATTCTGTCTGGAATGACATTACCGTTCCTCCCTTGTTCCTTGGTCCAGTTTCAGGAATTCATAACCTCAGAGCAACCTGGGAGTAACTACATTACACAGACTTGAACAAATCAGACAGAAGGCCCATCATTTTGGCAAGAGTTAACGAGAGGTGGGCAATAAATGTCAGCATCTAGAGTTGCCAGCTTTGGTTGGATGTCCTCCTGAGATATTGTCCCTGTCCTCCTGCTATGCCCTCTCTCACATTATTGGATGCCTGACACAGAATCATCAAGATGTACAGCACGGAAACAGACCCTTTGGTCCAACTCATCCATGCTGACCAAATATCTTAAAATTAATCGAGTCCCACTTGTCAACACTTGGCCCAAATCCCTCTCAGCCCTTCCTATTCATATACCCATTCGGATGCCTTTTAAATGCTGTAATTGTACCAGCCTCCACCACTTCCTCTGGCAGCTCATTCCATAAGCAGGGAGGTGATGGTCTGGTGGGGTTATCGCCGGACTATTAATCTAGTCAGTCAAAAAGTGTGGCGCTGGAAAAGCACAGCCAGTCAGGCAGCATCCGAGGAGCAGGAGAATTGACATTTCGAGCATAAATTCATCAGGAATGAATCTTAATCTAGTGACCCAGATAACGTTCTGGGGAACCTGGATTTGAATCCCATCATGGTGGGATTTGAATTCAATAAAAGTCTGGAATTAAGGATCTAATAATGACCAGGAATCCATTGGTGATTTTCATGGAAACCCATCTGGTTTGCTAACGTCATTTAGGGAAGGAAACTGCCACTCTGGTTTGGTATACATGTGACTACAGATCTACAGCAAATTGGTTGACTCTTAACTGCCCTCTGGGCAATTAGGGATGGGCAATAAATGATGGCCTAGCTTGCAATGCCCTTCATCTTGTGAATGAATAAAGAAAGAAAACACCACCCTTTGCCCCTTAGGTCTCTCATAAATCTTTCCCCCCCCACCTTAGACCTATGCCCTCTAGTTTTGGACTCCCCTACCCCAGGAAAAGGGTTCTAGCTATTCACTCTCTTCATGCTGGGGCAGCACAATGGCTCAGTGGTTAGCACTGCTGCCTCATAGCGCCAGGGACCCGGGTTTGATTCCAGCCTCGGGTGACTGTGTGTGTGTGTAGTTTGTATGTTTTTCCTGTGTCTGTGTGAGTTTCCTCCGGGTGCTCTGGTTTCCTCCCATAATCCAAAAATGTGCAGGCCAGGTGAATTGGTCATGCTAAATTATCAATAGTGTGAGGTGCATTGATCAGAGGGACACGGGTCTGGGTGGGTTACTCTTCAGAGGGTCAGTGTGGACTTGTTGGGCTGAAGGGCCTGTTTCCACACCATAGAGAATCTAATCCATGCACTTCATGATTTTATAAACCTCTATAAGATTAATCCTCAGCCTCTGAAGCTCCAGGGAAAATAGCCCCAGCCTATTCAACCTCTCCCTGTAGCTCAAATCCTCCAACCCTGGCAACATCCTTGTAAATCTTTTCTGAACCGTTTCAAGTTTCACAACATCTTTCCGATAGGAAGGAGACCAGAATTGCATGCAGTATTCCAACAGTGGCCTAACTAATGTCCTGTACAGCTGCAACATGACCTCCCAACTCCTGTACTCAATACTCTGACCAATAAAGGAAAGCATACCAGACGCCTTCTTCACTATCCTATCTACCTATGACTCCACTTTCACGGAGCTACGAACCTGCACTCCAAGATCTCTTTGTTCAGCAACACTCCCGAGGACCTTACCATTAATTGTATAAGTCCTGCTAAGATTTGCTTTCCCAAAATGCAGCACCTCGCATTTATCTGAATTAAACTCCATCTGCCACTTCTCAGCCCATTGGCCCATCTGGTCAAGATCCTGTTGTAATCTGAGGTAACCCTCTTCGCTGTCCACGACACCTCCAATTTTGGTGTCATCTGCAAACTTACTAACTGTACCTTTTATGCTCACATCCAAATCATTCATGTAAATGACAAAAAGTAGAGGGCCCAGCACCGATCCTTGTGGCACTCCACTGGTCACAGGTCTCCCGTCTGAAAAACAACTCTCCACCACCACCCTCTGTCTTCTACCTTTGAGCCAGTTCTGTATCCAAATGGCTAGTTCTCCCTGTACTCCATGAGATCTAACCTTGCTCACCAGTCTCCCATGGGGAACCTTGTCGAATGCCTTACTGAAGTCCATATAGGTCACATCTACTGCTCTGCCCTCATCAATCTTCTTTGTTACTTCTTCAAAAAACTCAATCAAGTTTGTGAGATGTGACTTCCCAGCACAAAGCCATGTTGACTATCCCAAATCAGTCCTTGCCTTTCCAAATACATGTATATCTTGTCCCTCAGGATTCCCTCCAACAACTTGCCCACCACCGAGATCAGGCTCACCAGTCTATAGTTCCCTGGCTTGTCTTTACCGCCCTTCTTAAACAGTGGCACCACGTTTGCCAACCTCCAGTCTTCCAGCACCTCACCTGTGACTATCGATGATACAAATATCTCAGCAAAGAACTCAACATAGAACAATACAGCGCAGAACAGGCCCTTCGGCCCTCGATGTTGCGCCGACCTGTGAACTATTCTCAGCTCGTCCCCCTACACTATCCCAAAATCATCCATGTGCTTATCTAAGGATTGTTTAAATCTCCCTAATGTGGCTGAGTTGACTACATTAGCAGGTAGGGCATTCCACACCCTTACCACTCTCTGCGTAAAGAACCTGCCTCTGACATCTGTCTTCAATCTATCACCCCTTAATTTGTAGTTATGCCCTCTCATACAACCTGACGTCCTCATTCTGGGAAAAAGTATTTCACTGTCTACCCTATCTAATCCTCTGATCATCTTGTATGTCTCTATCAAATCCCCCCTTAGCCTTCTTCTTTCCAATGAGAACAGACCCAAGTCTCTCAGCCTTTCCTCATAAGACCTTCCCTCTAGACCAGGCAACATCCTGGTAAATCTCCTCTGCACCTTTTCCAATGCTTCCACGTCCTTCCTGTAATGGGGCGACCAGAACTGTACACAATAATTACACAATAATTCTTAAGTAAAGACAATAATTATTTGTGCCCTCTAATGATTTTTCTCTGGGCTTTGATCAATGCAGTGTTCTGAAGATTAATCTTTCAATCCTGGAGATTCCAGGGAAATGCTAGCGGGTTGGGAACCCAATCCATAATGCCCTTATCCGAAGAATTAGTTAGGAAACGTCTTCCCCAAAGATCAATAGACAGCGATCAGAAACATGGTCAGTCTCCGATAGGCAAATGTAGACTAATTATGGATCAAAGCAGGGAGGAGAAGCTAACTCTGGCTTAGCTAGTCTTGTATCTTGCAGTCAGATTTGGGAACACTTCTGGGTCATTGACTCATACGGCATGGATGGAGGTAGTTTTGCCCACCAAGCTCATGTTAGCTCTTCGAGAAAGCTCTTCTATTCAACCCACTCCCTCATTATCTCTCCCCTTAGCTTTTTTTCTTTTTCTGATATTGATCCATTTGACTTTTGAAAGTTGCTATTGAAACCATTTCCAACACCGGCTGGAACTCAAGAACTCATAAGACCTTTAGACAATGGAGCGTAAGTCCGCCATTCAGTGACAGCGTGGCTGCTCTAACCATTCTCAACTCCATTTTCACACCTTTTCCCCCATAACTCTTGAATCCTTCACTGATTAAAAATCTCAGCCTTGAGTATAGGAACCAGTAGCAGGAGTTAGCCATGTGGCTAATAGAGCCTGTTCTTGCCATTCAATATGATCGCGGCTGATCCTCCAATCCTTATTCTTGTTTCTCCCCATAGTCTTTAGCCCTAAGAACTATATCTAACTCTTTCTTGAAAAGGTAACAATGCAGCCTCAACATTTCTCCGTGGTAAACAATTCCACTGATTGACCTGCTCATCTTCGTAGAATCCCCACAATTCAGCCCATCAAGCCAACACTGATCCTCCAAAAAGCATCCCACTCTGATCCACCCCTACCCTTTCCCTGTATCTCCCATGGCTAACCCACCTAGCCTGCACATCCCTGGATACAATGGGCAAGTTAAGCATGTTCAATCCAGCCTAATTTGCACATCTTTGGACTGTGGGAGGAAACTGGAGCACCCAGAGGAATCCCACACAGAGATGGGGAGCATGTGCAAACTCCACACAGACAGTCATTGGAGGATGGAATCACACCCTGGTCCCTTGTGTTGGGAGGCAGCAATGCTAACCACTGAGCCACTGTGCCACCCTTTGTCTTCAATGTTATTCTTAATCTTATCCCTTAGCCTGAGATTATGCCTCTGGTCCTACTCTCTCCAGCAAAGGAAAACGTTCTGCATCTACCCTATCAAGTCCCCTAAAACCGTATTAATCAAATTCTCTCTCCCTGCTGCTATTGCAACTGGTTATTTTTGCTGATGAAGGGCTTATGCCCGGAACATCAACTCTCCTGCTCCTTGGATGCTGCCTGACCTGGTCGTGCTTTTCCAGCATCTGCAGTCCCCACTTCCTACTGGTTACTCTCAGTCTGGGTTTCTCCAGTTATTGAGCCTCTTGTCACTGGAAACAGTTCTTGCCTGATTTACTCAACCAGCCCTTCACCTTCTCCGCTCTGAGGGACACAATGTTAGCATTCCCATTCTCTCCTCAGAACTGAAGCTCTTCATCCCTGGTACCAATCCAGCAACTGTCCTCAGAGCCCTGTCTGAGTTTACAGATGTTGGGAATTGGGCACATTTTAACTCAGCAAATAGGAACAAGAGGCACACAGTCTATCACGCCTGCCTGACCATTCAACATGTCTGATCATCTACCTCAATACCATCCTCCCAATGTCACCCCCTTGACACTTTTCGTGCTTAAGAATCTTTCCCTTTCTTAAATATATTAATTCTTAATTCATTCACGGGGATATGGGCATTGCTGGCTAGACCCCAAGTGCCCAGAAGGCAGTTAAGAGTCAGCCACATCGAGCATAGGAACTAGGAGCAGGAGTAGGCCGTGGGCCTTTGAGCCCGCTACACCATTCAATAAGATCATGGCTGATCTTTTCATGGACTCAGCTCCACTTACTCACCCTCTCCCCATATCCCTTAATTCCTTTACTGTTCAAAAATCTATATTAGCTTTAAATACATTTACTCAGGAAGTCTCAACATTTCACTGAGCAGGGAATTCCACAGATTCACAACCCTCTGGGTGAAAAAGTTCCCTTCAGTTTGGTCCTAAATCAGCTCCCTTTAATCTTGAGGCTATACCCTCTTGTCCTACTTTCACCTGCCAATGGAAACATCCTCTCTACTTCTATCTTATCTATTACATTCATCATTTTATATGTTTCGATAAGAACCCCCTCATCCCTCTAATTATTGTGGGTCTGTAGTCCATGTAGGCCAGACCAGATGAGGATGGCATATTTCCTTCCCCGAAGAGCATTAGAGAACCAGATGGACTTTTTGCCTAGCCATAACACCATTAAACACCAATGAGCTCGTTGAAATTTAGAGGAATGAGGGGGGATTTTATTTGAAATTTACAGAATACTGAGAGGCCTGTGTAGAGTGAACGTAGAGGAGATGTTTCCTCTAGTAGGAGGGACTAGGACCAGAAAGCACAGCCTCAGAGTGAAGGGAATGACCATTTGGAAATGAAATGAGAAGGGTGGTGAATCTGTGAAGCTCATTGTTGCTGAAGGCTATGGAGGCCAGGTCATTGGGTGTATTTAAGAGAGAGATAGTTAAGTTCTTAAGTAGAAAAGGGATCAAGGGTTATCAGGGGAAGACAGGAGAATTTAGTTGAGGAACATGATTAAATGACTGAGCAGACTCAGTGGGCCGAATGGCTACTTCTCCTCCTATCGCTGATGGTCTTATCTCGGTCTCCCTTGTAATCTCAGTAGCAATGCCCGCCATAGCAGTATACCTTGTACCTGATTGTATTATACAATAATCTACATCCTGTTCAAGATAAATGGCCCTTCTTGTCAGACCAATAAGTGGTTTTCCTCTGCCACAAAATCCGAAAACATTCTGTAGATCCCAACCAGTAAACAGATCTGTGGCAGATAATCTACCCAATAGCTCGTACCACACGATGCCATCTAACCACAGCTACAAAGCTAGAAACCAAATACTGGAAAGTGGGATCAGGCTGGATGACTTCTTGCTGACTTACATGGAAACAATGGGCCGAATGGCCACCTTCCCTGTACTCAATTCCTTACGTCACAGGAACAGCGGGGAGGTTTCTGCTTGATCGTTCTGTGAGTACCACGCTCAGGAGACACTGGCATGAGGTGGTCACCTGGGTAAGGTGATTTTATAAGCTTCTATACGATCACTTCCCAACCTCCAGTGTTCCTGGGAAAACAGCCCCAGCTTAATCAGCATCTCCCTATAGCTCAAACCCTCCAACCCTGGAAACATCCTTGTCAATCTTTTCTGAACCCTTTCAAATTTAACAACATTTTTCCTATGGGAGGGAGACCAGAACTGAATGCAATATTGTAAAAGTGGCTTAATCAATGTCCTGTACAGCTGCAACATGACCTCCCAACTCCTATACTCAATGCATTGACGAGTAAAGGAAAGCATACCAAACACTTTCTTCACCTGCAGGAGGTGGAGTTCCTATGTATGTGCTGCCCTTGTCCTTGGAAACGATAAAGGTCATGGAAGGTTTGGAAGGTGCTGAGGACAGACCTTTTGTGAATTACTGCAGTGCATGTTGTAGATGGTACATTTAATGAGAAAATCTGAGCAACTGAAGGTTTTTCTGCATGGATTCAGACAAGAAATGCTCATATTAAATGTTTCTAACATTTGAAAAGATAAGAATCAGAATCTGTGCCGTAACACCACAGAACTTGTGAAGTTAAAGTATCATGAGAACAATTGTTGCTTGTTAGTGCAGTGGTAAGTCGCCATGATTAATTTGGAGTCTTTAGGAAGTAAAGATCAAATTGCAGAAATCTGCTCTGAACAACCCAGAATAAAAGGATTGTGGTGGCTTTAAAAAAAAATATAGCGATTTCAGAAAGAGTCTTAGTTCCTTGGTTATGGAGATATTACAATATGGAGGAAAAGGTTATTCAAGTGACAGCAAAGAGCCATTCATTTTAATAATGAAGAGGCTATTCCTATTGGCCATGGGAAGACAGGGTATTTTGAAGTGTTACAATGTAATAGGGACAATGTGACTATTTTATATTAATATGGTTGCATTGTTAAAAATGGATTGTGGGTGATCAAGGCTAATGGATGGTTTAAATTAAGTTGATTAGACTTGTCGAGGGGAATACTAATGAGTCAGATTAATGGAATTGAGAAAGAGGCAAAGGGTTTTTGATGCTGTAGGTCGTCTGGAGACAATGAGGTAGATTTTAATATACGGTGAGATTATGCAAAATGGGTAATAGCACATTAATATGCTGCTATGCATGAAGTCAAAATCTACCCAATGGTTTCCAAATGCTACATGAAAATCTCTTTTGCTTCTTAAATTGTGATGGTCTAGTGGTATAATCAGTAGACTATTCAGCCAGAGACCCAGGTAATGTTCTGGGGATATCAGTTTGAATCCCACCATGAAGGATGGTGGAATTTGAAGTCAACAGACTTCTGAATTTGAGGGTTGGATAGAGTCATCGAGATGTACAGCATGGAATCTGACCCATTGGTCCAACCTATCCATGCTGACCAGATACCCTAAATTAATCTAGTCCCACTTGCCAGCACTTGGCCCATATTCCTCTAAACCCTTCCTATTAATGAACCCATCCAGGTGCCTTTTAAATGTTTTAATCGTACCAGCCTACATCACTTCCTCTGGCAGCTTGTTCCATACATGTACCACCCTCTGCATGAAAACGTTGCCCCTTAGGTCCCTGTTAAATCGTTCCCCTCTCACCTTATACCTGTGCTGCCTAGTTCTGGTTGACTCTTAATGGTCCTCTGGGTAAATAGGGATGGACAATAAATACTGACCTGGCTAATGACATCCACGTTCTGTAAATGCATAGAAAAAAATACATTGATGACATGGTAATAAAAATTGGGATGGATTTTAATAGGTTATATGTTCAAGATCTACCCTAACACATCTAGGCCTCAGTTATTATTTTTCCGAAAAGGTGTGACGTTTATCGCTATGCACAGTTATCTGTGAATATACAGCAAGACTGCCACCTGCAGCTGAAGCAGTATAAAGGTGTAAAGGTCACATGACCCCCCAAACACACACCCCCCCCCCCCCTTGTAAAATTGGTGCATTTAGAACAAGTCATTTAGATGTCTATAAAGATAACTTGCAATAATTCTTTGGTATTTGGAGCTGAGAAATCACCTGACCAGTTTGTAGTTTGCAAATCCCAATGGATAGTCTACAGATAGGTGTAGAACAGAGTGGTGCTAGAAAAGCACAGCAGGTCAGGCAGCATCCGAGGAGCAGGAAAATCGACATTTCGGGCAAAAGCCCTTCATCAGGAAGGTATGACCACAGATAGGTGAAGTCATAGAACGCTCTTGTATTTCCTAATGATAACAATGCAACCAGAAAGCGGATTTATCTCTGGTGCCTGAACATGTCTCTTTCCAATTAAGTAGCTTTCACCATGGATTTGGGAATCTATTCATTCTTGTTACTGTCACCATCATGCTCTTAGCCAGTGCAGGAATGTGATGATACACTGGTGGGAATACCTTAGGAAGCCGAAAGGAGGTGGGAAGTGGGGTGAGAATTACTTTATTTGTGGATCCAGGAAGAGTACTTCCATTCAGGTGTGGGCTGGTCAATAAATAAAAACATATTGGTCAGTGCATTGAATACAAGAGTTGAGATGTCATGTTGTACAGATATTGGTTAGGCCATTTTTGGAATTCTGCATTTAATTCTGGTCTCCCTGTTATTGGAAGGATGTTGTGAAACTTGAAAGGGTTCAGAAAAGATTTACAAGGATGTTGCCAGGGTTGGAGGGTTTGAGCTATAGGGAGAGGCTGAATAGGCTGGGGCTGTTTTCCCTGGGGCATCAGAGGCTGAGGGGTGACCTTATAGAGGTTTATAAGATCATGAGGGGCATGGATAGGATAAATAGACATTTTTCCCAGGGTAAGTGAGTCCACAACCAGAGGGCATAGGTTTAAGGTGAGAAGGGAAAGATATAGAAGGGACATAAGGGGAAACATTTTTACACAGACAGTGGTGCGTGTATGAAATGGAGCTGCCAGAGGAAGTGGTGGAGGCTGATACAATTACAACATTTAAAAGGCATCTGGGTGGGTACATGATTAGGAAGGGTTTGGTGGGATGCTGGCCAAATGCTGGCAAATAGGATTAGATTAATTTAGAATATCCGGTTGACGTGGATGAGTTTCTTTGATGTATAACTGTGTGACTGTATTTTTTCACTAACGTTTGTGTTGTAGGCTCCAACAGGTTCTATGATAACCACAGCTTGCCTTGATATTCCTGTACATTGTGCAAATGCTGTTGGCACGTATCTTGTAGATTTTGGAGAGATTCCCTACCATCAATCCACCTTTTTCTTCACTCTTGATGCCAGGTAAGGAAGGATGACCACACACAGCCTTAAGCAGAAGCAAGGTTCAGACTTGATAAAGGTTTATTGCATTTAACTTATTAGCTCATTACATTGCGTCTGACATATGCAATCTTCACTTTGCAGACTTAACTCAACAGCAAATAATAAACAAGTTAGGTAGTTTATCCTGATGGATAGAACTCATCTTGTGATGATCCTTTCTGGTCCTAACTGCCTTATACAACAGGTATGAAGTTAGTAAACTGCTCCAAATGCTGCTTAAAAGCTTAATCAAACTCTGAGCCACTTAAGGCAACATTAGGACAGATGGATAAAAGTTTGGGCAAAGAGGGAACACCTTAAAGATGCAGAAATAGGGCAGGAGCAAATGACTGCAGATGCTGGAATCCGTACTGAAAACAGCAAATGCTAGAGCAGGTCAGGCAGCATCCAGACAGAGAGAGCAAGCTAACATTTCAGTTCAAGATGACTGCTCCTCAGAGCTGACGTGATGTGTGGAGAGAGCAGCATTTATGCAATGGCATGGAGGGGGGGGGGGGGGGGGGGGGGGGTCAGGGGGTGGAGTGATGGGGGAGAAGATGTTGATAGTTCAGATTAAGTGATCGGAATGTGACAATGGCAGAACAACGGGGGTGTCTTACTGCCAGACGGGAAATCCCTCTGGGTTGGGGGAAGGGGAAAGAGGACATGGTGGCAGAGAATGTAACAGGTAAAGATAAAAGAAGGCAAAGCAATAGGTTTACAATCTGAAGGTGTTGTACTCAATATTGAGCCCAGAAGGTTGTAAAGTGTCTAGGCTGGAGATGAGATGTGATAGTCCTCCTGTTATCACTTTGGAGGCACTCTTAGTAATTTTCCAGGAATCATTAGATTCTGGAGAAGTCCTGGAGGATCGGAAAACTGTCACTTTTATTGAGAAAGAGAGACAGAGAAAGAAACAGCGAACTTTCAGGCAGTCAGCTTAGCAACTGTTATTGGGAAAATGTTAGAGTTCACGATAAAGGATGGAAAAGGATTTAGAAATTACAATCTGATCAAGCAAAGTCAACATGGCTTAGGAAAGAGAAATTGTGCCTGACAAATTTACTACAAATCATTAAGGAGGTAACAAACAGGATAGATAAAGGGAAAGCAGTGGATGTAATATATTTGGATTTTCAGAGGGCATTTGATCACATGTTAAGTTACTGAATAAACATAAGAGGCCATGGTGTAGGAGTTGTGTGTTAGCATGGTTGAAGGGTTACGTAACTAATAAAAGATATAGAGTTGGGAACGCGGGTGCATTTTCAGGATGGAGACCTGTAACTAGTGGTGTACCACAGGGATCAGTTCTGGGCCACAATTATTTGCAATACATATTAATGACTTGGATGAGGTAAGTGAATGTGCTAAGTTTGCAGATGACATGAAATAGGCGGGAAGGCAAGTAGGAGAAAGGACAGCAGATGCTGAAGATCAGAGTCGAAAAGTGTGGCACTGGAAAAGCACAGCCGGTCAGGCAGCATCCGACGAGCAGGAGAGTCGACGTTTTTGCATAAGCCCTTCACCAGGAAGGCAAGCAGTGAAAGTGACACAAGGAGTCTGCAGAGGGATTTGGACAGGTTAAGCAAGTCAGCAGAAACTTGGCAGATGGCATACAATGCAGGAAATATAAGGTTAACACATTGGCAGGGAGAATAGACAAGCTGAATATTACTTAAATGTAGAATCTCTGTGGAAAGCTACAGAACAGAGATGTTTGGTAGTCCTTGACCATGAATCACAAAAATCTGGAATCCAAATTCACTGACTAATAGAGAAGGCCAATGGAGTGTTAGCCTTTATTTATTTTTAATTCACTTATGAGACATAGGCATCACTGGCTGGACTAGCATTTATTGTCCATCCCTAGTTGCCCCTTGAGAAGGTGGGGGTGAGCTGCCTCCTTGAACCGCTGCAGTCCATGTGCTGTAGGTTGACCCACAATGCCCTCAGGGAGGGAATTCCAGGATTTTAACCCAGCGACAGTGAAGGAACGATGATACACTTCCAAGTCAGGATGTTAAGTGGCTTTGGAGGGTAGCTTGCAGGGGGTGGTGTTCCCATATATCTGCTGCTCTTGTCTTTCTAGATGGACGCGGTCATGGGTTTGGAAGGTGTTGTTCAAGGATCTTTGGTGAATTTCTGCAGTGCATCTTATAGATAGTACACACTTCTGCTACTGAGTGTCAGTCGGGGAAGAAGTGGTGCCAATCAAATGGACTACTTTGTCAAAGGGAATGAAGTATAAAATTAGGGAGGTTTTGCTAAACTCATACACGGCACTAGTCAGACTATAGCTGGAATATTGTGAACAGTTTTGGGCCTCTTACCTATGTAAAGGTATATTAGCATCGGAGACAGCCCACAGAAGGTTCACTCCATTGATATCAGGTATGGAGGGACTGCCTTATGAAGTGCAGTTGAATAGATGGGCCTGTACTCATTGGAATATAGAAAAATGAGAGGCAACCTTACTGATACATTGAACGTTCTTAGGAGTAAATGTGGAAAGATTATATCCCCTTGTGGGCGAATCTAGGACCAAAGGGCATAATCTCAAAGTAAAGGGCCAGCCATTTAAGACAGAGATGAGGAGGAATCTCTTCTCTCAGAGGGTAGTGAATCTGGTGAATTCTTTACCCCAGAGGGCTGTTGCGGTTGGGTCATTAAATATATTCCAGGCTGAGATAGACAGAGTTTTAATCAGTAAAGGAATCAAGGGTTATGGGGACAAGCTAGGAAAGTGAGGATGATCAGATCAGGCATGATCTCAATGAGTGGCAAAGCAGATTTGACGGGCTGAATGGCCTACATCTGCTCCTATACCTTGTGTGTTTTTTAAAAGGAGGAGAGATTGGCAGAGAGTCTTGGGGAGAGCATTCCAGCGTTTAGAATCCAAGGTGTGAAGTCTCAATCACTCTTAGACCGTGGACATTATCTACTGATTATAATTTTAATGTCATGCCCTCTTAACTCTCTCAACAATTCCTCAAAACCACCTCAACAATTCGATCAGCACTGAATATTTAATAGGCAGCATGGAAAATGTTGTCAAGTTAAGTGTACTATTTCCAAATTGCTGTAAAATGCTTGTACTGGGTTTCTGGCCAAAGTGAATCAATTCATTCACTCGCCACATTACAACGGTACAAAATCCTTTGCTACAAAGTCATCAGGCAAATGTCCCCTACTCTGCTAATCATCACCTGTAGGAAGTAATTTATTGGCAAGGAGAATGTTTCTGCTGGACAACAATGGCTAATCGAAGTCATAGGCTCCTAATTATTATTGGCACCAAAGTGTCTCGACATTTGGAAGTTGCAGCAACGTGCTTTTCAAGGCTCTCAAATGTCCTTTGTCTTGCACTGTCTATAATACCGGTTCTCTTCCTAGACAGAATGTCTTGTAACTTGCTGGCTTTCCTCCAGTTCCCTTCTCAGTGCCTGGATTCTTTAATGCTTTCTTCCATTTGCCTCTGCCACTCTATTCATTTTTCCGCAGCCAGACATCATCAATTCCACTCACACCTCTCTTTAAAATGACATCTCCTCCAGTCCCCTCCACTCAATCTGATCGCCTCCGAGCATTCTGCGATTCTCCAATTCTGACCCCATCGCACACCCTCAATTTTTTAACCCCTCCACTAATAGCTGACATTCTTTCATCTGCCTGAGGCAAAAGTCATTCCCACTCTTAAGCGATCTACCCTGCATTAATACTCTCCCCAAGTAATGTTGATCTTGCTGATGTTGGTATTGCTTTGTATAACTCCTGAGCAGTATGACCTGCAGGCCTCACTCTGTCTAAGTGCCCTAAGATCTGTGTGTCCTTGTTTGCTATGATCTGCGTGTACTGCTCACAAAACAAAGGTTTTCACTGTACTTAGGTACACATGACAATAAATCAAATCAAATCAAATCTTTCGACAACCTTTTCAAAATATATTCATGGGACGTGGGTTACTCTGGCTAGACCAGTGTTTATTGGCATCTCCAATTGTCCAGAGGGGAACTAAGAGTCAATCACGTTGCAGTATATAGTGATTGTCAGCCAGGTGGACGTCATAGAATATGAGTTCCCTGATTGGGGCTGAAGGATAAGAACATGACTGACTCCCCCCCAACTCTATTTTGATTTAATCCCTGCCCTCCCCTTCACTGTTTGATCACGCAGCATTGCCCTTTGATGAGAAGGGCACTGCTTGTCACTGGCCACTCGGGTGTTTCCTTTCTTCCTGGTGGTGGGAATTGAATAAAGATTTGTGCACCTTGTGTCTCTCACTGTGTCTCACACCTGCACACAGGCAACATGGGTGCTGGGGAAAATATAAGCACCAGCACAGTCAGGTGGTAGTGCAGGGGTAAGGAGAAGAAATATAGCCAGGAGATTTAGAATCTCCTCAGTTTAGGGTACTGACTCTGTGCTGGCAGGGCCACAGTCAATGTGCTCCTGTTGTTGCTGGCTTCTGCTCTTTTTGGTGGGGAGAAGCCCGATTCCTGAACTGGCTGAATTATATAGCCTGTTTGTAAACTGGTATTCCTTTTTTAGTAACTAAAAAGAGAAAAGAAAAACAGAACAGGACTGACAGGGGTTCTGGTCACTCTGAGAGCTGGCTCTGCGGGAGCCGGACCAGCATCAAGCACTCTCCAAGAGTGACCTGCCTCTGTGCAGTTACTTCACTTGGGTCTGGAGTCACACACAGGTCAGCCCAGGTAAAGGTGGCAGATTTCCCCTGCTCCCCCCAAACCCTCCCAAAGGGCATGAGTGAACCAAGTGGGTTTTTACTAGAACCAACAGCCAGAGTTTTTAACAACACAGAACAAGATCCTTCCACTCATTGTGTCTGTCTCCGGCATCAAACATTCTTCGGTTTTAATCCCATTATCCAGCATTTGGCCCATAGCCTTGTACACTACGGCATTTCAAGTACTCATCTATATGGTTCTTAAACATCTTAAGAGTTTCTGTCACTCCCACTCTTTTAGGCAGTGAGTTCCAGATTTCCACCGTTCGCTGAGTAAAAAAGATTCTTCCCCATAACCTCTCTGAAACTCCTGCTCCTCACCTTAAAACAGTGTCCTCTGATCATTGAACCTTTTGTAAGATGAAAAGTGGTTACACGGTTGTCATGGTAGTAATGTCACCACTAGCATTTTATTTCAGTCTCCAGAAACAGAGAAAATGGGAGCAGGAGTAGGCTGTTCAGTCATTGAGTCATGCAGCACAAAAAAACAGACCACCCTCTGGTCCAACCAGTCAATGCCGAACATAATCCCAAACTAAACTAGTCCCACCTTCCTGCTCTTAGCCCATATCCCTCCAAATTGCTCCTGTTCATGTACTTAACCAAATGTCTTTTGAACATTGAAACTGTGCCCATATCCATTACTTTCTCAGGAAGTCAATTCCACATCCGAAACACCGTCTATGAAAAAAGATTTGCTTCTCATATCCCATTTTTAATCTCACTCCTCTCACTGTAAAAAATGTGACCGCTAGTCTTGAAATCCCCCATCCTAGGGAAAAGGTACCTATCATTAAACCTACCTACATCCCCCCTTATTTTACACAGTCCTTCAAATCTAGTCCACCATTCAATAAGATAACAGTTGATCATCCAATTTAGCATCTTGTTCCTGCTTCCTCTCGTACACCCATTAATTTCTTGCACCGAAGAACTACACACGCATCTAATTGAATTTGAATATTGCCATTAACCTGGGGAAGCTGCATTACTAGTCCAGGGACATTACCACTTCACCACTGCCTTTCTAGGTAGCCTAATGAATCCTTAAGTGACTGAATTGCTTGATGATGCTCCTATGAAGTGCGTTTTTTACTAATGAGATGTGACATAAATGCAAGTTGTTGTTGTGTTGGCACTTATGACAAGTTCAGCTTGCTCTTTATGTTTGATTGTCTTGGGTTTTACTAAGTGAAGGACAATGTTGCAGCCCTATCCTTGTGCAACACGAGACTATATCTGTTGTGTAACTCTCTCAAACTGAAGTCCCCTGATAGTTTCAATAACCTGCCTTTATCTCTACCACAGGTGCACACTGGCTGAAATATTGACTTTTCAAATTTATGATTTAATTGAGTAATAGAAACCGACCTTATCGACTGCAGGTAAGCTGAGCTGAAAGAATCAAATAGTCTTTGTACATGTGAATTGTGATATCACCTCAGCTATTCAACGGCTCCGTGCAGACTGTACAAACCTCACCACTCAACACTTCACCAAAATCTTGCAAACACTGAATCTAGTGCATTTTGATTTCTGACACCATACCTGCCACCACCCTACCACAGCCCCGTACCCCATCACAGCCCCGTACCCCATCACAGCCCCGTACCCCATCACAGCCCCATTCCCCATCACAGCCCCATTCCCCATCACAGCCCCGTACCCCATCACAGCCCCACACCCCATCACAGCCCCACACCCCATCACTGCCTCATTCCACATCACTGCCCTTTACCCCATCACTGGCCCGTACCCCATCACTGCCACATTCCCCATCACAGCCCCGTACCCCATCACAGCCCCATTCCCCATCACAGCCCCGTACCCCATCACAGCCCCGTTCCCCATCACAGCCCCGTACCCCATCACAGCCCCATTCCCCATCACAGCCCCGTACTCCATCACAGCCCCATTCCCCACCACAGCCCCGTACCCCATCACAGCCCCATTCCCCATCACAGCCCCGTACCCCATCACAGCCCCGTACCCCATCACAGCCCCATACCCCATCACAGCCCCATTCCCCATCACAGCCCCGTACTCCATCACTGCCCCGTTCCCCATCACTGCCCTGTACCCCATCACAGCCCCATTCCCCACCACAGCCCCATTCCCCATCACAGCCCCGTACCCCATCACAGCCCCATTCCCCATCACTGCCCTGTACCCCATCACAGCCCCATACCCCATCACAGCCCCATACGCCCATCACAGCCCCGTTCCCCATCACTTGCCCTGTACCCCATCACAGCCCATACCCCATCACAGCCCCATTCCCCATCACAGCCCCGTACCCCATCACAGCCCCATACCCCATCACAGCCCCATTCCCCATCACAGCCCCATTCCCCATCACAGCCCCATTCCCCATCACAGCCCCATTCCCATCACTGCCCCGTACCCCATCACAGCCCCATACCCCATCACTGCCCCATTCCCCATCACTGCCCCGTTCCCCATCACTGCCCCGTTCCCCATCACTGCCTTGTACCCCATCACTGCCACATTCCCCATCACTGCCCCCTTCCCCATCACTGCCCCCTTCCCCATCACTGCCCCCTTCCCCATCATTGCCCCCTTCCACATCATTGACCCATATCCCATCAAAGGCCCGTAACCCATCACTGCCCCCTACTCCATCACTGCCCGATACCCCTTCACTGCCCCCACACCCCATCACTGCCCCACACCCCATCACAGCCCCCACCACATCACTGCCCCCACCCCATCACTGTCTCCATATCCCATTACTGCCCCGTACCCCATCCCTACACACTCCACATCACTGCCCCCACCCCATCACTGCCCCCTACCCCTTCACTGCCCCACACCCCATCACTGCCCACACTCCCCAACACTGCCTCCACCCCATTACTGCCCCATACCCCATTGCTGCCCTCACCCCATTACTGCCCCACACCCCATCACTGCCCTTCACCCCATCACTGCCCGTACATCCCCATACTCTATCACTGCACTTTACCCCATCACTGACCATATTCCCCATCACTGATCCCATTCCCCATCACAGCCCCCACTCCATTACTGCCCCATACCCCATTTCTGCCCCCAACCCTTCACTGCCCCACAACCCATCACTGTCCCCACACCCCATCACTGCCCCCACACCCCATCACTGCCCCCACCCCATAACTGCCCCATACCCCATCCCTGCCCTCACCCCATCCCTGCCCCACACCCCATTCACTGCCCCAACCCCATCACAGCCCCCTACCCCATCACAGCCCCCTACCCCATCACTGCCCCTTTCCACATCACTGCCCCGTACCCCATCACTGCCCCACACCTCATCACTGACCCCAACCCCATCACTGCCCCATACCCCATCACTGCCCCGTTCCCCATCATTGTCCCTACCCCATCGCTGCCCTGTACCCCATCACTGCCCCCTACCCAATCACTGCCCCACACCCCATCACTGCCCTCAAACCCCATCACTGCCCCTACACTATCACTGTCCCCACCCCATCACTGCCCCATGCCATATCACTGTCCCTACCCCAATACTGCCCCCAACTCCATCACTGCCCCCTACCCCTTCACTGCCCCACACCCCATCACTGCCCCACACCCCATCACTGCCCTGTACCCCATCACTGCCTCCTACCCCTTCACTGCCTCCTACCCCTTCACTGCCCCACACCCCATCACTGCCCCACACCCCATCACTGCCCTGTACCCCATCACTGCCTCCTACCCCTTCACTGCCTCCTACCCCTTCACTGCCCCCACACCTCATCACTGTCCCATACCCCATCACTGCCCCCACCCTAGCACTGTCCAACACCTCATCACTGCCCCACACCCCATCACTGCCCCCCCACTCCATCACTGCCCCTACCCCATCACTGCCCTCACCCCATCACTGCCCCATACCCATCACTGCCCCTAGCCCACCACTGCCCCCACCCCATCACTACCCCCACCCCATCACTGCCTCCAACCCCATCACTGCCTCCAAACCCATCACTGCCCCATATCCCATCACTGCCCCACACCCCATCACTGCCTCCAACCCCATCACTGCCTTCAAACCCATCACTGTCCCATACCCCATCGCTGCCCTCACCCGATTACTGCCCCACACCCCATTACTGCCCCCACCCCATCACTGCCCTTCACCCCATTACTGCCCTTACATCCCCCATACTCTGTCACTGCGCTTTACCCCATCACTGACTACATTCCCCATCACAGATCCCATTATCCATCACTGCCCCACCCCAATACTGCCCTGTACCCCATCCTGGACCCCACCCCATCACTGCCCCCACCCCATCACAGCCCCCTACCCCATCACAGCCCCATTCCACATCACTGCCCTCAACCCATCACTGCCCCACACCCCATCACTGCCCCGTACCCCATCACTGCCCCACACCCCATCACTGCCCCGTACCCCATCACTGCCCCACACCCCATCACTGCCCCGTAGCCCATCACTGCCCCACACCCCATCACTGCCCCACACCCCATCACTGCCCCACACCCCATCACTGCACTCATACCCCATCACTACCCCCACCCCATCACTCTCCCACACCCCATCACTTCCCCCACCCCACTACTGCCCCATACCCCATCACTGTCCCTAC
The DNA here is from genome assembly GCF_047496795.1 of Chiloscyllium punctatum. Taxonomy (NCBI): domain Eukaryota; kingdom Metazoa; phylum Chordata; class Chondrichthyes; order Orectolobiformes; family Hemiscylliidae; genus Chiloscyllium; species Chiloscyllium punctatum. The sequence continues at coordinate 10,672,288 of NC_092776.1, read as the reverse complement.
CTCAATATTGCCCCCTACTCCACCACTGCCCCTACCCCATCACTGCCTCCAACCCCATCACTGCCCCCACCCCATCACTGCCTCCAAACCCATCACTGCCCCACACCCCATCACTGCCCCGTACCCCAACACAGGCCCCACCCCATCACTGCCCCCACACCCCATCACTGCCCCCACACCCCATCACTGCCCCATACCCCATCACTGCCCCCACACCATCACTGCCCCCACACCCCATCACTGCCCCCACACCCCATCACTGCCCCCACACCCCATCACTGCCCCACACCCCATCACTGCCCCATACCCCATCACTGCCCCCACACCCCATCACTGCCCCCACACCCCATCACTGCCCCCACCCCATCACTGCCCCCACACCCCATCACTGCCCCCACCCCATCACTGCCCCCACCCCATCACTGCCCCCACCCCATCACTGCCCCCACACCCCATCACTGCCCCCACCCCATCACTGCCCCCACCCCATCACTGCCCCCTACTCCACCACTGCCCCTACCCCATCACTGCCTCCAACCCCATCACTGCCCCCACCCCATCACTGCCCCCACCCCATCACTGCCCCCACACCCCATCACTGCCCCCACCCCATCACTGCCCCACACCCCATCACTGCCCCCACACCCCATCACTGCCCCCACACCCCATCACTGCCCCACACCCCATCACTGCCCCCATACCCATCACTGCCCCACACCCCATCACTGCCCCCATACCCATCACTGCCCCCACCCCATCACTGCCCCACACCCCATCACTGCCCCCATACCCATCACTGCCCCCCACCCCATCACTGCCCTCACACCCCATCACTGCCCCACACCCCATCACTGCCCCCACACCCCATCACTGCCCCCACACCCCATCACTGCCCCACACCCCATCACTGCCCCCATACCCATCACTGCCCCACACCCCATCACTGCCCCCATACCCATCACTGCCCCCACCCCATCACTGCCCCACACCCCATCACTGCCCCCATACCCATCACTGCCCCACACCCCATCACTGCCCTTCACCCCATCACTGCCCCCACACCCCATCACTGCCCCCATACCCCATCACTGCCCCAACCCCAGCACAGCCCCCTACCCTATCACAGCCCCCTACCCCATCACTGCCCCTTTCCATATCACTGCCCCATACCCCATTACTGCCCCGTACCCCATCACTGCCCCACACCCCATCACTGCCCCTAACCCCATCACTGCCTCACACCCTATCACTGCCCTCACACCCTATCACTACCCTCACACCCCATCACTGCCCCTAACCCCATCACTGCCCCCTACCCAATTGCTGCCTCACACCCTATCACTGCCCTCACACCCTATCACTGCCCTCACACCCCATCACTGCCCCACACCCCATCACTGCCCCTACACTATCACTGTCCCCACCCCATTACTGCCCCATACCCCATCACTGTCCCTACCCCAATACTGCCCCCTATTCCATCACTGCCCCATACCCCTTTACTGCCCAACACCCCATCGCTGACCCACACCCCATCACAGCCCCACACCCCATCACTGCCCCCACCCCATCACTGTCTCCAACCCCATCACTGCTCCATATCCCATTACTGCCCCATACCCCATCCCTACCCACTCCACATCACTGCCCCCACCCCATCACTGCCCCCTACCCCTTCACTGCCCCACACCCCATCACTGCCCACACACTCCAACACTGCCTCCACCCCATTACTGCCCCGTACCCCATTGCTGCCCTCACCCGATTACTGCCCCACACCCCATTACTGCCCCCACCCCATCACTGCCCTTCACCCCATCACTGTCCATACATCCCCCATACTCTATCTCTGCGCTTTACCCCATCACTGACCATATTCCCCATCACTGATCCCATTCCCCATCAGTGCCCCATACCCCATCCCTGCCCCCAACCCTTCACTGCCCCACACCCCATCACTGCCCCCACTGCCCCCACCCCATCACTGCCCCGTACCCCATCACTGCCCCGTACCCCATCACTGCCCCAAACCCATCACTGCCCCACACCCCATCACAGCCCCTTTCCACATCACTGCCCCATACCCCATCACTGCCCTGTACCCCATCACTGCCCCGTACCCCATCACTGCCCCAAACCCATCACTGCCCTGTACCCCATCACTGCCCCCACCCCATCACTGCCTCCTACCCCTTCACTGCCCCACACCCCATCACTGCCCCCACACCCCATCTTTGCCCCACCCCCCATCACTGCCCCCACCCCATCACTGCCCAACCCCATCATTGCCCCCACCCCATCACTGCCTCCAACCCCATCACTGCCCCATATCCCATTACTGCCCCAACCCCATTCATTGCCCCAACCCTATCACTGCCCCATTCCCCATCACTGCCCCATTCCCTACCACTGCCCCATACCCTTTCACTGCACCAAGCAACATCACTGTCCCCATTCCCCATCACTGCCCCCATACCCCATCACTGCCCCATAACCCCTCACTGCCCCATATCCCCTCACTGCCCCATTCTCCATCACTGACCCCATCCCCCATCACTGTCCCCATCCCCCATCACTGTCCCTATTCCCCATCACTGACCCCATCCCCCATCACTGTCCCCATTCCCCATCACTGACCCCATCCCCCATCACTGACCCCATCCCCCATCACTGTCCCCACCCCATCACTGCCCCATTCCCTATCACTGCCCCCATTCCCCAACATGGCCCCATTCCCCATCACTGCCCCCGTACCCCATCACTGACCCCATACTCCATCACTGCTCCATTCCTCATCACTGCCCCATACAGAGCAACTCCCTGTCAAATTGCCAAGACCTCTGGACCCTACTTTCATCCTGCTGGTGTGAAGCTGATCTTTAGCTTCCACATAATTAAGTTCCCCACTGGCCTTGCTTCCCTCTCCTGGGGGGGCAGAACCAGATCCCACCCATTAATCAAGATTATTTGCTCTAATTAGCCCATCATTCCATTATTATTGCAATGGCCTGACAAACACGTGGATGGAAGGCAAACTAGATGTACCCTGCTTCTATCAGTCCCTGTTGTCACAGACCAGGCCAAGGCCTCTCAAAACATTTTAACAAGGTGGACCAGATCCTGACCTTTCTAGTTGTTTTAAGCAGATGTAAGGTGAATATCCAGACATATCGGAACCTCTGCCTTTACAGCCCCTCTCTAAAAATGCCATGGACAAAGAAACTTTGTTAAAGGAGCAGCATTGTCACACTGTGTACCTGAAAAAGCATTATTAGTGTTGAGAAAGTATATTTCTTCTCGTCCATCACCATCGATGTCACAGGCCGCCACCCCTATAGCGTTCCCTTGGCGATCGCGCAGTGAGTAGTATGGAGAGCTGGGTTCATCAACAGCGATGTTCTGCAGCCGCTTTGTGGTTCTGTCATACTTTAACACCAGGTTCGGACCGTTGTACCTGTGGAAACACAAAGCCCACATTGAGAACACAGCCAGAAAAGAAAAGAGAGCGAGCTCTCTTGGCGCCACACCCTGAGGAGGGCATCAGCGTGGAGAGCACGTCACCTCCCATCTTCTCCAAAGGTATGGATCCACCAATCTAGATTGTACATGCCCTGTACGGGGCTGGATGTCATCACCAGCTTGTTATCATCCTGTTATAGAGTCATAGAGTCATACAGCATGGAAACAGACCCTTCAGTCTAATCAGCCCATGTCGAACATAATCCCAAACTAAACTACTCCCACCTGCCTGCACTTGACCCATATCCCTCCAAACCCTTCCTGTTCATGTGTTTAGAGTCATAGAGATGTTCAGCATGAAACAGACCCTTCGGTCCAACTCATTCATGTCGACCAGATATCTTAAATTAATCTAGTCCCAGTTGCCAGCAACTGGCCCATATCCCTGTAAACCCTTCCTATTCATATACCCATCCAGATGCCTTTAAAATGTTGCAGTTGTACCAGCCTCCACCACTTCCACTGGCAGCCCATTTCATACACGCACCACCCTCTGCGTGGAACAGTTGCTCCTTAAATCCCTTTTAAATCTTTCCTCTCTCACCCTAAACCCATGACCTCTAGTTCTAGTCTCCCCCGCCCCAGGGAAAAGATCTTGTCTATTTCCCATATTCAAGCCCCTCATGGTTTTATAAACCTCTATAAGGTCACCCCTCAGCCTCAGATGCTCCAGGGGAAACAGTCCCAGCCTGTTCAACATCTCCCTTTGTACTTATCCAAATATTTTTTAAATGTTGTAACTACACCTGCATCCACCATTTACTCTGGTAGTTTATTTCTCGCCTGAACCACTCCCCATATAAAACGGTTGTCCCACATTATCCATTTTAATCCTTTCTTCTCTCACCTTAAAAATACGCCCCCAGGATTTTAACTCCCCCACCCTGGGGAAAAGACCCTTGTCATTCACCTTATCTATGCTCCTCATGACATAATCCTGTATGTTTCAATAAGATCACCTCTCATTCCTCTTGACACCCATGAGAATAGACCTAATCATTCCCCATAAAACACCTCCCGTATGCTGGGGAATCAGCTGTGTGAACCTTCTCTGAATTCCTGTCTGGGTATATCCAGTTTTAGATTAGAGTGGTGCTGGAAGAGCACAGCAGTTCAAGAAGCATCCTAGGAGCAGTAAAATCGACATTTCGGGCAAAAGCCCTTCATGAAGGGCTTTTGCCCGAAACGTCGATTTTCCTGCTCCTCGGATGCTGCCTGACCTGCTGTGCTTTTCCAGCACCACTCTAATCTAGACTCTAGTTTCCAGCATCGGCAGTCATTGATTTTACCTATATCCAGTTTCGCAGGTTTCACTAATTACACTGGATTTGCCAATATCCTGTACAGTTGTAGCAAGACTTTCCTGCTTTTATACTCCATTCTCCTCACACTAAAGGCCAACATTCCCTTTGCCTTCCTAATTGCTTGTTGCATCTGCATGATAAATTTTTGTGGTTCATGTATAAGGGCACACAACATGTGCAGCCCTTTTCTATTTTTATTTTGTTTTTATTTATTCATTCATTCATAGGATAAAGGCATCCCTGGCAAGGCAGCGTTTATTGCCCATTCCTAATTGTCCAGAGGGCAGTTAAGTTGCTGTGGGTCTGGAGTCACATGTAGGCCAGACTGGTTAAGGATAGCAGTTTCCTTCCCTAAAGGACAATAATGAACCAAATGGACTTTTCTGACAATTGAAAATGGAGTCATTAGACTTTTAATTCCACAGGTTTTTTTTGTAGTGAATTCAAATTCTATCACCTGCCATGTGGCATTTACACCCAGGTCCCCAGCACATTATTGGGGTCTCTGGATTAACAGCCCAGTGATAATGCTAATAGACCATCACCTCCCCAATTTAAATAGCATTCTCCTTTTCTATTCCTCCCAACAAAGTGGACAGCCTCACAATTTCCCCACATGGTGCTATGTCCTTCTCATTATTTGCCCTCTCATTTAACCTACATACATCCCTTTTCAGACTCTTTATACCCTTCTGTTTTCCTACTGATCTTCATGTTGAACTTGCCCAATTATTTTGTTTGAAGACACTGAGGATCTGGTGTGTTGAGGAGTCCTGTCAGTGGTGTACGGGTCCCGACTCGGTGTCCTCAGTTAGGACTGAGTTGGTTGTGCTCAGGCAGATTGGCCTTTGGGCTTCACCCTGGCAGTTGTCTCCATCAAAATGAGGAATGTTCGGACTCACAGTGAGCTGTCCATATTCAGTATTAGCTTCCCATATGAAGACCAAACACAGCAACATCAAAGTTGTCAGTCGGATCATGCCAAGTTCACAGGATATTGTTAGAAACACTATCACCAATAGTTTTCTTTCAATGAAGGGGACACCTTCCTGTGGTACAGTGGTAGTGTCCCTACCCCATTCTGAAAGGCCAGGGTTCAAGACCCACCTTTTCAAGAGGTGTATAACAACATCTCCGAACAGCGTGATTAGGAAAATAACTTAAGTGAAAAAAAAGTTACAGTACAAAAGTGAATTGTTCATGTATTCCAGGCAGCACGGTGGCTCACAGCGCCAGGGACCTGGGTTCAATTCCAGCCTCAGGCAACTATCTGAGTGGGGTTTGCACATACTCGCTGTGGGGTCTGCATGGGTTTCCTCCGGATGCTCCGGTTTCTTCCCACAGTCCAAAGATTTGTCGGGTAGGTAGACTGGCCATGGGAAATGCAGGATTATAAAGATGGGGTTGGGGGGGGGGGGGGGGGGGGGGGGGGGGTGGTGTTGGGTCTGAGAGGGATGCTCTTCAGAGAGTCAGTTTGGACTTGATGAGCTAAATGGCCTGTTTCCACCCTGTAGGGGTTCTGTGAACCAGCATCACTAGAAGCTGCTATGATTGTCATGCGTAGGCGTATGCTGTTGGAAAACCAAATGTTGTGTTTCAGCATTACCAGCAATCTCTGGAAGGAGCAATTTGACAAGAAAGTATTCAATGAACAGTGTGACATTTGAAAGTTCTGTGGAACAAAGGGACCTTGGCGTATTTTTCCACAGAAGGTGGAAGGGCATGTTAGTAGGGTGGTGAAAAAGGCATATGAGGCATTTGCCTTTATCAATTGAGGCATAGATTATAAAAGCAGGGAAGTCATGTCGGAGTTGGCTAGAACTTTGGTGAGCCACATTTGGGGTACTGTGTGCAATTCTGGTCACCACACTACAGGAAGGATGTGATTGCACTGGAGAGGGTTTGGAAGAGATTCACCAGGATGTTCCCTGGGATGGAAAATTCAAGTTATGAGGAAATGTTGAATAGGCTTGGGTTTGTTTTCTTTGGAGCAGAGAAGACTGAGGAGCAACCTGATTGAGGAGTACATGGATGGAGTGGATAAGGAGCAGTTGTTCCCCTTTGTCACAGGTTCAAGGAGACACAGGTTCAAGGTCAGGGGCAGGAAGTTTAAGAGGGATGTGAGACAAATCTTTTTACCCAAATGGTGGTGACAGTCTGAAATGCGCTGTCTGGGAGGGTGGGAGAAGTAAATTACCTCACATCCTTTAAAAAGGACCTGGATGAGCAGGTCATAACATTTGGAGCTATGGACCAAGTGCTGGTAAATGGGATTAGGTTGAAGGTCAGGTGTTCCTCATGTGTTGCTACCAACCCAATGGACTGAAAGGCCTCTTCTGCACAATGTGATTCTGTGATTCTTAAACATGTTATTTGTACCTGGCCAAAAACAAGACAATTGTCAATTAGCTATAACCAGTGCCTGTGGCATCACTTTTGTAAACCTCACCAAAGCATTCAATGCTGTGAGCAGAGAGGGACTTCAGAAAGTCGTTAAAAAATTCAGATGGTCCTCCCAGATTTCTGCCCACCGTGAAATCAGTATGGACCTGTCAACCAACCCCTTCCACATCTCCAACAGTGTGTAGCAGAGACCTGTACTAGCCCTGACCCTGACCTTTCACTATTGCTTTTCATACAATCCCTACAGTGTGGAAACAGGCCACTCGGCTCAACAAGTCCACACCGACCTTCCAAAGAGCATCCCACCCAGACCCATTCCCCTACCCCTATTACTCTACATTTTCCCTGACCAATGCATGTAGCCTACATATCCCTGAACATTACAGGCAATTTAGCCTGGCCAATTCACCAGACCTGCACATCTTTATATGGTGGGAGGAAACCGGAGCACCCGGAGGAAACTCATGCAGACACAGGGAGAATGTGCAAACTCCACACAGACAGTCACTGGAGGCTGGATCAAACCTGGATCTCTGGCACTGTGAGGCACCAGTGCTAACCACTGAGCCACCATGCTGCCCAAAACTGCCTTTCAGCAGGCCGCAATGGGAGACCGTGAGTGATCTTTTCCACCTCGATCGTTTTGTCTTCACACTCAGATAAAGACACAAGAAAATCTCATCTGTGAATTTCTCTCCTTGCCACAGTCTGTCACAGTTACAATGTGTAGATACACGTGTTTCCGAGGCAACACAGCACTTTGGAATAGACAGCAGTTGAAAGAAAACTGAAGTCTTGCTCTGACCTGCACTGCAACGTGAATGTAAAGCACCTGGCAATATCAGTGAGGGAACCATCAAACAGCATACCTAAATACAAACACCGAGTACACTGGGAGGAGCTCAGCACATTTGTGGACAGAGAAACAGAGTTAATGTTTCAAGTCTGGTCTGACTAGTCTTCTCCTGTGTTATTCACCTGAGCTGATGAGTCAATAATGAGGGAACATCATTTTAAAGTGAATGGCTGGAGATTTGAGTCTGGAATGAACTGAGAGGATAGTTGAGGCAGGAAACCCCAAACTTTTATTAAAAAATATGTGAATAAGCGCTTGAAATGTCATAAGATTCAAGGCTATGGGCCAAGCACTGGGAAGTGGAGTCAGTGTAGGTATGTCGATAGGGCAAAGGCTATTTCTGAAATGTACGACACTATGACTTTCTATGGGACTGTTTTCCCTGGAGCATCAGAGGCTGAAGGGTAACCTTATAGAGGTTTATAAAATCACGAGGAGTGTGGATAAGATAAATAGACAAAGTCTTTTCCTTGGGGTGGGGCAGTTCAGAACTAGAGGGGCATAGGTTTAGGTTGAGAGGGGAAAGATAAAAAAGAGACCTAAGGGCTAACTTTTTCATGCAGAGGGTGGTGCGTGTATGGAATGAGGCTGGTACATTTAAAAGGCATCTGGATGGGTGTATGGATAGAAAGGCTTTAGAGGGATATGGGTGCTGGCAGGTGGGATGAGATTACATTGGGATATCTGGTTGGCATGGATGTGCTGGACCGAAGGGTCTGTTTCCATGTTGTACATCTCTATGACTCTAAGCATCATACCAGACTTGAAACCAGCCCAGCCATGGTGACCCGAAATGTTGACTTTCCTGCTCTTCTGAAGCTGCCTGACTTGCTGTGTTTTTCCAGCTCCATATTTTTTAGATTACATTACATTACAATGTGGAAACAGGCCCTTCGGCCCAACAAGTCCACACCGACCCGCCGAAGCGCAACCCACCCATACCCCTACATTTAACCCTTACCTAACACTATGGGCAATTTAACATGGCCAATTCACCTGACCTGCACATCTTTGGACTGACACGGCGAGAACATGCAAACTCCACACAATTAGTCGCCTGAGGCGGGAATTGAACCAGGGTCTCTGGCGCTGTGAGGCAGCAGTGCTAACCACTGTGCCACCGTGCCACCCACTTTGACCTTGAAACATTCACTCTGTTTCTCCCTCCACAGATGCTTGTCCTGTGTTTCTCCAACATTCTCTATGTTTGTTTCAGATCTCCAGCATTCACATTTAAGCAGGAGACCTAGTTGCAGAGTGTTCTTTTGTGTGGAGCCAGCAAAACACCATGAAGTGGACAACCAGCTATCGAAAGCGTATTATTTGACAACTGAGTCTCGAGTGACCACAGCCTCAGGGCACCGAGTCAAAGTGTACAAATCCTCAGAACCTTCCTGTATAGTGCTGAGTCACAAGGTCCTAGACACCTGTCCTATTCACCTTCCACATGCACCTCCATCAGCACTACCTCCTCAGCAGCCTCTAGCTTTACCAACAGAATAATAATCACAAATATTGGAAATCACTGTTATTACCAGTACCGAGACTGTCCTCCTGAAAAGCCAACCACATTAGTGGACAACCAAGAGGCACCACCTTTGGTATTCAGTGAAGATCCAGCACGATAGAGAAAACAAGGAGAAGGTGAGATCCAGGTTGCCACTGCCCTTAACCCCACCGCAGAAAAATCAAAATCAAATGGGAGAAAGTGAGGACTGCAGATGCTGGAGATCAGAGTCGAGTGTGTGGTGCAAAGAAAGCACAGCAGGTCAGGCAGCATCCGAGGAACAGGAGAATTTGGGAATCCTGATGAAGGGCTGATGCCCAAAGCAGACTTATTCTCCTGCTCTTCGAATGCTGCCTGGGAAATTCACATTCCCAACTGTCCACAACTCATGAGTAAACCCTTCCTCGAGCATTTGTTGTCTAAGAAATGTCAAGATGAAGAAGTCGTTTTTTTATTGTTTACTTTTTTTTTATACATACTGTGGTTCATGTGTGGAATGAACTTCCAGAGGAAGTGGTGGATGCAGGTACGGTTACAATGTTTAAAAGACCTGAGTAAGAAATGTTTGGAGAGACATGGTCCAAACGCAGGCAGATGAAACTAGTTTAGTTTGGGATTATGGTCGGCATGGACTGGTTGGTCCGAAGGGTCTTTCTCCGTATGATGCTAAGTTGTTTCAAAAAGAAAGTGCTTTTGTTTGACTGTGAAGTGCTTAAGGACTTACTAAGGTCACGAAAATCATAATCTTTCTGTTAAAGTGTTAGGATCCTTTGACAGATTGGTAAGGGCATTGGTGAAGCTGGAACATTATTGTACATTTTGTTTTGCTTTTGATTGCTTTCTACAATCAATTCTGCTATAACGCAGTGGTTCCGTTCTCGTGTAACCCTCTGTTATAAGAAAATGGTGATAGCAGCACCACTTAAACTAATGTGGCCTGAATCGTGTTATAACCAACACACGCTTGAAAAGTTTGCGCTATATAGAAACAGTGTCTCCATTTCGTTAACCACGTTATAGCAAATTTGCGTGAACGAAACATGTGTTATAGCAGAATGACCTATATTAGGAAGTGGGATGGGGTTGATAGTTAAAGAGTCACAAGGAAGAAAGTTGGCTGGAAGGTTTTGAAAGGGGCTTCAGTTATCTGCCCAAAACCAGATTACAGCTCCCGATGTCCAGCCCTTTTTTTTTGCATCATCTCCATCCTATTACCATTTTAATTGCCCCATTTATCCAATTTGGCATTCTTCATTTAATTTACATTTCATTGTCATTAGGCATATATCATATTGCGTATTTCAATATTTATAGCTTCAAAAGGTTTCATTCATTGTAACAGCAATCATCTGGTAATGCATTCCACAGATCAGCACTCGTTCCTTTGAAATTTACCTTTTCAAAGTCATGTTTTCTGGATCTTTCCAGCAGCTGACGACAGGACAATATTTGAGTTGATCATTTTTAAATCCCCAGTCACCATGACAACAATAAAAAGAATGACTTGCATTTCTGTAGCACCTTGTATAATCCCGTGATGCCCTTAAGTGGTGTACAGTCAATGCAGTGCTCATTGAACGGTAGTCATTGTTGTAATAGGACAACCAAACATCTTAGCAGCAATCCAAATAGCTCGAGGTTGAATGGGCTGGGGCTGTTTTCTCTGGAGCGTCAGAGGCTGAGGGGTGACCTTACACAGGTTTATAAAATCATGAGGGGCATGGATAGGGTAAGAAGACAAGACCTTTTCCCTGGGGCGGGGGAGTCCAGAACTAGAGGGCACAGGTATAAAGTGGGAGGGGAAAAATTTACAAGGGACCGAAGGGGCAATGTTTTCACACAGAGGGTGGTACGTGTATGGAATAAGCTGCTAGAGGAAGTGGTGGAGGCTGGTACAATTGCAACATTTAAGAGGCATTTGGATGGGTATATGAATAGGAAGGGTTTAGAGGGATATGGGCCGGGTGCTGGCGGGTAGGACTAGATTGGGTTGGGATATCTGGTCGGCATGGACGGGTTGGACCGAAGGGTCTGTTTCCATGCTGTACATCTCCATGACTCCAAATTAAATCCTATCATCATTTAGGGATGTTCAGGGACATAATTATTGGCCAAGACACCAGGAGAGAACTTCCTTATTTCTTTGTATATTCCATGGGACCTTTTATGCCCAACTGAGTGGGCAGTTCAATTGTGTCACCCTGAAAGGAAACATCTCCGTTAGTGCAGCACTCCCTCATGACTTGGATTGCCACGTCTGTATTGACTTTGCACTTAAGTCTCAGGAGAGGGATTTGCAATCACTAACTTGGAGGCAAATACCTGCTTGCTACTGAGCTAAGGGGCACCATGGTGGCTCATTGGTTAGTACTGCTGCCTCGCAGCCTCAGGGACCCAGGTTTGATTCCAACCTCTGTCTGCGTGGAGTTTACACATTCTCTCAGTGTCTGCTCCGGGTGCTCTGGTTTCCTCCCACAATCCAAAGATGTGCAGGTTCGATGGATTGGCCATGGGAAATGCAGACTAACAGAGATATTGGTGGTGGGGGGGGGGGGTGAGATGTTCTTCGGGGGGGGTCTGTGTAGTCTCAATGGGCTGAAAGGCCTGGTCCACACTGGAGGGATTCTATGAAGGATTATAACACAGCTATCAGGATTAGTTAATCGTGTACTTCAAAATTCATTGTCATCCAGTTTCTTTCAATAATTCTATTTAGAAACAAAATATCACAAATATGGGCAATTTATGGAAAAATTCAGAAACTTAGGGGATAATGTAACATAATGGGTAAAGTCAAAGAATTAGCAAATCAGATGAGACACTGAAATATAAATAAAATCAAAAGCATAAATGTCCTAGTTTAAAATAAGCCATAACTTTTTGATGCAAGCCCCATTTTGCATTGCTTCTGTTTTCCATGCTTACTTACAATTGATTTTTTAACACAAGACTAGGCTTCAGGAACCAAGCCAATACATTTATAAATACATACAGAGCTATAAATACAGACATACAGAGCTTGCACATACTAACTCCCTAAGCTAAAACTTACAAGCACAGTAGTGTTGATTTTAAATTCTGGTCTAAGACCTGATCACCCTCTCCTATAAATGTATCTATTATTTTTGTCTAATGATGTCAATCTACAACACTGCCTCGGATTTAATTCTTAATGGTTAGAAATCATTTTTCAATCATCACAGTGGAGTAGGTTTGTTCTGGTTTTGGGGTTGGTGTGGTTTTTTGAAAGAACTGTGTATGGACAGACCAGAACCCTCCTCCCAAAGTATTGTGATCAGATAGCTCAAACCCTAACTTCCATATTTATTTAAAGGCAAGTGTAAGGTGCTGTGTTCCAGATGTGGTTCATCTGATCCAGCACTTGGCTTTAATCAAAACACACTTTACATTTACAGGACAGTTAAAATACAAACAACAAAACAAATTGACATCACTTTACTCAACTGAAATAAGTAACAAGTACTATTTAACCACAAATCATCAACAGTTCCAATGTAGGCAGCATCCTGTAGACACACCCTTTGGTAAAAACGCAATTCAGTAAAACAGTTCTGCTTTCTCAGGTGGTTTCTCTCTCCCATCCAGAAGAAGGAAACAATCAGCCCCTTGTGATTTTTAAGAGGAAGCCTTGCTGTCGAAGATTTCATTCCAGCTGTTGGGATCTCAAAGCCTTTCGCTCAGCTGCAACAGGAACCCTCTCTCTAACTGAAAACAGAACTAAAAACCTTCCTGGGTCTACGTGAGCCCAGGTCCCACCCACTCATGATTCTTGAACAACTTTGCACAGATTAATCTTTCTTTGTAGCTGCCTTTCTCATTGCTGCGTTCCTGTCTCTTCCTCTTTGCATGGATGTGAGCACCAACTCTCATGAGCAAAACCACAGACCGCACGGATCCGATCTTGGACAAACTTGGTGTCCTTAGTTAGGCGCCCTCTTTGCCGGCACTGTCTTGGACCAGTCTCCTTCTTGGTAACAGGGTGATCTTTGTGCAAGCCAACTGCCACAGGATATCGGATTGCCATTTCTGTGGCTCAGTTATGGCGTCGGTAAGGAAAGACTGGAGGACCAAGATTCTCTTTTAAAAAAGACTCAGGGAGAATTCAAAAGCTGTTTACCAACCTCCTGTCTGAAGGAGACATTCCAGTACCTTTGGGATAATACCCCTCTGCCAGAGAAATAGCGCAGAATGCATCCCTTAAAAGGTACAGTACCTCACAACTGCTATACATAACAACAGGAGCTACACTCAATAAACACTTCCTGATTTCTCGGATGGTAGGATATGAAGAGAGACTGAATCAGTTAGGACCATATTAAGTGCAGTTTAGAACAATGAGGGAGGAGTCTCATTGAACCTTAGAAAATTCGAACAGGACTAGACAGGGTAAATATAGGAAGGATTTTTCTGATGATCAGGGAGTCCAGAACCAGAGGTCACAGTCTAAGGATACTGGGTTGGCCATTTATGACAAAGATGAGGAATCATTTCTTCACGCAGAGTTCTCTTCCACAGAAATAGTCAAGACCAAAACATGGAATGCTTTCAAGAAGGAGCAGGATATAATACTGGGAATGAATGGGAGCAGGGGATATGGAGGAAAAGCAGGAACTGGCTATTGGGTTGGATAATAAGCCCATGATCACAGTGAATGACAGGGAAGGTTTGAAGGGCTGAATTTTTTTTTCATTTGTGGGACTTGGGTGTTGCTGGCTGGCCAGCATTTATTGCCCATCCCTAGTTTTTTTAGATTAGATTAGATTAGATTACTTACAGTGTGGAAACAGGCCCTTCGGCCCAACAAGTCCACACCGCCCCGCCGAAGCGCAACCCACCCATACCCCTAACCTAACACTACGGGCAATTTAGCATGGCCAATTCACCTGATCTGTACATCTTTGGACTGTGGGAGGAAACCGGAGCACCCGGAGGAAACCCACGCAGACACGGGGAGAACGTGCAAACTCCACACAGTCAGTCGCCTGAGGCGGGAATTGAACCCGGGTCTCTGGCGCTATGAGGCAGCAGTGCTAACCACTGTGCCACCGTGCCACCCAGCAAATAGTTGCCCTTGAGAAGGTGGGGGTGAGCTGCCTTCTTGGATCGCTGCAGTCCACTTGCTGTGGGTTTACCCACAATGCAGTAGGGAGCGAATTCCAGGATTTTGACCCAACGACTGTGAAGGAACAGCAGTATATTTCCAAGCTAGGGTGGTGAATGGCTAGGAGGGGAACTTGCAGGTGGTGTTCCCAAGCACCTGCTGCCCTTGTCCTTCTAGGTGGAAGTGGTCGTGGGTTTGGAAGGTGCTGTCTAAGAAACTTTGGTGAATTTCTGCAGTGCATCTTGTAAATAGTAACACTGTTGCCACTGAGCGCCAGTGGTAGAGGGATTGAACGTTTGTGGATGTGGTGCCAATCAAGTGGGCTGCTTTGTCCTGGATGGTGTCAAGCTTTTTGAGTATTGTTGGAGCTGCACACATCCAGGCAAGTGGGGAGTATTCCATCATGCTCCTGACTTGTGCCTTGTAGATGGTGGGTAGACTTTGGGGTGTCAGGAGGTGAGTTACTCGCAGCAGTATCCCTAGTCTCTGACCTGCTCTTGTAGACACTGTGTTCATGTGGTGAGTCCAGTTGAGTTTCTGGTCAACTGTAACCCCAAGGATGCTGACAGTGGGGGATTCCAGGAATGGTAATACCACTGAATGTCAAGGAGCGGTGGTTAGACTGTCTCTTATTGGTGATGGTCATTGCCTGGCATTTGTGTAGCATGAATGTTACTTGCCACCTGTCAGCTCAAGCCTGGATAATGTCTAAATCTTGTTGCATTTGAGCACAGACTGCTTCAGTATCTGAGTTGTCGTGAATGGTGCTGAACATTGTTCACCAATGATTGGACATCCCCACTTCTGGCCTTATGACTGAGGGAAAGTCATTAATGAAGCAGCTGAAGATGGTTGGGTTTAGGACACTACCCTGAGGGACTCCCGCCAGAGATATCCTGGAGCTGAGACAACTGACCCTCCACAACCACAACAAAGGCCGATTCCTGCTCCTATTTCCTACATTTCCAAGGTTCTAAAGGGATTATAGGGTATGGGGTAAAAGTGGGAATACACAACTGAGTTGGATGATGAGCCATGATCACATCGAATGATGCAGCAGCCTCAATGGGCTGAATGGCTTCCTTCAGTGTGTGATTATCAGAATAAAATCACTGAATGGTAGCAGCATGGGAGGCCATTCAGCCCATCATGCAGCAGTTCTCTGTGAGAGCAACTCAGCCAGAGGTCACCCTGCACCACCCCTCCCTGCACCATCCCCTTTACCCTGTAACAGTACAATCTCTTTTCTCTCCAACAACAATCTAATTTTCTTTCAAAAGCCATGATTGGCTCTGTGATGTGTTCTGCAACATTTGTCAATACAGTGACATTGTTGTATAAATGCAGATTCAAGTAGAAAATCGCAAGCCTGGTGTCCAGAAACCGGAACATTTGTATCTGAGTTGGCACTGTAATCGGTGCCATATAAACTTTTCACTGGACTCATTGAATACATCTGTCAATAAAGGCTATTTATTCTCTTCCAATAACACAGTAGACTTCTCTCTGGATTCTGCACAATGTTTATGCCATCGATACAATCATCACATTCAGTGTTTGTATTCAGCAGTTGTCCTGGACAGCACCTGTCCTAATCTCACTGTTACATGAAGTGTTGGATTGGACAGTTCACTCAAAGTGCATGAACAAACAAACTAGGAATCCTACTATGGTAATATTCAACCAAAATCTGGGCAACTCCCAAGCCCAATGGGCTTTGGTCTCAGGAGTGCCAGACTTGGGACACTGTACCCATATTAATATCAATCAGTGTTTGTGAGGGTGGTCCATCTGAGAAAATGAACAAATAGACAGTCAATCGGTCATCTCTAAAGCATGACACCACAGCAAGTTATGAGGCAGCGTGGATAGAGCATCTTTCTCTGATCAAGATTGGAAAGGATGCCATTTGTAGAAGTACGGAAAGAGACTGTTCAATCCAAGTCTGCATTGACCCTCCGAAGAGCATCCCAGTCCAACCAAGCCCTCTACCCTATCCCCATACTTACCCTTATCCCCACCTAACCTACACATCTTTGGAATGTGGGAGGAAACTGGGATACCTGGAGGAAACCGGCGCAGATACAGGAAAAACATGCAAACTTCACACAGTCACCTAAGGGTGGAATCGAACCTGGGTCCCTGGCGCTGTGAGGCTAACCACTGAGCCACCATGCCATCCTCATGTCACCTGACCAACAATCCAAACTGGGCAGAAGATCCTACTGAAGGGCTTCTGCCCGAAACATCGATTTTCCTGCTCCTCGGATGTGCTTTTCCAGCCCCACACTCTCGACTAACAATCCAAACCCTCAGGTTAATGATCTGGGGACTAGGTTAACAGCCCCACTCAGGAAACTCATAATCCATCTGGCTCCACCTCATTACAATCACTATATAAACTCCACACAGATATCACTCACCAGCTATCCACTCAACTGAGTTAACCAACTCACTTTAACAGATTCAGGAACCTTTGGCATTGTCTCTCAGAGAGAAGCACAATGTTGTCAAACTCAGGGTGTTTCCCATTGCTCTGCAAAGCATGTAGCATCACTTTATAACTATGTCGTGTTGTATTTACTATGGACCGGTCAATGGTGTTGGACTGAATTTTTCTGCTGTGGGCATGAAATGCCTCTCCTCCTGGGTCCAGACCTGGCAGGAGATGGATTGTCAGAGTGATCTTCCCAACCACCCCGGATCCTTTGTCCCAATGAAGGATAGTGAGCAGGGTGTAGGTGGTGCCAATGCACTGAAGCCTTGGCAGCTCCCAGTGGGAGAGACAGGCCACTAGCTTGGAGACCCAGACAGTGTCTCAACAAGGACGGGTAAGGGGGAAGTTTGCAATCAGAGGGGCCTGCCATTCTGGATGATCCACTGATTCAGTGCCAACTGCTTCCCCTGCCCACGAGATGTGTCTCATGCCAGCGAATGGAAATGATCTACTCATTCCATCTTGGCAGTGGGACTGTGTCAGAGAGCCATCCCATAGAGCCATAGAGATCCCACAAAAAGACCTTTTGGCCCATCCAGTCTGACCTCCTGCTATTATGTCACTGCTAAAAGAGCTTCATACAATCGCAGCGTGATTTCTGTTCTGTTCAATCCAGCCTCCTTTTCACCATAGCTGCCAACCTTGAACACATCCCAGGTGTGAGATTTTCAGTCACACGTTGAAGTGTCAGCTCACACCAAAGGTGTAAAAGCAGTTTGAAAAGCAGCAAGGCAGATTCTGATGGGGCACAGCTTGTACCCATGCCAGCAGCTGCACTGCGCACACACGTCCTGGAGAGTGGCATGAATCAAATGCCCGATTCTGTCCCATAACCATCCAATAACTAACACAGATTAGTCTCTTCAACTCTTTGACACTCTCTTCTGTCCCCCCGATAGAATTCAGGATCAACCTTTTTTGAACATCCATCTTTAGAGATTGGATATTTCTGGCAAATGGAATTCTCTTGTCTTATCCCTAATTGTCCGAAAGATGGTGAGGTCCTTTTCCTTAAACAACTGCAATCATTCCCCTTTGGGACAACTAAGTGGCTTGTTACTTTAATCTAATTAAAAGAAGTGATGGAGAAACTTTGCTGGTCTGGCAGCCTCTGCAGAGAGAGAAACAGAGTTAATATTTTGAGTCTGATTTGTATTTGAAGGAGGTGGAAAAGAGATTTTTTTTGCAGTAGAAAAGTGTGCAGAAGATCAAATGGATCCGAAGGGAAGGTCAAGAGGGTGAGGGAGATTAGAGATGACTGGCATCATAGCACAATGTAGAGAAGTGAGGCAGTTAGACAGGAGGTGTTAATAGGAGAATATGGGTGAGGTGTGGCAGGGGAAACAAAATGGAGGACAGAGTTCATGCTCTGAAGATATTCCACTCCGTGCTGATTCCAGAGATTGGAAAATGAGTGGCTGCTCCTGCAACCCAACCTGTATTTGGCCTCCCCTGCTTCGGAGAGGCCACATTGTGAGCTGTGGTTATGCCCGAAGGAAGTGCAAGTAAGTCACTGCTTCACCTGGAAGGAGAATCTTGGGGTCTTGGACAAAGGGGAGGGAGGGGGTAAAGGTGCAAGCCTTACATTTCCTGCAGTTTCATGGGAAGATGCCATGGAGGTCGATGAGCTGTAGGGGGTGGCAGAAGAATGGACGAAGGGATTCAGAGCAAAGGGACTGGAGAGGGGGAAGGGAAGATGTGTTCAGTGGTGCCACCATGTGGGAGGTGATGGGAAAGTCACAAGTTGACCCTTTGAATAAAGAAGTTAGTGGAGTGGAAAGTGAGCAGGGTTGGGGAATTGAGGACTGCAGGGCAGGTTAGAGGGGGAAGAATAAAAGGGAACCTGAGTGGCAACTTTTTTAAACAGAGGGTGGTACACATATGGAATGAGCTGCCAGCAGATGTGAATGAGGCAGGTACATTAAAAAAACATGCAAAAGGCATTTGGACAAATACATGGATAGGAAAGGTTTCGAAGATATGGGCCAAGTGCAGGGAAATGGGGTTAGTGTGGATGGACATTTTGGTCAGCACAGACCAGTTTGCACCAAATTGCCTGTCTCCATGCTGTAGGAGTCTATGGCTCTGGTCAGACCACATTTGGAGTATTGTGCACAGTTTGGGCCCCATATCTCAGGAAGAATGTACTGACCTATAGCATGTTCAGAGGAGGTTCATGAGAATGGTCCCAGGAAGGAACAGCTTAACATATGAGGAATGTTTGAGGACTCTGGGTCTATACTCTGGAGTTTAGAAGGATTGGGGGGATCTAACTGAAACTTATAGAATGCTGAATGGTCTGGACAGAGTGGACATTGGGAAGACATTTCCATTGGCAGGAGAGATGAGGACTCAAGGACACAGCCTTAGGGTAAAGGGAAGACCCTTTTAGAACAGAGATAAAGAGAAACTTCTTTAGCCAGAAAGTGGTGAATCTATGGGATTCATAAAGTCATAGAGTCATACAGATGTACAGCATGAAAACAGACCCTTCGGTCCAACTTGTCCATGCTGACCAGACATGCCAACCCAATCTAGTCCCACCTGCCAGCACCCAGTACCATGCTACTAACTGGCTATCTAATAAAGGGATAGCTACAGTTAGGAAGAATGAAAAATAAAGGTCTGCTGGGTGCCCTGTTTTACAGAAATATGGCTCACTCCTGCTACACTTGACTGTGCCTTAAACCTGAGGGTTTCTCAGTTCACTGAATGGATTGCTTGGTGTCCTCAGGCAAGGCAAGGGGCAATGGGAGCTGCCTCCTGATGCTCGGACCCATTGCCACAGAAGGCTGTGGAGGCCAGGTCATTGAGATAGTTATATTCTTGAGTATCAAAGGGATTAAGGGTTACATGGAGAAAGGGAGAGATTGGGGTGTGAGACATATCAGCCATGATTGAATAGTGGAGCAGACTCAATGGCTGAATGGCCTAATTTCTGCTCCTTTATCTTATGGTTCTATAACAGGAACTGTATGTCAGTCCTGTGAAGGAAGATTAGATTAGATTCCCTACAGTGTGGAAACAGGCCCTTCAGCCCAACAAGTCCACACCAGCCCTCCGAAGAGTAACTCATCCAGACTCACTTCCCTCTGACTAATGCACCTAACACTGTTGGCAATTTACTATGGTCAATTCACCTAACCTGCACACCTTTGGACTGTGGGAGGAAACCAGAGCACCCAGAGGAAACCCATGCAAACACGGGGAGAATGTGCAAACTCTACACAGACAGTTGTTCAAGGCTGGAATTAAACCTGGGTCCCTGGTGCTGTGAAGCTGTCATGCTAACTACTGAGCCACCGTGCCGCTCAGGGAAGGGGAAGGGGTAAAAGTGGGAGGAAAAGGGTTTTTGACACAGTTAGACGCTCTTTTGCTTTCAGAAGTTATGTTGGATATTAGCCAGGGTGTCAGACAGAGCACCACTACTCAACTGCAGAGCCCATTGAAACATCAGATTGAATTTAAACCTGTTCCCAGCTCCAAAACTAACTTCAGCACCATGGACAGCACAGTACGCCCTCAGTGTTTCAGCCTGAATTATGTACTCAAACCTCTGCGGTGCAACACCTAGTCTTCTGCATTAGAAATGAACGCTGATTAGTGGTGCCAAGAATCGTAATACCTTAGAAGATAAAAAGAGAAAAAAAGACTGAGGAAACATGGGAGGGAGGGGGTCCTGCAGTGATAATTTAATGAGTTTTCATTTCACCACAGTTAGTTTGCAGTGATGAAGAACTCATTATTCAATTATCAGCTGCAATTAAATCATTTTTTTCGCATTTGTTCAAGTTATAACACATTACCACCCACAAGGTGTGAAGCCAATTAAATGGGTGGGTCTAACTAAAATAAGCCACTGTTAGTTCAGTGCTAGATCATAATTATCAACTAAGATGCAATTACAGGAGATTGTTTTCAGATTTTAAAAGTGGTGATTTGCTAGTTCCGACCCAAATTGGGCGGCACGGTGGCACAGTGGTTAGCACTGCTGCCTCACAGCGCCAGAGACCCGGGTTCAATTCCCGCCTCAGGCGACTGACTGTGTGGAGTTTGCACGTTCTCCCCGTGTCTGCGTGGGTTTCCTCCCACAGTCACAAAGATGTGCAGGTCAGGTGAATTGGCCGTGCTAAATTGCCCGTAGTGTTAGGTAAGGAGTAAATGTAGGGGTATGGGTGGGTTGTGTTTCGGCGGGGCGGTGTGGACTTGCTGGGCTGAAGGACCTGTTTCCACACTGTAAGTAATCTAATCTAATCTAATCTTTCCTTCCATGTCCACTGACAGTCATAGACTCAGAAAGACCGACAGCACAGGAAAAGGACCTTCAGCCCATTCTGCATTGGTCAAAAACAACCAGCCAACTATTCTAACCCATTTTACAGCACTTTGCCCATAGCAGTCATAGAGTCATAGAGATGTACAGCATGAAAACAGACCCTTTGGTCCAACCCAACCATGCTAGTCAGATATCCCAACCTGCCTTGACTTCACAAGTGCACATCCAAGTACTTTTTAAACATTATGAGGGTATCTGCATTTCCCACCCTTACAGGCAGTGAATTCTACATTCCCAACATCCTCCAGGTGGAAGAGTTTTTCCTCACATCCCCCTCTAAACCTCCTGCCCTTTAGTTTAAATCTATGCCCCTTGATCACTGGTCCCTCCTCCAGGGAGAATAATCTCTTCCTGTCTACCTTATCTATGCCCCTTACAATTAAATACATCTCAATCATGTCCACTCTCAATCTTGTCTGCTGTAAGGAAAGCTACCCAAGGGAATGCCAAGGCACAAGGTTGAACCGGGTTCCGCGGTTACTATTTCTGTCTCAAAGCACCAGGGGTGAAAATGTGTTGCTGGAAAAGTGCAGCAGGTCAGGCAGCATCCAAGGAGCAGGAGAATCGACGTTTCGGGCATGAGCCCTTCTTCAGGAATGAGGAAAGTTTGCCCAGCAGGAGAAAACTTTCTTCTCAAAGCACCAGGGACCCAGGTTCAATCCCTCGGGTGACTGTGGTGTGTGGAGTTTGCATATTGTCCCTGTATCAGTGTGGGTTTCCATTGGGTGCTCTGATTTCCTCCCACAATCCAACGATGGGACTGGCCATGTCAAATTGACCGACAGAGTCCAGGGATATTCAGGCTAGGTGGGTCATTTAGGGGAAATGTGTGCTTATAGAGATAGGCTAGGAGGTTGGGTCTGGGTGGGATGCTACTTGAAGGGTCAGTGTGGACCTGATGGGCCAAAAGACCTCTGCACCATAGGGATTCAATGATTCTTGCAGCCCTGTAGTCTCAGCAATATCTAAGATCCTTACACAGAACCTACCAAATCCACAGTCACTTCAATCTAGAAGTGTAAAGACAGCAGATATACGGGAACAGCACTGGATGTCCATGGATATAGGGACTGGATGTCCATGGTGAAGATAAGGATCCAGTCCCTATTCACCTCCAACCCCCATCACGAAGGCCTCAAAGCCCTCCGCTTCTTCCTTTCCCGCTGACCCAACCAGTACCCTTCCACTGACACCCTCCTTCGACTGACTGAACTGGTCCTCACTCTGAACAACTTCTCTTTCCAATCCTCACACTTCCTCCAAACCAAAGGAGTAGCCATGGGCACCCGCATGGGCCCCATTTATGCCTGCCTCTTCGTCGAATATGTGGAACAGTCCATCTTCCGCAGCTACACTGGCACCACCCCCACCTTTTCCCCCGCTACATTGATGACTGTATCGGTGCTACCTCTTGCTCCCACGAGGAGGTTGAACAGTTTATCCACTTTACTAACACCTTCCACCCCAACCTCAAATTTACCTGGACCATCTCAGACTCCTCCCTCCCCTTCCTAGACCGCTCCATTTCTATCTCGAGCGACCGACTCAACACGGACATTTACTATAAACCGACCGACTCCCACAGCTACCTAGATTACACCTCCTCCCACCCTGCCCCCTGTAAAAATGGCATCCCATATTCCCAATTTCTTCACCTCCGCTGCATTTGCTCCCAGAAGGACCAATTCCAAAACTGAACAACCCAGATGGCCTCCTCCTTCAAAGACCGCAATTTCCCCTCAGACATGGTTGGCGATGCTCTCCACCGCATCTCCTCCACTTCCCGCTCCTCTGCCCTTGAGCCCCGCCCCTCCAATCGCCACCAGGACTGAACCCCACTGGTCCTCACCTACCTCCCCACCAACCTCCAGATACATCATATCACCCTTCGTCATTTCCGTCACCTCCAAACAGACCCCACCACCAAGGATATATTTCCCTTCCCTTCCCTATCAGCATTCCGGAAAGACCACTCCCTCCGTGACTCCCTCGTCAGGTCCACACCCCCCACCAACCCAACCTCCACTCCCGGTACCTTCCCCTGCAACCGCAAGAAATGCAAAACTTGCGCCCACACCTCCCTTGTCACTTCCCTCCAAGGCCCCAAGGGATCCTTCCATATCCACCACAAATTCACCTGCACCTCCACACACATCATTTACTGCATCCGCTGCACCCGATGTGGCCTCCTCTACATTGGGGAGACAGGCCGCCTACTTGCGGAACGTTTCAGAGAACACCTCTGGGACACCCCCACCAACCAACCCAACAACCCTGTGGCTGAACACTTTATCTCCCCCTCCCACTCCACCAAGGACATGCAGGTCCTTGGCCTTCTCCATCGCCAGACCATGGCAACATGACGCCTGGAGGAAGAGCACCTCATCTGCCGCCTAGGAACCCTCCAACCACAAGGGATGAATGCAGATTTCTCCAGCTTCCTCATTTCCCCTCCCCCCACCTTATCTCAGTCACAACCCTCGGACTCAGCACCACCCTCTTGACCTGCAATCTTCTTCCTGACCTCTCCGCCCCCACCCCCTCTCCGACCTATCACCCTTACCTTAACCTCCTTCCACCTATCGCATACCTAATGCCCCTCCCCCAAGTCCCTCCTCCCTACCTTTTATCTTAGCCTGCTTGGCACACCCTCCTCATTCCTGAAGAAGGGCTTATGCCCGAAATGTCGATTCTCCTGCTCCTTAGATGCTGTCTGACCTGCTGCGTTTTTCCAGCAACACATTTTTCAGCTTGGAAATATATCACCATTCCTTCACTGTTTCTGTATCAAAACCCTGGAATTCTCTCCTGAATGACATTGTGGGTCTACCTAAAGCACATGGACTGCAGTGGTTCAAAGTGGCAGCTCACCCCCACCTTCTCAAGGGACAACTAGGGAAGGGCAGTAAATACTGGCCCAGCCAGCAATGCCATGTCCCATGACTAAGTAGAAAAATATGCCAAGCAGTTGATGGAATTACAAGCCCAATGCACCGAGCAGTTCCAGCTAAGTCCACGATCACATGATGAAGAAGTGAGGAGCTTACTCAATGATGCCAGCTGTGCGATGGAGTGTGGGGTGGATGACCTGTGGAGGGGTGTGCGTGGGAGCTGGTACCACTGATGATCCCAATGAGTCCACCCTTGCCCAACCCCAGCCCTTTCCAGTTTCCAGACTTTGGCATGGCATTGGCTTCAACCCTTGAGGGGTGAGGATGAGACCCTTACGGCCAGCAGTCGGCCCATGAGTGGGAAGACTCCCTGTTGCTATCATACCCTCAAGTGATGTTGGATGGACTGAGGACAGGCATGTGGTGGTACATCCACCCACTGGATCAAATGTGCCCTCCCTGTCCCATCATCAAAGCCACCATTGGCAGGTATATAAACCCCAGTCCATCCTGAGGCACGAGAGCTATATCTAAGGACTTAAGTGCAGCAGGGTAGGTCTTAATGACAATCAATTCACTTTATAATCACATCACCAGATTTGAGCCCCTCAAATGACCAGGTTGTATTCAATTGGACAATTTTACAGGGTTAGTGGTGCTGGAAGAGCACAGCAGTTCAGGCAGCATCCAACGAGCAGCGAAATTGACGTTTCGGGCAAAAGCCCTTCATCAGGAATAAAGGCAGTGAGCCTGAAGCGTGTAGAGATAAGCTAGAGGAGGGTGGGG
The DNA here is from genome assembly GCF_047496795.1 of Chiloscyllium punctatum. Classification (NCBI taxonomy): domain Eukaryota; kingdom Metazoa; phylum Chordata; class Chondrichthyes; order Orectolobiformes; family Hemiscylliidae; genus Chiloscyllium; species Chiloscyllium punctatum. Next base: position 10,647,067 of record NC_092776.1, on the reverse strand, counting down.
GTGGGGAGAGAGTAGCATAGAGTACAATGGGTGAGTGGGGGAGGAGATGAAGGTGATAGGTCAAGGAGGAGAGGGTGGAGTGGATAGGTGGAAAAGAAGATAGGCAGGTTGGACAAGTCCGGACAAGTCAAGGTGACAGTTACTGAGCTGGAAGTTTGAAACTAGGATGAGGTGGGGGAAGGGGAAATGAGGAAGCTGTTGAAGTCCACATTGATGCCCTGTGGTTGAAGTGTTCCGAGGCAGAAGATGAGGCGTTCTTCCTCCAGGCGTCTGGTGGTGAGGGAGCGGCGGTGAAGGAGGCCCAAGACCTCCATGTCCTTGGCAGAGTGGGAGGGGGAGTTGAAATGTTGGGCCACGGGGCGGTTTGGTTGATTGGTGCGGGTGTCTCGGAGATGTTCCCTAAAGCGCTCAGCTAGGAGGCGCCCAGTCTCCCCACTTGAACCCCATAATCTTAATGTTTGATGACATTCCCACAACTGTCTCATATCTCACAATCCACAAGGAGAAACCCCCTGGAAAACCTCATGGTGTCTACCCAGCCAAACAGACCACACCGAGATCATATCATTTTCTAAAAACAATTGTTTATGGATTATGGGCTTCATTGGAGAGGCGAGTAATTATTGTCCATCCTTAATGGTCAAGACAGTAGTCAGGAATTAACCAGATTGTTGTGACTCCATGCCCACATGTTGTCAGACTAGGTAAGGATGGCAGGTTTCCTTCCCCGAAGATATTTGTGAACCAGACAGTTTTAAAACAATTGACAGATGTTACATTAGACCAGCTCTCTAACCAGATTTTTCCTGAATTTAAATTTCACATCTGCCCTGGTAGGATTTGAACTCATTTCCCCAAAATACCCAAAGCTTAGGACTCTGAACACATAGTCCACAACAACTAGTTATCACCACACCATCAAATGTCATGTGCCAATTGGCTCAGTGTGGGAACTGATAGAGGTTTAGAACCACTGGTATCGAAAGGGCAGAGGTCATTCAGCCCATCGTGGCTAACCTATGCTGACCGATATTAGAACAAAGTGAATCAATTTCTCCGACACTCTCCTAGCCCTGTCTCATTGACAGCCTCAAATATCAATTCAACGTTCTTTAATAAATTGCATCCATAGCTGTCATAACCAATCCCAATTTAGCTTATCAAAGGACGAGGCCACAACAGGGTTAACCTGCTGGAAACTAATCACTATTGGCTTCGTGGAGTGTGTGTTTATTGATTGCAGCTCTCAAGTGGTTATTGTCTTTCTCTAATGGAAGGATCTTTTACACATCACCCAAACGGGTAGAGCCTTAGACCTCAGAAGGTTCCTGTACCTGTGAAAGGACACTCATCTTCAAAACTAATTAGCTCCTCTCCTGTTAGATAGCTCTTGTCTCTAGCTATAGAGTTTAATTATGTGGCTGAACATCATCTGTGTACTGGGCTCTTGCAGTGCAGTGGTAGCATCCCTACCTCTGGACGGGGTGTGGGTTCCAGTCTCAGCTGCTCTGGAGGTGTGTAATAGCATCTCTGAATAGTCTGATTAGAAAATATGTAGAATCGGTGAATTAAAGGGAGGTGATGGCCTAGTTGTATTATTGCTGGATTGTTAATCCAGAGACCCAGGTCATGTTCTGAGGACTCAGGTTCAAATCCCACCATGGCAGATGGTGGAATTTGAATTCCAAAAACATCTTGAATGAATCCATGGTCAATTGTTGAGAAAACCTCACCTTGTCCACTAATGCCCTTTAGGGAAGGAAATCGGCCATCCTCACCTTGTCTGGCCTACACCCACAGGTTGACTCTTAACTGGCCTCTGGGTAGTTAGGGATGGGCAATAATTGATGCCAATTTTCCTGCTCCTTGGATACTGCCTGACCTGCTGTGCTTTTCCAGCACCAGTCTAATCTTGATCCTGATCTCCAGCATCTGCAGTCCTCACTTTTGTCTAATAAATGCTGACCTGACTATTGACACTCTCATCCTGTGAATGGATTTTTTTTAAAAATCATTTCAACACTCCGTGCATAAAAAAATACAGCCAAATGGGATTCAATTCATTTAGGATATCTGGTTGGCATGGACGAGTTGGACTGAAAAGTCTGTTTCTGTGCTGTACAACTCAACAACTCGTCATCATCTTGAGTCAGGTATTGAACCTCTCCTTTCTCTCCTCTGAGTCATGGTTTGTCTGATGTCCGGAACAGGAATGAGTAGGATTCCGCTTTTTAAATCCAGGGAGGACTGAAGTCCTCATCTTCAACATCACCTGCCACCCATACAAACTCCAATCTCTAGTGACTGACTCTCTCCTTCTAATTGGCATCGATTTTGACCTTGGTAATGCAGTTTCCCCTGATATGAGTTTCGGACTATATATTTGCCCCAGCATCCCCAGTCAGATTGACCCTGCCTCCCTCTATCTGTTTCTGAAGCCCTCTTTCATCCATCTCCACCTGACCAAGTCCACTGCCCACATCCCAGCTTCTACCTTCCACACCCCTGAGCTAATCCGAAAGGCAGCAGTCCGTCTGCAAACTCACTTCAACTCCCATTCACCACCTGCCTTCTGCTCACTGACCTGCACGATCCCCTGGTGCAGTAACTCCAATTTGACAACTTCAAATAATCATTGGTTTCAAATCCCTTTGTGACTCTACCCTTCTCGGTCCCCTTGACCCTCACCTTTTGCATGAGGCTTTGAAAGGATTTGTGCTAGAATAGTGTGAGTAACACATCCCACTGTGATGCTTTAAGAGGTCACGTTAGACAGTGACTCAGACAGAGAATCATCATGGCTTTAACAGTTTCGGCGTGCTTCTATAAAGCTGTGTACTGTTCCCTAATACACAATAAGCTAGCTACTATTCAAACCTATTGCAGATTCAACAAACTCAAAGCAAACATCGAAACATAAAAAATAGAAGCTGGAGTAGGCCATTCAGCCCTTCAAACCTGCTCCACCAGTCACTATGATCATGGCTGACCATTCAACTCAGTCCCCTGCTCCCACTTTCTCCCCATACCCTTTGAACCCTTTAGCTCTAAGAACTGCATCTAGCTCCTTCTCGAAAACCTTAACTGCTTTCTGTGGCAGAGAATTTCACACGCGCCCCACCCTCTGGGCAAAGACACTTTTCCTCATCTCTATCCTAAACAGCCTACCCTGTATCCTTGGACCATGACCCTTGTTCTATATTCCCTGGTGACTGGGAATGTCCTTCCTGCATTTCCCCTGTCTAATCCTGTTAGAATTTTACAGGTTTCTGTGAGATTCCCCCTCTCATCCATCTAAACTCCAATGAACATAGTCCTAACTGATCCAATCTCTCTTCATGCATCAGTCCTGCCCTCCCAGGAATCAGTCTGAGGAACCATTGTTCCACTCCTTCCAAAACCAAAGTGCCCCTCTTTGGGTAAGGAGACCAAAACTGCATACAATACTCCAGGTGTGGTCTCACCAAGGCCTTGTATGATTGCTGATGAAGAGCTGATGCTCAAAACATAGACTCTCCTGCTCCTCGGATGCTGCCTGGCCTGCTGTGCTTTTCCAGCAACACACTTTTTGACTCCGATCTCCAGCATCTGGAGTCCTCACTTTCTCCTCCCTGTACAATTGCAGCAAGACATCCCTGCTCCTGTACTTGAATCCTCAAAACACAAAGCTTATCTTATGAAAGGGTGGGGTGGTCTTTGGAGAATTGGTGCAGACACAATGGGCTGAATGGCCTATTTCAGCACTGTAGGGATTCTGTGATTTAGAATGAGGAAGAATTTCTAAGGGGTGGCACAGTGGTTAGCACTGCTGCTTCACAGCGTCAGGGCCCCGGGTTCAATTCCCGCCTCAGGGAACTCTCTGTGTGGAGTTTGCACGTTCTCCCCGTGTTTGTGTGGGTTTCCTCTGGGTTCTCTGGTTTCCTCCCACAGTCCAAAGATTTGCAGGTTAGGTGAATTGGCCATGCTAAATTGCCCGTAGTGCTAGGTGGATTAGTCAGAGGTCAGGGTGGGTTTCTCTTCGGAGGGTCGATGTGGACTTGTTGGGCCGAAGGGCCTGTTTCCATGCTTTAGATAATCTATCTAATCATTGGCTACCATGCCTCCAGTCTTAATTTCTGGAACTCCCTCGCTAAAACTTGATAAATGTTTTTTGCAAAAGGAATGAAATATGAAAGTTTGGAGGTTTTAAGGTACAGGCTTTTGGAGAAACCATACACAGTTTCTAGGCTCTTTATGTAAAATGAGATATAATTACTTTAGATACATTTTAGAGAAGATTCACAGAGGTGTGATGGCACTGAAGGAGGCTATTCGGCCCATCGTACCTGCACTAACTCATTAAATGAGCATTACTGCCTAGTGCCCATCTTCTGTTTTATCTTCATACTCTTACAAGTTATTTTTACCCAAATAATTGCCCTCCTGAATGCCTCGACTGATTCCCGCAATAACAAGCTTGTCTTATGAAAGGTTGAGCAAGTTGGGCTTCTGCTCATTGGAGGTTAAAAGAATGAGTGGTCATCTTATCGAAAGCTATGAGATTTTGCAAAGTTTCGAGAGGGTGGATACCAGGAGGATGTTTCATCTCATGGGGGGAGACTAAACTAAGAACTTGAGTTGAAGGATACAAGCTATCCCTCTTCAGGCGAAAATGAGAAGAACTTTTTTTCTCAAATGATTATTAGTCTGTGAAATTCCCTTCTCTAGAAAAGTGGAGACTGGGTGACTGAATTGGAGAGATGTTTGGAGACAATGGGAATTGTGGGGCTATGGGGGTACACCCATCATTCTTATCAAATGGCAGAACAGACTTAAAGGGTGAGATCACCAACTCCTGCTCCTAAATCCAACATTCCCAAACCTCTCCTAAATCTAACATTCTCAAAACTCTCCTCACTCCAACATTCCCAAACCCCGCCTAAATCCAACAGTCCCAAACCTCTCCTAAATCCAATATTCCCAAACCTCTCCTCACTCCAACATTCCCAAATCTTTTTGTCCTTCTGTGAGATATTCCTTAAAACCTATATCTTTGAGGGGTCCAAGCTTTTTACCATCTCTTTATGTGGTTCGGTATCAAATTTTGATTCCTGTGAAGTGGCCTGGGATACTTTACTCTGTTAAAGTTTCTGCTATTAGTAGTTATAAAAATATTGGAGATGGGGGGAAAGGGGTGTTTGACTGGATGGGGCAAATCAGATGGAGACAGCAATGTGCTAAAACTTCATCAAATACATCCAACCTCAGCTGACAGTCGCATCCCTTCTAATCTCACCTGAGACAATGCTCTCTGAACCCTGAAGAGAGGGAGGGTAAACTATGTGGCATGGTTCCAGTTATAGACAGTTAGCCAGCAATGAGTGGGTTTGTGGGCTCAGCATGTAAGAACTGGGCTGCATGCAGTGTGAAGGCCTCCTTGGGTGAACATCCCATTGATAGTGTCTTGTTCTTTTAAAGGGCTTTAGACCATCTTACTACATCAGATGTGCTATACAAATGCAGGTTATTGTTTCACTTGCACAAGCTGAGTTACCACTGTCAGCAACCATTGCTCAATTTGAAGATGCTGGCTATTCAGGGCTGTATGTTTCTGCCTTGGATCTTTCCATTATTGAACAGGCTAATTGTCATTCACTCCCAATCTATTCAACTCCACAGCTCCAGGTTGTTAGCTGACCCATAGAATTCTACAGTGTCCTGCTGCACCTAACTCATTCCTGATGAAAGGCTTGCGCCCAAAACATTGACTCTCCTGCTCCTCGGATGCTGCCTGACCGGCTGTGCTTTTCCAGCACCACACTTTTCGACTCTGATCTCCAGCATCTGCAGTCCTCACTTACTCATACTTAGCTTGAACTGGCTTGAGACTGCCCCCTTGGTTCAGAAGAGGGGCACTGCGCAGTTACGTTAGGAAACCACAAGACTGGAACTGAACTACAGAAGGAGAGACTAGGTCAGGTGGCCAGAAACTTTATCAAAGAGATGAGGATTGAATGAGCATCTTAAAGAAGGGAAGTGAAGAGGTTTAGCAAAGGAATTCCAGAATATGAGGTCCAGTCAGTTGGCCACTCATGTTGTGCTGAAGAATGTTGAGGGTGTGCAAGGAATTAGAATTGAGAAGATTGGAATCTGAATCAGGCCTGAATTTAGGGAAGTGGGCAGTAAAATTGGATTGCCCCAAAAAACCAGTTCCTGGTACATTGCGAGTTCGTTACACACTTTGGTCATGAAGTAAGATCAGAGAAGTTGGGATTCTTTTACATGAATAAGAGAAAGTGAAGAGAAGATCTCACTGAAGTTTTCACTACCATGAGAAACCTGGAAAGCGCAGATCGGGAGTTCCCACTTCCAGGCTGATGGAAATCCAGGGTCCACAGAATTGAAAGGAAGCAATGGTGAGGTTAGAGCAAATCTTTTTCACTAAGCAAGTGGCTGGGGTGTGGAATGCACTGTCTGAAAATATGGTGGAGGCATTAAAATGATTATTTAATTATAAATAACGTGCAGGGTTACAGGGGAAAGGAAGGAGGAGATGGCACTGAATTGAAATGCTCAAAGAGCTAGTAGGAATGCAATGGGCTAATCGGCCTCATCTGCACCTCAACAATTCTATGATTTTGCAAATGAGATTGCCCTCAGACCACTGCAATGATGATACTGATTTCTAATAGTGCACCAGGTTTGTTTACTGTCCTGTTCAAATATCTGCAATCACAAATTGTCTGCTGTCACGTTGATTCCAGTGCAGTGTCTCAGGGCTAGGGTTTTCCTTCCACGATCTCACGCCCAGAGACAGAGAATTCCCAGCTCCATGGACCATACCTTTCAAAATAGTCGCCCAGACATCAGAGCCTCGGTCTATGGAGTCAGGCTGCGCTAGGGATCTAGGGCAGGTATCCCCCATCCCTGGAAGAGGGGTAGGAATTGAGGCGGCAGCCTGGAAATCCACTTCAATCTGCCCTTCACCTCTCTATTTTGACTGCCCCTCCTTCGCTCAGTTTCTTCCAAGCCCAGTCTTGGGGACAGAAGAGTTAAAATCAGACCCAGAAGGACAAAAAGAGGAGACTAATCATTCCTCTCCAAGCCTCTTCTTCCCATCAACTAGATCATGGTTGATCTGTATCATAACACAACCTACCTGCAGGTATAACATAAGGCAGCCGTTGTTGACCTTGAGATTAAACACGTGGCTATCAGAATCAAAGGAGTGAGTGAGGCAGGACTGACTGGAGCAGTACACAATTTCCCTGCAGCTTTTCTGCTTGGGCTTGTAGCAAGTATAAAGTTACACTTAAATAAAAATAAACTTCTCGTATTTGCCTTGTCACAAATTGAAAGCATTGATTTTTTTTCTCTCTCTTTCCCTTTGCCATACAAGAGCGTGGTGTGCTTCTCACCTCTTCCCCTGGGAGTTTATAAACTAACACAGCTCCCCTTCGACTTGCTGAACACAAGAAAAAAAATGGATAATTGGAGCCCAGATGGGAAAGTGTAAATAAGTCGTATTACTTGGCAGAAATCAGTGTTGCTAAATTCTGGTTTTTGCAACTTTCTGCACCAGCTGCACAGGTGATGCTGGCCTCAAACTAAAATGATAATTTACCCTTTGCTGTACAGTTGGGGTGTAAATCAAATGTAAGTGGCCAGGATATCTGGTGTGAGACGTGTTGGAACAAATCACAATAGGGATATAAATGTTCGGGCCCAACCAGACTCAGTTCTACATGAGCTATAATCCTATACTCCCCAAAGAGTTGCCTCACCCAACCCTGTATCTCTAATTCCATTGCAAAATATCAATTTAATCACATGGTCTATTCATAGATAAAAATCACACAACACCAGGTTATAGTCCAACAGGTTTAATTGGAAGCACACTAGCTTTCGGAGCGACGCTCCTTCATCAGGTGATTGTGGAAGGAGCGTCACTCCGAAAGCTAGTGTGCTTCCAATTAAACCTGTTGGACTATAACCTGGTGTTGTGTGATTTTTAACTTTGTACACCCCAGTCCAACACCGGCATCTCTGAATTATGACTCCATTCATAGAGTCATTGCGAAGTACTGCTCAGAAACAGACCCTTCAGTTCACTGGTCAGTGCATTGAATATTGGAGTTGGGAGGTCATGTTGCAGCTGTACAGGACATTGGTTAGGCCACTTTTGGAATATAGTGCGCAATTCTGGTCTCCCTCCTATAAGAAGGATATTGTGAAACTTGAAAGGGTTCAGAAAAGATTTACAAGGATGTTGCCAGGGTTGGAGGATTTGAGTTACAGGGAGAGGCTGAACAGGCTGGGGCTGTTTTCCCTGGAGCATCAGAGGCTGAGGGGTGACCTTATAGAGGTTTACAAAATTATGAGGGGGCATGGATAGGGTATATAGGCAAGGCCTTTTTTGTGGGTTGGGGGAGTTTAGAAATTGAGGGCATAGGTTTAGGGTGAGAGGGGAAAGATATAAAAAGGGACCTAAGGGGCAACATTTTCACACACAGAGCTGCCAGAGGAAGTAGTGGAGGCTGGTACAATTACAACAATAAAAATGCATCTTTATGAGCACATAAATAAGAAGGGTTTGGCGGGATTTGGGCCAAATGCTGGCAAATGGGACTAGATTAATTTAGGATTTCTGGTGGGGGTGGATGAGTTGGACTGAAGGATCAGTTTCCTTCAGTGAGCAAAGCCTTAAATCTGAATTCCTTCCCTAAATCTCGCCACCTTGCAACCTCAAATTACCCTTTGAAAATAACCATCTAAATCTACTGCAATGGCCATTTTTTAATAATCAATGATAAGTTTTGCTCCTTTGAAAGTCTCTTGCATTATGTTAGAGGCAGGCTTAGGGTAAGCACTAAGGCCAAGAGATTCCTCAGAGTTGCTCCTACTCTATCACCCATGACTGTGCTGTAGGTTTAGCAGAAGCAGAAGTGGACCTGGGTGTCACTGAGTCACTTCTGATTGATGTACAAGAAGGGACGATGTGTTGGTGCTTTTGGAAATTACATAAGATGATCTATCAGTTATCGAAGCCGGTGAGATGGAGGGTGACAAAATAAGAAACCCTACCACGGTTCAGGGAGGGAGGGAAAGAGAGAAGAGCCTTTAGTCCCTCTGTTATGTGCCCACTGTACCTTAAGCACAGGCACATGTGCCCCCAAGTCAGAATATTGGGGTTTACCTCTCACTCCGGAGACTGGTGCTGTAATGAGGAGAGAGGTGGATTGGGGGATTGCTTGTCCCTCATATAAACTAAAGTATGGAGTGGTTGGAACGAGTGATCTGTTTCTGAGCTGGTGACTCTGTAAAATCTGAGGGAGTGCTACATTCTGAATGTGACATCTTTTGGATGAGACATAAGCATATGAACTGCAAGCTCCCACAAATAGCAATGTGACAACAACTAGATAATGTTTCTTTTAATAATGCTGTTGTTGTGGTGATCAATAATGGGTGAAATTCCCTACTCTTTTTCAAAATATTTCTACAGAGTCTTTAAGCTTCAATGGAGAGCGCAGGCAACTCTCTATTTAATGTGTCATCCAAAAAAAACACTAATCCTAAATCCAATTTCTTGTCTAATGTGAGGGAGAACACAAAAGAAGTGGCTACCAATGGCAGATACCCCAACAAATCCACAGGAAATTCAAGAGAAGTGAGTGGTCAGAACACAAAACCCACTACTATGAAGTGTCATTCAGATAAATTGCCTTGTTACGTGCATATATACACAAGTCAGCAGCAGCGGTAGGCCATTCAGCCCATCCAGCCTGCCTCACCATTCAATAAGATCATAGCTGATCTGACGCCTCTGCATTCCCAGCTACCCCTGACAACCTTTCACCCCTTTGAAATAGCTCCACAGAAGCTGGTATCCTGTCATCAAGTCCCCCTTTACCTCTACTTGGAGAGTCCTTGACACTGGCCTAGCTGCCTCAGAGCCATCTCTCAGAGTGAACAGAACCTCTGACACTCCTGTTTTTGTTTTGTTTTTAAAAGAAGAAACTAAAAACTTCAAAATAAACTCCTCCTCAATGGGATGACACCGACAAAATCAGTCTCCTCTCTTTTAACACAGGAAAAAGAGCAGAGTCCTTCACTCCACACTGATGCAGCTCCCTCAGAGCCAGCTCTCAGAGTGAACAGAACCTCTTACTGTCCTGTTTACTTTTTTTTTCAGCGGTAGTGTTTTATTTTCCCCAGCCCCCATGTTGTGTGTGTGCAAGTGAGAGACACAGTGAGAGACACAAGGTGCACAAATCTTTATTCTTCCTGGTGGTGGAAACTGAAAAGAAAACACCCAAGTGGCCAGTGACAAGCAGTGCCCTTCTTAGACAGCGATGCTGTGTGATCAAACAGTGAAGGGGAGAGCAGGGATTAAATCAAAAGAGAGTTGGAGACACTCCTGTTTGTTTTTTTTTGTGATCAAAACAGTGAAGGGGAGGGTAGGGACTAAATCAAAATAGAGTTGGAGGGAGAAATGATGCACTCCACTCCCTGTGGCGCCCACCTCTCCCTGAACGACTCCAGGGTGCTGGTGGACACCGCGTGCTCCTTCTCCAAGGACACCCGGGCCCTAACGTAACCCCGGAAGAGGGGCAGGCAGTCGGCCCTAACGACCCCCTCCATGGCCCGCTGCCTGGACTTGTTGATGGCCAGTTTGGCCAGGCCCAGGAGCAGACCCACGAGGAGGTCTTCAGACCTGCCCTCCCTCCTCCGTACAGGGTGCCCGAAGATCAGGAGCGTGGGACTGAAGTGCAACCAAAAGCAAAGGAGGAGGTTTTTCAGAAAATCAAAAAGGGAGTGCAAACGCCCACACCCAATATATACACTCCTGTTTGTTTTTTTTTTTTTTCTTTTTCTCCAGGGTGTCGGTGGACACCCGCGTGCTCCTTCTCCAAGGACACCCGGATCCCCTGTTTATTTTTTTTTTTCTTTTTTTTTTCTTTTATCCCCTGCACCCATGGTGTGTGTGTGCAGGTGTGAGACACAGTGAAAAGACACAAAGTGCATAAATCTTTATTCGATTTCCACCACCAGGAAGATAGGAAAAACACCCGAGTGGCCAGTGACAAGCACTGCCCTTCAAACCACAGGGCAATGCTGTGTGATCAAAACAGTGAAGGGGAGGGTAGGGACTAAATCAAAATAGAGTTGGAGGGAGAAATGATGCACTCCACTCCCTGCGGCGCCCACCTCTCCCTGAACGACTCCAGGGTGTCGGTGGACACCGCGTGCTCCTTCTCCAAGGACACCCGGGCTCTAACGTAACCCCGGAAGAGGGGCAGGCAGTCGGCCCTAACGACCCCCTCCATGGCCCGCTGCCTGGACTTGTTGATGGCCAGTTTGGCCAGGCCCAGGAGCAGACCCACGAGGAGGTCTTCAGACCTGCCCTCCCTCCTCCGTACAGGGTGCCCGAAGATCAGGAGCGTGGGACTGAAGTGCAACCAAAAGCAAAGGAGGAGGTTTTTCAGAAAATCAAAAAGGGAGTGCAAACGCCCACACCCAATATATACACTCCTGTTTGTATCCGTCTGTCAGGGCTCCCGGATTGGACCAGATTAACAGCCCTAAAACAGGAAACTCATATTCTATGAGGTCCACCTGGCTGAACTCATTACAATCACTACACCTTGGTTTGGCAAGAATCTGTCTACCACTCCCTTAAAAACATTCAAAGACTTCGCTTGCACTGCCTTTTAATGGGGAGAATTCCAAAGATTCATGTGCCTCTAGGAAAAGAAAAATTCCCTTTATTTCTGCCTTGAATCGACACCACTTTATTTTTAAACAGTTGTTTTATTTGAATTTTAATTTAAAGGCTCTCAAGAGTGTGCTGGATGAGCATACAATGGTTTATGAGGAGCCAGCAGAAAAGGTGGAGTTAAGACCAAGATGAGATCAGCCATGATCACATTGAATGACAGAGCAGGCTCAAAGGGTTGAATTGCCTGAGCCCCATTCCTTAATCTGATTTTCTCACCCAGGGCCACTATGCCTCTGCGTGACAACAATGTCTTTCTCACACGTGGTATGAAGTCAAGCTTAGACCCAAGCACTAGAGAATATATCAAAGAGAAGAATTTGATTTATACAACAGTATAAAATTCACAGCTGGGGATGGATAATAAAACTGGCAGCCTTGTGAAACACTCATACCTCAAGGATCTTTCTCTCAAAAAAATAATAGCATTGAGATTGAATAGAAAGAATTCACTTTTATCCTGAACCCAATCAGGTCAGTAAATATGAAATATTCTGAGTAGCCTCCAGTTTGGCATAATTCATGACAATCCTCATTGCAATCCTCATTACAATATCACATAATATGTGTTGACTGTATAAGGCACCAGGGAGCTCAGTTTAATTGCTGTTTTTTCTGGGGTTTGCCTTGGGAATACTTTGCCCTCAGTTGTTATCAGTCCACCCTTTGTGTCCTTGATGCTCAAGGATATTTATTCAGGAGGAACTGATACAAGATAATCATCAGGGCTGATCGAGTGAGAAGTAAATCTGCTGTTCACTATCTAGAGATTCCAGGTCCATTATATTGGAAAGGTTTAAAATCAATAGAGAGGATATTGGTACCCTCATTTCAATCTGAACTGCATTTTAGGAGTGTTATTGCCATGGTAACGTATTTTACAAGGCACAAGCATACTTACGTACAGACTTCTATAAGGACTCTGTTCCATTTTCCAGTTTCTCAGTGTCATGTCAGATATGTTCTGATGATGTGAAAGTGCTTCCCATGTGTTTTACTGTCTCCTCAACTGATGACTCCACTCTGCTGCAGTTTTGCTGTGCCATTGATCACATCCCTTCCATTTTCCGTACCTCGGCTCTCCCCTCTTCCCCTCCCTCCCTGAACTGTGATAGGGTTACCCATTGCATCAGCTGCCAGCCCACCAGCCTCCATAGCTGATAGATCATCTGACGACATTTCCAACAGCAGCAAACACATCTTCCCCTCTTGTCATTGTTCCAGTGTGACTCAATGACACCCAGGTCCACTCCTGCTTACACCACACCTCCAGCACAGTGATGGGTGATAGAGTAGGAACAACCTTAAGGAGTCTCTTGGTCTCAGAGATGGAGGTCAGTGCAAATCAGTGAGATCTACTCATGATCAAAAATGTTTCATGGGGCAGTTACCTGCCGTGACAGAGGTTATCTAACAAGGAGAGATTGGACAGACATAGCCTGGAGTGGAGGGAAGAGTAAAAGGTGACCTTATTAAAATTAACATACAAGACTCTGAGGACAAGCACTTGTGGTGCAGTGGTAGTATCTCAACCTCTGAGCCAGGAGGCCCAGGTTCAAGTCCTACCTGCTCCGAAGGTGTCTCATACCATCTGAGCAGATTGATTAGAAAGTATCTATAAGATCCTGACAGGACTGACATCCGGAAGACATTGCCCCCTATAAGGAGAGTAAAATGAACGAGGACAGTTTGAAAATAAGAGGTTGTCCATTTAAGATGGAGATAAAGAGGAATAAAGATAAAAGGTCTCAGAGGGGTCATGAGTCATTGAAACTCTCTTCCTCAGACAGCAATGGACCTGGGATTATTCAATACTCTATTAGAAAGTGATAGTGATACGGGCTTGTATAATTCGTTGGACAGATAGCATCCTTTGTGAGCAGGATCTTGAGCCCCACACAGTGGGCTGCCGACCTCCTAGAAAGATAAAGGATGTCTCTGGTCAGTTCAAGCCAATACTGGAGACAGAGCGGGAGATTCGCTGTGGTTTTCTATGTTGGCACCAGCAACATAGACGAGAGTAGCCAATAGGTCCTGTTTGGGCAATATTAGGAAGTAGGAATAAAACTAGAGAAAAGGCCTCAAAGGTTGTAAGCTCTGGATTATTGTCTCAGCTACAAGTAAACAGACAAAGAAAAGGAAGCCGTGATGTGGAGGAGCCAGTGTGGGACTGAGGTGGACAAAGTTAAAATTCACACAACACCAGGTTATAGTCCAACAGGTTTATTTGGAAGCACTAGCTTTCAAAGTGTTGCTCCTTCATCAGGTAGCTGTGGAGCAGGATCATGTGATGCTTGCTATAAATTCTATGACTTATAGTCCTGCTTCACAATCACCTGATGAAGGAGCGGCGCTCCGAAAGCTAGTGATTCCAAATAAACCTGTTGGACTATAACCTGGTATTGTGTGATTTTTAACAGGGAAGTAAACATGTAGCTAAAGGAGGGTGTGAGAAAGGGGTGGGGGCGAGACACTGGCATCAGTATTGGGTCAGGAGAGCCATGCTCCACCTGAATCGACCTGGCGCCAGGATCCCAGTGGAAAAGCTAAATTGGGTGGTCACAGGAACTTAAAGCGTTGGAGGGCTCAGGAGAGGTCATAAATTTCCAGAACAAGTAAGAGAGAATATGGAAAGAGTCAAGAAGGTAACTTCAGGTACAGCAGATCAGGGGACAACTGTGAGAATTGGGGTCTGTCAATGTAGATTGAGGGTGTTGTACTAAAATGCACATAGTGCACAAAACATGGTCAATGAGCTTGTAGCGCAGATAGAAATTAGCAGGTACGATGGTGTGGGTATCCCAGAAACGTGGCTACAAGGGGATCAGGGCTGGGAATTAAATATCCAATGATACACGTCCTATCAAAAAGGATAGGTAGATGGGCAGAGTATTTGGAACTGCCCTATTAGTAAGAAGTAAAATTAAAGCAATAGTGAGAAGCGATATAGGGTTGGATGGCGTAGAGTCTGTGTGGGTAGATGAGAAAGGTCTTGATGAAGGTTATGTACAGGTCCCCTGCTGGTGGTCAGGATGTGAAGCAGAAAATAAATGAGGGGATGGAAGAGGCATGTAAGAAAGACACTATTACAATAATCATGAGGGACTTCAACATGCGGGTGGACTGGGAAAATCGGGTTGGTAGCAGATCTCAAAAGAAGGAAAGGCTTTGGATATCTGAAACACAAAAGGATTTTAGGAATCTCAATTCAGTTAAGGTTAACATGCAGGTTCAGTTGACAGAAAAGCAAATACAATGTTAGCATTCATTTTGAGAGGACTAGATTGAAAGAGCAGTGAAGCACTTCAGAGGCTATCTAAGACTCTGGTCAGACCATATTTGGAATATTGTGAGCAGTTTTGGGCCCTGTATCTCAGGATAGATGTGCTGGTCTTGGAGGAGATCCAAAGCAGGTTTCCAGGAATGATCCCAGGGATGAAGGGCTTGTCATATGAGGAGTAGTTGAGTCTGGATTTGTACCCAGTCGAATTTAGAAGGATAGGATTGATACGATGACAGATATGATGACCATATCAATTCTAGTCTCCCACCCAATCTCGATCCCCTGAAACCTGCCTACTGACATAACAGCAGTGGATGCCGCTTCCTTAGCCCTGCACTCATCCCAGGAACATTTAGACAACAAGGACACCCAAGTCAGACTCTTGCTCATTGAAGGTGGAGTTGTAGTCAACACCGTAATCCCTTCCAGACTGATCTCGACACTCTGAGACCCAGGTCTCAGCTCCACCCTCTGTAACTGGATCCTCAGCTTCCTGACCCACAGACCACAATCAGTGAAGACAGACAGCTGCACCTCCTCCACGATAACACTCAACATTGGGGCCCACCAAGGCTGCGTTCTCAACCCCCCTACTGTACTCCCTGTACACCCACAACTGTGTTGCCAAATTCCAAACAAATGCCATCTACAGGTTTGCTGATGACACCACCGTGGTAGGATGGATATCAAACAACAACGAATCAGACACAGCAAGGAGATAGAGTGCTTTGAGGTGTGGCTCAATGATAACAACCGCTCTCTCAACATTGGCTAAACTAATGCACTGATCATTGACTTCAGAAAGGAAGGAGGAAGACATGCCCCCATCTCCAACAATGGAGCGGAGGTTGAGAGGGGGAGAGCACCAGGTTCCTTGGAGTGACAATGACCGACAATCTGTCCTGGTCTTACGACGTAGATGCAAGAGTCAAGATGGAACAACAACGCCTCTTCCTCTTTCCTAAAGCCTCTTCCTCCTCAGGCAGTAAAGAAAATTTGGCTCGTCCATAAGGACCCTCACCAACTTCTACAGAGGCAACATAGAAAGCATACTATCCTGGTACATAACGGCCTGGTACGGCAACTGCTCTGCCCAGGACCGTAGGAAACTACAGAAGGTGGTGTGCACAGCCCAGACCATCACAGACGCCAACCTTCCATCCATGGACTCCAATTACATAGCTCGAAGCTGCGGAAAGGCTACCAACATCAAAGACCCATCGTGCCCCGGTAATGATTTCCTGCAACCTCATCCATCAGGCAGAAGGCACAGAATCCTGAACACACACTAGCAGGTTCAGGAACAGCTTCTTCCTGGCTGTTATTAGACTAATGAATGGATTCTCTAACTTCAAATAATGTCCATTTAGTTAATGTTGTTCCTGCCTCATGCACGATGTAACCTGTATGCACCTCACTCTGTCCAAGTTTTTTTCACCCTATGATCTATATGTCCTTGCTTACTACGATCTTCCTGTACTGCTCACGAACAAAGCTTTTCACTGTACTTAGGTACATGTGATAATGAATCAGTCAGAAGGAAGGAGCTGATTGAAACTTACAAATTACTGAGAGGCCTGGATAAAGTGGGCATGGGGGAGATGTTTCCACGAGTTATGTGTACAAGTCATTTGGACTGGTACATGGATTGGAAAGATTTAGAAGGATATGGGCCAAAAACAGGTAAATAGGACAAGTTCAGTTTAGGAAATCTGGTCAACATGAATGAGTAGGACTGAAGGGTCTGTTTCTGTGCTGGATGACTCAATGATTCTATGATTAGGACTTGAGGGCACAGCCTCAGAGTGAAGGGATGACCTTTTACAACTGAGATGAGGAGGAATTTAAATACATTCAAAATTAGTAGACCTCATTTTGAGTGTATTTAAAACAGAGAGACAGATAGGGTCTTGACCAGTAAGGGAATCAAAGGTTCTGGAGAGAAGGCAGGAAAGTGGGGTGGAAAAACATATCAGCTCTGATTGATAAGCCAAATGGTCTAATTCTGCTCATATTTATTATGGTATGACATTTCTAAGGTGGAGTTGGATGGATTCCTTTCTAACAAGGGAGTCAAAGATTTTTGGAAAGGGGCAAGCATGTGAAATTGGTTCCACAATCAGAATATCCACGAGCTTATTAAATGGCTGATTATCCTATAGAGAGGCCAAATGGCCTACTCCTGCTCCTAATCCATACGCTTGTATACTGCACCAAACATGAAAGGGGGGAATCTCAGGAACAAAATGAACTAAATTTATGGAGCATTCAGACAGTAATCTGCACGCGAGCCATCGTAATTATCCACTCCACTTCACTTTACAAAATTTCTTTATCTTCGGAAGAGCAAATAATGCGTTATTTTCAAAAGAATTTTTTTTTTTGGATGCCTGTAGATGTATTCTCATGTAAACAAAGTTGAATAACTTTACAGGGCAGAAATATAGCTTGCTCTAATAATTGATTAAACACTGGGCTTAATCTGCAGGGCTTCATGACCTTTCACAGGTTGTCAATGATAAACAATTGTCCCTTTTGAGGTACAAGAACAATCTGTGCTTTAGATCTGGACAGTTAATAGTAATTCAAAGCTCTCCGATTGTATTTTTAAATTGCCGTGAGCAACTCCACACTTTTGCAGCAAGAGTCAAGTATGTCAATAAATGAAGTAGAATTACATGATGGAGTTTGTAACTATTGATTAGGCTTGCCAGGGGCATGAGATACACGTCTGTTTTGGCATCATTGTTGCTGAGTCAGAAGGTGCTGGGTTCATGCCCTATTCTGCAATCGAGGCTTCACCAGATACAAAAGCCGGGTTGGTACCTCCAGCCCCGTGCCGAGGGAAGGCGGGATGGGGGGGGGGGGGGGGGGGGGGAGGGATACACAGATGGAATGCTGTATTCTCAGGGGGTTCAAAAGTGGACATCAGTTTCCCAGTTTCTATGAAAGTCTGAGCCTGTTTTACGGTTTGGAAAGTTATTTTCAAGATTGGCTTCAGACAATATTGACAAGAAGTCAGACCTTTCCGACTGCACTGCCAGTGAGGTATCTCATGATATAATTGCTGAAGGCTTTACTGATTTAAATTTTACAACACAGAGAGGAGGGAAAGGATTAGAAAGAGACATGGTGGTCGAGGTGAGCACATTAACAACCTTTCAAAGGCCCCATTTGGACAAACGCATATATATATATGAGCCAATTGCAGGGAAATGGCGTTGGTGTAGACAGACATTTTGGTCAGTGTGGACCAGTTTGGGCCAAAGGGCCTCTCTCCATGCTGTAGGACTCTATGATAAAGAGAGAGAGAGAGGTAAGGAGCGAGAGATAGTGACAGAGAGACAGAGACAGACAAACAGAGAGACAGACAGACAGGTAGAGACAGACAGACAGAGAGAGACAGAGAAAGAGAAAGAGACAGAGAGAAAAGGCAGACAGAGATAGAGAGAGACAGAGAGAGACAAACAGAAACAAAAGAGTGACAAAGACAAACAGAGAGTCAGACAGACAGAGGTAGAGACAGACAGAGACAAAGAGGTACAGAGACAAACAGATGCAGACAGGGACAGACAGAGAGACAGAGAGAGATAGAGGGAGAGACACAGAGAGAGACACACAGAGAGAGACACAGAGAGAGACACAGAGAGAGACACAGAGAGAGACAGACAGACAGAGAGAGAAAGAGAGAGAGAGAGACAGAGAGTAAGAGAGAGAGAAATAGACAAAGAGAGACAGAGAGAGACCCAGAAACAGGTTCATACAAAAAGAAGTCCATAAAAGGACAAGTTCTGTTATGAGCAGAATCCAAGCAGTCAGGGCTGGTGTGAAGTCACAAGGCATTTCAAAGTGAGTGAGAAGAAAGACCCAGAAGCAGAAAGCTGTGGAGTGTGGCAGAGAGGAACAGAAGGCTGTTGAATATCTGAGTTTAGGAAACCCATGTTAAATAATAGGTGAGCTGAGTTTGCAGCTTAGGGAGAGATATAACTAAAAAAAAATGGCATTAAGCAAATCCAGAAAGTTGCTGATAGGAAGCAGATTATAGCTGTGCCAGCAGTATATGAAGATTTAGCTTGGAGACAGGGGTATTTGTGCACTGAGGTTTGAGTATATGTAAGGTTATTGTGGAGAAAAAATGGATGAATTTTTCCTTCTGATCTGTGTAATGAGACAGTTCTAATAGTTTTTGCAAGGTGTAACAAACTTGCAAAGTGTAATAAAAAAGGGAGAAGTTAACATTTCAGCACAATAATATTTTATATCGGAACAATACTAATGAAAGGCTAGTGACCAGAAATATTAATTCATTTCCCCTCCACAATGCTGCCAGGTTTGCTGAGTTTCTCCAGCACTTTCTGCTTTTATCTCCAGCTTTTGTTAAGCAACCTCGATCAAATGATCCAATCATTTGTTGAACTGTTTTGATTTTAGAGTAGGATAAAAAGTTGGCACAACATCAAGGGGTTGAAGAGCTTGTACTGTTCTGTATTCTATGTTCTAGCTGTTGCTGGAAGCTTGTTGTGTACTCATGGGTGATGAATGATGTCATTTCCACTACAACATTAACTAACCATCTAAAACACGTCCAGTATTTGAAAAGATCGGAGGTGATGAATGGTGCTATAGAAATGCTAGTCTTTCTTGTTGCATGGTCTAGATGAATTGAAGTTAGTCCACAATTCCCCCTGATGCCATAGTGTACTGCCAGAATGGTCATCAGGAAACATAGCCTCAAATTCCATACACATTTCCAACAGTGAGTTACACTGTAAATCAATAAAACTGTTCAATGTTGGCAATGATAATCCTAAAACAAGCAAAACAGAATCTCAGGAGAAAGTTCTTTAGATAAAAGGAGGATCATAAAGGAAATGTGTTCAACACATCAAATGTGCATTTTTTCTTAAAGCAGGGAATTGGATTGTTGCTAAAGGAGGAGGAATGTTGAAGGTTTTGTGGATAGGTTGACTCATGTAGAGAAAAACACCAACATAGAATGAAAGTCTGTTTCATACTGTAGTACTCTACTGCTACATAACTTGCTGCATGTCAGCTTCAGTACAGAAACGTTTCATTAGATATCTTTCTGTTTCATCCTCTTATTCAAAGACCCCACCTCTCTCTCTGCACCCAAAGCAATTGTACTTAGAATGTGAAACACACACAAGTAGTTGCTTGGGAATAATTCTGTTCCCCAAAAATAGTTCTAAACCTGAAATGGACTCAAAGTCTCCCTCGACACAATCCAATTTTGGATTGGGCAGAGGCAGATTTTCAACATCTGGTTCATGGTGTGGTATCTATAAATATAGATCTCACACAAGGCTGCATAATGGATGACGGATTAAATACAGTTTGACTCAATTAATTTATTTGACAGGCGAAATATAATCACCTAAAAGTGAGAGTGAGCAATGTACTGAACTGGCTAAGTGAAAGAGTAGCTGTGAAGAAGATATGTTAAAGTGTGAAAAAATTCCCAATTTAATCAGCCTTTCATCTGACTTTTCTGGTTCTTAATTAAGGGATGAGCAATGAGACCTGGAAATGTCATTGGAAGTCATTGACGTATTGACTGACTTTCATCCTTCAACGATGACCTGAAAATTCAAATCCCAAGATTATCTGGCTATTAGCTGATCGCTGGGAGCATACTGTGCATGAATTGGTTGTCGCATCTCCTGTACTACAACGATGACCATGTTTCAGATTGCATTGGCTGTTCATGGCTAATGACCACCTTGAGGCTTTGAAAGCCTTTGTAGGAGCACAAGTGTTTCTTCCAACTGTTACTCTCTAAACACCCACTACCCCCTTCATAAGATGACATCATTGACAGCGGGTCAGTGCCTGATGGACTGGATGAGAGACTCACTGCTCCAATTGCACTTCATTCATGTGAAGGGGAGGTGATGGCTTAGTGGTATTATTCCTGGACTGTTAATCCAGAGATGAGAGTGTGACGCGAGAAAGGCATAGCAGGTCAGGCAGCATCCAAGGAGCAGGAGAATCGATGCTTCGGGCACAACCCCTTCATCAGGAATACCTACTCCCTTGCTAATCCAGAGGTCCAGGTAATCTTCTAGGGACGCGGGTTCGAATCCCGCAATAGCAGATGGTTGAATTTGAAATCAATAAATATCTGGAATTAAGAATCTGATGACGACCGTGAATCCATTGTGGGAAAACCCCATCTGGGTCACTAATGCCCTTTAGGGAAGGAAACTGCCATCCTTACCTGGTCTGACCCAGATGTGGCTCCAGACCCACAGCAATGTGGTTGACTCTTAGCTGCCCTCTGGGCAAGTAGGGATGGGTAATAACTGCTGCGCAGCCAGCGATGCCCACATCCCATGAATGAATAAAGAATTTAGCCAAACCTCAAGTCTGTCCAGTGTGGCATTTCCCATTTCATTTCCCTTTATCACACTTCTCAGGGGCCAGGGATTGAGAAACCAAAAAGAATTTCCCTCAAGTGTAAAACTGGTTTGACCTTCTGCCTGCCCCCGCCCCCCCCCCCCCCCCAGACTTTCTCTTGTGGGTTCTTAAATACTCAAGGGTGTGGAAGAGTGAATTCACTCCCACTGTGAACACTCAGAGTGATCCTTTATTTTGACAGCAGGGCTGAGGAAACGCAACCACATCTCAAAATGTTTGACAATCTCCGTCAAATTCGATCACCCGGCCAGAAATGTTAATCCAGAGAAACATTTCAAAGTGCCAAGAGAGGTACCCAAGAGCACGATTAGCAGAACAGAGGCTTACTTGAGATATCAGAACATGTCCTGCATTAAATAGATAATCTTCTTATCCAATCTCCCACCTCGTGAGCTGTCTCAGTGATACAGGAGGAGTCACTGGATGGGTTTGGATTGCATAAAGTTGCCTGCAGTTACAACTACGCTGTCATTACAGCCGCGCTAATTAAAAATCACTTTGCTGTGGTGCTTGTGGTATGAGATCCAAATACAGGGGAATAGGAGACGTGTGTGATCAGTTCTTCCGGATTAGTTCTGGCAGGCGCAGAGAGGAAAGTGCCCTTTACTCTGGTCGATCAGTTCCCCATTCATTCGAGACAACGTTCTACCATACATCATGACATTTAAGTGGCATTTCAAGAGAGGTATGCATTGGGAGAAATATTAAAGGTTGTGGAGTATGAGATGGGTCATAACATTAGTCAAAATGAGATTAGCTTTGATGCCAGGTTACTAGATGCTTGTGGAGCACAGAAAGAGCCCATTCACCCATTTTGTGTGTGTGTGCGCGCAAATGTGTAAGAGAAATACAGCTCATCCCACTCCCTCCTGCTTTTACCAAATTTTTCCCATTCAGATAATTATCTAAATCCCTTTTAAAAGCCTTGATTCAAATGGTCTCAACCACATTCTCAGGTCGAGCATTCCACACATTAACCATCCACCATCTTCTGAGAAAAAGAACCGGAAATGATATCACCAGTCCTAAGAAACCCACACATGTAAATAGAAAGCAGGACATAACACCAGTGCTTCACCAGAGGCTCACTGATGATGTTACTGAGTATGGTGATGAAACGTCTGAGGACAAACCTTCCAGCTCAGTGAGCAAACCTTACAACCTAACCAACTGCTGCACAATTAAAAGATACCCCATGATGTTTCTTTTTTTCCCATTCACCTTTTCCAATCAGTGCTCCTTGGCTTGCAACACTCCCACCCTCAGTTTCTCCCTCTCCAACTCTGCCCAAGCCCCACAGGATGCTCAACTCCATGATCAAATCTCCTCTTGACCTGCTCATATAGAGTCATAGAGATTACAGCATGGAAACAGACCCTTTGGCCCAACTCATCCATGCCAACCAGATATTCCAACACAATCTAGTCCCAGTTATAGACTCAGAGATGTACAGCATGGAAACAGATCATTTATCCAACTCGTCCATGCAGGCCAGATATCCTAACTTAATCTAGTCCCACTTGCCAGCACTTGGTCCATATCCATCTTCACTCTTTCTGTTCATATACCCATCCAGATGCCTTTTAAAGGTAATTGTACTAGCCTCTACCACATCCTCTGGCAGCTCATTCCATACACACAGCACCCTCTATGTGAAAAAGTTTTCCCTTAGGTCCTTTTAAATTGTTCCCCTCTCATCTTAAACCTGTGCCCTCTGGTTTTGTCTCTTCTACTCTAGGGAAATGATCCTGCCTATTCCCCCTATCCATGAGCCTCAAGATTTTATAAACCTCTATAAGGTCACCCCTCAGCCTCTAATGCTCCAGGAAAAACAGCCCCAGCCTATTCAGTCTCTCCCTATAGCTCAAGCCCCCCAGCTCCAGCAACATCCTTGTAAATCTTTTCTGAACCCTTTCAAGTTTCACAATACCTTCCCATTAGCAGAAAGACCAGAATTGCAGTATTCCAACAGTGACCTAACCAATGTCCTGTACAGCTGCATCATGACCTCCCAACTCCTGTATTCAATGCACTGACCAATAAAGGAAAGAATACCTAATGTCTTCATCACTCTCATGTCCACCTGCAACTCTACTTTCAAGGAACTATGAATCTGCACTCCAAGGTCTCTTTGTTCAGCAACACTCCAAGATCTTACCATTACGTATATAAGTCCTGCCCTGATTTGCCTTTCCAAAATGCAGCACCTCAAATTTACTCCATCTGCCACTCCTTGATCCATCCGATCAAGATCCCTGTTGCACTCTTGAGGTAACCTTCATTGCTGTCCATGACACCTCCAATTTTGGTGTTGTCTGTACTTAACTCCCCAGGATTAAGGACGACAAGGCAGAAGTCGTCCAGCCTGGAGACTGGCAACTGTATGGGAAAACAACACCACCTTGTTAACATGGCAGCTGCTGCTGGAATTGCAAGTGTCACCTGACCTGGGATTGTCACTAGATCTCAGTCCTTGTGAGAGTAACAGCAGGAGAATGTTCGAGCTAGTGGATGGGGGAAGGGGGTAGGCAGCAAGGGCATGGGGGATAGACCACTGGATGAACTGTTGCCTTCCAATTAGACGCTCAGCGCTTTTGAATGAGGAAACCTCCCTCACCCTTACCATCACCATCACCAACATGCTTGCAACCCCTCCACAGACTCACTTTGTACTCCCCATGAGGTGAGTTCCTCGGATCAAGCATTGGGTTAATAACAACGTAAGTGGTCATTAACAGGTTGCAGGGCAAATAGGATATTCCTAGAGCTTCCTTCCATGGAATTAGTTGGGATGGATTGTGGAAAATGGTGCAACTTCGTCTGCCAACCTCCCTCTCATTAAATGCCACCCAAAAATGACAATAGAGGGTATTAACATTCACCACCTGTTACCAATACTGTCTTTATCCCCAGTCCAGATTTATTTAATGACCCACATTTAACCTCACCAGCTGCCCCGGTAGGATTTGAACTCATCAATCCTTCGACTGAGCCTCTTCATTACCAGCCCAGAGACTTAGCCACTGTAACCTCTAATAACATCACTATCCCCTAGCCCCTTAACTATCACGGGTAATGGCTACATAATCAGCCACAGCAAGACCATTATATCAGTAATGGGTTAGAGAGAGAGACAGAGAGACAGAGACAGAGAGAGAGCGAGAGAGAGAGAGAGAGAGAGAGAGACAGAGAGACAGAGACAGAGAGAGAGCGAGAGAGAGAGAGACAGAGAGAGAGAGACAGAGAGAGAGAGAGAGAGAGAGAGAGAGACACACACACACACACAGACAGGGAGAGTGACAGAAAGACAGAGACAGAAAAGGCACAATAATTCCTCCAAGAAACTGCTACACCCAATTATCATTGGTCAATCAGGTTAGTTGCTGAAATAATATCATGCAAATAGAGACATATTCTCTCTTTGAACAGAACAAGCTCTTAGGATGTGAACTATTAACAGGTGAAGCTGGAAGGAAGGCATTCTGTAAATCGTTTGATCAGAGAAATGTTAAAAGGAATGGTTAAGAAATACATTGATCTTTACCCAGGGGTTTTTTTTAAGAACGTTAGGCTTCACCTTGAGTTGCATAGCACTTCCCATGAGAAACCAAGCCAATCCAAGAGGCAAGCTACAGATTTCAAGTTGCATATCCCTGAGGAGAGAGCATGACCTATAGATCTTAAATATCAGCCCAATCATAGGAAGTTGCTTCCTGGGATGTATCTTCTACATCGTTCACACCTCAGTTCCCTCTAGAATCACAGAAATATAGAAAACAGGATGATTGTTTTACAGGCCAATGTTAACTACAATATCTCTGACTGCAACCCAGCAAAGCAGATGCATTAAGCATGAGATACATGATTGATACCCTGAATGGTACCTGGAATAATAGGTGGCCCTGTCATTTTCAACCTTCCCTGAGCTCGGCAGAAGGTCATTGGTTCACATCAAAGGCAAATCTGTGTTTGCAACTCAGTTAAAAATTGCCAGAACATTTTGTGAAAATGCAACATTGTGAAAATGTTACATTTTAGCAAAGATCATTTTATATTAATGTGATGAATAAAGACTTACATTCCTGCAGCATATTTCTCAATCATAGAACCACCCAAAGTATTTTACAAGAGTGAAGTACTCTTGTGAAGTATCCTTGCTACAGTCATCCCAAATATGCCAATGATTTCATAATCTCTGTTTGTATTCATACACAAATCTCTCCAATTTAGACCTGATAATCTCTGTAGTGTTGTACAGATCTCCCCAATGTCCTGGTGATCTCTGTTTATATTCTTGGACAGATATCCCTGTGACCTCAAAATCTCACAAAGGCATTATATCTTTAAAATAGCTAAATGATATCACAACGTGAGACATGGTCTCTATTTTACTAAAGTCAGAAGTCACATGACTCCAGGTTATAGTACAACAGGTTTATTTGAAATCACAAGCTTTGGGAGCGCTGCTCCTTCATCAGGTGAAGTTTACCCCAGTCCAACACCAGCACTTCCACATCATGACTCCTGTTTATTTTACTACATTAAGCATTCAATCGACTAATCAGTGATATATATGTATATATGGGGATCACTTAGCTCGGTTGGCTGGACAGCTCCAACAGCGTGACTTCAATTCCTGCACCAACTGAGGTTACCATGAAGGACTCTCCTTCTCAAGCTCCCCCCTCACCTGAGGTGTAGTGACCCTCAGGTTAAACCACTATCAAACATCCCTCTGTAATGACAGAGCAGGTCTGTGGTCTGGTAGGACTATGGCAAATTTATTATCATATTAGTAAGCACACTAGGAACATAGACTTTACATAAATCTGAGATATAATTAGTGTCATTAATAAACTTCAAGACATCTGGCTCAACAAGGACCTAGTCTTCTTGGTATCAGTTAGATGAGCTAATGCATAGGAAACCACATCCCTTCACTGTGTTCTTATGGACATTGATTCACAAATAAATCTTGACCAAAAAATTTGGAATCTTTTGAGTCGACCTGAGAGGGAGAATAAAGGTCTTAGTTTAATGACTCATCTGAAAGACAGCACCTCCAGCACTACCTCAGAGGAGAGGATAGATTTCCTTGCCTCAAAGACATGAGTGAGATTAACTTTTGATTCCTGATTTTATTAATTGAATTTAAATTTCACCAGGTGCCATGGTGAGATATGGTCACGCAATCTCAGAGTCTTGTTCATGAGTCCCCGTCACTACATCAGCACCCCTCTAATTAGGAATACAGTGTAAATCTCGTTATTATTTGTCATTCTATGTTCACTAGTTTGGATATTAATTAACATAATTATGTTCAGTTGAACAATGGGTCGATTAACTAATTAATTAAGCAAGGTAGCAGGAAGCTTAGTTGACACAGGCTCAGACTGGTTCAGTAAATGACCTGTAACTGTGCTGTACAATGTAATAATGTTCAGTCTCAAACTGAGCTAATGATTCCATTAAAATAATGCACCTGTCAATTTGATCAGATTCCCAGAGGGAGATCAGATGCTGCTTCCTCGGAGCTGGGAAGTGCACACAGTCCAGTTTCTATCTTGAACTGTCAAGTGACACTCACACACACGTTGGAGTTGAGGGCGAATTCAGTCAGCACCGGGGGAAAAAGAATTAGTGGGTGCATTGGGAAGTTTGGGAGTAGGGACATGTGGATCAGACACAGCAACATGGGGTAGACTTGTTCAGCAGAATCGCCTGTTTATCAATGTAGATGCTACCTAAGGCTACATACTTCACATGCTTTTTCTTTTCTGCACTTAAGTGACATGGGTGTCCCTAGTTGTCCCTTGAGAAGGTGGGGGTGAGCTGCCTTCTTGAATTGCTGCAGTCCATGTGCTGTGGGGAGGTCCACAATGGCCTTTGGGAGGGAATTCCAGGACTTTGAGCAGCGACAGTGAATGAACACCAATATATTTCCAAGTCAGAATGGCAAGTGACTTGGAGGGGAACTTGCAGGGGGTGATGTTCCTGTGTATCTGCTGTTCTTGTCCTTCTAGATGGAAGTGATTGTGGGTTTGCAAGTTGTTTTCTAAGGATTTCTGCAATGCATCTTGTAGATGGTGCACACTGCTGCTACCGAGCATCGGTGATGGAGTGACCGATCCAGGCAAGTGCACCATCCAGGCAAGTGGGGAGTATTCCATCACACTCCTGACTAGTGCCTTGTTAATGGTGAACAGGCTTTGGGGAGTAAGGAGGGGAATGACTTGCTGCAGTATTCCTAACCTCTGACCTGCTCTTGTAGCTACTGTGGATGGGTGTGACCAGCTCTCACAGACCAGGCTGCTTCCATTGTTCCAACTTTTAAATAAACTGCAAGCATTTCCAAACTGTTTACATTACCACAGAATGCTCTAGACCTCTCATTCAACATCTCTCTTAAAAGAAACCAGGACAAAATATACCTGGTAAAGCTACAGCATGTCCACCATCACTCACAACTGGATGTAGCAGTGCTGCAGAGTTTAGATCTGATCCATTGGTTGTGGGATCATTTAGCTCTATCTATCATTTCTTGCTCATGCTGTTTAACATGTAGGTGGTCCTGTTTGGTGGCTTCACCAGGTTGACACCTCATCTTCAAGTATTCCTGGTGCTACTCCTGGCATGCCCTCCATTGAACCAAAGTTGATCCCCTGTCTTGATGATAATGGTTGAGTGGCAGGACATGAGGTTACAGACTGTGCTGGAGTACAATTCTCCTGCTGTTGATGGCCCACAGCACCTCATGGATGCCCAGTTGCTAGATCTGGTTGAAGTATGTCCTATTCAGCACAGTAATAGTGCCACACAACACGATGGAGGGTTTTCTCAATGTGAAGGCAGGACTGTCTCCACAAGGACTGTGCTTTAGTCACTCTTACTGATCCTATCTTGAACAGATCCATTCACAGCCAGCAGCTTAATAAGGATGAGGTCAAGTACATTTTTCCCTCTTGTTGGTTCCCTCACCACTTGCCGCAGACCCCAGTATAGCAGCTATGTCCTTTAGGACCCAACCAGCTCAATCAGTTGTGCTGCTGCTGAGCCATTCTTGATGGTGGACATTGAAATCCCCCATGCAGAGTACATTTTATGCCCTTGCCACCCTCATTGCTTCCTCCAAGTGTTGTTCAACATGGAGGAGGGTACTAATTCATCAGCTGAGGAAGGATGGTACACGGTAATCAACAGGAGATTTCCTTATCCATTTTTAACCTGAAGCCATGAGACGTCATGGGGGTCTGGAGTCAATGTGGAGGACTCTCTGGCCAACTCCCTCTGCAACTGTACACCAATGTGCTGCTACCTCTGATGGGCCTATCCAGTGGACAGGACATATCCAGGGATGGTGATGGTGGTGTTTGGGATATTGTCTGTAAGGTATGATTCCACAATGTTGTTTGACTAGTCTGAAAGATAGAATCCCTACAGTGTGGAAACAGACCCTTCAGCCAAAGTCCACACTGACCCACCGAAGAGTAAACCACCCAAACCCATACCCCTATCCTATATTTCCCCCAGACTAATGCACCTAACCGACACACCCCTGAACACTATGGGTAATTTAGCACGGCCAATCCACCGAAGGTGCACATCTTTGGACTGTGGGAGGAAACCAGAGCACCCAGAGGAAACCCACGCAGACACAGGGAGAACGTGCAAATTTCACACAGTCACCCAAGGATGAAATTGAACCCAGGTCCCGAGCACTGTGAGGCAGCAGTGCTAACCACTGAGCCACCATGCCACCCTTTTTGTTTTAAAATGCATTGCCTGGTTAGATCCCTTGCAGATGGTGCAGAATTTGTTAGGTGCCTCCAAGAGAATTTCTTGAAATAGTGTGTGGTTAGTCCAACTAGAGGAGGGCCCATACTGGACCTTACATTGGCTAATGAGCCTGGCCTTTCAGTGGGACAGCATTTTTGGAACAGTGATCACAACGTATCCTTAAGTTTGAAGATAGCTGTGAATAAGGATAAGTCAGGACCTTGCCAGAAGCTACTAAATTGGGGGAAGGCAAATTACATCAGTATTAATTGGGCAGGAGTGAGGGAGTGTTAATTGGGAGGAGCGGTTATTGGGCAAGTCCACATTTGACATGTGGGAAGACTTGATGATGCAAGCTCAGGGCTGGCACATTCCAGTAAGGAGAAAGGACAAGGATAGCAAAGTAAGGGACCCTTGGATAATGAGGGAGGCTGTGAATTTAGTCAAAAGGTTAAAAAAAACATATGTAATGTTTAGGGAGCTAAAATTAGACAGGGCCTTTGAGGAATATAAGGAAAGCAGGAAATTACTCAAGCAGGGAATTAGGAGAACAAGAAGGGGCCATGAAATAAGCTTGGCAAGTTGGGTTAAATA
The DNA here is from genome assembly GCF_047496795.1 of Chiloscyllium punctatum. NCBI lineage: Eukaryota > Metazoa > Chordata > Chondrichthyes > Orectolobiformes > Hemiscylliidae > Chiloscyllium > Chiloscyllium punctatum. The sequence continues at coordinate 10,617,218 of NC_092776.1, read as the reverse complement.
CAATCCTAAGGCATTCTATGGACACATTAAAAACAAGAGGATAGCTTGGGAGAAATTGGGACCACTCAAGGATAAAAGGAAGGAACTTGTGCTTTTTGGTAGAAGATGTAGGCGAGATCCCAAACGAGTACTTTACATCAGTATTCACCCAGGAGAATGCTATGGAAGATAAGGAGATTCATGTGGAACATGCTAATGTGCTCGGCTATTTTGAGATCAAGAAAGAAGTGGTGTTGGATATCTTGAAAAGCATTAAAGTGGATAGGTGCCCAGGGCCTGATGGTATCTACTCCAGGTTATTGAGAGAGACAAGAGAGAAGATTATTGGGGCCTTGACCAAGATCTCTGTATCCTCACTAGCCACTGGAGAGGTCCCAGAGGACTGACATGTAGCTAATGTTGTTCCTCTGTTCAAGAAGGGAAGTAAGGATACTCCAGGTAACTATAGATTGTTGAGTCTCACATCGGTGGTTGGGAAGCTACTGGAGAGAATTCTTAGGGATTAGATTTGCCCACATTTGGAGAAGGACTGCAGATGCTGGAGATCAGAGTTGAGAAGTGTGGTGCTGGAAAAGCACAGCAGATCAGGTAGCATCCAAGGGGCAGGAGAAATTCCTGATGAAGGGCTTATGCCCGAAGCATCAACTCTCCTGCTCCTCAGATGCTGCCTGACCTGCTATTCTTTTTCCAGCACCACACTTTTTGATGCACATTTGGAAAAGCATGGACTAATTAGGGGCAGTTAGCATGGCTTCGTGCAAGGCAGGTCATGTCTTCCTGACTTGATTGAATTTTTCGAGGAGGTGATGAAGGTGATCGATGAGGGTAGAGTAGTAGATGTTGTTTACATGGATTTTAGTAAGGCTTTTGACAAGGTTCCTCATGGTAGGCTCATCTAGAAGATTAAGATGCATGGGATCCACAGTGACCTAGCCGCATGGAATCAGAATTAGCTTGCCCATTGAAGGCAGAGGGGAGTGGTGGATGGGTGTTTTTCAGGCTGGAGTTCCATAATTAGTTGTGTTCCACAGGGATCTGTACTGGGACCTCTGCTGTTTGTGATATATATGACTTTGAAAATGTAGGTGGATGGATTAGTAAGTTTGCAGATGATACAAAGATCAGTGGAGTTATTTTAGCATAGAAGGTTGTCAAAGAGTGCAGCAGGATATAGATCAGTTGCAGACATGAGCGGAGAAATGGCAGATGGAGTTTAATCCAGGTAAGTGTGAGGTGCTGCACATTGGGAGATCAAATATGACGGAAAAGAATACAATTAAATGGCAGGACCCTGAACAGCATTGATGGACAGAAGGATCTTGGGGTTCAAGTCTACAGCTCCCTGAAAGTGGCCACAAAAGTTGATAGAGTGGTAAAGAAGGTAAATGGTTATTGGTCAGGAACGGAGTACAAGAGTCAGGATGTCATGTTGCAACTTTATAGTGTGGCCACCCCCTTAGGTGACTGTCTGTGTGAAATTTGCACATTCTCCCATTATCTGCGTGGGTTTCTTCTGGTGCTCCAGTTTCCTCCCAAAGTCCAAAGATGTGCAGGTTATGGTGAATTGGCCATGCTACATTGCCCCATAGCATCCAGGGACGTGTAGGTTAGGCATGGTAAATGTGGGGTGAGGGGGATTGGGTGGTAAGCTCTTCAGAGGGTCGATGCAGCCTCGATGGGCTGAATGGCCTCTTTCCACACTGTAGGGCTTCTATGAATGGCAGGGTTTGCCAAGGCTGATTGAGCTTTCAATGATGATAATTCTCCGTCCGCTCCTGTCATTGGTGAGATGACCTGGCAGGAGGTTTGCCAATCTTCCAGGAATGGTCTGAACCATCCAGATATTGAAGGGCAATCTCCATAACACTGCCAAAACTGAAAACCTGAAGGAAAATAGCAAGCCCTCAAGAAATGGAGTTGCCTTTTCCAATTTCCTGTCACACTCTCATTTATCAGCCATTAAAGTATTGAGTCAGACTTTACAGAGCGAAACAATTGCTGATGGAAGGTCATGTGATGAAATCTCCTGGGATACACCCAAGTAAAAGTTGGTAATGCCAATTTGAATCTGTAATAATCCTGGCCTCAATCCTGCCTGCTCTATCCTGCGATCTAGTGTCTACAATAGCCCTGACATGCCATTGGACCATGAAAACAGAAAGTAGGAGCAGGAGGCTATTTGGCCCATTGAGCCTACTCTGCTATTCACTATGATCATGGCTGGTTCCCTCTCTTAATATCTCTGCTTCCTCTCCACATCCCTTCATGCTTTTAAAATCCAAAAACATACCTATCCCTTTCTTGAATGTACCCAGTGATCCAGCCTTCTAGGTCACAAAACCCAAAGATCAACCACCTCCAAGTGAAGAAATCTTCCTTCCTCTCACTCCCAAATGGTCTGCACCATATTCTGAGACTGTGTCCCCTGGGTCTAGCCTCCACAACCAGGAAAAGAACGCCTCCTACATTTTGGTCTGTTAGAATTTTATATGTTTGAATCAAATCCCCTCTCGTTCTTCTAAACTTTATAAATACAGATCCAGTCCAACTAGTCTCTCCTCATGGAACAGTCCCTTCTATCAGGAAACCTCCACTGCACTCCCTCCCCGGCAAGAATATCCTCTCTAAGCTAGCAAGACCAAAACTGCACACAATACTCCAAGTGTGATCTCACCAAAACCCTGCGTAACTGCAGTGAGACATCCCAACTACTGAACTCAAACCTTCTTGCAATGAAGGTCAATGTATCATTTCCTAGTTACCAAACTGTTAGGTTTAGGAACAGAGATCCCACAGGAACTTAAATCGGCTACTTTTTCCAATGGAGACTCTTTGCCGGTTGTTTTTCCGATGAAGGATTTCCATCTACAACTATTCCCCCTCTTCCAGTACCACTTTGCTGCACTGCATTCCTGTAATATCTATTCTTAGCATAGATTTCCAGCGTTTGATATACTCATTCAGAACATTACGCATTCAGGAGACGTGCAGGTCTCTGACAAAGTCCGTTTTTATTTCCCATTCTCACTCACTCCACAATCACAGGGGTAGGGGACACTAGGGTCAGAACCCAGCAAAGCACAGGTAAACATATGCAGCATTCCAAAATAACTTCACCAATTCCTGAGGCTGACAAGAGGTCAGGATTCCAAGGACGTTCAGCATGCCTGAGATTTTACAAGAAACTGTGGGAACATCTATTAAAAATACATTCCTGGGAATGTGGGCACTGTGGGGAACAACAATTTTGGTTTACGTGCAGCATTTCACTTGATAAAAGAATCCTGATGCACATCACAAAAATCACAAGAAAAACCACATACAGAGCAATACAAAGGAAATTGAGATTTATTGAAAAAAGTTGCATTTTGAAGAAGTTTTGCACCTTGCACTCTTTAGGACATTTCGCGCGAATACCTTTTTGAGAGAAAAACCAATATTCATTCTGCATGGACAGGTTGGACCAAAGGATTGGTTTCTATGTTGTACATCTCTATTAGAGGAGGGCACTGATTGGTTGGCAAGTGGACTATTGAGTAGTTTAGAATGGGGTGCTGGGAAAGCACAGCAGGTCAGGCAACATCAGAGGAGCAGGCAAATCGAAGTTTCGGGCAAGACCCCTTCATCAGGAACCATTGATTAGTTGAAGCTTTTTCAGGGAGAATATACCAATTAATGATGATTGACAGTTAACAGTCGGGCTCCGTTTAAATTTTAAACCAAGCACCTTGACTCTGGTCAGAGCACTGACCTGAGAAATAAACCAATGCATAGCTGTCCCTATAGTGTTCAGTTAAAACAGACACAATGTTTGTTAGCGAAATGAATGACGTTTGCCATTAACAGGATGTTGCCTTCAAGTCAAAAAGACATTCTGTAAATGAGTAATGTGATGATCAAAGTAAGTATGGGCTGTCAAATTTTAACGGAGCAGGAAAATGAACGGTTCAGGCAAAAGCCTGTCATCGGGAAAGTCCATCACTTTCTGATGAAGGGCTTTTGCCCGAAACATCAATTTTCCTGCTCCTCGGATGATGTCTGACCTGCTGTGCTTTCCCAGCACCACTCTAATCTACACTCTGATCTCCAGCATCTGCAGTCCTCACTTTCACCTATCAAATTTTAACATCTATTGTTACACAGGAGACCTTCCATGGATGAAAACATTTTCAAAAATAAAAACAAATACTGACCTAAAATCACTGCCATGATCACCTGACGCAGGAGATCCACACGGAATAAACAAAATTCACTCCACTAAAATTACCGTTTTATCTGAAGGAATTGAATCTGAAACAGCACCAACTTATTTGCATCTTCTGTGTAAGTTCACAAATTGTAACAAGTGCACACACTGGACATGAAAAGTTGCCTGCAGAATTTCTACTTTGGAAGACAACTGAGCCAGTCGCGGGAATATACAAACTAACTATATCTCAGCAACTGTTTTTGAGCAGCAGAGCAGTTGAAGAAAACATGAACTTTTAACATCTAAACTGCAAGTCTCTCTTCCTTTCTGTCAATCTCAACCTCAGGAGAAAATTCTTAGTGGATGAAAACAAAACCATTTGCTGAGAACTCAAATATCTACAAACATTGCCATGCCCCAGGATATGCAATTAAATAATTATGACATCAGATTAAAAATCTAACACCTCAAGAATTTTTACCTTTATACTTCTGGTCTGTACCAGAAACTCCCTCCTTTTTAAACTTATTACCTATGTTTGTGTGTGTTTTATGTCAAAGTTTATTACTTTTTCTCAGGCTTCTCTTCACTCAAATGAAACTTGCAATTGCTTCCTTCATTTTGATCTCATTGATTATGTTTGTAATTAATGTGTGAAATAGCTGTGGGCGAAACAGATATTAAAACGTATTTCTTGTGACTGACTGAGAGGGAGTTTAAAAAGTGGAGAGCCAAGTTAACCCTCCTTGCATGGTGATAACAAAAGGCATTTTCTCTATCTGAGTCAGTGGTATTGTTAGGGAGATTGAATGTGTACACGATTAGGCATTGTATAAAGGGGAAAGAAATCCATCCTTAATACTGGCTGGAAATCCAATTTTACTACATCCCTGTAGATATTCATGGATCATAGATCAGAGAACAGTATAGCACAGGACAGGCCCTTCAGCCCACAATGTTGTGCCAAGTATTTATCTTCATCTAAGATCAACCTAACCTACACACCCCTCAATTCACTGCCGTCCATGTGCTTGTCCAGCAATTGCTTGAATGACCCTAATGTCTGTGACTATACTACTGCTGCTGGCAGTGCATTCCACACACGCCCCACTCTCTGTGTAAAGAACCTTCCTCGGACATCTCCCCTACACCCTCCTTCAATCGCCTTAAGATTATGACTCCTCATGACAGCCATTTGAGCCCTGGGGAAAAGTCAGAAATATTGCTTGTGTGATCTGTCTGGATGATGTTAGCTATGCCACGATGGGTAACGCTCTCACTTCCAGTGTCTGAAAGTTGGGGTTCAAGTCTTGAAAGCCTGAATCACCTCTGGAAAGGTAGTGGAGAAGATAGTGGAAGACAAGAACATTCAATAGGATTGGCATCAGGGAGACAACCTTTTGTCACCAGAGGGATCAGATTGAGATTTCTTTTTCATTGTTTATTCACCGGATGAGTGTGTCACTGGCTAGGCCAACATTTATTGTCCATCCCTAATTGCCCAGAGGGCAGTTAAGAATCAATCATATTGCTGTGGGTCTGGAGTAACGTGTAGGCCAGACCAAGTAAGGATGTCAGTTTCCTTCCCTTAAGGACATTCATGAACCAGATGGATTTTTCCGACAATTGATTCATGGTCATCATTAGATTCTTAATTCCAGATAGTTATTAAATTCAAATTTCACCATCTGCCATGGCAGGATTCAAACCTAGGTCCTCAGAACATTATCTGAGTTTTGGGATTAATAGTTCAGCAATAATACCACTAGGCCATAGCCTCCCAATTGTGGGAAAACCCAAGTTCAGTTTTCCCAAAATGCCACCAATTGAGAACTTTAATTAGTTAATTAACAAACACTTTATGGCTGCCATTACCTCAGCTCCAGGCAGCTGGCCAGTGGTAGTGTCCATATCTCTGAGCCACACCTGCATGAGATAATATCTCTGGACAGGTTGACTGAAAAATATCTTCAACACCAGGCAGGAGAGGGCCAGCTGACCTGATTGGTTCACCTCACTAACAATTTGGTGGCACAGGGATACTGTGATCTACATTAATGAGTGCAAAATCACCTGACCTAGGACCTTACCCTATCATACAGGTATCCCGAGCCCCTTCTCCCTCTGATCGCCAACTCCTCCCAAAACCACCCCGTCATTTCTCAAGCTGTGACTGGGGATGGGAACGTTCGCTGCCCTGGCATTGCTGAATTCTGGCGGACTGATTGGCATCAAGAATGCAGCCTTCAGTGGGCAAGACAGAGAAGCCAACTGCCCCTTTCCAGCTCATTGGAGTTACCTCCATTCATCACAAAAGTTCCCTCAACGATTCAAACCATTTCAGACGCTCAACAGCGCTTTCAGATCATCTGAAAAAAAGAGAGTTTCAATGGAGCAGGTGAACAGGAACCTATTGTTAGCAAGTTTTGAGAAGATTTATAGCTCAGGTTGAGGTTCTGGATTAGGTTTGCTTGCTGAGCAGGAAGGTTCATTTTCAGACATTTCGTCACCATACTAGGTAATATCTTCAGTGAGCCTCCAGACGAAGCTTTATCCAGAGACTCACTGAAGACATTACCTAGTATGGTGACAAAATGTCCGAAAATGAACCTTCCAACTCAGCGAGCAAACCTACATCTAGGAAATTATTATGGCTAAAAACTGAAAAGCTGGATTATTTTATTTTTGGAGACGAGGAGGTTTTAAATGGAGATTTGATAGAGGTTTTCAAAATCTTGAGGGCTCTGGACAGAGTGGGTAGGGAGAAACTGTTCCTGGTGGCAAATGGATTAAGAGTAGAGTGAACAAATTTAACATAAATTGGCAAAAGAAGCAAAAAAATGTGAAAACAGGAACATAAAAAGCAGGAGGCCATTCAGCCCCTCAAGCCTGTTCTACCATTCCATGCGATCATGGCTGATCTTATCTCAGCCTCAATTCCACTCTCTTGCCCACTCTCCATACCCCTTCAGCCAGTTACTAAAAATCTGTCTCTCCCCTCCAGTGATTATTTCGTGTCCTGGCATCCACTGCACTTGGGAATACGGAATTCCAAAGAAAAGCAGCGCTTTTTGCCGCAGCAAGTGGTTCAGTCTATAATATGCTGCTGGAGAAGTAGCAGCAGAAAGGGAATCAGCTGATTATCAGGAAATGGACAAATATGCAAGGTTAAGGAGAGAAGGCAAGAAATCAGTACTCAGTGTGTAGCTCACTCAGCTAGAGTGATGGCACCAAACACAATGGGCCAAATGGACTGGACCAACTCTGAACTATTCACACAGGCAAGAGAGTTGGTAATTGGCGGACACAGCTTTAAGGTGATTTGATTTGATTTATTGTTGCGACATGCACCTAAGTACAGTGAAAAGTTTTGTTTTGCGAGCAGCACAAGCAAAATGTAACATACAAGGACGGGCAGATCATAGGGTGCTTAGACAGAGGTTATGACTACACAGGAGGTGCACAAAGGAAGATCAACATTAGATTTCAAACAGGAGAGGTCCATTCAGCAGTGTAATAGCAGCGAGGAAGAAGCTGTTCTTGAATCTGTTGGTACAAGTGTTTAAGCTTCTGTATCTTCTGCCCGATGGAAGAGGTTGGAAGAGAGTATTACCGGGGTGGGAGGGATCTTTGCTGATGTTGGCTGACCTTCTGCATCAAAGAGATGTGTATAGACACAACTTTCTTTAGTTCCTTATGGTCCTGGGCAGAGTTGTTGCCATACCAAGCTCTGTTATGCACCCAGGCAGAATGTTTCATCATCAACAAAGAGAAAGGTAAGAATCTTTTTTTCTACAATTCACATGATCTGGAATGTGCCGCCTGAAAGTGAAACCAGATTCAATCAGAACAGTCAAAAGTGAACTGGTTACGGACTTGTAGGGGATATGATTTACAGAATTATACAGAAAATAGCAGACAGCTTGGGATTAATTGGCTAGACTTAACTAGAGCAGCCCAAACAACCTTTGTGGTCTCCTCTGTGCTGTACAGTTCCATAAATCCAACACGCACAATGTCAAAATCTCTCCCCAGGACACTGGACCCCGAACCAAACTCAAGCCTTAGGCATCAGATAGAGTTTAGGCTTCAACAACGAATAAATACTTACTCAGTTGCATTTGCAAGAGAACCTGGGCAGTTTTGAAGGTACCTTGAATTAGTCTTTTGCAAATTATTTCCATTTTCATTTGTATTTGCTTTGTTACGAATCGGGAGTGATTGTTCAGGTGCTATGAGAAACCAAAATGGCAGCCTAAAACAGGCTGCTCATGGGTTGGATATCTTCAATACAAAGGGAAGTAAAGATCTCGATAAGCCCAACATTTCTGAAAAAATATTGACCTCAATTTCACGCTGGATAACCCCGAGAGGATGCAGTACATTTTGTTAAAATTCTTCTCCCGAAAAGAAGAGAATTGCTTGATCATTGATGGTGCTGATGACACAAACTTGCTACAATTGTGTGGTTGCCCTCGGAGGAGACACGTGAAGTGGGAGGTGGGGTTGCAACTGAAGACATAGCTGAAAGAGGTTGTCAATCAATTTACTAAGCCCTGTCTCAAAACATTACTTCATCTGTTCAGTGACATTTAAATTGTCACATTCTGTACATCAAATGTGTTAAATGACTCTTGCATGCTGTAAACTAAGTGATGACACCTTTAGAACACTTAGTGGCTCCATTTCAACCCAATGGTTTTCTTGAAAGCAGTGATAATGGGAAAACACAACATTGACACACCAGGTGTCATATCTAATGATACTGTTAAATTGCTCCTGGAAATCAGTCAAGACATAAAGCGGTCTACTTTTCAAAATGCCAAAGATAGCAATGGTTGCGAGACAAGACAAGTCACCCCATGCGCCACCCAGTGGCCAGCAGGTGCAGCGTGACAGAATTGCATTGGGAGTGTTGACATAGCAGCATTGGGAGTGTTGACATAGCAATCCCAATAGTAACCAGTGTTTCAGAAGATTGTCCAGTTATAGGAAGGACGTTATCAAGCTGGAGAGAGTTCAGAAGAGATTTACCAGGATGTTGCCAGGTATGGAAGGTTTGAGTTATAAAGAAAGGCAGGATAGGCTGGGACATTTTTCACATAGGAGGTTGAGAAACAACCTGATTGAAGTTTATAAAATAATGAGGGGTATGGATAGAGTTAATGGCAGTTGTCTTTTCCCTAGGATTGGGGTTTTCAAGACTTGGGGGTCACATTTTTAAAGTGAGAGGAGAGAGATTTTAAAAAGACATGAGAAGCAAATTTCTTACACAAAGGGTGGTTTGAATGTGGAATGAACTTCCTGAGGAAGTGGTGGGTGCAGATACAATTACAACATTTAAAATTAAAATCAAAATTTCACAACATTTAAAGTTTGGATAAGGACATGAATAGGAAAGGTTTGGAGGGATATGGGCCAGGAGCAGGCAGGTGGGACTAGTTTAGATCAGGATTATGGTCAGCATGGACTGGTCGGACCAAAGGGTCTGTTTCCGTGCTGGATAACAGTAGGTGCTTCTCACTAATCCACAATCGGCACAGTGGGTTCAACAGGTGAGCAGCAATAATCTTAAAGAAAGAGAAATGATCGAGCATATTCCTGCAGCACAAGAAAGGCAGCTCCAGGCAAGCTGTACCGTTCATGTGTTCCTGCTGGTTCAGAGCCCACAGATCTGAGGTTCAACATTAAAAGGTTGGAATCGAACACTGAGCAGGTCACAGACCGCAATGAATGAATGAGTGGAGGCGCCTGAAAGCAGTCAGCAGGGCAGGTCAGATTTATTTTCTGTTGAAATCTGCATTTCTCGTAATGCCTGCCCCATCCCTAAAAGTCAGTCCTTAACACTGTTTAAAATTACATCTTGTCAGAACATTTGGTAAATCTGCACTGTGAGCTTTTCTTTGTGTTTTCCAAGTGTAATTATTTCATGGCGGGGGTGGTTGCAGATTGTGCTGACTGTGATGGCTTTTCCTTACACTGGCTGAGTTTATATGCCCCCTGCTTAAAGCAGCTTCCAAATCAAGTGTTCCTGCTAGTGGTCACCTCATCGTTGCAGCACGTAATTAAATGACCCCACTGTGAATGCCTGAACACAATTACTAGCTTCCAATGCTCTTTAAAACAAAAAGGAAAGGCTAGTCTCTGACAACAGCCATTAATAACCTTCCACAGTAGACATTTCTGCAACCACTCACAGGCAAAAGGTGCAATGTTTCCTCAGGCAGAAACAAAGACCCAAGTCTCCAGTGAGGGACCAAGCTATGGAGCTCAGGAAAGTCTGATGTTCGAACATTGACACCTCAGGACTTAACCAATCTCAGTGAAGCAACGGTAGAGTTTCTGCGCATGACATGTGGGTCCGTGGGCTTAGTTGGGAATAACGGTCAATATCCTGACTCCCAATGGCTATCCAGTGACCACCACCGCACCCCACCACCAACCCCACCAACCTGCTGTGTGTGCTCAACTAGACATTAATAAAAGCAGGTCTAATGCACTATTGTGCAATAGGATGCTGACATTCACCTTACACTGTGATGAATGACGGATGTCTGAGTAATTATCTCAAACAAAAGGGCTGGAAACCCAAGTGAAGGCAATACCACTCCCTGCAAGCTCCTCTGAGTCACTCACCATCCTGACTTGGAAATATGTCACTGTTCCTTCACTACCAGTGAGCCAAAATCCTGGAACTTCCTTCCTAACAGCACTTAGGATGTCCTGACACATTTGGACTATAGTGGTTCAACATCTTCTCAAGAATGGCTCAATGGTAAGCACTGCTGCCTCACAGCACCATGGACCTGGGTTCGATTCCAGCCTTGGGCGACTGCCTGTGGAGTTCACACACTCTCCCTGTGCCCTTCGGGTGATCTGGTTTCCTCCTGCAGTCCAAAAGTGTGCAGGTTAGGTGGGTTGGCCAGGATAAATTGCCCGTAGTGTCCAGGAATGTGCAAGCTGGGTGGACTAACCATGAGGAAATACAGGGATTGGGTGGGATGCTGTTCGGAGGGTTGGTGTTGGGCTGAATGGCCTACTTCTACACTGTATGGATTCAACAACTAGGAATGGGCAATAAATGCTGACCCAGCCAGTGACACTCACATCCCATGATTGAATATAGAGAAAGTGTTCCCGATCCTAGAATCTAGGTGAGTGGTGTCCATCTCATGCCTACGTGAAGAACTTCATCCTCCTGTTTCCAATTACAGAAAGCTTCATTGTAACCAGCATCTTATCGACCTGCATTCTTGATAAATCAGCAGAAGTTATGTACCTCAACTATGATCTATCACAATGTTGGAGTATTTATGTAAATAAAGTATAACAGTGATGTGTATACCCCTATATTACATTGCTGTTACTCACTGTGTTTTGACATTGCTTTTACACTGATATTTTGAGGCTTGTTGATGTGTCAGGGTTGACTGCGGTTGTGCGTAACATCTTGATTGTCCGGAATATTTGATCAATCAGTCCCCTCCTGGTCCCATAGGCGCTGGTTAATAAAAAGGTCACTGCCCTTCAAATCTATGTCCTCTGCGGACAGACTTATTTGGCAGGGGAATCAGGGACACCCCTTTGTTTGCTTCAATAAAATCCTTCAACATGTTGAACACCTGGCTCATGTCTCCCTTAACAAGCTCAACCTTCCCAGGGTCTGTCCCTATCACCCCTCGGCCTACCATCAGCCTGATAAACTCCCCTGTACCCTTACTAAGTGCCTCAGTTTAAAAAAGGGCCTCATGTTTTCTAAATCTGAGACATTTCTCAAGCTGAGGATATGTCATTGAGTGAAGTACTTCAACTGATAAACATGATAGCCATGATAAGCATTCCATTTGCATCAGGATGCTAATCTATACACATAAATTTCAATGAAGACATTGTCCCAAACAGTCAGATCTATTGATTACCTTAATACTTAAAAAAAAAATCGAAAGATCAATTTTTCTCGAAAATTGATTGACTGAGAAGCTCGGGTGACCTGAACTAATTTCCGCTTAGATTGCATCTCAGTGTCAATTATCACTGTTCTCCCTCACACCTCAAACAGGCTCACAATACATTTATTTTATTCACTTACAGGATGAGGGAATCACAGGTCCCCAAAACACTACCTGGGTCAGAGGATTAACAGTCTGTTGAGGATAGCGCTAGGCCAACACCTACCCTGAAATTAACTGGCAGGATGAGAGGGATGGAGCTAGGGAATTGCTCAAAGGTTCCCCACACTCTGATCTCCATGCCGATGCACTGATTGCCAGTTTTGAAAGGTGCTGCTGTGGAGTGGGACCTCCCATAGATTGGGACAGTATGAATGACTCTACAGAGAAAGCAACAGGCCAGTTGACCTTCTTCAGTGTTCTGTTGAATCTCGGATTTCTTTAAGGCGTTGGCAGAATGTGGGCGTCCCTGGCTAGGCCAGCTTTTATTGCCCATGCCTCATTGGCCAGAGGGCTGTTAAGAAGTAATCACATTGCTCTGGGTCTGGAGTCACATGTAGGCCAGACCAGGTAAGGACTTCCTTCACTGGAGGACATTAGTGAACCAGATGGGTTTTTCTGACAATAGTTCTATGGTCACCATTAGATTCTTAATTCATGATTTTTATTGATTTCAAGAGTCCACTGATGAGTCCAGAGTAACAAAGATCAGGTAGTGTGCAAGATTCAGGAGAAAACAACAGAAGACAGGGGGTAACATTGAGTTTGATGTATAGTGAGTTTGATTACACTGGAACATAGGTAACAGGACCAGGAACAGGTCAATCACCTCCTTGAGTCTGTTGTGTTATCCAACTATATTATAGCTGATCATCTACCTCAACATCATTTACCCAAACTCTCTCCATATCTTTTGATAATGATACTAAATTAATATCCAAGTTACGTGAGTCTGTTTACAACGGTGCTTGTTTGGTTCAGCCTGGGTGTGGAAAACTAGACAAATTTGTAGAAAGATCTGGAAGAATGATTGACTGTAGAGAGATTTCAAAAGATTGTGAACACCATCTATAACATGTGCCATCTTTGTATAGATCCAAGATATGAAATGTACAAGACAGAAAAAGTGTAAAACAGAGTATATCATTCAGTCACCCATTCTCCATCTCTCCCAAAATCAAAGGTGATGGATAATGGAAATTGATGCTAATCCTCTCACAGCATTCCCAAAGTGAAATTTTCTGTCCGTGTATCTTAAACTGAATTTGAAATATTTTCCTTGCAGCTAATAACTTACAGAAATGCCACTGAAGTATTTATAATTGCAGAAACAATACAGTCTGAAATGGGAGTGACCACAACTGGCACCAGATGACATAGCAAGATGGTGGTGCAATGGTGATGTCACTGAACTACTATCACAGGAATCAAAGAATACTTACAGTGCAGAAAGAGGCCCTTCAGCCCATCGTGCCTGCACTTGCTCTATTATCTACTGTCAATCTCCTGCCTTTTATCCCATGTCTCTACATGTTGTTACTATCAAAAAAAAGCAATGTCCTTTTCAACACCTCCTTCGTAATTCAGAGGCCCAAGCTGCTGCTCAAGGGAGATAGAGTCATAGTGACATACAGCATGGAAACAAACCCTTTGGTCCAACTCATCCTTGCCAAACATATTCTAAATTAACCTAATCCCATTTGCCAGCTTTTAGCCCATATCCCTCTAAACCCTTCCTATTCATATACCCATCCAGATGCCTTTGAAATATTACTCCTTTTTATATCTTTCCCCTCTCACTTTAACCTGACAACATCTAATTGTGGACTCCCCTACCCCAGGGAAAAGACTGGCTATTCACCCTATTCATGCCCCTCATGATTTTATAAACTTCTATAAGATGGAGCCTCAGCCTCTAACGCTTCAGGGAAAGCAGCCCCAGCCTAGTCAGCCTCCCCCTGTAGCTCAAGCCCTCCAATGCTGGCAACATTCTTGTAAATCTTTTCTGAACTCTTTCAAATTTCACACCACCCTTCCTATAGAGATGGGTTCAAATCCCTTTGTCCCTCAACATCAAAGTCACATCTGCTTGAACTTCAAATCCTGTATGTTTGCTCTGGACCAAACTGGTACCCAGGAACAACCACACACTACAAATGTGACACATCACCGGTCCTGCCACCCACAGTCTTTTGCTTTTCTTTGATGAATCCCTTTTGAATTATGCTCTTCTTTAGTCCAATTAGAATGATAAAGAAATCGCCAGTTTAAGATTAACAACGTTGTGCACGGTAACTTTCAGAAACTGTGGATTTTCTCTGGATCCATCAGAGTGTGTTTGTGTGTGTGTGTGTATACAGAATCTACATGAAACACATGCCTGCACACGGGTTAGTTAGCTCAGTTGGCCAGATGGCTGGTTTGTGATGCAGAGTGACGCCAACAGTGTGGGTTGTGATTCCTGCACCGGCTGAGATTACCCTGAAGGGCTCACTTTCTTTATCTCTTCCACTTGTCTGAATCATAGTGACCCTCAGGTCAAACTCACCACCAGTTATCTCTCTCTCTCTCTCTCTCTAATAGGAGAGTAGCCCCATGGATGAGTAAGACTATGGTGACTTTACCTTCCCTTTTACAGTATGTCTAAGGGTGTGTAATGTCTGCTAGCGTTCATACATGAGAACACAAGTCTAGAAACAATTGAAGGAGAGGTTTTGCTTTGATGATGGAGATCAGAAGAAAGCATGTCTCTCAAAGGGCCAGCAGTCGGTGGAATTACCTTCACTAGGAAATGGTGGAGACTGGGTCATTGAATTTATTAAAGGCTTAATGTGAGAGATTGTTTTTGATGAAGGAGAGAGAAAGCTATAGGCTGAGAGAGGCAGGCAGGAAAGTAGAGCTCAGACCGCACCCAGATCACTCAAGATTTTATTAAAACGGCAAAGCAGGTTTGAGGGGCCAAATCTTGCTGATAAGTTCTATGTTGCTGTAAGTGA
This sequence comes from Chiloscyllium punctatum, assembly GCF_047496795.1. Lineage (NCBI taxonomy): Eukaryota > Metazoa > Chordata > Chondrichthyes > Orectolobiformes > Hemiscylliidae > Chiloscyllium > Chiloscyllium punctatum. The sequence continues at coordinate 10,602,084 of NC_092776.1, read as the reverse complement.
GTGTAATGTTCATGCCCCTGTGTGTGACAGTGTACATACAAGAGAAGGTCATTCGAGTCATCACACCTGCACTGGCTCTTCAAACAAGCTTCATTGCTGGGACCCAACTCCTGCCATTTCCCTCATGTCCTTACACACTATATCTATCCAAATAACCAACACCCTCCTGAATGCCTCAATATTACGGTGTAAGAAAGTGTATGTGAGTGTGCAAATGTGTAAGTGTGAGTGGTGTGTGAGGAAGTGTGCGCGTGTGGGTCTATGCATGTGTGAGAGACTGTGTGTGAGTCTGAGTGTGCGTGCGTGAGAGTGTCTGTGTGTGAGTCTGAGTGTGTGTCTGTGTTCAACAGTGTGTGCATAAGAGAGAGTGTGTGTGTGAGAGAGAGTGTGTCTGAGAGTGTGTGTGCTGGCTGTGCATATTACATGTGACCCTGTCTGAGAGTATGACCGAATAAGCATGTTGCGTGTGTGAGATTCTATATGCGTCACTGAGTGTAGCTGCAAGTGCCTTTGTGCACAGCATGTGGCTGCAAAACACTGGGAAAAGTTTGGTAGCAGGAAAGTAAACAGCAGCAAACAGCCTCCTCTTCTCAGTCCCCTCTCTTATTCAGATCCACACTCGAGAATTTTTCTCTTTTGAAGGTTTGAGCAGAAACATGTAATTGGATTTCAGTGCCTTCGAATCTAACAAGCGATGGCCAGTGTAATATAAACTGTCAGTCACTATTATAGCACAGCAGCCCAAGAAATTCCCATAAGAACTTCTGTATTAATCAGCATCATCTAATCAGTAACTTATGGAAAATAACTACAATCAATTTAAACCAAACCACTCGAAAGGTAATACAAACATGAGAGAGCAGCCCAGTATCCTGAAACAAAAAGAGTGGGAAGTTTACAACTAAAATATTCAAAGTAAAAAGATTCAACTAGTCCCTAAAGCTTCCACTTGCTGGAAATGCGTATTTGGTTAGTCGGTTCTCATCAACCAGGAGAAAGTGAGGACTGCAGATGCTGGAGATCAGAGCTGAAAATGTGTTGCTGGAAACATCGATTCTCCTGCTCCTTGGATGCTGCCTGACCTGCTGCATTTTTCCAAGCAACACTTTTTCAGTTGGTTCTTAGTTAATGTGAGTCTCACTTACAGCTACAGCTGTGAAACCACACAGAGATATCCACTCAGAATGAGTTAAGGCCAAAGTTTATCAGGCCAGTAGCTACACTCTCTTTCTTTAGTCGATTTGACTGAAGTTTGGGGGTGAGTGACTTAGATATCTCCCATTTTTTTCCTCTCTGCCCTTAATTATCTCAGACTTGGAGCAACATGGGAGTTTAGTTTTAATGAAGGAACAACCCATTCTCAAGAGGAGGGTGTTGCTGGAAAGGTCAACATTTATTGCCCGTCTACGATTGCCTTGTGAAAATGGCAGTGGCTTTGGTATTGATGCAATGGAATGGCCAACTCACTTATTCAGAGAAAAACCACGTTGACATAAAATAAAAGCCTACAGCAGTTAATGCTCTGTGATTTTATCCTTGGGCTTGCGCTTATCATAAGTTGTGTTTATTGTAAACAAAATTAAAGGCCCATCCCTTTCAGTTCTATGGGTGGTCCACAATTCCTCGAAGTACAATGGACAATTTTCTGTCATATGGCCCCCTCCATCGTTCTCCTTCCTGCTCGCTTTTGTTACTCGGAACCTTTGTTCTTTTATTTACCTTTGATTTTTTTGCTCCTCTTATCAGTCCCCTCTCTTATTCACTCACAGGATGTGGGCGTCTCTGGCGAGGACAGCATTTATCGCCCATCCCCAATTGGCCAGAGGGCAGTTAAGAGTATAACGATGACTATGAATCCATTGCCAATCGTTGGAAAAACCGATCTGGTTCACTGATGCCATTGAGGGAAGGAAATTGCCATCCTTACCTGGTCTGGGTTCTTCCCAAAAATCAACAAAGGATTCATGGTCATCATTAAACTCTTTGTTACAGATTTTGATTGAATTCAAATTCCACCATCTGCCATGGTGGGATTCGAACCCGTATCCCTAGGACATTACCCAGGTCTCTGGATTAATAGACCAGCGATAATATCACTAGGCCTCAACTCCATTGAACAAAGTCAGTTAGACTTCAATGTTTTCTATCTGTTCTGGAGTTAATTTCTGATGCATCTTTGACTTGAGCTCCAACTCCAACCCCAACCTTCCGGGTCTCATTCCAACTCCCAGACCTTCAGATCCCTTAATGTCACTGGTGTCAATGACCTTGTTTGTCCAACATTCCACTACCAAAGTATTCTCACTATCCTCTGTGTCACCAAGGCTCCCAGGTGTCCATCTTATAAGTTCATAAGATATAGGGGTAGCATTAGGCCATTCAGCCCATCAAGTCTGCTCTGCCATTCGATCATGCCTGGTATGCTCCTCACCCCCATTTTCCTGCTTTCTCCCCATATCCCTTCAACCCATTATCAATTATAAATCTCTAACTCCTCCTTAAATTTACTCACACTTTGGCACAGCAAATTCCACAGATTCACAACCCTTTGGGAGATGCAGTTTCTCCGCAACTCTGTTTTAAATTTGCTACCCTTTAACTTAAGACCACGACCTCTCGTCCTAGAATGCCCCACAAGAGGAAGCATTCACTCCCGTCTATTTTATCAAAACCTTTATCCTCTTGAATCCCTCCATTTGATCTCCTCTGGTTCTTCTAAATTCCAGGCTTAAACTGTTCAATCTCTCTTCACACGACAAACCCCTTATCTCTGGGATCAATCTAGTGAACCCACCAGGTCAAAGACTCTCTTTAGGATACAATTCGACCTCTGGACACCCACTTCGACAGCCCAGTGAAAGAGAGAATTTCTTTGAGAAATGCTACATTTGAGACCTTGTATATTCCATCTTAATTAACTAGACACGGTGTAAGTTTGCAATCCCATCTGAAAGGTGACACCTCTGAATGTATTGAGGTTCTCCCTCAAGTATCCAACTGGAAACCTGGATGGGCTTTGATCCCATCAAGCACAGTCCAGTTCTTCTCTCTCTGGCTCCTTTTATCCCCCTGATAAGGGCAAGGGTCCTTATCGAGCTCTAAATGTCTCAAACTCCTGGGTACAGTCTGTACAACTTTGGTGGGTCCCACATTAAGCAGTGACCAATCTATTTTATCTACCACCCTCTGAGAGAAAAAAGAAATGACATCACCAACACAGGAAATGACATCACGAACCCAAGGAAACCCAAACACATAAATAGAAAGCGGGACATAACACCAGCACTTCACCGGAGGCTCACTGATGATGTTACCTAGTATGGTGTCGAAACGTCTGAAAATGAACCTTCCAGCTCAGCGAGCAAACTTCCATTCGCAAGTCGCCAATGTGGGGGCAGGGGTGGAGGAGATGGTCAGTTAGTTCACAATGATTCATGATGCAGAGTGATAGCCCACACCAGCTGAGCATATGCTGGAAGTCCCACCTTCTCAACCTCGCCCAGCCCTCAACTTAAACGCACCATGAGTTCTCTCTCTACCTCCAACAGACAGCAGCCCTATGTCCCTGTGAAACAATGGTGACATTATTTTGTAAACCAGTAGAATGTGTAGAGTATGGGTCAAGCCATACAACAACAACAACTTGACTTTAGTACTGCCACAACAATGTAAAAGGTCTCATGGCACTTTGCAAACAGGCTTATACACACAGTTGACTAAAGGGCTTGGTCTTAAGCAGCGCCTTTAAAAAAGGAGAGAAGGAAGGAGAGGTTTAGGTAGGGATTTCTTGAACTTGGAGTTCAGATAACCGTCAAAGCTGGGACAATGGGAATTTGGAGAGGGTCAGAATGGCTGGATGCTACAGAGCTCAATGTTGTAAGACAGCCATCAGAGCACGGAGGGGTTAAGTGCTCAGAAAGGCACAGCAGAAGTGAAGTTATTCCCCAAGAAGTTAAATCCCTAAAGTAAGCAGCTCAAGGTGACTGCTGATTTAAATTTCCTTTTCGTTCTCGTTGACTGCAGATGAATGTTTTAAATCGGTTTTGCTGACACATTACCAGCACAGCTGCATGAGGCGGAGACACTAACCCCAGGCAGGCAGCCGTGAAGATTTCCCTCACGATACCTCGCTGCCTCGTGGTGGATACACCTCGCCGATGTCAATGCGTGTCGCGGGGTGAACTTTGATCCCCATGCAGTGCAGGTCAGTTGCACTTTCCGCTCAATTAGCGACAATACTTGACGGTCTCCAAAAACACTGACCCAAGCAAATCTGGCCCTTGCTAATCTATGAGTGCTAGAACAATGTAACCTATTCCTTAGTTGGGGGAACAACAGATCCACAGAAAAGACTTAACTTACCAAATCCCTACAGTGTGGAAGCAGGCCATTGTGTCCACACTGACCCTCCAAAGGGCATCCCACCCCATCCCTGTAATCCAGTATTGCCCACGGCGAATCCACCCAGCCTGCACATCTTTGTGGGAGGAAACCAGAGCAAACCAACACAGACACAGGGAGAACGTGCAGACTCCACACAGATAGGGTCATAGAGTAAGAGATGTACAGCATGGAAACCGACCCTTCAGTCAAACTCGTCCATGCCGACCAGATATCCTAAAATTAAACTAGTCCCATTTGCCAGCTCTTGGTCCAAATCCATCTAAACCCTTCCTAGTCATATACCCATCCAGATGCCTTTTAAATGTTGTAAGTGTACCAGCCTCCACCACTTCTGCTGGCAGCTCATTCCATACACACACCACCCTCTGTGAAAAAGTTGCCCCTCAGATCCTTTTTATATCTTTCCCCTCTCACCCTAAACCTATGCCCTCTAGTTCTGGACTCCCCCACCCCAAGGAAAAGACCTTGTGTATTCACCCTATCCATGCCCCTCATGATTTTATAAACCTCTATGAGGTCACCCCTCAGCCTCCAACACTCCAGGGAAAACAGTCCCTGCCTATTCAACTTCTCCTTATAGCTCAAATCCTCCAACCCAGGCAACATCCTTGTAAATCTTTTCTGAACACTTTCAAGCTTCACAACAGCCTTCTGTAGGAGGGAGTCCAGAATTACACATAATACTCCAAAAGCGGCCTAACTAATGTCCTGAACAGCCGCAACATGACCTCCCAACAGTGGCTCAGTAGTTAGCTCTGCTGCCTCACAGCACCAGGGTCCCAGGTTCGATTCCAGCCTTGGGCAACGGTCTGTGTGGAGTTTGCACATTTTCCCTGTGTCTGCGTGGGTTTCCTCCGGGTGCTCCGGTTTCCTCCCACAGTCCAAAGATGTGCAGGTCAGGTGGATTGGCCATGCTAAATTGCCCGTAGTGTTCGGTGCATTAGTCAGAGAGAAATGGGACTGGGTGGGTTACTCTTCGGAGGGTCGGTATGGACTTGTTGGGCCGAAGGGCCTGTTTCCACACTGTAGAAATCTAATCTAATTGAACTCCTGTACTCAATACTGACCAATAAAGGAAGCACAAGAGTGGAATTGAACCTGGGTTCCCCGGCCCTATGAGACATCAGTGCTAGCCACTGAGCCACCTAATGGTGCACCACACGACTGGGATCATGCAGGACTAAATCTCCTAATTGCAGGATTGGTCAGAGAACTCATGTATGTTCACGTAAGAAGCATACATTGAAACTCCTGCCTGTAGTAAGCCAGTTCAATTAGAACAAGATTGTATTTACGTAGCGCCTTTCACAAACCCTCAGGACATGTCGCTGTACTAAACAATCACTGAGTTATATTTAAGGACTGGAGTCACTTTGGTGAGGTAGGAAAGACGCAGCAAAGCTCCTATAAATGGCTAAATAAATCATTTGAGGGGAAGATATTGGCTGTGCGAGCTCATTTATTTGGCTTCGAAGTTGTGTTGTGTGAGTCCAGCAGAGAGTGAAGCAGGTTTTAACATCCTAACCTCCAGCAGCGAAAGCAGGAGCCACTGTGCAGTGAAGAGGGGGCCAGTCTGGGAGCAGACATCACTGGCATAATCCCATGGACTCGTCCAGAAGAGAGCTGGTTGGTATACCTTGCAGAATCGATAATGTAATTAACTTTAGAATATCAGTAGTAACTGGGAGAACAGAGTGAACCAGCTCACCCAATAACAGTGTGAATCAGATGAATAATTCAGCGTTGTGTGATTGAGTGACCAACGGCTCACTGGAGGAGAAAGCTTGGGTCAAAAACAAAGAAAAATCCTCCACTACCACAAGAACATTAAAAGGTGAGAAAAAGCAATAGGCAATGCAGTCTCTCAAGCCTGTTCTGTATTCAATCAAATCCTACTCACTTCGACCTTAACTGCATATCCTGTCCAATCCCCATATCTAGTGAGTCACTTAGGATCCAAGTAACTATCTATTGATCACAGTCTTGAATGTACTGAAGGTGTGTTCATCTGTAGCCTGCTGGTTCTGACAGAACTACAACAGCACAGCAAGCTCCCGCAAATGACAAGATAATCAGCATCAGATATGACTTTGGAGCCGTGGGTTGAGGGTTAGTCTTCGCTCCCTGGGGTCAGTGACAAAGGCAGAGTGGGGTCAGTCTGCCCTCCCTGGGGTCAGTGATTCAGACAGAGTGGGGTCAGTGATTCAGGCAGAGTGGGGTCAGTCTGCTGTCCCTGGGGTCAGTGATTCAGACAGCGTGGGGTCAGTCTGCTCTCCCTGGGGTCAGTGATTCAGACAGCGTGGGGTCAGTCTGCCCTCCCTGGGGTCAGTGATACTGACAGCGTGGGGTCAGTCTGCTCTCCCTGGGGTCAGTGATTCAGACAGAGTGGGGTCAGTCTGCCCTCCCTGGGGTCAGTGATTCAGACAGAGTGGGGTCAGTCTGCCCTCCCTGGGGTCAGTGATACTGACAGCGTGGGGTCAGTCTGCTCTCCCTGGGGTCAGTGATTCAGACAGAGTGGGGTCAGTCTGCCCTCCCTGGGGTCAGTGATTCAGACAGTGTGGGGTCAGTCTGCCCTCCCTGGGGTTTGCATATTCTCCCAGTACCTGCATGGGTTTCCTTAGAGTGCTCCGGTTTCGTTCCACAGTCCAAAGATGCAGACACCTGGAGGTGGAAAACTCTCGTCTTTTTACAAATCCATGCTAAATGACCTCAGGTCGATTTGGGAGGGGTGAAGGATGACACTGAAGCATGTACCTTGATTCCACTGGGTTTGGCCATACTGTTAAATCATCCCCTTCTGAATCAGAGGAGCATGTGCCAACCCACTGAGACAAAGCTAACCCAGACTAAGCAGGTCTGAGGGAATCCAAATCAGATTGGTTTATGGGTCTGTGAGCTGTTCAGAGTTGTCATGACGTGAAGGTGTCAGTGTTGGACTGGGGTGAACAAAATCCAAAGTCACATGACACTAGTCTATAGTCCAGCCGGTTTATTTGAAGTTACCTGATGCAGGAGTAGCATTTTGAAAGCTTGGAGGTTCATATTAGAGAATGGGCACAATGTAGAATAGAAGGGAAATAGTGCACACTGCTGCTGCTGAGCTTATGGCATCTACCTATGAGATGCACTGCAGAAATTCACCAAAGATCCTCAGACAGCACCTTCCAAACCTCAACTGCCTCCATTTAGCAGAACAAGGGCAGTAGATACATGGGGACACCACCGCCTTCATGATTCCCCTCCAATCCACACACCATCCTGACTTGGAAATATATCGCTGTTCCTTCACTGTCGCTGGGTCAAAGTCCCTCCCGAAAGGGCATTGTGGATCAACCCACAGCACAGGGACTGCAGCAGTTCAAGGAGGCAGCTTACTACCACCTTCAAGGGCAATTAGGGACGGGTAATAAATGCTGGCCCTGCCAGCAATGCCCATCCCCTGACAAAAATGACTAAATAAAAATCCCATCCCCAGGTTCCCAATGGTGCACGAATGTATCACGTGACTTCCTGGTTCCAATAGTCCCAATGGCACCCATAGGTTGCCAATAGTCTCAGTGGGTGCTGATGGGCTCAACACAATCTCTTCCCCCACAGTCACTGGAAATCAACCACAATGAAAAAGCAGCATGGAAAATTCCGGAGGGGTCTTGACAGGGTGAAGGCTGACGTAATGTTCCCCCTCATCTGGATGTCTTGAAAATGGGGACAGAGTTTAAAGAGAAATGGCTCCCCCATTTGAAGCAGAGATTTGGAGGAATCATTTCTCTCAGTGGATCATTAACTTCCAGAACTCTCCGTCCCAGACAGCAGGGGAGGCAGAACCGTATGGAAAATATTCAGGGTCAAGTTAGACAATTTTGATTGACAAGGGAGCCATGGGTTATGGGGCACTGGCACTAAGTTGGAGTCAAGGTAGCAATCAGATTAACCACAATCTTACCACTGAGTGTTATGGTCTAGAAAGAGGTCATTCAGCCCATCATGCCTGCACCGACTCTTCAAACAAGTATCGCGAGCTAGTGGGGAGAAAGTGAGGACTGTAGATGCTGGAGATCAGAGTCAAAAAGTGTGGCGCTGGAAAAGCACAGCAGGTCAGGCAGCATCCGAGGAGCAGGAGAGTCGATGTTTTGGAGCATAAGCTCTTCATCAGGAAATGTCAACTCTCCTTCTCCTTGGATGCTGCCTGACCAGCTGTGCTTTTCCAGCACCACACTTTTTGACTGATCTCCAGCATCTACAGTCCTCACTTTCTCCCCATTGCTAGCTAGTGCCAATCTCCTGCCTTTTCCCCAAACACCTGTGCACTATTTCCGTCCAGTAACCAGCCAATGCCCTCTTGAATATCTCGTTATTAAACAGTGGAGCATGTATCAAATGGTTCAGTGTCGTGTCTATCACTTATGACCCGTGCCTGATCAGATTGCCATTTGTGGGAGCTTGCTGCGCTGTTGCATTTCCAACATTAACTTTGGAGAGCTATAAATGTTCACTCATTGAGTACATTCAAAGTGATATATCATCTATTTGGGTGACCCACAACAGTTAGTCAAGACACCTCAATTTGTACATTTTTACTACGAGCAATCTAAAGACCTCCAAAAGATTTTTTTTTTAAAAAAGCACTACTTTCGAACACCCAAAATGATTTGCCTTTCTGGTTTTGTCCAAGAGACTAGTCTCTCATTCCTGGAGACTCCAGCCTTTTTCTGAAGTGCTGTTCACTCTTTCCTCACTTCTAGGGGACCAACGGGACCTAAAAGGATTCATTCAGAATACACGGAGGCTGAAAGGAGTTGTTGGAGTAGCTGCAAAGTTCAACTTAACTTAGAGGATATTTGTAATTTCCTTTTGGTGCTTAAGCAGATATTTAATCACCGAAAGTAGATATTGCGTTAATGTTTTATTGTTTAATCAAGGAAGAAAATGAGCATTTGTCAGGAATGTTAGCGAAGTGGACAAGTGGTCACGTGAGCAAATATTGTAGTCAATGGGGTGGTGGGGGGGGGGGGGGGGGTGGAAAGCAGCTAAAGAGGGAGTGGGGTTTACAAATGGATTTGACACAGAGCTACCAAGGCCTTTAAACTTTACATCACCTCCCAGCTTCCTATGCTTATTCCATCCCCAAATTACTTGATTAATAAAATATCAACTATTAACTTTGTGCCTGTGAAACCGTTCATTGGCAGAGTTGCCATTTAAACTTTTGTCTTTTTTTTAAGCATGGTCTTTAATAATGAAACAGCCTTGAACTTTGTAAATATTTTAAGGTTCTTCTCATTCCAGCCGGTGCCGTCTCTTCATTTATCTTTCGTACACTGCTTTCTCAGTCAGAAGTAGGCATCAAAGATACCATACTCTGCTGATCATACCCCATGTACAATTTGATTAATTAGAACTGTAAAACGGAATTAGCTGGATGGAATTGTGCCGTTAAAACAAATAAAATGGTTTCAGTGAAGGATCCACAGCAGAATCATTAACCTGTCTGTTCTCCCCGTGGGTGCTGACGGACTTTTCCTTTTAAAACTATTCATCAGTTTCTCCTCATTTATTTCAAAATGAGACAGTGAAATGGAGTGATTTGGATGAATGCTGTTCTTTGTCTTCAAGTTTATTTTCCTACTGTGACTGACTGCAACTCCTGCCCATCCCCCCTACCTCCGACACCGCAACATTGGTGGGTCTGCATTCGGCAGCCCAGGGCCCAAGCTCTGGAATTGGTCCCCTATTCAACTCCCTCCACCACTCTCTCCCACAATCATAGGAACAAGGTCATTCGGCTCTTCAAGCCTGTTCCACTACTCAATAAGATCAGCGCTGCTCTGATTTTAACCTCAACTCCACAAAGAGAGTCATAATCATACAGTTGCTCAGCACGGAAACAGACCCTTCGGTCCAACTCATCCATGCCGACCTGATATCTTAAATTAATCTCGTCCCATTTGCCAGCACTTGACCCATATTCCTCTAAACCCTTCCTATTTATATACCCATTCAGATGCCTTTTAAATGTTGTAATTGTACCACAACCTCCACCACTTCCTCTGGCAGCTCATAAAATACGCGCACCACCCTCTGTATGAAAACGTTGCTTCCCAGGACCCTGTTAAACCTTCCTCCCCTATGCCCTCTAGTTCTGGACTCCCCCACCCTGGGGAAAAGGCCATGGCTATTTATCCTATCTATGCCCCCCATGATTTTTTAAACCTGTATAAGGCCACTCCTCAAACTCTGAGACTCCAGGGAAAACAGCCCCAGCCTGTTCAGCCTCTCCCTGTAGCTCAAACCCTCCAACTCTAGCAACATCCTTATAAATCTTTTCTGAACGCTTTCAAGTTTCACAATATCCTTCCTACAGGAAGGAGACCAGAATTGCACGCAATATTCCAAAAGTGGCCTAGCCAATGCCCTGTACAGCCTCAACATGACCTCCCAACTCCTATACTCAATGCTCTGACCAATAAAAGGAAAGATTACCAACTGCCTTCTTCACTGTCTACCTTCAAGGAACTATGAACCTATATTCCAAGGTATCGTTGTTCAGCAACACACCCCAGTACCTTTGCATGAGGTGTATAAATCCTGCCCCGATCTGCCTTTCCAAAATGCAGCACCTCACATTTATCTAAATTAAACTCCTCGGCCCATTGGCCCATTTGACCAAGACCCCGATAATCTTTCATCCCCTTGCTAATCAAGAATCTACCTACCTCTGTCCTAAGAGGATTTAAAAATTCTGCATCCTCTGCCTTTTTAGGAAGGAATTTCCAAAAGACTTGGATCTTTCAACAAAAAACAAAATAACTGCAGATGCTGGAAATCAGAAACGAAACAGAAATAGCTGGAAAAGGTCAGCAGGGTTAATGCTTTAGGTGGAGTGACCCTACCTCAGAACTCAGTTCTGTCGAGAGTCTTTTCCCCTCGTCTGTCTTAAAAATGAGACACTATTTTTAAACTGTGACCCGTTGTTTTAGATTCTCCCACAAGAGGAAACATCCTTTCCATAAGCTCACAGTGGAGTCTCCTCAAGATCTTATATATTTCAATTAAGTCACCTCTGACTTGTCTAAACTCCAGAGGATTCAGGTCTAGCTTATCATAAGGCAGTGCATGTTCTCCAGGCATTAATTTCATGGACTCTCCTCTTTCAAAACACATTCTAAAACCTAACGCTTTGACTGAATGTTTGACCTACAGCTCCTAATCTCTAGCTTAGAGGAAAGGAGTGGCGTGGTGCTCATGTCACTAGGAATCTACAACCCCATACTAACGTTCTGGGAAATATTGGTTAAAATCCCCCTCATGGCAGATGAGGAAAGTTGAACTTAAAGAACTTGGAATTTAAGAGTCTAATGATAACCATGAAAGCATTGTCGATTCCTGTAACAACCCATCTGGTTCATTAATGTCCTTGAGAGAAGGAAACTGCCATCCCCACCCAGTCTGCCACACATGTGACTCTAGACCCATAGTAAAGTGGTTGACTCTTAACTGCCCTCTGGGCAATTAGGGATGGGCAATAAATGCTGACATAGCCAATGATGCCCACACCCCATGAATGAATAAGAAGAATATCAAATACTGGTCTAATTAAATTCATCTGGCATATCTTGGTTGCTTTACCGTGTTAGATAAATCCAAATCACGGCTATTGAAAGTGATAGAGAGAAAAAAGTATAATGTGCTGACATAGCTGTAAACATCCCAGGACTAGTAATCTGGAGGATACAACCTAATATTCTAGGAACACAGTTCGGATCCCATCTCCGCAACTGGTGGAATTTAGACTCAGTTTAAAAAACCAAGCATTGAAAGCCAGTGACCATCAAGCCTTCATCTGTTGTCAAAAAATGCCAGTCAGTTCCCTAATGCCCTTCAGGGAAGGAATACAGCCATCCTTTTGCCCAAAATGTCAATTTTCCTGCTCCTCTGATGCTGCCTGACCTGCTGTGATTTTCCAGCACCACACTCTAATCTTGACCCTCATCTCCAGCCTCTGCAGTACCCACCTATGCAGCCTTCCTTACCCGGTCTGACCTACATGTGACTCCAGACCCAGTAATGTGACTGAATTTCAACCAGCCCTTGAAGTGGGCAAAAGTGAGTAGAGCAGATGCTGGCGATCAGAGTTTAGATTAGAGTGATGCTGGAAAAGCACAGCAGGTCAGGCAGCATCTGAGGAACGGGAGAGTCAACGATTTGGGCAAAAGCCCTTCATCAGGGATGAGGCAGGAGCCTCCGGGGTGGAGAGAGAATTAGGAGAGGGGTGGGGCTGGGGAAAAAGGTAGCTAAGGGTGCAATAGGTGGATGGAGGTGGGGGGTGTAGGTGATAGGTTAGAGAGGAGGGTGGAGCCGATAAGTGGGAAGGAGGATTGGCAGTTCGGACAGGTCATGAGGATGGTGCTGAGCTGGCAGGTTGGAACTGGGGTAAGGTGGGGGGAGGGGAATGAGGAAACTGGTGACACCCTTGAAGTGACCCAACCATCCACTCAAGTCAAGAGGCAATTCAAGATAGGGAACAAATCCTGAGCCCAGTCAGGTACACCCACATCCACCACGAAGGTTAAAAAAACAAAAGAAAACAAAAAAGGTAAAGAAAGAGAACATAACAGAGACAGAGGGAGAGAGAGCTAGAAATGTCAAGTAGAGAAAGAGCATGTATAAAGCACCTTGAATCATTCTCCAAAGTATTTCTCACACAATGATCTACTTTGAATTGTCATGACAGCTTTCTATTCAAAACAATCCAAAATGTTTTTCACTGAACCCATTTAAGGAAAAAAAAACTTCCATTAATTTATTTATTGAATGAGACAATCTGCCAGAAACTGCACCACACATCTCTTCTGTTTTAATTGCTTTTGGTTTTATTGCGAGTTAACCTTAGAAACAGAGTATAGTGTGACAGCAATGGGACTAATGGATCTAGACTATATACACAGCCAACTGAAAGACCTTTAAATGACCCATTTATAGAGAGTTAGTGGGAAGGTGATATGTGACTTCTTCAGTAGTGAGTACAACAGACACGTTGAATACAGCAAACTTACCAACCATTACAGTTTTTTTTTCATCTAATATACACAACAATATAAGAAATAGAAGCTGGAATAAAAAATTTAGCCCTTTGAGCCTGTTCCATGATTCAATAAGATTGTGTTGATCTTCAAATGTCATCTTCCTTCATTATCCCTCTATGCTTTTATTCCCATAAGACATTGCAGTTGAAGTAGACCATTCAGCCCATCAAGTCTGCTCCGCCATTCAATGAGATAGTGGTTGATCTGATAATCCTCGGCTCCACTTGCCTGCCTTTTCCCCAAAAACCTCGATTCCCTGCCTGATTAAATATTTGTCTCCTTCAGCCTGGAACTTACTTAATGATCCAGGTCAGCAGCTTAAGAATTCCACAAATTCATAACTAGAGAAGAAATTCCCTTCATAATCAATAATCCCGGTCTGGGGTATGCTCAAAAAATGTCTGAATTCAAGAATGGACAATCATGCAATTGTAGAATCATTCAATACAGGAGAATACTCAGCTCATCTAACACAGTGGCTCTGTGGTTAGCACTGCTGCCTCACAGCAATAGAGACCTGGGTTCGACTCCAGCCTCAAATGACTGTGCAAGCTCTACACAGGCATTCTCCCAGTGTCTGCTGGCTTTCCTGTAGGTGTTCCTGTTTCCTCCCACAGTCCAAAGACGTGCAGGTTAGGTGAACTGGCCATGCAAAATTGCCAATAGCGCCCAGGGATATACAGTCAAGGTGGATTGGATATGCTAAATTGCCCATAGAGTCCAGGGTTGTGTAGGCTAGGTGGATTGGCTGTGCTAAATTGCCAATATAGTGTCCAGGATTAGCCATGGGTAATGCAGGATTATAGGGTAGGTGAGTGAATGGAATGCTGTTTGGATGGGCTGAATGGCCTGCTGCTATGCTGTTCTATTCAATGATCTTTTTGTTTGAAACAGTGATCCAATTCTGCAAGCTTCTCCTTTTCACCAAATTCCCTTTTCGAAGTGGATTTAGAAATTGGCTTCCGTAGCCTTTTAGGCAGCACAATCCAGAAAGTCACACATCAGCAAATAGAAAAAAGTTGCAGCTATTAGTCTGTCCTCCCTTATTGCTGTTCCTCCCCACCTTAAAACCAGTGACCATGCTGAAAATGGTCAAATTGAGCAGCATCCAAGAGCCCAAAGCAATTGGAGAGCAGAGGACAGGAACCCACCCAAACCACGGCCCTTTCCAGTATTTTACATTCTTTCCCAACTCAACCCTGCAATATAACTGAAATAAACACAGGGAACGCTGGAGAAACTCAGCAGGTCCAGCAGCTTTGGTGGTGACAGAAACACAGTGAATGTTCCAAGTCTAGGATGGCTCTTCTGAAGGGTTCCACTGGTGCTGGGTCCACTGCTTCCATAGACATGATTTTGGTGTGAACAGAGGAGGTATTGATAGTACGTTTGCAGATGGCATCAAAATTGGAGGTGTAGTGGACAGTAAAGAAGGTTATCTTAGAGTAAAATGGAACATTGATCAGATGGGCCAATGGGCAAAGGAGATGCCAATGGATTTTAATTTTAGGTAAATATGAGGTGTTGCATTTTGGCAAATCAGGGCAGGACTTTGCAGTAAATGGTAGGGCCCTGAGGAGTGTTGCTGAACAAAAAGACCTGGAGGTGAGGGTGCATAGTCCCTTGAATGTGGAATCACAGGTAGACAGAGTGGTGAGGAAGACATTTGGTACACTTGCCATCAATGGCTGGTGCATTTTTATAGGAGCTGGGATGTCATGTTGTGACCATGCAGGACATTGGTTAGGCCACTTTTAGAATATTGCATTCAATTCTGGTCTTCCTGCTACAAGAAAGTTATTGTGAAACTTGAAAGGGTTCAGAAAAGATTTAACGGATGTTGCCAGGGTTGGAGGGTTGAATACACTGGGACATTTTTTCCCTGGGGTGTTGGGAGCTGAGGAGTAATATTATAGAGGTTGACAAAATCATGAGGGACATGGACAGGGTGAATAGCCAAGGTCTTTTTCTCAATTTTTGAGAGTCCAAAATTAGAGGGCATAGGTTTAAGGTGAGAGAGGAAAGATTCAAAAGGGATCTTGAGGGACAGCTTTTTCACTCAGAGGGTGGTGCGTGTGTGGAATGAGGAAGTGCTAGAGGCTGGTACAATTACAGCATTGAAAAGGCATCTGGATGGATATATGAATAGGAGGGGCTTAGAGGGATATAGGCCAAATGTTGATAAATGGGACTAGATTAATTTAGGATATCTGGTTGGCATGGATGAGTTGGACTGAAAGGTCTGTTTCCATGCTGTGCATATGGTGATACAGATGACTGTATAAGGGAAGGTGCAAAGAACAAAGTTCCATGTCTATTGCAACTTTCACAAAGTTAGGAGACCCAAAAGCCTTTTGAAGTGAAGTGGCATGGTGTAGGAAAGACCAATGAATTCATACCCAGTATGATCGCGTAAAACGGCAGTGTTATAAAAAAGAAATATCTGCTTTCTAGCAATGTTAGCTGAAGACTACACATTGGCTAGGACACCAAGATAATCATCCCAGCTGCTCCTCAGAAGCATGTCACTGAATCTTTCGTGTCCGTCTGAGAGAATCGCGGCAATTTACA
The DNA here is from genome assembly GCF_047496795.1 of Chiloscyllium punctatum. NCBI lineage: Eukaryota > Metazoa > Chordata > Chondrichthyes > Orectolobiformes > Hemiscylliidae > Chiloscyllium > Chiloscyllium punctatum. The sequence continues at coordinate 10,586,026 of NC_092776.1, read as the reverse complement.
GCACACAGACCATTCAATCCATAGTGTCTGCAAAATGGGCTGAATAGTCTACCTCTCCTATGTCTTATGGTCTTAAGGGAATTACTGCATAAGGGGATTATGCAGTAAAGTGAAGATGACTTAGAAACTCAGCACAACCTTACTGAATCATGGAGCAAACTCAAAAGGGATGAGTGGCTTATTTCAGCTTCTATTTCTTTTGTTGGATGGAATGGTTCATAAACTCACTGTATTCAGCCGATTTGTTGTGCTCAGTACCAGAGGAGTCACATAGCACTTGCACCTACTAAGCCAATAAGAGCCATCCAGCCTAGTCCCACTTTCAAGGTCTTGGTTTGTGGTTCGTTAGCTTTTGGCACTTTAAGTGCATATCCGAGTACTTTCTAAAGACATTGAGGAGTTCAGCCTTTGTTATTCTTTCAGAAATAATCTCTGCTCATCTTCCATCTATACCTTTTACCAGCTTATTTGTAACCTTTGTCCCTGGGTATTGGCTTCTTTGACAACAGAAAATCTCTTATCCACTCTGCAGAAGCTCCTCATAATTTTGGACACTTCCATTACATTGCCCAACAGACTCCTCTGTTCCAAAGGAAACAACCACAGCCTATCCAATCTTTTGCCAGAACTAAAATTCCCCACTCCAAATTCTCCATTCCGGGCAGTATCTTCATTAATCTGCTCTGTACTCGAGTGGAATCACATTCTTCTTGAAGATGGTTAATATTCTGCACAGAGTGCTCTGGACACAGTCTAACTGGCATTTTATACGTTTCCAACCTAATCTCAATGCTTTTGCACACTTTCCTCACTTAATGAAAGAAAGGATTCCATTCACCTACTTAACCAATTTCTCTGCCTGCCCTGATACCTTCACAAATCAGTGGTTGTGCACCTCAAGGTCCCTCTATTTCTCCACCCTTCTCAGAATCTTGCTATTTGTTGTAAATCCCCTTGTCTTGTCTTATTTGCCCTCCCCACAAATATATCACTGCACACATCTCCGGATTGAGTTCCATTTTGTCACAGTTCCATCATCTGGTTAGTCCATTGATATCGTCCTGCAGTTTATCTTCTCACTCTCAACTTCATGACCAATTTTCAGATCATGTGCCAACTTCTTAACTTTTATAACATATACTTTCATAGTTAAAAATCACACAACACAAGGTTATAATCCAACACTGCCTGATGAAGGAGCAGTGCTTCGAAAGCTACTGCTTCCAAATAAACCGGTTGGACTATAACCTGGTGTTGTATGATTTTTAACCACTTAGCTCTGCCCCAGTCCAACACCAGTACCTCCAAATCACATATACCTTCATAACATTTACAAAGATGAGACATTATACTGGGCCTTCCATAAACTTACTGTAAATAGGCTTCCAGTCATAAGGTCAAAGATCACATGACACCAGGTTATAGTCCAACAGGTTTATTTGAAAACCCAAGCTTTCGGAGGCTCTCTCCTTCAGCTGCTCGTGAGAGAGGGAGACTTTAGATACAGAATTTATGATCAAAGGGTCCCTAAATTCTGTATCTAAGGTCTCCCTCTCTCACGAGCAGCTGAAGGAGAGAGGCTCCGAAAGCTTGTATTTTCAAAGAAACCTGTTGGACACTAACCTGGTGTCACTAGGAGAAAGTGAGGACTGCAGATGCTGGAGATCAGAGTCGAGAGTGTGGTGCTGGAAAAGCACAGCAGGTCAGGCAGCATCCGAGGAGCAGGAGAATCAACATTTTGGATATAAGTCCTTCATCAGGAATTCCTGGTGTTGTATGATTTTTGACCTTGTCCACCCCAGTCCAGCACCAGCATCTCCACATCATTCCAATCATAACCACCAATCAACTATCAGCACTTGCTTCCTGCCACTAAACCAATTAGGATTCAACCTTGCCGATTATTTTCCACTAGATCCTGTGGTATTCATTACTCTAAAGAAAGGACATTCACACAACCTGCTGAAGCAAGGAAAACATTAGCCTTATTTTAGAGACATCTTACTATAGCTTATCTTAAAGCTTTACTCATTGTGAATACAGATATTGTCTCATTGGAACACCACTTAATCAGACATATTCCCTTATGCGGCATCCCCCCACACATTCTATTACATCTCCCCCATGACACTTATCTTCACTTTATCCCCCCCCCAAGGACAAGTTCTATGGTAGCTTCAGTCATCTACCTGAACGTGATCTCAGCTCCTTGGCAGGAGGTTGAAAGTTCAGATTAACGATGACTCTAGTTCAGTAGCCAGGTTGTAATTTGGGTCTCTACATGAATGCAGTGTCTCTGGTCTGTTGGACTGTGTTGAGGATGCTTCAACAATTGCTTCTGTGTAGAAATGTGAGCATGTCTGTTCTGTCACACTGTATCACTTTCAGTTTGATTGAGACAGGACCTCATACACTGTATCTGCTCCACCGCATCTATAATTGGCTCAGTGCCAAATCTAAACTGGCTTCTGGTTGAGGATCTGGTAAATTGTGACATTGTAATATTTGTCATCATTCCACATCTTTTTGGTATAATATTCATCCTCTTTCACCCTCACAGTGACCAAGTCATCATCTAGCACACATACCATACGGGGATCTGGGAGAGGAGGGAGTTGGGGTTTCAGTCATGTTCCTCGGCGGTCTGCAGGTATAGCTGAAACATTTTGACATGGAGTTGAACGAGAGCTTGGAATTGCAAGTTGCTCATCTTCAGTATTGCTTATACTGTACGCATTCCTCCTTTAGTTTCACCAATGGCTTGCGGATGCCTGGGTGAGCTGGAGTTATGGGTTTGCCCATGTAACCCTGTGAATTCAGCAAGCTGTGGAGCTTTTAAGGGACAGAAAGGAGCCTGGGATTCCATGTGTTGGAAAGACCTAATCCATTACATCTGTCTCTGAGTAGTTGTTCAAGGCCCCAAATTCACAACTCCCTGAAAGTCTGTACAAGTCATCAATAAAAGCATCAGTGTGTTCTCCTTGTCACTTATTAAATTTAGCCCACTCGGCAACGATATTGTTTCATAGATTGATGTGGGCATCAAGTGTCTTTATTATTTCATTATTTGCAGCTATTTCTTCATTGATCCCTTGCCTGCCCAGCCATCCTCGACACAGCCATCCATTGCATATAACGGTGAACTGATTTGCCTGATCTGTGGCGAAGTCAAATACAATGCAATGTCTCGTAAATCTTTGGTGCAATTCAGCCCTGCCTCTTTTTGATTCGGACCTGGGACCTGCTCAAATCGCTTTGGCAACAGCCAGGATTTTCCCATACAACTCACCGACTGCCACCATGTACTATTCTTATCTTGTTGTGCTGCTAATGAGTCTCCTGATGCAAAGAAAACATTAATTTAAGAGACATCTTTCTGGGATTTCAGCTTGCCACAAAGCTGCAAGGGACAATAAGTCCATGTCAAATTATATCACTTCCTGTGATTCGGTTGTTGCAATAATGGGAAATGGACGTCAACTTATAACTTTCCCTCCTCTGACTTTAATATCCAATACCTTTTATGTCAGAAAATGTTTCAAAATTGGACAAATTCTGGCCTACAATGCCATAACCACTGATCACAGATAAAGAAGAGTTCGAGAAACCCACAAAACATACAGGCAGAGGTAGGCCATTCAGCCCATTAAGGGTTGAGTGTGGGTTGCTGGAAAAGCACAGCAGGTCAGGCAGCATCCAAGGAGCAGGAGAATCAACGTTTCGAGCCAGAGCCCTTCCTCAGGAACCTCACTACTGTCTCCCTTCAGCCCATTATGTCTGGGCTGCCATTCAATGAGCTCATGACTGATCTGATAACCCTCAACTCAACTTGAATTCTGTTTTTTTAAAGATTTTTTGTTTCTTTATTATACTATCATGGCAACATTTAAGAGGCATTTGGATGGGTATATGAATAGGAAGGGTTTGGAGGGATATGGGCCGGGTGCTGGCAGGTGGGACTGGATTGGGTTGGGACATCTGGTCGGCATGGAAGGGTTGGACCGAAGGATCTGTTTCTATGCTGTACATCTCTATGACTCTATGATTGCTATTCTGAACTTTTCATTTCTTTATTTTTGAAATGTAATACTATGATTTTGTACTTTTTAAGGTCCTAATACTAGACTTTTTATTTCTTAATTTTTCTATTTTTTTTCCAAAGAATTTGTCCCTAAGATGGCACTATAAGTGGCAACTTGTAAACATTTCACTGTTCCCCTATGACAATAAATTTAATTCTGGTCTTTTTTCACATCACCTTTGATTCCCTTACTAATAGAGAGATTTCTATCTTAAATATACTTAATGATCCAACCTCCACAGCCCTCTGTGGTAAAGAATTCCACAGATTCAGTACCATCAGGGAGAAGAAATTCCTCCTCATCTCAGTCTAAAATATGTGACCCCCTTATTCTGAGGTTATGCTCTCTGACCCTAGTCTCTGCCATTCGGGAAACATCTACCCTGTCAAGTCCCCTAAGAATTTTGTGTTTCAATAAGATATCCTCTGATTCGTTTTATCTCCAGTGATTAAAAGCCTATCCTATTCAAAGAACAAAGAAAATTTACAGCCCAGGAACAGGCCCTTCGGCCCTCCAAGCCTGAGCCGATCCAAATCTACTGTCTAAACCTGTCAGTCAATTCCTAAGCATCTGTATCCCTCTGCTCCCCACCTACTCATGCATCAATCCAGACACATCTTAAATGAACCTACCGTGCCTGCCTCTACCACCTCTGCTGGCAACACGTTCCAAACACCCACCACCCTCTGTATGAATTACCTACCGTGTGTATCGCCCTTAAACTTTCTACCTCTCACCTTGAAAGCGTGACCTCTCGTTATTGAACCCTTCACCCTGGGAAAAAAACTTGTCTCTATCCACCCTGTCTATACCCTTCATGATTTTGTAAACCTCAAATCAGGTCCCACCTCAATCTCCTGTTTTCTAATGAAAACAAACCTAACTTACTCAACCTCTCTTCATAGCTCGCACCTTCCATACCAGGCAAGATCCTCGTAAACCTTTTCTGCACCCTCTCCAAAGTGTCCACATCCTTTTGGTAATGTAGTGACCAGAACTATACACATTATTCCAACATCCTGTACAATTTTAACAATGACTTGCCAGTTCTTAAACTCAATACCCCGTCCAATGAAGGCAAGCATACTATATGCCTTCTTGACTACTATCTACCTGTGCAGCAAACTTCAGGGTACAGTGGAGTTGCACTCCCAGATCTCTCTGCCCATCAACTTTTCTCAAGGCTCTTCCATTCATTGTATAATTCACTCTGGAATTAGTCTTGTCTAAATGCTGACTGCCTCCAATGAAAACCCATGTGAAATAAACATGCACAGAAACTACCTCAAAACATTGAAACAAGGTAACGGAGTCCACATCAACAAACTCATGCCACCTGTTTTAATTCATACTTGTCTAAGTGCACCTATTGAATATGGAAGGTTACCTCCGGGTATGGCTTGGAGCAACAATGGAGCTAGACTTGGGAGTATACAAACAAAACATATTTCTATAACTTTTTTGAGCAGCAGAGCAAAGAGAAAACACACACATTAGTTATACCAAGGATGGAAAGAATCCTTCCCACTGGTTCCTCACCATCATCTCAAAAAAGAACATGCAGTGAAAATGCAGATTGGAGAAATAGCCATTCATGAGAAATCAAGAGACAGCTATAAACTCTATTTCTTTTCTGGACATGGATCAACAATTTAAATAAGTCTGTTTGTAGTTTGACGTCCAGCACTTGAAGGACTCTCAGGACTTTGTTCTTTCCTGCCTGCACCACAAATTCTCACTTTTCAAATTACCCGTATTTGTGTGTCTGCTTGTTATTATTTCACTTGGATAATAAAATTAGTCTTTCTCCCACTCAAAAAATCCTTGTAATTGGCTCCTCCATTTTGCTCTAATTAGCTCCACATTTAGTTGATGTGATAGAGCTACATGCTAAACAAGAAATTATTTGTTGGAACCAACCAGTATGGCATTAGAAAGGAGAGAGAGTACAACCCGTCCTTTTCAACAATACTGTGTTTGTCTTTTTAGCATCTCATATGGTCAAACCTAACACCTCGTACTACAGGTCCCAGGAGCTTTACTTTACTGACCAGTCTGCCATGTGGGACCTTTTGAAAATTCACATAGATACATCAAATGTGCTCATCGATTCTACTTCTTACCTCCTTAGAAAATTCAATCAAGTTAATAACACACAGCTTCCCTCAACAAATCCATGCTGACTGCCCTTCATTGATCTTTAGCTTTTCTAAACAGTGGGTGGTGCAGTGTCTCAGTGGTTAGCACCGCTGCCTCACAGCACCAGGGTCTCAGGTTCGTTTCCAGCCTCGGGCGACTGTCTGTGTGGAGTTTGCACATTCTCCCAGTGTCTGCGTGGGTTTCCTCCCACAGTCCAAAGATTTGCAGGTTTGGTGAATTGGCCATGCTAAATTGCCCATAGTGTTAGGTGCATTTAGTCAGAGGGAAATGGGACTGGGTGGGTTACTCTTCAGAGGGTCAGTGTGGACTTGTTGGGCCGAAGGGCCTGTTTCCACACTGTATGGAATCTAATCTAAACAGATGTACAGCATGGAAACAGACCGTTTAGTCCAACTTGTCCATGCCAACCAGCTATTGCAACCCAATATGTCAGCACGTGGTCCATATCCCTCCAAACCCTTCCTATTCATATACCCATCCAGATGCCTTTTAAATGCTGTAATTGTACCAGCCTCCACCACTTCCTCTGGCAGCTCATTCCACACATGCATCACCCTCTGTGTGAAAAAGTTGCCCCTTAGGTCTCTTTTATATCTTTCCCCTCTCACCCCAAACCTATGCCCTCTTGTTCTGGACTCCTCCACCCCAGGGAAAAGACTTTGTCTGTTCATCCTATCCCTGCCCCTCATGATTTTATAAACCTCTATAAAGTCACCCCTCATCCTTGGATGCTCCGGGGAAAAGAACCCCAGCCTATTTAATCTCTCCCTGTACCTCAATTCCTCCAACCAAAATACCTGGGTATTTTTCAATACATTGCCCCAACAAGGCAGTTTGGCTGATTTATCTGCAGTTACTTGCACCATCCCTTTCACCCGTGTTAAACAATAGGACAAATTAATAAGTCTATCACCTCTAGTACCACAGTTGCACCCAGGGAGGGTTGAGTGATGACAGTGAAAGCCTACGTGATTGCCTCCCCTGGATACATAGCATCAGAGTCTGGTGATGCATCTGTTGTACCATAAGAGGCAGATGGAGGTCATTCAGCCCATCGAGTCTGCTAAGCCATTCGGTGAAATCATGGCTGATATGATAATCCTCAGATCAATGTTCCTGCATTTTCCCATCCCCATTCTGGTTAAAAATCAGCCTCCCTGCCTGGAATATACTTAATGACCCACCTCAACAACCCTTTGTGGTAAAGAATTTCAAAGATGCTCAATAATTCCTCTTACATGATCCCAAAGATTTCACACACTTTCTCCTTAACTACAGAATCTGCACTGTCACTTCTTTTGTGAAGAAAATATTAAATTGTGAAGAAAATAAAATATTTGAAAACAATGTTTGACAATACCCGACAGTGCGGCGCTCCCTCAGCGCTGAGCCCCCGACAGTGCGGCGCTCCCTCAGCGCTGAGCCCCCGACAGTGCGGAATTTAAGTTATTTTGCCTTTAGCAGTCATGTCTTCAGCCGCATATGCCACAAATTCTAGAATTTCCTTCATCAACCTCCGTATCTATTTGCCCACCTCTCTTCCTAAGAGTCACTCCTAACTGTCTGACCGAGGGTTTGGGTCATCTGGCCCAATATCTCTTTGTGCATCTGGGTATCAAATCTGGTTTGATAACACCAACACCCCCCCTCCACGGATGTAAGGGACATTTTCTGATATGACAGGTACGCTAGGAATTCAGATTGTTGTTACTTACGTCTCCTCACCACCGTATAGAGATGTGCAGCACCTTCCAACACAACGCCTAAAGGAAATTAATCCTGCCTCCCAAAATCCCAACCGGAGTGGCTTAAATTTCCCCAATCTCCGAAACAAACACTTGCTCTCTGAAGAAGCAATGACTCTCAAGACTAAAACGAAGGAGTGTATCAGCCAGCTCCGATCAGCGTTTGTGACCTTCTGTGTACAGATTATAGCTGCTTACTACTCAGAGCTTTGTTAATCAAAGCACTTTGGAGTCAGAGAACAGAAAATTTGCTTTGAGCTCAAACAGTTACAAGTTTTGGTGTAATTTTTTTATTCCCCCCACATTGTACACCTTGAGCAGATAAATTGGCTGCTTCTGCTGTAGTTAATCTGCTGACTCTTCTTTAAAAACTTGATGTCATTCCATCCTGGAACATTCTATGACCTCACCAATTTGGGGTTTTGAATCCCCTTTCTGTGTTCCTCTCACTGGTGTGGGCAATACTGAGTATGGGTACAAGTGGCAGTTTCAGAGACTTGTGCACATGACTCAGATACATAGGGCAGTGAGGGAGGGCAACACACCCAGAGGTGTCCATCTGTTAGCACAGCTGCCCCACAGCGGGTTCGATTGCACCCTCGGGCAACTGTGTGGTGTTCGCACTCTCCCAGTGTCTGCGTGAGATTCCTAGGGTGCTCTGGTTTCCTCACAGTCCAAAGATGTTAGGTGGATTGGCCATGAGAAATTGCCCCGTAGTGTCCATGGGTGTATAGGTTAGGTGCATCAGCCATGGGAAATGCAGGGTTACAGGGATAGGATAGGGAGATGTGGGTCTCAATGGGATGCTCCTCAGAGGGTCGGTGTGGACTTGATGGGCCAAATGGCCTGCTTGCACACTGTAGGGATTCTATCATTCTGTGAAACCTGTCCACTAAACGTAAAAGATCTCATTTCACTATTTCAGCTAACAGCACTCACGTTCGCCTCCTCAATATTTATCCCACAAAAAAAAAGTCAAATAAAAGTACAAAAACATGTCAGACCTTCAGATGTTGGAAATTAGAAACAAAAGCAAATTGCTGGAAAACCTCAGCAGGTCTGGTAGCACCTGTCCTCTATCCTGGCATCGCTGCCAGACTTGCTGAGTTTTTCCAGCGATTTCTGTTTTTGTTTTCTCCCCGGCCAATGTGATTGATGTGATTGATGCTTCCTATGTGGATGAGAGATGCATTTCCCCCATTACAGGCAATGAATCTCAGTTTTAAAAGTGCTTCAAGATATCCTGGAGCTCTGGAAAGCACGGTAGAAAGGCACTTTCTTCTCTTGTCAATATTCTGATGGTCACATTCCACTCCATCCCCTCAGGCACTTGCCCTTAAGCAGTGCAGCTCCCATGAAAGTCATTCTTACTTGATCCACAAACAACTTAACCATGTAACAAATGCCCTTATACACCCAACTGCCCCTCCCCATCTGCTCAGAAAGCCACCAATTCCTTCATTTTGTCCTCCAGCATTCCCCCCACTCCATTCCCTGAATCAACATCAATTCTACTGCTGCCTTTTGGCATAGACAAGGCAGACGCACCAGCTCCAGACAAAAGAATAACCCATGATCGAGACAGAAACCTCTGGGGATTAGCGTCACACTCTCCTCCCTTCCTGCCTAACTCACCCACAAATACTCTTAGCTGCTTGCTCTCTCGTTTTATATGATAGCACTTCAACCAACACACACCGCACCATCAAAGGTTTGTTGGAGCACAATGAAATGTTGGAGGAACAAAACAATGAGTTCTTTTGCAATACTGCATTCAGTTCTGGTCTCCCTGCTATAGGAAATATGTTGTTAAACTTGAGGGTTCAGAAATTATTTATAAGGATGTTGCTAGGATTGGAGGTTTTGAGCTATAGGGAGAGGCTGAATAGGCTGGGGTGGTTTTCCCTGGAGCATCAGAGGCTGAGGGGTGACCTTATAGAGGTTTATAAAATCATGAGGGGCTTGGACAGGGTGAATAGCCAAATCTTATTCCCACCTTAGGGATGTCCAGAACAAGAGGGCACAGGTTTAAGGTGAGAGGGGAAATATTTAAAAGAGACCTAAGGGACAACGTTTTCATGTTGAGGGTGGTGTGTGTATGGAATGAGCTGCCAGAGGAAGTGGAGGAGGCTGGTACAATTACAACATTGAAAAGGCATCTGGATGGGTATATGAATAGGAAGGGTTTGGAGGGATATGGGCCAAATGCTGGCAAATGGGACTGGATTAATTTAGGATATCTGGTCGGCATGGACGAGTTGGGTGAAAGGGTCTGTTTCCATGTTGTTAGACTCTATATATCGACATCCTTCCCTCAATCAAAAACAGATCACCAATTCAGAGGTTTGACAGGATGCAGCATAGGATTATCTTGTATTTACAGCATGGAGTCAGACCATTTGAGCACCCAGTGTCAGTGCTTTTAGATATGAACCTCGCCCAATCCTGTTAATTCCTTCCTTCCTCGTGTGTTTATGAATACTTTTAACAAGGTGGGTGCAGAGAGAATGTTGATTCTTGTGGGTGAGTCCAGAAGCATGGGACGGTTTCAAAATTAGGGGTCAACCTTTTGGGGCAAAGAGGAGGCAAATTCCTTGTTTTCAGGAGGTTCTACAACTTTGAAACACTGCCTGACAATGCAACGCAGACCTGTGTCACTGAATATTTTTAAGGCATGGTGAATAGATTCTCGTCAGGCAGAAATAGACCATTCAGCCCTGTCCCCCAATGCATAAGATCGTAGTTGATCTGTCTGTTCTGTTGTCTGATGTCCACATTCTCGAACCCGCGATAACCTTCAACTCTCTGCCTGACAATGCGGTGCAGACCTGGGTCACTGAATATTTTTAAGGAATGATGAATAGATTTTCAGCAGGCAGAGAGTCAAAGGTTATCACGGGTTTGAGAATGTGGACATCAGACAACAGACAGATCAGCTATGATCTTATTCATTGGGGGAGCAGGGCTGAATGGTCCGTTTCTGCTCCTAAATTGTAGGTTTGTATGTATCCAGCTTCCCTTTAAATGAAAAAATGCTCACCACCTAAACTACTCTCTGTGGTAGTGAATTCTACATTCCGACCATCTCTCTCAGAGTTTCACCTGAATTCCTTATTGGATTTATCAGCGACTGTTTTATTATTTATGATAGATGCTGCCTGACCTGCTGATTGTTTCCAATACTTTCTGTTCTTATTTCAGATTTAAATCGTCTGCTGTATTTTACCCTTGTTACATCACTGACCCCAACAAGTGGAAACATCTTCTCCATCTCTAACCTATTCGACCCTTTCATAATATCAAATAAGGTCACCTTTCAGCCCTCTGTTTTCTGAAGAAATGAGCCATGTCCCTTGGCATTCACTCCGTGTGAATTAAAAGGGTTTCCTTGTCCTGTGCATTCAACGCTATTTTTCTTTCTCCGTCCAGTCAATGGGGAGGGGATGGTCTATGACATTATTGACAGACTATTAATCCAGAGACCCTGGTAATGTTCTAGGGACCAGAGTTTGAATCCCACAATGGTGAATTCTGAATTCAATGAAAATCTGGAATGAAAAGCAAAATGTATCTGTCCTTCAGAGAAGGAAATTTGCCATCCTTACCTGGTCTGGGCTGTGACTCCTGACCCACGGTAAGGTAGTTGACTTTTAACTGCCCTTTGGGCAGTTAGGGATTGGCAATAAATGGTTGCCTAAGCAGAAACTCCCGCAGCCCAGGAGTGAAGGAAAAATAATCTGATCTTAAGTGTTGTTACAGTTTCTGCCTGAGCTGTTGTGTTGAAAATTGGGCCCCAGATTCCTCAACATTCACTCTGCAAAACACCAGATTTCCTGGCTCATTCCACGGTCTGTGTGACCTGACATTGAAGACCAAGGACTGGGATCATTAGCAGTAAAAGCAAAAATAAGGAACATAGTTCTTTGTTATCACCTGATGGGGAGCCTTCAATGTGACTAAACATTCCTTATGGCCCAATGTCAGAGGGAGATTTGTGTCTCAAGTCAATTTTTAAAATGTTCACATACTTTCCTGGCACTTTTCTCAAAGGAAACCAATCGTTGTGTTGCCAGTGACATTAGGCCTACAGTGGAGTACTGGTGCAGTGATATTGATGTGCCTGTGAGTGTCAGTGAATGAGGCAACACACAACTGAAGGTCCCACTCTCCACAATGTTAACAAAGAAAAGAGAAACAGTGACATCCCCAAGTCCTTGACCCACATCCTCGACTTTCCCAGACCCAGAAATACTTAGTGTCTTCAGTACTGTCCATCAAAACCTCACCGACCTAAGAACATAAGATATATGAACAGGATTAGGCCATTTGGTGCATCAAATCAATTCCACCATTCAATCATAGCTGATATGTTTCTCAACTGAAAATGTGTTGCTGGAAAAGCGCAGCAGGTCAGGCAGCATCCAAGGAGCAGGAGAATCGACGTTTCGGGCATGAGCCCTTCTTTAGGACTGATGTGTTTCTCAACGCCATTCTCCTTCCTTCTCCCCATAAACTTTGATCCCTTTCCTAACCATGAACCTTCCATCTCTGCCTTATACACACTCAAGGATGTGGCTTCCACAGTCTTCTGCAACAATGAGTTTCACAGATTCACCACCCTCTTGCTGAAGAAATTCCTCCTTATCTCAGTTCTAAAGGGTCAGCCCTTCACTCTGAGGTTGTGCCGTCGGGTTCTAATCTCTCCTACTAGTGGAAACAGCTTCTCCACATCCACTCTATCCAGGCCTCTCAGTAGGTTTCAATCAGATTCCCCCACATCATTCCAAACTCTGTCGAGTACAGACCCAGAGAGCGCAATCTAGCTCCCAACATCATTCCTTTTCATCCACATAGGAACAGAAGTGTGCAATTCATCCTCTCATCCAATGCAATCATCATTAATCTGTACCTCAGTTCCATTGCCCATCCTTGCTCAGTGTTCCACTCAAGCAGACAACAATGATCTATCCCAATCTTAAAAGCTCTAATTCACCCAATGCATCAATTGCCTGGCAAACACATTATCCTTTGTGTGAAAAAGTTCTGCCTGATTTCCCTCTTAAATGAGCTAAGTTGAAATTTATATTTCTGCTTGTCCTTGATTTCCCCATAAGGGCAATCACTTTTTCCTGCTCTGTCAGCCTTTACTCCTGTCCCGGCATACCAAAGGTGGGGGGTCATTATCTTCTGCAGGACGGTGATGGAAACCTCTCCCATTCTTAGCGCCTACCAACATTGGTCTTGGGGGCGGATTTAAAGGCTGTCAATCAACTTGTTGGCCACACCTTCCATGGCCAACATGCCTGATGGTGGACTCAAACATGGAACTTCTAGCCCAGAGATGGGGACACTGCCCTCTTGCGTCACAAAAAACTTGCCTTCCCTATCCACTCAAATATTTCTAACATTTTAAAACACCTGCATCAGATCGTCCTACTATAGTCATACTCAGGGCAACTTTGTGGAACTTGTCCCCATAATTTAACCCTCTAAGCCCCAGTAATAATTCTGGAAAATCAGCACGTCACCCTTTCCAGGATTACCATCTCCTTGCTGAGGCTCAAAATTTACCAGTCACTCCAGATGGGGTGTGGCCAATACTCCATCCAACTAAGGTCTAGGAGAAAGAGAAATTTGTTCAACAACATCATGGCTGATCATCCTAACTCCTAGATCGCATTTATGACCATAGCTCTCGATTGGTATCCAATGGTCTATTCATGCATATCTTCCAATGACTGAGCACACACAGCCCGAGGAGAATTATAAACACTCACAACCCTCTTGGTGACGAAATTTCCCCTCATCTCAGGCGGAAATGACCAACCTCTTCTCATAGGACTGTGCTCCCTCGATCTGGACTCCCCCCCCCCCCTGTAGGGAGCAGCGTCTACCCGAGAGAAAGCGAGGACTGCAGATACTAGAGATCACAGTCCAGAGTGTGGTGCTGGAAAACACAGCAGGTCAGGCAGGATCCAAGGAGCAGGAGAATCAACATTTCAGGCAAGGGCCTTTCATCAGGAATGAGGCTTGTGAGCCAAGGGGGTGGAGAGATAAATGGGAGGGGGGTGGGGCTAGGGGGAAAGTAGCTGAGTGTACGACAGGTAGATGGAGGTGGGGGCAAAGGTGATAGGTTGGAGAGGCTTATGGAACGAACAGGTGGGAAGGAGGAATGACAGGTATGACCCTGTCAATCTCTTAAAGAACTCTGTGGGTTTCAATGAGATCACCTCTCATTCCTCTAAATTCCAGAGGATACAGGTCCCGTCTATTCAACCTCTCCTGATGGACAATCCCCTCATCCCAAGAATTAATACAATCGCTGGTGTCACAAGTATTCCCAGTCACAGTGGACTCCTCGTTTCACTCTTTGATCACTGGAATCCTCTTTGCAGTAAGATCACAGGACTCAAGACCTGGGCTGACTCTATGAAGCAAAATAGCTCCTGACCAGAATTCTATTTCTTTTTAAGGAAGGGTGGAGCCCTTTAAGGATGAGGAAAAGGATTCTTTCTGAGTTTACAAACACATCCACAATTACAGTCCCTTTACAAGGTAACAGATAGGATTCTGCAACATATCCACCTTGGTCTGGCATACATTCATCATTCACTCAGGGCAAGAACGTGTTTCAGAATAGCCATTACCGGAGAGGGGTCAGCGTCACATTGGCACAACATGGTCATGTTGGATGGAGCAGCCAACATAGTCAAGCCCCACAACCTGAATGAGAAAGTCCTGCTGAGTTTCCCAGGAACCAGCAAGATTCCCAGAATTGCAGAAGGGAACAAGGTAAGCATCTTCATCACTTGACCATCAACTTGAGGAGGTAAAACCGGTGAACTAAATATCGTCTTCCCTCAAACCCACATACAGAAATAAAATCTGCCCAAAAATCTTCATAAGAGCTCTATATTTTTGAGCACAAAAGACATAAACATTTTACAATTAAAAAAAAAGAGTCTTTTCTCTCAACAGTGTAAATTGAGTTTCAGCTGAATATGTGTAAAAAGGGTGATCCTTGGAGGAGTGATGGGGGGCAAATAAACAGAAACAATAACAGAAGGAAGCATCGAATGCGAATGTTGAAAAAGAAACAATTTCTGCTGCCTCACTAAAATTCTGGTAAATAACCCTGACATTGTCCGATTCCACTCTGTTTGAATCTACCAATTTTGTTTTAAGAAAAATGTAACACAGTGATGTGTGAAATTCAGCAATGTCACATCGTGCGGAATTTCAATTTTTTTTGTTTGTTGAAGGTGGGGGTGGTGAGTGGGTGCACTAAGTTGTTAATTTAGGGACAGTTTTCTTGCCAAATCTGGTCCACAGAAGTGGACACCAAGACCAATTGTCACCCTGTAATCTCTACAGCTGAGAAACGCAGAGTCCGAGGAAACAGATGGAGTGAGAGGTGGGAAGTGACAGAGAGAGAGAGAGAGAGAGATGGAGATGGTGCTGCAGAATCAGAAATAATGAGAGAATGACAGGCTTTACCCAGACAGGTGGATAGAGGGGATACCAAGCCACAGAGGTACTGCAGAGACAGTTACCCCAAGTGACTGGTCATGGATCCATAGGCAAAAGAAGTCCAGGAAAAGGACATAGCTCTAAACACTAGGCAGTAAACACAACAACATCATGTTGTTTCTTAAATCTTTCACAAAACCATCAGTGGCCCTTTAAGAGATAATTGCACATGAAGTGACATATAATATTCATATCCAGTCATGTACAATATACACTGTAATACTGCAGCACTAATTGTTTGGTGGTTATAAGTATGTCCCTGTTCTGCATCCTTTTATCTGCAGACCAGTGACCAGTCCCTTGTGTAACTCTGCATCCCAATATCATCATTTAGGGCCATATATAATCATACATGGTTTGTCCACACAGAACTCACACCTACACACAGAGACATAAATGTCTCATGTATAGGCACAATTGGTATATCACATCTTTTAATATATATATATATATACACACAGACAACAAGCTTAGCTGCAGACATCCTGCACAGACAGCTACGTTTTCTCTGAATGATCTTTAATGAAGACATCTCATTCGGGTTGATATCTAATCCCTCACACAGATTAAGGTTGAGTTTTATCAGCTATTGTGTGGGACACACCTACCCGGCCACCACTATCTCCAGCTCTTTGTCGTTGTTCACATCAGTGACAGCCACTCCATAATTCAACTGGATCGGGTTGTTGTCGTAGTCGGGGGGTAGAACAGTGTCGGTCACGGCGGTGAAGACAGTTCTCTGCGGGAGCACCGGCTGGAGAAGAACCAGGAGAGGCAGGAGCGAAAGCGGCATCCTCAGGGCTGAGCTGATGCTGTCTGAGGGTGGGGAGGGAGGGAGGGAGGGGGGAGATTGGGAGGAGGGTTTGTGGGGTGGACAGTCAGCAGTAGCTGCAAGGGGGGGGGGGGGTGGAAAGAAAGGCTTTCTTTAAAAACAGAAACCTGAAGATTTACAAGACAGACAAAGTAGGCAGCGAACACCATCACAAGTAGTGACTGGGAGAGCTCGCTGCAGGGATGCCAGCTTGCAACATTAGATAATGATCCCACCATTCCCTCACCAACACAAGTTGACTCGAAATCAGTGCATCCTGTCCAAACTTTCAGGTAAACTTTCAGCAGGATGGGGTTGGTGTCGAGAGCCGAGTGAATCTTTACTGTGCAAAACATGCCTGAAATATTTAATGAAATGCAGGTCCTACTCACAGAATTAAGAGTTTGTTCGGTCAATCTCTAGCTTCTTTTTAAAATGCTCGCTCTGGCTTTTTAGATCACTCTCTATTTCCTACGTTAAAATTTAATTCAATTCAACTATAAAAGTGTTGCATCCGCGGGTATTTAAAAGCTAATTTAACATATAAAGGAAATTACTGCACATCTAAAATTGTACATCGAAACATTGCATATCTAAAATTGTGCGTCTAAAATGTGTAAAATGTGTTAAAATGTCTAAAATGTCTAAATTATTGCATCTACAGGCTAATTTAACATACAAGGAAATTAATATACATCTAAAATTGATTAGGAAGGATTAAACATAAGAAGGAAATCTTTATGGGATGTTAGAGTGCTAAGATGAAGTTTATCATTTCCAACATGGATTTTTTTTATTGTGAAATTCAAAGGCATGCGCTTGACATACTCACGAGAGGGCAGTTGTCACTTTCTGAGCCCGGGGTTGCAGCTTCTCGTCCCTGACTTGTGGGCTCAATGTTTCCCTCCGTCTCTCTGTCAGCTTGGAGCCCGCAACGGGAAGGTCCCCTTTCCCGTTTTAAGGGCTTTTCTTCCTTATGCAAGATCCTTACATAACGCGCACTCCAATCACAGAGCAACTCCCAATGCTACAGCGCCTCCCACAAAATGCCTCCGCTCCAATGACATTGGGGCGGTGTCCTGGCTCCTGCCTCTTGATTGACACCTTCTACTACGTGTCCTGGGATGGCACAGTGAGATCCCAGAGACGGGGAACTGTTGGGATGGGACTTGTTGTCCGGCTGGATGGTTATGGGATGGTACCACTTAATTCATCCTATTATGGGATTTACTAATCTACAGGGGATGGAGGGGGCCTGGGCATTTTGCCCTCAAGTGTTGCTGAGAGACCTTGTGCAGAGACCTCAGATTGTCATTTCTGCTTTGGGATCAATAGTATAGTTGTTCATTTTTTTAAAAAAAGCAAAATTCAATCAGCACTTGACAAACTGTTCACTGGTGAGTAAGGAGATTGATACCAACCAGCAATAATCCCTGACTTACTTTCACCCCCATCTCCTCAAGTCTCACCTCCAACTCGAATTGCTAGGAGTTTCTGGATTTCTTTGTCGCTGAGATCGAGACCATTCCCTTGGCTTTTTCCAATCTCCTCCCTCCCCAAACATCCTCAAATTCTCTCCCTGCCCTCGCCCAGAATTTGGATCTTCGTCTGCAACCTCCCCCACACACTCTCTGACCTCATCGAGTCCCTGAGGGTTCATTGTCTGTTCCCTCAACATTGCATCCACTGGATACCCTATTTCTCTGATTTATATATGCATTAAAGTTTGTCAAATGAAGCTTTAGGGTTTTTAAACAGGATCATTGGATACACTAACCTGTTTAGATTAGATTCCCTCCAGTGTGGAAACAGGCCCTTCAGCCCAACAAGTCCACACCGACCCTCCGAAGAGTAACCCACACAGACCCATTTCCCTCTGACTAATGTACCTAATACTATAGGCAATTTAGCATGGCCAATTCACCTGGCCTGCACATGTTTGGACTTTGGGAGGAAACTAGAGCACCCAGAGGAAACCCACGCAGAAACGGGGAGAATGTGTAAACTCTACACAGACGGTCACCCGAGGCTGGAATTGAACCTGGTTCCCTGGCGCTGTGAGGTAGCAATGCTAACCACTGAGCCAGCGTGCCGTCCTACCTGTCTAGTTTGTGAACACTTGAGCTAATTATGATACACATTCTTCCATGTTGCCCATGAATCTATCTTCTTATGTTTAGGAAACCTCGTGGTCTCTACGAGACCTCCTCAATCCTAATGGCCAATATTGTTGTTAGTCCTCTAGCTTCAGATGTGAAATCTATCATTGTCACTTCCCTCCCTCAAAGTTGCAAGCATTGACATTCTCATCTGTCCATCTACCTCCCCTCCCCCATTCATAGCTGATGAACTTGAATTCTAAAATGATTGCTCATCTTTGCTGGAACTTTTTAAAATTTTATTCATTTGTGGGATATGGGTGTTGCTGGCTGGGCCCTGCATTTATTGCCCGTCCCTAGTTGCCCCTTAAGAAGGTGGGGGTGAGCTGCCTTCTTGAACCACTGCAGTCCACCTGCCCTTGGGGAGGGAATTCCAGGATTTTGACCCAGAGACTGTGAAGGAAAGGCGATATATTTCCAAGTTAGGATGGTGAGTGGCTTGGAGGGGAACTTGCACAAGGTGGTTTCCCCATGCATCTGCTGCCCTTGTCCTTCCAGATGGAAGTGATCGTGGGCTTGGAAGGTATTGTCTGAGGATCTTGGGCAAATTTCAGCAGTACATCTTGTAGATAGTACACACTGCTACGACTGAGCATCAGGGGTGGAGGGAATGGATGTTTGTGGATGTGGTGTCAATCAAGCGGGCTGCTTTGTCCTGGATGGTGTCAAGGTTTTTAAGTGTTGTTGGAGCTGCACCCATCCAGGCAAGTGGGGAGTATTCCATCACACTCCTGACTTGTGCCTTGTGGATAGTGGACAAGGTTTAGGGAGTCAGGAGGTGAGTTACTCATTGCAGTACTCCTAGGCTCTGACCTGCTATTGTAGTCACTGTGTTTATGTGGTAAGTCCTGTTGTGTTTCTAGTTAATGATAACCCACTATTTTCCATCAAGGGGTGCTAGTTAATTGTCTCTTACTGCATGCTTCACTGCTTCCAGTCCAGTTATCCATATCAGGGAGTCAATAGTGACATCCTTTGTGTCTGTGACAGGGGTGAATTATGTCTCCTTTTCACCCTTGGCCCATTTTGCAGTCTCTGACAAAGTTGACCGCATCCTCCTCCTCCAGTAGCACCTCACTGACATCATGATACTGGCTGGGACTGCTCTCCCTCCTATTTCCATTCCAATCTATTTCGTGATGGCCTCATGATTATTAATCCAGAGATCCAGGTAATGTTCTGGGAACAGAAGTTCAAATCTGGCCATGGCCAGATGGTGGAAATTAAATCCAATCAAAGTCTGGAATGAAGAGTCTAATGATGACCATGAAATCATTGTCAATTGTCAGAGAAACCCATCCTTACCTGGTATGGCCTACATGTGACTCCAGACCCACAGCAATGTGGTTGACTCCGAATTGCCCTCTGGCAATGATGCCCACATCCCATGAATAAAAAAAACACAATGTAGCCACGAACTCACCTGCAATTACTTCTCCTGCTTCCCAAGTGTAGAGTAAGGTGAGAGGAGGGTACATGGATGGAGAGGCACAAGACAATTGAAGGATTTGAACACAAGGTATAGTGAGGACTTTTAAGTTGAGGCGTTGCTGAATTAGGAGCAAATTCAGCAATACCAGCCACCAGAACAGACAAATAGAGCATCAATATAATGTTACCTGAAAGTCACATTAAAAATATGGAAGATAAGAGCAGGAGTAGACCATTTAGCCCTTAGACCCTGCTCCACATTCAATATGACCATCAAGCTCAATACCCTACTCCTGCCCTCTCCCAATATCCCTTCATCCCTTTAGCCACAAGAGCTACATCTATCCCTTTTCTTGAAAATACACAATGTTTTGTCCTGTTTTGTTACAGTAAATCACAGTGTATACACCAATAAGACTGCACATGCTGGAGAATCAGAGAACCAGAGGGGATAAGACAGTATCAAGATAGGTGGAGATGAGTTCGGTGGGACAAGAGCAGGCCGAGAGGATGGGTCAGCCAGGATAGTCAGGCTTGCGGATCTTGGGTAGGAGATAGAACTGGCAGTGCGGGGTTCCCAATCTATGAGGTTGGTAGCTGTTGGTGGGAGATCCCCTGAGGTGATGAGATTGTGTACAGTCTGGGAGATGATGGTTTGGTGATGGGGAGGTGTGGTCATGGTCAAGGGGGCGGTAGGAGGAGGTGTCTTTGAGTTGGCGCCTAGCTTCAGCTGTGTAGAGGTCAGTGCGCCAAACTACCTCTGCGCTCCCCACTCCCTCCACTGGTTTGATGAAGGGCTTTTGCCTGAAACATTGATTCTCCTGCTCCTCAAATGCTGCCTGACCTGCTGTGCTTTTCCAGCGCCACACTCTCGGCTCTGATCTCCAACATCTGCAGTCTTCACTTTCGCCTAGATACATACTAAAGTCACACTGACCCCTTATCAGTCAGTGCCTGGAATCAACCAGATGATATTGAGTATGCTGCTGAGGAGATATGCAGGAGTTTAACAACCTTCCCACACAGAGTAGATCAAACATGGCAACCAATGGACAGAATGGGCCATCACCAATGGTTCGCAGTTTATACTCGGCGCATGCATCAACCACCTCATGTTTGGAAGAATTTTACAATCCTTCACCCATCAACGTTTGGACAACAATTCACACTGTTGATTTTGACCCAGGTTTTAGTTCAGTAAGGAGGGCACAAATCATTTGTAAACCAATCAGCTATGACCGTTTACAAGCAGTGAAAGATCTGACTCAAAGCTCTCTTTGTAGCTTCCTGGAGACAACGTTGGTTCAGCCGTGGGTCATAAAGAGTTAAAAACCAGCAGCACTCAGCATTTACTCTGGAACCAACGTCAATACAATAAGAATTGCAGATCGCTTCTGCTGGCTTAAGGGAGGGGCTAATTTGTACAATTCAGACACAAAGTCCAGCGTGGTCACTCAGTCATAAGTCTGTGTGGCGGCTCCTTTTGAATTTAGCTGATAGTTATTCAAATCTGGAGCCCCTGTAATTGTTCTCTAGGGTATTTATCAGCTTAGACTGCTCAAAACAGTGAGCCAGTCTGGAACTGTTGTAGAGAGAAGGTCAGGATGTGTAGATCGTGTATAAGACGATAAGGGATTAAGAAAATATATAAAAGTTCGCTATAAAATATAGATTATTTTAGAGATTGTGGACCACGTTCATTATTTATCAGTTTCCTTGGCAGTAGCACAGTGCAGTCTCTCTGGCAAATGTATCAATGGTTATATTAATGTTATTTATTTGTCTGTTTGTCCGTTATTCAATAAATTGGTTCGGCAGTAAAGGCATCTAACAAGGTGATGGTGTACTGCTGCCTCTGATGCTTTGAAGAAGATCCTTTGAAGAGTCAGGATTGATCCAGGAGCTAAAACAATCTGCAGAAAAGGTCTCCTGGTCAAGCTTGTTATCAGAGCAATTGTAAATAATCTTGCAGCTAGGTAACAAATGCTGAAAAGTACCAGTAAAATCCTTTCAAGAGGCAAGTCTATCATCCTAACCCCATCTAGCCCACATGTGACTTCTGACTCACAACAATGTGGTTGACTGTTAACTTCCTTCTGCAAGACATTCTGCTCATAGGCAAGAGTGTAGTGCTGGAAAAGCACAGCAGGTCAGGCAGCATCCGAGGAATGCCCATCGTGATGAAGAGCTTATGCCCAATACGTCGATTCTCCCACTCCTTAGATGCTCCATGACCTGCTGTGCTTTTCCAGCACCACACTCTTGACTCTGATCTCAAGCATCTGCAGTCCTCACTTTCTCCTTCCTGCTTATAGGCAAGGTATAGACACATGTGAGTGGGAGTAGGCCATTCTGCCTATCGTGCCTGCTTTGCAGTTCGATATAATCATAGCTGATTGAACGACTTTTACTCCCTCCATCCCCATAATCCTGTACCCCACTGGTAATCAGAAATCCATCAATCCACCACCTTAAGGACTGAACTTCCACAACCCCCTGTGCAAGAGAATTGCAGAGGTTCATAACTCCGAGAAAAAAACAGTTGTCCTAACCTTGGATCTAAGTGGCATCCTCCTCATTTTTCAATTGGTTCTGGACTCTTCACTAGGAAAATCATCTTACGTGCATCTAGATTGCCTATCCCTTGAAGTATTTTCTCAGGTTCAATGAGATCATCTCACGTTCATTGAAAGTTTAGAGCATACAGGCTCAGTTGGCTTCATAGGGTATTTCCACCAACCAAGTAACAAGGCTGAGGAACCTTCATTGCACTCCGTCTACAACAATAATACCCTTGGTGCAGTCTAACCAAGCCCTTATACAATCGAAGCAAGACTTCATCACTCCTGAATTCAAATCTTCTTACAATAAAGGGTATCATTTCTCTGTTCTTACAAATGTCATGATGGAAGATGAGAGGGAGGTTGATTAGGTTAGGGCTGTTTTCTCTGGAGCATTGGAGGCTGAGGGGTGACCTTATAGATGTTTATAAAATCATGAGGGACATGGATAGGATAAATAGACAAAATCCTTTCCCTGGGGTGGGGGAGTCCAGAACTAGAGGGCAGAGGTTTAAGATGAGAGGGGAAAGATATAAAAGAGACCTAAGGGGCAACGTTTTCACGCAGAGGGTGGTGCGTGTATGGAATGAGCTGCCAGAGGAAGTGGTGGAGCCTAGTATAATTGCAACATTTAAAAGGCATCAGGATAGATGTGTGAATAGGAAGGGTTTGGAGGAATATGGACTGGGTGCTAGCAAGTGGGACGAGATTGGGTTGGGATATCTGGTTGGCATGGACAAGTTGGACCGAAGGCTCTGTTTCCGTGCTGTACATCTCTATGACTGTATGAGTGTAAGACAAAAAATTGAAATAAAGCGTGTCTTTTTTTTCTATAATTCTATGTTCTATGACTGGAGATACTGAGGATGAAAAGCAGAATTTTTCTTCTTCAAACTAGTTCCTGTGTGAGGGACTAACGGATGTACTTTTGCAACTATAATTCTCAAACATTGAAATCGTTCAATTTTGAAGCTCTTGCCATGAGAAGGCAGATGCGTACAGGCACAAAAAGAGTTTCTGGAAGAAAATGTGTGCTTAAAAACAACCAGATAAGTGTCTTACGTATTAATCTCGCATACACATCAATCTATATTCCATGTACTTCAGAGAGTATGGTGACTCTCTCTAGCCTTACATCTGCTCCTTGGCAATCCTGAGAAAGACAATGTTCTCTCTGGAAAAATACACCCCGTTACCATAGTGATGCTGAGACCTTCTTGGCTCCCAGTTGCCACAGTCAAACAAATTTTCCTAAATCTTGTTCAGCACAGTTATTTTCATTGATGACCCGCAGGACTATTACGAGCCTCAGACAACGAGTTGAGAGAAACCTGTCAATTTAAACAGAAGTCAAATAACGTTCAGCCTCAACTGTGGTGTCTTAGCATTTGGATTCAATGGAGATTACATCACCCTGGCAATGACAAGCAGAGTGAAAAGCTGATCACAAAGGTCATGAGGCCAATCCCAAGTGTCAGAATTAACAGCAAAATGCTTTGAAACCTGCAATACAACCTCAAAGAATCAAAGAGAGATCCTGCAGCCCATCGCGTTTCTCCCAGCCCTTTTGAAAGTTCTATCCAATTAGCCGCACACTCTTTCTTTATAGCCCTCATTGTTTCTATTCTCTTTCAACTGTCTATCTGACATTTGTTGTTATTGATTATATTTCTCCTCATTTCACCTCCCACTCTCTTGAAGGATGCTGAGTGGAAGGGCCCAATGGATAATGAAAAGACCACCACCTGCAAGTTCCCCTCCAAGCTCCTCTTAACAAGCCGCACCTTCCAAACCATAACCACTTCCATCTAGAAGCACAAGAGCAGCAGATACATGGGGACACCACCTCCTTCAAGTGCCCCTCCGAGCCACTCACCACCCTGACTTGGAAATATATCACCATTCCTTCAGTGTCACTGGGTCAAAATCCTAGACTGCCTCCCTAACAGCATTCTGAGGGTACACGAGTTACCTGGGAAGTGTTGGCCTAGTGGTATCATTGCTAGCCTATTAATCCAAAGGCCCAGGTAATGTTCTGGGGGCCAGCGTTCGAATCTCACCATGGCAGAGAGCAGAACTTGAATTCATTAAAACAAAATCTGGAATTAAGAGTCTAATGATGACCATGAATTGATTGTCAGAAAAACCTAACTGCTTCACTAGGGAAGGAAACTGTCATTCTGGCCTGCATGTGACTCTAGACCCACGGCAATGTGGTTAACTCTTAAACTGCCCTCTGGGCAATTGGGGATGGGCAATAAATGCTGGCCAAGCCAACGACATCCACTTCCCACGGGTGAATATAAAATAAAATGGACGGCAGCAGCTCAATAAGGCAGTTCACCACCTCCACCTTAAAGGAATTTAGGAAATTAGCAATAAACACTGGCCCAGCCAATGGTTCCCTCATCCCACAAAAAAGAAAATGAAACTCATTACAGAAAAACAGAATCATTATTTGAAGCTGAACCTTGCTTTCAGGACTGGCTTGAGGATTTGTTAATCATTTTGTGGGGTACTTTTATCTCATGACATGTGGGCATCACTAGTTGAGCCCAGCATTTATTGCCCGTCCCTAATTACCCTAGACAAGGTGGGGATGAGCTGCCTTCTTGAACCGCTGCAGTCTACCTGCGGTAGGGAGGGAATTCCAGGAATTTGACCCAGAAACAATGAAGGAATGATGATATACCTCCAAGTCAGAACAGTGAATGGCTCAGAAGGGATCTTGAAGGAGGTGGTGTTCCCATGTATCTGCTGTCCTTGTCCTTCTAGATGGAAGTGGTTGCAGTTTGGAAGGTGCTGTCTGAGGACCTTTGGTGAATTTCTGCTATGCATCTTGTAGATAGTACACACTGCTGCTACTGAGGGTGGAGGGAGTGGATGCGGTGTCAATCATGAGGCCGGTTACACCCTGGTTGGTGTCAAGCCTCTTGAGAGTGTTGTTGGATGTTGGATGTTACATCAAAATTGGCTTGTGAACAGGGACAAGAGGATGTGGCTGTGAGTGAGCTAGGTGTGGGAATCCAGAAGTTAGCTTCGGAGGATTTCAGCCAGTATCTGTGTCCAATCAGTAAGAGGTTCTTGATCCCAGTGATGGACAAAGGCACAGACAGCAGGGAGGATGAGCAAACCAACCACAACATCCTGATCCAGGCTGTTATTCAAGTGAGGGGAGGGAAGAGAAATGGAGTAGTAATAGGGGACATGAGTTATGAGTTTCTGAGGAAGGGTCACTCAACCCAAAACATTCATTCTAATTTCTCTACACATATGCCACCAGATTTTCTGAGCTTTTCCAGCTATTTCTGTTTTGGTTTCTTGAGTTCTGCATTTCTTTTGCTATTTATGAGGTATTTATTGTCACATATAATGAAAAAGAAACAATGTTTTGTTGATGATCGAAAAATCCATCTAGTTCATTAGTCATCCTTACCTGGTCTGGCCTACATGGGACTGCAGACCCACAGCAGTGTGGTTGATTCTTAAACAGCCCTCTGGGCAACAAAACAGTGTTTGTCACCACAATTCAGCGTTATTTTGAGTTGCGGAAAGAATGAAAAGAAGTGACGTAAATAGAGGTCATCCTTTGTTCACGGTCTCTTCAAACACAGCTCCAGGGTTTCTGCAAGATCTCTGCTAAGTGCCCCGGGCCTCAAGGAGTCCTCGTGCTTCAGACCTACCATGGTCAGGAGGGGACAACCCGCCGAGCCCACAAAACCCGGCTCCTGGCCTACTGGGGCCAGATGTCCACGCACCAGGCACAGCCACCACTGTAACCGATGACCTGCCAAGTACCACTCCGGCCTCCCTATGACGTCAGAAGATGAAGAAAAGTGAAAAGAGAAGGAAGAAGGCAAAGAAAGGGGAGATAAAGAATGACTTGGGCAGCCCAGAGCATTCAGGCTCAGGAACCCTACTGTGCTGGCTCTACCATCTTGGTTATGAGGGAAATAGATTCTGTTCTCTGAAGCAAAGGTAGAGATTCCTGAAACCAAAGTTGCCTAGCTAGTGCCAAAGGTAAGGACATCTGCTCTCTGCTAGAGAGGAACTTGCAATGTGAGGAAAAGGATCTAGTTGTCATTGTCCATGTAGGTGCCAATGATATAAGTGGGATTGGAAAAGAGGTTCTGCTGAGGGATTATGATCAGCTCAGGGATAAATTGTAATGCAGAACCACAAAGGTAATGGTTTATGGATTACCTGAGCCACATACAAATTGATGTGGGATAAGTAAGATTAAAGAGGTAAATGCGAGACTCAATGGTTGGAGATTGGTGTGGGAGAAATGGGTTCTGATTCATGGGGTACTGGCACCAATACTGGGAAAGAGGGAGCTCTTCCATTGGGATGGGTTTCATTTGAACCATGATGGAACCAGTGTCCTAGAGAATTCTACAACCAGGCTTGGAGCTATGGCTTGAAACGAGCTGGGGGCCGGGAAGGGGGATGCCCTATTGAAGTCAAATTGAAAAATCTGAAAGGAATGAAACAATAGAATTGCAAAGTAGTGAAGAGGGGAACAATATCAGAGTGAAGGGAAGGAGTAGAAAATATATCCATAGGATTATAACAGGAATTAGATGCAGAGAGGGTAATATTGGTTAAAAAGGCAAAAGTTAGGACTCTGTATCTGAATGCACACACCACTTGTAACAAGATGGAAATAAATGAACACAACGTGATAGCTGCGACAGAGACATGGTTCAGGATGATTGCTGGGTACTCCCTTCCACGGTACTAGGAATAACCAGGCATGGAATTACTGGAAGTCTTTATTGCAGAAGTATGATGTTACTGGTATGTAGCAAGGTGATGCAAATCACATCTGTCCATGTTTGGCTCACACTTTTATACTTTATTTCTCCCTTCCATGCTCTCTTTTTTACCTAATCCTTATCCTCCATTAACACCCTACTTTCTTCAAACCTATCACTTTTTAACATGTCCAACTACAAGATATGTGTCTTGTTGTTCTGCTATTATCTGTTGAGCTAGGCATGACCAAAGCTTGCTCATCAACACAATGTGTTCCTACCGTGATTGCCAAATGTTTCCTTTACAGGGTACCCACTTGTCACCAGTTTTGTGCCCACAGCAACTGTTCTAATATCGATCGTCTAGCCACAATAATGTCTTTCCTTACCCCTCTTACACTTACCAACATTAACTGTTCCATATCCCACCGTGACCAAAACTGGGAACTCAATACTCAAGGCTTAGTTAATGTTCCAGAAAACAATGCAAAACAAAAAAGGGGCATGTGGTAGCTTTCTTCATAAAGGACAATATCAGTGCAGTGATGAGTAGGGAGATAGGTGAAGAGATCATGATGTGGAATCAGTTTGGATATACATCAGAAACAGCAAAGGAATGAAGGCATGGGTAGTGTCATACAGAATACTGAATGGCCTAG
The DNA here is from genome assembly GCF_047496795.1 of Chiloscyllium punctatum. Classification (NCBI taxonomy): domain Eukaryota; kingdom Metazoa; phylum Chordata; class Chondrichthyes; order Orectolobiformes; family Hemiscylliidae; genus Chiloscyllium; species Chiloscyllium punctatum. The sequence goes on along the minus strand of NC_092776.1, from coordinate 10,558,131 downwards.
ACAGAGTGGATGTTGGGAAGATGTTTCCATTGGTAGGAGAGACTAGGACCTGAAAGCACAGCCTTAGAGTAAAGGGAAGACCTTTTAAAATGGAGATAAGGTGAAACTTCTTCAGCCAGAGAGTGGGGAATCTATGGAATTCACTGTCACAGAAGGCTATGGAGGCCACATCATTGAGTATATTTAAGATGGAGATGGATAGGATCTTGATTGTCAAGGGGATCAAGGGTTAGGGGGAGAAGGCAGGCAAATGAGGATGAGAAACTTATCAGCCATAATTGAATGGTGGACCAGACTCGATGGGCTGAATGGCCTAACATCTGCTCCTACATTTTATGGTCTTATGGTCCTATGTTCTTATCTATACGCCCCTGAACAGTTGTCGCACTGTTGGCAAGATATAAATCAGGAAATAATGAAGGCGTCTAAGAAGGGTACTATATGGGTGATACTGGATTAGTGGTGCTGGAAGAGCACAGCAGTTCAGGCAGCATCCAACGAGCAGCGAAATCGACGTTTCGGGCAAAAGCCCTTCATCAGGAATCTCTCTACAAGAATCTCAGGGAGTCCCTCTCCCACTGCAGGCTCACTGCCTTTATTCCTGATGAAGGGCTTTTGCCCGAAACGTCGATTTCGCTGCTCGTTGGATGCTGCCTGAACTGCTGTGCTCTTCCAGCACCACTAATCCAGTATTTGGTTTTCAGCACCTGCAGTCATTGTTTTTACTATATGGGTGATATCAATCTGCACATTGACTGGAAAAATCAGATAGACAGGAGCAACATGGAAGATACATTTGTAGAATTCATCAGGGATTGTTCCTTGCAGCAATAATTTGTAGAACAGGAGTCAGTTAGCTCAGTTGACAGGCTGGCAATGCAGAGTGATGCTAACAGGTGTGGGTTTAATTCCCATGCCAACTGAGGGTACCATGAATGCCCACCTTCTCAACCTCACTCCTTGCCTGAGGCATGATGACCCTCAGAATTAAATTCACCACCATTTGTATCTCTCTGATGACAGGGCAAGACAGCAATGGTGTGACTTAACTCTGCAGAGCCAATATTTTAGATCTAATATTGTGTAATGAGGTAGAATTCATGAGGAATCTCATAGTTAAGAATCCTCTAAGGGCCAGCAACCACATGAATTTCAAATTCAACTTGAAGGTGAGTCAGTTGAGTCCCAAACCAAATGTCTTCAACTCAGGACAATTACAGAGGTATGAAGAAAGCCAGGAAAATAGACCATGGGGAAGGTCAGTGGTTGAGCAGCAGCAGACATTTAAGCTGGTATTTTATAATGCTCAGCACAAATATCTTACAGACGTATAAAAGGATTCAATAAAAGGGAAGAACCACCTGCCACTCACAAAGTTGGTCAAGGAGAGTATCCAACCAAACAACTAAGACACAAAAAAAAATGGTAGAACAGAGGATTGAGATTATTTTAGGAAACAGAAGCTGATGACTGAGTACATAAAGAAGGAGAAATTGATTTTGAAATTGGCATGAAATATAAAAACAAACATTGAGAGTATCTGTGGGTAGGTAGAAAAGAGAGTGGCGTCAGTCAGTGTGAGACCACTTGAGGATGCAATTGTGCAATTAATCATGGGAGCAGGGAAATGGGAGATTATTTAGACCAATAGGTTGCATTGGTCTTCATGGTATGGAGAGCGCCCTAAACATCCCATCAATAACAGGAATGTAAGGGGATATGGATAGGTCAAGCAATTGAGCAACTAGAGTTTAAGGTAGGGAAATGTGAGGCCATGCACTTTGGTAGGAAGAATTAAAAAGGCAGGCTACTATTTAAGTGGAGAAAGAAACTCCAAAAATATGCAGTGCAGAAGGATCTAGGTGTTCTTGTGTATGAAACACAAAAGGTTAGCATGCAGGTGCAGCACATAATCTAAAAGGTGAATGGAATGTTGGCTTTTATTGCTCAGGGGTTGGAGTCTTAAAATAGGAAATAATTGTCACAACTATACAGGGAGTTGGTGAGACCCCTCTGGGAATACTCTGTATAGTTCTGGTACCTATAATTGAGAAAGGATGTGTTGGCATTGGAGGGGAGCCTGGGCAAGACTCTCCGGCTCTTCATCAAAATAACACCATGATGTTGGATACACACACCCAAGGGGGCTGAAGCAGAGAAAATGGGAGCAAGGGTAGGGCATTCAGCCCATTAAGCCTGCTCCACCATTCATTATGATCACGGCCCATCCATTATCTCACAGCCACACTCTCCCCAAACCCCTGGTTGCATTTAGTGTCAAGAAATCTATATTGTTTTTTTTCAATATTTTTAATGCCAAAGAAGCGTGAATTGGTGGAATTCACTGTGCTAGACTGCAGAGGATGTTGGGACACTGAATAAATTTAAGGAGAAGATGACAGATTTCGAAAATTTTCAACAGGTTGAAGAGTTATGGTGAGCGGGCAGGAGAGTGGAGTTGAGGCCAAGATGAGATAGGCCATGATTGTATTTAATGTGGAATAGGCATCACTCCCATTCCCATCCCTAGTTCTTATATCCTCATGCCTTTAATGGTGAGGTGTGAAGAGGAAAATATCCTATGATCTTGTTGAGTGTAGACCTATATCCACAGGTCTCCCCAATAACCTTAGTAACAAAATCTAATTTACTAATCCAACTTGTACCTAACTGTAACCAAAAGAGAAAATGCTGGAAAATCTCGGCAGGTCTGGGGCAGCATCTGTAAGGAGAGAAAAGACCTGACGTTTTGAGTCTAACTGACCCTTTGTCAAAGCTTTGAATTGCTTTAATTTGCTTAAATTAAGCTGTAATTTGCTTTTATTTTGTAGCTAAATGTATCTTGTTTAAAGGCAAGAGGCTCATCTCCTTTAGACTCACTCGTGGTTGTTCCTCGGAAGTTGTAAATCAAGTAGGCCTCTAGCTTCTGTCAAGGAAAGAGAGGATTGTCCGAAAATAATGTGATAACATTCAGATAGCGGTGACATTGCAGTCACTAACGCCAGTGCTCATAAAAAGGAATGGGTGTGCTTCAATGATAACATTAAGGTTTGGACTTTGTATGAGACTTTGCAAATGGAGATCAGTGGACCATTTTCACCCCTGGTCTGCTGTCGGGTGTTCACCTCAGTGAAGCTGCCCCTATCATATCAAGGAACTAGATTCTGGAAAATTTGTGTTAGCATCCTTTAGGGTCTCCTCCAATCAGGCTGTTGATGAGTCATATGATCATGATAGTGTTTACAGATCGCCTCATTCTACCTTGAATCCCCAACAAGCCCCCAACATCCATAACACCCCACCCCAAACAACTCTCCACCCAATAACCCCCCCATACCCAACAACTCTCCACCCTCAACAACCACCAATCCCCAACGACCCTCCACCCCAATAACGCCCACCTCTAACAACCCCCCACCCCAACATCCCCCACCCCCAATAACCCCCATCTCCAATAACCCTCCCATCCCAACAACCCCCCAGCCCCAAGAACATTCCACTCCAACAACCCCCACCCCAACAAACCCACACCCCAACAACCCCTACCCTCAACAACCCCCCATCCCCAACAAACCCTCACCCCAACAAACCTTCACCCCAACAACTCCCAACCCAACAACTCCCCACCCCCAACAAACCTTCACCCCAACAACTCCCATCCCAACAACTCCCCACCCCCAACAAACCCCACCCCAACAACTCCCACCCCAATAATCCCTACCCCCAACAAATCCCACCCCAACAACTCCCACCCCAACAACCCCTATCCCCAACAAATCCCACCCCAACAACTCCCACCCCAACAACTGCCCACCCCAACAAACCCCACCCCAACAACTCTCACCCAACAACCCCTACCCCAACAACGCTCCACCCCAATAACCCACCCCACCTCCAACAACCCCCACCTCCAACATCCCCCACCCCACTAACCCCCACCTCCAAAAACCCCCTACCCCCAACAACTCCCCACCCCCAACAAACCCCACCACCAACAAATCCCACCCCAACAAACCCCCACCCCCAAAAAACCCTACCCCAAATAAATCCCACCCCAACAACCCCCTCCCCAATAACCCTAATCCCAATAACCCCCACCCCCAATAACTCCCCACCCCCGACAATCTCCCACCCCCAATAATTCTCCACCCCCGACAATCTCCCACCCCCAATAATTCTCCACCCCCGACAATCTCCCACCCCCAATAACCTCCCATTTGGAGAATGGACTAGACAATAATTGCACCTGGAAACCACCAACAATCCACCTGATCAACTCTGCTTTCATCTCAACGCTTGCTGCCAGACGTGCTGAGTATTTGCAGCCTTTCACCGATGGTTCTGCCTTACCTTCTTACATAAACAGCAGTATGTCACTCATGAAAGCATTCAAAAGAAACAAAATGTTTACATTATTCGAGCTGTACACTGTCCTTCGCATCCTCACTGCCAGCTATCATAGCAAGCATCACTTACCACTCCTCCCACGCCAAGCACCATCCAGCCTTTGTTTGTTCTGTGATAAATACAGGTCTTCAGACATTTCTTTGTGTTCAAGTTGATTCTATCCAATGCTTTCTGTTACCTATCTTCCTGTTTCCCAACTGATTCATTAGCGTCTCTCACTTGTAGTTAGGTTGTCTAAGGCAAAGGCAAACCCTAGAAACTAACACTTCTATAAACTGGAGAACTAAGAAGTTACTTTGTCCTTCAGGCCCAGGTGACATATGACCTAACTCCGTATCCTGTGATGCTTGTAGCTGTGGCTCTTCGACATAAATCTCAGTTTTTAAAATTACCAATTAATCTAGCATCAGCTGCCACTTGTGAAATAGAGTTCTAAACTCACAACACTGCATAATTTCACTCCTGGTTCTAATTTTTGCCCTCTGTCCCCAATAATCCTAGACTCTCCAACCAATGGAAATGGTTATTCTTTTAATCCCATCTGTTCCCCTGAAAATTCTGATTAAATCATTCTCTTAAACCTTTCAAATTTCAGGGAATGCATTGTTTAATCTCTGCTTGTACTTCAAGCCTTCGTGTCTAGGGATCATTCCGCCTAATCCCTCTAATATCGCTTTCCTGAGGTGTAATTTTCCTAGAACTGCTCCCAATAACTCGAGGTGTTTATTTTTTAAATTCACAGGGATGACGATATCGCTGTCTAGGCCAGCATTTGAGATTTGATTAGAATCCCTACAGTGTGAGGACAGGCCCTCCAGCTCAACAAGTCCACACCAACCCTCCGAAGAGTAACCCACCCAGACCATTTCCCTCTGACTGATGTACCTAACACTATGGGCAAATTAGTGTGGCCACTTCACCTAACCTGCACATCTTTGGACTGTGGGAGGAAACCGGAGCACACCCACACAGACACAGGAAGTTTGTGCAAACTCTACACAGACATTCACCCGAGGCTGGAATTGAACCTGGGGCTCTGGTGCCATGAGGCTGCAGTGCTAACCACATGAGCCACATTGCCGCCCCATTTATTACCAGTTCCAGAGGGTAGCTAAAGAGTCAGCCATATTGTGGCGAATCTGAAGGCAGATGTATCCAGACCAGGTAAGGATGGCGGGTTTACATCCATAAAGTACATTAGTAGATGTCTAACCATGGCTGTGTTTCACTGGAGGACAACACCTTTCACTTTCATCCTTCAGCTGGAAAGGTCAGTATTCCACTTATGAATATTTTCTGTGGCTCGTCACAATATTTTTGTGATCTGGGTTCACATAGATCTTCATGGTTTCTCATTTTCACCAGATGGAACTGGGTTTGTTCTGAGGAAGAATGACCTCAAGTTTGTCTATACTGAGATCCATTTGCCACAATTTTGCTTAATCTCTGTAATGTTTTACATTTCCATATACCTTTCTCACAGTGCTGCTTACCTTTGTGTCATCAGCAAATGCAGATAGACGGCTTTGATGTCCATCATCGGAGCTGGTAATAAAGATGGTAGCTGGACATCTTCCTGAATCAAATCTTTGTTGTAAACCACTTGTTGCAGGTCGGATACTGTCCAACTTTCCCGCTTGCCTGTCGCTTGCCTCTCAGCCAATTTCCTCACTCTGTCAATAATTTGCCTTCAGTACCACCAGCTCCCCCCTTTATCAAGCAATCCTTTATAGGGATCTTATATCAAATCTTTCTGGGGAGTCCATGTACATAACATCCAGAGACGTTCCCCTGTCTATTGCTGCAATCACCTCCTCAGAAAAAATTCAATCAGACTCACCCTTTCCAAATTCATATTGGGTTTTTCTCTCTCTCAAACCTCTAATTCCCCTTTCCCAAGGTATTCCATAAAGAAACAAATCTGACACTGAGCCACATTGGTGGAGGTGAGAACATTTATCCAAATGCTTGGTCAGTAATGTAGATTTTTAAGGAACACCGTAAAGGAGGTCAGAGACATTCTTAATTTCAGTGCTTCTGAAGAGGGGTAATTTCTCTTGAAATGTTAACTCTGTTTTTCCCTCTCTACAGATGCTGCCAAACCTGCTGAGTATTTCTTGCAATTTCTGGTTTTGTTCGTTCCAGATTTTCAGCACCCACATTTCTTCATTTTATTCCTAATTTCAACGAGGACTAAAACTAGCCACAGTGTCGCCCCCCCCCCCCCCCTCTCACTCCGCTCCCTCCTGCTGCTCTGTGTTTTAAAACTAGTTTTATTCCTAGTTTTAAAACACAGGGCAGCAGGGTGGATCAAAGGGGACCACACCGTGGCTCAGTGGTTAGCATCGTTGCCTCACAGCGCCAGAGATCCAGGTTCAATTCCAGCCTCGGGTAAATATCTGTGTTGAATTTGCACGTTCTCCCCACGTGTGAGTGGATTTCATCTGAGTGCTCCGATTTCCTCCCACAGTCTGCAACCTATCTGCTCCATATGGTCCTAGGAAGGATCACTTAACTGGAAGCAGTCAGAATCCAGACCAATGGATCACTCAAATGTAAGAAAGCTGTGAGGGAGCGGGGTAAGGGTGCCGGCCTGATGGTAAGACTGAGACCACGTGGATTCAAGACCTCCCTTCCTAGCTTACTCCGAGCCACAGTACAATCTCTGGAGCACAAGATGGATGAACTCGGATCACATCTCAGCTTCCAACATGAACTGTGGGACTGTTGCGCAGTCTGCTTCACAGAAACCTGGCTCAACCCATTTATCCCCGACTGTGCACTTCAGGCTGATCGTTTCTCTATCCATCGTATGGACCATACAGCATTCTTGCATAAGACAAAGGGTGGCAGGGTTTGCTTTTTAATCAACAACTTGTGGTGCATGAGCATTGCAACCCTGGCAGCCATTGCTCCCCAAACCTTGAATTTCATCAAATGCCACCCCTTCTATCTACTGGGGGAATTTACCGCGGCTATACTAACTGCTGTGTACATACCACCACAAGCAAAGGTTGAGGAAGCTCTGGATGTGCTGTACTCCACCACTAACACCCTGGAGGTGGAACACCCCGAGGCCCTGTTTATTGTAGCTGGTGACTTCATTCAAGTCAATCTAAGGAAGGTGTTGCCCAAGTACCACCAGAACATTACCTGCCCCACCAGGTGCCTGAACATTTTAGACAACTGCTACACCACTGTGAAAGATCATAGCGCTCCATCCCCTCCCCTCATTCCGGGAACTCTGATCACAATGCCGTGATTCTTTCCCAGCTTACAGGCAAAAGCTCAAGCAGGACACCCCCTCACAGATACAGGCCTGGTCGGTGGAGGCAGAGGATCAACTCCGGTGCCGTCTGGAATCGGCTGATTGGGCCGTGTTCAAACAGGCCGGAGGTACCTTGGACGAGTACACCGCCACCATTACAGACTTTATCAGCAAGTGTGTGGAAGGCTGCATACTGAGGAAGTCAACCCAGGTGTTCCACAATAGGAAACCCTGGATGAATCAGGACACACAGAACCTGCTAAAAACCAGGTGTGAGGCCTTCAGATCAGGAGACCCACTCAAATATGAGGAATCCCAGTATGACCTTTGCAGAGCCAGTTTAGTTTACCGATCCAAACTAAAGACCCAGACAGACACCCAGCAACTAAGGCAAGGACTGAATGACATCACAGGTTTGAAAAAGAATCAGTGCATGATAGTAGACAATGCCACATCCCTCCCAAATCGTCTCAATGCCTTCTATGCTCGCTTTGAGCAGAACTTCGGCGGCAAGGTAACACCTATTCCGACAAATCCTGATGAACCTATCCCAATAGTCTCTGCATCAGAGGTCAGATCAGTTTTCCTTCGTCTGGATCCAAGGAAAACAATAGGACCAGACGCAGTACCAGGCCGTGCACACAGATCATGCACAGATCAACTGGCAGAAGCCTTCTCAGACATCTTTAACCTCTCCCTGCAGCAGGTCACTGTCCCTGCCTGTTTCTAGATGGCCAACATCATCCCTGTACCTAAGAAGGCTTATGCAGCATGTCTCAATGACGACCGCCCAGTGGCCCTAACTTTGGTGGTCATAAAGTGCTTTGAAAGGCTGGTCATGGTATTAATCAACCCCAGCCTCCCCACTACTCTTGACCCACTTCAATTTGCCTATCGGATCAACAGATCCACATCAGATGCCGTATCACTTGCCCTTCATTCCTCCCTGGAACATCTTGACACCAAGAACAGCTACATAAGATTCCTACTCATTGACTACAGTTCAGCCTTCAACACTATTATCCCCTCAAGACTGATTACTGAACTTAGTGATCTCAGACTAAGCCCCACTCTCTGCAACTGGATCCTCAGTTTCCTGACCCACAGACCACAATCAGTGAAGATTGGGGACAATATTTCATCCTCACTAACACTCAAAACTGGAGCCCCCAGGGGTGCGTACTCAGTCCCCTACTGTACTCACTGTACACCCATGACTGTGTCACCAAATACCAGACTAATACCATTTACAAGTTCACTGATGACACCACCATAGTCGATCAAATCTCAGATGGTGATGAAACAGACTACAGATGGGAAGTGGAAGACCTGGAAAAATGGTGCATTGAGAAAACCTAGCTCTCAATGCTGGCAAAACCAAGGAACTTATTATTGGCTTTCAGCGGGATGTTACTCATGCTCCCCTACACATCAACAGCATGGAAGTGGAACGAGTGGAGAGTGTCAAGCTCCTGGGAGTGGTCATCCACAACAAGCTTTCTTGGACTCTTCATGTGGACGCACTGGTTACAAAGCCCAAACAACATCTCTTCTTCCTCAGGCAGCTGAGAAAATTTGGCATGATGGCGAATACCCTTGCTAACTTTTATAGGTGCGCCATCGAGAGCATTCTATTTGGATGTATTACTACCTGGTATGGCAACTGTACCATTCAAGATCGGAGACGGTTACAGAGAGCGATGAACTCGGCCCGGACAATCACAAAGGCCAACCTCCCATCTATAGAATCCATCTACCAGGCCCGCTGTCAAAGACAGGCCACCAGCATTCTCAAAGATCCATCTCACCCTGGTAATGTTTTTCTACAACCTCTACCATTGAGGAGAAGGTACAGAAGCCTGAGCACATACACCAGGCGGTTTCGTAACAGTTTCTACCCTACTGTTGTTAGAATATTGAATGGATCACAAACTCTTAGCATTCGCCTGTACCTGCTTTTGTTTTTGCTGCTGTTTGCCTATTATTTACTTATCTATGTTACTTAACTCTGTGATCTGCCTGTATTGCTCGCAAGACAAAGCTTTTCACTGTGCCTAGACAATACACGTGACAAAAAATTTAATTCAACTCAATTCACAATCCAAAGATGTGCAGTTTAGGTGAATTGGCTGTGCTAAGTTGCCCAGAGTGATCAGGAATGTGTAGGTTAGGTGCATTAGTCAGGGGTAAATATAGGATAATAGGGGAATGGGCCTGGGTGGGTTGGGCTGAAGGGCCTGTTTCCACACTGTAGAGAGCTTTGCACAGGCTGGAGGCTAGAGAGTTATGGATTCAGAACTGTAGCCACGGATCCAGTTTCCACTTTAATTAGGCAGTAATGGACAGGCTTGTCTCCTGTCTTGTGTGACTCAGCGGTCAGCTGAATGATGAAAGGATGAGAATGAAGGCCAATTCTGATTGTCTTTTAGCTTCTCGCCAGCCAGGCTGGATGGAGCCACCCTCTCCTTCCACACAGCTGCAAATTAGATAACCACAGTCAGTTGGCTGTGGAAGGCAACCCATTCCATTCTGAGGCAGCTGAAACATGCTTTCACCCAACAATCCCAAATATTTCACATACAGCACATGAGTTACTTGAGAAATAATTGTAGCTGGGAGGTTGTGGCATAGTGTTTCTCACAGAATCCCCTAGAGTGTGGAGGCTGATCATTCGGACCATTGAGTCCACGCCAACCCCCTGAAATGCATCCCACCCCATAACCCTATCCCTGTTATCCAGCATTTCCTATGCCTAATCCACCTAGCCTGAATATCCCTGGACACTGTGGGCATTTTATTATGGCCAATCTAACTAACCTGCACATCTTTGGACTGCGGGAGGAAACCCACACAGAATGTGCAAGCTCCACACATACAGTCGCCTGAAGGTGGAATCAACCCTGGGTCCCTGGCACTGTGAAGCAGCAGTGCTAACCACGGAGCCACCATACCACCCTAATATCACCTGACTAGCATTTCAAACTCCGAGGCTAATGTTCCAGGGCTGTGGGTTTGAATCCCATCACAGCGGATGGTGAAATTTGAATCCAGTTAAAATCTGGAATAAGTGCTGCCCAATGATGACCACAGTTAATTATTGTTAAAAACCCACTGGGTTCACTAATGTCCTTGAGGGAAGGAACCTACGTGATCTGGCCTATACATGACTCCAGACCCACAGCAATGCGGTTGACCCTTTGTCACCCTCTGGGCAGTTAGGATTGATCAGTAAACATGGGCAAGCTAGTAACAACCACACACTGTGATCAAATAAAAATAAGTTTATTCTTCCACAGGACAGTTAGGAATTGTTGCCTATCTCCAATACCCTTGAACAGTGTGTCTTGATGGTGCCACTTCAGAGGGCTGTTAAGTGTCAGCCATATTGCTCTGGGTCTGGAGTCACGTGTAGGTCAAACCAGGCAAATAAAGCATGTTACTTTCCTACCCAGAAAGAAAACCTAGTAAAATTGGCAAAATGGGGTTGAATGGTCCATCCGTCTTGCATTTTTTAACCACATGCCTGATACATTCTAAGTAATACTGTTTTTTCACTCCAGACAAACGACATTAGTAAACCAGATGACGTTAGAACAATGTAGTCAAACTTTCCAAAGCACTTTCCCAAACGAAATTTGCTTTGAAGGAAGGTGGAGTTCTAGTGGCGTTATCATTGGACTGTTTATCCAGAGACCCAGGTAATATATTGGGGACCCAGGTTCAAATCCTGCCATGGCAGATGGTGGAATTTGAATTAAATTTTTAAAACATGGAATTAAAAGCTAAACAATGATCATGAAATCATTGCCAATGGTCAGGAAAATCTCACCTGGTTCACTAATGTCCTTTAGGGAAGGAAACTGCCATCCTTACCTGGTCTGGCCTAGTTAGAACTGCAGACCCACATGTGTTTGAAAGGCAAGGACTGATTAGGGATAGTCAACATGGCTTTGTGCATGGGAAATCGTGTCTCACAAACTTGATTGAGTTTTTTGAAGAAGTAACGAAGAACATCAATAAGGGCAGAGCGGTGACATGATCTATATGGACTTCAGTAAGGTGTTGACCAGTTTCTTCATGATAGACTGGTTAGAAGGTTAGATCACATGGAATACAGAGAGGACTAGCCATTTGGATACAGAACTGGCTCGAAGGTAGAAGACAGATGGTGGTGTTGGAGGGTTGCTTTTCAGACTGGAGGCCTGTGACCAGTGGAGTGCCACAAGGATCGGTGCTGGGTCCACTGCTTTTCGTCATTTACATAAATGACTTGGATGTAAACATTGGAGGTATGGTTAGTAAGTTTACAGATAACACCTAAATTGGAGGTGTAGTGGACAGTGAAGAAGGTTACCTCAGATTACAATGGGATCTTGATCAGATGGGCCAATGGGCTGAAGAGTGGCAGATGAGTTTAATTTAGATAAATGTGAGGTGCTGTATTTTGGAAAGGCAAATCAGGGCAGGACTTATACACTTCATGGTAAGGCCCAGGGGAGTATTGCTGAAAAAAGAGACCTTGGAGTGCAGGTTCATAGTTCCTTGAAAGTGGAGCCACAGGTAGATAGGATAGTGAAGAAGGTGTTTGGTATGCTTTCCTTTATTGGTCAGGTCTGGTCAGACATCAGATGTCACCAGCTTATAGTCTAACAGATTTATTTGAAATCACAAGCTTTCAGAGTGCTGCTCCTTCATCACCTGTTGGACTATAACCTAGAGTCATCTGACTTCTGACCTTGTCCACCCCAGTCCTCCACTTTATTGGTCAGTACATTGAGTATAGGAGCTGGCAGGTCATGTTAAAGCTGTACAGGATATTGGTTAGGCTACTTGTGGAGTACTACATTCAGTTCTGGTCTCCTTCCTATGGGAAACATGCTGTGAAAATTGAAAGTGTTCAGAAAAGGATGTTGCCAGACTTGGAGAGTTTGAGCTACAGGGAGAGATTGAGTCGGATGGGGCTATTTCCCCTGGAGCATTGGAGGCTGAGGGGTGACCTTATAGAGGCTTATGAAATCAGGAGGGACATGGATCGGGTGAGTAGCCAAGGTCTTTTCCCCAGGGTAGGGGAATCAAAAGCTCAAGGGCATACGGTCTTAAGTGAGAGGGGAAAGATATAAAAGAAACGGAAGGGGCAACTTTTCCACACAGAGGGTGGTGCATGTAATGGAATGAGCTGCCAGATGAAGTGGTGGAGGTGCGAATCCTCTTGCAAGGATGCCTGCCTTGAAGACGTTTTCCTCCTCTCTCTACAAGAATCTCAGTGAGTCCCTCTCCCACTGCAACTCCCAGGTCATTTCCTCCCTGACCTATCACCTTCATCCCCTCCCCCACTCACCCATTGTACTCTATGCTACTTTCTCCCCACCCCCACCCTCCTCTAACTTATCTCTCCACGCTTCAAGCTCACTGCCTTTATTCCTGATGAAGGGCTTTTGCCCGAAACGTCGATTTCGAAGCTACTTGGATGCTGCCTGAACTGCTGTGCTCTTCCAGCACCACTAATCCAGAGGAAGTGGTGGAGGCTGGTACAATTGCAACATTTAAAAGGCATCTGGATGGGTATATGAATAGGAAAGGTTTAGAGGGATATGGGTCAAATGCTGACAAATGGGATTAGTTTAGGATATCTGGTCAGCATGGACCAAAGGGTCTGTATCTGTTCTGTACATCTCGATGACTCTATGATTGTTAGTGATGGACAATTAATCCTGAAATTGCCAGTCCTGTATTTAAGTTTAAGAATAAAGAATTCTTCAGAATAGCACCGGACCTTTGTGAGAGGTTAGAAGATGGCTTTAGCTTAATGCCTTAACTGAAAGAGACCACTCAAGACTATGTGGCAATCCTGCAGGATTTGCCTTTGTTGCTGGAGTTGAGGAATGGGAATTGAATAACTTGCTAATGCCTGGCAGTTAAATAATTAATTGCATACTCTATACTCCCCTATCAATGCAGCTTAAAATATAATGACAGCCATTATGGAACTGTAAGCGATGGTGTTGGACATGGTTAATTTTCTGAACTAATACACTGAAAGCTATCTTTGTGAGTTAGTAGACTCTGTAAAATCATTAACAATGAAGCTGCAATCAGCAAAGCAAATGAAATATTGTGAATTTGCAGAATATAAGTCAGCGGATGCTTTGCTGATTCTGTACAGGCGCATTAGACTTTGTCTCCTAGTTACCAAGAAAGAGTCAAGCTCTTAAAACAGGCCAAAGAACAGCTACATGGTCGAATTGTGAAGGAGGCTGGTGAAACCTGGCCTTTTTAACAAGGCTTTGAAGTATTAACTGATCTTGGAAAGGTAAATCCAGCTCACAAAAGTGGGATATTTTTGAACTGGTGTAAAGGGAGATTTCAGATTGACGTCAGCAAGTTTTTCTTCATTAGAGCTGTTCACTTCAGTTCAGGCCTCCATATTACAGAGTTCTGGTCTCTGCAGTACAAATGAGAGCTCCTGGGAAAAAAAATGCATCACACATAATAATGGCAGGGGCAAGTTATAGCTCACTTGAGGAGTCTGAATTGCTCTGGCAACTCACACTTTTACAAGCATGTTGTACACTCGGGACTACAGATGCTGATGATACAGTCTCCGATGTCAATGCATCACAAGACTAACTAGGAATTATCCTCTGCTTTTCCTATTGCCATTGACATGTGTTGTTGCTACACGAGCTGCAGGACTTGCAAATTGCTACACGACCTGTTTCTGTTATGGACACACCTACCTTGGCCATCAAATCCTGGAGCAGGACTCGAACCCCATACTCCTGTTTTAGATACTGGGACACTACCCACTGCACCGCACAACCAGCCATCAATATTACATTTCAATTCAATTTAGCGGAGAGAAAGAGAAAAACAATCTCAGATTTCAATTTGTGCTTGGCTGCTAAGGGGTTAATATCATCTGTTCCTTATTGCAATTAAAAGCTGAATTATATTAAACATACAGGGATGCTATTTGCTAAGGATGGCTTTCATTGTGAGTGATTGTGTTAGCTTTTTTCTCAAAAATATAACCTCCCAAGTTTCCAAAAGAGAATGATTCAATAATCAGAAGCTGAGGGCTGATTCTGTCGGGTTGTATAGATTGCATTAGGTATTTTGAAGGGATTCTAATCATGAGATTTCAAACAAACCCACCTACCCACACCCATGGTATCCGTTTTTGTGATTCCAGCTCCATTGTACTGCATGCCCTTTCTGCAAAAGTTTGCAGAAAGACCAACATCCCTGGCCCCTGCAACTTTTCTCAAAGATCAGTGTTGAGAACTGGCATTCGAAAGATGCCATGCTCAGTCAAGCAGTGCTCTGAAGATGCCTGGGAAGGGGAAGATGGCATTGTGATTCTCCTACAGGAACCTGGAGTTCCTGGTGGGAGGTGGGGGTGAGTGTAGAGGAGGTGTGTGTTGGCAGGTCTTGGTCTAAGGTTGCCATTCAGCTCAGTGGTGTCACAATGGGTGAGAAGAATGTCCCAGGAAGGTCACTGCTCTGTCAGTGTAGCTGCTATCTTCTTCCCTCTCCCACCAAGGCTCATGCTCTGCCAATCTCACTATCCTCCCTCACTCGCTCTCACCCAACCCATGACAATACTAGCCCTGTGTGTCCTCTGTGCTACCTACTCACTACCTCAGATCAGTTCAGCACCTTTTGACCACCTGCATGAGCTATACCAACCCACCCTCAGCTCACACAATGCCCCATCCTCTTACTCTAATCCAAAACAGCTCACAACAGGGGAGAAAGACCTGGATGGGTAGAGGGGTTGCCAACATCAGACTCCTGATGCCCCAACAGGCATGGACCCCTGAACATTGCAGGAGAAGATCAGGGTTGCTCGGGGGATGCTGAGAGATCCATGTCCTTCCTAGACAGAGCAGCAGGAGGCTGGAAGAACACAGCAAGCCAGGCTGCATCAGGAGGTGGAGAAGTCAATGTTTCGGGTGTAACCCTTCTTCAGGACTGGGGGTATGGGTAAGAGAGGGCTGCAAATAAAGAGAGAAAGGGACGTGTGGGGTGGGGAGGGGAGAGCAGCAGAATGTTGAGACAGAGATGGGTTAACACAGGTGGTGGTCAATGAGAGGGATGAATCCGGTTGGTAGCTGAAAGGAAGGGTGGGTACTTGGAGTGGAAGGCAGGGCGAAGAGTTGGAAAGGGGAGTCAAGGGGGATGGGAAGGAATGTTATTTGAGATTGGAGCACTCAATGTTGAGTCCTCCAGGCTAAAGGCTGCCCAGGTGGAAGATGAGGTGTTGCTCCTCCAGTATGTGGTCTGATCCACTGCGGCAGTGGAGGAGGCCGAGGGTGGTCACGGCAGAGGGAGTGGGAAGGGGAATTGAAATGGACAGTGACCAGGAGGTCAGGCTCCTGTCTCAGACTTTCCAGCTGAATATGTCCCATTCGTCATTCCACCGAAAGTCACAGAGTAACCCCACTGTCAGTCTCATGCATCACACACCACCTCTAACCACTGGCCAAGTGGTACTGTCCTTACCTCTGAGCCAGGAGACCTGGGTTGGAGTCCCACCTGCTCCAGAGGTGTGTAATGACATCTCTGGACAGGTCAATTAGAAATCTCAAAAAGAAACAACCCATGCCATCTTCTCTCCAGTCTGTGTGTGCTGGCAGGTACCAGTGGGATGCCCATTACCTCCAGAGTGAGACAACAAGCATCTTCAGAAGCCCCCCCCCCCCCCTCCCCAAACTTGGAGGATGAGAGTGCTGAGGAAGCACCAACAAGGTGGCCTCCTGGACACTTACCCCACCACCAACTCAGCTACTGACGCCTCAATCTAGTGAGCACCCCTCTGCGTTGGTTGAGCTAGAAACACAGCAGGCCGCTGACCCAGCACCTGCTCAGGCCCAAGCAGGAGAAGACACTGTGCTGTTGGCAATAAAGGGCTTCACCCACATACACAGGCAAGAGGCAGAGCAGCAGACAGGGATACTGGATTCGAAGCCCACCATCCCACCCCATAACCAACCCATGACTGTGTGTCTGTCTCCATGGAGACAGGAAGGACTGCAGATGCTGGAAGCCAGAATAGGTGTGGAGCTGGGAAAACACAGCAGGTCAGGCAGCATCTGAGGAGCAGGAAAGTCAACATTTCGGGTCAAAACCTTCATCCGGACTTTCCTGCTCCTCTAATGCTATCTGACCCGCTGCGTTTTTCCCAGATCCACATCTATTGCCTGTCTCCATGGACAGGTTGACCTCTCATTTTAAATTGACTCCCATGAGGAAACATCCTCTCTATTTTGTCAATCCCCAGTAGACTTCAATTCGGTTACCTCTCATTCTTCTAAACTCCAGAAAGTCCCGACCTCATCTGCTCAAACTCCCTTCTTCAGACAAACCCCCTCACTTCTGGACTTAACCTGGTCGCTGCCATTTTCATTCCCCATTGCGGTAGCTTTGATGTCCAGCTCAAGGGAAGTTAACAGTGAGAGCTCCTCATCCAGTCACTTCCATTCTCCACCTTTATGTATCAGTAAGGCCCCAGACATCCAGAGTCCCCTCCTGGGTAGCCCTTCACAAAAACCCCCACAGACATCACACTTCCCGAAGCCTTCACCTCTCTCCCTGAAGGTGGCAACGTGTGATCCCACACTGTCCCTGCATTGGACCTGGGAAGTTCTGACTGTGAGGTAAAAACAATGACTGCAGATGCTGGAACCCAGATTCTGGATTAGTGGTGCTGGAAGAGCACAGCAGTTCAGTCAACATCCAAGGAGTAGCGAAATCGACGTTTCAGGCAAAAGCCCTTCATCAGGAATAAAGGCAGTGAGCCTGAAGCGTGGAGAGATAAGCTAGAGGAGGGTGGGGGTGGGGAGAAAGTAACATAGAGTACAATGGATGAGTGGGGGAGGGGATGAAGGTGATAGGTCAGGGAGGAGAGGGTGGAGTGGATAGGTGGAAAAGGAGATAGGCAGGTAGGACAAGTCCGGACAAGTCATGGGGACAGTTACTGAGCTGGAAGTTTGGAACTCGGGTGAGGTGGGGGAAGGGGAAATGAGGAAACTGTTGAAGTTCACAATGATGCCCTGGGGTTGAAGTGTTCTGAGGGGGAAGATGAGGCGTTCTTCCTCCAGGCGTCTGGTGGTGAGGGAGCGGCGGTGAAGGAGGCCCAGGACCTCCATGTCCTCGGCAGAGTGGGAGGGGGAGTTGAAATGTTGGGCCACGGGGCAGTGTGGTTGATTGGGTGCGGGTGTCCCGGAGATGTTCCCTGAAGCGCTCTGCTAGGACGCGCCCAGTCTCCCCAATGTGGAGGAGACTGCATCGGGAGCAACGGATACAATAAATGATATTAATGGATGTGCAAGTAAAACTTTGATGGATGTGGAAGGCTCCTTTAGGGCCTTGGATAGAGGTAAGGGAGGAGGTGTGGGCGCAGGTTTTACAGTTCCTGTGGTGGCAGGGGAAAGTGCCAGGATGGGAGGGTGGGTTGTTTGGGGGCGTGGACCTGACCAGGTAGTCACGGAGGGAATGGTCTTTGCGGAAGGTGGAGAGGCGTGGGGAGGGAAATATATCCCTGGTGGTGGGGTCCGTTTGGAGGTGGCGGAAATATCGGTGGATGATTTGGTTTATGCGAAGGTTTGTAAGGTGGAAGGTGAGCACCAGGGGCATTCTGTCCTTGTTACGGTTGAAGGGGTGGGGTCTGAGGGCAGAGGTGCGGGATGTGGATGAGATGCATTGGAGGGCATCTTTAACCACGTGGGAAGGGAAATTGCGGTCTCTAAAGAAGGAGGCCATCTGGTGTGTTCTGTGGTGGAACTGGTCCTCCTGGGAGCAGATACGGCAGAGGCGGAGGAATTGGGAATATGGGATGGCATTTTTGCAAGAGGTAGGGTGGGAAGAGGTGTAATCCAGGTAGCTGTGGGAGTCGGTGGGTTTGTAAAAAATGTCAGTGTCAAGTCGGTCATCACTAATGGAGATGGAGAGGTCCAGGAAGGGGAGGGAGGTGTCAGAGATGGTCCAGGTAAATTTAAGGTCAGGGTGGAATGTGTTGGTGAAGTTGATGAATTGCTCAACTTCCTCGCGGGAGCACGAGGTGGCGCCAATGCAGTCATCAATGCAGCGGAGGAAGAGGTGGGGAGTGGTGCCGGTGTAATTACGGCAGATCAACTGTTCTACGTAGCCAACAAAGGGACAGGCATAGCTGGGGCCCATACATGTGCCCATGGCTACGCCTTTGTTCTGGAGGAAGTAGGAGAATTCAAAGGAGAAATTGTTAAGGGCGAGGACCAGTTCGGCCAAACAAATGAGAGTGTCGGTGGAAGGGTACTGTTGGGGATGTCTGGAGAGGAAAAACAGAGGGCTTGGAGGCCCTGGTCATGGCGGATGGAGGTGTAGAGGGATTGGATATCCATGGTGAAGATGAGGCATTGGGGTCCAGGGAAATGGAAGTCTTGGAGGAGGTGGAGGGCGTGGGTGGTGTCTCGAACATATGTGGGGAGTTCCTGGACTGGGGGGATAGGACAGTGTCGAGGTAGGTAGAGATGAGTTCAGTGGGGCAGGAGCATGCTGAGACAATGGGTTGGCCGGGGTAGTCAGGATTGTGGATCTTGGGAAGGAGGTAGAACCGGGCAGTGAGGGTTCCTGGACTATGAGGTTAGAAGCTGTGGGTGGGAGATCTCCTGAGGTGATGAGGTTCTGTATGGTCTGGGAGATAATAGTTTGGTGATGGGGGGGTGGGGTCATGGTCGAGGGGGCAGTAGGAAGAGGTGTCCTCGAGTTGGCGTTTGGCTTCAGCAGTGTAGAGGTCAGTTTGACTGTGGACAAACTCTCACTACTGCATGACCCTGCTCCCATCTAATCTTTACCATATGCCTCCCCTCCCTACCTTACAGGTACTGTTGCCCCCCCACTCACATGTTTTATAACCCCCTCAAGATTCCAATCCCAAAGAATAGCTCCTTCCTGCAGCAGCGCCCCCCTCCCAATCAGAGTTGAATTCATCCATTCTGACTTCTGTGTCGACATTTAACCTGTTTGTTGCCTGAGGTAAGATAGAAAGCTGAATATCAATGAGTTGTACTGGGCTGTCCATAAGACATTTAACTAGCAACATAGTGGGTTCTGCTATAACGTGTGCTTCTTAAACGCGAATTGGCTATGAAGCGATTTAAGAATTTAGGCCGTTATTTGTAGAACATGAACTTTCCTTCCCTGTATTGGCTGTAGTGCGATTCCGGACCCATTATTTAAATGGCACTGCTATTGTGCAACTTTGTTATTACGCGAGATCACATGAGAACGGAACCATTGTGTTTTATCAGAACCAACTGTAATCTCCTTTCATTGATGACTCTCCAATATCTAACGAGAAACTCACCTTGCCGCTCAGCACATGCATATAAAATGGAGCGGGATAGTTAACTTGCAGGTGCAACAGGTAAATAAAAAGGCAAATGGAATATTGTCCTTCATTGCGAGAGGGATGAAATTTATATCAGAGAGGTTATGCTACAGCTGTATAGGGTACTGGTGAAGCCATACCTGGAATACTGTGTACAGTTTTGCTCTCCTTACTTGAGAAAGGATGTGCTGGCACTGGAGGAGGTGGAGAGGAGGTTCACTAGGTTGGTTCTGGTATTGAGAGGGCTGGCTGATGAGGAGAGACTGAGTAGACTGGGACTATACTCATTGGAATTTAGAAGAATGAGGGGGGAATCATATAGAAACATATAAAATTATGAAGGGAATATACAGGATAGAAGCAGGCTGGGTGTTTCCACTGATGGGTGAAAGTAGAATGAGGGTGAATAGCCTCAAAATAAGGGGGGAGCAGATTTAAGGCTGAGTTGAGGAGGAACTTCTTCACCCAAAGAGTTGAGAATCTGTGGAATCCCCTGTCCAATGAAGCAGTTGAGGCTTCCTCTTTGAATGTTTTTAAGACAAAGATAGATTTTTGAACAGCAAAGGAATTAAGGGTTATTGTGAGCAGGTGGGTCAGTGGAGCTGAGTCCATGAAAACTTCAGCCATGATCTTATTGAATGGTGCAGCAAGCTTGATGGGCCGAATGGCCTACTCCCGCTCCTGTTTCTTGGGCTCTTACATCATCAGGATTACCCTGGCCGAGTTCTCTCCTCTTTGTGTCACAAATCTCGCCAAAGCCCACGGCACTGAGATCACAAGATGGTTCCTCCATCGGAAACAGAAAATCTCAGCACATGGATGAGGCACATATGCACAGCGAGAAACATTCCCAAATCATCCTGCTGTCTCTTAAATAATCCAAAACATTTTGCATCGACTGTCTGAGCTTTTGGCAGGTGTTACATAGAATTACTATACTGTTATTGCAACATGAAGACCAGAACTGTGCACATTAAGCAAAGTTCCATACAAATTTGACATAACTTTTCAATTCGATTCCTTTCAAAATGCTTTGTTTGCGATTTCTACAGCCTTGTGAACTTGTGGTGCTACTTATAAAGATTTGTCACTCTGTACTCTTATTGCAATGAGAAGGCAAGGCTAAGTGTTGTTTTCAGATGATGCAGAGTTGGATGGCAGGAAATCAGCAATTCAGAATTAGTCAAATAAAATTAAAGTACTGAAAAACTGGAAATCTGAAACAAAATCAGAAACTGCTGAAGAAACTTAGCAGGTCTGGCCGCGTCTGTGGAGAAAGAAACAGAGTTAACATTCAGGAGTGTAGTGCTGGAAAAGCACAGCTGGTCAGGCAGCATCCGGGGAGCAGGAGAATCGACATTTCAGGCATAAGCCCATCCTGATGATGAGCTAATTCCCGAAACGTCAATTCTCCTGCTCCCCGGATGCTGCCTGACCTGCTGTCCTTTTCCAGCACCACACTCTGGACTCTGACATTGACACAGTTTGTTTCTCTACAGATTCTGCCAGACTTGTTGAGAGTTTCTATCAATTGCTGGTGATTTTTCAGAAGTAATATGTCCCCACTTTGGAGACACACATTCCATCTTTCTTTTTGTACTTGCCAACTCATGTTCTATGTGGTTCAGTTCTGGAGAAGGGTCACTGGACTCTGTTTTCTCTCTACAGATGCTGCCAGACCTGCTGGTATCTCCAGCAATTTGTGTTCTAACTTGTGTCATGTTCCATCTAGACTTTATGGGTCAAATGGATTTGTTCTACACTGGGGGATGATTAGATTAGTTGGCTGGTTTGCAGTACAAACTGATACCAACAGTGTGGGTTCCATTCCTGTACCAGCTGAGGTAACCAGGAAGGTCCCACCTTCTCGAACTTGTCCCTGAACTAAGGCATGGTGACCTCAGGTTAAACCCATTGCCAGTCATCTCTCTGTCTAATAGGACTACGGTGACTTTATTTTAATGAGTCTCTTAGTGCCGTTCTATGTAGCATGGAACCTCCCTATGTAAAGAACACAGCCAAGACTATCACACAAGTCAACCTTCCATCCATTGACTCCATCTGCACTTTGTACTGCTTGGAAAGGCAGCCAACTTCATCAAAGACCTCTCTCATCCTGGCTATAATCACTTCCAACCTCTTCCATTGGACAGGAGATACAGAAGCTTAAACACACGTACCAACAGGTTCAAGAACAGCTTCTTCCCTGCTATTATTAGACTGATGAATGGACCTCTCATATCTCTAATCTCATGTTGATCTTGATTTAAGTGCATCTTCTTTTGCAGCCATAACATTGTATTCCTCACTCTGTTCTATCACCCAACGATCCTTGTATGGTATGTTCTGCCTGTGCTGCATGCAAAACAAAGCTTTTCACTGTACTTAGGTACATGTGATAATAATAAATCAAATCCAACTTGCCATGCTGCAATTATAAAGGCAAAGTGACCATAGTCTTACCAAAGCATAGGGCTGCTCTCTCATTAGAGGGAGATGACCAATGCTGAGTTTAATCTGAGGGTCACCACACCTCAGGTGAGGCGAGAGGTTGATAAAGAGAATCCTTCATGGTAACCTGAGCCAGTGTGGGAATTGAACCCATGCTGTTAATGTAACTCTACATCGCAAACCAGCCGACTTGTTATTTCTGTTAGGCGGGGAGAGTAGAATCTGTGGGCACAGCCTTAAAATTAGAAGGGGTCAATTTAGAATAGAAACGAGGAGACACCTCATCAGCCAGAGAGTGGAGGGCCTGTGGAATTCATTGCCATGGAGTGCAGTGGAGGCCAGGACATTAAATGTCTTCAAGGCAGAGATTGATAAATTCTTGATCTCGCAAGGAATTAAGGGATACGGGGAGAGTGCAGGTAAGTGGAGTTGAAATGCCCATCAGTCATGACTAATTGGTGGAGTGGACTCGATGGGCTGAATGGCCTTATTTCCACTCCTATGTCTTATGGACTGGACTAACTGACCGCCTACCTTTTCACCGATGGTGGCATTACGGTGTTTCACCTGCAGGGAGACAGTAATTGCATTGTGGGGAGATTGTGCAGATCAATGTGTTATAAATGTGGCCGGAGAGATTTCTGTTAAAACCTGACTGGGTGCAGGCATAGATGTAATCATTTTATGGATTGTAGGGTTGTCACGGATAGAAGAAAGACCTCTTTTGTGAATTATGAACTTCCTGAAATTTCTTTTTGTCAGTAAGTTATTTTTTCCCCACCTCATAAAAGGGCTTTTCAGTATTCAATATGTTAAAATTGTGGCACTGCCAGACACAAAATCTGTTCATTTGTACTGGAGCCTTATGTTCTGAAGTGTGTAAATACCATGAACTGTTTCAATCACAGTCTGTCTTTTTAGAAATTAATTCTGTTGTCGTTTCAAAGGATAACATATTCTTTTATTCCTCTCTTCTTCGCATTTGCCTCACTTTACTTCAAAGTTATGATAACACATGTTGCTATAGCAATGGAGTGAATGTGCTATTTTCCCTGAAAGATCCAGTAATTTTAGCTTTAGTGAATGCATTCCCAAGCATCCATCCCCAGTCTCAGCGTGAATGTCAGCATTGCTCAGTTGGAAGCAGTTCTATCAGCACGTTTCTAGATTCACGGTTTGCTGTGGCAAATTTCACCTTCCACTACATCATCAGTTATTCTGTCCACTGCCTGAGATAATCCAGCATCTCAGTTTGTTAGTTCCAGTGGTTGCAGTTAAAGGAGGGGAGGGAGATCTATTGCACCTTGGCCAAGTTTCCAGTTCAAAGATAAGTCATGAATAATCCTGATGAGCTGGTTGACACTCCTATAGGAAGGTCCGTAATTAGACACAGTCAAGAAAGGACCTCTTGCTCCATTAGAGAGCGATGCTTTGTTATATTAAACTATAGGGGCATCATTCCTGAGGCAAGGCAAAGAGTCAGACCTCAATAAAACTACCACAAGGGTTGAACTTGCTCTTTTGGCGTCCTTCTGTAGTCGGCATCCAGCCAACTGACCTAGCTGAAAACCATCACAGAATTCTCCTTGTATCTTGCTATTTGTAGTCTGCATCACGAAACCAAAACGCTAAGGGAGAGAGTGCAGAAAGCTGATGGAGCAATAACACACCCTTTCTCTAGCTACATCTTTACCAACATTGCAACATTGTTTGAATTCAATATTTTAGGACCCTCTTCAACTATTTGTCATTCGTTGATATTTTTAATTAATTTGTCTCCAGCTGGTCTTTTTTAACCTTGCGTATCCCTCCTGGATGGAACTGCTACAATTCAGCTGCTTCCCCCCCTACCTCCCCCACTCCCCCCACCTCCACAGCCACCAGGAGAAGACAGATGCTCGCAATTTTGAAACCAAAAAAAATGATCACCGAGTCTGTAATTAAAAGCAAAATAACAAGCAAAACAACCTTATCCTCGAGCTTTTGTTTTTGGGAAGTGCGATCTTTATTTGAAGAGAGAAACTCACATTTATAGAATAATTGCCGCCCACTTAAAGGGCCTCCTCCTCCCAGCCCAGGGGAAGGGGAGATGGGTGCAGGAGGCTAACCAGTTGGGGCCGTGGTAAGTAAATCCATGTGGTGCTAGGGGGAAGGTCTCTGTTCAAAATGAGGATGTAGGGTCTTGTTGAGAGTAACCTACATTGCCATTGCTGTCAAATCTCTCATTCCCACTGCCCACCTGCACCCCTCCCCCATCCTCTGTGATTCGTTTCTCGCCATTGTTGACTGTGGTCTGGGGTCCAGCGATGATACTGAACCTCAAATGGCTGCTGCACCAGCAACAACCAGTGCCCCCTAGGTGGTGCTGCCAATCGAAAAAGCCACCGGATTCTGATTGGCCAGCAGGACTTGGCGGGCAGGACTTTCCTTATCTTGGTATCGTCAATCCCAAGGACTGCCCGCTGCTGTCTAGTTAAGCAAAACTGGGCAGTTAACGTTGCCTTCTGACAAATGGACGCGCAGTGCTCTCACTCACTCTTCAAGTAGTGGGTGAGGCGCGCCATTCACCACCACCCCCACACACCACCACCTGCCCCAGCAGATGGTTAAATACCAGCTAAGCCAGTGTCTCATATCCACATGGCCTTTGAAGCACTTGTCCTCAAAAAGGTGGTGGAAGGCAAATGTAGATGGTTACTGAAAATATGTTGCTGGAAAAGCGCAGCAGGTCAGGCAGCAACCAAGGAGCAGGAGAAATGATGTTTCGGGCATGAGCCCTTCTTCAGGAATGAGGAAAGTGTGCCAAGCAGGCTAAGATAAAAGGTAGGGAGGAGGGACTTGGGGGAGGGGCGTTGGAAATGCGATCGGTGGAAGGAGGTAAAGATGAGAGTGGTAAGGTGAGAGTGATAGGCCGGAGAGGGGGTGGGGGTGGAGAGATCAGGAAGAAGATTGCAGGTTAGGAAGGTAGTACTGAGTTTGAGGGTTGGGGCTGAGACAAGGTGGGGGGGAGGGGAAATAAGGAAAATGGAGAAGTCTGAGTTCATCCCTTGTGGTTGGAGGGTTCCTAGGCGGAAGATGAGGTTCTCTTCCTCCAACCGTCGTGTTGCTATGGTCTGGCGATGGAGGAGTCCAAGAACCTGCATGTCCTTGGCGGAGTGGGAGGGGGAGTTAAAGTGTTCACCCACAGGGCGGTTGGGTTAGTTGGTGCGGGTGTCCCAGAGGTATTCTCTGAAACGTTCTGCAAGTAGGCGGCCTGTCTCCCCAATGTAGAGGAGGCCACACTGGGTGCAGCGGATGCAGTAAATGATGTGTGTGGAGGTGCAGGTGAATTTGTGGCGGATATGGAAGGATCTCTTGGGGCCTTGGAGGGAAGTAAGGGGGGAGGTGTGGGCGCAAGTTTTGCATTTCTTGCGGTTGCAGGGGAAGGTGCCGGGAGTGGAGGTTCGGTTGGTGGAAGGTGTGGACCTGACGAGGGAGTCGCGGAGGGAGTGGCCTTTCCGGAACGCTGATAGGGGTGGGGAGGGAAATATATCCTTGGTAGTGGGGTCTGTTTGGAGGGGGCGGAAATGGCGACGGATGATACGATGTATCTGGAGGTTGGTGGGGTGGTAGGTGAGGGCCAGTAGGGTTCTGTTCTGGTGGCGACTGGAGGGGTGGGGATCAAGGGCGGAGGAGCGGGAAGTGGAGGAGATGCGGTGGAGAGCATCATCGACCACGTCTGGGGGGGAATTGCAGTCTTTGAAGAAGGAGGCCATCTGGGTTGTTCGGTATTGGAACTGGTCCTCCTCGGAGCAGATGCGGCAGAGACAAAGGAATTGGGAATATGGGATGGCGTTTTTACAGAGGGCAGGGTGGGAGGAAGTGTAGTCTAGGTAGCTGTGGGAGTCGGTTGGTTTATAGAAAATGTCTGTGTTGATCGGTTGCCCAAGATAGAAATGGAGAGGTCTAGGAAGGGGAGGGAGGAGTCTGAGATGGTCCAGGTAAATTTGAGGTCGGGGTGGAAGGTGTTAGTAAAGTGGATGAACTGTTCAACCTCCTCGTGGGAGCACGAGGCAGCACCGATACAGTCATCGATGTTGCGGAGGAAAAGGTGGGGGTGGTGCCAGTGTAGCTGCGGAAGATGGACTGTTCCACATATCCGACGAAGAGGCAGGCATAGCTGGGGCCCATGCGGGTGCCCATGGCTACTCCTTTGGTTTGGAGGAAGTGGGAGGATTGGAAAGAGAAGTTGTTCAGAGTGAGGACCAGTTCAGTCAGTCGAAGGAGGGTGTCAGTGGAATGGTGCTGGTTGGTTCGGTGGGAAAGGAAGAAGCAGAGAGCTTTGAGGCCTTCGTGATGGGGGATGGAGGTGTACAGGGACTGGATGTCCATGGTGAAGATAAGGCGTTGGGGGCCGGGGAAGCGAAAATCACAGAGGAGGTGGAGGACATGAGTGGTGTTCCGAATGTAGGTGGGGAGTTCTTGGACTAAGGGGCACAGGACCGTGTTGAGGTATGCAGAGATGGGTTCGGTGGGGCAGGAGCAGGCTGAGACAATGGGTCGGCCGGAGCAGTCGGGTTTGTGGATTTTGGGCAGGAGGTAGAAATGGGCGGTGCGGGGTTGTGGGACTATGAGGTTGGAGGCGGTGGATGGGAGATCCCCTGAGGTGATGAGGTTATGGATGGTCTGGGAGATGATGGTTTGGTGGTGGGAGGTGGGGTCATGGTCAAGGGGGCAGTAGGAGGTGGTGTCCGCGAGCTGGCGTTTAGCCTCAGCGGTGTAAAGGTCAGTGCGCCAAACTACTACCGCGCCTCCATTGTCTGCTGGTTTGATAGTGAGGTTGGGGTTGGAATGGAGGGAGTGGAGGGCTGCTCGTTGTGAGGGTGAGAGGTTGGAGTGGGCGAGAGGGGTGGACAGGTTGAGGTGGTTAATGTCGCGGTGGCAGTTGGCTATGAAGAGATCGAGGGCAGGTAAGAGGCCAGCACAGGGTGTCCAGGTGGATGGGGTGTGTTGGAGGTGGGAGAAGGGGTCGTCAGAGGGTGGGCGAGAATCCTGGTTGAAGAAGTAGGCGCGGAGGCGAAGGCGGCGGAAGAATTGTTCGATGTCTCACCGCGTGTTGAACTCGTTAATCCGAGAGCGTAGGGGAATGAAGGTGAGGCCTCTGCCGAGGATTGATCTTTCATCCTCAGAGAGGGGTAGTTCTGGAGGGATGGAGAAAATGTAGATGGTTGGTAAGTAAAAAGGGTCAGGGGTTAACAGGGGCATGTGTGAATGTGAAACGATCAGATGATCCATGTGCTTATTGGATGGTGGGCCAAGTGGCCTAATCTGCAGTCCTCAACCAGTCTGGTCTACATGTGACTCCAGTCCCATAGCCATGTAGCTGACCCTAGCTGTCCCTTCATTGTCTAGCTACAAGAAATGGGTGCCTATGGATCTTAAAATTAGAGTAGAACTGCAGAATTGGCAGATGAATAGTATGTTCGTTGTCAGTGTGGTGATGGGCAATGAATGCAGAGTTTGTCATAGTTGGCCTTAACTGGCAATCAAATAGATCAAAAAATATCCTTAACTCCAATTTGGATGTCTCTCTGTAACAAGTCATCAATTGAGACAAGTTAATGTCCCATATGTTTACATAGAAACATAGAAGATAGGAGCAGGAGGAGGCTTTTCGGCCTTTTGAGCCTGACCCACCATCATGATCATGGCTAATCGTCCAACTCAATACCTAATCCTGCTTTCTCCCCATAACCTTTGATCCCATTCGCCCCAAGTGTTATATCGAGCCGCCTCTTGTGACTGAGTAGATTTAATGTTTTTTATCAAATGCCTCCAATACTGGCCTCTTGCACCTCTCCTCTTTATTTTGCTGCACTATTTACAAACTGCGCCTTCAGCTCCCAAGGCCTTGAGCTCTGGAATTCCCTCCAAATATCTCTCCACCTCTCCTTGACTTTATCCAGTTGTAAGATGCCCTTTTAAACTTTGCTTTCATCATTCGTTGTCAATTCTAGTGCAGGAAAATAACATTGAGTAATTGAATAGAAAAGTTAAGGTTTTGGGTCTGGTGACCATTCAGGGTCACATGTCTGTCATCTCAGGGTAATAACCCTATTGTTTCAGACGCCAGTTCCCAAGCTGTTGGTAATATCAATGTGTTTACACTGAGTGGGGCTTGGCAACAGAGCTAAACACGAATAGGCAAAAGTGAGGACTGCAGATGCTGGAAACCAGAGTTTAGATTAGAGTGGTGCTGGAAAAGCACAGCAGGTCAGGCAGCATCCAAGGAGCAGGAAAATCGACGTTTCAGGCAAAAGTCCGTATTCCTGATAAAGGGCTTTTGCCCAAAATGTCGATTTTCCTGCTTCTCGGATGCTGCCTGACCTGCTGTGCTTTTCCAGCATCACTCTGATCTAAACACAAGTAGGCCCCGGTGAAATTTAAACTCACAACCATTGGTTTACTAGACCAGCACTCTAACCACTGAGCTAATGAGCCCTTGTCCTGCAATTATCAGTCATGATATAGAATGGCCCTTGAGGGGCTGAATGACCTACTTCACCTCCGATATTGCTACCTTCCTGCGCCCCTGTGACATGTCTCAGAAGGCTTTACTATCTCAAAGACAGTATATAAATAGAAAGCTGTGTTTTTTTTTGATTGGTTAAAATGTGTGAAGCAAATGTTTTAAATAGAAGGTGGATTATATAGGCATGACAGAGCGTCAAAACTTTCTGAATCATCAGCTGTGAGTCCAGATGAACTTGGAACTATGTCATTATTCCTTCGGTGTCGCTGGATCAGAATCCTGGAAAGAACTGTCTCTGTAACAACACTGCAGATATAAATAAACACACACACACAAACATTCATCACATGGACTGCAGTGGTTCAAGAAGGCAGCTCCCCACCACCTCCAGGGCTAATTATGGATGGGGACAAATTGGTCCCCAAATCCATGAATGAATTTTAGAAGGCGAAATGTGAAAAAGCTTCCCTAACCTTTCAGTTGTTGTCATTTATAGGAAAAAACACACAAAATACAACATATGCTAGGTACATTGGTGAGATGCAGTTACATGGCTATGATGTCCTATTCAATCAATGAAACAGTCAGTTCTCTCTTTTTGCATGTGTTGACGGCTGCTATTCTCTCATATTCCTTGTAAGAATTTTTTCCTCTTTGTTCTACTTTATTCCCATGAGTTTGTTCATGTAATCCATTTGTCATTGGGTTAAGCACTCTGTTCTATTCAGGTTTTCTTTCACTTATCAGAGAAATTACATGGTTTAATTATTCATTACTGCTGATAATTATCTTTGCTGACTCTGGTTAA
This sequence comes from Chiloscyllium punctatum, assembly GCF_047496795.1. Taxonomy (NCBI): domain Eukaryota; kingdom Metazoa; phylum Chordata; class Chondrichthyes; order Orectolobiformes; family Hemiscylliidae; genus Chiloscyllium; species Chiloscyllium punctatum. Next base: position 10,528,316 of record NC_092776.1, on the reverse strand, counting down.
TGCTGTCTTCCTCCCACCTCTGACTCCTCTGTTCACTTTTCCCACCCCATGATCTCCTCCATGTTCATTCTCCTGCCAAACTAATCTTTTTGGTTTTCGTCTGTTTTATGTGGACTCTCTCTCATCAGCTTGATGATCTCGAAAACAGAGGAGCAAGAATAAGGGACATTAAAATTGCGGTTGGCAATAATGGGCACTATGAAGGGATGGAGAGTAGGTTTTCATGTATTTATCACTGGCAATAGGAATGCAGGAGGGATGACGGGGGAAATGGGACAAAACAGGAGGAATGAGATTGAATCCAGCCGTGCGGAACAGGATTTGGATGTTGACTTTGACAGTCAACTGAGAGGAACATCAGAGGGGGCATTCAGTAGGAAATGCAAAGTGAACTGGTATGTGAGCTAGTGAGCATTGGTCCACATTTACTTCCAACCCGTCTTAGAGCTTTGCACAGTCACTCATTCAGTAGCCAACCACTGTATCGCCGCAGTGGAGCCCAAACATGAGGGAGCCTCTGCAGCCAGCAGTGATGGTAGTGGCAGAATCATTGGATTGGCACTTCAGAACCCCAAGGGCCCATGCTCTAGGGATGTCGGTTCAAATCCTACCAAGGCAGGTCGTAAAATTCCAATTCAATAGAAATTGGGAACCCAGGGCATCATGGCAACTCTTGTAGGAAAACCCACCTGGTTCATAGTGCCTTTTGGGGAGGGAAATCTGCTGTCCTTACCCAGGCTAGTGTACATGTGACTCCAGACCTGCAGCAATGTGAGTTGATTCTTAACTGCCCTCCAGGCAATTAGGGCTGGGCAATAAATAGTGGCCCAGTCAGTGGTGCTCACATCCATGAACAAGCAATGGGAAATAGAGAGCTCACTGTGCTGCCTTGTACAGTCAGGGTTTGGCTGTTCAGGTCCCAGGACCAGTGTTGAGAGGTCTTCCCCAGTCCGGAGCAGGAGAGTGCTGTGCAATGCCGGCAGAGTGACCTTGGTAGCAGGCACCTCCCACTCTCCCATGGGATACAGCTACTTCCCCTGCCACCCACTGTGCTAGGGAGATGGTCAGTGCCACACATCCAGCTGGTCACAGCCCATGATAAAGCTGAGCACAATGCCAAGTTCTCCATTGAGGGGGGTCACCCATCACTGAACCATCCTCACACTTCCCAGGCTATATTTATGCACGACGACAGCTAAACAAGAGACAAATCAAAAGGTTTCTCACAAGCACGATTCTTAATTCTGCAAATTAACTATTGCTGGACTATAAAGTGAACTCTTGTAGCCAGTTTTCATTTTCCTTCGGCTCTCTGTTCACATGAGTAACTTTTAATGAGGATGCATTTTTATTGGACATGGGAGACTTGTTCTGACATAGATTACAGGAGTGAGGAGGTCTTGTTGGAGCTGTACAGGACTTTGGTTTAGGCCACAACTGGAGCATTGGGTGCAGTTCTGGTCACCATATTCCAGGATGAATGTGATTGCACTGGAAGAGGTTCACCAGGTTGTTGCCTGGGATAGAGCAGTTTAATTACAAAGAGAGGCTGGATAAGTTTTGGGTTGGTTTCTATGGAGTGGGGAAGGGGGAAGGGGGACCTGATAGAGGTGTATAAGGCCAGATAGAAAGCAGCTGTTGGAAGGTCAATAATGAAGGGGAACAATCTTAAAGTGAAAGGCAGTAGGCTTAGAGAGAATTGAAAGAGAAATGTTTTCTCTCAGAGGGGCATGAGTGTCTGGAATGCGCTGCCTGAGAGGGTAATCAAGACAGGAAACCTCATAACCTTTAAAAAGTATGTGGATGAGCACTTGGAATGTCATAACATTCAAGGCTATGGATCTATTGCATGAAAGGGGGATTAGTACAGAGTGGCTAGCACTGCTGCCTCACAGTGCAGGTACTCAAGGTCGATCCCAGTCTCGGGCGACTGTCAGTGTAGAGTTTGCACATTGTCCCCGTGTCTGCGTGGGTTTCCTCTGGGTGCTCTGGTTTCCTCCCGTAATTCAAAGATTTGCAGGTTAGGGTGAATTGGCCATGCTAAATTGCCCATAGTGTTCAGGGATGTGTAGGTCAAGTGCATTAGTTGGGGTAAATGTAGGATAGCAGGTAGGCAAATGGGTCTTGGTGTATCACTCTTAAGAGGGTTGGTGGGCCAATGGGCCTGTTTTCATACTGTAGGGACTCTATAGATTGGCACATTCTCGTGTGTATGACTCTATGAAGTGAGGACGTACGCAGAAGATCCGACTGCAAAGATGGTCAAATGGCAATGGTGATGTGAAGGAAAACAGAAAGTGCTGGAAATACCAATCAGGTCTTGCAGATTGTGTGCAGAGAGAAGCAGTTAGTGGTTCCAATTAATGATCCCCCATTGTACCTGAAGAAATTGATGAACTCTAATAGATGTTGAGAAACTGAAAGAGAGGGTTGGAAGATGGGAAGAAGAAACACAAGGAAGATCTGTGATTGGGTGGAGGACAGAAGAGCTGAAAATGTGTTGCTGGAAAAGCGCAGCAGGCCAGGCAGCATCCAAGGAACAGGAGAATTGACATTTCAGGCATAAGCCCTTCCAATCTCCAGCATCTGCAGTCCTCACTTTTTCCCTGGAGGACAGAAGAGATTAGATGACAAAAAGCATCACTGAGCTGAGCCACTAGGGGGCACTAATAGAGCCATAGAACAGTGTGGGAGCAGGCCATCAAGTCCACACTGACCCTCCAAAGTATGTCCCACTATCTCCCATGGCTAATCTCATTAGCATACATATCCCTGAACACAATGGGTAATTTAGCAGTGCAATTCACCCTAACCTGCACATCTTTGGACTGTAGGAGAAAGCCGGAGCACCCAGAGGAAACCCACACAGACAGTTGCCTAAGGCTGGAATTGAACTCGGGTGTCTGACACAATGAGGTAGCAGTGCTAACCACTGAGCCACGTGCCACCCCAAGAGGGGAATGAGATAAGTCATGAAACAAAACATGTCTCCAGAGGAGGTATGAATAGCAGCACAGCTGTTTTCCGAACGCAGAACCTTTCAAATAAAGACAAAAACAGAAATAAAACAAAATGGGGACTGGGGGGTGGGGTGGCTGGGGGGGGGCAGGGTTCATGGATTCGTGCTGTTGGACTTGGTATTAAGTCTCAGAGGTTGTCAAGGAGAGGTGTCAGTCTTTGGGCTTGTGCTGAATTTAACTACAACACCATAGCAGGCAGAGGACAGAGAGGTCAGATAGGGAGGAAGGTGCAGGAATAAAATGGCAGCTGACTGGTAGTTGTGAAGAGATTGTTGGATGGACAGCAGGTTTGCTGGATTATTGGGACTCGGAGCAGTGGTTCAGGGATTTGAGAGTTCTGGCTCTGGATGATACTGTGGCTCCTCATAGCCTTCTACAGCACAAAAGGAGCATCAGCCCCTCGTGCCTGGATCAATTCTTTGAAAGTGTTAAACCATTATTCCCAATCGCCAACACTTTCCACATAGCCCTGCTATATCACCCACACATTCCCATTCCTTGTCTCTCACACAGGCAATTTCATTGTCCACCTCCACTTCATACACCTCCCATCGTCTCGCTTAACACTGCCATCCATCTCCATCTTCCAGTGCTACCATCTGCTTCCCTCTGATTGGTGCCTTTCTGTCATTGGTGCAGCCATGTTGACAGGATGCAGGACACTCCATTCCTATACTGTCTGGGTACGATGCTGAGGAGAGATCACTGCACTCTCTACCAGTGAAGGGTCTCAACATCTCCTGTGTCTTCAGAAGAATGTTGCATCCTGTCCCCAAATGGTTGTCATTATTCCCATATCCCTCAGGTCTCTCTGGTTGTCTTTGATTGAAATTGCCAATTAAAAATCAATTAGGAGTTCATTACTTCCCTCAGTATCCTTACATCTGTTATAAACAGGATGCTTTCAACCTCTAAGTCTGGGATGGAATCCAATTCTACTCCCCATGGTGAGACAGCAACATGCTAATTGCCTGATCTGCCCAACTCCTTGTTTGTTATCCTTCTTAATCTCAAGCTTTGTTTAAGCAGCGAAATCCAACCCAGTGTGGATCAGGCCATCCAGCCTTGAGCACATGGCTGGTAATGATGTCCTCTACTTCAGTGGAGACAAGGCAATGGAGGGACCTGCATCTCCGTAACAACTTTCATGAGCTCAGTGCACCCTAGAAACCAGAAATATGTCCAGAATGATGCAATCATCACAGCAACTTGCGATCACACAGCACCCTTTGATGTTAACTGTCCCAATGTACTTCATTATCACAATAGGTAACATGCGGATACAAGAGCAGGGTACCAAAGGTTTACTCAAAGAAGTAGTTTTTAAGGAGAGTCTAAGGAAAAAGATGTGTTATACAGAGAGTTCACAAAGCTCAGGGAAAACAAATTACCCTATTCTTAAAAGGGAGACCTTTTACTCATTTATTTAACCTGTTCAGAAATATTATGACACATTTAGGGCGGCATGGTGGCACAGTGGTTAGCACTGCTGCCTCACAGCGCCAGAGACCCGGGTTCAATTCCCACCTCAGGCAACTGACTGTGTGGAGTTTGTACATTCTCCCTGTGTCTGCGTGGGTTTCCTCCGGGTGCTCCGGTTTCCTCCCTCAGTCCAAAGATGTGTAGGTCAGGTGAACTGGCCATGCTAAATTGCCCATAGTGTTAGGTAAGGATTATATGTAGGGGTATGGGTGGGTTGCGCTTTGGCGGGTCGGTGTGGACTTGTTGGGCCGAAGGGCCTGTTTCCACACTAAGTAATCTAATCTCTGGTGCAGCTGGGACTTCAACCTTGACCTCCTAGCCCAAAGGTAGGGACACTACCTCTGCCCCTGACCTCTTACTCTCTCAGTGTCCATCCTATCAACTCCCCAGTGTCATCCACGTTTCGATCGCACAGAGGAACTGTGGCTGTTGGAGGTCAATCCCAGGACATCTCTGCACAATTCTGCAGGGTAGGCATGTCTTAATCAACAAGGCACAGAGATGCCATGACACAGCTTGGAATAGCTGGGTCTTAAATTCTGTCCTACTAGCCCAGAGGTAGTGACACTCCCACCACAAGAGCCCTTAATGTCTCAGGCTAGATATTTTTAATTCAACTGTTCAGAGAGGTTATTGTGCACTTCTGGCATAGATGGGACTTGAACTATAGCCTGAGGTAGGGACACTACCAATGTGCCACAAGGGCTTCAATCTAATGCCTCAGGATAGTGTCGTAGGCCTAGCTGCTTTATCACTGCCCTTCCCTCCATCCTAAGGTGAGAGTGGGTTGTCCACCAATGATTGCACATTGGTAGATCACCATTTATGATCCCTCGGATACTGAATGCCTGTATATCCAATGTTGTCAAGACATGGACAATATCCAGGCTTGGGCTTGTAAGTGGTATGAAACATTCATGCCACACAAATGGCAGGCAATGACCATCTCCAAAAGAGAGAGCCAATGGATTGCCCATCACTTTTCAATTGGCATTCCCATTGCTAAATAACCCACTATCAAGATCAGAAACTCTATAGGACCAGCCATATAAATACAATGTTGCAAGAGCTAGGAATACTGCAGCCAGTAACTCACCTCCTGACTCCTTAAAGCCTGTCAACCATCTACAAGACACAAGTCAGGAGTGTGATGGAATACTTCCCACTTGCCTGGATGGGTGCAGCTCCAACAACACTCAAGAAACCTGACACCGTCCAGGACAAAGCCTTCCACTTGATCAGCACCACATCACATCCACAAGCATTCACTCTCTCCATCACTGATGCTCAGTAGCAGCAGTGTGTACCATCTACAAGATGCACTGCAGAAACTCACCAACACTTCTGAGACAGAGCACCTTCCAAACACAGAATCTTTCCCACTGAAAAGACAACAGATCAAAACACCGCCAGACATTTCCCTGGCACTCGGAAGAACCAACTTGGAAATATAACACCCATTCCTTCTCTTTTCCTGGGACAAAGTCGTGGAACTTGCTTCCTCACAGCACTGTGGATGTCCCTATGCCCCTTCATAGGTAAGGCTAACAGCCAAGGTGTTTTCCCCAGATAGAGGAGTCCAGAATTGGAGGGCATAGATTTAAGGTGAGAGAGGAAAGATTTAAAAGAGACCAAAGGGGCAAGTTTTTTCATGCAGAGGAACAAGCTGCCAGAAGAAGTAATAGAGGTGGGTACGATTACAACATTTCAAGCACGTTTGGACAGGTAGATGGATAAAAATGTTTTAGAGGGACATGGGCCAAACGCAGGCAGACAGAGTCATAGAGATGCACAGCACGGAAACAGACCCTTCGGTCCAACTAGTCCATGCCGACCAGATATCCTAATCTAATCTAATCCCATTTGCCAGCATTTGGCCCATACCCCTCCGAACCCTTTTTGTACATATACCCATCCAGATGCCTTTTAAATATTGAAATTGTACCAGCCTCCACCACTTCCTCTGGGAGCTCATTTCATACATGCACCACCCTCTGTGTGAAAAAGTTACCCTTAGGTCCTTTTTCATATCTTTCCCCTCTCACCCTAAACCTATGCCCCTCTAGTTCTGGACTCCCCCATCCCAGGGAAAAGACATTGTCTATTTACCCTATCTATGCCCCTCATGATTTTATAAACCTCGAGAAGGTCACCCCTCATCCTCTGACGCTCCGGGGAAAACAGCCCCAGCTAGTCAACCTCTCCTATAGCTCAAATCCTCCAACCCTGGCAACATTTTTGTAAATCTTTTCTAACCCGTTCAAATTTCACAACATTCTTCCAACCAGAAGGAGACCAGAAATGCACATAAATTCCAACAGTGACCTCACCAACGTCCTGTCCAGCCGCAACATGACCTCCCAACTCCTATACTCAATTTGACTCTGACGGATAAAGGAAAGCATACCAAATGCCTTCTTCACTATCCTATCTACCTGCGACTCCACTTTCAAGGAACTATGAACCTGCACTCCAAGGTCTCTTTGTTCAGCAACACTCCCTAGGAACTTACCATTAAGTGTATAAGCCCTGGTAAGATTTGCCTTCCCAAAATGCAGCACCTCACATTTATATAAATTAAACTCCATCTGCCACTCCTCAGCCCATTGGACAATCTGATCAAGATCCCATTGTAATCTGAGGTAACCTTCTTCGCTGTCCACTACATCTCCAATGTTGGTGTCATCTGCAAACTTTCTAACTATACCTCCTATGCTCACACCCAAATCATTTATATAAATGACAAAAAGTAGTGGACCCAGCACTGATCCAGAGGATTAGCTCAGGAAACCTGGTTGGCATGGATGAGTTTTATTTATTAGAATCCTTACAGTGTGGAAACAGGCCATTTGGCTCAGCAAGTGCACACCAACCCTCCAAAGAGCAACCCGTTCCCATCGGACTAACACACTGAACACTATGGGCAATTTCCCATGGCCAATCCACCTAACCTGCATATCTTCATGATTGTGGGAGGAAACCCACACAGACACAGGGAGAATGTGCAAACTCCATACAGACAGTTGCCTGAGGCTAGAATTGAACCCAGGTCCCCAGTGCTATGAGGCTGTAGTGCTAACCACTGAGGCACCGTGCCACCCATTGGGCTGAAGGGCCTATTTTTGTGCTGTGTATCTCCATGACTATGACTACAGCCCATCATCACCTTGTCAAGGGCAATGGGGGATAGGCAATAAATTTATAACCTCGCCAGAAAAGTCTATGTCCCATGAATTAACTAAAAAAGATTATTGATAGTCTCAGTAACATTCCTGGGAAATAATCAGGACCAAAGTAGGCACAGGGAGGGCGAGTTGACCTACTCCTGATCCCTCCTACATTGGTTTGATTATGCTAGCCATGTAGGTGTTGACAGCATGGTATCTATCTCCCCGATTATATGCCCCACTGTCTCCCAGGCTTCACACTCTAGTCAGGGGACCTGGACAAAATTCTGGAGCCAGTTAGAATGTGGACAGCACAAGTGAGTTGCTGTCTCGATATCCAATCACATAACGAGTAAGGATCAGGAGCTAGCCTGTTTCCCCATTCAGTAAGATCATGGCTGATCTGATTGTAATCAGAAATCTCCCACTTTGACCAAGCTATTTGGACGTTTGCCCTAGAATTTCTCTGTATGTCTCAGTGCTGTCCTCTGAAGTGTCTTTGGGTGTGAGTATTAAACTGAAGTCTCTCTATAAATGATACTTATTGTTGTTATGACCAAGCAAGAAAGACGCAATTGGAATGTTAACTCCATTCTGCCAGAGCCAAACTCCAGGTTCAGGTTTCAACCCTATTCTCACTGAGGATGAGCAGTTCCTTGATGTGGTTATTTAAATCATTCCCATCTTCCCTGATAACCTTTTCATCCCTCACTCATCAAGAATCCAATAATCTCTGCCTTAAAAACATTCAAGATCTCGATTTTCTATCCCCTTTTCAGGAAGAAAGTTCCAAAGCCTCCCCAAAGGTCATTTCTGCTCCTTCACAATCTACAGACCCAGAAAATAGCACCATTATTTTGCTCAAAAGAAAACAGTGCTCCAAGTTAAATTCATACTTATGGCTTATGTTTTTTAAAATTCAATCAAGAGACAGATCACAATAAAACATATAATTAAGAAAGAACCCACTCTATTCACTGTTGTAGATGTATGGCAAGGTTACACTTGAAAATGATGCACTTATCTTCCTGCGCGGTGAGCTGTCTCACATATGTTTCTCTAATTTTGCTGTTTGTTAATTGTTCCTAGATGCACTCCAGTGTCTAGAGATACAGTAACTGTGCAGATTCACTGTGTGTCAGTTAGCAGTGTAGGTTTCTTTCTCTCTCCCTCCCCCACCCCCCCCCCCCCACTGAACATGTGGTTGCTGCCTTTTGTCTGTCTTTCTCCTTTTAAAAGTGCTGTTGTTTTGATCTTTTTTCCTCAAAGTTCCAAAACGATGCAACAGCATATAAAACAGAAATTGCATCTCCTGGAATTCAAGGAATTCACCTCCAACGCCTAAAATATCTCAAAAAAAGGAGCAGCTCTTACAGCCACAAATCTTTCCCATCCTCCATATTGGAAGGATGTTGTGAAACATGAAAGCGTTCAGGAAAGATTTACAAGGATGTTGCCAGGGTTGGAGGATTTGAGCTACAGGGAGAGGCTGAATAGGCTGGGGCTGTTTTTCCTGGAGCATTGGAGGCTGAGGACGTGACCTTATAGAGGTTTATAAAATCATGAGGGTCACAAAAAGGGTAAATCGACAAGTTCTTTTACCTGGGATGGGGGAGTCCAGAACTAGAGGGCATAGGTTTAGGGGGTGAGAGGGGAAAGATATAAAAGAGACCTAAGGGGCAACTTTTTCACAGAGGGTGGTGCATGTGTGGAATGAGCTGCCAGAGGAAGTGGTGGAGGCTGGTACAATTACAGCATTTAAAAGGCATCTGGATGGATATATAAGCAGCAAGGGTTTAGAGGGCCAAGTCCTGGCAAATGGGATTAGATTAGGTTAGGATATCTGTTCTGCATGGACATGTTGGACCAAAGAGTCTGTTTCTGTGCTGTACATCTCTATAACTACATGACTCACAAGCCTCTGAGGGAAAGAAATTCACCTCATCTCAGTTGTAAATTAACTGATGGCTGATTTTTAAAACATTCGCCCATAACAGGAAGCACTCTCTTTACATCCACTCTACCCAGACCCCTCAGAATTCGAGGTTTCCATCAAGTCTCTCACTCTTTCAAACCTCAGTGGATACAAACCCAGCTGGTCAGGAGACAACCTACCCAGCCCAGAGATTGGTTTGGAGAAGCTTCTCAGGACTGACTCCAATGCCTTTACAACCTTAACTAAGGTGATCATTATAAGACCATAAGACCATAAGACCATAAGACATAGGAGTGGAAGTAAGGCCATTCGGCCCATCGAGTCCACTCCGCCATTCAATCATGGCTGATGCGCATTTCAGCTCCACTTGCCAGCGTTCTCCCCGTAGCCCTTAATTCCTCTAGACAACAAGAACCTATCAATCTCGGCCTTGAAGACATTTAGCGTCCCGGCTTCCACTGCACTCCGTGGCAATGAATTCCACAGGCCCACCACTCTCTGGCTGAAGAAATGTCTCCGCATTTCCGTTCTGAAATGACCCCCTCTAATTCTAAGGCTGTGTCCACGGGTCCTAGTCTCCTCGCCTAACAGAAACAATTTTCTAGCATCCACCTTTTCAAAGCCATGTATTATTTTGTACGTAAACATGAATGGTATTCCAGATTTATACACATCTTACCAATGAGATAAATAAAGCCTTCTCCATTTGTGTCCCTTTAATCCTGGCCTTTTGAGCAATTCTGAATTTTAACCGACCCTCCGCCATTGGCCATGCCTCAGTTGCTAGCCCCTGCTTTTTCCTCCCTAAACCTCTCTGTCTCTTTTCCTCTTTAAGAGGTTCATGGAATCATAGCATCCCTACGTGTGGAAATAGGCCATTTGGCCCAACAAGTCCACACTGACCTTCTGAAGAGTAACTCACCCATGCCCCTATCCTATTATTCTACATTTCTCCTGACTAATGCACCCAGCCTGCACATCCCTGAAGACTACGGGCAATTTAATATGGCCACTTCATCTGACCTGCACATCTTTGGAATGTGGAAGGAAACCAGAACACCTAGAGGAAACCCACGCAGACACAGGGAGATTGCGCAAACTCCACTCAGTCAGTTGCCCAAGGCTGGAATTGAACACAGGTCCCTGATTCTGTGAGGCAACAATGGTAACCAATGAGCCACTGTGCCACCCAAGGTTCTTTAATATCTTCCTCTTTGACCAAGCTTTTTGGAAATTTACAGTCATAGAGTCATAGAGATGTACAGCATGGAAACAGACCTTTCGGTCCAACCCATCCATGCTGACCAGATATCCCAACACAATCTAGTCCCACCTGGCAACATCCTTGTAAATCTTTTCTGAACTCTTTCAAGTTTCACAACATTTTTCCAATAGGAAGGAGATGAGAATCGCACGCAATATTCCAAAAGTGACCTCACCAATGTCCTGTACAGCCACAACATGACCTCCCAATTCCAGTACTAAATACTCTGGCCAATAAAGGAAAGCATACCAAACGCCTTCTTCACTATCCTATCTACTTGCCACTCCACTTTCAAGGAGCTATGAACCTGCTCTCCAAGGTCTCTTTATTCAGCAACACTTCCTAGGACCTTACCATTAAGCGTACAAGTGCTTCCCTGATTTGCTTTCCCAAAATGCAGCACCTCTCATTTATCTAAATTAAATTCCATCTGCCACTTCTCAGCCCATTGGCCCATCTGATCAAGATCCTGTTGTAATCTGAGGTAACCTTCTTCACTGTCCACTACACCTCCAATTTTGGTGTCATCAACAAACTTACTAACTGTACCTCTTATGATCACATCCAAATCATTTATGTAAATGACAAAAAGTAGAGGACCCAGCACTGATCCTTGTGGCATTCTATTGGTCACAGGCCTCCAGTCTGAAAAACAACCCTCCACCACCACCCTTTCTCTTCTACCTTTGAGCCGGTTCTGTGTCCAAATATCTAGTTCTGCTTGTATTCTGTGAGATCTAACCTTGCTAACCAGTCTCCCATGGGGAACCTTGTCGAACGCCTTACTGAAGTCCATATAGTTCACATCTACCACTTTGTCCTCATCAATGTACTTTGTTACTTCTTCAAAAAACTCAATCAAGTTTGTGAGACATTACTTCCCATGCACAAAGCCATGCTGACTACCCCTAATCAGTCCTTGCCTTTCCAAATACATGTACATCCTGCCCCTCAGGATTCCCACCAACAAATTGCCCACCACTGATGTCAAGCTCACCAGTCTATAGTTCCCTGGCTTGTCCTGACCACCCTTCTTAAACAATGGCACCATGTTAGCTAACTTCCAGTTGTCTGATACCTCACCTGTGATTATCAATGACACAAATATCTCAGCAATCATTTCCCTAGCTTCCCATAGAGTTCTGGGATACACCTGATCAGGTCCTGGGGATTTATCCACTTTTATTTCTTCAAGACATCCAGCACTTCCTCCTCTGTAAAAATATGGACATTTTTCAAGACGTCATTATCTATTTCCCTACATTCTATATCTTCCATGTCCTTGTCCACAGAAAACACTAATGCAAAATACTCATTTAGTACTTCCCTCATCTCCTGCGGTTCCACACAAAGGCCGCCTTGCTGATCTTTGAGCATCCCTATTTTCTCCCTAGTTACCCTTTTGTTCTTAATGTATTTGCAAAAACCCCTTGGATTCTCCTTAACTGTATTTGCCAAAGTTATCTCATGTCCCCTTTTTGCCCCCTTGATTTCTCTCTTAAGTATATTCCTACTGCCTTTTTACTCCTTGAAGGATTCACTCGATCTATCCTGTCTATACCTGACATTTGCTTCCTTATTTTTCTTAACCAAATCCTCAATTTCTTTAGTCATCCAGCATCCCCTATACCTACCAGCCTTCCCTTTCACCCTAACAGGAATATACTGTCTCTGGACTCCCATTATCTCATGTCTGAAGGCTTCCCATCTTCCTGCCATCCCCAATTCAGCTTTTGAAAGTTCTTGCCTAATACTGTCAAAATTAGCCTTCCACCAATTTAGAACTTCAACTTTTAGATCTGATTATCCTTTTCCATCACTATTTTAAAACTAATAGAATTTTGGTCGTTGGCACCAAAGTGCTCTCCCACTGACACCTCAGTCACCTGCTCTGCCTTATTTCCAATGAGTAGGTCAAGTTTTGCACCTTCTCTAGTAGGTACATCTATATATTGAATCAGAAACATTTCCCGTGCACACTGAACAAATTCCTCTCCATTTCAATCCATAACACTGTGGCAGTCCCAGTCTATGTTTGGAAAGTTAAAATCCCCTATCATAACCACCCTGTTATTCTTACAGATAAATGAGATCTCCTTACAAATTTGTTTCTCAATTTCCCTCTGTCTATTAGGGGGTCTATAATATAAGCCAAATAAGGTGATCACCCCTTTCTTATTTCTCAGTTCCACCCAAATAACTTCCCTGGATGTATTTCTGTGAATGTCCTCCCCCAGCACAGCTGTAATGCTATCCCTTATCAAAAATGCCACTCCCCCTCCTCTCATTCCTCCCTTTCTATCCTTCCTGTAGCATTTGTATCCTAGAACATTAAGCTGCCAGTCCTGCCCATCCCTGAGCCATGTTTCTGTAACCACTATGATATCCCAGTCCCATGTTCCTAACCATGCCCTGAGTTCATCTGCCTTCCCTGTTAGGCCCCTTGTATGGAAATTCTTGAAATAAAGACATTTGCAAGGGCTGTGGGCTGATGGAGCAAGACGAATTGGATAGATCAATGGAACACAATTGCCTCCATGATATGAATTAACCAGCAGTTGCTTCCACCTCCCCCACCAAACGTTGCCATCACCAGGTCCTGACAGCAGGCTGTTGTAGGGATCATGCTTCCCAAGTACCTGCATCTCTTCTACAACTACATCCGAGGCCTGGGTTTCCTTGGACAGGGACACATGTTGTCCACCAATGCCTTTGAGAGAGAAGATGGCATTGTGGGGGTAGGAGCATATTATTTTCCCCTTTCCTCCTCTAACCTTTTGTTACTGTCACATTGCCCTTGGACAGTAGTGCTTATTTTTCATTAATATTGCTTTAATCTGGGAGAGCTAGCCAACTGGATACAAAATTGTCTTAATGGCATACGGCAGAGGGTGGTGGTAGAGGCTTGTTTTTCGGATTGGAGACCTGCGACCAGCGGTGTGCCACAAGGATTGGTGCTGGGTCCACTGTTGTTTGTCATTTATATAAATAGTTTGGATAAGAATAAAGGAGACATGGCTGGTAAATTTGCAGAAGGCGCCAAAGTTGATAGTATTGTGGACAATGAAGAAGATTACCCCCAGAATGCAATGGAATTTTGATCAACTCAGTCAATGGGCTGCGGAGTGGCAAAGTTTAACTTGGATGATTGTGAGGTGTAGCATTTTTCTAAGACTAACCAGGGCAAGACTTAGACAGTTCTTGGTATGGTCCTGGGAAGCCAATCAGAGAGACTTATGGGTTCAGGAACATAGTTCATTGAAAGTGGCATCACAGGCGGTTAAGAATACATTTAGCACGTTTGCCTTCACTGCTCCGACCTTTGAGTGTAAGAGTTAGGACGTCATGTTGCAGTTGTGCAGGATGTTGGTGAGGCCGCATTTGGAGTACTGCATATAGTTCTGGTCATCCTGCTATAGACAATGTATACTATTCAATTGGAAAGGGTGCAGAAAAGATTTAAAAGGATGTTACTAGGATTGGAGAGGCTGGATATTCTGTGACTTGTTTCACTGGAACGTAGGAGGTTGAGAAGTGAGACCTTGCAGAAGTCTATAAAATCATGAGGGACATGGATAAGGTGAATCACAAGGGTCTTTTCCCCAGGGTGCGGGAGGTCAAAATTAGAGGGCACAGGTTTAAGGTGAGAAGGGAAAAATTTGAAAGGATACTGAGGGGCAGCTTTTTCACACAGAGAGTGGTTTGCATGTGGAATGAACTACCAGAGGAAGTGATAGATGCAGGTACAGTCACAACATTTAAAAGATATTTGGACAAGTGCATGAATAAGAAAGAGTTAGAGGGAAATATAGGGCAGGGGAATGGGTCTGGGGGGGGTTACTCTTCAAAGGGTCAGTGTGGGCCAAAGGGCCAGTTTCCATACTGTAGGGAATCTAATCAAATCTAAAAATAATTGGACCAAATACAGGCAAACAGGACTAGTTTAGTTGGGGAAAATGTGGTTGACGTAGATGATTTGGACTGAAGAATCTGTTTCCATGAGGTATGACCCTATGACTCTGTGAAAGAAAACTCACAATAGCAAATGATGAAGGATTTAAACTTACACTCAGCTTGCTCTCTCTCCCTTTTCTGATTGAGTGCACTATCCTCATCAAACCACCTCACCAGTGAAGGCGAATGCTCTTGCTTCGACCTCCCAAGTCTCAATTAATGCCTGCCATTGCTTCAGGGTGAAAAACACAGAAAACTGGAGCAATCAGACTTATTAATTGTGCTGCAGCGATGTGATGAAGCATAATTTCACAAGGTTTAAATTGTGCCATACATCTTTCTGAAAGCATTTAATTATTGAAGAGCCAGATGTGCACCATTCTCATTTTGTTTTGTAACACAATTAGGTGGTGTCAAAGCTGGGTTTGGGGGTTGCTAGGGAAAGGAGGATCAGCGAGTGGTCACTACAATGTGTTGAAGTCACAAATGACACAGTCCCAAATCCCACCCTGAAGAGATCCCAACAGCTTTAAGGCACATTACAAAAGCAAGGCATGTTATTCACCACACATACCAGAACCAACGCTAAGCAGAATCCTCTGCTCACTGCTACAAGCAAGAGGCAAGGAGTGCTCTTTATTTTTCTTACTTTCATTCATGGGATATGTGTATCACCGGCCTGGCCAGCATTTATTGCCTGTCTCTTGAGAAGGTGGAGGTGAGCTCCTTCTTGAACCCCTGCAGTCCACCTGTTGAGGGTTGACCCACAATGTGTCAGAAATAAGAGTGATGAACTTAGAGCATGGATCAGTACTTGGGACTATGATGTTGTGGCCATAACAGAGACGTGGGTTTCACAGGAGCAGGAATGGTTGCTAGATGCTTCAGGGTTTAGAACATTTAAAAAGAACAGGAAGGGTGGATAAAAAGGAGGGGGTGTAGTATTGCTAATCAGAGAGTGCATCACAGCCACAGAAACGAAGGTTGTTGAGGAAGGCCTGTCGACTGAGTCAGTATGGGTGGGAGTTAGGAACAGCAAGGAAACAGCCACCTCATTGGGGGTTTTCTACTGACCCCCTAATAGCAGTAGGGAGATTGAAGAACTCATAGGCAGGCAGATTTTGGAAAAATGCAGATGTAGCAGGGTTATCGTTATGGATGACTTCAACTTTCCCAATGTTGACTGGAACTTCCTTAGTACAGATGGTTTTGGATGGATCCGTTTTTGTCAGGTGTGTTCAAGAGGGTGTCCATATTCAGTATGTATGAGCTTGGTATCTCTGCCCGAGAGGGTAAAGTGCAAAAAGATGAGGCAGTGCAAGGCAGGGATGCAGTAAGCATCCAGATAGACTCAGAGTGAGTGAGCTCTGTGTCAGTGAGTGAGGAGCCCAGAGATGCTGCCTGGTTCGGTCCATGAGCTGAGTGCGTGTGTCTGAGTGCACAGTGTCCTTGCTGCAGCGTTACCTTCAGAGTTGTAGGTACAGCACTGAAGTGCAGAAATGTCCCTTCAGTGGATGGGAGATATGCCATCAGGGTTCTTAGAGGATGGCACATGTCCATGGATGTGAAGTGCGTATGGCCAGTGCCTATGGAGCGAGCTCTGAGATATCGATGTCCCAGTATGGAGTTCCTTCACAGTCCATGGTGAGTTGAATCAATCAGGTTCCTGCTCTGATTTCTAAGTTGAGAATTCTCTGTCTGGAGCTTTCACTAAGGTAAAAAGATGAACATTAATAAGGTGAGTTGTGGCGTAAGAAAGGTGCTTAACAAGCAATAATCCCTCCCAATAGTCAACTCGCTGCTGCCTAATGAGGAACTTGGCTTACTGCAACAAAGATGTAGTGAGTTGCTCCTGACATTGAGATGGCCCTCAGTAGATTTCCCACGCGATTCTGCCATCAATCTCACCACAGCCCACGTTGCTCAAGCCCCTATGGATCCTGCCAAATGTGCATTTTTTTCAGTAATACTCAAGTTCTGTACTACCAAATAACTACTCCTGCACAAATCTAGTCTAACCTCAGAATTAGCCATTTTGGCCCAACTATAATTCCACCTTGCCCTTTCTGAAGGGAGCTGCTTGACAGCATGGTACGGTTTAACTTGGCATCTGACCACACTCTGGGACCTCACACATGGAACCAATACCACAAGGGATAGAAGGAGGCCATTCAGCACCTTGTGGCCTAGTTAGATCAGTTAGATCATGGTGATCCATATCTCAAATCCATTGGTTCCCATCTTTGCTCCATATTCTCTTGATACACTGACCAAACAGAAAATCGATCCATGTCAGTTGTGTGAACTCCAACTGTCCTTTGGAGGGTTTATGAAGTGGCCTGTGGCAGGGGAAGAGAAACATTGCAGTTATCTCTCTCACAAACTGACATTGTGAAGCACCTTATGCCTGCTGATTGTGGGATGTTAATGATCACAGTTACATGGTATAGGCAGTCATTGCAGTCTTCTGCTTGTTTACTGAGTTCGTTAAGGAACAGTAGCTTGGATACTTTATATTAGTGAGTTTGTAAAGAAAATATGCAACCGTGACAATTGGGGATGGGTCACTGGTACCAGAAGGAAGACTGTCAGGATGGAATATTTCAGTCTCATTAAAGTGCCAGGGGCAGCACCCTGCTCTCTTCCCTGGCTGTTGCTCCTCTTCCTCTGCTCTGTCTTCCATCTGCCTTGGGAGGACTACTGGGTGAAGACTGCTCTTTCTGGATTGCCAGATGAGAACCGTTGGCCACCAGGTCTGCTCGGGGAAGCTAAACTCCCCTCTGCCCTGAGCCCTTCTTGTTAAGTATTTTTGGAGCGAGGACCTTACATTTGTATTAATCACTGTCTGAACCCTTTAGACCAATGGCAATGGGACAGCCATTCATGACTTCTGGTGACCATTGCGCCCTTGCCTGCCTTCACCTGGGAGTTAGATTACTACCTATTCTTTGTCAGGACTAATACTTCTTATTTACTGATAATAAGAATCACATTCCTGATGAAGAGCTTATGCTCGAAACATCGACTGTCCTGCTCCTCAGATGCTGCCTTCTGGCTGTGCTTTTCCAGCACCATACTTTTTGATTCTGATAATAGGAATCGTTTGGCACCATATGAATTGTTGACGCTGGTTCAAAGAGCAGTCTGCACTGAAAACAAACAATGCTGGAGATCACAGTGGGTCAAAGTGAGAGCAAGCTAATGTCTTGAGCCTAGGTGACTCTTTTTTACAGCTGACATCATGATTCTGTGATTTTGTTTTTATAAGTCTTTGCTTGCATATGTTCGAATTTTAATAAAGTTCATTCCTGCTGTAATTGCTCTTTAAATGAAATCTTATTGTAAGTTGAATTGGGTGTTGAAATTGGCCTGTCACAAAGGTATTATTTCAGTTGTTATGGGGGATTTTGACATGCAGGTAGACTGGGAGAATCAGGATGGTACTGGATCCCAAGAAAGGGAGTTTGTGGAGTGCCTCCGAGATGGGTTCTTAGAACACCTTGTACTGGAGCCTACCAGGGAGAAGGCAATTCTGGATCTGGTGTTGTGCAACGAATCTGATTTGATCAGAGACCTCAAAGTAAAGAAGCCATTAGGGGGTAGTGACCATAATATGATAAATTTTAATCTGCAATTTGAGAGGGAGAAGGGAGAATCGGGAGTGTCAGTATTGCAGTTGAACAAAGGGGACTATGGAGCTATGAGGGAGGAGCTGGCCAAAGTTCAATGGTGCAATACCTTAGCAGGGATGGCAGTGGAGCAACAATGGCAGGTATTTCTGGGTATAATGCAGAAGATGCAGGATCAGTTCATTCTAAAGAGGAAGAAAGATCCTAAGGGGAGGTAGGGGCAGCCGTGGCTGACGAGGGAATTAAGGACTGTATAAAGATAAAAGAGAAGTATAACATAGCAAAGATGAGCAGGAAGTCGGGGGACTGGGAAACTTTTAAAGAGCAACAGAGGATCACTAAAATGGCAACATGCAGAGGAAATTGAGGCACGACAGCAAACTGGCCAAAAATATAAAGGAGAATAGGAAAAGTTTTTTTAGGTTTTGTGAAAAGAAAAAAAAAGGTTAAGACTAAAATTGGCCCTTGAAGACAGAAACAAGTGAATTTATTATGGGGAACAAGGAAATGGCAGAAGAGCTAAATAGATACGTTGGATCTGTCTTCACTGGGGAAGACACAAGCAATCTCCCAGATGTAATAGTGGCTGAAGGACCTAGGGAAATGGATGAACTGAAGGGAATTTATATTAGGCAGGAAATGGTGTTGGATAGACTGTTAGGTCTGAAGGCTGATAAGTCCCCAGGACCTGATGGTCTGCATCCCAGAGTACTTAAGGAGGTGGCTCTAGAAATCGTGGACGCATTGATAATCATTTTTCAATGTTCTATCAATACAGGATCAGTTCCTGGGGATTGGAGAGTGGCTAAAGTTGTCCCACTTTTCAAGAAGGGAGGGAGAGAAAAAACAAGAAATTATAGACCAGTTCGCCTGACGTCAGTGGTGGGAAAGATGCTGGAATCCATTATAAACGATGAAATTACAACTCATTTGGATAGCAATGACAGGATAGGTCAGAGTCAGCATGGATTTACGAAGGAGAAATCGTGCTTGACTAATCTTCTGGAATTATTTAAGGAAGTAACTGTGAAGATGGACAAGGGAGAGCCAGTGGGTGTAATGTACCTGAACTTTCAGAACGCCTTTGATAAGGTCCCACAAAGGAGATTAGTGAGCAACGTAGGGCACAGGTACTAACTTGGATTGAAAATTGGCTGGCTGACAGGAAGCAAAGAGTAGTGATAAACGGGTCCCTTTCGGAATGGCAGGCGGTAACCAGTAGGGTACCACAAAGTTCAGTGCTGGGACCGCAGCTGTTTACAATATACATCAATGATATAGATGAAGGCATTAAAAGTAATATTAGGAAATTTGCTGATGACACAAAGCTGGGTGGCAGGGTGAAATGTGAGGAGGATGTTATGAGAATACAGGGTGACTTCGACAGGCTAGGGTGAGTGGACGGATGCATGGCAAATGCAGTTTAATGTGGATAAATGTGTGTTTATCCACTTTGGTGGCAAGAACAGGAAGGCAGATTACTATCTAAATGGAGTCAAGTTAGATAAAGGGCAAGTACAATGAGTTCTAGGTGTTCTTGTGCATCAGTCAATGACGGCAAGCATGCAGGTACAGCAGGCAGTGAAGAAAGCTAATGGCATGTTGGCCTTCATAACAAGAGAAATTGAGTATAGGAGCAAAGAGGTTCTTCTGCAGCTTTACACGGCCCTGGTGAGACTGCACCTGGAATATTGTGCGCAATTTTGGTCTTCAAATTTGAGGAAGGACATTATGGCTACTGAAGGAGTGCAGCATAGGTTCACGAGGTCAATTCCCGGAATGGCGGGACTATTATATGTTGAAAGATTAAAGCGACTGGGCTTGTATACACTTTAGCTTAGAAGGATGAGAGGGGATCGGATTGAGACGTATAAGATTATTAAAGGATTGGACACTCTGGAGGCAGGAAGCATGTTTCCGCTGATGGGTGAGTCCAGAACCAGAGGACACAGTTTAAAAATAAGGGGTAGGCCATTTAGAACAGAGTTGAGGAGAAACGTCTTCACCCAGAGAGTGGTGGGTGTATGGAATCCTCTACCCCAGAAGGCAATGGAGGCCAAGTCTCTGGATACTCCCAAGAAAGAGATGGATAGTGCTCTTAAAGATAGTGGAATCAAGGGTTATGGGGATAAGGCAGGAACAGGATACTGATTGTGGATGATCAGCCATGATCATACTGAATGGTGGTGCTGGCTCGAAGGGCCGAATGGCCTACTCCTGCAGCTATTATCTATTGTCTATTATGCTTCACAGAAAATACTAGGCAAATCCAGTTTTTCAGGACCCCAGTATTCTCCACAGTCTGTAGATTATATCTGAAATGTAGTTAGTGTTGAGAGGGTCGTAAAGAGATTACAATCTCGTCATGCACCTGTTATGGACTAGGCCAGGCCACTCAAAACATTCTTAAGCAGGCAGCCCCAGACCATAACTTTGCAATTTGTTTCATTCAGTGTACAGTAAAAATTACCCAGAGTAAGATAGCTAGGTTGACTACTAGATTTTAAAACAAACAAAAATGTATTCACAAAGTTACACAATGAAACACATAGAACAGAATAAAGAACTCCTGCAGAACTCAACCTATCCAGCTAGACTTAATTATGCTGTTCCGAATATACACAACAGTCCCAATAAACAAACTCCCTTTAAAAACCATCATAAATGGAACACATGCTTAAAGGTTGAAGTTGAAGGGCAGAAAAGAGAAAGAGTTTCCACACAGCTCCCTGTTCAACTTCCCAGCTCAAGTCTGCACTAAAGCTGCTCAGCTCAGCTAGAGAGCTGACCACGCCCCTCTCTTTATACAGGTCACTTCTAAAGCATGACCACTTTGGGCTGAAGCGTCATCTGTTTCCAGATAAACAAAAGGCCCCTCAAAATCCTTTTCATCTCTGTACCAAACCAGACTAATCGGAGCCCAGCCTGGTCTATTGCCCCTCTGAAAAAAAATCAAAGACGGAGTCTCCTTGAACCAAGGGACAGCTTTTAGAAAAGAAAGAGACTCAGTTTGTGACACCCCCCCTACCAGACTTTGCCAGTGGGTGCAGGGGCCATCACTGGTGGCAGACAGAGACTGACTGGAAGCCAATGGTGAGGCACTGGGTGCTGCCAGTGAAGAGCTGCTCCCCTCTGTAGCTGCAAAAGCACACGGAACAGAAGGCTGCTGACAGAGCAGAGGGTTTCACAATACTGTGGTCACGGGGTGGCCATAACCCTTGACCCTCTCACTTGTCCTGATACTGGTGGAGTGGTGTCTCAGCTGCCTTCACACTCATACGTCTTTCTCTCTCTTGCAGCTGGTGGAAAGTGAGATGTCCATTCAGTCTCCCAATCGTCTCTGCTCCCATCAGGTGGTACTGCTTCACATTTCAAGTGAGCCAAAAGGCTGTGTCTGCAGCATTCCTAATTGCTTCACTTAATGAATCAATGTCATAGAGTCATAGAGATGTACAGCACTGAAACAGACCCTTCAGTCCAACTTGCCCATGCCAACCAGATCTAGTCCCACCTGTGAGCACCCGGTCCATATCCCTCCAAACTTTTCCTACTCATATGCCCATCCAAATGCCTCTTAAATGTTGCAATGGTACCAGCCTCCACCACTTCCTCTGGCAGATCATTCGATATACGTACAACCCTGTCCATAAAAACATTGCCCTTTAGGTCTCTTTTATATCTTTCCTTCTCACCCTAAACCTATGTCCTCCACTTCTGGACTCCCTGACCCCAGGGAAAAGACTTTGTCTATTTACTCTATCAATGCCCCTCATGATTTTATAAACCTCTATAAGGTCACCCCTCAGCCTCCGAAACTCCAAGGAAAACATCCCCAGCCTATTCAACCTCACCCAATAGCTCAAATTCCCCAATTCTGGCAACATGCTTGGAAGTCTTTTCTGAACCCTTTCAAGATCCACAACATCTTTCCGATAGGAAGGAGACCAGAATTGCACACAATGTTCCAACAGTGGCCTAACCAATGTCCTCTACACCCACAACATGACCTCCCAACTCCTGTACTCAATACTCTGACAAATAAAGGAAAGCATACCAAATGCCACCTTCACTATCCTATCTACCTGCGACTCCACTTTCAAGGAGCTATGAACCTGCACTCCAAGGTCTTTTTGTTCAGTAATATGTGTAAGTATGATGAGTCCTGAAATTACTGCTTATACAATAAATTAAACGGGTACTTATCCAAAAGAGGCTCAATGCCCGCAGGCAGGTGCTTTGTTTTTCCCCATGTCCCTGATGCTGACTGGGCACTCCCTGAGGCTGCAGCAATACCCCCACCAAGCTCTGTGCCACAACCATGTCGAGTAACACTTCCATCCATAACCCACCACCTACCCTTCCCACCCCTCCCCGCCCATTGACAGCTGACCCATCTTAGAAGATAGTTTCTCCTGAAGCCCTCCACCCCATTCCCTCATTCACCCATCTCCTCTGGGATGCCCCAGCAACTAGCCATTCAACAACAACAACCTACACTTCTGTAGCACCTTTGGCATGTATAGCACTAAACATCCTGACAAGAGTGTTGAAACAAATATGACTAGACTTACATTTAGAGTCAGACTTTATTGTCACGTGATTTCAAGTACGGGGTACAAGTGAGTAGTGTGCAATATTGCCACACACAACTTGGGTGCAAAGTGCCTCAGTAGAAAATCTTAGTTACTGAAGTAGAAAAGTGAAGAAATAAGTTTAAAAGTTCAGCACTATAGTCTTCTTCGCATAACAGTGGGAAAAAAATGTAGAAAGAAAGTTAAAAGTCAAACACCATAGTCCTGAAACAGTCAATCCTCCTTCCCTGACCAGGTCTCATCAAACAACAGAAAGTCAGGTGACCGTACATTTGAATAAAGGCCATAAATTTGGAGCTTGTGAGGAGTAGTGGGCTATTGAACAACAGAGGGCGTCACAATTGTTTGCCAGCCAAATGGACCCTCCTGATTGGTTCTTACCCCATTCTCCATTCTCCCTTGGAGGTTCGTGAGTATGTGAAACTCCACCCATTTCATGCTCAACTGAGGTTAGTTAGCTCAGCGCAAGGCGGGGGAAGAAAGCAATTCTGTTCTAATATATTATTGCCATCTATGATATCCATTCACAGCGCATGAAAGAATGAATTAACATCTGCAGAGATACAGTCATTAACCCGCAGGGTGCATCAACAATTGCAGCACTCTGACTGCGAATGTTAATTCAATTTCATCTCACTGTCAGCCTCAGAAGCTCCTTCCAGCTAGTTCCTACCACGATGTCCTCATCACTCTCTTGTAATGAAAATATTTTTTAAAAAACTTAACAGAGAGAGAAAATAAAAGACATTAAGATATTCCAAACTAATTGAGGCTCTTTCATCCCTCACCAGTATGTTTCCCCCTGTTTAATGAGTATGGCATATGGTGCAGTTGTTACCTGTTAAACCTTCATCAGCAACATGCTCCCTTACTCAGCAGTGAGGAGAAGAGTGTTAAGCCCAGGCATCAGGGCTCACTATCGTGGCTGGCCATCCCAGAGTGATACCCATTGTCAGATTGAGCCACATCATCCTTGTACCTGACACACAGGTCTCCCCAGGTTAAACCTCAGTGTCATCACATCACGTCAAGTGGTCACCAGGAACCAGAAAATGCTCTAAGGAGGAACTCACAGCCTCCTCAAAAATGAATTCAGTATTCCTGAGGGAACCTGTTGCCTGGGGAACCATCCCAAGATGGAGAAGTAGCATCTGTGAAGGTGCCAACCATCTCTGATTGGCCTGGGTGAGTCACCAAGTACCAAGCGCAAACAAAGAACATGGAACATGGAACATTACAGCCCAGTATAGGCCCTTTGGCTCTCGATTTTGCGCTGATTTGTGGAACCAGTCTGAAGCCCATCTATCCTACACTATTCCATTTTCAACCATATGTTTATCCAATGACCATTTAACTGCCCTTCATGTTGAGGAGTCTACTAGTGTTGCAGGCAGTGCGTTCCACGCTCCTACTACTCTGAGTAGAGAAACTATCTCTGACATCTGTCCTATATCCATCACCCCTCAATTTAAAGCTATATCCCCTCATGCTAGCCATCACCATCCAAGGGCAAAAGCTCTCCCTGTCCACCCTATCTAATCCTCTGATTATCTTATATGTCTCAATTAAATCTCCTTTCAACCTTCTTCTCTAACGAAAACAGCCTCAAGTCTCTTAGCCTTTCCTCATAAAACCTTCCCTCCATACCAGGCAATACCTAGTAAATCGCCTCTGAACCCTTTCCAAAACTTCCACATCCTTCCTATAATGCGGTGACCAGAACTGATTGCAATATTCCAAATGCGGTCGCACCAGAGTTTTGTACAGCTACAACATGACCTCATGGCTCTGAAACTCAATCCTTCTACCAATAAAAGCTAACACACCATATGCCTTCTTAACAAACCTATCAACCTGGGTGGAAGGAGTACAACCCAATCAGAGCCACCTGTGGGAGCATGGGACATGCAAGGCCAGGTGGAAGGAAGGTACATTTAAGGAATTCAATTTGCCTTTATACCATTTTCCCCCTTTGATCCTATGAGGAAGACAGGAACAGGAATAGGCCATTCAGCCCCTCGAGCCTGTTCCACCATTCAATAGGATCATGGCTGATCCTTGGTCTAACTCCATTACCTGCCTTTGACTGATACCCCTTAACATCTTTCCTTAACAAAGATTTATCTACTTCAGGTTTAAGATTAACAACATGTCCAGCATCTACTGCTGTTTGTGGGAGAGAGTTCCAAACCTCTCCCACCTTTTGTGGTCTTCCTCACACCTCTCCTGAATGGTCTGGCCCTAATTCTCCGACTGTGCCCCCCCGATTCTAGAATCCCCAACCAGTGGATGTAGTTTATCTTTCTCCAATCTATCTTTTCCTTTTCTTGAAGACTTTGATTTGATCACCACTGAATTCTCAGGAAAACAGAGTGAATTTATATAAGCCGTCCACATAACCTAGCCCTGAAATCTAGGTATCATTCTTGAAAACCACTGCTACTGGTTTTTCAATGTTTGTACATAACTGTCCCTTATTGTCACTCACTAAATATTATTACTTAAATGGCTGCCCTGCAATGTTGCCTTACTCTATTGTTTTGTAAGCCCATGTTTCTCCTCTCCTGCTACCTGTTTAGCTTAAAATCTTCTCTACAGCACTAATTATCTGAGTCACCAGTGCTCTGGTCCCAGCACGGGTTCAAGCGAAACCCATCTCAATGGAACAGCTCCCTTCCACCCCAGTACTGGTGCCAGTGCCCCACAAAGTGAAAGCCATTCCATCCTCACCAATCTTAGAGCCTCGCATTTAATCCTTGACTTTATTGATCCATTGCCCACAGCTCAAGTAATAATCCAGTTTTAGTTCACTGTTCAAATCCTTTCAGCAGAATCTCCTTTCCAGTTCTAGTATTGTCCGATCAATCTGTGAATCATCCCAACCCATGGCGGCAGCAGGTGGTAAGATCAGGCCTCTCGTCAGCCAGGTGACAGAAACAAAATTGAGGCCTCTACCATTCACTACCATTCCTGGAGTTGCAACAGCAACTGGGATTGGGGAGGTTGGTTGGTGTAGACAAAATTAGAACATAGAACATTACAGCGCAGTACTGGCCCTTCGGCCCTCAATGTTGCGCTGACCTGTGAAACCAATCTGAAGCCCATCTAAGCTACACTAATCCATTATCATTCCCATGTTTATTCAATGACCATTTAAATGACCTGAAATGTGGCAAGTCTACTACTGTTGCAGGTAGGGTGTTCCACGCCCCTACTCCTCTCTGAGTAAAGAAACTACCTCTGAAATCTGTCCTCTAAAATGCCGTCCTATAAAATACCATCCTTTAAAATTACAAAATACTGTGCAATGACTGTAACAAACATTACGTTGGACAAACAGGCAGAAAACTAGCCACCAGGATACATGAACATCAACTAGCCACAAAAGGACATGACCCACTCTCACTAATATCCTTACATACGGATGAGGAAGGACTCCACTTTGACTGGGACAACACATCCATCCTAGGACAAGCCAAACAAAGACATGCACAAGGATTCCTGGAGGCATGGCATTCCAACCGGAACTCTATCAACAAACACATCGAGTTAGACCCCATCTACCATCCCCTCAGAAAGGGAACAGGAAGTGATTTCACCACAGTAAATAATATCACCACAGGAAATGACATCACCAACCCAAAGAAATCCAAACATATAAATAGACAGCAGGAATTTTCAGCATTGTTTTGCCTGAGGCCCACTGAAGATGTTACCCAGTAGGGTAATGAAACATCTGGAAATGAACCTTCCAGCTAAGCGAGCAAAGCTACATCCAAAACCTCAACCTGAGCTACAAATCTTTCAAAACGTATCTGTCCTATATCTATCACTCCTCAATTTAAAGCTATGTCCCCTCGTGCTTGCCACCACTATCCGAGGAAAACGACTTTCACTGTCCACTTTATCTAATCCTTTGATCACCATCAGTACCAACAAGACAGGGTCTGATGGCTGTTTTGGCTGGTGTGGATCCAGGACCAATCCCCTTGCCCCTACCCTTGTTGGAAGTCATGGCAATGTGGGTTGGCACTGCAACGGGGCAGCCAGGTTGAAGTTGGAGGAGCTGACTGTGTGACTGATGAGTCGCTGACAGTGATTGTACCTCATCAGATCACTTCATTTACTACAAAGGGGCCTGTGACAGCCTGCGGTCATGAAAGGCACTATGTAAACGTAAGTCCATCTTTCTTTTCCCAGATAAAAAGGAGAGGTGATGGGCCTATTGATGTTATTGCTGCGCTGTCAACCTGGAGACCCAGGTAATGTGGTGGGGATCTGGGCTTGGATTTTGCCATGGCAGCAAGTGTAATTTCAATTCATTAAAAATCTGGAATTAAGAGTCTAATGATGACCATGAATCCACTATTGGGAAAATCCATCTCGTTCACTAATGTCCTTTAGGGAAGGAAACTGCCATCCTTACCTGGTCTGGCCTTTTCCAGACTCACAGGAATGTACTTGACTCTTAACCTAGTTAGGGATCGACAGTAAATTGCTGGCCTAGCCAGCGACACCTTCATCCTGTAAATGTCTAAGCAGGTTAGGAAAGAGGAGCAGGAATAAGTCGTTCAGCCCTTCATGGGTGAACAGCCAACTCAGTAAGTCTGTTCCTGGTTTTCCCCCACACCCTTTTTAGCTCCAAGTGTATAGCCAACCCATTCATGAAATCAACCATGATTACTTTCTGTGGTAGTGCATTCCACAGCTTTACCACTCTCTGGGTGAAGAGATTTCTCCTCATCTCTGCCCTATCAGGTTTATCCTTATTGCCCCTGGTTCTGGATTCCCCCTCCATCAGGGACGCCCTTCCTCCATCTAACCTGTCTGGTCCTGTTAGAATTTTATAGGTTTCTCTGAGACTCCCCCACCCCACATTTTTCTAAACTCCAGTGAGTACAATCCTGACCGACTCAACCTCTCCTCATTGGTCAGTCCTGCCATTCCCAGGGATCAGTCTGGTAAACCTTCCCTCAAAAGCAAGAATGTCCTTCCTCGCATAAGGAGACCAAATCTGCACACAGTATTCTGGTTGTGACCTCTCCAGCCCCCTGTATAATTGCAGCAAGTGTTATCAAGATGTCAGTATAGCTTTAAGAGAGTTAAAAGCAGCTGATCTGGGAGAATTGCCATGGCCCAGCGTGTAAACAGACTGCTTGAAAATAGCTCTCTCTTAAAGTGCCTTTTCGATCAGTAATCTGTAACGCAGAAATTCCTAACAAGGAGAAAAGCAGACACAGGAAGATCCACAAACAAGAACCTACAGCTGCCTGGTTTTGAGATAAGAAATGTTGTTTTGTAAATCTTAGTTAGGAGTTTTATCAGACTAAGGTAACAGATAGGTTAGAGAAAGAAACGGTTAATAATGGTTAGTTAATTATTCTCTGTTTTCTTTTAAGAAATCAAGTTGTTAATTTTTACTTTACGTAGTTCTTGACCGCTCAAATTTTTACAGATTACAGCACGGGATAAATCTTTTCTGTGTTGCTGGTTTTAAGTTAAGCAGGAGAGTTTACCCCGTGTTGTAACACAAGTGAACCTGCTCCTGTAATTAAATCTTCTCTATGAAGGTCAACACACCATGTGTATTATTGACCACCTGCTTGCTTACTTTCAGATGGTTTGTCTGTGAGTTTGAAGTATGAGTATGAGAAGACAATTCTCATTGTAGCTCAATCTGATTCTGTCCTCAGTTGCATAACGCCTTGCAGAAGTTATTTGATAAGAGAAAGTAAGGACGGCAGATGCTGGAGATCAGAGATAAGAGTGTGACGCTGGAAAAGCACAGCCGGTCAGGCAGCGTCCAAGGAGCAGGAGGGTCGACGCTTTGGGCATAAGCCCTTTGTCAGGATACAGGAGCGCAAACCTTATGGCACAGGTCCTGGAGTAGAGTAGTGCTGGAAAAGCACAGCAGTTCAGGCAGCATCCGAGGAGCAAGAAAATCGACGTTTCGGGCAAAAGCCCTTCATCAGGAATACAGGCAGAGTGCCTGCAGGGGGGAGAGATAAATGAGAGGAGGGTGGGGGTAGGGAGAAAGTAGCATAGAGTACAACAGGTGAATGGGGGTGTGGATGGAGGTGATAGGTCAGGGAGGAGGGTGGGGGAAGGTAGCAAACAGTACAATGGGTGAATGGGGGTGGGATGAAGGTGGTAGGTCGGAGAGGAGGGTGGAGTGGATAGGTGGAAAAGATGGGCTGGTAGGACGTGTCATGGGGACAGTGCTGAGCTGGAAGTTTGGAACTGGGGTGAGGTGGCAGAAGTGAAAATGAGGAAACTGTTGAAGTCCACATTGATGCCCTGGGGTTGAAGTGTTCCGAGGCGGAAGATGAGGCGTTCTTCCTCCAGGCGTCTGGTGGTGAGGGAGTGGCAGTGAAGGAGGCCCAGGACCTCCATGTCCTTGGCTGAATGGGAGGGGGAGTTGAAATGTTGGGCCACGGGGCGGTGTGGTTGATTGGTGCGGGTGTCCCAGAGTTGTTCCCTGAAGCGCTCTGCTAGGAGGCGCCTAGTCTCCACAATGTAGAGGAGACCGCATCGGGAGCAAAGGATACAGTAAGTGATATTGGTGGATGTGCAGGTAAAACTTTGATGGATGTGGAAGGCTCCTTTGGGGCCTTGGATGGAGGTGAGGGAGGAGGTGTGGGCGCAGGTTTTGCAATTCCTGCGGTGGCAGAGGAAGGTGCCAGGACGGGAGGATGGGTTGTTGGGGGGGCATGGACCTGACCAGGTAATCACGGAGGGAACGGTCTTTGTGGAAGGCGGAAAGGGGTGGGGAGGGAAATATATCCCTGGTGGTGGGGTCCATTTGGAGTGGCGGAAATATCGGTGGATGATTTGGTTTATGCAGAGGTTGGTAGGGTGGAAGGTGAGCACCAGGGGGGTTCGGTCCTTGTTACGGTTGGAGGGGTGGGGTCTGAGGGTGGAGGTGCGGGATGTGGACGAGATGCATAGGAGGGCATCTTTAACCACGTGGGAAGGGAAATTGCGGTCTCTAAAGAAGGAGGCCATCTGGTGTGTTCTGTGGTGGAACTGGTCCTCCTGGGAGCAGATATGGCGGAGGTGGAGGAATTGGGAATACAGGATGGCATTTTTGCAGGAGGTAGGGTGGGAAGAGGTGTAATCCAGGTAGCTGTGGGAGTCGGTGGGTTTGTAAGAAATGTCAGTGTCAAGTCAGTCATCATTAATGTAAGGATTTGGTCATTCAGGATTTGAAAATTAGGCAAATTCTCTTTTCTTAAGTATGTGTGAATCTTTGGAATTCTCCAGCCCAGATGATCATTGACTCTGCATGAGGCTGAGATCAACAGACTCTGGATGAGGCAGGGATTCAAGGGATAAGGGTGGGATATTGAAGATGAGGGAGAAGATCAGCAATGATCAGGGTCGAGGGGAGCTGCTCCTTTTTCTGATATTCTTGTGGTGTGCTGCCAGGATGGGGGATTCAGAGTCGGTGTCGCAAAATGCACTTTCATTGAGCATGTTGTAGCCTGAAGTCCTGAAGAAGGGTTATACCCGAAATGTTGACTTGTCCAACTCCTGAGGCTGCCTGGTTTGCTGCATTCTTCCAGCCTCCTGCTTGTCTACCTTGGATTCCAGAAGCTGCATTTTTTTTTTGCCTGTTCTAGCCCGGAGCTATGGATAATAATGGTGGGGAATCCATTGTTCTCTCCATCACATGGCTGACCAGGAATCTCTCCCATTCTGACCAGCTGATGGGCATTAGACTGACTTATAAGTTGCTACTCAATGTGTCTGACCTTGTGTTGGATACAGTTAGCCCTTCACATCTGAAGAATGGGGACTCGAACACCAAGCTTCTGACACCAAGACAGGGCCACCACCAGTGACCTCCTGTAACTCTGTGCAAACTGTTAGATGATATCCTTGAAATTAACCAGAAAGGCTTCCATTTAAATAGCATCTTAGCACATCTTGAAATTCTTGCAACTGATTACTTTGGCGTGCACTGACTAGGTTAACTTTGACAGTGTCTCTCTTTCTCCTACCACTGAGAAGGATAAAGAGTAGAAATATAATTCACTTCCAAATCATCCTGACTTGGGGGGTTGGGGGGGGCGTTCTATGTTCTTTAATGGGAAATGGACATTGCTGGAAATGACAGCTTTTGTCATATTATCCTTGAACTGATTGGCTTGCTCCGCCATTGCAGAAGGTATTTAAGATCCAGTCACATTTGGGGCGGCACAGTGGCTCAGTGGTTAGCACTGCTGCCTTAAAGCGCCAGAGACCTGGGTTCAATTCCCACCTCAGGCAACTGCCTGTGTGGGGTTTGCACATTCTCCCCGTGTCTGCATGGGTTTCCTCCGGGTGCTCCGGTTTCCTCCCACAGCCCAAAATAAATGTGCAGGTTAGGTGAATTGGCCATGCTAAGTTGCCCGTAGTGTTAGGTGAGTGGGTAATATGTAGGGGAATGGGTCTGGGTGGGTTGTCTTCGGAGGGTCAGTGTGGACTTGTTGGGCCAAAAGGCCTGTTTCCACACTGTAAGTAGTCATAGAGATGTACAGCATAGAAACAGACCCTTCGGTCCAACCCGTCCATGCCGACCAGATATCCCAACCCAATCTAGTCCCACCTGCCAGCACCCGGCCCATATCCCTCCAAACCCTTCCTATTCATATACCCATCCAGATGCCTTTTAAATTTTGTAATTGTACCAGCCTCCACCACATCCTCTGGCAGCTCATTCCATACACGCACCACCCTCTGCGTGAAAACGTTGCCCCTGACGTCTCTTTCATATGTTTCCCCTCTCACCCTAAACCTATGCCCTCTCGTTCTGGACTCCCCAACCCCAGGGAAAAGAATTTGCCTATTTACCTTATCCATGCCCCTCATAATTTTGTAAACCTCTATAAGGTCACCCCTCAGCCTCTGACGCTCCAGAGAAAACAGCTCCAGCCTGTTCAGCCTCTCCCTGTAGCTCAGATCCTCTAACCTTGGCAACATCCTTGTAAATCTTTTCTGAACCCTTTCAAGTGTCACAACATCTTTCCAATAGGAAGGAGACCAGAATTGCACACAATATTCCAACATTGGCCTAACCAATGTCCTGTACAGCCGCAACATGACCTCCCAACTCCTGTACTCAATACTATGACCAATTAAGGAAAGCATACCAAATGCTGCCTTCACTATCCTATCTACCTGCGACTCCACTTTCAAGGAGCTATGAACCTGCATTCCAAGGTCTCTTTGTTCAGCAACACTCCCTAGGACCTTACCATTAAGTGTATAAGTCCTGTTAAGATTTGCTTTCCCAAAATGCAGCACCTCGCATTTATCTGAATTAAACTCCATCTGCCACTTCTCAGCCCATTGGCCCATCTGGTCAAGATCCTGTTGGAATCTGAGGTAACCCTCTTCGCTGTCCACTACACCTCCAATTTTGGTGTCATCTACAAACTTACTAACTGTACCTCTTATGCTCACATCCAAATCATTCATGTAAATGACAAAAAGTAGAGGGCCCAGCACCGATCCTTGTGACACTCCATTGGTCACAGGCCTCCAGTCTGAAAAACAACCCTCCACCACCACCCTCTGTCTTCTACCCTTGAGCCAGTTCTGTATCCAAATGGCTAGTTCTCCCTCTATTCCATGAGATCTAACCTTGCTAATCAGTCTCCCATGGGGAACCTTGTCAAATGCCTTACTGAAGTCCATATAGATCACATCTACTGCTCTGCCATCATCAATCTTCTTTGTTACTTCATCAAAAAACTCAATCAAGTTTGTGAGACATGATTTCCCGTGCATAAAGCCATGTTGACTATCCTGAATCAGTCCTTGCCTTTCCAAATACATATACATCCTGTCCCTCAGGATTCCCTCCAACAACTTGCCCACCACTGAGGTCAGGCTCACCAGTCTATAGTTCCCTGGCTTGTCCTTACAACCCTTCTTAAACAGTAGTACCACGTTTGCCAACCTCCAGTCTTCCATGTGACTATCGATGATACAAATATCTCAGCAAGAGGCCCAGCAATCACTTCTCTAGTTTCCCACAGAGTTCTCGGGTACACCTGATCAGGACCTGGAGATTTATCCACCTTTAGCTGTTTCAAGACATCCAGCACTGCCTCCTCTGTAATCTGGACATTTTGCAAGATGTCACCATCTATTTCCCTACAGTCTATATCTTCCATATCCTTTTCCACAGTAAATACTGATGCAAAATATTCATTTAGTATCTCCCCCATTTTCTGTGGCTCCACACAAAGGCCGCCTTGCTGATCTTTGAGGGGCCCTATTCTCTCCCTAGTTACCCTTTTGTCCTTAATATATTTGTAAAACCCCTTTGGATTCTCCTTAATTCTATTTGCCAAAGCTATCTCATGTCCCCGTTTTGCCCTCCTGATTTCCCTCTTAAGTATACTCGTACTTCCTTTATACTCTTCTCAGGATTCACTCGATCTATCCTGTCTATACCTGACATATGCTTCCTTCTTTTTCTAAACCAAACCCTCAATTTCTTTAGTCATCCAGCATTCCCTATACCTACCAGCCTTCCCTTTCACCCTGACAGGAATATACTTTCTCTGGATTCTTGTTATCTCATTTCTGAAGGCTTCCCATTTTCCAGCCGTCCCTTTACCTGCGAACATCTGCCTCCAATCAGCTTTTGAAAGTTCTTGCCTAATACCATCAAAATTGGCCTTTCTCCAATTTAAAACTTCAACTTTTAGATCTGGTCTATCCTTTTCCATCACTATTTTAAAACGAATAGAATTCTGGTCGCTGGCCCCAAAGTGCTCCCCCACTGACACCTCAGTCACCTGCCCTGCCTTATTTCCCAAGAGTAGGTCAAGTTTTGCACCTTCTCTAGTAGGTACACCCACATACTGAATCAGAAAATTGTCTTGTACACACTTAAGAAATTCCTCTCCATCTAAACCTTTAACACTAGGGCAG
Source organism: Chiloscyllium punctatum (assembly GCF_047496795.1). NCBI lineage: Eukaryota > Metazoa > Chordata > Chondrichthyes > Orectolobiformes > Hemiscylliidae > Chiloscyllium > Chiloscyllium punctatum. The sequence continues at coordinate 10,494,343 of NC_092776.1, read as the reverse complement.
TCCCAGTCGATTTTGGAAAGTTAAAATCCCCTACCATAACCACCCTATTATTCTTACAGATAGGTGAGATCGCCTGACAAGTTTGTTTCTCAATTTCCCTCTTGATATTAAGGGGTCTATAATACAATCCCAATAAGGTGATCATCCCTTTCTTATTTCTCAGTTCCACCCAAACCTGGATGTATTTATGGGAATATCCTCCCTCAGCACAGCTGTAATGCTATCCCTTATCAAAAATGTCACTCTCCCTCCTCTCTTGCCTCCATTCCTATCCTTCCTGTAGCATTTGTATCCTGGAACATTCAGCTGCCAGTCCTGCCCATCCCTGAGCCATGTTTCTGTAATTGCTATGATATCCCAGTCCCATGTTCCTAACCATGCTCTGAGTTCATCTGCCTTCCCTGTTAGGCCCCTTGCATTGAAATAAATGCAGTTTAATTTATTAGTCCTACCTTGTCCCTGCCTGCCCTGACAGTTTGACTCCCTTCTGTTCTCAGCTGTACCCGTCTCAGATTGATCTCTTTCCTCACTGTCTCCCTGGGTCCCACCCCCCCAACCTTACTAGTTTAAATCCTCCCAAGCAGTTCTAGCAAATTTCCCTGCCAGTATATTAGTCCCCTTCCAATTTAGGTGCAATCTGTCCTTCTTGTACAGGTCACTTCTACCCCAAAAGAGATTCCAATGATCCAAAAATGTGAATCCTTCTCCCACACACCAGCTCCTCAGCCATGCATTCATCTGCTCTATCCTCCTATTCCTGCCCTCACTGGCTCGTAGCACTGGGAGTAATCCAGATATTACTACCTTTGAGGACCTCCTTTTTAAAATTCTACCTAACTCTCTGTAATCTCCCTTCAGAGTCTCAACCTTTTCCCTTCCAATGTCGTTGGTTCCAATGTGGACAATGACCTCCTGCTGGCCCCTCTCCCCCGTGAGAACATTCTGCACCCTCTCTGAGACATCCTTGATCCTGGCACCAGGGAAACAAACACCATTCTGCTTTTTCTTTGCTGGCCATAGAAACGTCTGTCTGTACCTCGGACTACAGAATCCCCTAACACAATTGATTTCTTGGAAGCAGAACGTACCCCTCGTTGCATTTGAGCCAGTCTCAATACCAGAAACCTGGCTGTTTGTGCTATGTTCCCCTGAGAATCCATCACCCCCTACATTTTCCAAAACAACATACCTGTTTGAAATGGGTATATCCACAAAAGACTCCTGCACTAGCTGCCTACCTCTCTTACCCTTCCTGGAGTTAACCCATCTATGTGACTGTATCTGAGACTTTCCCCCCTTCCTATAACTGCCATCCATCCCATACTGTTGCTGTTGCAAATTCCTCATCGCTTCTATCTGTCTCTCCAACTGATCCACTTGATCTGATAAGATTTGCATCCAACAGCATTAATGGCAGATATAATCTGCAGTAACCCTTAAACTCTCTTTAAACTCCCACATCTGACAAGAAGTACATATCACTGCAAAGGCCATTTTTGCTCCTTCACAATCTACAGACCCAGAAAATAACACCGTCGTATTCCTCTACAAACACTGCACCAGGTTAAATTAATAGCTATGGCTTATATTTTAAGTTTAATCAAGAGACTTATCTACAATAACATATAATCAAGAAAGAATCCACTATACTCACTACTGCAGCCTTTCTCTTGGACAGACTTAAAACAACAATTAACTTATCTGGTTCTGTGCTGTGAACTTCGCCCAACTGTTCCTCCGAGATTAGTTGTGAATTTCACTGTTTGTTAATTTTCCCAGATGCACTCCGATGTCCAGCGATACTCTAATTCAAACAGCAAAGGCGGTAACTGTGCAGGTTCGTTCGTTCATTCGTTCATTCTCTCTCTCTCTGTCTCCTGCACTGTCCTCACCATGTGCTTCCTTCGTCTGTTCTTCTCCCTTTTAAACTGCTGTTGTTTTGACTTTTTCTTTTCCAAAGTTCCAAAACAATGCAACAGCATATAAAACAGTAATTGCTGCTCCTGGAATTCGAGGAAATCACTTCCAACACCTAAAATACCTCAAAAAAGGGAGCAGCTCTTACATCCAGAAATTTTTCCCATCCTCCATCTTGGATTACCCAGAATCCTCTAATTACTTTGGCGTACACCGACTATGTTAACTTTGACAGTGTCTCTCTTTCTCCTACCACTGAGAAGGATAAAGAGCAGAAATATAATTCACTTCCAAATCACCCTGACTGGGGAGGTGGGGGGTGTTCTATGTTCTTTAATGGGTAATGGACATTGCTGGAAATGACAGCTTTTGTCATCTTATCCTTGAACTGATTGGCTTCCTCCGCCATTGTAGAAGGCATTTAAGATCCAATCACATCACTGAAGTCATATTTAAGCCAACCCACGGATGGCTTTTCCTTTCCAACAAGATGAGTTTTTACAACAATCAAGTGACAACTTCATGGTTGCTCTCACTGACAGTGGATCTCCATTCCAGATTTCATGAGTTGAGTTCAGATTTCACCATGTTCTACTGCGGGATTTGAACCCACCTCCCCAAACTAACATAGTAAAACCAGAAAGTGCTGGAGAAACTCAGCACATCTGCCAGCATCAGTCAAGAATACAATAGAGTTCGCTTTTCAAGTCCAGTAACCCTTTGTCAGAAAGCCATGAATTTTTCTTCTGTTCCGATGAAGGGTCACGGACTTGAAATGTCAACTCTGCTTTCTCTCCACAGGTGCTGCCAGCCCTGCTGAGTTCCTCCAGCACTTCCTGATTTTATTTCAGACTTGCGACATCCTCAGTTCTTTGAATTATTTATCTGTGCACTATTAGCCTGGGCCTTGTGACGATGAGTCCAATGACAAGTCCAATTCGCTGGAGCTCAGCAGAGGGAGGAAAGACAATGGCCTTGTGGTATTAATACTGGCCTATTAATCCAGGGACCCTGGTGAGGTTCTGAGGGGCAAGGTTCAAAACCTGCCTTGGGTAGGTGTGGGAATTGACTTGAACACAAATGTGGAATTAAGAGTCAGATTGTTGTGGGTGGAAACCCCATCTGGCTTGTTAATATCCTTGAAGGAAGGAAATCTGCCTTCCTTACCCAGTCTGGCCTGCATGAGTCTGCAGACCCACGGCAATGGGATTATCTTTTAACTGTTGCCTGGCAAACTAGGAGGGAGAATAAATGTTGCTGTAGCCCACAGTAGAAAACTGTGGTGCTGGAAAAGCACAGCAGGTCATGCAGTATCCAAAGAGCAAGAGAGTCGATGTTTTGGGCATAAGCCCTTCATCAGGAATGTCTGATGAATTCCTGATGAAGGGTTTAGGCCTGAAACATCCACTCTCCTGCTCCTCGGATGCTGCCTGACCAGCTGTGCTTTTCCAGCGCCACACTTTGCGATTCTGATCTCCACCATCTGCAGTCCTCACTTTCTCCTAGTTGCTGTAGTCCACATCCAATGAAATAAAGTACCATGACACAGACGTTACAGCATAACCTTGAATCTCCAGCCTCCCTCAACAAAAACACCATCAGTACAAATACTGCAGTGATTCAGGGCCCACTTCCTTACCATGACTAAACATTCAGCAATAAATTCCGACTTCATCAGCAATGTCATAAGTTTAAAGAAAAACACGGTTTTGAAAACTTCACCAACTTTACAAAACAAATTTAAAAAGTGAAACTTTTCGAGCCAGATTGGCAATAGCTAGAGGAACTCCAGATGAAATGTTTAGAATTATTAACTTTAAATTAAAATTGGATTATGAAACTTTACTTCCGACACTTTCTCTAAAACTGTGGATTTTTGCTTTATCACCAGTTTGTCGAATACCACGTCTGATTTTACGACCTCCACTTTATTAATTTCTGCTTCAAGCTCCAGAACCTGTTATTCCTAAATGTGAGTTCTGTCATATTTTTGTGTGATTGGGTATTAATGTAAATAGCATACTTCCTTTTTTTAATTCATTGAAGAAATGTAATTGCAACTAAGCTCATTTCTGTATGCAAATGAGTCCTGACCGTTCTAATTTTCATTTTCAAAAAGATAAGCTTAATTACAATTTCTGATACAGTGCTTTCCCTAAGGGGGTGTCTAAAAAATTCATGAAACAACCCCAAACGTACAATTCTCACTGTAGCACTGAAGACCTGCCCTCCCAGAGGGCAAAGACTTTGATAAATCAGTGCAGGAAAATGGTGCCTCAACTCTGTGGGAATTCAGCGAGTTTAAATGTTTCGGTCACTGTACATCCACATCTAAATTACTTTCTTTATGTTGACGAAGCCCCATAGATCAATCCTTCACGCCTAATTACTTCAAATTGTAACCATCCAAATGCCAACAACAACTTGCATTTGTATAGCATCTTTAATGCAGTAGAAATATCCCAAGGTGTTTTACAGCAGGTAAATCAAGTAGAATTTGACACCAACACTCACAAAGTCATTGAAGAGTTACAGCACCAGAGGTCATTCTGCCCATCGAGCCCATGACAGCTTTTTGTAAGAGCAATTCAGGTAACTTGGAATGATACCCTTCAGTGTCACAGAAGCAAATCCTTGAACTTCCTCCCTAACTGCACTGCAGCCCCACATCGTTCACCATCACCCTCTCTAGGGATGGGCACTTAGAGATGGCCTAGTCAGTGACAGCCCAATCTCATGAATGAACAAAAGAAGTCCCAACTGACTCTCTCTTTCCCCGAAGTCCTGCAATTTCATGTTTTATGCTAATTCCCTTTGAAGTAGACAGGCAGGAGGCTGGAAGATCACAGCAAGCCAGGCAGCATCCGGAGGTGGAAAAGTTGTCGGATCGGGTATGACCCATCTTCAGGACTGAAAGCACAATCCCTGGGCATGTTCTAGCCTGAAGTCCGGAAGAAGAGCTACACCTGAAATATCGATTTCTCCACCTCCTGATGCTGCCTGGCTTCCTGTGTTCCTCCAGCCTCCTGCCTGTCCCTCCTGATGCTGCCTGGCTTCCTGTGTTCCTCCAGCCTCCTGCCTGTCCCTCCTGATGCTGCCTGGCTTCCTGTGTTCCTCCAGCCTCCTGCCTGTCCCTCCTGATGCTGCCTGGCTTCCTGTGTTCCTCCAGCCTCCTGCCTGTCCATCCTGATGCTGCCTGGCTTCCTGTGTTCCTCCAGCCTCCTGCCTGTCCCTCCTGATACTGCCTGGCTTCCTGTGTTCCTCCAGCCTCCTGCCTGTCCCTCCTGATGCTGCCTGGCTTCCTGTGTTCCTCCAGCCTCCTGCCTGTCTACTTTGGATTCCAGCATCTGCAGTTTTCTTTTGTCTAATTCCCTTTTGAAAGGCTCAGTTGAAGTTGCCTCCAGCTCTTTTTTAGGTAATATGTCTAAGGCATCACGGACTGATTAACAGATGCATCTTCAGAGAAGTAGTTTTTAACATGGTGTCCTTAGAAAATGAGCAAGGCAGAGAGCAGAAGAGTTCTATAAAAAGAACTGCAGCTGAAGACGAAGCCAAAAAAGCTGGAGTGGGTAAAATCAGGGCTGGACAATAGGCCCAAATTGGAAGTGTTCAGATATCTTGCAGGAGGTTATGGAGATAGGGACAGAGAGATTGGAAGACAAGGATGAACCTTTCAAAATCAAGGCAAAGCAACAGATGGAAAGTGGGGTTATTGGGGTGGCAGGGTTCACTGTTTGAATGAAACATCTCCTTACCCCGTCAGCTGGATATACAAAACTCACATGGTCCTATTTGAAGAAGAGTAGAAGAGGTGTGATGTCCTGGTCTCCTGGCAATAGGCTGCATGTGGCAGTGACGGTATTGAATTGAATTGATTGTCATGTGTACCGAGACACAGTGAAAAGCTTTGTCTTGTGAGCAATACAGGCAGATCACAGAGTTAAGTAGCATAGATAGTGAATAATAGGTAAACAGCAGCAAAAACACAGGGACAGGCGAATGTTAAGAGTTTGTGAGTCCATTCAGTATTCTAACAACAGTAGGGTAGAAACTGTCATGAAACCAGCTGGTGCATGTGTTCAGGCTTCTGTACCTTCTCTCCGGTGGTAGAAGTTGTAGAAAAACATTGCCAGGGTGAGACGGATCTTTGAGGATGCTGGCGGCCTTTCCTTGACAGTGGGCCTGTTGATGGATTCTAGAGATGGGAGGTTGGCCTTTGGGATTGTCTGGGCCGAGTTCACCACTCTCTGTAATTGTCTCCGATCTTGTATAGTACAGTTGCCATACCAGGTAGTGATACATCCAGACAGAGTGCTCTAGATGGCGCACCTATAAAGGTTAGCAAGGGTATTCACCATCATGCCAAATTTCCTCAGCTGCCTGAGGAAGGAGAGACATTGTTGATCCTTTGTAACCAGTGTATCCACATGAAGAGTCCAAGAAAGCTTGTTGTAGATGGCATCATAGGAATGTCACTGGGCAAGCTATCCAGAGTCCCAGGCCTATGTTCTAGGGTCATGGGTTCGAATCGCACCAGGGCGGATGGTGAAATAGAAATCAGGAATAACAAGCCAGCCTTAAGGTGGGCTATGTAACTGCTGTTGATTCTCATAAAACCCATCTTCGTGGCCTTTAGAGAAGGAAATCTCCCACCTTTACCACGTCTGGCCTATTTGCAATTCCAGACCCACAGCAATGATGCTGACGCTAATTGCCCTCTGGGTAATTAAGGATAAGGAATGAATGAATTTGAAAAAAATGTATCCCTAAACAAATGTCATTAAACCAGTGACCTGATCGTTAAAACTGGTGATATGATCATGATCACACTGCTGTGAGCAACAATACGTTTTACAGAAATTGGTCGGCCATGTTTTTTTAATTCATTTGTGATTTTTAGGTGTCACTGGCTGGGCCCAGCATTTACTGCCCGTCCCTAATTGCCCTTGAGAAGGTGGTGGTGAGCTGTCTCCTTGAACCATTGCAGTCCACCTGCCGTGGGTAGACCCACAATGCCGTTAGAGAAGGAATTCCAGGATTTTGACCCAGTAACGGTGATTTTTCCAAACCAGGTTGGTGAGTGGCTTGGAGGGGAACTTGAAGTTGGTGGTTTTCCCACATATCTGCAGCCCTTCTCCTTCTCGATGGTAGTGGTCCTGGGTTTGGAAGGTGTTGTCTAAGGATTCTTGGTGAATTTTTACAGTGCATCTTGTAGAAAATACACACTGGTGCTACTGAGCGTTGGTGGTGGAGGGAGCGGATGTTTGTGGATGAGGTGTCAATCAAATGGGTTGCTTTGTCCTGGATGGGATGGAGCATCTCGAGTGTTGTTGGAGCTGCAGCCATCCGGGCATGTGGGGAGTATTTCACCACTGTCCTGACCTGTGCCTTGTGGATGATGGATATGCTTTGGGGAAGTAAGTTACTCGCTGCAATAATCACCTGATGAAGGAGAGGCGCTCCAAAAGCTAGTGCTTCCAATTAAACCTATTGGACTATAACCTGGTGTTGTGTGATTTTTAACTTTGTACACCCCAGTCCAACACCGGCATCTCCAAATCATGCAATAATCCTAGCCTGGTAATGTTCCCTACATTACAGCAGGGACTATACAAGAAAAAACATAATCAGCCGTCAAGTACTTTGGGATATCCTGAAATTGTAAAATGCATGTCCTTACTGCCTCTGTGGTTCCAAAATGACAACATTTGATGTCGTACATGTGCCCCTCTTACTGAATGTACCAGCTCACGGACCAACTGGAACTACACTTGACCCACGCTCAGACAGAGCTTCACTTTCACAGTGGCTCAGTGGTTAGCACTGCTGTCTCACAGAACCAGGGTCCCAGGTTCGATTCCGGCCTCGGGTGACTGTCTGTGTGGAGTTTGCACATTCTCCCCGTGTCTGCGTGGGTTTCCTCCGGGTGCTCCGGTTTCCTCCCACAATCCAAACCTGTACAGGTCAGGTGAATTGGCTATGCTAAATTGCCCATAATGTTAGGTGCTTCATTTAGAGAGAAACGGGTCTGGGTGGGTTACTCTTCAGAGGGTCAGTATGGACTGGTTGGGTTGAAGGGCCTGTTTGCACACTGTAGAGAATCTAATCAAAACTCAGTTCCTGTAGCCAGAACACAGAAAGAATGAGTTCATCAGTCTAAGATTCATTTCAACCCAGATCTGAAGGGTGAAAGATCAATGTCTGGCACATGGCTCACTCAATATCGCTTTCTTAACAAAGATATATTTAACAGTTATACGATGTTGTCGTCCTGTAGGTTGTAAATTCATGCTAGCACTAGATTACTAGGTTTATGCCAATTATTGCAATTAATTAAACTGCATTTCCCTTAAAGATCTTCACCCTTAACAATTGTTATCTCTGAACCAATTTAACCTTCCCATGTGTTTCAGTCACAGTGAGGTACTTGTTCTCACCCTATCCGAGTGTATTAATGTTACACATGGTTCTGATTGAATTAAGAATTGAATGTAGCAATTACATCATTAGGATGTGGAGAGATCCCTTTAATTGCAGTAATGAATCCTGGTAATCTCTTCAACCTCTGCAGTGTATGCTTCAATTATCCTGTCACCCAGTGATACCAGTGTAAGAAAACCCATCGTTATCAATAAATAAAGACTTAATCCCATGTAATTAACCAGTTCAATGCTGGAACTTTGTTACTGTCTCCTGCCTGCGATCACAACCATCTGATTTCCCCTTAGTCCTCTCTTCGTGTGTCAGCCGTGTATTATGGGGTGTGCCCCCACATCTCTTGGTTTAGAATGCTTTCGCTTCATGTTTCCATTCCAGCACTTCGAGTGCAAAACCTGAACTGAGGCCACCACTGCAGCACCAATCTAACTGGAAGTGCCACCTTTTTAATGCAAGAGACTGAACCAAAGCTTCTCCTGGTCAAAGAATCCACAGAAGATCAGGGAGGTTCTCCCCCATTCTCCCCAATATTTATCCCCTAAACGACATCACTAATAAGCCAACCTCCTGCCATGTCTCCCTATGACACAACAGCGACCACTTCAGAAGTACTCGAAGGTGTTTGGGTAGTGGGTGATAGAAATTCAAGTCTTTGGTGTTTTTTTAGGGGACCTTCTCACACACCGTGAGTTTCTTATTCTGACCATTTTCTTTCTTATGGATTGTGGCCACTTGACATCCCAGCTTTTGCTCACTTCAGTATCAAGTGTTGATGGATGCAGTTCCATCAGTTAAATGCCCCCTCTCCCATGCTACTGCAAACTGTTACACTTTTATATTGGAGGGCTCTGGTCTGGAGAAGTGATTGCAAACCAAAATTAACCTCACCTGGATTTGCTAAGTCCTCTGGTCAGGATGTTTAGCGTGAGGTCTTATTGGCCATGCCTTAGTGAATTCTGAGGAGGGTACATTGCAGAAATAGGCCATTTGACCCAATTGGTTGCTGCTAGATTGTTTTTATTCTCCTCATGAACCTCCTCCTGCCCTGTTTCATCAACATACTCACACTGAAGACAACCTTTTCTACACTCCCTTTTCTCCACTTCAAAGAGAACATTCCCATCCAACCATCTCCTGGTGCATTCCATAACCACTTCCAAAACAGATACTCCCCCTCCTACAGCACCTTCCCTGATAACACACTCTGCCTTCTCACTGCTCTGGACATTGAGACCATAAGGCCATAAGTCATAGGAGCAGAAATTAGGCCATTTGGCCCATCTTGTCTGCTCCACCATTCGATCATCGCTGACAGATTTTTCAACTCTATTTTCCCTCTTTCTCCCCATAATCGAGATCCCCTTGGTAATCAAGAACTTATCTATCGCTGTTTTAAATACACGCAATGACCTGGTCTTCCCCAGTGAAGTGGCAGTGAATTCCACAGATTCCCCACTCTCTGGCTGAAGAGATTTCTCCATATCTCCGTTCTATAGGGTCTTCCCTTTACTCTCAGTCTGTGCACTCCTTATGATTGATGCAGTGATTCAGTGGTGAAAATAATGACTGCAGATGCTGGAAACCAGATTCTGGATTAGAGTAGTGCTGGAAAAGCACAGCAGTTCAGGCAGCATCCGAGGAACAGTAAAATCGACGTTTCAGGCAAAAGCCTTTCATCAGGAATACAGGCAGAGTGCCTGAAGGGTGGAGAGATAAATGAGAGGAAGGTGGAGCTGGGGAGAAAGTAGCATAGAGTACAATAGGTGAGTGGGGGAGGGGATGAAGGTGATAGGTCAGGGAGGAGGGTGGAGTGGATAGGTGGAAAAGAAGATAGGCAGGTAGGACAAGTTATAGGGACAGTGATTCACTTGCCTTTCTTTCAGTTTAGTCTCCTGCATTTGCTATTCACATTGGGAAGCCAGGTCTAGATGGATTGATTACTTTAGGCCAACACCTCCATTAGCAAGAGGATGGCAAGTTATTGGGGATGAATTGGGTAATCAGCCCAGCCATGATCCTATTGAACAGTGGAACATTTAAAGTGACTAACATCTGCACTTAAATTGTACATCCTTGTCTTCATGTGGAATCCCAAACATGATCCCGGGCATTCAGTTATGTGTCACTTTAATTTTTGACTCTACTTCACCTACAACCTCTCCGTCCTCGGGCTCCAATATTGTTGCTATGGAAAACAAGGCAAACATGAGGAAAAGCACTTTGTCTATTATTAGTCTGGATTCAAAAGGAAACCATGTCCATTCATAACATCCACCCCATTGTTTCAAGTAGCAGCTGTTGAGAAAGATGCTGTAACAATCAGGTGGAATGGGTGGGGGAAGAGGGGGTTAGGGTCCGAATGAATAATCCAGTGGCCCAGGCTATGGATTTAGGGAAAACAGTTCAAATTTCAACAGATCTGTGGAATTTAAGCAATGAGGACAATTCAAACAGTTCCCCTCATTTGGCATGTCACAGGCTTTTGCTTTGTTTGGAAAGGTTACACTTGCCAATCTATTCAGCACTGAGCTTTTTACATGCTGTGATCATAACAGAAAGAAAATTGGACAGGTTTACTTGATTTTCGCAAAGAAAGAGGTTCATTTTATAACACTTGCACTGACCAAACTAAACTAACAAAATGCATACTGGGGCAGCAGAGTAGTTCAGTGGTTAGCACTGCTGCCTCACAGAACCAGGGAACTGGGTTTGATTCCAGCCTCAGGCAACTGTCTGTGTAGAGTTTGCACGTTCTCCCCGTGTCTGTGCGAGTTTCCTCTGGGTGCTCTGGTTTCCTCCCACAATCCAAAGTTGTGCAGCTTTGGTGGATTGGCCATGCTACACTGTCCACAGTGTCCAGGACTGGGCAGGCTAGGTGGGTTAGCCATGGGAAATGCAACTCATTCTGCTATAACGTGTTCCTCTGCAACCTCGCGCTATAGAAAATCACGCTGCAGAGGATCACTAATAGGAAATCATTATACCCATTCAGTACACATTTTGCATTATACAAGCCATGATCCATAATTCATCAACTCCATTATAGCCAACATGCGCTGACAAAATGCGGGTTATAGCAGAGCAACCTGTACACGGTTAATGGGACAGGGTAGAGAGGTGTGTCCAGGTGAGATACTCTTCGGACAGTCAGTGTGGGCTTGATGGGCTGAACGGCCTGCCTTCACAGTAGGAGTTTAACCTGATGGTCACTGTGCCTCAGGCAAGGTTGAGAAGGAGAGACCTTCATGGTAACCTGAGCTGGGTGCAGGAATTGAACTTACGTTGTTGGGATCACAAAGCAGCCATGTAGGAGTGCGCATGCACAAGCACTGAATGAGGCTGGATAGATGGTTAAATTAGACTCTGCAAAAGTCAAAAGGATTTCTGTCTCTTATTTGGTGAACCTAACTGGCTTTGAGCATAATCCTGCGGTCTTACTGCTTTCAGTGCTGAGGTAGTTTAAATCTGTTGATAGATGATCTGTCTGCTCTTCTGGAGGCACAACTGTGGAATTGAAATCTTTGTTTTAGAAATCGCAGTCTGCTGCAAATAGAGAGAGAGGGTCAGACAATAACAGACAGGACCCCAAGGCTTGTAATTGAGGTGTGACAAGACATACAGAGGAAAGCTCACTCTCAGTTTCTCAGTTCTGGGTGATACATTATCTGCTTAAAAGATAGTAAAATTTGGGTTGTCATGTGACTGACTTCTCCATTTGATCAATAATTTAAACCTGATCGAATATACCCATTGTAACCTGAAGAGGTTAGACCTAGGAATTCCCAGTGCTAGCCGGAGTCCCATTGATCATTACCATGAAGACATTAGGAATCATGGAATCCCTGCAGAGTGAAAGCCGGCCATTCAGCCCAGCATGCCCACACCAATCCTCTGAAAAGAATGTTGCCCAGACACACCCCTCTACCCTATCCCTGTAACGTTGCATTTCCCATGGCTAATCCACCTAACCTGCACCCAGGAGGCTCAGAGGAATCTTGGGGAACTTGTCCACAAATCCTCGAAAGGATTCTGAGAGATAGGATCTATGACTATTTTGAAAATCATAGTTTGATTAAAGATAGTCAGCATGGCTCTGTGAGGGGCAGATCATGCCTCACAAGCCTTACTGTGTTCTTTGAGGATATGACAAGACAAGTTAAAAATGTTCAAGCGGTGGGTGTGGTGTATATGGATTTCACTAAAGCATTTGATAAGGTTCCCCACGGTAGACTTGTTCAGAAAGTTAGGAGGTATGGGATACAGGGAAATATGGCTGTGTGGATACAGAATTGGCTGAAAGAAAACAGTGAGTGATAGTGGAGGGAAAGTATTCTGCCTGGAGCTCGGTGACCAGTGGTGTCCCACAGGGATCTGTTCTTGGGCCTCTGTTCTTGTGGTTTTTATAAATGACTTGGATGAAAAAGTGGAAGGGTGGTTTAGTAAGTTTGCTGATGACACAAGTCGAGTGGTGTTGTAGATAGTGTCAAGAGCTGTTGCAGGCTACAACAAGACATTGACAGGATGCAGAGCTGGGCTGAGAACTGGCAGATGGAGTTCAACCTGGATAAATGCAAAATGATTCATTTTGTAAGGTCGAATTCGAATGCTGATTACAGGGTTAAAGACAGGATTCTTGGCAGTGTGGAGGAATAGTGGGATCTTGGGGTTGATGTACATGGATCCCTTAAAGTTGCTTCCCAAGTTGATAGGGTTGTTAAGAAGGTGTATGGTGTTTTGGCTTTCATTAATGAGGGATTGGGTTTAAGAGCCGCGAGGTTTTGCTGCAGCCCTATAAAACCCTGGTTGATCTTAGATTAAGATAAATGCTTGGCACAACATCGTGGGCTGAAGGGCCTGTCCTGTGCTGTACTGTTCTATGTTCTAAGATGGCAGGACAGGTTAATAGGGTAGTTAAGAAGGCAATGTACACTTGCCTTTATCAGGCATAGATTACAGGAGTGAGCAGGTCTTGGAGCTGTACAGAACTTTGGTTAGGCCACAACTGGAGCATTGGGTGCAGTTCTGGTCACCGCATTCCAGGATGAATTTGATTGCACTGGAGGGGGTTCACCAGGATGCTGTCTGGGATGGAGCAGTTTAATTACAAAGAGAGGTTGGATAAGCTTGGGTTGGTTTCTTTGGAGTAGGGAAGGGTGAAGGGGGACCTGATAGAGGTGTATAAGGCAAGGACAGGCTGGATAGAAAACAGCTGTTCCCCTTAGTTGAAAGGTCAATAACGAAGGGAATAGTCTTAAAGTGAAAGGCAATAGGTTTAGAGGGAATTTAAAGAGAAACATTTTCACCCAGAGGGTGGTGGGACCTTGGAATGCACTCCCTGGGAGGGTAATTGAGATGGGAAACCTCACAACCTTTAAAAAGTATTTGGATGAGCACTTGAAATGTCACAACATTCGTAGCTGTAGGCCAAGTGCTGGATAAGTGTAGCATAGTTTGGCAGTACAGACTCAAGGGGCTGAATGGCTTTTTTTTGTACTGTATGGTTCTGTGATTCTGTGATTAGCTTTAAGGGTTTCTCTCCACCCAGTTGAGTACCTGGACATTGTTCTGCTAATGGAACAGAAAATGGCATTTATTCACATTTCTCAGAGTCATTGCTCTTGATGGATTTTTGCAGTGTTGATGTTTCCATTCTCAATGGGATTGGAACATGGACTGCACAGTTTTGTAAATTAAGGAGCAATCATAACTGAGTTCAAGACATTTCAGGTACCCGTGTTTTTAAAAAGTTTGTTTTAAAAGTTCAATTCAATTTCCCAGCTACTGAATTAAAAATTATTAGTTGGCATGAAGTACATGCAATTCATGTTTACAGCTGTTTCAGCACCATCATTTAGCTCTTTGTATATTCCACCAACAGAGATTCTCACCTTGTACCATGGTCTGTTTTTGCTATTGTTATTCTTTTATTCTTTATTCTTTCACTCTTTTTGTCTGGCTCTGCACTTGCTTAAAACTGGCTTCCCTTCAAACATTGTTGCCATTCTGTCAAAAAGTAATTGATCTGAACTTTGTTTCATATCTGTCTTTCTCTCTCTCTCTATCTCCACAGATGCTGTGTGGTTTGCCAATTGTTTCCAACATTTCCATTTTTATAGCGTTAGAATTAACTTTATTGTCATATGTACACAGATACGTACGGTGAAAAGTTTACAAGTCACCAATTATAGCACCATCTTAGGTACAAAGGTGCTGAGGTATACATTCCTGAGTAGAAATTCTTAGGAAAAATAATTAGAAAAATAAAGAAATAAGAAGTTCAGAATAACCGTCCTTCCAACCCAATCCAAGCCGATATCTAGCCTCTAGTCCACACCAGGCCATGACTCCAGACCGCACTGTGTTTCACCTTGAGGCCAGGAGACCACTCTGGAATCATCTCGAGGCTGGAAGTCCATGCTGAGACCATGCCAGATTATTCAGAAGCCACCATGCCGGGCCCATGCTAAAGCTGAGAGTCCAGTCAGGGTCACAGGAATACCTCTGGAGAGCATCTCACTCAAACCCCCACCCCCATTCCCATAACCCTGCATGGCATTTTTACCATGGCCAATCCACCTAACCTCCAAGCCTTGCCTCTTCAGGTCTTCCTCATGTGACCATCTCCTCAGATGCTGCCTGACCGGCTGTGCTTTTCCAGCACCACACTTTTAAATTTTTCCAGGTATCGGTCTAGTAAAGCTTTTCTGAACTGTCTCCAGTACATTCACATCTTTCCTTACATGAGGTGACAAGAACTATGGGAGGAAGCTGGAACACCCAGGGGAAACGCACACAGACACAGGGAAAACATGCAGTCACCCGAGGGTGGAATCGAACCTGGGTCCCTGACGCTGTGAGACAGCGGTGCTAACCACTGAGCCACCATGCTGCCCTAGTCCTGCCTCATGTACTTGTCAAGCTTCCAATTAACTGCAGCTATTTTAGTCAACAACAACAAGATCTTCTATTTACAGAGAGCCTTTAACATGTCAAAAACTTCCCAAGACTCTTCATGGAGAATTCTCAAACAATATTTGACACCGGGGCATATAAGAAGACATGAGGACATCTGACCAAGAGCTCAACACTAATAAACATACAAATCTGAAACACGAATAGGCCCCTCAGTCCCTCAAGCCTGTACTGTCATTTAATAAAAGCAATTCTGATTTGATTACTCCATACTCCCACCAATCTCCAATAATCCCTGACCACTTTACTTGTCAAGGATCTTTCGCTCTGACGTGAAAAATAGTCGAAGATGCTGCTTCCACTGTCTTTACAGGAAGAGACTTTCCAAAGACTCGTGCCCCTCTGTAAGAGAAAATAAAAACTCCTCATCTTGGTTTTAAGTGGGTGACCCTGATTTTTAAACAGTGACCCTAAGTTTTACTTTCTCCCACAAGAGGAAACATTCTCTCCACATCCATCCTGTCAAGATCCCTCGGGATCTTAAATGTCTCAATTAAGACGCCACTTGCTTTTCTGAACTCTGGCAGCTCCAAGCCTTGCCTGTTCAAATTTTCCTCATTAGACAATCTGACTATTCTGGGTATTAGTCAGGTATACCTTTTCTGAACTGCCTCCAACACAGTCACATCCTTCCTGGCACAAGATGACCAGCAGTAGTACGCACGCTACTCTAAATGCAGTCTCATCAATGCCCTGTATAGCTGAAGAATAATTTCCCTCTATTGGTTTCAGTTCCACTCACAATAAACAAGAAGTCTACTAGTTTTTCCTAAGCATTTTTTTGTCCCTGCAAGCCAAATCTTTTTAGATTCTTGCATGAGGACAACCTGGCCCCCTCCATCTCTCACCGTTTAAATACAATGTTTATTTTTTTAATCCACTTGGCAATTTGAATAACTTCACATTTTTACCATTTTATATCCCCTTTGTCAGATCTATCCCCACTCACTTAATCTTTTTGTAATGTCCTTGTGACTTCTCCTCTTCCCTAAATCCTTACGTCATCAGCAAATTTAGCAACCTGTACCAACAGACCCTCTATCGAAGTCAGAAGCTTTAAGTCCAGGTTTAGAGACCATCTTAGAAAAGAAGGGAGAGGTTTGGGGGAGGGAATCATTGGGTTGCAAACCCAGGCAGCTGAAGACACATTGACCAATGCTAGAGAAATTAAAAAGTCAGGGTTCTTCTCAAGGTGCTCCGTGTGATAGCAACGTACACATTTGAACGAGCTAAATTCATTGTTGGATTTACAAATGGCTGTCTTTCATTTGTGGCCCCCGGTGCTGGGTTACCCACAAGTGAAAACATTTTCTTCATGTCAGCCGTGATCACTGCCATAATGTTCAGAGCCTCCGTGAGGTCACTATTCAGTCTTCTCTCGACAGCAAACAGCTCCGGCGAGTTGTTCACTTTAGAATTTGCTGCAGGCTGCTCCAGAGCTGCTTGTCTTGAGCTGACGCCACCTTCCTGGGTCTTAATGTGATATGCTGAAAATGTGTTGCTGGAAAAGCGCAGCAGGTCAGGCAGCATCCAAGGAGCAGGAGAATCGATGTTTCGGGCATGAGCCCTTCTTCAGGAATGAGGAAAGTGTGTCCAGCAGGCTAAGATAAAAGGTCGGGAGGAGGTACTTGGGAGAGGGGCGTTGGATATGTGATAGGTGGAAGGTGGTCAAGGTGAGGGTGATAGGCTGGAGTGGGGTGGGGGCGGAGAGGTCAGGAAGAAGATTGCAGGTTAGGAAGGTGGTGCTGAGTTCGAGGGATTTGACTGAGACAAGGTGGGGGGAGGGGAAATGAGGAAACTGGAGAAATCTGAGTTCATCCCTTGTGGTTGGAGGGTTCCTAGGCGGAAGGTGAGGTGCTCTTCCTCCAACTGTCGTGTTGCTATGGTCTGGCGAATGTGATTCGCCTCTTAATGTGATATAACAGGCTCCTTTACATCTTTGCTTCATGGGCTGGTATGCAGTGTTTAATTAATTACCTTGCTGCCTCTGGATGAGCGATGAACTCAGGGTCCCATCATTGTGCCACTCTGGGCCTGATTTTCAACGGGTTCAGGGAATACTTACAGGCTTCCCAAAGTGGGCAGTGCCCTTGAGAGTTTGGGAAGGGTTGTAACGTCCTTAGGGCCCAGGGCTCACAAGCATTTCAGTTCAGCTGAAGCATCCCTTTTGAGCCACGAGCTCTGATTGAATCATACAAGGTCTTGAGAGGAACGAAAAATAAGGGTTACCAGGAGGCTCTCTTCATAGAGTCATGGAGATGTACAGCATAGAAACAGACTCTTTGGTCCAGTTCGTCCATATGGCCCAGATATCCCAACCTAATCCAGTCCCATTTGCCAGCACTTGACCCATTTCCCTCTGAATCATTTCTATTCATATACCTATCCAGATGCCTTTTAAATGCTGTAATTGTACCAGCCTCCACCACTTCCTGTGGCAGCTCATTCCAAACATGCATCACTCTCTGTATTATGGACCAGACCAGACCCCCCTCTAAACATTTCAAAAAGGCATCCCCGACCCTAGCATTTCTAGTTGCTTTAAGCAGGTGTGAAGTGGATATTCCAGGAGTGATGCAGTTGGCCCAACCACTCAGTTTTAAACAAAACAGAATTTATATATAGAGTACTGAATGGAACACAGACAAAAGAGGATCATATTTAAAATAACTTCACCTGTCTGAAAACCCAATTGACTCAAGTGCAATTTTATGATGCTGGTCCAAATACTTGTAACATTCCCATAAACACCCCCTTGGCAAAAAAAAAGGTAAAATCAAACATAGGTTCTTACAGGGGAGATATCACAGAGAGAGAGCATCAACATGGAACTGCTTCTTTGGGTCCAGCAGCTTTTCAGGGTTCCCAACTAAAACCTGACCAACAGCTGCAAACAAAACAGCTTACTAAAACCCACCCAAACCAAACCAAGCAAGAATATACCCTGATCTGGGAGAACTGGCCACTCCACTTTCATTGTATAAGTGCTTTAAAAAAAATATTCAAAGGCCTTTTTAAGTAGATATTCCCAGACATACCATAACCTCTGCCTTTACAACCCTCTCTTGGAAAAAAACAAGGACAGAATAACCTTGTTAAAGGAGCAGGATCATCACATCTTCATGAAAAGGTTGCCCCTTAGGTCCATTTTAAAATCTTTCCTCTCTCACCTTCAACCGATGTCCTCTAGGTCTGGACTCCCTTAGCCTGGGGAGAAGATCTTGACTATTCATCCTTTCCATGCCCATCATGATTTTATAAACCTGTACAAGGTCACCCCTCAATCTTTGACACTCCAGAGAAAACAGCCTATTCAGCCTCTCCCTATAGCTCAGACTGTTCAACCCTGGCAACATCCTTGTAAATCATTTCTGAACCCTTTTAAGTTTAACAACATCTTTCCTAGAGCAGGGAGACCAGAATTGAATGTAGTATTCCAAAAGAGGCCTAACTAATGTCTTGTACAGCTGCAACATGACCTCCCAATATTTTTCCTCTGCTAGGGGACATCAAAACTAGATGTCATTGAGTTATAGAGTGATAGAGATGGACAGCATGGAAACAGACCCTCCGGTCCAACCTGTCCATGCCGACCAGATATCCCAACCCAATCTAGGCCCATTTGCCAGCACCTGGCTCATACCCATCCCAACCCTTCCTATTCATATACCCATCCAGATGACTTTCAAATGTAGTCAACCTAGCTACCTCACACTGGGTAATTTTCACTGTACACTTATCGAAACAAATTGCAAAGCTATGGTCTGGGCTTCCTGCTTAAGAATATTTTGAGTAGTCTGGCCAAGTCCATAATAACTCTTTCTGATCTGTTACCCAAGAATGTGGTAACTTTTGGGATAGATGGACAGAAATTTAGCGTTCTCCAATGTAAGATCAGGTTGGAGTGCCAACTCAAGACTGGGGAAGTCACAGTGGGAGTGATTGACAGAGTGTCACTCCCAAGAATTCAGTTTGTTCTTGGGAATGATTTGGCAGGATCCAAGGTGGGAGTGACACCCCTTGTTGTGGAGAAGCCGAAGGAAGACCATGAAACTGAGGAGCTTAGACAGAAATATCCTGGTATTTTCCCAGACTGTGTGGTAGCCAGATCCCACTGTCATAAGTCATAACACGTAGCAAAAAGTAAAGAGAAAAATGAAGGAATTGAGGTTCAGTTAGCAGACCCCCTGTTTGACATAATGGTGCAGGAAAAACCAGACCAGACAGAGGGTCAGACAGAAGTCTTGAACGGCTAAGAGATTTGCAAAATCAAGACCAGACAATAGAGGATATATATGTGGATGCGTACTCTGAAAAGGTGGCAGAGAATATTCTGGAGGGTTATTATCTGAAAGATAGAATCCTAACAGGGAAATGGAGATCACGGCAGGTTAGTGCAGAGGAGAAGTGGGCCAAAGTGCACCAGAATGTGTTGCCGCTAAAATACAGACTGGAGGTGTTATGGGTAACATATGAACTACCTATAGGAGGTCGCCTAGGGGTACAAAAGACTCAGGCTAAAGTACAAAAACACTTTTATTGGCCTGGAATGAACAAGGATGTGGTTAACTTTTGCCGTACGTGTCATACATGCTCAATGGTAGGTAAGCCACAGGCAGTAGTAAAACCAGCCCCTTTGTTGCCAATTCCTGCATTTGAAGAACCTTTCATGTGGGTTAAAATTGATTCTATAAGTCTCGTCCTGAGAACTGTAAGTGGGAACCAGTACTTGTTAACCCTAATCTCCCAGATGTGTCTGGATGTGTCTCCCAGATTTCCAGAGGCAATTCCATTATGGAGTATCAAGGTAAAAATGGTGGTAGAGGAGTTAGTATCTTTCTTCACACGGCGTGGGCTACCCAGAGAGATTCGGTCGGACCAAGGGTCAAATTTTACTGCTAGGCTGTTTAAGGAGGTTATAGATAGCTTAGGCATACAGCACTTTAAATCCAGTGTGTATCATCCTGAATCCCAGGGAGCTTTAGAAAGGTGGCATCAGACCTTGAAGACCATATTGAGAGTATACTGTCAGGATTATCCGAATGATTGGGATAAAGGTATCCCATTCGTATTGTTTGCCATTAGAGATGCCCCAAATGAATCTACTCAGTTCACTCCTTTTGAGTTAATATTCAGGCATAAAGTGAGAGGTCCTTTGAAACTAATTAAAGAAAAATTAACAGGACCAAAGTTGGAGATCTCACACTTAGATTATGTATCGGAAGTGAGGGGGGAAATTAAATTGAGTAGGTGAGTTAGCTAAACAGCACCTAAAGAGGGCACAGTGTGGAATAAAACAGGTGGCAGATAAAAGCTCTGAGACTCAGACATTTTCCCAAGATTATGACATGTTAGTACTGTTACCAGTGATAGGAGATCCCTTCAAAGCCAGGTTTAGTGGTCCCTATCAAATTGAGAAGAAGGTGAGTCTGGTGAACTATTTAGTAAAGATGCCATATAGAAAAAGAGGTATCGGGTATGTCACATGAACATGTTGAAACTGTATTACACTAGAGAGAAAGAACTGGAGAAACAGGTGTTAGTTATTGCCCCCACAGAGTGAGGAATCAATACCAGATAATGTGGATTTTGATGTGAATCAAAATAGATTTTAAAAATGAAGATGTTCTTGAGGAGTGGGATAGGTTAGTAAGCTGGATTAGTGGTGCTGGAAGAGCACAGCAGTTCAGGCAGCATCCAGGGAGCAGCGAAATCGACGTTTCAGGCAAAAGCCCTTCATCAGGAATAAAGGCAGTGAGCCTGAAGTGTTACCTAAGTTAGTAAGCTATCTGTCTCAGGAGCATAGAACACGGTTGTAAGATTTGTTACTGCAGTATAAGGTCATATATAAAAATCAGATGGGGAGGACTAATGCTATTGTACATGTAATAGACATAGAGAATACTGCTCTGATAAAACAACACCCCCATTGGCTTAATCCTTTCAAAGCCAGACTGGTCCAGATGGAGGTGGAGGCCATTTTTGACAAAGACATCATCGAACCAAGCCAACGCGAGTGCAGTTCATTAATCGTCTTAGTTCCCAAACCAGACGGGACTCAACAAATCTGCGTGGATTATCGGAAGGTCAACGCCGTTACAAAATCAGACTCAAATCCAATTCCTAGATTGGAGGACTGTATTGAGAAAGTTGGACAAGCCAGTTATGTCACCAAGTTGGACTTAATGTGTGGTTACTGGCAGGTACCTTTATCAGAGTCAGTGAAAGAAATGTCTGCATTTGTAACCCCAAACGGGCTCTATCGGTTTAAAGTGTTGCCCTTTGGAATGAAGAACACACCCGCCACATTCCAAAGACTCAAGAACAGAGTTGTCACTGGGTTAACAATCTGTGCAGTCTGTTTGGACGATGTAGTGATCATTAGTAAGTCCTGGAACGATCACATGGTACAGTTGGCAGAGCTCTTTGAATGACTGTGAGAAGCAAAATTGGTGATAAACTTAAATAAAATTGAATTCACGAAAATGGAGGTGATGTTCTTGGGACATAACATTGGTCATGGAAGGTTGACACCACAGAATGCAAAGACGAAAGCTCTCAAGGAATTTCCACAACCAACCGCGAAGAAAGAGATGCTTCAATTCTTAGGGCTCAGCGGATTCTATTGGAAGTTTGTTCCAAACCTCCGCAGTGTAGTGGCACCGTTAACTGATTTGCTGAAGAAGAACACAAAGTTTCGGTGGACTGAACGATGCCAGGAGGCTTCGACCTTTTGAAAGCGATATTAACCACCAAACCAGTTTTACCTACACCAAACGTTTCAAAATCTTTGAAAGTCACCATCGATGCTAGAGACATTGGAGTTGGAGCTGTACTCCTACAGAAAGTTGAGGATGGGATTGAACTGCCAATTGGTTACTTTTCAAAGAAGATCAACATCCACCAAAGGAAGTTCTCCACAACTGAAAAGGAACTATTGAGTTTGGTCCTGGCCTTACAACATTTTAATGTGTGTGTCATCAACAATGTGTCGGAGACAGTTGTGTACATGGAACACAATCCATTTATATTCTTAGAAGACTTTAAAGACAAGAATATGAGACTATTTCATTGGAGTCTTATGTTCAGACTTTTAATTTAAAAAGCATACATGTTGTGGGTTGTAAGAATGACATCGCAGATGCATTATCGTGGATTTAACTGATAAAGTTTAGATGAGATTTGTATTTACTTCATGTTATATATATATATGTACAATTAGATGGGAAGAAGTTAAGGTAGACTTAGATTAAAGTTATCGCTATGTTAGGGTTATGTGTTTAAGAATAGAAAAAGGATGAAGCCATCTTTTCATTATGATGGTTCATTTTTTCTTAAGTTGGGAGGTGTTATGAAGATGTGGGTGTACTGTACCTTTAAGAGAGTTAAACAATAGCAGAACTACCTGACATAGCACCAAGTGTTCTGCACAAGATATAATGTAACATCTCGTTGAACAATTTCATTTGCTGGTTGCCTGGAGATGACAAAACAAATTCGAATTAGGTCAATCAGTTTAAATTATACCCTGAAAAATACCAAACTCCAATCCAGTTTGAATTTAGTATATTGACAATCTTAAAAGCCAATGACATAATCCGATGCTTTGCGGGTATAAGATTGGGGAAAATTGAACAGTTGGGAAGAGAACTGCCAAGCCACCAGCATCTGCAGACTGCCCAGAGAATAGTACTCTTAAAGGTATCTTTATCAATCAGTAACCTGTGAAACAGAAATCCCTAAGAAGAAGAAGAAGAGAAGACAGAGGAAGATATAACGAGAAGATTCGACATCTGGCTGATTTTAAAAATCTGAATTTTTAGTAAATCTTAATCAGGGAGGTTTTATCGGACCAGTGTTATAGAAGGGAAGGTAAAAGATAGGTTAGATGAAGGAATTGTAAATAGTTGTTAGTTAATTATTCTCTGTTATACTTCAAGAAATATAGTTGTTAATTTTTACTTTAAATAGTTCTTGACCTCTTCAAGTTTCATAGATTACTGCACGGGATAAATTATTATGTGTTGCTGGTTTAAATTAAGCAGGAGAGTTTACCCTGTGTTGTAACAATTATCAGACAGATAGTGAGAGGATATCGATGGCCAGAGAACAGAGTTTGTGGTGAATGCACAAGATCCAAAGTTTTGGTCTTTTCAGTGTTTACTTAGAAGGGGCATGTGTAGGGATTTTATGAATTGAGCAGAGACCTTATTAAAACACATGAGAGCATGAGAGAGCTTGACAGGCTGGACGATGAAGGGAGCATTAACCAAGGATCTCCTCATTGCGGCACAGGTAAGGAGAATTTTTTTGTCTGTCAGAGTATCAATGGTGTGCCGAATTCTCTCCTAAAGCATGTTTCTATGTTCTATTTTATGCTTATGTTCAGAGTTGAATGTATTCTTGACCAACAAGGCAGATGCTATCAGGGCTTTGGCAGGAATTGGCAAGAGTTGAGGCCATCGTCACATCAGCCATGATCATATTGAATGGCTGAACAGGCTGGAGGGCCTGAATAGCTTCCTACAACTCCTAGCCTTACAATCTAATTGGATTTCTTGGTAGCACTCTGATATTGATGCCCTCTGACTTTTGCCTTTCCTACAAGTGGAAGCACACACTCTGTGCCAACAAGAATTAAGAAGTGTCACACTTTTTGGTTCCCCCTTCTCTTGGTTTCCTGTTATTTACAGAAGTCAGTGTTCTGCGATGGGCAGTGTTTTGCTGGAACAAAATCAGAAATTGCTGAAAAAACATGCTAGGTCTGGCAGCATCTGTGGAGAGAAAGCAGGGTTAATGTCCTGAAGGAGTTCTGATGAATGTTCCCTTTATGTTAATTCTGCTCCCTCTCCACAGATACTGCAGCAATTTCTGATTTTATTTCTGATTTCCAGCATCTGCAGTTCCTTGAGGTTTTTCTGCTTAGCGTTTTGCTCTAAATTGATTGGAAAAGGGCCCAGTTTTTTTGGCTTAGTTATTCCAACAGGCACAAGGTTCGATACAATGCAGCCCCACTGGCATCTGTCTTTTTATATCTGAACCACTACTCATTATACGTGTCCTACAGTCACAGTTCTAACCTCCATCATAACAGATGCATTTGCATAACAACAAATGTGGCAATTGTAGCTAAATCTATTAATCATGGTTTAGCCAATAGTAAATAATCAAAGCTTCAATCATACAAAGTGACCTTCCATTAGCCCTTCAAGCAAACTCAGCAGGGTGCGGAGAAAAATAGTTTTCCTCATAAAAGAAACATTCCAAGCATGGCTCTCAAAGGTTTTTCTCTAAAGTCTGGTATTTTGTTTGAGGAATATGATGCAATGATGCAGTAAACTGATGTTACACTTGGGAAAATTTAGTGATATCATGGATATGTTGTCAGAAGTTCATCTCAAGGGTAAATATGGAAATAATGCAATGAACGGTCTGGTTCAGTGTCAGGCAGTTACCAGGGAGAAGGTATCAATGGCTAGGGGACAGCCATTGTTTTGGTCTTTCTGTCATTTACTTGGAGGGAATACCTGCTCAGCCAGGATGGGATGTTGGAAAAATCATCTAGCAATCTGGATTCATGGATGGAGTTGGGAGAGATGGTGGCAAAGTTATCAGCACACACGTAGAAACCAACTAAGGTAAAGGTGTCCTTACCAGATCATGGCGCTGTTCTGTCATTAGAGAGAGACGACTGGTGGTGGTTTAACCTGAGGGTCACCATGCCTCAGGTGAAGGGTGAGGTTGAGATGGAGAGCTCTTCAGGGAACCTCAGCCCATGGGGGAATTGAACTCATCCTGTTGGTTTTCCTTTACTCTGGGAATGAGCCATCCAACTAACTGAGTTAACCACCCACCTTCCTGTTGCCAAGGGACGGGAGTAGATGAGAAATAGGTGGGTGTCAAGGAGAAACAAAGTTTCTCCAAGAAAACAAAAGTGGAGGCCTTTTCTGGAGCACAATGTGCAGTTCTGGTCACCCTGCAGGATATAGAAAAGATATTATTAAATTGGAGGGGGTTCAGAAAAGATTTACCAAGACATTGCTAGGAATGGAGGGTTTGAGCTATGGAGAGAGGCTGGGATTTTTTCACTGGAGCAAACGACGTTGAGAGGTTTACAGATGTTTATAAAAATCATGAGTGGCACAGATAAGGTGAACAGCAAGGGTCTTTTCCCCAGGGTGAGGGAGTTGAAAACTAAGGGGCATATTTCTAAGGTGAGAGGAGAAATTTTAAAAAGGACATGAGGGGCAACTTTTTAACATAGAGAATGCTTCATGTGTGAAATGAACTGCCAGAGGAAGTGGTGAATGCAGTACGATTAAAACATTTAAAAGACATTTGGATAAGAACATGAATAGAAGGTTTAGTGGGATATGGGTCAGGAGCAGGCAAGTGGGAGTATTTTAGTTTGGGAACAGGGTTGGCGTGGATTAGTTGGACCAAAGGGTCTGTTTCCGTGCTGTTTGACTCTATGATTCTAAGTGCACCTTCTGTTTTCAAACCCCTGTGATACTCCTCGGAGTAGCATCCTTGAAGATAATCTTCAATTTCTGGAGACTCCAGGACAATTCTACTGGGTTAACAACCTAACAAAAGACCAGAGAATGGGTTGTGTTCAGCACTGGTTTACATGGGACAGCTCCACATTGTGTATTTACCCAGCAAGACACAATGGAATCTGAAATCACTCTTTTAAAATTAAAGCAGCAGCACTTTAAGTGGTTCAGCAGGTCACAATAACAAAATAATTCGACAGAAAGAGAAGTCCTCGCTCTACATCTCAAGCTCCATAATTAAATACTTCTCGTTGCTGAGAAGTGTGATGGGAACAACTTGTTCTGTGAACACAATGACACGTTAACAAAACGGGAAAAGCAGAGGTGACAGGAGTTACGTGGTTTAATTTGGTAAGAGATATAACTGAAGCCTTCATTCACTTTGAAGGGAGTGATTTGTAACAAAACAGTCGCTCACCAATAACCCGCCTGCAACATTGGCAGTGTCTGCCACCTTGACACAGTTCTTTTGAGACTGTGATTGTGTTAGCAAGTCACCAATTATGGATGAGAAAAGCACAGACTTTATTCTGCTTGTTAGTTATGGTTCAATTCATCTTTATTGTCTTTTGACAATAGCTGCTGTATTATTAACAACTGAAGATCTGAGCTGAGAGGATTTCTGCATTAACACTATTAGAGGTCTCCAGTGGATACCTGTATGATATAAAATGTATAAACAATAGATTTACACTAGTAGCAGATTTTAGATATCCATAAATAAATTGCCATTGAGACAATGATATGTAAGGAGAAAAAGAAGACTTTTTTCTGTAGTGTCTTCAGAAATGTTTTGTCACTCAATCTACTTACACCCTAACAAGAGAGGAAGTTTACTTGAATCTGGAAATTGAGATACAAGATGCAATAGCTTGAAATTAGGACAATATTTATAAAATTGCGATCTCAGTTTAGTTCAGTTCTCTGTAGTAGGAAAGGGAAAAGATTGAGAAACTTGAGAGCTGTATGAAGTCTTAGCCGCTGAGTAAGTTCAAGACTGAGATCAACAGATTTCCACATATCACCAACATCGGGGAGAAGGGGGCAATGTGCAGTAAAGTGCCATTGAAGCAAAAGATTAACCATGATCTCATTGATTAGTGAAGGGCTGAATGGCCTACTCCCACTCCTATTATTACATTATTATGCTCTTAAGTGAAAATTAGTAATGGTGAACACTTAAAGGGACCATAAATAGATAAAATGGAAACAAATAGTGTAAGTGAATCTGTAAATTAACAATGAGAAATATCTTAAATGGAAGCAGTATGAGCACATGTTAAATACTTTTAAGGCAGCAAAGATTAAAAGATTAGAAAGAGAAATAGAATCTATGGTTTTGTATCTAAAGGTATATTACATAAAAGCAATGTAGAAATGTTGAATTCGTACAAAACCTTAATAAGGTATCAACTGTAACATAGCACAAAGACAAGAAAGCTTAAGAAAACAATGCAAGAGAATGAATAACTGTTTTAAAAAGCAGACAAGTGCTTGAAATAATAGGAGGAATGAGAAAGGAAAAAGAGCTTAATGTTTCAGCAAGTTAAGGTCATGGCCAACAGGTGTGTCTGCTACTTAGTCAGTGATCTGTAAGTGAATGCAGCTGGGGTAAGCCCCTTGGATAATTTATGATGATTAAAGTTAAAGTAAACCAGCAGTCAAAGTTCCAGTTAGCTTAAATTTTGTAGTGGGGAAAATACTTGAGTATATTATCAAAGAAGAAATAGCAAGGCATCGAGATAGAAATTGTCCCATTGGACAGATGCAGCATGGGTTCATGAAGGGCTGGTCATGTTTAACTAATCTTTTGGAATTCTATAAAAACATTATGATTGTGGTGGATAATGGGAACCCATAGATGTGGTGTACCTAGATTTCCAAAAGGCATTCAACAAGGTGCTGCATAAGATAAAGATGCATGGTGTTATGGGTAAAGTATTAGCATTGATGAAGGATTGGTTAACCAACACAAAACAAAGAGTGAGGATACATGCGTGCTATTCTGATTGGCAATCAGTGATGAGTGGTGTGACTCAGGGATCAGTGTTGGGATGGCAAATATTCACAATTTACATCGATGATTTGGAGTTGGGGACCATGTTAAGTGTGTCAAAATTTGCGGATGACACTAAGATGAGTGGTAGAGTAAAGTGTGCAGAGGACTGTGCAATTTTGCAAAGGGACATAGATAGTTTAAGTGAGTGGGCAAAAGTCTGGCAGATGGAATACAATGTTAATAAATGTGAAGTCATCCATTTTGGTAAGAATAACAGTAAAAAGGACTGTTACTTGAATAGTAAGAAATTGTAGCATGGTGCTGTGCAGAGGGACCTGGGTGTCCTTTTGTATGAATCAAAAAGTTGGCCTGCAGGTACAACAAGTAATTAGGAAGGCAAATGAAATTTTGTCCTTCATTGCTAAAGTGATGGAGTTTAAAAGCAGAGAGGTTATGTTGCAGCTGTACAAGGTGCTGGTGAGGCCACACCTGGAGTACTGTGTGCAGTTTTGGTCTCCTTACTTGAGAAAGGATGTACTGGCACTGGAGGTTCACTAGGTTGGTTCTGGAGTTGAGGGGGCTGGCTTATGAGGAGAGGCTGAGGAGACTGGGATTATATTCTTGGGAATTTAGAAGAATGAGGGGGACCTTATAGAAATTTATAAAATTATGAAGGGAATAGATAAGATAGAAGTAGAGAGGATGTTTCCATTGGTGAAAGTAGGACAAGAGGGTGTAGTCCCAAAATTAGAGGGAGCAGATTTAGGACTGAATTGAGAAGGAACTTCTTCACCCAGAGGGTTGTGAATCTGTGGAATTCCCTGCCCAGGGAAGCAGTTGACAATACTTCAGTAAATGTTTTTAAAACTAAGGTAGTTTTACTGTTAACAATAAAGGAATTAAGAGTCATGGTGACAGGGCGGTAAGTGGAGTTGAGTCCACAAAAAGATCAGCCATGATCATATTGAATGGCAGAGCAGCTTGAAGAGTTAGATGGCCTTCTCCTGCTCCTAGTTCATACATTTTTATGTTCTAAGAGACAGCTAAGGAGATTGTGGAGGTATTGGTGGCGATCTTTCAGAAACACTAGAGTCAGGGTGGGTCTCAGAGGACTAATATAATGCCTAATATAACATGTCCATTTAAAAAGAAGGGAGGCAGAAGACAGGAAATTGTAGGCCAGTCAGCCTGAACTCAGTTGCTGGTAAGATTTGCGAGTCCATTTTTAAGGATGAGATTGCAGAATACTTGGAAGTAAATAGTAAAATATGGCTGAGTCAGCATGGCTTCATCAAGAGGAGGTCATGCCTGACAAATTTGTTAGAATTCTTTGAGGAAGCAGTGAGCAAGTTAGACAAAGGCAAGCTGAAGGCTGTGATCTCTTTGGATTTCCAGAAGGACTTTAACAAGGTGCCGCACAGGAAGCTGCTAAATAAGATATGAACCCATGGTGTTGGAGCAAGATACTGGCATGGACAGAGGATTTCCCAATTGGCAGAAGGCAGCTGGTGACTAGTAGAGTTTCACAGGGGTCAGTGTTTTGACCACAACAGTGTTGGGTCAGTGTTGGGACTGTTACACACTAACGATCTGGTCAAAGGAAGGGAGGGCATTATGGTTGATTTTAGAGATGACACAAAGATATGTGGAGGAACAGGTAGTATTGAGGAAGTGGGGAGACTGCAGAAGGAGTTTCACAGTCTAGGAGAGTGGGCAAAGAAGTGGCTAATGGAATACAATGTGGGAAAGTGTGAGATTATGCACTTTAGTAGGAAGAACAGAGGCAAGGATTATTTTCTAAATGGGGAAAAGCTTTGGAAATCTGAAGCTCAAAGGTACTTAGGAGTCCTGCTTCGGGATTCTCTTCAGGTGAACATGCAGGTTCACTTGGCAGTTAGGAAGGCAACTGCGAAGCTGGCATTCATTTCAAGATCACTAGAATACAAGAGCAGGGATGTACTGCTGAGTCTATATATATGGCTCTAGTCAGACCACATGTTGAATATTTTGATCCATTTTGAGTCCAGTATCTAAGGAAGGATGTGTTGGTATTGGATGGGGTCCAGAGGAGACTTAAAGAATGATCCTGGGATGAAGGGCTTGTCACTTGAGGACTCTGGATGGGGCTGAGAGCATATTAGTTATAATCAAATGGTGGAGCAGAATTGATGGGCCGAATGGCCTAATTATGCTCTCTCTCTTTTAGTTTTATAGTTCATCAGCTGTGATGATGCTTGTAGTTGAATACTTAATGGTGTGATTTACTGGTATAGAATAGATATAGAATCCCTGCAGTTTGGAAACAGGCCCTTCGGCCCAACAAGTCCACACCAACCCTCCGAAGAGTAACCCACCCAGGCCCATTCCCCTAACCTATTATCCTATATTACCCCGACTAATGCGCCTAACCTACAAATTCCTGAACACTATGGGCAACTTAGCACAACCAATTCACCCTAGCCTGCACATCTTTGGACTGTGGGTGGAAACCCATGCAGACACAGATAGAATGTGCAAACTCCACACAGATAGTCGCCTAAGGCTGGAATTGAACCAGGGTCCCTCGCCCTTAGAGGCAGCAGGGCAAACCACTGAGCCACCCGTGCCGCCCCACAGAACAGT
This sequence comes from Chiloscyllium punctatum, assembly GCF_047496795.1. Classification (NCBI taxonomy): domain Eukaryota; kingdom Metazoa; phylum Chordata; class Chondrichthyes; order Orectolobiformes; family Hemiscylliidae; genus Chiloscyllium; species Chiloscyllium punctatum. The sequence continues at coordinate 10,463,839 of NC_092776.1, read as the reverse complement.
AGGATGGCAAATTTTGGGAAGGAAGGAAGTCACTTATTTTCATTAGATCCACGGTGTTGACCTTTCCCCACTGTTTGGCTTTCCTTCAATCGAACAGGATTTACTTTCTGTCTTCCTTCCTCTTTGCCCCCACAGGTAAAACCTTCGCTCTGAGGGTGGCCCTCAATTCCTCTTGGAGTTTTTGCACACTGGTTGTTCACTGAAAACTCAAAACGGTGGCGTTTGAAGTACTTCGTTTATTTTAAGGAATCAAAGGTTTCACAACACAGAGAAACGAATGATACTGAGTACATTCTTGTTTTACAACCTGTCTACTGTTCCTCTCTGAAGCTTCACTTCTTACACATCCATTGTCTGTCTGCCGTCTCTTGGTACATCAGAATCTTTCCATTTCTGGGTACATCTCGCTGCAATCCACATTAAGTTCGCAGCTGTAGAGTCAGGTGACCTGTAGCAGCCTTTTCTTTTAGCTTTTTGTGATTAGTTAGATTCAGATTCTTTTGACAACATTTTCTAATTAATCAACACCCCTTTGTTCATGACAATTTGGGAAAGCGCAGATTGCTTATTGGTCTAAATTTGTGCCTTTGAATTCAATGATTTCTTCTGATAATCGTGGCTTTTTTTCTAGTCTGTGATTTCCATCTCCCAAAGGCAGTAAAAACAGCAGACCCTTATTTCCATTTAAATACAGAGTTTAGCAAAAGCCTCCCTTGATTTTTCTTTGAATGTTTAAAAACACATCAGCCAGTCCAAAAGAAGAATAAAAAAGAATTCTCAACCGATACAGTTGCAACAAATGAGAGGTTTGTTCTCAAATGTGTCACATCATGTACAATGCAATTGATGAAAAAAGAAATTACATTTCTATAGTGCCTTCTTTGCCTCCAAATGTCCCAAATGTGTGAAGCACTTTTGAAATGTAGACAACCACAACAACCAAACAATGTTATTATAATAAAAACTGAAAGAACTGCAGATGCTGTCAATCAGGAATGAAAACGGAAGTTGCTGGAAAAACTCAGCAGATCTGGCAACATCTGTGTAGAGAAATCAGAGTTAATGTTTCAGGTCTGGTGACCTTTCCTCAGAGCACTATTATATAATGTATTTTTTTGGAGGTGCTGGTGTTGGACTGGAGTGTACAAAGTTAAAAATCACACAACACCAAGTTATAGTCCAGGTAAAAACAATGACTGCAGATGCTGGAAACCAGAGTCTAGATTAGAGTAGTGCTGGAAAAGCACAGCAGGTCAGGTAGCATCCGAGGAGCAGGAAAATTAACGTTTCGGGCAAAAGCCCTTCATCAGGAATAGAGACAGGATGCCTGCAGAGTGGAGAGATAAATGAGAGGGGGGGTGGGGGTGGGGAGAAAGTAGCATACAGTACAATGGGTGAATGGGTGTGGGGATGGAGGTGATAGGTCAGAGAGGAGGGTGGAGTGGATAGGTGAGAAGGAAGATAGGCAAGTAGGACAGGTCATGAGGGTGGTTCAAATATGGCTGTGGCAGCGAGTCTATTGCAGGATATGGTTGAAGGGCTTCAGGGCAGAGGAGATGACCTGGGGGTTGCAGTGAGAGGTTTATTCTATTTAGAAACACTAGCTTTCAGAGTGTCAACCACCTAATGAAGGAGCAGCGCTCCAAAAGCTAGTGCTTCCAAATAAACCTGTTGGACTATAACCTGGTATTGTGTGATTTTTAACTTTATATAATACAGGTTATGAAAAACAGCAGGTTCTTACAATGAATAGAGATAATACCAGATGTTTGGTTTGTACTGGGAGTCATTGAGACATAAATTTAGCCAAGTTACTGCAATCTCAGAAAAGTGGCATATTGTCTTTTACATCTACCTCAAGGACTGACAGAACATTGCTTGAACATTTCATCTGAAAGACAGCATCACTGACTGCAGCATTTCTGAGATACCAGCACTTGAGTGTTACTATCGATTTTGTATGAAAAAGTTGGACTTTTAAAAAATTAATTCAAGGGATTCAAAACAACGCTGTTGCTCATCCCCAGTTGCCCAAGGGAAGGTGGTGTTTTTCTTGAAATGCAGTATTTTCTCTGGTATAGGTAGATGCATAATGTTGTTCGTGGGTGAGATCCCAGATTTTGACCCAGTGACACTGAAGAAACAGAAATATATTTCCAAGTCAGGATGATCAGTGGCTCGGAGGGGAACTTGCAGTTTTTTGGCATTCCCATGCACTTGCTGTTCGTGTCATAGTGTTGTACCACATAGTAATAGACCCTTTGATCCAACTCGTCCATGCTGACCAGATATCCTAAATTAATCTAATCTAATTTGCTAGCATTTAGCCAATATCCCTGTAAACCCTTCCTATTCATGTACCCATTAAGATGCCTTTTAAATGTTAAAAATCACATAACACCAGGTTATAGTGCAAGAGGTTTATTTGAGAGTACAAACTTTCAGAGAGCTGCTCCTTTATGAAGTAACTAGTGGGGCAGGATCATAGAACACAGAACTTATAATAAAAGATCAAAGTGTCATATAACTGATGCAATGCATTGAACCAACCTAAATTGCTGTTAAGTCTTTACTCACTTAGGATGGGGGTGTAGAGTTTGTTTGATTAATATGTAAATCCCAGCACTTCTTTCAGGTCACATTCCCAAGACAACTTAAGGTTTTATCAGGATAAAAAAATGACATCTCAGCTCAGACAATGCATTGAGGGTGTAAAGTTAGGGTTTGTCTGTATCCCAACCTTGAGTTAGACTGGTTCTAGTTCCAAAGTAGGAATTTATAAAATGTCACATGGACTTACTGCCCACACACACTGTGTGCTTTTTGAACAAAATAGAATGTACCTGCAAATACAAATCTGTAAATGCAAATTGATCTCCATAGACTTATATGTGTGTGTGTGTGTGTGTGTGCCTGCATGTGAGGGAGGGCAAGAGTAAGAGTGTGTGTGCATGTGAATATGTATTTGCATGTCTGCATGCTTGATAGAGTGTGTACGCGAGTGTGATGGACTGTATGCTGTGAGAGGGTGTGTACGTGAGTGTGACTGTATGTGTCTGTGACAGTGTGTGTATGAGAGAGGGTCTGTGTGAGTGTGTAAGAGAGAGAGTGTGTGTGTGCGTGTGTATGAGTGAGAGTGTCTCGTGTCATGGGCACTCCTGTAGTGTGACATGAACCCAAGGTCCTGGTTGAGACTATTCCCATGGGTACCGAACTTGGCTATCAGCCTCTGATTGGCCACTCTGTGTGAAGTCTGCCTTGGAGGACAGTCGCCTGAAGATCCAAGGGCAAATATCCCTGACCGCTGAAGTGTTCCCTGACTGGGAGGGAACAGCCCTGTTTGGCAATTGTCGCACAGTGTCCAATTATCTGTTGCTGTAGTGTCTGCTTGGTTTAGCCAATATACCATGCCTTGGGGCATCCTTGCCTTCAGCATATGAGATAGACAATGTTGGCCAAGTCACACGAGTACCTGCCACGTACTTGTGAGTGGTGTCCCTACGGGTAATGGTAGTATCTGTGTTGACACTCTGACACGTCTTGCAGTGCTTGCCATGACAGGATTGTATGGTGTTGTGGTCCATGTTGTCCTGAAGGCTGGGCAGTTTGCTGCAAAAATGGACTGTTTAAGGTTTGGCAGTTGTTTAAAGATGAGAAGTGGAGGCTTAGGGAATGTCTAGGTGAGGTGCTAATCCTCATCGATGATGTGTTGCAGGCTACAAAGGACATGGCGCAGTTTCTCCGCTCCCAGGAAATACCGGATGTTGAAGGGCACCCTACTGGTTGCATCCCATGTCTGTCTCCTGAGGAGGTCATTACAGTTTCGTGCTATGGCATGTTGCAACTGGTGATCGTACCCTGTTGAGCACCGTACCCTGTTCTTATGAGGGTGTCCTTCAGCTGTCTGTCGCATTCCTCCTCATCTGAACAGATCCTGTGCATGCTTAGGGCTTATCCGTAGGGGATGGCTTTTTAATATGTTTAGGGTGGAAGCCGGAGAAGTGCAGCTTTGTGAGATTATCTGTGGGCTTGCGGTAGAGTGAGGTACTGAGATGCCTGTCCTTGATGGAGATGTGTATGTCCGAGAATGAGACTGATTAAAAGTTGTAATTGTGCTGGACCCCCACCACTTCCTCTGACAATTCATTCCATGCACACACCAAAAAGAAATGCCTCTCAAGTCTCTTTTAAATGTTTTCCCCTCCCCTTAAACCTCTGCCCTCTCATCTTGCATTCTCCTACCCCGGGGAAAAGACACTTAATGGTAAGGTCCTAGGAAGTGTTGCTGAACAAGGAGACCTTGGAGTGCAGGTTCATAGCTCCTTGAAAGTGGAGTCGCAGGTAGATAGGATAGTGAAGAAGGCATTTGGAATGCTTTATTTTATTTGTCGGAGTATTGAGTACAGGAGTTGAGAGGTCATGTTGCGGCTGTACAGGACATTGGTTAGGCCACTTTTGGAATATTGCGTGTAATTCTGGTCTCCCTGCTGCAGGAAGGATGTTATGAAACTTTCAAGGGTTCAGAAAAGATTTATAAGGATGTTGCCAGGGTTGGAGGATTTGAGGTATAGGGAGAGGCTGAACAGGCTGGGGCTGTTTTTCTCTGGAGCATCAGTGGCTGAGGGGTGACCTTATAAAGGTTTATAAAATCATGTAGGGCATGGATCGGGCAAAGAGACAAGGTTTTTCTCCCCAGTGGCAGAGAAGTTCAAAATTAGAGGGCATGGGTTTAAGGTGAGAGGGGAAAGATTTGAAAGGGATGCAAGGGGCAACTTTTGCAAGCAGAGTATGAAGTGAGCTGCCAGAGGAAGTGGTAGAGGCTGGTACAATTACAACATTTTGAAAGGCAACTGGATGGTTATATGAATAGGAAAGGTTTAGAGGGAAATAGGCCGGGTGCTGGCAAATGGGACTGGATTTATTTAAGATATCTGGTCAGCATGGACAAGTTGGAGCCAAGGGTCTGATTCCATGCTGACTCTTAACTGCCCTCTGGGCAATTAGGGCTGGGCAATAAATGTTGTTCTAGCCAGTGACACCCTTATCCCGTGAATGAGTGAAAAGAAAAGGATACTCTAATGATAGGAAAAGGAAAGGCAATGAAGGAATTGAAAAAGAAACACTGGAGCAGAATAATAACTTTTTCGCGTGGAGTACCCATGCAAGTCAGTGAGGGCAGAGGTGTCAGGATGTGACAGCTGAGCAGCAACAAGAGTTGTGTTTTAACTAAGGTTTAGGAGAGTGAGAGGGAAGAGCTCTGCAGCGTAAGGTCTGGAAGTGACAACGCCTGAATGAGGGGTTCAGCAGCCCACATGCTGAGTTTGAGATGAAGGTGGGCAGTGTGACAGATGTAGAAACAGGCTGTTAGTATGATGAGGAAGCATCAATGGATTCTGAAGCTCAGCTCCAGCTCAAATAGGATGTCTAGGTTTGAAATAGTGATCCACCCTCAGCCAAATTTCGATATAAAAACCTTTTAGAACAATCAAATCATCGCAGTTTCAATTTTGGCAGGGAGCCAGTAGGACAAACGTCTGAAATTTGAAAATACCTCTCAAAATTGTGAGACTTTGTCAATATTTCTGCTCCATTTAATGTCATACTTTATTCTCGGTAACATGGCGAGGTAACAATGAGCCTGTGAGGCACCTTTTGTAATGTTTTCACAGTTCACTCAAATGCTAGACGTTGGAGCTGCTTTGTCCATAGTTCTGTAACTCTCAACGCTCTGTTTCTTTTTTGCTGCACCACTTCATTCATCAAGTCCTGCCAACGTGCCTAGGATGTGCTCTGGGGAGGGACTGACTGTCTCATCAGAGTAGGGATTTCCAGTAACAGCTTGTTTGCTCTGGGCCGATTGCACTCGGGTTGACAGAGAGAGCTGCCACTTTGAATGTTGCTGAGGAAGGCTCGATGAGCATTGCCATCCGATATTGTTCAGCTGTAAGTGGAGGGACTGGAGAGAGCTAAGTGCAAAATTCCTTCAGGGCCAATGAAATCAAAGACAGGAAGGTGAGTTGAATTTCCGACATCCTCGAAATGGCCCCAGTGTGGCCTATGCACTTTTCCCTTCCTCTACGACTGTAACGCTATATTGAGTTTACTTCAGCACTGAGTTCAGAAAAAGGCTATGCTGTTCGACCAAGCCGTGCTGGTTGTCATGCTGCATGCATGCTTCCTCTCCCCACTCTAACTCTATTTTAGTTTACCCAATAGAATCCCTACAGTGCAAGAGGAGGCCATTCAGTCCATCGAGTTTACACAAACTCTCCACAGCATCCACTCTATGCCAATAACCACATATTTAGTGTGTCTAATCCACTTAACCTGCACATCTTTAGACTGTGGGAGGAAATCCATGCAGACTTTGGGAGAATGTGCAAACTTCACCCAGACAGTCGCCTGAGGATGGAATCGAACTGGCGCTGGGAGGCTGCAGTGCTGACCACAGTGCAATAAGAATGCCTTCTCCTCCTTTCACCCTTTGTGCTTTAACCAGCTGTCTTCAGATCCACCCTGACCATTCATCTTGACAATTCCTAATGGTAACAAAAACTATGGATGGAACCTTCCGGACACACTGGCAGCGTTCAGAAGAGCAGGCAGGGGAATGCCATTGGAAGAGAAATGAAAAAAATTAATGTTTCCTAACAGCAGGTTGAGGTTTTGTTATTAAGGTTCTCAGAATCTTTCAGGTGGACCCATACCTGACCCTCATCATCAGGAGATTATGCAGTATTTATTAATATGTCATAAATACATGTGACGAGGCTGCACATCCTGGAAAGGTTATGCCATCCTTGATTTTTTTTTCAGAGAGGTTGTAAACGGCCCAGACTCCCAAACGTCTGAGAGTTTGGATAGATTTTAGGGCCCATTTGTTTACAGCTAACAGATACTGCCTCAGACAGAAGGCTTTCAAGTTTTAAAAAAACTTGTATAATGAAAGGGGAGTGGCCAATTCTAACAGCTGAGTTTTTGATTCAGTTCAGCAGCAGTGTGTACGAAGAAAGGTTGGGCTTTCTCTTCTGTCTTCAAACCTGTAAGGCATTGTTTCATTTTTACCTTTTGTGTCAAGGAGTGTTTATTGGAATTGTTGCAAGTATTTTGGAACAGCATCATCAAGTTGGGATAGCCTGTCACATTCGGTTAGGTTAAGTTATTTCAGCATTTTGTTTTCTGTGTTTCATTCAGCAATCTTGTAAATAAATTCGATTTTGTTTATAACTAAGCAAGTCTGACCACTGATTGTCTCCTGGAATATCCATTGTACACCTGCTTAAATCAAAGAGTAAAGTTATAATCTGTGCAACCTTCTTGAAGTGTTTTGACGGGTCTAGCCTGGTCCATAACAAATGCATTGAGGCATCATCCCTCTGGAATTACATCCACAGGTGTAACATTGTTAGCCAAAAACACGAAACATGTGCATTCACAAACCCAGCTGTGCAGATGAGGTATGGACTGGTGCAGTTCGAGTGCTTCCTACAAGCTCCAATCTGTATGGGTGTCTTTCGCCATCTGGGCTCCTTCATAACCAAACTGTTACTTGGCACCAACGCTCACAGTGAAGGGGTGAAACCTCACCGGGTCAACCAGAACATGCGACATTGCAAGCCCGCAGGAGTTCAGGACACATTATTGGAAGATAATAAACTATGAGGTGGCTTTATAGGGCTGTGGTTATTTCCCCTTATGGGCGAGTCCAGGACCAGGAAGCATAATCTCAGATTAAAGGGTCATCCATTTAAGATATTTAAGAAATTTCTTCCGTGGTAGGGTAGGCAGTCTAAGGAATTCTTTATTATGAGGGCGATTGAGACTGGGTCATTAACCCATTTTAACACTGAGGAAAGACAGACTTTTAGTCAGTAAATGAATCGAGTGTTAAGCTAAAAGACAGGAAAGTGGAGTTGAGGAGTATCAGATCAGCCATGACTTCACTGAATGGCCTACTTTTTCTAAAGCTTCTGATTTACATGGAGTTTGCCTTCGTACAGGTTTACAATGAAGGAGCAGAGTTCCAAATGCTTATGATTTCCCATAGACTTGTTGGACAATAACCTGGTTTCGTGTGACTTCCAACCTTGTCTACCCCTGTCCAATACTGGCACCTCCACGTCATGGTTGCAATAAAGGCTGACTGGGCCCACTAGCCTGCCCCAATGGGGTAGCCACACGGGCAGGTTCCAGTCAACCAGACCAAGGTGGGTAAACAGCTCTCAATTTAAAATGGGAGATTAACCAAAAAGGGGATTGACATAAAAGTGGGATTAATTGGAAAGATGGATAGAAAGGTGCATTGGATGGAAAGGAAAGGTCGGGAAGAGGACTACAATGTGTGGCTTCCTGGGGCACTGAAAGGATCTTGGAAATTGGAGGGAGCAAATTGAAACACAGAGGGGAGACTCACAATGGTCAGCGGAAGGGTTTGAGCTGCATATGAGCTGAGAAATAACTTAATGTGGGGGACTGTAAGGGTGAAAGTGGGCATGGTGATTGAATGGGAGTGAGATTAAGAAAAAAGCAGGTGTATTCACTGAGATAATGGAAGGGCTGATATTGACAGGGGGGGCAAGGGGGGCAGAGAAAGCTGTTCACAGTCACAGCAGGACAGTGTATTGTAGAGCCGGAGGGTGAACCACTCAAAGAAGATGTTTGCAACCACCAACTTTGTCTAAGTTGGTCTTCAATGTAAGGTCTCTATGAGGAGAAGGAGAGGAAGGAGGAGCTGGACATCTCTACAAACATCCTGTACATGTATTCACTGCTGTTTGGAGACAGTGCTTGAGTTTAGTTAGTGCTTGAGCTCCGAAACATTGGAGCTCAATCTTCTGCATTTGGTGACACTTCCTGGGCATGTGCTCATCAATGCCATGCAAAGTACCCACAACAGCCCATGTATCACAGGATGAGCATTCCACGTGACTGAGTTGTCCTGCCATATCTGAAGATTGCTGTTGGATTATTTACAATAAACTGGCGATTACAGGGAAGAAAGTAAAATTATTCATCCTCACTCACCATCCAGCCCCTCCTCCATCTTCACTCAGCAACCAGCTCCCCCTCCTCCATCCTCACTGACCAACCAGCTCCTCCTCTTCCATCCACCCTCACTCACCAACCAGCTCCTCCTCCATCCTCACTCACCAACCAGCCCCTCCTCCATCCTCACTCACCAACCAGCCCCTCCTCCTCCGCCCTCACTCACCAACCAGCTCCACCTCCCCTCCTCCATCCTCACTGACCAACCAGCTCCTCCTCCTTCTCCACCCTCACTCACCAACCAGCTCCTCCTCCCTCTCCACCCTCACTCACCAGCCAGCTCTTCCTCCTCCATCCTCACTCACCAACCAGCTCCTCCCCCTCCTACATCTTCACTTACCAACTAGCTCCTCCTCCATCCTCACTCACCAACCAGCTCCTCCTCCCCCTCCATCCTCACTCACCAACCAGCTCCACCTCCCCCTCCATCCTCACTCACCAACCAGCTCCACCTCCTCCTCCACCCTCACTCACCAACCAGTTCCTCCTTCTCCATCCTCACTCACCAACCAGCCCCTCCTCCACCCTCACTCACCAGTCAGCTCCTTCTCCTCCACCCTCACTCACCAACCAGCCCCTCTTCCATCCTCACTCACCAACCAGCCCCACCTCCTCCTGTGTAAAATTGGATACTGAAGGATAAGAGTAGAAACCAATTCCTACAAGGTGAAAGAGTTTTAAAAAGTCACAAAAGGTAAGTAGCACTTTCTTCCCGAACACACTCATCAACCACCAAGCATTCTGCTCAAGCCAAACTAAGTTGATGCACCTTGAGAGGATGGGACAGCTAGAGAGAGAAATTCTTCAAGGTAGGCATTCTTCGAAGAGGCTTCACGGTAGGGTTAAGATCAACTAGGAGAAAGTGAGGACTGCAGGCACTGGTAATCAGATAATTCCTGATGAAGGGCTCTTGCCCAAAACGTTGATTCTCCTGGTCCTTGGATGCTGCCTGAGCTGCTGTGTTTTTTCAGCATCACACTTTCGCCTCTGATCTCCAGCATCTGCAGTCCTCGCTTTATCCTACCTAGAGAGTGGTCAAGGCTACTTTGGCCCCTTCCTACTGAGATAGTAAATGAAAGCAGCAATGGCACTAGTAATAGTGTCCAAATTTGTATCAGTCATTTACTGACTAGTCTGCTGGACCTGGCAGGAAGCTGAGGGTAATGGTCAAAGGTGTATGTGAGCATAAAAATGTGTCCAATGGCATACCAAAGGGCATGGTGGGTGGGTCCTTTGCTATTTGTTGTGTACATTAATGATTGAGCTGAAAATGTGTTGCTGGAAAAGCGCAGCAGGTCAGGCAGCATCCAAGGAACAGGAGAATCGACGTTTCGGGCATCAGCCCTTCTTCAGAAATGAGGAAAGTGTGTCCAGCAGGCTAAGATAAAAGGTAGGGAGGAGGGACTTGGTGGAGGGGCGTTGGGAATGCGATTGGTGGAGGGAGGTCAAGCTGAGGGTGATAGGCCGGAGTGGGGTGAGGGCGGAGAGGTCAGGAAGAAGATTGCAGGTTAGGAAGATGGTGCTGAGTTCGAGGGATCTGACTGAGACAAGGTGGGGGGAGGGGAAATGAGGAAACTGGAGAAATCTGAGTTCATCCCTTGTGGTTGGAGGGTTCCCAGGCGGAAGATGAGGCGCTCTTCCTCCAACCGTCGTGTTGCCATGGTCTGGCGATGGAGGAGTCCAAGGACCTGCATGTCCTTGGTGGAGTGGGAGGGGGAGTTGAAGTGTTGGGCTACGGGGTGGTTGGGTTGGTTGGTCCGGGTGTCCCAGAGGTGTTCTCTGAAACCTTCCGCAAGTAGGCGGCCTGTCTCCCCAATATAGAGGAGGCTACATCGGGTGCAATGGATGCAATAGATGATGTGTGTGGAGGTGCAGGTGAATTTGTGGCGGATATGGAAGGATCCCTTGGGGCCTTGGAGGGAGGTAAGGGAGGGACACTTCCATATCCGCCACAAATTCACCTGCACCTCCACACACATCATCTATTGCATCCGCTGCACCCGATGTGGCCTCCTCTATATTGGGGAGACAGGCCGCCTACTTGTGGAACGGACACCCGGACCAACCAACCTAACCACCCCGTAGCCCAACACTTCAAATCCCCCTCCCACTCCACCAAGGACATGCAGGTCCTTGGACTCCTCCATCGCCAGACCATGGCAACATGACGGTTGGAGGAAGAGCGCCTCATCTTCCGCCTGGGAACCCTCCAACCACAAGGGATGAACTCAGATTTCTCCAGTTTCCTCATTTCCCCTCCCCCCACCTTGTCTCAGTCAAATCCCTTGAACTCAGCACCACCTTCCTAACCTGCAATCTTCTTCCTGACCTCTCCACCCCCACCCCACTCTGGCCTATCACCCTCACCTTGACCTCCCTCCACCAATTGCATTCCCAACGCCCCTCCCCCAAGTCCCTCCTCCCTACCTTTTATCTTAGCCTGCTGGACACACTTTCCTCATTTCTGAAGAAGGGCTGATGCCTGAAACGTCGATTCTCCTGTTCCTTGGATGCTGCCCGACCTGCTGCGCTTTTCCAGCAACACATTTTCAGCTCTGATCTCCAGCATCTGCAGTCCTCACTTTCTCCTCAAATACATTAATGATTGAGACAAGAATAAAGAAGTTATGTTCAGTAAATTTGCAAATTACACAAGTTGATGGTGTGGTAAGTAGCAAGGAGGAAAGTCTTAGAGTATCAATTATACAGATAGGCTGCTCAGAGGGGCTGAACAGTGGCAAATGGAATTCAATCCTGAAACGTATAAGATGATGCATTTTGTGAGACGAGAGAGTAGACAGTGATTAGTAGGATCTGAAGAAGCACAGAGGATCAGAGGGACCTTGGTGTGGATGTCTTGAAGGCAACATGACAGGGTGGTTAAGATAGCATGTTGATTTCTTGGCTTTCTTGGTCAAGGTACTGTTTGCAAGAGCAGGGAGGTTACGAAGGAGCTGTATATAACATTAGTTAGGTCACAGCTGGAGCACTGTGTGCAGATCTGATCATGATGCTATAGGAAGGATGTGATTGCACTGGAGAGAATTCAGAAGAGATTCACGAGGATGTTGCCTGTGTTAGAGAGATCCAGCTGTGAAGAGAGACTAGATAGGCTTGGGTTTGTTTTTCTTGGAACAGAGAAAGCTGTGGGGGATCCGATTGTGTTGTACAAAGTGCTGACTGGCATAGGCAGGGGAGAGAGATGGAAACTTTTCCCTTTAGTACAAGGGCTAATAACCAGGGGACATGATTTTAAGGTAAGAAGCAAGGCGTTTAGAGCAGATTTAGGGAAATAGAATTCACACAGAAGGTTATGAGTATAGCACTGTCTCCCCCCTCCACCCGATGGTGCTCCTGAGCACTGTATCCTCCATCCTCCCCAGGGTGCTTCCCAGCACAGTATTCACCCTTGACTCCAGGGTGCACCCGAGCACAGTGTTCTCCCTCAACCTCAGGACGATCCCAAGCACTGTATTTCCCCCCTTCTCCCCCCCCCCGCCCCCTCCTCCTCCATGCCAGGGTATTCCACAGCACTATCTCCACCTATGTCCTGGGTGCTCCCCAGCACAGTATTCCTCTCTTCACCCCAGGGTGCTCCCCAGCACAGTATTCCCCCTCCACCCCAGGATGCTCCCCAGCACAGTATTCCCCCTCCACCCCAGGATGCTCCCCAGCACAGTATTCCACCTCCACCCCAGGGTGCTCCTCAGCACAGTATTCCACCTCCACCCCAGGGTGCTCCTCAGCACAGTATTCCACCTCCACCCCAGGGTGCTCCCCAGCACAGTATTCCCCCTCTACCCCAGGGTGCTCCCCAGCACAGTATTCCCCCTCCACCCCAGGGTGCTCCCCAGCACAGTATACCCCCTCCACCCCAGGGTGCTCCCCAGCACAGTATTCCCCCTCCACCCCAGGGTGCTCCCCAGCACAGTATACCCCCTCCACCCCAGGGTGCTCCCCAGCACAGTATTCCCCCTCCACCCCAGGGTGCTTCCCAGCACAGTATTCCCCCTCCACCCCAGGATGCTCCCCAGCACAGTATTCCCCCTCCACCCCAGGATGCTCCCCAGCACAGTATACCCCCTCCACCCCAGGGTGCTCCCCAGCACAGTATTCCCCCTCCACCCCAGGGTGCTTCCCAGCACAGTATTCCCCCTCCACCCCAGGATGCTCCCCAGCACAGTATTCCCCCTCCACCCCAGGATGCTCCCCAGCACAGTATACCCCCTCCACCCCAGGGTGCTCCTCAGCACAGTATTCCCCCTCCACCCCAGGGTGCTCCTCAGCACAGTATTCCCCCTCCACCCCAGGGTGCTCCCCAGCACAGTATTCCCCCTCCACCCCAGGGTGCTCCTCAGCACTCTCTACAATCTCCACCCCAAGGTGCTGCACCAAGGGTGAAGGTAGTAGAAGATACACAATGCCCAGTTGGGTATCTCCAACTGATGCTGGGTCTGCCGGAAACAGGAGCGAAACTACATTTCCCAGGAGCGCGCGGGACAGGCGTGGTGACGTCAGAGGGGTTTCGAAATGACGTAATGGCGTTGACGGCGGAAGGGTCTTTGCGCTCGCGCTGCTGCCTGGAGACGGGAGGCCGGAGGCGGAGAGACACCGAGGGGCAAGGTAATGGAGGGAGACCCTACCGAGGGGCGGGGTAATGGAGGGAGACCCTACCGAGGGGCGGGGTAATGGAGGGAGACCCTACCGAGGGGCGGGGTAATGGAGGGAGACCCTACCGAGGGGGAAGGTAATGGAGGGGGAGACCCTACCGAGGGGGAAGGTAATGGAGGGGGAGACCCTACCGAGGGGGAAGGTAATGGAGGGACACCCTACCGAGGGACTGGGTAATGGAGGGAGAACCTACCGAGGGACAGAGTAATGGAGGGAGAATCTACTGAGGGGCAAGGTAATGGAGTGACACCCTACCGAGGGACAGAGTAATGGAGGGACCCCTACTAAGGGGCTGGGTAATGGTGAGAGAACCTACTGAGGGAAAGGGTAATGGAGGGAGAGCCTACCGAGGGACAGGGTAATGGAGGGACACCCTGCCGAGGGGCAGGGTGACAGAAGGAGACCCTATCGAGGGGCAAGGTAATGGAGGGTGAGCCTACCGAGGGACCGGATAGTGGAGGGAGACCCTGCCGAGGGGCAGGGTGACAGAAGGAGACCCTATCGAGGGGCCAGGTAATGGAGGGTGAGCCTACCGAGGGACCGGATAGTGGAGGGAGAGCCTACCGAAGGGTAGGGTAATGGATGGAGAGCCTACCGAGGGACAGCCTACCATGGGGCAGGGTAATGGAGGGAGAACTATACGAGGGACAGAGTAATGGAGAGAGAGCCTACCATGGGGCAGGGTAATGGAGGGAGAACGTACTGTGGAGCATGGTAATGGAGGGTGACCCTATTGAGGGACAGGGTAATGGAGGGTGACCCTATTGAGGGACAGGGTAATGGAGGGTGACCCTATTGAGGGACAGGGTAATGGAGGGTGACCCTATTGAGGGGCAGGGTGATGGAGGGTGACCCTATTGAGGGGCAGGGTGATGGAGGGAGAACCTACCAAGGGACAGGTTAATGGAGGGAAAGCCTACTGAGTGGCATGGTAATGGAGGGAGACCCTACCAAGGGACAGGGTAATGGAGGGACACCCTACTGAGGGACACGGTTATGGAGGGAGAACCTACCGAGGGACAGAGTAATGGAGGGAGAATCTACTGAGGGGCAAGGTAATGGAGGGTGACCATACTGAGGGACAGGGTAATGGAGGGAGAGCCTACCGAGGGGCCAGGTAATGGAGGGACACCCTACCGCGGGACGGAGTAATGGAGGGAGACCCTACCGAGGGACAAGGTAATGGCAGGGCACCCTACCGAGGGACAGGGTAATGGAGGGAGACCCTACTGAGGGGCAGGGTGACAGAAGGGCGACCCTATCGAGGGGCAGGGTGACGGAGGGAGAACCTACCGAGGGACAGGTTAATGGAGAGAGCACCCACCGAGGGGCAAGGTGATGGAGGGAGAACCTACTGAGGGGCAGGGTAAAGGAGGGAGAGCCTACTGAGGGGCAGGGGAATGGAGGGAGAATCTACTGAGGGGCAAGGTAATGGCGGGACACCCTACTAAGGGGCAGGGTAATGGAGGGAGAAAAAAATGACGTAAAAACAATGACTGCAGATGCTGGAAAGCAAATACTGGATTAATGGTGCTGGAAGAGCACAGCAGTTCAGGCAACATCCAGGATACTGCCTGAACTGCTGTGCTCTTCCAGCACCATTAATCCAGTAATGGAGGGAGAACCTACCGAGGGACAGAGTAATGGAGGGAGAATCTACTGAGGGACAGGGTAATGGAGGGAGAATCTACTGAGGAGTAGGGTAATGGTGGGACAACCAAACGAGGGGCAGGGTGACAGAAGGGCGACCCTATCGAGGGTCAGGGTTATGGAGTGAGAACCTACTGAGGCACAGGTTAATGGAGGGAGACCCTATCGAGAGGCATGGTAATGGCGGGAGACCCTACCGAGGGACAGGGTAATGGAGGGAGAGCCTACCGAGTGGCAAGGTAATGGTGGGACACCCTACCGAGGGACAGTGTAATGGAGGGAGCGCCTACCTAGGGGTAGGGTATTGGAGGGAGAGCCTACCATGGGGCATGATAATGGAGGGAGAGCCTACCATGGGGCATGGTAATGGAGGGAGAGCCTACGAAAGGACATGGTACTGGAGGGAGCACCCACCGAGGGGCAGGGTGACTGAGGGAGACCCTACCGAGGGGCAGGGTGACTGAGGGAGACCCTACCGAGGGGCAGGGTGACTGAGGGAGACCCTACCGAGGGGCAGGGTGACTGAGGGAGACCCTACTGAGGAGCTGGGTAATGGAGGGTGATCCAACAGAGGGACACCCTGCCAAGGGACAGAATATTGGAGGGAGAGCCTACTGAGGGGTTGGGAAATGGAGGGAAATCCTGCTGAGGGGCTGGGTAATGAAGGGAGAGCCTACCGAGGGACAGGGTAATGGAGGGAAAGCTTACCGAGGGACAGGATAATGGAGGGCCAGGGTAATGGAGGGAGGCCCTACCAAGGGGTACGGTAATGGAGGGAGAGTCTACCGAGGGGCCGGATGACAGAAGGAAAGGCTGAGGGTCATGTCAACCAAGGGGCAAGCTGATTGGGGCTGAGGTCAGTGTCAGTTAAGGATTTAGTGTTAGGACATAGCACTCTGTCATTGAGGCTAAAAGTAATGGAGGGAAGGTCAGAAACCTGATTTAATGAAGGGCAAGGCAATGGAGGGAGCATCAGATCCGTTCACTCTCTCACCTATGTCACTGCCTGGGAAAATGTGCACAGCCCGACTGGGTTGAACTGTGGGTGAGAGGTGGGGAATCATTAAAATCTTGGTGGGGGCATGGTTCGGGCATCATGGAGTAGAGTAGTAAAAACTCTGAACCCTTTGGTTCTAGTGTTTGTAAATGGTGTTATATCATGGGTGGGGGAGTGTAAAGATCACCTGGGTACCTGGGGTTGGGGGAGAGGGGTAAGCAATGTTGGCACACTCTTGGGTGGGTGGGGTGTAAACTGTCAGAGCACCCTGGGATTGAGGGCATGGAGGGAGGCAATGTCATGCAGCGAGGACCAACTCATTGAGGGGTCAGGTAATGTAGGTCAGACACCTCACTCACTCACTCACTGAGGGGCAAGGTTGGGGAGGGAGAGTTGGGGCATTTTGTGGTCGGGTGGATGTAAACTGTCAGAGCATGGTGGGTAAGGCATGGTGACCAGTGTCAAGGCTCCACAGGGTGGGTGGGGGTGCCGAATAGTGTGGGAATTCTGATGGGTGAACTTTGTTGAGCAGCCAGGGGTTGGAGGTGGTGTTGCTGAACAGTATCAAGGTAACCTGGGGTGGGTGGAGGAGTTGGTGTGGGACACTGTCAGGCCATCCTGATGTGGAAGGTATGCTGGACAGTGCAATGCTACCACCCTTCAGTGGGGAGGAGCTATCATATGGGAATGATCAGTGTTGAAGCACCCTATGATCAGGAGAAATGAAGTTGAGTTACTCAAAGATGATGGGTGGTTCTGGAGCAACCTGGGAGAGAAGGGAGATGTTTTGGGCCAGTTTTGTCTTTCTCCACAGCCTATGTTGGAACACCCTTGTGTGGGGCGGGAAAACCATGTCAGGCTCGGCTTGTTTTGGGGAGGGGTATCAGTGCCAGAGCACCCTTGGGTGAGATGGGTATACAATGCTGGGCATTCAGGAATGGGGTGAGTGAGAGTACTTAGGACACTGGGTAAAGGCACCATGATAGGGAGTGTTTTAGTACCTGAATAAGGGCTTTCTTGGAATTGACAATACCAGTCCCAGGGGATGGTCTCATTGCTGCACTGTGAATTTTCAGCATCTAACTGACAGACTGGGGACTGAGACTGAGTGTGGGACGACTTTTGGTTACCCTGAATTGGCGTAGAGGGAAATGTGCTTAGGTAACCTCTGTGAAAGCAGTTGAGTGTATGGGACATTCAAATGATGCTGGAAGGATTTATTTGGGGCAGGCTAGGGCAGAGTGGGCTGTAGATCTGATAGAAGAGATAGCAATCTCTGGAATGATCAACCAAATCTGGCTGGGTTTGGGGGGGGGGGGCGGGGATGAGAGAATTCTGTGCAACTGTCTCTCTCTTTTTATTAGTACATTAAAGGACAACTTTTATTTTCGGTTTAAGGATTGGGGAAATGTAATTTTATGTGAGTGTTGAATACTTGACATTCAGAAAAGTTGATGTTTGTCTCGACACTCCACTGAAACCTGACAAAGGATCTCTATCTGAAAGTAATCTATCCTTTTCATATAGATTCAGATCAATCTGTTGTGTATTCCCATAGATTTCTATGTTTTATAGCTTTTACAGGTTTTTTGTACTTTTTGCCTTTTTTGTTGTCATTGGTTTTCAGTAAAGTGCAATGAGTGTGAGATTGTGTGAAAATGCTCCCAACAGTATGATAGATTTTATCTTTACAAACTTGAGCTGAGTCTGAAGAGAGCAATTTATTTCAGTGAAGTACCATTGCGAACAACTGGAGTGATTTCCGTTCTAAATATTGCACAAGAAGTGCATTGCCTTACTTTAAAGCTTATTAGTGTTAAGAGTGTTCTAATAACTAGTAGTAGATTGTGTCCTGTTTCACCTGTCTAACATGGAGTTAAAACGCTGTAATGTTATTGTGATCATTTTCTTCTCTAATTTTTCAAGGCACATAAAGCAATGGCTAATTGCATCCATCACATTATCTGATTGTGTTCCTTTCAGCAGCACCTTCTGAAATGTTTGGAGTTATTACTTACAACAGGCATGTTATTCCAAATAAAATTTTTTTCAGGACCAAATAATTTTTTACTTTTCTCACCTCTGGAATTATTTTTGAGGTATTACCATGGGTAGGTCTAGTCTGTTAATAAATGGTGAAGACTGTTGTGGGAATTTTAATAATTTGTTTTTGCGAAAGGCCATAGTTGGCATGGCTAACTTCTGATGTCCATCCACATATACTCTGGAGAAGGTGATGGTAAGCTGCCACAACTCGAACTGCTGCTGTGTCCATGTAATTTAAATCTGCATACAATATAGCTTTTCTGTAAATGGTTTGATGCAACTCAGCTTGCTAAAATAAATTACTCTGCAGGAATGTTAAATTTGAAGTGCATATCCAGCCTTTACCTTGCAGTCAGTGCAACATCATTTCCACCATCAACTAGACATCCTGAATGTAATATTTGCTTTCTATTCATTCACTGGAATGTGAACATTGACATCAAGACTGGAGTTCATTGCTCATTCCAAATGGTGGTGAGCTGCTTATTTGAATCATTGCAGATCATTTCAGTACTGTTGTCAGGGAGTTCCAAGACTTTGACCCAGTGACATTGGCAGAATAATATAATTCCAAGTCAGGGTGGTGAGAGATTTGGAGGGGATCTTGCAGGTGATAGTGTTTCCATTTAGCTGCTGCTTTTGTCTTTCTAGGTGGTAGAAGTAACTGGGTTGGAAGGTGTCTATTTCATATACTCCACCTTCAAGGACGTGTCCTTTTCTGAAGTATGCCAATGTGAAACAAAGTAGGAGTTTGATTTTTGACTAACAATGATTCAATAAAACGTTTTTTCCTATTTGTTGGAACTGCTTTAGGGGCTCCCAAATGCAGATGCGATAATCCAGGTCCAGCTGCATGGTCACATCTGTTCCACAAATATATCTGAAGCAGCTGAAAATTGTGATGTATTAGTTTACTCACATCCACATGCCCTGTCTGACACAAGCTGCCAGCTGTTCAAAATACTGTCCCTTCCAACTGAGTTGCACAGACGGAGCTGTACTTATTTTCATCCAGTACACAATACTTCTGACAGTGTGCTGAATCTGTGTGGAAATGTCCATGTGATGTTTCTCAAGTTTCTGAAGGGGGCTTGGTCCCAAAATCTGACTCCCATGAGTCAGATAGGATAGGCAAAAAAGGGCTGTTGAAGTAGAAAATCAACCATGAAATTGTTCAGTGGCAGACTTAGTTTGAAGGGCTGAATAGCATCCTCCTGCTTTTGTTATGTTGATGAAGGAGCAGTAGTCAGTTGCTACAGTGCTTTGTTTAGTTGGTGCATGTTAAAGTTGTTGGACGTTAGCGGTGGAGCAAATGAATGTTGAAAATGGTAGATAGGGCTCCAATTAAGCCGGTTGCTTTGTCCTGGATATGTTTCTAGCTTTTTGGATTTTGGAGCTGCATCCATACAGGCAAGTAGGGAATATTCCATCACAGTCCTAACTTGTGTCTCACAGATGATGGCTGGGCTTTGGGGAGTTAGGAGTTTAAGGGAATCCGCTTCATTACATTTTGTTTGACAGGCCTCTGCGTTTGGAAACAGAGAAGGAGCTTTAAAAATTGTGTTCCGATTGTAGCCATTAGTTCTATTATTGAAGTTGCTGCAAATATCGTGAGACTGATATTTGTGAACAAGATGAGGATAAAACACAAATCAGGCCTGCACAACCTTGGATACCTAAGATAGGGTCTTCATGTTGATTCATCCTTGAGTTGAAATTTGCATCATATCTGCATAAGAGGTAAAGAAACCAAGTTCTTTTAACAGTGGGTAGTGGTGCCTGTAATATGATAGCAATGTTTAAGAGGCATTTAAACAAAGGAACAGGCAGTGAATTGAGGACATAGACCATGTGTGTGCAGATGGGACTAGCTTAGAATGGCATCAGGGTTGGCACAGATGTGGTGGATAGAATAGAAATTTATTGTCATGTATTCTTTTATGTGAAAAATACAGTGAAACATTTAAGTCACCCCACTGTGACAACTACGATTATTGAAGTTATAGGTGATTTAAAAAAAATTAAGACAAGAGTTCACCACAGTTCAGTGAATGCCCCTGGCTTTGGGGAAAGCTGATTAAGGAACAGTGGAATACCCTGAAAATGCCTCTGGGGTGAGACTGCATGCCAAGCTGCTGGAGCACCTGGAAGGCAAGCAAGACCTCCATATGGGCAAGAGACCACCACACTGGGACAAGACTGCAACATCAGGAGTCAGCCACCATCTCTCCTTCAGGTGCCTGGGCCATGCTGCAGACCCGGAGTCTCTGCCTAATCTGCAACTCCAGGGTGGGGGAGTCAGTCCAGGACATGATGCTTGCTCACTAGGAGACCCTGAACTGGGGTGGAGCAGCATTCAACTTGTTCTGATGTTGTAGCTGCAGCCGCTGCCACTATCCAGACTGAAAAGAAATAAAAACAAAAAAAAGGAAAAAAGGAGCCAAATAGAAAAGAGGAAAAAATAAAAAGCTGATGGGAGCGGACAAGCCCGAGCTCAGCCTACCACTTTTGTTGCAATCTTGATCCCCAGTACTGTCCTTTTCTATGTTTTAATGCAATGCCATATAGCTGAGTTAGAGACATAAAAAACTGCAGATGCTGGTATCCAAAATAGACAGGCAGGAGACTGAAAGAACACAGCAAGCCAGGCAACATTGGGAGGTGGAGAAGTCGATGTTTCGGATGTAACCCTTCAGGACTGAGCTGTGCTTTGAAACTTTGCAAAAGAAAGGTGAGTTGTTGCGAATTGACAGTAATATATAGTGCATGTCATTTTGGAAAGTGCAGAGTTTGTTTAATGACCCATCTTTTCTAATGGATATGAATATAGTAGCTGAGCACACTAAACGGAATACAAGTTTTGCTGATTTGTGTGTAAATGCAAGTTCCTTTTTATAAGGGTAGAACAAATTGGCAGATATCAGAATTGGTGTAAGGCTTTTTAACGTAACTGAATTATTTTAACTATGTAATTTAGTACTATTGGTTTTTCCATTGCCACGATAAATTGGAGGACACGAGAAGATTGAGAAAAGTGCAATGAGTCAAAGGATTCTTTCATCACCCCGGAAAATATTGGAAAATTCAGGTCATTGTAGCACCTTTTAAACTGTGTTTAAGAAGGCATGTTGCAGCTGCCTGTTGGGCTACAGATTCGAAGGAAATTTTGGGCAGAAAGCACTCTCTTGATTTGTTTTCTAGTTGACTAATGTAGAATTTACTCCATTGCTCTGCAGTGCAGATAAATACTTCTTTGAGAGTATCATCTGATAAAGATTCTGTATCTACAGCTTCTGCTTGGACTAGTATGACCTAAATCAGTAGCTAAAAGAAGTACACATCTTTTGCTCTTAGAAAGACTTTGCCCTTGAGCGAGTGTAATGAAAGTTCATTAACTCCATCCTCGCATGAGATATTGTCCTCTTCAGAGAGATTAAGTAGTTTAGGCATATATCATAATTTAGAAATGAGAGTATTGTGCCCAATCTGGGCACCACACTTTAAGGAGGATATTGACGTTATTGGAGTGCAGAGAAGATTCATGAGAAAGGTAACAGAGACAAGGTGCTCCAATTGCATGAAGAAGCTGGGGCCAGTGTTCTTCTAAGCAACACATATAGCTGCTCTGACATTTTGCGATCAGTGAGCATCATGGATCCTGGCATTAGCATCTAGTTCCAGACGTTGCTGCTGTGCAGGGACCTTCGAGTCTAACATGCAGGATGAAGACATTAGAGGGAATGCTGGCTGGGGCTTCTCACCTTGGAGGAAAAAAATGGTTGAGAGGAGATTTGAGAGGTTTTCAAAATTGTGAGAGTGGCAGAGTTGATGGAAAAACTATTCTCATCAATAGAAGCATTGTGAACCAGTGGGCACATATATGGTAATTGGCAAAAGAAGTAAAGCAAAAGACTTTGTATGCAGCAAGATATTGGGATCTGGTATAGACAGACTGGGAAGGTGATGGGGTAGGTTCAGTTATGGCTTTGAAAAGTGCTTTGGATAAATACCGAATAGAATTTGTACCAATATGAAAAGCATTAGCGCTTTCAGAGATGTCATTCTGGGAATAATGTGTTGTATCACAGTCAAGATATTCTGGTATCTGGCACAGGGGTTTGGTTCAGAGATCTTGATTCCTGTCAAGAGTATTGGGTTCTTTTGCTTTGTTGAGCTATAGGTTATTGATGTTATCTCCCAACTCCCATTCTTGATTGTGATATTTTGGTGTGTTTTGGGGGTCACTAAAGTTAGTTGATAGGCCAATTCACTATATTCCATGTGACCTAATCTTGTTAACCAGTTTACCATGCGGAACCTTATCGAGTGCCTTAGTGAAGTGTATGTAGACCGTGTCCACCACTCCTCTTCCCTCAACTCAAGTTAGTGAGTGTAAAGATGCTGCTCCTTTAACAAGGTTATATTGTCCTTCGTTTTTATTCAGAAGGGTCATAAGTGCCTAGATTCTGAAATGTCTAGGTTTATCTACTTGAGAAGCTTTTAAGTTTTTAAACAAACCCTTGTACAATGAAAGGAGAATGGCCAGTTCTCCCAGCTCAGGTTTTCTCTAGTTTGGTTTTAGTATTCTGGCTGTTCAGAGCTGCTGGTCAAAGAAACGGCTCCATGGAAGAAGGTGTTCCATGCTGAATCGCTCTGACACCCCTCTCTCTTGCTCTCGCTCCCGCTTGCTCTCTCTCTCACAGATTACATTACAGTGTGGAAACAGGCCCTTCGGCCCAACAAGTCCACACCAACCCGCCAAAGCGCAACCCACCCATACCCCTACATTTACCCCTTACCTAACACTATGGGCAATTTAGCATGGCCAATTCACCTGACCTGCACATCTTTGGACTGTGGGAGGAAACCAGAGCACCCAGAGGAAACCCACGCAGACACGGGGGGAACATGCAAACGTCACACAGTCAGTCGCCTGAGGCGGGAATTGAACCTGGGTCTCTGGTGCTGTGAGGCAGCAGTGCTTCTCTCTCACTCTCTCACTCTCTCACTCTCTCACTCTCTCACTCTCTCACTCTCTCACTCTCTCACTCTCTCACTCTCTCACTCTCTCACTCTCTCACTCTCTCACTCTCTCACTCTCTCACTCTCTCTCTCTCTCTCTCTCTCACTCTCTCACTCTCTCTCTCTCTTTCTTTTCCCCCCCTGTAAGAGCCTGTGTTTGACTTGACCTTTGCCAAGGGATGTTTATGGGGATTGTTGCAGGAATTTGGAACGGCATCATTAAGTTGGGATAGTTTGTTCAGTTATTCTATATTCTGTTTTGTTTAAAACTGAGGGGGTTTGACCAGCTGCAACACTCCTGAAGCATTCACTTTACACCTCAAAGCAGCTAGAAAAGTTAGGATTTGGGCTACCTTCTTGAAATGTTTTAAGAGGGTCTGGCATGGTCCATAACAGTGAGACACCAATTCCTCATGCACAAAGCCATGGTTATTATGCCTAATCAGTCCTTGCCTTTCCAAATAACTATAAATCCTGTCTCTCAGAATCCCCTCCAACAACTTACCCACAGTTGATGTCCAGCTCACCAGGCTTCAGTTCGCCGACTTTTCCTTATCTTTATTAAATAGTGTGATCACATTAACCACCGTCCAATCTTCTGGTACTCCAACTGTCAATGATGCGAATATCTCAGCAAGGGGCACAGCAATCATTTCCCTAGCTTCCCACAAAGTTCTGTAATATGGACAATTTTCAAAATAATATTGTTTATTTCTCCAAGTTCTCTAGCTTCCATAACTACCACCACAGAAAATGTTAAAGTTCTGGATGTAAGTTTGCTCGCTTAGTTGTAGGGTTCATTTTCAGACATTTCATCATCATACTAGGTAACATCATCAGTGAGCCTCCAGTGAAGCACTGATGTTATGACCTTTTCTATTTATGTGTTTAGGTTTCCTTGGTTTAGTAATGTCATTTCTGGTTCTTTTTCTCAGAGGATGATAGATGTGCTTGTTGATAGAGTTCCGTTTGGATCCAATAACACCAATGCTTCATCTGGACGCTTACTGATGATGTTACCTAGTATGAAGACGAAACGTCTGAAAACAAGCCTTGCAGCTCAGCTAGCAAACTTACATCCAGAACCTTAACCTGAGAGACAGAAGTTAATATTGAAGTGAAATACCCGTTTAATATTTCACCATCTCCTACGATTCCATGCATAATCAGCCCCTTTGATCTTTAAGGGGCCTTATTTGCTTCCTAATTAGTTTTCTGACCTATAATATATTTGTAGAATCTCTTTGGATTCTCTTTAACCGTATTTGCTCAAACTATCTCATGTTCCCTTTTTGCCATCCTGGAATATATTCCTACTGCCCATATGCTCCTTTTAGGGATTCACTCGACCCCCCCCCCCCCCCCCCCCCCCACCCTGACAATGCCATCTGTTCTCTAGTCAAACCAGCATTGCCTACACCGATCAGTCTTGCCCTTCACACTAACAGGAACTCCTTCTGGATTCTTATTATCTCATTTTTGAAGGCCTATCACTTTCCAAATGCCCCTTTACTTGCAAGTAGCCTCTCCCAATCAACTTTTAAAAGTTCTTGCCTAATATCATCAAAATTGGCTTTCCTCCAATTTAGAACTTAGCTTTTAGATCATGTCTATCCTTTTCCATAACTATTTTTAAACTAATAGAATTGTTATCACTTGTTCCAAAGTGCTTCCCCACTGATACCTCAGTCACATGCCCTGCCTTATTTCCCAAGAGAAGGTCAAGTAGTGACATAACTGATTCTTGAAAATAATGCACTCATCTATCAGAATGTGAACATTTTTGCAAGTTGGGAGGATTTGGTGGTGAGTGCACTGTTCAACATTGAATAGAGTGGTAGAAACCATAAGGAGAGGTGACTGCTTAGTATCATCACTGGATTGTTAATTCAGACAACCAGGTAACGTTCTGGTAACTGGGTTAGAGTTCCATCATAGCAGATGGTGGAATTTCAATTTAATAAAAATCTGGATTTAAGAGTCTAACAATGATTATGAGTCCAGTGTTGACTGTCAGGAAATCTCATATGGTTCACAAATGGCCTTTAAGGGCAAGAACCCGTCACCCGTACCTGAGCTGACCTACATGTGACTCCAGGTTTTCAGCTGTTAACTGTCCTCTGGGCAATTGGGGTGGGCAACAAATTTTGGTTTGGCTAGCCTAGCCGTTCTGTGAATGAATTTTGGGAAATGAAGATTCTAGCTGCCTTCTCTGTGCTGTTAAGTGATCAGAATCTGGTTGGTATGTTATCCAGTTGTTCTCACTGACATAATACTTAAGTGAAAAAAACAGCAAGCGTTTTGAGTTCTGATAACTATCTAGTGAGTCCCGTTGCAAATTGTTCATGTGAGGATAGGATTAGGCTCAGCCTTGACCCCTTAAGTTCCATAGCATTGAGGGATTAGCTGCTCTCACATTTGTAATGTTTCAGAATCCTGTGGCACAGAGGAAGAAAATTGTTTTCAAGTGGGGAGGAGAGTGGAGGGATAAGTGAGATGCTGGTAAAATTTTCTATATTTGAACCCCTATCACAAACACATTTGAGCTTTTGGCACTTCATAATTTATTATCAATTTATTCGTCTATGCAGGTTCCATGCCAGCAGAGATTTTTAATTAATTGATTCCATAAAAATCATTGGGTCTTTTAACTTTCAAATACTGAGGGAACTTGACAGAGCAAGTGCTGAGAGGCTTTTTCCCCACAGTTGGTGTCTAGAACTGGAGGGGCATAGCCACAGGTTAAGGGGCCAGTCATTTCAGGTTGAGATGAGAAATTTCTCAGTTCAAAGTGTTGTAAATCTTTGAATTTTCTACCCTAGAGAGTTAGGAATACTTAGTTATGGAGTATATTCAGTACTGAGATGAATTGATTTTTGCACATTAAAAAAGTCCAAGCATCAGGTGGAAAAAGGCCAGTGATGATTTAATAGAGTAATGGAGACTGCTCAAGTGACTGCATGACCACCTACCCCTATTTGGGTAGTGTTCTTGTGTGAAGTATGGAATATGATTTTTGTTCAGTATCATTAAAAATTTGCCAAACTCTAGCCACTAATAAGCAGATTGTTTTCCATCTCATTTCTTAGTGAGGGGCAAATTTTTGCATGCAAACTTTTGAGTTATTTTACAGAACTCTTTTGATTCTTATAAACCAATTAGAGGCTCTCTTTTGGTCTCTCTAGTTTCCCTCTCATTTCCTCTTCGCTTTCTCTGAGCTTAGCTCAACTCATGACAGTCACCTTCCACTGTCTTGACCTTGTTGCCACTAAACTGAACATCCATCTATTGACATTGTTTTGATAAGTTTCTTTGCGTCACTAGCTGGACTGGCATTAATTGCCCATCTCTAATTGTCCTTGGGAAGGTGGTGGTCCACTGCATTCTTAATCTTCTGCCATCCATGCACTCATTATGCTGATTGGAAGGGTGCTCCAGGGGTTTGATTCTATGATACTGCAGAAACAGCAATATATTTCCAAGCCTGGTTGGAGAGTAACCTGGAAGGCAGCTTTCAGGTGTTGGTGTTTCCATGTAAGTTACCTTGTCTTTCTATATGGTAGTGGTTGTGGGTTTGAAAGGTGTTATCCAAGGAAGTTTGGTGAATGACACACACCGCTTTTGCTGATTGTCAGTAATGGAAGCAGTGAATGTCTATGGGTATGGTGCTCATCAAGCAGGCTGCTTGTGTTGGATGGTGTTAAGCTTCTTGAGTGTTGTTGGAACTGCACTCATCAATGCAAGTAGAGAGTATTTAATCAGATTCCTGACTTGTGCCTTGTAGATGGTGGACAGGCTTTGTTGAATCAGCAGGTGAACCAGTTACTACAGGATTCCTAGCCTTTGGCCTGCTGTCACAGTCACTGTCGTTATACGGTTAGTCCAGTACAGTTTCTGGTAAATGTTAACACCCAACATGTTGACTGTAGGTATTCCGTGATGGTGATGCAGTTGAAGTCAAAGGACAATGGTTAGATTCTCTACAGCGTGGAAACCAGCCCTTCGGTCCAACAAGTCCACACCACCCCTCCGAAGAGAAACCCATTCCCCTACCCTATATTTACTCCTGACTAACACTGTGGGCAATTTAGCATGGCCAGTTCACCTGATCTGCACATCTTTGGATTGTGGGAGGAAGCCGGAGCACCTGGAGGAAACCCACGCAGACACGGAGAATGTGCAAACTCCACACACACAGGTGGGAATCAAGCCCAGGACACTGGTTCTGTGAGGCAGCAGTGCTAACCACTGAGCCACAGTGCCACCTCTTGCCTGACACTTGGGTGCCATGAATGTTACTTGCCACTTAACAGCCAAGACTAGATATTGTCCAGGTGATGTTACATTTGGGCATGGATTGCTTCAGTGTGAGGAGTTGTGAATGGTGCCAGACATTGTGACTTATTAGTTGTGACTAATGCCCCCACTCTGACATTAGGATGCAGGTGTGGTCAAGTGCCCAGCAGTAGGAGTGGCTCTCAGAACTGGTTAAGTGCTACAATCAAGTATGCTGGGAACTTTGGTCAGGCTACTTTAAACTCTGACCTCAGTTAAAAATGCAGCATACTGGCACTAATACCACCACCTTATTTGAAGAATGGTTTTTGGCTGTTTATGATTTGCTATAAACGTTTGGGAGTTGTTTACCAATAAACATTGGCTGGGATTGACCTTTGTGATCAGGTTTATTCAGTTCATTGGCTGAGTGCCAGAGAGGTTCCTAGAAGGATGAGCACATTTTAATTGTTAGCAGAACAAAGGTTTTTGCAGGAATGAGCCTCAGGACCAACAATTTGAGAAGCACACGCCCTAAAGTTATCTTCAGAGAAGACAAAGATCTACACCAAGAGCAATGTTGGCCGCTCCACTCAAATCAGGGTTTGTTTCAAGCAAAACTTAGAGTTAGGTTAAATGTAGGTTAAGTTACAGTAGGGTAAAGTGAAGTTAAATGAGTTAAAGTTGAAGTGAAGTTAGGTGCAGTCTAAACTATATGTTGCAATGAAAGTATGTTTTGTATTGAGTCTTGGTATCTAAAGAGTTAAATAGGGAAGGGTCTGTTTAATTAAAGCCTAAATCAACTCCCTTTCTTTTGTCTGTCACAAAGCGAAACCACCTGGGAGAAGATTGAGTATTGCTTTTCAGTAATAGAGGGAAGGCCATAGATGGAGCAGCTGAAGATGGTTGGGCCCAATACACTACTCCAAGGAGCTCTTCTAGAGCTGAGATGACTGACTTCCAACAACCAGCATTTTCCTTTGTGCTGCGTATGACTCCAACCATGGGAGAGTTTTCCTCCTGATTTCTGTTCACTGCAGGTTTCCTGGGGCTCCTTATTGCCATATTCCACCAAATCCAGCCTTGATGTCAAGGACAGTCACACTTACCTCACCTCTGGAATTCAACTCTTTTGACCATGTTTGAACCAAGGCTGAGTGGTCTGACAGAACCTGAACTGAGCCTCAGTGAGCTCATTATTGCAAAGCAAGTGTTGTTGATGACTGCTTCCATCACTTTACTAATGCAATCATAAATATGGTAAAGCACAGATGGAGGTCATTAAGTGTCTGCAGCTCCTAGGAAAGTAGTCCACTTAGTT
This sequence comes from Chiloscyllium punctatum, assembly GCF_047496795.1. Taxonomy (NCBI): domain Eukaryota; kingdom Metazoa; phylum Chordata; class Chondrichthyes; order Orectolobiformes; family Hemiscylliidae; genus Chiloscyllium; species Chiloscyllium punctatum. The sequence continues at coordinate 10,434,812 of NC_092776.1, read as the reverse complement.
CTGCCCTTTTCCACACCCCTGTAAGATTTTTTTCTTGAAGTATTCACCCAATTTCCTTTTGAAAGCTGGTATTGAATCTGTATTCATTGTCCTATCAGGGTTGCATTCCCAATCCAAATAATCTTTTCCCATGTTACCTCTTTTGCCAATCACCTTAAATCTGTGTTCTTTGGTCATTGAAGTAAATTCTCTTCATTTACTGTCTTTAAAATCCTTCATGATTTTAGATACTTCCAACAAAGGTGCTTTTGAAATTTCTGCTCCCAGGGAAATATCCAACAATTTCCTTGTAAATAGTTCCTTTTCCTCAGATACAATTCTGTCCATTTCAAAACTGCTATTAGTAGTTCAGAAAGACCGCCCTTGAACCCTGTGGTCATTCAAATCTGTTGTTCTACTTTTACTCTTCTTTCTGAAGCACTAGAACACTTTGATTTCCAAATCAATGCCAATTTTCTCCGTATTCTACTTTTTGTTATTCCACCCTTCCTCCTCCTACCATTGCAATGGACTATTTAAAGCTGCAAATTATATTCTGAAGGGAATTAATGCGTTTAAGTAAGGGGTGCAAAAACAAGGTGCCCATATGGCTAATACTGTCTCAGGAACTGGTCACCTGGGTGTGAACAGCCTCAAATCTCTTCTGGCCATTTGGCCAGTGTCTACAGCCAGAGCCTACTCCACACCCTGGTGAAGCACTCTAGCTTCAACAATGCAGCGAGTGGAATCAGCAGTGGTAGAACTAGGGGATCCAACCATCTGCCAAGAATGCTATGTAAAGAAATCTGGAAAAAAAAATAAAATGTGGTACTCAAAAGGAAGTACTGCATACTACCAATGCCAAAATAAAGTCATCAATGTTATGAAGGTATAGAGGTATTATATCTTTAAAACAGTTGAAAAGCTAGCAAGTACAAAGCACAGAGTCCGAAACAAGGTAACAATGTAACACTTGGTCGAAATCAATAGCACAGTTGAATTGCCATGATACAAAAACAAATTTAAATTCAGCTAATCAATTTAAATTGTGCCACAAGACACCAAAATCCAATCAAGTTTGAATTTAGTATTTTGATAATATTAAAACCAATGAAGCGATCCAATGTTTTGAGGTATAAAACCTAACATTTTGAACAGTTAGGCAAAGAACTGCCAAGCCACCACCAAGTACAGGGTGCCAGCAGAACAGCTCTCTGAACGGTACCTGTCTATAAGACGTTTGCACAGCAGAACATCAAAAAGCTGAGAGGAAAATCTGCAGAGGAATATACAAAGATTCAACAGCTGACCCATTTTGAAAGTTGAATTTGTTTGTAAGTCTTAATCAGAATTTGTTATTGGACGAGTAGAGTGGGAGGTAAAAGATAGGTTTAAGAGAAAGGATTTGTAAATAGTTGTTGGTTTTAATATCCTCTGTTGGACTTAAAGAATAAGGTTGTTAATTTTTACTTTAGAGAGTGACTTCTGGGATAGCTGTTGCCTCTTGAATTTTGATAGATTATGGCACGAGGTGAATCTTTTGTGTGGCTGGTTTAAATTAGTAGAGTGGTTTACCCTGTGTCGTAACACCAAGGCGTGGGAAAGAGGGCACAAACTACAAACACACACTCTCTGTAACTGTGATGCATTATGCCTGCTCATTCTTATCAATTTCTCAACTCCTAGGTGTGCAGCTGTCCATGAGAGCATTGAAATATTCACAGCTGGAACAACAAAACTGTGAATGAGGGTGAAATAAGCTGGACAGGGATTGGAAAGGTGACACTTGGCAGGGAGAGTGATTGAATTGATGGTGAGAGAATGGATTTTATGATGGCAGCTGAAGATGTGGAATTAAGCTTTTCCAATATTTAATTGAAGAACTGGATATTGAACAAACAGTGTGACAATGTAGGTGCCGTAGAGGGATGGAGAGATGGTTCTGAGAGCTGAGCACCATCGGTGTTCATTAGAACTTGGTAGCCTTCTCTTTAGTTTTTTAAAAATTAATTGGAAGTTGGTCAGCCAGCTAGCACTTAGTGCACATCCCACTTGCCCTCTGGAAAGTGGGAATGAGCTGCCTTCAAGAACTGCTGCAGTCTGTGCGGTTAGGCAGAAAGTTCCATGGTTTTTGACTCCGTGTAGGAAAGACATAATTCGAAGTTATGAGGGTTTGTGGCTTGGAGGAATGTAGAAAATGGCAGTGTTCCCATGCATCTGTTATCCTTGTTCTTCTAAGTGATAATAAGTTTGGAAGGTGCTGTAGGAGGAACTTGTTGAGTTACTGCAGTGTATCTTGTGGATAGTATCCACTCTAGGGGCAGCAGGTAGATGGGGAATCTGAGTTAGTCAAGGATAGATCCCTGAAGAACTTGAGAGGTAATGGTGTTGGGATGGAAAGAGGTATAATTTTAGGACATTCTCTGGCTACAATTGGATGAATATAAGCTCTTGATGAATAAGAATGGAAGCAAACAAAAGCAGGACCATTGAGCTGGATAATAGAGGAAAGACGTTGAAACTACGTGGTTAAATGTGCCAAAGGTTGCCTTTGTAATTTAGTTGTTTCTGCCTTCAGTTTCGGCACTATATCATAAACACAGCACGAGTGCTAGCAACAGGGTTAGAATTAGTGAGAAAAAATTATTCACAGCACAATAAGCATTGGCTGGAGCCATAGCATTTGAAATAACTAATATTTTAATAAAGGTCAAAAGCTTGGGGGTTAGTACAGTGTAAATTTGATTTCTATGGATGCAAAAAATGAAATCAATGTTTAACAGTTTAGAGGCAAGTAAAGACAGTAATGTCAAAATAATATTTATTTATGAAAAGCAGTAAAACCTAAACTGATTATTTGAAGATATAGCAAGGTTCTTAAAGACTTGTAATTGATTAATCTTTATATATATATTGCTTGCTTTTAAAAAAGCTTCCCCACAAGAGAATTGTGGCCGAAGAGAAAGTCTTTTAAGGTAGAGGATAAAGCTGTTAAGTTGAAATCTCAAATTAACTCAATAATAAATGCAATTAATGGTAATTTATGGACTTCCAAGTTGCTGTTCACAATGTTAAATATCAGTTCATCGCCTGTGATACTGCTCAAGATAGGTCACGGAATACAAAAGTTCATAAAGCACACATTCCTGATACAGCTTTGTGAAGCATAGCTGTGTGTAAGTTGATTTAAGGCCACACCGTGTAATTGCTGTTCTTTCCATGCGTTGATTAGAAACTGATTAATTTTAGCATATTCTCAGGTTAATTAGAGGGCAAGCTGCCTTTCTTCTGTATTGTGCGTGAAATAAATTTGCATATTTGACATCTGAATTGTGATAGAATTGTGTCAAAAAACTTAATATTTCAGCACGCATTGTTGTGCTTAGTGCCTTTTAGCAGGTAATATGAAGTCAGATGCCCTAAAGAAGGACAGCATATAAATGGCATATGGTATTTGGAGCATGTGCCCCAAGATGTGGGGAAGTAATTTTAATTTCAAGTGCTGTTGTCACCCTGCTGTAGAACCGATGTCATGAATTGGTTTTATTTCATAAGTGAGGTATGTCTGAATGACAAGAGTACCCATCACCTGTTGTAGAATTCCTTGCGAAGTATTGAGCACAATGTATTATTAGATTGAGATTTGGGAACTATTTTGAACTTTCCGTGTGCTGCTTTTGGTGAACCAGAGTAGTTGCCTGAAGTTCATGAAATATTGCAAAGTCAGTGTATTGCGTTTTTGCTTTTATTTTGTCAAAACCAACTGAGTAAATATATACCTTTTTAATACTTTTAAAAATATGCAGTTGATCCAAGCAGAACCAAAACAGCTAATGAGAAAACTATGGCAATTGGAGGAATGGATGGTGGCCATGTGTTCTGTATGTCTCAGGTGGGGTGGATTGAGAGGACAAAGTTGGTATTTCAGTCATTAATTCAGGTTGGGAGGGCTGGCATTAATTCCAGGCTTGTTAGTGTAGGATTTTTAAAAATTCTGCGATGATCATCACCAACAAGAGAAAATCTAACCGTTACCCCTTGACTTTCAATTGCATCACCATCACTGAATACCTATCATACAGTCATAGAGATGTACAGCACGGAAACAGACCGTTCGATCCAACCCGTCCATGCCGACCAGATATCCCAACCCAATCTAGTCCCACCTGCCAACACCTGGCCCATATCTCTCCAAACCCTTTCTATTCAAATACCCATCCAAATGCCTTTTAAATGTTGCAATTGTGCCAGCCTCCACCACTTCCTCTGGCAGCTCATTCCATACACATACCACCCTCTGCATGAAAACTCTTTGATAGGTCTCTTTGATATCTTTCCTCTCTCACTCTAAACCTATGTCCACTAGTTCTGGACTCCCCGACCCCAGGGAAAAGACTTTGTCTATTTATCCTATTAATGCCCCTCATAATTTTGTAAACCTCTATAAACCTCTCAGCCTCCAACACTCCAGCCTCTCCTTATAGTTCAAATCCTTCAGCCCTGGCATTATACTTGTAAATCTTTTCTGAGCCCTTTCAAGTTTCACAACATCTTTCTGATAGGAAGGAGACCAGAATTGTATGCAGTATCTCAACAGTGGCCTAACCAATGACCTGTACAGCCGCAACATGACCTCCCAACTCCTGTACTCAAAACTCTGACCAATAAAGGAAAGCATACCAAATGCTGCCTTCACTATCCTATCTACCTGCAACTCCACTTTCAAGGAGCTATGAACCTGCACTCCAAGGTCTCTTTGTTCAGCAACACTCCCTCGGACCTTATCATTAAGTGTATAAGTCCTGCTAAGATTTGCTTTCCCAAAATGCAGCACCTCTCATTTATCTGAATTAAACTCCATCTGCCACTTCTCAGCCCATTGGCCCATCTGGTCAAGATCCTGTTGTAATCTGAGGTAACCCTCTCTGCTGTCCACTACACCTCCAATTTTAGTGTCATCTGCAAACTTATTAACTGTCCCTCTTATGCTCGCATCCAAATCATTTATGTAAATGTAGAGGGCCCAGCACCGATCTTTGTGGCACTCCACCGGTCACAGACCTCTAGTCTGAAAAACAACCCTCCACCACCACCATCTGTCTTCTACCTTTGAGCCAGTTTTGTATCCAAATGGCTAGTTCTCCCTGTATTCTGTGAGCTCTAACCTTGCTAACCAGTCTCCCATGGGGAACCTTGTCGAACGTCTTACTGAAGTATCATTAACGTACTGGAACATTATAGTTGAAAGATGTGATATTGTGGGTGAGTGCCATTGATTTTGTCAAGAAAATGTTGCAAATACTTATCAGGTCGGGAAGCTTGTGTAAAGAGAGAAACAGTTGATTTTTCCTTCCATTCCCAGCATTTTCTGCTTCATTTCATATTTCCATCTTGCGCAGTGTTTTGCTCATGGCTGATTATAGATGCTCATTTGAACTGTGAGAAAACACCCAGCATCAAAATCTTACATTTTCAAAATTCTTCCAAACTTGGGTTGCATTTGGTGAGAGAATATTGATCTTGATAACACTGAAGCAAAATACCAGTAATTACATGTTTGTCATTGTTGGGTGCAGTGATGGAAGCAATTTAAGATGATGAATTAAATGTATTAAGGAACCTCAAAGTGCCTTGTGTTAACTCTAGTGTATTGGTGCCAATATGCTGAACACTGTCAAAATATTGGAGAATGTTTTCAGAGCACACTGAAGATTTAGTCTGTGTCACACACCAATAGTTTCTCATGGGGGGAGTAAAGTATAATTAGCTGCTGCTGTCTATTAAATCTAGACTTATGTTTCTGAGGCTGAAGTAATCAGAAAATTAATTTTGCATCTGGCCAGGTATAGCTAATATTGGGTGCAGCTTATGGCTAAATAAGATGCTAATAACTGCAGAGCTCATTTATCATTTGAGGTGAGGGAGCCTGCAAAAGATGGAGTCTCTTTATTACAAGGTCCTTGACAGACCTTTGCACTATTGATTGATGATCCAGGTTAGCTGAAGCACAATGCATTTGGATCCCATTGTTGTCGCTATGTTTAAAAAAAAGTCTTGTATAATTTCGAAGAAAAATGCCCAGACTTGGAAATTCTAAAGTAGTGCCATACAAACTGACAGCACACAGCTTTGGGGCCGTGATCACTTGCATAGCTAGGGTACCTGATCATAGTCATATGTTTACATATATGGAACACTGAAGAAGTGTTCTCTACAGATAATTAGTGGATTAATTGAACTTAAGTGAGCCAATAATGCACAAACCTGATTCCAAGTATCAGGATGTAGAGTAGAATTTAGATTTGCCTCCTGTATATGTCATTGAGTAACATCATGTGAAATGGTAGAGTGTTATACTTGCTATCAACTTCCTGTATGACCATTCTACCTTTAGCTTGGCAAGCCCCTTCTTTAAAATCCTCAACTTCTGTGGTCCAATTTTGCCTTGTCCATAATCCTTAATCACTTTGCCATTGGTGTCTATGCTTTCAGTTCACTGGATCCTACACTCTAGAATTCCCTGCCTAATTTGCTCCGCTTCAATCTATCTTTGACGTCCATCTAAGTATCATCTTTATGTAATTGGTGTTGAAGTTTGGCACAGTTAGGACACTTTACTATGTTAAAGGTGCTGTATGATTGTGAGTTATAAGAGTGTCCTAGATTTAATCTCTTTAAAAGCTGTGATCTGAGTTATCCCTACTGATTGAGTGATAAATATTAGGAAACCAACATCACTGCAAACAGATAACCTGGTCATTATAGCTTTGCAGACATTTGCTGTGTATAAATTGATTGCTGCATTTCTCAATTGCAATAATGATTACGTTTCAAAAGCATTTCATTGGCTCTATATGCTTCGGGATATCCTGAGGGTAAAGGAATCTGTAAATCTATGGAATTCTTTACTGCAGGAGCTGTCAACACTGGTATAGACAGATGTTTTAATCCGTAATAAATCAAGGGTTAAGGAGGAAAGGCAGAAAATGGGAATTGAGGATTATCGGATCAGCTGTGATCTGAGTGAATAGTGGAGCAAACCCGATGGGCTGAATGGCCTAATGCTGCTGTATTTATGGTCTAATGAAATGTGTTGTAGAAATATATCATCCTTCGTAGTCCCTGACTAGGCAGTGATGTGGATGCAGAAATGTGGACCTCCTGTCCCTAGCTGTCATCACTTAATGATTCCTGCTGGAAACATGTCTGATTATTAGTCCCTGTCTGGTTAAGGCTCATCACCTTGTAATTTTCTTTTACTTTTTTTCCATGACACTCAATGTTTAATAGCTCGTTCACATAATAGTTAAACTCTTGCTAGAGGGAAATGTTTTTGGGGTGATGTAGCCAGCATCTGTAGACGTGTGCAAAGGCAAAAGTGAGGACTGCAGATGCTGGAAATCAGATGCTAGATTAGAGTGGTGCTGGAAAAGCACAGCCGGTCAGGCAGCATCCGAGGAGCAGGAAAATCGACATTTCGGGCAAAAGCCCTTCATCAGGACTGGACCTATGGTTCAGTCACCAACAGCAGCAGCACACTGGAAATGATTGTTTTTCTCTGCAACACTAACCATCTTATTGGCATTGTACACCAAAGTATTGCTGTTCTGCATCTCTGCTTCATATTGCTGAAATGTGAATCAGGTGGAAAGATTGCAATAGCTGTTCTACGGCAACAGTTTGTTGAAAATTTATAATGCCTTTGTTGGAGGTAGAACTGAGGGTAAATTAACTTTACATATTAAAATGATACTTTAAATATTTGATGACCTAGGATCTTTGTGAGATGTCACTTGTAGCCCTTTGGCATTTTGGTTCAACTGTTATTAGATTTATCTTGAATTGGACTTTTCACTTATTTATTACACTGCTGACATTTTGACCCCTAAAAATGTAACTGGATACTAACTTATTTTTCTGAAAAATTCCCAATTATTTTGGAATTATACAGAAGAAAATTGCTGTTGTTATATTAATTTTTTTGTTGATTTTCACCATCACGTTAATTAACCTTTCTCTGCTGAACTCATAAATTCATCTAACTGAAAATATCTTAAGGACATAAAAGAGGTTCTATGGTTTTGTCAGGTTCTCATATGTATAGCTGTGTTTTCCTGTTTTCTTGTCAGAGCCAGGTTGTTTCTGCTTTGAGAATGATCTGAGATACTTGACATTCCATGGAGCACAAGTTCAGGGCAGCGTCGGACTTTGTTTAAAAAGTATTCGCAGGCCAGTATCTATGTCATCTTGCTTTCAGCTTTGGCATATTCGTGATAACTCATGTAACATCCACTCAAAATGTTCATGCCTGCGTTAGTTGTGGAATGGAGTCCGCAGAAGCGGAGAAAGAAAAGTTTGATGAACCTACAAATTCTGAGCAACAGTAGACCACTCAGTCCCTCCAGCCTGATAACCAGTTACTCCCAGCATCTAGCTTCCTCTGGCCCACACGCATTGAATGAACCCCACCTCTACTGCTCTGTGTTCCAAAGACTTGCTGCCATAAAGCATGGAAACAGACCCTTCAGTCCAACTTGTCCATGCTGATCAAGTTTCCCAAATGACACTAGTCCCATTTGCCTGCATTTGTCCCATTTGCCGCTAAATCTTACGTTTTCATGTACCTATCAACTGTCTTTTAAATGTTGCAACTGTACCCATATCTACCACCTCTGGTAGTTCAGTCTACATACAAACCATTCTCTGTCCCTTTTTTAAATCTTTCTCCTCTCACCTTAAAAAATATGCCTCCTAGTTTTGAACTCATTTACCATAGGGAAAATACCTTTGCTATTCACCTTATCTGTACCTAACCCCTCCCACCCCAATAAAGTATAAATTACCTCTATAAAGTCACCCCTCAACCACCTACGCTCCAATGAAAAATTATCCCAGCCTATCTTTATAACTTAGCTCCTACAGTCCTGGCAGCATCCTAATCTTTTCTGAACCCTCTTTAATTTAATAATATCCTTTCTATAGTAGGGTGAAAAGAACTGTAAACAGTACTCCAAAAGTGGCCTCACCGATGTCTTGTACAATCTCAACATGATGTCTCAACTCCTAAACTCAATGCTCTCCTAAATAGGAAACTTCGTATTTCTAAACTGAATCCCCTAATTCTAGTCACTGTCACAAAGGGAAACATCCTCTCATCGGCCACTGACCGTGATAGAACTTGTGTTGAAGTGCTTTGCAGCAGAAATTCCTTCCTCCTCGAATAGGAAATTAGTCCCAAGCAAATCACATGTTCTCTACCTTCCCTGTCATGTAAACAATGAATAATTCATGTTGAAATGGTCACATCTGTCTTTTTGAATTTAGTTGTGCAAAATAATGGACCAAATTTAGCTGTATCCTAATATCTCAGTCTTTCCTTTAAGTTAGCTTTGTGCCTGCACCCTTAATCTCAAAAGTATCTTGCTACTAATTTGCTGAACATAAGCTAATAACAGTGCTGTGAGTAACACTGTATCTGGGATTTGGGTAAACGGTTACTAAATGTGCATCACCTTATCAATGAGATTAATTTGAACATAACTGTGAAAAGTCTGAGAAGATGAACAAAGAAAAGGAGCTGAATTTAATGCCAAAAATCAAGAAAGTTGAAAAGATGGATTAATAGAGAAGTCAGTTATAAAACAAAACAATTCCTAACCCACAGGAATGTGCCTCTGCACCTGAGTTGATTTTTGATACCAGAGAAGTTGATAGGCTGTTGCTAACCCTTACTGTGACATCAAAAAGCATTCGTGTTTTTGATTACTAGTTGTAAATACCTGTGGCCAGTTTATTTTGTATCTGTTGCACAAATGCAGCAACTTTACCACACCTATTCCTGTTAATGCTAGCAATAGAGTGGTGCATATGGATGATAAGTTTTAGATGTTGATCGCATATAAACTCCTTGCTTGAATTGTACATGGTAATTACTCATAATTAACAGGTAACGAAGGTTTCTGAATAGTTACTTATTTCCCCTTCCATATTCAGAATCCAATATGGTTGAATGCATATTAGTTTTTGAGTTCTGTCACTGAGATGATGGTAAAGTACTGGCAGAGCCCGGAAAACATAGTCTTTTAGAGACAAATTAAGAGTTTGTGTTTTCTTAATTTTATACCTCATCCAGAAGATGGCAGAGATATTAAACTGAATGTTCTATATGTTTGGTCAAGTGATATAAAATTCCATTTTTTTTGTTTAGGAGAATTCTTAGCTTTCCTTAATGTCCCAGAGATGTTCAAACTCAGTCAATGCCGTCAAAGCCGTCAATTGGTCATCATTTTACTGTCATGTGTAAGGTTCTGTTGTGTACATGCTGGCTGTCATGTTTGTCTATATAATAGCCACATTTTTAAAGATAAACTGGCTTGAATTGATTTGGAAAATGTGAAGACATATGCTATATATAGTTTGATATTTCATTAATTTCATGACAGAAGTTATAACCATAGAATCTCACTGCAAAGAAGGGGGAAACCTACATTTGGTGTGCCAGTGTACACTTTTTGAAAAAATAAAATGAAGACCTGCTGAGCTTCAGCAAAAATACAGATTGCTGTAGAAACTCAGCAGGTCTGGCAGCATGTGTGGAGAGAAAACAGAGTTAAAGTTTTGAGTCCAGTGATCCTTCACAGTTCTGAAGAAGGGTCACTGAACCTGAAATGGTAACTCTGCTTCTCTCCACACATGCTGCTAGACCTGCTGAGTTTCTACAGCAATTTCTGTTTTTGTATCTGGAAGAAAAAGACTTCCCTCCTTGCAGAACATTGGCTGCAGGGCAATATTGCTCAATGCCAGCCTGTGATGAACTTTATTCAAACCAAACTCCAAAGATGCTGTCCTACATTTCCTCCTTGGATTTTCTCTGCTCATCAGTGCCACAGTATTAACATGATGCATCTCCTTGTACTTGTAAAATCCTTGTGTTCCTTAATTATTGTTGATTAATCCTACCCTTTATTTAAAAAAAAATACCTTTTCAACCCTGGCGATATCCTGTATGTTGGACTGTGCTGTTTATCTTGACTGTCTCAACAGAAGGTCATCTATCCAACTTGTTGCAAGATTTCTGGTTTATGATATTCAAACGTGCTTTTCAGTAAATTCAGACTTATCTTCTGTCCTGGTAAAACAGATTAAATATTTTGCTTGCTGCACAATCTCAAATATGTCGCGTGGGCTTTGGGTTAAAGCAAAGCCACTTATTAAATAACCTTTTAGACAGTGAAGATTAATACTGTTGATCTTGTGTTATAATGAAGGTGTTATAATCTTTACAGAGCCTTTTAACAGTAAGATTGCAATTTTATGTAATGAGAGAAAGCAGGAATCAAATGGTGTGGTTCATTGAGTGCTGCCTGACAATGCATAAGGTATCTTTTTTAAATTTGGAAGTTGTGAAGGAAATGCCTCAAGACACTTGGAGTTGATTTTTTTTTTTAAGTGAGGTAATTTATTGGAAAGCTTGATCGTTGTTCTGTGCTGGTAGCTATAAAAATGCAGGTGGTTATTTTCCATCCTGAAGTTTTGCCCTTGATTGCATCCTCAGGATGACACCTCAGTTAGTCAAGCAATATGCACACACGACTGAATTGATGTGTCAATGTTAGGTCGAGCTTGAATTCTTGAGTAGTAGTATGGAGTGGAGGTTACCCCTTTAAGCTAGGGACTTATTTTGGTGCATTCATTCAATGCATTTTTTGAGGCAGAAAATTTGAGGTTAGTACTTGTATTTAGCTGTGTCATATTATCTAACTTCATACCTTCTGTAAAGCAGATTTTCCTTTAAGTTGAGACCTCTCTTGAGAATGGCGTTTTAAGGAAGATTTTGCTGATGATATTGTTTAACATTGCTGCTTCAGTTATGTTCTTTTCCCATTTAGCACATTGAAATGCCGAAGGTGTGCATGTGCTTTGAGTCCCATTTATAACTTGTGCAAACCTTGGCACTGTAGAGAATTTATTTTTGCACAGGACCAGTGGTAATATTGGTGTTACTGGACTCGGCTAATTTTGACATTGCATTAATATGTTAGCAAATTTAATGCCTTCTGGCCAGTGGAAATTGCAGTGAATGAGGAAGGATTTATCCAATCTGGAGTTTTATTTTAATGTTTTTAATTCAGATTCTCCACCATATCAAATTACAAGTCTGTAGATTTGCTGCTAAATGTCTGAGAAAAACACATTTTAAAATTCAGAAAGATTGAGAATTTGGCTCCAAGGTTTGCACAGTATGCTACAGGTGAATAGTCTTTAGATTATTGCAGGGTGTAAATTATCTGTGTGTTTGGCAAACAGCCGAATTAAAGAGGCGTTATATTAAGTGCAACTACATAATGTTGGATGATGAAATCGCCCATTTGCTTGACAAAGCAAGCTCAGCATTTGGCAGACTCACCCGCAGACTTTGGAGAGAGTTTGCCTAAAGATGTACTCAATCACTTCTATATGGCCTTGAGGTGCGAACAGCTTCCCAGTTTCACAAAGCACCCAAATACATTCCACCTTCACTGTTTAAGGTGTACCTGAAGCATCTAGTGATGGATCAGATTTTTAACATGAAATGTAGGGGGCCACATACCTGATATTGGAAGCATGTTTAGCAGAGCTTGGCTTTGCTGGGTTTAACCATGTAGCCACATGGAGGATTCTCATCTACAAAAGGCAGTACCCTACAGACTGCTGAGCTCAGGAACCTACATAACAGGGCACCCCAAATTCTGACACAAAAACCAATTTAAAGGCCTAAATGCCAGTTTCGAAACCTGCAAGTTGGGTCTCCATTAAGCGGAGAACGAAGCACCCAGGGCAGATCCAAATAGAGACATGTCAATCTTCAAGCAATCTCAATGTTTGAAGAGAACAGAGTCAATCAAGCACACTGAAAAGTCCGTGCCCAGACCCACCCTTCCATCAATAATTTCATATGTAATGCGTTCAGCTCTCCCCATTTGCATGCCTGCCCATCAGATTTGCTATTTGCACAAAACGTATTGGACACCTTTTCATCTACTGCAAATCTGATCTTCATATATCTGCAGGTTTAAAGATTGAGGAAACTCAATTCTTGGGGTAGAAAATATGCAGTGCGGCAGCATCTAACATTGCATGTATATAGTCTGCCATGTTTTCTATTTGTGAAAATCACAGTTTGAGGCTTTCATGAAAGACAGGATTTTAAAGTACATGCAAAGAAAGATTTGGTTTCATGTCATTAAACTAAAGTCATCAGCCTAATGAGCAACTGGCCGCCTTATTGAACTCTCATCTGTTGTAGTGATAGGAGAATCATCTGATTGCCAACACCATATTTAGAACCACGTGCTGTCCATTAGAATGAGCACAGTAATATAGATAAAGTGGATAGGCTGGTCAGCTCCTCCACTCTGCTGTGTCATGCAGATCAGTCATGACCTGACTGAAACTAACTTTATTAAACTGCCTTGACTCCATATCCTCTTATTACATTGTTTAGCCAATTTGATCTGAAACAAAACAGACTTTGATTGAGTTTTTGTGAACAGTGTTGAATTAATTGACTCAACCTTTGGCCAGTGTGTCATAAATAGAGTGCATCAATATATTTCTGTAAAGAAGACATCTTCAGAATGGAGAGAAATTTGTGGTGAGCTTTGCTGTTTTAGTTTGAGTTCTGAACTTAAGTTCTAGGTGATTAAAGAACTTGATGTTACCACATTTTGTAAAAAGTGCCCTTCAGAAAAGTTGATTGCTGCAAAATTTTCACTGAGATACAGAGAAAGAGCATTCCATTGTAAAACTATTTAAAAATCTGCCTGTTATTCATCTGGCTTGCCTGGGCCCCCCTAGTAAATGAATCTTGTTTTGGAGTTTGTACTGAGAATGGCTGAAGACTGTATACATTGGCCATTATTTTTGTAATGTCTGATCTTCAGCCGACCTGCCAATATTATCCTTAGGGATGGTCTAAATGTCACATTTTCATTAAAAACCCAGTTGAAATAATGGGTGGGGTATAGATTCATGACAACTAAATTTTAATTTTTGACTTCCAAATGTGGGTCCTGCCTTAAGATATTCTTTTGAACTTCCAACACAAGAATGAAGCTTTGTGACTGGTATTGTCATTGGTAACTGGTAGGATCTGAAGAGAATGTGTTAAGAGCCATTGGTGGTGCGGTTTGTACTTTGATATTGCTGTTTTGATATCTGCTAACGATGTGTGGGTAACTCATGCAGTCAGTGCCAGCATCAAAGCAGCGTTGTCAACTTTACCAAAAATGGCTATAGTGAATCTGGCAAGTTTCCTGATATTCCTGAGTTGTTTTCTGGACCTGTCTCTGAAGCCAGCTTCACTAATACAGCAAAGGCAGTGGTTGGAGTCCATGTGCCTTTTTTGTTTCCCTTGAGTATTGTTGCTATTATGCAAAAAGTGCCAAGCCCCAACCCTACTGAAGATTGCTTCTGTCATCCTTAGATGTTACACTGATGACTGTTTATGCGAAAGTCTCTGTTTAATGGGAAGCTACAGCATTTGTTCCAGTATGTGTTAGAAATCTAGTAATTCAAGGACAGAGGCCATGTCCTAGCAATGCAGTAAGTGAAGGTTGAAAGTGTTTTGCCTTGATCTGCTGCTGCTTTAGTTTCTAGGTGCAAGGTTAATTCATTTTTATTGATGGAACTATAGATTGGCTGTAATTTAAGGAAACATTTGACTAAAATTATTCCGTATTGCTAGGAAGCAAGTTATTTGTAGGAAATTATTTTACTGACAATGTATTAAAATGCTGTAAGTCTCATTCAAAGATTTGTGTGTTTTTATCCCTTCATTCTTTTCAAGATTTGTGAGATAGGTTTTGGAATTGCAAAGGAAAAGCTGATGTCAATTTAAATTCTCTCAAATGTCATTCAGTTTTTTCACAATTCTTGCAAACTTCTTGGAGAAAAGGGACTGCAGCAGGACTGCAGTGTATGGCTGTTGGAATTATTTATGAGCCCATAAAAATTGTATTGCAACATTAAACGAAATTTGTCAAGAAATTGATGTACGTGAAGCATTATGCAAAAGTTAGAATGTGGTGACCTTATTTTTCAGGGGTAGACCTTGAGTAAAACAAAATCTGGACTTGGCCACATCCTTTTGTTTTGTTTGCCAGTTTTTTTCCCCATTGTTCCTAAATGTATTTGCACAAGTATCCATCAGCAAATAGTTGATATTGTTCCTGTGCAAACATGGCCAGTGCCTGTTAGTAAGTTAGTTGATTGTGGAAAAACTTGAGATTTTCTAATCAACCTGTCCAGATATGATGTTACAACCTTTGAAGCAGGTGGGACTTGAACTCATGCCCCTGGTTCAGAGATAGGAACACTACCACAGTGTCGCAGGGTACCATATGAAAGACTTGACAATGTGTTGTTCAACAGTGCTCAGCTGATGTCCATGCTTAAGTGTTTCAACAGTGGTCATTGCTGTTCAGGAGCATAAGTTATACTTTTAAAAAATTATTTTATGGGATGTGCTTGTCACCGGCAAGGACATCATTTGATGTTAATCCCTAATTGCACTTGAAAGACTTACAAATTTACAAACAAATAAGCAGCAGCAGTGGGCCATACAGCTCCATGAGTCTGCTACACCATTTAACAAGATCATGACTGATCTGTTTCTGTTTTGGATTGCACATTCTCATCTCCTGATAACTATCGATTGTTGTTAGGAAAGGCCTTAAAATATTCAACAATTGCTTTCACTGCCTTCTGAGACAAAAGTCTCAAAGTTGCACAACCTTCTGATTTCTCCTCATCTGTCTTAAAAGTGATAGATAATTTCAAAACTCACACTGCAAGTTCTGGACTCACCCACAAGCGGGAACATCATTTCCATGTCCACTTTAAGATCATTCAGGGTCTTATATTTTTAATCAATCTGTTCAAACATGTTACAACACTCTTCTGAAGGAGATAGGTCCTGAGCGTGGATTTTCTGGCCAGCAGTTAAGGACATTGCCACCACATGATCTTTTATACTTCTGTAAAGTTATTCCAGTGAAATCAAGTCCAGTCAGTCCAACTTTTTCTCACAAGATAACTTGTTTATTTCAAGTATCAATCTAGTCAACCATCTCTGAACCACTTCCAGTACATTCTCATTTCTTGCATGAGACCAAAACCTCTGAGAGATACAAGGTGTGGTTTAGTCAATGCCATGTATAACTTAAAGGGAATTGAATATATTAATGTTCCATTTGCTGCCTGAAGTACTTGCTGCATCAGCATAATTTTTGTAACTCATGCAATAGATCACCTAGATCCTTCCACACCTTAGAATTCTACACTTATTTTCTTTGTTTTGCATTTTTGTATTCTTCCTTCCAAAGTGAACAATGTAACTTTTCCCTGCAAGAAACTCCATCTGGCAAATATATGTCCACTCACTTAACTTGTCCATGTGCAACGTCCTTGTGCTTCCTCCTTACATAAAATTTGAGGCACCAGTGCAGACCCCTACAGAAAGTAATTCGCAACAGCCTGCCAAATCAGGAAAAGAATGATTTTTGCTTATTGTGTTGTCTACCAGCCAGCCAATCTTCTATGAATGCTTGTATATTCCACCTTTCTTCATAAATTCAACTTGGAAATCACATTTAAATTCCACCATCTGCTGTGCTGGGGTTGACTCATTGTCCTCTGGAAATTAATGATGCTTTCTCACCAACTTGTTCAGAGATGTTATTATACACCTTTCGAGTGGGCATGACTGAAAACCTGGGTCCCCTGGCTCAGAGGTAGGGACACTGCCACAGGACCACATGAAACCCATTAAATATTAGCATAAGATAGTGGATTACTAATGTAGTAACAGACCCAGCTCCTGTAAAAATTGATTGCCCCTTTCCTAGTTTGAGACTGAGGCCAATGAAATCAATCCAGAGGAGATGACTAGGCACAGACCAAAGCTAGAACACACACATCCTATACATTTGTTTCTCATCTTCCATGAAGCATAGGTTGGATCATATGGCTGAGGAACTTGGTGACTGTTTGCTGGGGTGTAAACAGTGCAGCTCATCGAGGTAATTTCATTGCTATGAATTAACTCATTGTCCACTTCCTGTGTCATTCTGCCAGATGTGGTATAAAGTCCTTGTCCTAGGCATCACAATGAATCCTAGCTTTGTTAAAGCCTGTGACAGTTCCACTTTTCCACATTGCCCACTTCTTCCCCAACTCTCTTTAAACATAATTGAGAGTTAAATGTCTGCCACTGGAAGTTGCATATTTGTTTTGATCAATGAGCAATTGCATTTAGGGCTGCCTATTGAAGACAGATATCAACTTTTCATTTGAACGAACTTTGAACTGAGTAGTAGGAAGTATAAAGAACAACCGATGGTGTGTGGTTGCTACTTCTGTTTAAAGAAGGGAATATTAATTTGGGTTTAGAATTCACTTCCATGCAGGTAGGTCTTAATGTGACTGATGGGTTGTCCTGCCAAGTGCCTTTGCTACAGTGTTTTTGACAAAAGTTTCACTTCATTGTGGATTTCATTGACTCTGTGTGGGTTGGGTGGACTTTCCACTGGGTTGTAGAACACATGCTACCAGCCCTGCTTTATTCCCTAAATTGTCATTTTTGACAAGCCAGCGCAACCAGCTTTTGAGAAATGATATAGTGTGAATGAAGGTTACTGGCAGCATTAGGCATATTTTTACATATTTATTAAACACGAGTTATTAGGTAAATATTGAGCACTACTGACACAGATTTCTCACTTGCTATCTAGGGGGAATTGAATTATCGAGAGACCTTAAGTTTTGAGAGTGCACTCAGAGTTGGGCTGGTGGTTTCTGGGATGATGTCATGTGATACAGTAACAAATCCTGCAACGTTGACACTACTGTAGTATGAAGTGAAAGTGGAATACAAAATCTCTGCACTTTTTAAAGCTGAATGGTTTTAATTATATAATCACTCAGGACCTTAATGTGATAGGATTTTTATGATCCTTTTCCTATAACTACAAATTCAATAATGCAAATCCTCCTGGTTGGTAGGTTTTGCATCTTACTGAATCCTCCCTTTTTAAATGATTATATCTCAAATTTCCAGGAAGTAGCAGTCATTTGGTAGCATAAACTGGCCTGCAACAGAAAGCAAATTCTATTTAATTTTTATTAATGTTAAATTTCAGAATTTAAGTTATTTCGTAATTATTGAGCCTGCTGCTACTTAGTTCTGCGTGCATTTGTTACTGGAAAATCCAGATTAAGGTTTAGTGCAGGTAACACAATGGAAAAGGTGAGAAGAATCAAAAGCTTAGTGCTGAGATCTTGAACTGCATTAGTAACTACGTTTTTGCACTAAGGTAATCAAAAGCGCACTAAATCCCAAAATGCGAAACCAGCACTTAAAGGAGTGTCTTAAACATAGGATGGACTGAGTGCAAAATAGATTCTGGCCTCAAAACCAAAAGACTGTAGGGAATGGAGGTGGGGTTAATAATTGCAGTTTTAAGATGCAGGGAATGAAAAAATTGAAAATGGCACATTAGATTTTAATCAGAACACGAAGGGGGATTCAAATAGAGTGAAGAGTGTAATTTGAAGGTTGGAACATGAAGCAATAACCATAGTTATCTTGATAAAATATCGGTGTTTTGAGATTACTTGTTTTGATATAAACTTGTGTGATGTACTATGTGTGTCACAAGCATTTTTAGTTTTACATGTATTGCTAATTTAATGCTGTGCATTTTATGTTGATTTATAAGCAGGTACATTGGATTTCCTTGCACTTTTGTCCATAGGTTATGCACCTGCTGTGTTCCAGATTTCTATCACTATTGCTGTAAATGAGGATATATACAGTAACAGCCTATGAATTACTGTACAAATTGCTTCCCTTTCATCATGCCCTGTGGGGAAACTCCTGGCCCTGCAGGTGGGACTTTGGTATTGTTGTGCATGCAACATCCATGGCCCAACAGGACGCTAACTTGCTGAACGGTTCAGAGAACGTCTCTGGGTCACCCGCACCCACAAGCCTGTGGCCAACCACTTCAACTCCCCCCTCCCAATCTGACAAGGACATGCAAGTCCTGGACCACCACCACTGCCAAATCCAAACTACCTGACGCCTGGAGGAAGAACGGCTCACCTTCAGCCCTAGGAACCTCCAACCATCTGGCATCAGTGTGGATTTCACCAGTTTCCTCATCTCCCCTCCCCCCACCTTATCTCAGATCCAACCCTCCACCGCCCTCTTGAACTGGCCTACCTGTCTATCTTCCTTCCCACCTATCTGCTCCACCCTCCTCTCCAACCTATCACCTCCCACGCTACCTTCCCCTCTTTTTTCCCCCCCCCTCCCCCACCACAGCTCCACCTCCTCATTCATCTCTCAGCCCCCTTGCCCCCCCCCTCCCAAAATGAAGGACTGATGCCTGAAACGTCAACTCTCCTCCTCGAATGCTGCCTGACCTGCTGTGCTTTATCAGTGCCACATTTTTTGACTGTTCCCTATAATCCTTCAACTTGTTAGTAATTAAAGATCTATCTTCTCCGTAAGTTTAGTAGTACCTTTTTACATATGCGTGGATGTAACATAAAATTGGAATTTTCTTTCTGAATTCTTGTACAGAATTTTGTTATTTAGTTCAGTAGTTCCCCTATTTATAAAAGAGAATTTGCATTTAAGTACATCTTTCATGACCTCTGCATATCACAGCCTCTTTGCTGCCAATGAGATACATTGTTTTTGAACTGATGTCACTGCATCCCAAAAAATTGGGATTGAGCTGGAGTATTATTTGTGATTGGGTTGTCATCTTTTGAATTTTCTGCTAATGAAGTCATTGTAATGTGTTTCTCTCAATCTGATCACTTTTAAAGTTGAAAAGGGTAGAGCTTTAGTATGTCATTGATGCAGGTTCTGAAGATTTTGTGCTGCTCTCGGTGAATCCTCATCATCTCAAAGTTAGCGAGTTTTGAGAAGATTTGTAGCCCAGATTGAGGTTCTGGATGTAGGTTTGCACGCTGAACTGGAAATGAACCTTCCAACTCAGCGAGCAAACCTCATCCACATTTCAAAGTGTTTTTTTTAATTCACTCATGGGATGTGGTCATCATTGGTCAGGCCAGTATTTATTGTCCATCCCTAGTTACCCTTGCGAAAATGGTGAGTTGCCTCCTTGAACTGCAGCAGTCCATTTGTTGTCGGGAGACACACATTACTGTTGGGGAATTCCAGGATTTGATCTAGCTTTACAAACTATGAAATATTTTAAAATTGTCACCACTGATTTAATATAGCAAGCATAGTAACAGTTTGCACTCAGCAAGCTTATTGTTACCTTTCTATTTTTAATTCTGAATGCAGTTTGTACTGAGCCCCACGGTACCTGTTTGCTTTGTTTGCTAATTCCATTCTCGTCCTTGTGAGTCAGGGGCTCGTTGGCTGCTTCCCGTTCTTTGCCTGTAGCAGGTGGTACTTTTCTTGATCCAATGCTGGGCATGCCTCAAAATTTATTCCTCCATAATAAAAACTCAAAATACCAGAAACACTTAGCAGAAATGGCAGCAGCTGTGGAGTTAGAAGCAATTACCATTTCAAGTTTGTGAATTTTTGTCAGAACTGGGAAATGTTAGAGGTGGCTTTGGTTTTAAGTAAGTGTGAGATACTGGATAGTTATTTTTACTAAACACTAAATAAAATGTGAACTTCTTCAAATGATCATTTTCATCAATTCATCTGGTGAAAGTTCTAGATTTAAGCTGGAGGCTTAAAGAAGAGCATTTAATTTTGTTTTCATGCATTGTATATACAATCTTTTCAGAGTCTGAATTGCACATCTGGTTATGGATCCCTGCTGAACAGAGAAGCTGTATACCTACAGCATGCTTTGTGTATGGCTCCCCAGAGAACATCTAATGTAGGATTGTAGATGTAACTGAGACTGATAACAGTCATAATGTCTCCCTTACGTGGATAAAATTCTGTGAACTTTTAGATAAATACAGATAAAATGTTCAAGTTTCAAAGAATTCTGACTTCGTGATCAGAATAGCTTCTGAGATTGTTAGCGTTTGCTTACATTGCTTTCTTACAACTTATCGTATTACAATTGGTAAGAGCCCCATCAGTTCCAAAGTGGGAACCTTTATGACTGTTTTCTTGCCAGTTGAAGGCGGGCTTGTAGAAAACTAAAGAAATGAGAGTAATACTAATCTTGGCAACAGTTGTAATATTAAAGGAGAGTAAGCTTTGTAAAGCTGCAGAGTCCTAACTAAAATTGCTGTGTTCGTTTGAAAATTCAGTGCAGTTATCTGCCGTGTTTAAATAAAAAGGAAAATGGGGTTATTACAAACTGATCTTACTGAGGGGCTCAAATGACAGAGATCTGAACACTGATGTAAGATTCTAGGTTTTTAAAATTCCTTTTAATACATTAATATAATCAGTGCCGTATCTCAAAAACGTTCCTTCAACAGCATCTGCTGAACATGCAGTTTCTGCCACCAAGGTGGACAAGGCAATAGATGCAAGTAAACGCCACCATCTGCAAGTACACTTCCAAGTCATGCACCATTGCCATTCCTACCATGTCATTGGATCAAAATTTTATAACTTATGTCCTTAGTTGCATTATGCCTGTCCCTATACCCCAAGCACAACAACTCAAGAAGGCACATTTCAACCACTCCCTCCAGGGAGGTTAGGTAACCAGCAATGGCCAAATCACATGAAAGATTTTTTTTTTTTAAAAACTATAAAAAGTTTAAAAATTAACCACTTTGTGCTAGGGCAGAAAGGGCAGAATTTGTTAGGTACACCAGGATGGTTTCTTGAAACAATATATAAATAGTCCAGCTAGGGGAGGGGCCATACAAGACCTTGTACTGGGGAATGAATCTGGCCCGTAAACCAGTGATCACTGGGGGAACATTTTGGGAGCAGCGATCATAAATCCATAAGTTTTAAGATAGCTGCATCAAAGAGTAAGACCCGTCTTTGGGTGGATGTGCTAAATTGGTGGAAGACTAATTACAATGGTATTAGGCACGAACTGGAGACGTTAGATTGGAAGTGGCTGTTTGAGTGTAATTGCACATCTGTCATGTGAGAGACTTTTAAAAGCTAGTTGGTCGGAATTTAGGACCACCTTCTTCTAGTGAGGATGAAAGATCAGGAAGAAGGAAAGAACTTAAGTAATGAGCTATGAGGGCCAAAAGGAGCCATGAAATATACTTGGCAAGTAGGATTAAGGAGAATCCCAAGGCATTTTGTATGTATATTATGAGCAAGCAAGTAGTTAAGTAAAGGGTAGGTCAACTTGTGGACAAAAGAGGGAATTTATGCGTGGAGCCAGAGTAAGTGGATGAGGTTCTTGATGAGTACTACTCATTGACATTCACTAAGGAGAACAAAATAGATGGTGGTAAAGTTTGGGAGGAATATGTTGATATTCTAGGCCATGTTGATATTAAGGAGTTGGTGTTGAGTGTCTTGAAAAACATTAAGATAGATAAGTACCTAAGCCCTAATCTCTCCTGGCATAAATAAGAGGGACAAGGGTGGAGACTTCTGTGACCTTGACAAATCTTTATTTCGTCTTTAGCCATAGACGAGCTTTCAGAAGACTGGAGACTAGCCACCATTGTTCCATTGTCTAAGAAGGGCAACAGGGATAATCCAAGAAGTTATAGGCCAGTGAGCCATGCATCAGTGGTAAGAAAATTATTGGATCAGATCCTTAGGGACAGGGTTTACTCGCATTTGGAAAAGAATGGACTTGCTGGGAGAGTCCTGTCTCTCAAATTTGATTCCGTTCTTAGAAAAAGTGATGAAAATGACTTGAGGGTAGGGCTGTGGATGTTGTCTACATGGACTTCACAATGCTGGTCCAGAAGATTGTCATATGGGATCCAAGGTGGGTTGGTAAATTGGATTCAAAATTGGCTTGGTCAGAGAAAATAGAAGGTAGTTGTAGAGGGGTCACAAAATTAGAAATTGCTGAAAAAGCACTGCAGATCTTGCATCATCTTTAGAGAGAAAGCAGAATTAACATTTTGGGTTCAGTGACCCCCTTTTCAGAATGGTTCTGAAGAAGGGTCACTGGACCCAAAACATCAAGTTTGCTTTCTTGCCACAGATGCTGCCAAACATGCTGAGTTTTTCCAGCAATTTCTGAGTATGTTTCTGATTTCCAGTATCTTCAGTTGCGAAGGAGATTTTTTTCTGACTGGAGGTCTGTGAACAGTGGTGTTCTGCAGGAATCCATACTGGTGCCTCTGTTTTTAATATATGTAAATGATTTGAATGTAAATGTACATGGTCTGTTTAGTAAGTTTGCAGATGTTATAAAAAGTCATGAAGCCCTGTATAGTGAGGAATGCTGTGGAAGGTTATAGCAGGATATAGATAAGTTGGAAAGTTGGGTGGTGAAATGGCAGGTGCAGTTTTTGCCGGACAAGGGTGAGGTGATGCATTTTGGGATGTCACATGTAAAAGGAAAGTATGCAATAAATGGTAGGACCCTTAGGAGCAGAGGGATCATTCGGTGCAAGTCCATAGCTTCCTGACGTAGCAACACAATTGGATAAAGTGGTAAAGGTGTGGAAGGCACGCTTGTCTTCATCGGTTGGGGCACTGAGTACAAAGGTTTGCAAGTCATGTTGCAGCTGTATAAAACTTCAATTTGTTATTTTGGAGTACTGAGAGAGATTCTGGTCATGACTGTATAGAAAGGATGTGGAAGCTTTGAAGAGGGTGCAAAAACAGTTTGCCAAGACTTTGCCTGGATTGGGGCGAATTCGATGTAAAGAGAGGTTGGACAAACTTGGATTGTTTTTGTGAAAGCACCAGAGGCTGAGGAACAGCTGATAAAATAATACAAATTTGAGGTGTGTGGATAGTTGGAGTCTTTTTCCCAGGGTGGAAATGCCAAAATATTAGGGGGTTTAAGTTTAATGTGAGAGGGAGAAAGTTTAAAGACAAGTTTTTTTTACATAGAGGGTTGTAAGTGCCTGGGGAGGTGCTAGAAACAGAATAGTTAGCAAAATTAAAGAGGCATTTAGACAGACACTTGAACAGGTGGGGAATAGAGGAATATGGATCATTAGTTTGGAATGGTAGTGATGGAGGGCCATTGGGCCTGTTCTAAGGCAGGCACTTTCTATAAATCCCTAATTTCCTCATACCTAGGGATCTATTTGGTATACAAATAGATTGGGCTGTTGGGCTGCTGCAGAAAGCAATTCCAAATTAATTGTATCAGCCTGGACCTGAAGTCACGTTATGGCTCAGACTAAGAAAGAACAGCTTTCCTTTATTTTATATAATAAGCTGACTTCATGTTCAGTTTTGCTGGAAGCAGTATTTGTTTCCAGAACGCAAACTGAATTCAAATTATCAAATTGTTCGGGTAGGGTTTGAACATTCTTGCTCTGGATTGTTAATTCTAGATAACTGACCTAGTGACATGTCTAATGTCCTGCTTGAACCATGTTTGCCTCAGCTCCTGATTACACCAACATATTATGGACTTGTTGGGGACCATACTTTGCAAAGAAACCTCGATTTATAATACGTTTTTGCAGACTCTTTTATCATGCAATTTGATGCTGGTTTACAGCAAATATCCCCTTAATTTTGGAGCATTGCTGTAATGTTCTTATCTTTTGACTTTATCTTCCACAACTGAGTCTGTAGATTTTTTTCAAACTCTGTTTGAGATGGGGTTTAACATTTATTTTGTGGTATGTGGGTGTGCTGGCTAGCCAGCATTTGTTATCCATCCCTAGTTGCCCTTGAGAACGTGGTGGTGAGCTGCTGCCTTGAACCGCTGCAGTCCACCTGTTGTAGGTTGACTCACGATGCCAATAGGTTGAGATGAAAGTTCCGTGTATGGCTTATTAAAAGTTCCATTTGACCCATCAAGTGAAATTCTACCCACGCACCATCTATTTATTAAACACTTTCTGCAGGGCATGAATCTCAGTCTGCAAACTTACTGCAGGTTTTCCATAATTTCTGGGCACTTCTGGTCAATATGTTATGCATTGCTAAGTCAAAGCATTCTGCTCAATTTTGCTGCATCAGCACTTGTGCTGTCCTTGTGGACAGTTGGTGAAAGTACAAAGTGGATTTCTGAAACGTGATAAGAGTCTGCAAAAACGTATTATAAATCGAGGTTTCTTTGCAAAGTATGGTCCCCAACAAGTCTATAATATGTTGGTGTAATCAGGAACTGAGGGCACACATGGTTCAAGCAGGACATTAGACATGTCACTAGAGGGTGTTTAGGGAGAAAAATCTCTTTTCCTCGACTGACTGTTGGCAGTGCCACATGGCACTTTACCAGCATTCTATAAAGATTTTTATTGTTTGATCTCCATATCCAAGTGAATAACTGCAGATAACCAGCAAATAAAATTTTCTTGGAAAATGAATGGAAATGAATACTAATTTTAAGATGGTTGAGCCAAAATATCAAGATCATGGAGATAGAATTTTTACACTAAAACAGAATTTGTGAAACAGTTTTCCGATTATCGTAAAAATCCAATTATCCCATGTGCAAGTCATAGAAAAGCACATTTTACCTGAGTAAATCAACATGACCCACTGCTGCTGCTTGTAGCTTCTGTCAGTAGATATGATGTCATGGTATGGCACAAGCTTCTGTCTTTTTCCATCCTGTAAATCCATGACAGCTGATTTGCAACTTCTCTGTGACATCCATTATCCAATGCAATTCGATTGACCTCTCCTTCTGTGGATTTCCACTTTGTTCCCGGAAGTGATCTCTGTAGCTTTTCTGTTCTGGTCAAATGGCCAGACATTGACGCTTTACATTTCTAGATATCTCTTTTTAGAATTATTTTTTGCTCTTGCAATTTCAAATATCATCTAACTTGCCTTATGATCATTATATATGGCATTTTTAGCATGAATCTTAGCTATTTTTCAAAGGCTTCTGTATTCTTCCATAGATCTTTACATATTGTCCAGGTTTCTGAGGCAAACTGGGAACTAGATAAAATGTAGGAGCTCATGAGCTTTTCCTTGTTTAGAAGCTTTTATATCTTAATGTTTCTTGCATCCTCTCAAAAGTGTATGTGGCTACCTCAGTCCTCCTAACTTCTGCATCATGTCTCCAATCTTCTGTGTCATTTTCCTAATTAGACAAAATTTCTCTAGTGTGGCACCATCCTCTTCAATTTCCACTTTAGTTTCTTCTCACTGTCCTTTTTTTTGTCTTTATGGCGTTCTCAATCAATATTCTAAATTTCTTGATTTCACTCAATGATAATTTGTAGGGCCTCTTCTGCAAATAGTACTGTGTTATTAGCGTAACACAACTTTGTTTATTTTTTTGATTTTTATATTTGGAAGTACATCTAATTCCTGAATATCTGTTCTGGGTACAGATTGAATAATGTTGGTGACAGTACACACAGCTTTGTTTTATTCTTTTCTCTTGGTGCCTCGCTGGTTATCCCACTTCTAACCTGATGCACACTATTTGGTTCTCAATAAAGCCTCTGGATAAATCTTTCATCTTTACCATGAATGTCACATTTCAGTAATGCTTCTATTAATTTTTGGTGATAAAAATGATGGAATGCTTTAATCATAGTCTATGAAGCATATGCAAATATTCTAATGTAAATGTTCTGATGCCACCATCCATGGACTGCCTCTGACATTCTTTTTTTCTCTCTCAACCAAGGGCTCTCTACCCTTTGTGATTGACAGCTTTCAGCTGTGTCTAACCCATCTCCTCCGCTTCTGCCCTCACCATCTTCCCCTTCATCCTAAAACAATTATAAGGTTCCACTGGTCCTTGCTTTCCACCTCCCTAATCTCTGCATTCAAAGGATCATCTGCCATTTCCACTATTTCCAGCAGGATGCCACCACCAAAACTCCTCTTCTCCCCTCCACTGTTGGCATTCTGTGTAGACATTTGCCTTGCTAAAATCATCTGCTTCATTTCCAACACTCCTAACACTTCCTCACTATTCCATGGCCCCTTCCCATGCGTTCTCAGAAGGTGTAACACCTGCCTGTTCACCTACCTCCCCACTGTCCAAGGCCCCAAACGTATTTTCCAGGTGATGCAGCATTTTACTTGTATTATTTTAAGTCTAGTTCATTGCATTTGCTGCTCACAATGCAGTTTCTTTTACATTAGTGAGACCAAATGGAGTCAAGAACTGCTTTATGGAACACCTCCATTCTGTCTGTGGGAATGGTGCTGGCCTCCCAAATGTTTGCCATTTGAATAAACCACCTTGCTTTCATGCTTTCATTTTTGTCCTGAGCCTGCTGCAATGTTTCAACAAAGTACACTACAAGCTTATGGAACAGCACCTCATTCTCCACTTAGAAGTTTTACAGCATAGAGGTCTCAATATTAAATTCCATAAATTCAGAAACTTATTGCATTCTGTTTGTTCTCCATTTTTTCTTGCATTCTCTTCACTCCATCTCCAATAGCCTTGTCTTGTTTACTTTCCTCAAGTAGACAGCACACATTATTTCACTTTCAGACCTGAATTTACACCCCGTTTCATATCTTTTTCTCTTCCTCCATAATTAATAACCCCTTTGTGTTTTGGACTGGGTCTCTGCCTGTCAAAAGTACTAAAATAAATTCTTGCACCCCTCAGTTCTGTGGAAGAGTCATATTAGTCTCAAAAAATTAACTGTTTTTATCGCCACAGATGCTGCCAGACTAGCTGAGCTTCTCCAGCATTCTCTGTGCTTGTTTCAAGGTCTGCAGTATTTTGCCTTCATTTATGTAAATATCCTCATTTACTTCTGAACATTTGTCAAAGATTGTTCTTCGATTAAACACTGTGCCTTTCTACTTCAGGTCTAAATCTCGAATATTCCAACTGTATTCGCTTAAAATGTATTACTATTCCTTTTAATTATAATTTTCAATCACCAATGCAATAATTCATTCAGCTTCTAGTTTTAAAGTGTTTGTTTGTACTCCATTGGTTTCAGTTTCTTAGACAATGAAAAATGAATGTCTCAAGTCACTTTGGTATGTTTTTGATCACGCATTTCTGTTATCACTTAGACTTCTTTCTTCAAGGGTTTTTAGTTGTTATTTCATCTATGCCTAAAGCTTTTCAAATACTCATCAATTTCAAAGGATTCTCATATAATATTTTGTCCAATATTTACCTCTATCTTAAAAGACTCGATTTGGATCATCATTTATATTCTCTTCATCTCTTTGGTACTGTATCCCTTTCAAATAATGCTTTACCATCTGTCTTTTATGCACCCACTATTTGTTCTTTTTTCAATTTGTCAAAAATTTCATGTCTTTCGGTGTAATTATAAATGGATACATCAAGGTGGGTGGGATCCTGGAGCATTAGCTAAAAATCTCAAAAAGTTAATTTGATGAAAACAGCGCTTGATTCAGTCAATCATCATAAAAGTAGTCCTGAACATAACCCATGTAGAGTTCCAACACTGCCATGGTAATGATCTAACTGCAATCTAATGCTTATTCAGTGTTTGATCATCACAGTTGCTAACTAGACATGCAATTATTGTTTCAAACCATTGTTTGCTTCTGTCTTCTATTGGTTCAAGTGATCAGTCTTCATGCGTGGGCTTTTGCATCAGGTGATGTATTCAGTGACTGCCTTCCTATTGTAAGTTGCATTTGACATAATCTGCAGATGGTGCCCAGGAAGGAACGTTTTATAAGTTGCTTCATTGCACATTGATTTTGCAGTGCACCATGGTGTAGTCTTCAAATTTCCATTGACTTTCTATGGACTCCTTTTTTAAAAGTCACAGAGTAACCCTTGCAGTATTCTCCCCATTGAATGTGCCTAACAATGTAAAAGTGAACTTTGCACTGCCAAGGGGTTTGAAATTTGGTGTGTTGGAAAGAGCAGGAGATGACACATCACCTTGTCTGGGTATGCTGGGTAAGATAACAAAAGGGGACAATGAAAATATCTTCACTGCTCCCTTTTAAAATGTGTTAAGGTGCAGAAATAGTTGCACTTGTAAATTAGATTTAACTGTGGTACTGCTAGCATCTTTTAAAGCAGAGTGATGTGCTTTGAGTATTAGTATAATCAATGCTACTACTAATTATTCTATTGATTTATCACTGAACAGTTTAGTCTTTATTTAAAGGGTGAATGCTGATAGAAAACTAAAAATGGTGAAGAATTTAAAAAGGTATATAATTGCTTTTCTCATTCTGTCTGCTGTATGAACATTCATGCATTTGATATGGACCTCCCAAACAGACCTGGCAATTAATATGATCTATCTCTAATATCTTTCTGTAGAAACAGTTCACTCCGAAGTGAAAATATTAGTTGGTACTTGTGGCTTGCATAGAAAGGACTACAACTTATTGTCTGTCTTTGAATGAACTCCAGCTCAACAGCAGGACCATTTTTTTTGTTCTAACTTTATTTCTTTATTGGCTTCCTTATTTGTGGTTACCTCAGTCTTGTTTGACTAGCTCCACCATCAGTTTAGTGCACAATACTAGTTTTCATGTATCACCTGATGACTCTTACAGTCCATGTCACTCTTACTTGCGAGTCAGCAGTTTCTTTCATGGGTGCCTGGCGCTGAAATTACTGCCAACTTAACTTTAGCAACAATGCACAGCTATGGTTTAATGTTAGTGCTAGCTCGCTGTCTCTGGCCACCCAGTAAGACAGCATTTATGAGAGATTGGGACTATCCCATAACATACATGAAATAGCCATTTAACAGCTCCAACTGTGATATGGACTATGATTTTTTTAAACAATTCAAATACATGACATTGTTCATGTGGGCTCTCACTCCATTTTTCTGCACACGTTGCCAAATTGGAATATTCCTGAAAATTGTTATTTTGAAAGATGTTGCTTGGGATTTTGAACACAGCAAAAATGTCTTTTGGAGTATTGATTCAGTTAAGTTAAAGCCAGGAATTGTTGTAAACAAAAATAACTCCAAGCCTATATGTCATCAGTGGTATAGAACCAACATGTCTAATTTTCAAATGGCTATATGGCTGCCAAGTTCATTATTTGAATAGTATTGATCATGTGCTTAGTATGTTGTGCCATAGACTCTTTTTTGATCTAAAATATCTTTCTTTGGTTCTCTGCCTATGTACATTACTAAATGCATGCCCTTACTGTTCATCCTGTCTAGGTAAATTATATTTACCATGGTAGTAGAGGGCCAGATTATTAATAAGAGCTTAAGTGACCTAGAAAATTGCTGAAGTCATAACTGCAGCATATTCTCAACCCATTTGGGACAAAATATCTGTCATATCTGCAAAGTTTTAGTGTCTGTCGTTAATCGCAAATATATACCTATTTGCACGCTACAGTAGGTGTCCCTGCAGCTTTTTCTATTTATAGTTAGGGAAGGTTTCCCAGCTGTCAGTTTAACACCATGCAGTTAGACAGTGTCTCGCATGTAACAAACAAGTGATCAAAAGTTAGCAAGCAGCAATTGGTAAAGAAGCTGAGGGCTGATCTGATTGAAGTCTTCAAGATATTAAAAAGAAGAAACAATAGATAAAGATAAACTATTTCCATTGATTGGGGATTCTATGGGGCATAGTCTAAAACTTAGGGCCAGACGTTTAGAAGGGATCTTAGGAAGCATTTCTAGCAGCCTCTGTGTCAATAGTAGTGTTTGAATCTCTCTCCCACTATGGCAGTGATGCTAAATTTGTTGTTAATTTCAAATCCAAGATAGATTGTGCCCATGGTGGCTCAGTGGTTAGCACTGCTGCCTCATAGCGCCAGGGACCCAGGTTCGATTCCAGCCTCGGACAACTGCCTCTGTGGAGTTTGCACATTCTCCCTGTGTCTGTGTGGGTTTTGTCCGGGTGCTCCGGTTTCCTCCCACAGTACAAAGATGTGCAGATTAGGTGAATTGGCCATGCTAAATTGCCCATCGTGTTCAGGGATGTGTAGGTTCGGTGCATTCGTAATAGGATAGGGGTCAGTTACTCTTTGGAGGATTGGTGTGGACTTGTTGGGCGGAAGGACCAGTTTCCACACTGTAGGAATTCTATTCTATTCTAAAAGCCAAGTGTTAAGGAATATGGGCTAAGGGCAGGAATGTGAAGTTAGGCCTCAGATGAGCCATGATCATCATCAATGGCAGAATAGTGCCGAGGAGCTATAGGGCCTACTCCTGTTCCTGTGAGATGTTTGAAGGGTGGCTTGTCATGTTCTGAGTAAGCTCTAGAAGATGTGGAGAGGTGATATGGAAGAGGGATTAAAAAGAGAGTTCCCGAGATGTTGATTCAAGGTTCTTCTATTCAATGAAGTAAGGTGAAAGAGTTTGTTCAGGCACAAACTCGATGACTAAAGCAGAGCTGGCGTGGAGTAAAACTGTGAAGCTGCTCCTATTGCTTTCCTACTGTGCAAACTATTGTCAATGCATGTCACATTTGCTAGTCATGTGCCGTGCTCTGCCATCTACTGTATCTCGTTTGCAGCACTTTGTGACATCTGTCATTTGACTATGCCATCCATGGCTGCCCCCTCACTCTGCTGTCCTCCACTTTTGCTCTCCAGAAGAGATCTCTGTAACTTTCTGCATGTGATGGCCAGAATACTGACTGCTTTTCTGGATGTTACTTTTTAGAGTTTTTTGTTCCTCCAATTTACGTACCTCCTTATTTGTCTTAAGATCTGTATATGGATTTCTTTTAAGCATACATCTAAGCAACCACAGTTCATAGTCCTCCATTTTCTTTCATAGGTATTTACCTAGTGTTCATATTTCTGAGGCAGAGAGGAAAGTGGATGGAATGTGGTATCTTATGAGTTGTTTTTCCCTTGTTACAAGTTTAGTTTTTCTTGTTAACCCATCCTTAATGTTGACAAATAACCCATCCTTAATCTTGACAAAATTTACTTCTGGCTATTCCTATGCTCCTTCTGACTTCGGCACGGCATCTGCCATCTTCTGTTATTGTTTATTCTAAATAAATAAACTTGGTCCAGTGTAAAATCATCTACTTCAATCTTTGCTCTGATTTCTTTTAATGTATTCCTTGAACTGCCATTGTTTTTGTATTTGTTTTTTGGGTGTCCATGTTCAATCCATATTGTTAGTTTCTAGACTTAACATACTCCTCAACATTTTGCCAGGCCTCTTCAGACTCTGCTAGTATTGCAGTGTTGTAAGTAGATCATGGAGTGAGTTAACATATTTCAACTTCCAAAAAGCATGAGTTATTTAATGGTTCCCACTCAATGTCTAAGGTCTATGTTTTGAAAAGACCTATTGTCTCCCCAGGACATTTCTTGAATCTTTATCTTCCATTCTTCTCGTTTTCCCTTTGAGTCACTCAACTGGCTTCTTCATAATATTTGCGTTAAGTTTTCAAAAAAATTTTTCAGGGAATGTTAACATCACTGGTTAGGCCAGCATTTGCTGCCCATCCTGAATCAACCTGGTGACAGGAGTCAATTACTTTGCTGCAGCTCTGGAGTTATGTGCAGACCAGATCAGATAAGGAGACAGATTTTCTTCCCTGAAGGCTGTAAGGGAACCTGATTTGTTTTTTTTAACAACAATTGAAAGCAGTTCGGTTCGCTTTTAATCCCAGATTTTTTTCTATATTGAAGTCGACTTTCACCATTTGCCATGGTGGAATTTGGGCCCATGTCACGAGAACATACCACACTACAACATAAACCTCGGCCTTTCTTTTTGGGACTGTCCTGAAAAGAGTTACTGAACCCAAAACTTTAACTCTGCTTTCTCTCCACAGATACTCCCAGACCTGCTGACCTTTTCCAGCAATTTCTATTTGTTTCTTTCTTTGATTTTCTTGAAGGGTATTATTGTCAAGAATTTAATTTTACAATAATTGCTAGTATTTGTAAAAACCTTTTGTATTGTTAAATATATTTTTATTGAAAAAGATTGTTTAGTACTGTATTACAACAAACACAAAACTATCCAATTCAAAACAATACAAAGAAAAAAAAAGAAAAGATTTTTAAAAACCCAAATCACCCTCATTCAAAAATGTATAAATATATATAAAAATATGAAAAAACCCCAACTAACTACTTACCTAAATAATAATTAACAACAAACTAATAAATAATAATTATACAGCTCAGCAAAACAAAACTCCAACTCTCGAATATCGAGAGCATTCATTTTTACGTATTCGTACATTCGCAGTTTCCCCTGTCTGTATATTGAACTTGTAAAGCATAGTCATTCCGACTATATAAAAGGCCTTGTTAGTGTGGTGGACAAATCTGTGTCCAGGTAGTCCAAAAAAGCCCATCATGTCTTATAGAAATTCTCAGTTTTGTGGTGCACCATACTTGTAAGAAATTCCAAGGGGATATGCTCCATAACGATCTTATGCCAACCCAACAGGCCCGGGGGTTTTTGTGCACTCAACCAAACAAGATATTCTTTCTTGCACAGAAAGTGAGGATATTGAGAAGCTTTTTTCTTATGCGCCTTTATAAGGAATACAGTGGGCAGGCCAAGAAGAAGAGAGATCAGGTCCCTGTCCACCCTGACACCCAAAATCTCCTCCATTGCACCTGCCACAGCGTTTAGGACCAGAGACAATGAGTAAGAGCACCCTGTACTAACATTACACTTGGAGCATGTTGAAGATACTCCAGGTTTTACTTTTGACAAATGATCCAGACCCAAGTGGACCCTGTGGAGAATCCTCAACTGTAAAGCTTGGGTCCTATTGCAAATTAATATATTTCTTGCGTTTTCCCAAATATCTTTCCACCTCTGAGGAGACCTCAACACCTAGCTCTCCCACATCCTACAGAGTCAATCGAACTGATCTGAGGAACCACCCCCCCCCCCCCCTCCCAAGTAGTTGATAAAGTGTGCTGACTGAAAGTGTACTCTTAGCACTGAGCACCCTCTTCTCTATGTCAGATTTGTCGGGATCAGTCAAAAGTATAGTCTTTTTTTAATAAAAGCCCAACTAAAAAAACAAAGAGGTCCCTGCTAGATGTCTCGTATTTCCATGCTAACTGATCAAAAGACATCATTGTGTCTCCCTCAAATAAATCACCCATGCAAGACACACTCCCAGCGGCCCAATGTTTGAATCCTGAATCCATCCTACCCGGCTGAAAACCTGGCATAACTACTATAGGTGTACGAAAAGATGTTTTGCCAATGTTGCCTTCCCTCTTCTGAATTGCCTTCCATGCTTTAACAGTATTGGTAACGATTGGGTTATGGCAATATTCCTTAACTGTCCTCATTTTGTCCAAAAACGGCCAATTAGTAAGGGGATACTTTACCTAGGAGGTTTCTATACCTAACCATATTGAAAGAGAGTCCCCATAAGCCAAATCACTCCACATAGGGTAAAAGCGAGCTCAGTTAATTAGTTTTTAATGTCCAGGAAATCCACTCCACCCAGTCTGTGAGGCAATTGCAGTTTAGCTCATTTAATCAGGGGCTGCTATGATGCCAAATAAAAGAGCTGAACCAGCCTTCAGTCTCTTGAACGTTTGCTTATCGAAAATCAGGGGGAGCACTTGTATGGGGTACAACAAACAGGGGAGGATATTCATCTTAATAAGAGCTATCCAATCTAACCATGAGACTGGAAGCGCCTTCCAGTTTTGAAGGTCTTGTTTGATTTTGTTGAATAAAGGCTTCACCCAAACCAAACCACTATAGAGTATAAAAAAGGTACAGCCATTCAACTTGATCAAATGCCTTCTCTACATCTAGAGAAATCACCAATCCCTGTATTGACTGTTGTTGACATGCTTGAATTACATTAAGCAGCCTCCTAACATTATTGGAGGATCTGCGACCCTTTATAAAGCCCGTTTGGTCCTCTTTAACAATAAAAGGTAACAGTTTCCAACTTTAATGCAAGAGTCTTAGAGAGGATTTTAAAGTCAACATTTAAGAGTGAAATGGGCCTGTAAGCAGCAGAGTCCTCCAGGACTTTTCCATTTTTAAGAATAAGCGAAATATTGGCCTCTCTTAGAGATGGCAGGAGACAATCACTACTGTACGAGTCACTGAACATGTTGAGTATCAGGCCTGACAATATGTTTGTTAATTCCTTATAAAATTTGCTGGGAAGTCCATCAGGAATGGGCACCTTTCCACTCTGAACTGCTTCACAGCCTCCTGTACCTCTCGCTCTGATAAGGGGGTATTGGGAAAAGACTCTATCAGAGGCCACACCTGGAAGCTTCAGATCCTTGAAAAAGGATTCTATCTTGGCTCGCCCCTCAGATACTACATGAATCTTTTTAGAATTACATGTTAGTTTCCCAGCACTTTCCCTAATTGACGTAATGGCTTGAGGGGCACTTTTTTCCCCCTGGCAATTGCGCTAAGCACTTGCCTGGTTTGTCACCATGCTCGTGCAACCTTTTTTTGCGAATGTAAGCTCCTTTACTGTCTGTGTGAGCACGGAATTCAATCCAGACTGCAGCGCTGTAAATCTCTGTAGCTTGGCTAATGAGGGCCTGTCAAAGTAAGCCTTGTTGGCTGCCTTCAACCGTGCTTTAAGAAGAGGTTACTGCTCGCCCTTCTGCCGCTTCCTATTGGCAGAGTAGTAGATAACTAACCCCTGGCATAGGCTTTAGCAGTTTTCCAAAGGATGGATGGTTTACGAGCTGAACCTGAATTAATGTCTAGGAACACCCTAAATTCCTTAGAGAAGTACTCGACAAACTTATTATCCTTAAGGATAAAGGATCCATTTGCCAGTGCCTCAGGCCCACTATAATGTCCGTAATGTTAATTAACAGGTATGCTGGAGCATGATCAGAGATGGTAATATTGCCAATTGTACAAGATGCCACCAAGTCCAGGGTTGTCATGGGGGTCAGAAAAAAATCAATCCTGGTGTGGCATCTGTGCGGATTGGAAAAAAACATAAAATTCCTGCCTGTAGGTTGGGGACTCCTCCAAGCGTCCACCAACCCTAACTCCACACGCAGATGCACTAATTGTTTAGTTTGTATAGAGGATATCAGGGAACCATTGGGCAACCTGCCCACTGTGGGATCCAATAGATAATTAAAATCTCCCCCAGTGGTGATATCCCAAGACTCGAGACTGAATAATTTCATGAGCACATCTACCAGAAACATGAGAGGATGGGCGGGAGGGCAGTAAACATTTAAAACCTCATATTCTTTCCCATTTATTAGGGCTTTGAGAATTACTCTAGTAACTTAAATGGGAGATTCCTCCAAACCAATATAGCCACTCCTCTATTTCTGATATTAAAAGATGAAAAATAAACCCAACCAAAGCCATTCTGCTGCAGTTTCAATTGCTCTTTATCATCCAAGTGTGTCTCCTGTATCCACCTTTTCCTTTTTAAGACTCAAAAGTATCTTTTTCCTCTTAATTGGTGAGTGACTACCCTTGATATTCCAGGTACACCATTTAATCAAGTAATTAGCCATAACCTTCTACAGTAACATTTAGACTCCAGAGAGGAGGAACTCGAATTACAAATCACTGAACCATAATATCGCAAGATCCATTGAACATAAAACTACATAAACTAAAACCACTGCAATTAACAAACCTACAAAGCTATCAAAGATTATATACAACAAAAACCAGAAGAAATACCAACATATAAAGCACCAACGGCGCTGAAATAGGGGAACTCAACCCCTACCCAAAGGGGGCATCTACACATCCCAAAACCCAACTTCCCATCCCGCTGCCAATATTGCAGCCAGGGCATTTAAATACCTGAACCAGGCATAAACTGCCTGTAAGTAGGCATCTAGCCATCCCAACCATTTTCTCTCATCCCTAGCTAGACCCACACCTCAATCACAAGCAGCAAAGAAAGAAAATACACCATGGAATAACAATATGAATAAAGAAATTTTGAAAAAGGTAAGTACTCCATCCATCCTTTGGTATAACCTAACTTAGAAATTGAAATTAAGAATGCCAGCCACCTCTGAGCATAGTTTAGACCAGATTATTACCAATAAAAAATAGAAAATGAAAGCCCCAACCAGACTTCCTCCTTTTTATTTAAAGGGAAGTAGAGACATACCCAATCAATGCTACTATTTGTGCATACTTAATTGTTCAGATTAAGTTAATTTGTCCACGACGTCTCTTGCCTTCTCGATGTGTCAAAGAGATGCACAAATCTATGTAATGTGAACCATAGCACCACTTGATACCTGAGTACCAGATTTCTAGCTCCCTCAGTCTTTTCTTGATGCCATCATTTTTTTCTGGATCACTGCCATTGAGAAGTCCTGGAAGAACATGATCTTAGGATCCCTTGTAAACTAGGGCCTTCGGATCCTTCCCCTGGATTCTGAAAGCTTCCATGATTCTCTCTTTATCTCAAAAGTGATGAAACTTCATCAAAAAAAGGACGAGGACATTTGTCCAGATTTGACCTCTGTGGCGTGACCTGGTGAGCCCCCTCAAGCTTCCCATTCCAGCCTCCAAATTAAGGAATTTCGGAAACCAGTCCTCAGTAAATTCCACTGGTTGCTCACCTTCCTTACCCTCTGGCAGACCGATGATCCAAATATTTTTTCTTCTTCCCCTGTTCTCTATGTTATCAACCTGGTGAAGTAAATTATGGTCCTGCATCTCCAGGGCCTGGATCCTATCCTTGGATGAATCGGTATCAGCTTCCACTGCTGTGTCTCTGCATTCTACCTCATCTGCCCTTTTCTCGAGGTCTCCCACCTGCTGTTCATGCTGCAGCATAATAGAGATTGGGACCAGCTTCTCCTCTATCTGCTTCCCCAGCATCTTGCCAGATTTTGAAAGCTCCTTTACCAGGACCTGGTAGGAAGTAGAGTCGGAGGATCCTACAGGCTGGGCCACGGGCCCGACCTTGGATGTACCTGCTCCCTTCTTCAGAATCCCTGGGTGGCAAAAACCAAAGTAAACCATTGTTCTCTAGCAGTTTCCTGGGACTCCCCGACCTTTCCAGAGTCCCAGGATATTGCGGTGGTCCGGGTAG
This sequence comes from Chiloscyllium punctatum, assembly GCF_047496795.1. Classification (NCBI taxonomy): domain Eukaryota; kingdom Metazoa; phylum Chordata; class Chondrichthyes; order Orectolobiformes; family Hemiscylliidae; genus Chiloscyllium; species Chiloscyllium punctatum. The sequence goes on along the minus strand of NC_092776.1, from coordinate 10,396,822 downwards.
GGTGGGTTGGGATTTTGTCCTGCTTGCGATGTGGTGCGGAGCTGTACAACACCATCTTTCTAGATAGATTACCTACAGTGTGGAAACAGGCTCTTTGGCCCAACAAGTCCACACCGACCCTCTGAAGAGCAACCCACCCAGACCTAACACTACAGGCAATTTAGCATGGCCAATTCACCTAACTGCCATCTTGGATCCCACTTTGGTATTATTTTAAAATACTGCAGTTCTTCAGTTAATTATTTCCTGGGGTACTCTGGCTGTTGTGCAAATATTGGCCATTCTGTGGCAGAAACACCTTTCTGAAAGAGCCTTTCTGCTGTATGGCGGAGGGAGGAGTGTTGAGTGGGAGTTTAGAAGAAATTGCCTGTCACTAGTACCATTGGATTTTCTATATCCAGCTGATGAGACAGAGCAGGCTTGGTATAAAAACTTGCCGAAATGAATGTACGTTGATGAAATGTGATTGAACTATTAGACAACGCACCATTCTGGTTATTTCTACTGGACAATGGGTCGACTTAGTTTTGTTCAATTTTATATCAATATTGTCTATTGACGTCAACCTGTGATGTACCCCCTCATAAACATTTAGCATTGCGTTTCTTGCCACATTTAATGTCAGTGAAGAGTTGAGAGGGGTTGCATGCACTTTATCTGTAGCTAAAACAGCTTGGGATGTTTGTCAAAAAATGGAAGGTTGTATGACAATTTTGCTTCTCTGAATTTTTTTTTTGGTTTCAGCAAACTTTTAGATTTATTAAGGTGCTGTACATTGAAGCAGGCACCAAAACACAATCCAATTCATTACTATAAAGGTTGATGAGTTTGAAAGCTATTATTTTTGATGGACTGGAGAGTCTGCACTTCTAAAGGTGTAAGATGAAGTTGAAATGACGTAAAATATTACAGAAAATCATCACTCCTTCAAAACTTATCTTCCCAAATCTAAATGTAGGCATCATTGTTAATCTGTTTCCTCTGGTGGTATCATATTTATGAATAATTACCTTGAGTTACCCATAATCATCATCATCAGAAATCCAATAAATTATATGGATTTTTCATATTGTGTGCAAGGCAGTTTTGCCTCATTAATACATGCTAAAGATATTAACTGTTTTTAAAGTTACATATTTTAATATCAGAACTTGCAAATTGTATCGCTGTAACTTTGTACTTCTCCCTTGTGACATTTCAGCTGCTCACCTATGCAGTCTGCTATTGTTCATGTAACTGCAGGCATCTTTTTTTAATTCGCACAAACAGGCTAAACCATCGTAAATGATGACATCCGTGGGCACCTTGTAAATTTTAGGCATGAGCATTGATCTGGATTCGTATAATAACATTAGAAAAAGGAACAGTCACTCAGTCAGTATTCTACTCTCATACTATGCTCCCATAGTTATTGGTCATTTTCTAGCGCTTTAGTCTGTTTGCCAATCACAGCCAGGCTGTACTCTCTGCACATCCTTTCTCAGTGTATAAGCACGTCCCCAACACTGGAAAATACTGACTCAATTTCATAAACCCTTGAGCACCACTGAAACCAATTTGTTGTCATTTATTGCAATTAAACAATTTTGGGGTCACTATTCCCTTGTCAAGATGCTGTCATGGAGAATACATCTATCAGAGTCCAATGAGTCCATTGCAAGCCTGCCCAGAGTCCAATGAGTCCATTGCCAATCATGCCCCATTTTTTATGCAGTTCAAGTTATTGTTCCTTTTGCATTTCGGCATTTCTGTATCTGTCTTAATGAATGCAAGGCAATATCCAAGCTTGGGTTAATAAAGTCTGCAGTTTCAAATCTGAAAACCATTGCCATCTTGGAATGTGGGAGCAGCACTGTGTGCAGGTTCCTCGTCAAGCCACACACTTGGGAATATAAAGCCACTGGGTCAAAATCCTGAAACTCCCCTCTTTATAGCATTGTGAGCATTACTTAAACTGAATGGAGTGTAGTGGTTCAAGAGGTTTCTGGGTAATCCAAGATGGAGGACAGGAAATATTTCTGGCTGTCAGAGCTGCTCCTTTTTTTAAGGTATTTTAGGTGTTGGAGGCGATTTCCTCGAATTCCAGGAGCACCAATTACTGTTTCATGTGCTGTTGCATTATTTTGGAACTTTGGGGAAAAAAAAAGTCAAAACAACAGCAGTTTAAAAGGGAGAAGAACAGACAAAGGAAGCACATGGTGAGGTCCGTGCAGGAGAGAAAGAGAGAACCTGCACAATTGCTAGCTTTGCTGTTTGAATTAGTGTATCGCTGGACATCGGAGTGTATCTGGAAAAATTAACAAAGTGAAATTCACAACTAATCTTGGAGGAACTATTGGGTGAAGTTCATAGCACAGATGTTGTTATAGGTCTGTCCAAGAGAAAGGCTGCTGTAGTGAATATAGTGGATTCTTTCTTGATTATATGTTTTGGAGATAAGTCTCTTGATTAAACTTAAAATATAAACCGTGGCTATTAATTTAACCAGGGGCAGTGTTTGTAGAGGAATACGACGGTGTTATTTTCTGGGTCTGTAGATTGTGAAGGAGCAAAAATGGCCTTTGCAGTGATATGCACTTCTTGTCAGATGTGGGAGTTTAAAGAGAGTTTAAGGGTTGCTGTGGATTATATCTGCCATAAATGCTGTTGGATCAGTTGGAGAGGCAGATAGAAACGATGAGTATTTGCAACAGCAACAGTATGTGATGGATGGCAGATATACGAAGGGGGGAAAATCTCAGATACAGTCACATAGATGGGTTAACTCCAGGAAGGGTAAGAGAGGTCGGCACCTAGGACAAGAGTCTTTTGTGGATATACCCATTTCAAACAGGTATGCTGTTTTGGAAAATGGAGGAGGTGATGGATTCCCAGGGGAACGTAGTATGAACAGCTAAGTTTCTGGTATTGAGACTGGCTCTAATGCAACAAGGAGTATGTCGGCTTCCAAGAGATCAGTTGTGTTAGGGGATTCTGTAGTCAGAGGTACAGACAGATGTTTCTGTGGCCAGCAGAGATAAAGCAGAATGGTGTGTTTCCCTGGTGCCAGGATCAGGGATGTCTCCGAAAGATTGCAGAATGTTCTCACGGGGGAGAGGGGCCAGCAGGAGGTCATTGTCCACATTGGAGCCAATGACATTGGAAGGGATGAGGTTAAGACTCTGAAGGGAGATTACAGAGAGTTAGGTAGAATTTTAAAAAGGAGGTCCTCAAGGGTAGTAATATCTGGATTACTCCCAGTGCTACGAGCCAGTGAGGGCAGGAATAGGAGGATAGAGCAGATGAATGCATGGCTGAGGAGCTGGTGTGTGGGAGAAGGATTCACATTTTTGGATCATTGGAATCTCCTTTTGGGGTAGAAGAGACCTGTAAAGAAGGACGGATTGCATCTAAATTGGAAGGGGACTAATATACTGGCAGGGAAATTTGCTAGAACTGCTTGGGAGGATTTAAACTAGTAAGGTGGGGAGGTGGGACCCAGGGAGATAGTGAGGAAAGAGATCGATCTGAGAAGGGTACAGCTGAGAACAGAAGAGAGTCAAACTGTCAGGGCAGGCAGGGACAAGGTAGGACTAATAAATTAAACTGCATTTATTTCAATGCAAGGGGCCTAACAGGGAAGGCAGATGAACTCAGGGCATGGTTAGGAACATGGGACTGGGATATCATAGCAATTACGGAAACATGGCTCAGGGATGGGCAGGACTGGCAGCTGAATGTTCCAGGATACAAATGCTACAGGAAGGATAGGAATGGAGGCAAGAGAGGAGGGGGAGTGGCATTTTTGATATGGGATAGCATTACAGCTGTGCTGAGGGAGGATATTCCCATAAATACATCCAGGTTTGGGTGGAACTGAGAAATAAGAAAGGGATGATCACCTTATTGGGATTGTATTATAGACCCCTTAATATCAAGAGGGAAATTGAGAAACAAACTTGTCAGGCGATCTCACCTATCTGTAAGAATAATAGGGTGGTTATGGTAGGGGATTTTAACTTTCCAAAATCGATTGGGACTGCCATAGTGTTAAAGGTTTAGATGGAGAGGAATGTTTTAAGTGTGTAAAAGACAATTTTCTGATTCAGTATGTGGATGTACCTACGAGAGAAGGTGCAAAACTTGACCTACTCTTGGGAAATAAGGCAGGGCAGGTGGCTGATGTGGCAGTGGAGGAGCACTTTGGGGCCAGCGACCAGAATTCTATTTGTTTTAAAATAGTGATGGAAAAGAATAGACCAGATCTAAAAGTTGAAGTTCTGAATTGGAGAAAGGCCAATTTTGACGGTATGAGGCAAGAACTTTCAAAAGCTGATTGGAGGCAGATGTTCGCAGGTAAAGGGACGGCTGGAAAATGGGAAGCCTTCAGAAATGAGATAACAAGAATCCAGAGAAAGTATATTCCTGTCAGGGTGAAAGGGAAGGCTGGTAGGTATAGGGAATGCTGGATGACTAAAGAAATTGAGGGTTTAGTTTAGAAAAAGAAGCATATGTCAGGTATAGACAGCATAGATCGAGTGAATCCTTAGAGTATAATGGAAGTACGAGTATACTTAAGAGGGAAATTAGGAGGGCAAAAAGGGGACATGAGATAGCGTTGGCAAATAGAATTAAGGAGAATCCAAAGGGTTTTTACAAATATATTAAGGACAAAAGGGTAACTAGGGAGAGAATAGGGCACCTCTAAGGTCAGCAAGGCGGCCTTTGTGTGGAGCCACAGAAAATGGGGGAGATACTAAATGAATATTTTGTATCAGTATTTACTGTGGAAAAGGATATGGAAGATATAGACTGTTGGGAAATAGATGGTGACATCTTGCAAATTGTCCAGATTACAGAGGAGGAAGTGCTGGATGTCTTGAAACAGTTAAAGGTGGATAAATCCCCAGGACCTGATCAGGTGTACCCGAGAACTCTGTGGGAAGCTAGAAATGTGATTGCTGGGCCTCTTGCTGTGATATTTGTATCATCGATAGTCACAGGTGAGGTGCTGAAAGACTGGAGGTTGGCAAATGTGCTGCCACTGTTTAAGAAGGGCGGTAAAGACAAGCCAGGGAACTATAGACCAGTGAGCCTGACCTCGGTGGTGAGCAAGTTGTTGGAGGGAATCCTGAGGGACAGGATGTACATGTATTTGGAAAGGCAAGGACTGATTAGGGATGGTCAATATGGCTTTGTGCGTGGGAAATCATGTCTCACAAACTTGGTTTTGTTTTTTGAAGAAGTAACAAAGAAGATTGATGACGGCAGAGCAGTAGATGTGATCAACATGGACTTCAGTAAGGCATTCGACAAGGTTCCCCATGGGAGACTGATTTGCAAGGTTAGATCTCATGGAATACAGGGAGAGCTAGCCATTTGGATACAGAACTGGCTAAAAGATAGAAGACAGAGGATGGTGGTGGAGCGTTGTTTTTCAGACTGGAGGCCTGTGACCAGTGGAGTGCCACAAGGATCGGTGCTGGGGTCCTCTACTTTTTGTCATTTACATAAATGATTTGGATGCGAGCTTAAGAAACACAGTTAGTAAGTTTGCAGATGACATCAAAGTTGGAGGTGGAGTGGACAGCGAAGAGGGTTACCTCAGATTACAACAGGATCTGGACCAGATGGGCCAATGGGCTGAGAAGTGGCAGATGGAGTTTAATTCCGATAAATGCGAGGTGCTGCATTTTGGGAAAGCAAATCTTAGCAGCATTTATACATGTAATGGTAAGGTCTTAGGGAGTGTTGCTGAACAAAGAGACCTTGGAGTGCTGGTTGATAACTCCTTGAAAGTGGAGTCGCAGGTAGATAGGATAGTGAAGGCAGCATTTGGTATGCTTTCCTTTATTGGTCAGTGTATTGAGTACAGGAGTTGGGAGGTCATGTTGCAGCTGTACAGGACATTGGTTAGGCCACTGTTGGAATATTGCATGTAATTCTGGTCTCCTTCCTATTGGCAAGACGTTGTGAAACTTGAAAGGGTACAGAAAATATTTACAAGGATGTTGCCAAGGTTGGAGGATCTGAGCTACAGAGAGAGGCTGGGGCTGTTTTCCCTGCAGCTTCGGAGGCTGAGGGGCGACCTTTTAGAGGTTTACAAAATTGAGGGGCATGGTTAGGATAAATAGACAAAGTCTTTTCCCTGGCGTCAGAGAGTCCAGAATTAGAGGGCATAGGTTTAGGGTGAGAGGGGAAAGATATAAAAGAGACCTAAGGGGCAACTTTTTCATGCAGAGGGTGGTACGTGTATGGAATGAGCTGCCAGAGGAAGTGGTGGAGGCTGGTACAATTGCAACATTTAAGAGGCATTTTGATGGGTATATGAATAGTCAGGGTTTGGAGGGATATGGGCCGGGTGCTGGCAGTGGGACTAGATTGGGTTGGGATATCTGGTCGGCATGGACGGGTTGGACCGAAGGGTCTGTTTCCATGCTGTACGTCTCTAAGACTGTATGACTCTAAGTCAGATCAAAATCACACTTGCAGGGGCACCTAGGGATGGACAATAAATGCTGACAAAGCCAGTGACACACGCATTCCATGAATAAATTTTTTTTTTAAATGTTGGCAAACCTGTTCATAGTTGGTTCGGTAAAAAAAAGGACTGCAGATGCTGGAAACCAGAGTCTAGATTGGAGTGGTGCTGGAAACGCACAGCAGGTCAGGCAGCATCCGAGGAGCAAGAAAATCGACGTTTTGGGCAAAAGCCCTAAATCAGGAATAAAGGCAGGGTGTCTGCAGAGTGGAGAGATAAGTCAGAGGGGGGTGGGGGTGGGGAGAAATGAGCATAGAGTACAATAGGTGAAAGGGAGTCGGGATGGAGGTGATAGGTCAGAGAGGCGGGTGGAGTGGATAGGTGGGAAGGGAGATTGGCAAGTCGGACAGGTCATGAGGGCGGTGCTGAGCTGGAAGTTTGTAGCTGGGGTGAGGTAGGGGAAGGGGAAATGAGTGGTGAAATCCACATTGATGTCCTGGGATTGAAGTGTTCCGAGGCGGAAGATGAGGCGTTCTTCCTCCAGGCCTCGGGTGGTGAGGGAGCGGCGGTGGAGGAGGCCCAGGACCTGCATGTCCTCGGCAGAGTGGGAGGGGGAGTTGAAATGTTGGGCCACAGGGTGATGGGGTTGATTGGTGTTCACAGTTGGTGTTGTCACGTTCATTAGTCATCAAAGTTTTCCACTTTTGGTTGATGTTGTTAAGGGCTCCATGTATCTTTTGAAAGCATTCTTGAATCGGAGCTTCAGGTGCACTGCTGGTTCCTTGATGCCGATAACCTTCCCATGTGACACGTCCTCATAGATCTTCCATCCTGTACGTATGCCCAAGCTACCAAACTTGTCTTTGCTTGACTAGTGCTAGCATGTTTTGGATATTTGTTCTAGAGAGGATGTATGTCCACAGTCATTATCAACAAAACTTCACACCCAAAAAATAAGCAATTCATTTCATAAAGCACTTGAAATGCCTAATATAAGAAGCCTCTATAAATATAATTTTTTGTAGGTATGTTTTGTATTTTATGTGCAGTCTTTCATGGTATGAACGCATTAGCTTGTTTATTGAATTTTTAATATTAAAATGGATAATAGCTGGGCAATAACAATCCAGCTTTAAACAAGCCCCTAACTTTAATGCTGCCAATAGCAAGACTTGATTAAGACCAGAAGATGCAGGAGCAGATGTCGGCCATTTGGTCCATTGACTGTGTTCCATTTAGCACAAATAAGAACTGCATACTCAGATTATTATGCTGCCCTAATGGCACATCTTTATCCATAAATGCACTTTTGTTCCTGTTCTGATATTTCTTGGAACATCAAACATTTGTTCATATTAATGCTGTTGCTACATGGGGATGTAAAGTGTAAAAAAAAAAGTCCAGTTTTATAGTAGTGTTGTTCATCTCTTATCCAAATCAATTATTGCAGTTTATAGCTGCTGTCCTTTCGCCTAGGGGATTTTGGTTTGAATCTGACCTAGACTGATGGGATGACTGTCTCCTCTCTCCGATAATGAGTCTAGGACAGTCTCAACCCACTTCCTATTAAACATGGGTCTAAAGCACAAAGCTGCTCATAATTTACAGTTAATTGATGTTAAGTTGACAATCTCACTTTTTGAGGTAGTCATCATGATGTCAGATCTAGGAAGTGAAAACATCGTAGTTGAGAAATAACTTTTTTTGATGAGACTGTAGCTACAATGTATTATTGGGACTGTTTAGGTGGCACTTTACCTTGTCAAAATTGTATTATGTTGCTAGGGACTTAATGCAAAAAAACAATTTTTTAATGATAATGAAGCAACTTGTAAAGCACCTTTGCATAATAAAAAATCACACAGGAGTGTTATCTGATAAGATCTTGCACCGAGATACATGAGTTATCAAGTCTGATGACCAAATATTTGGTCAAGGAGGGAAATTTTAAGGAGCAGTTTAAAGGGAAGAAAGAGAGAATTAGAGAAACCATGAGGTCTAGTGAAGGACTTATGGAACTTGGACCCTCGGCAGCTGGAGACATAACAATGAAAATTAGAGCCGGCAGAACAATGAAAATTAGAGATTTGACAACACTGTGTTAAAGTGCAAAAAATGTAAGGAGTTCTAGTTCTGATGAAAATCAATCATCACTGTGAAATATTATAGGATCAAGGTTTGAGTTTACTCGCAATGCATCTTTTGCTTCTGCAACCTCTCACTTAAAACCCCATTCGGTGCAGATGTGGTTTAAAAAAAAGAAACATAATGACATTCATCTTCTGGATTTACAAATGATGATTTGTCACTTGGGTGAGAGTAATCAGTAATTGTGGTGTTTGCACAATACGAGTTCCCAAATGGACAGGAGCTGAACTGCATTGTGCAGAACTCTTGCCCATAATCAATTATTCAACTGGACACTTAGTCTTTCATAACTTTAAGCTTTTGAAAGGTTTAAGTCGCGATTGTCCTTGTAACGTGTATTTGGTGTAGAACTGAGTGATCTTATTCACTTTTGCGAACTGCAGCCTTTATCAGTGAACCAGTGAATGATCACATTGCAATTTGTCATTATTTCCTCTTGCCTACCGGAAATTTCCCTTGGAGGCATTTTATGTTTTACAAACTGCCTTCAGCGGTGTACTATTAAGCATAATAACTTATTTTTAATTCCCATTATGCTGGCAGATCAGCACTTTTTATTAGTGATTGAGTAGGTTTTGCCAGCTGTTGACCCTGCTGTTTCCTGTAGCTTTGATTTCTATTGTCACTAGTCTCACAGCTGAACAGTTGGTTGCATCATTGAGAGTACGTGATATATGTTCAGTATTACAAACTTGTTTTTGATTCCAATTTAGTTGCACCTATGAACTCTTGAGTTAAGAATTTGAACCGAGAATCTCCTGATAGTACAGGAGGTGCAGATGTGAATCAGTGCTATATCTCCACTCCATATGTCTACAGACAGGATAAGAAAATGTGTGTATGCTGCACTGCATAGAATATTCCACATCAAACCAAGCCATACAGTCCAAGGTGTCTGTGGTTTTTATGCTGCACTCTAATTATTTTGCTGCCTCCTTCATTTAACCCTTTTATCATAACATTCAATTTTCTTCTCCCTTCCTGTTAAATGCTTCTATACTAATTAACATAAATTTGTATTCATTTAGTGCCTTTGCGATCTCAAATGTCTCAAAGCACTTCATGAGTCCATATTGAAACAAAACATGAAATTGATCCACATAAGGAAATTCTAATGAGGTGACCAAGTGTTTGGTCAAAAAAGATGTCTTAAAAGTGGAAGGTGAGATTGAGGCATGTGGAGAGAATGAATATCAGCACTTGCATCCTAGACAACTGAAAGCACAGCCACCAATGAATTCACAAGAAGACAGAATTAAAGAAATACAGACAGTTTGGGAGCTGTAGAGGTTGCAGTGGTAGGGAGAAGAGAGCCCATTGCTAGATTTGAAAGCAAGGATGAGAATTTTAAAATCAAGACATTGCTTACCAGGGACCAATGTCAGTTCACAAGTTTTGGTGACAGAGGACTGAAGTTTTATGTGAGTTAAGACATGGGTAGCAAAGTTTTGGATGACCTCAAGTTATTTGGAACATAGAACGTTGAAGACTGGCAAGGAGGAAGTCACATCTAGAGAGCATGATGATATGAATAGAAGTCTCAGCATCAGATGAGCTGAGATGAAGGCTTGAAGGTTTTGGTGTTATTCCACACACTCCGATCAGCGTGATGCAGATGCTGTTCCAGTTCCAGGAGTCTCTCAAAGAGGCCTACTCATAGCTAGTAAGAAAATTAGAGCAAGTGCTGGTGGTGGGTTGATATTATGGAGGTGGAATAAAGCAGTCTTAATGATGGCTCACATGATGTCAGCAACATAGGGTCAAATATGATGTCAAAGTTGTGAAGACTGGCTTAATTTCCGACTACTGCAAGGGACAGGGCTGGAGTCAGCAGTTCAACAATGGAGTTTAGCAGAGGACCAGAAATGGTGGCTTCAGTCTTCCCAATGTTTAATTGGAGAAAATTTCTGCTCATTCAGTGCTAACTGTGGGATAAGCAATCTGATAATTGGATAACCGGATTAGTCAAGAGAGTTTGTGTTGAGGTAAAGTGTGTGTCATCAGCATAGTTCTTATTGCAAAAATATACTTTATTCCTAAAATACCTAAGTACATACAAAGTTCCAAAAACAATTCTGTACAGACTTTGCAGGAAAAGTGATGTCATTTGTCAAATCTTCCATCCTCTTGCAAGCTAAGGCATTTTCTAATCATACAGGGAAACTTATATTCCTGTTAAGGCAATGAATTGTCTGGGATCTTAGACCCTTGTCATATTTGGCAGAAAGACCACAGGAAATGATCTTTCCCTATTGCGCCTTGGTGGCAATCGCAGCAAGCTCTAGTGTGTTCTTCAGCACATAGTCCTGGAGTTGGGAATGTGCCAACTTGTAACATCCATTCGAGGTTAACTCTTTTCACTGGAAGATCAACAAGTTTCAGATAGACCAAAGAACATCTTTCATTGAGTTGATCATTTTCCAGGTGTAACTGGTGTTTGCCTCTGTGTGCATCCCAGAGAACAGCGCATGGAGCTGCTCAGGAAGAACCTTGACAAAAAATAAAATCACTATCTATCTCCACACTTTTGCAAAGGCCTGTTCCAAAATGAGAAGACTGTGTGACTGTGGAGCAGCATGTGGTGGTATCATCAGCATATATGAGAAAACTACACTTCAAATATCCCTCTACTGCAACAACCAACTTTAAGGGCATTTAACTGGTCATTGGATAAACATATGGATGAAAATGGGATACTGTGGGATAGATAGGCTTCAGGTTGGTTCTACAGGTCAGTGTAACATAGAGGGCTGAACGGCCTGTACTGCACTGTAATGATCTATGTTCTTAAATTAGTTCTATATTCTCACCATTCTCTGGATTAAGAAACTTCTCTTGAATTTCTTATTTGTTTTAGCTATCTTATTTATAAGTTCTTCTCTGAATTCATCAGTGTCTTAATAATTTAGTGAAGCTTAATGACTTGTATATATAATTTTCTTAATGTCATTTTAAACTCTGCGAGCTACCCTGTTACTCTATCACCTCCCCACATCCAAACTTGTATTGTGACCAGACAAAATGTTTTGAAATGCAAAGTTACCCACTCTTGGCAGAAGAAATTTTAGGTGGCAAATTAAACGCACTGTCCAGCACATTTTGTCATGTCTATGGGTAAGAACCCTGAAGTACTGTGGATGTTTTTAACTAGTAATTCCAAAATTTACAAGAGGGAATATACAGCTGATGTGAGCTAAATGGCTGTCAGCTTAAATATTGTTAACCCACTCCATGCAGCATAATCCACTGCACTCAGGACAACTTTGGAAAGTTCACTGAACAATTGAATTAAACAAATAAAGAAAATAAATGAATTTGAGGATATTTTAAAATAAGTGGTTAAGCATTTTTAACATGATTTTATATTTGTTTTTAATTGTATCCTCGATTAGATTTCTGCAAGGTTTTTTTCTAGTTCTCTTTTCCAAAACACGTGGGTTAGAAATTTGAACAAAGCTTTTTCCAAATTGCTGATGCGATGTATTACTTAGAAGAGAGCTGGAATATATTTTGTCAGTGGCTTGTCAGTGAGAAATCGTTTTTGTGGAATCAGGTATCAGAGACTGTCAGCTGGGAAGATTTTCTTTTTTAATATTTCCCCTTCTTTATTGACCTCTGTAATGAAACTTGGATCAATAACTGGTTTGAGCAAGGTTGTGGCAGCCAATGCATCAAGTTTGATCATTGCTCCTAGTGTTACAGATTCTGACTGTTGTCCAATTATAGCCATGTAATTCCGGTACTTTGACAAGAAACAATGCTTCAGAAAAAAAATGAAATGAGGTTTTGTTGTGAGCGACATTAAGTGAATCCATTGCTCATCGAATCAATAATCATTTTTGTGTTGTGGTATATAAATATGGCTGTCAAGCTGTGTCTGTGGTTAACTGTGAAACTGGTTTTACTTCTGGTACTTTTTAAATAAATCAAAAATACCAATTTCAACTGATAACAACCAGAGCAAGTTTGTGGTAATATCTTAGATTTTGTTTTCTTGTCTCCTGAAGAGTGCTTGAGTAGGAATAAGTTTCGACGAGGCTTTCGGTAACACATGAATGTTTTTCATAAATATATTCAACCATGTGGGGAGGGGCATAGGCTCATGGCCAAATCCATCCCATCTTCACTGAACATCTAAACAAATATCCATTTTCCAGCAAGGTTCACAATGATTTTGGAATGTTTAACGATTCCTATTGATTTCCCCACACCTTACCTCCTAATGCTTTAACTTCCCTGTCTTGTTAAACAATGTATTATATTGAATAATAATTAAAACTTAAATTGCATGTTTCTTTAATTTAGTTTGTTTGTTCAACTTAATTCCTTTAAGATTACACATTCCATTGTGTTTTCATTTGGAAATGTATCCATTTGATCATAATGTGCAACTGCTTTTTAAACAATATATTAAAGTGTCAAGCTTGCCCATTTGTGGAAGGGCTGGGGTTAGGGGGAGTGGAGAGAAGCTCTCTGAAAATGTTGACCTATTGCCACGAGCATCCTGCAATTATAAAACAATCAGTGTAGCCCTTACTAACATTGACACATGCCGTGGGAAGCAAATTTTATACATACAGGGACTGTACCTTCTGAACATAGACATGTTCCCAGGGATGCCATTGTCACTTCTCAGATCCTGCAAAGTCATGCATGCTCTCAGGGATCTCTTGGCCTCATCTTTAAGAACAGTCACCTACTCCAAGGAATGGTAAAACAAACAAGCAACAAAAATTGCTAGGTAACTCAGCAGGTCTGGCTGCATCTGTAAAGAGAAAACTGAGTTAACATTTTGAGCCCAGGGACCCTCTTTCAGCTCATTTTGTAGAAGGGTCACTGGACTTGAGACATTAACTGTTTTTCTTTCATTGGTACTGCAAAACCTGCTGAGTTTCTCTAGCTATTTCTGTTTTTGTTTTAAATCACCAGCACCTGCTATTCTTTGTTTTACTTTAAAGAAATTGTATTGTGGAAGTATTTTTTGAGTGCAGAAACATTAGTAACCTGCTGCTTGGTCAATGAATTTTGTGAATGCAGTGAAATTGTGCTATACTTCATCACAATTCAGATTATTTGAGCATTTTGTGTGCCCAATCCCAAATGAGGAATCCTCTGACGCTGTGGTGTTCTAGAGGCCTCTAGTAATCCATCTGGGGTTCTGTTATTATGGTGTCCATATTGATGAGACACTGGGGGGTTCCTCTTCCTTCTCTGTCCCCTCTCCTGTCTGCATTATAGATTTCAAAGTTTGTTAGCGATCTTGACACAGAAAAGTTGGACTTTAAGACTGCCTTCTATTAATCTCCTTACTTCACCGGATATTAATTGATCTTGACTTAGCTCATTGCTGAGGCTAAACGCCAGCTCGCGGACACCACCTCCTACTGCCCCCTTGACCATGACTCCACCTCCCACTACCAAACCATCATCTCCCAGACCATCCATAACCTCATCACCTCGGGGGATCTCCCATCCACCACCTCTACCTCATAGTCCCACAACCCCGCACCGCCCGTTTCTACCTCCTGTGTAAAATCCACAAACCTGGCTGCCCTGGCCGACCCATTGTCTCAGCCTGCTCCTGCCCCAAACTCATTTCTGCATACCTCGACACTGTCCTGTCCCCCTTAGTCCAAGAACTCCCCACTTACATTCGGGGCACCACCCACACCCTCCACCTCCTCCATGATTTTCGCTTCCCCGGCCCCCAACGCCTTATCTTCACCATGGACATCCAGTCCCTGTACACCTCCATCCCCCATCACGAAGGACTCAAAGCTCTCTGCTTCTTCCTTTCCCACCGAGCCAACCAGTACCCTTCCACTGACACTCTCCTTCGACTGACTGAACTGGTCCTCACTCTGAACAACTTCTCTTTCCAATCCTCCCACTTCCTCCAAACCAAAGGAGTAGCCATGGGCACCCGCATAGGCCCCAGCTATGCCTGCCTCTTCGTCGGATATGTGGAACAGTTCATCTTCTGCAGCTACACTGGCACCACCCCCCACCTTTTCCCCCGCTACGTCGATGACTGTATGGGAGCTATCTCGTGCTCCCACGAGGAGGTTGAACAGTTCATCCACTTTACTAACACCTTCCACCCCGACATCAAATTTACCTGGACTGTCTCAGACTCCTCCCTCCCCTTCCTAGACACCTCCATTTCTATTTCGGATGACCGACTCAACACTGGCGTTTACTATAAACCGACTGACTCCCACAGCGACCTAAATTACACCACCTCCCACCTTGCCCCCTGTAAAAATGCCTCCCATATTCCCAGTTCCTTCGCCGCATCTGCTCCCTGGAGGACCAATTCCAATACCGAACAACCCAGATGGCCTCCTCCTTCAAAGACCGCAATTTCCCCCCAGACGTGGTCGACAATGCTCTCCACCACATCTCCTCCACTTCCCGCTCCTCCGCCCTTGAACCCCGCCCCTCCAATCGCCATCAGGACAGAACCCCACTGGTCCTCACCTACCACCCCACCAACCTCCATATACATTGTATCATCCTTCGTCATTTCCGCCACCTCCAAACAGACCCCACCACCAAGGATATATTTCCCTCCCCACCCCTATCAGCGTTCTGGAAAGACCACTCCCTCCTTGACTCCCTCGTCAGGTCCACACCCCCCACCAACCCAACCTCCACTCCAGGCACCTTCCCCTGCAACCGCAAGAAATGCAAAACTTGTGCCCTCGCCTCCCTCCAAGGCCCCAAGGGATCCTTCCATATCCATCAGAAATTCACCTGCACCTTCACATGCATCATTTACTGCATCCGCTGCATCCGATGTGCCCTCCTATACATTGGGGAGACAGGCCGTCTACTTGCGGAATGTTTCAGAGGGCACCTCTGGGACACCCGCACCAACCAACCCAACCGCCCCGTGGATGAACACTTTAATTCCCCCTCCCACTCTGCCAAGGACATGCAGATCCTTGGCCGCCTCCATCGCCAGACCCTGACCACATGACACCTGGAGGAAGAGCGCTTCATCTTCCGCCTAGGAACCCTGCAACCACAAGGGATGAATGCAGATTTCTCCAGCTTCCTCATTTCTCCCCCCCCCCCCCCCCCCACCTTTCCTCCCTCCCAACCCTCAGACTCAGTACCGTCTTCTTGACCTGCAATCTTCTTCCCGACCTCTCCGCCCCCATCCCCTCTCCGGCCTATCGCCCTCACCTTAATCTCCTTCCACCTATCACATTCCCAACGCCCCTCCCCCAAGTCCTTCCTCCCTACCTTTTATCTTAGCCTGCTTGGCACAACCTCCTCATTCCTGAAGAATCGCTTATGCCCGAAACATCGATTCTCCTGCTCCTTTGATGCTGCCTGACCTGCTGCGCTTTTCCAGCAACACATTTTTCAGCTCTGATCTCCAGCATCTGCAGTCCTCACTTTCTCTTAGCTCAGCTTAACCTAGGCATAGACCTTATTGCCCAAGATGGTTCGAGACCTGGCTGATTAATGGAATAGCAAAGTGTTTTTGTCGATGCTTTCAAAGCAAACTGTGAACAAATTCTAACCTTGTTTACTTGTAATATCTAAAATGCATCTGAAAATCAATTGGAAATTGGCTTCAAGGTTAAGAAAATTGTGTGGCGTTTGTATTGATTATTCTTAAAAAATTAAGTTTCCAGTAACACACACACTTCTTTTGTTGACCTTATCGTTCTCTGATGATGTAAACCCAAATAAGCACACGTTTCCTTTTGGAGAGGGAGATGAACAGCTAAATAGCAGGCATTTACAGGTGATAGAATAAACCTACCTCTGCAAATGGAATGCGTGATTTTCATTGGTATAGTATCTAACCCAAAGACATGACTGATGCTTGTGAAGTTCTCACTACCCATCAAATGATTTAACTAGCTTGATCGGGTTATAGAAAATGCGCAACATTATTGAAGCTCTTGTGATCTGATGTCCTTGGGACATGATGGTGCTAAAACCTTAAAGCCTGTCTCTGCAGTAGTTTTTTGTGTCATCTATACGGATTTACTGGGAATCTCATCACCTTTCTTGCTTCCTCACTGAATTGCATTTTTTTTTTGGAGTTTTGTGATTTCAGTTCAGGTTTGCTCATCCTTAAATATGACTGGCTTCTTTAAGGAGCTTATGCAGCCAAGAAAAGGAGGCCTGATTTAGCTGTGTAAGTGCTACACGCTGGATTATTTTGACAATCTCCTAGAATCCGAACTAATGGACGACCAGTATAAGGATGACTTAGAGTCTTGAGGATGATGCACTGTGTCCCTGAACCATGTTTTGATATAATGGGCAAAACAGTATGTATATCAGTAGCTGAATTCAGTTGCAATGATAAACTGGTGGCGAATTTGGCAAAATGATCTGCAGAAAATTTGAACAAATTAATTTTTACTTTCCTTTCAATTTTAGAAGTCTACTAATAAGCTGCATGTCAAAGCACATTGATAACAATCAAGTGCTCTACTGAACATGGCGAATCACTGAGAAACCAAGTAGCTAATATGGTTAGATTGTAATCTA
Organism: Chiloscyllium punctatum; assembly: GCF_047496795.1. Classification (NCBI taxonomy): domain Eukaryota; kingdom Metazoa; phylum Chordata; class Chondrichthyes; order Orectolobiformes; family Hemiscylliidae; genus Chiloscyllium; species Chiloscyllium punctatum. The sequence continues at coordinate 10,379,694 of NC_092776.1, read as the reverse complement.
GGTCAGGAGTAAATAAGAGTAGCTTTACCTTGACCTGACAATAATAAAATCGGGCAGAGAAAAAGTGCAAAAGCAGATAACTGTAAATCAGCTGTAGCAGTATGAAGATCCTTCAGCATTCCAGCGTGTTGACTGTTGTATAACCTTGCTTTTACTTTCTCGTAGTGAAGAGGGCAGAGGGGATCAGGAGAAATGCGTGTCACTTTCTTCCTCTCCCTCCCCACCATAACTACCATTGATACATGGAAGGACGTTTAGAATTTCTAAGAATTGAAAGGTGGTGTTCTATTCAACAACAACATTCATTTTTGATAGGCCCCACTTGACATATCCACCAATATGCTGTGGCTATCAATCTACTTGTGTTGGTTGAAATGAATTGATATGTTGCACACTCCCCTTATTCCAATGGGCTTGTAATCTGCCTTGCTGTTTGTGGTCGTAGTTCTGATTGCAACTGTTCCATGAAGTTGATATCATTGCATTTCTAACAGTTTGTTCAAGATAGTGTTGGTTGTATTTTCTCCCTCTGAATTCCTTGTCACACCAGTCCCAGCACTCTGAAGCAGAATAATTGACTTGCCCTGGTCCTGTTTGTTTTCAGTTGTAAGTAATTAATCTCCTCAGAAAACAGAGGCAGCATTATTGATGATTTATCATCTACAAGGACAAAATGCCTTATGTTTTTTCCATTTTATATTCTTTTCTTTTAATCCAGTCTTATTGATCTGCTCAACATCCACATCCAAAGGCAACGGGCAATGAAATTGGCGCATGATTGCAAGCCAGATCATTCATTTCTGTTAAATTAATTTCAATATGTCCTCCCTGATGGGCAGGATGGATTCAAGTTTCATATAATTTAAAATCAAAATTAAATGGTTTCCTTTTTAGGCTGCTGTGATGATCTTGGGAGCCAGTTAATATGAGTAAGCTGCAGACGCATGCAATTTCTCATCCTTGCATTCTACTGGTACTCCCTCTCTATAAAATTAAGATTTGGCGTATTTACTTTTATTTGTAACTTGTTCTTTTCCAAAGCCCCTCATCTGTTGAACTTGAACTTCCCTCTTATCTATCTTGAGTTAAAAACCTATGCTTTGCTCAAATGCTTTACTATCTTGTGATTCTCTTGCTCTTATCTCACACTACATCTCTGAATGTGATTTACATTCTTGGCCTATCACCGTCACCTAGATCTCCAGTTGAAAGAGAATATTGCTAATAATTGCATTCTACCATTTTCTACTTGTCATTGGAAACAAGAATAGAAAAATAGAAATAGTATGTTGCATATGAATAAGAGTATGTTCAGAGGAGAGTGTGATAGTGAGAGTGAAAGGAGAAGGTGAAGCAGTTGTGAGGTAGCTAAAACCAAGAAATAGAACTGGAAAAAACATGGTGGGACAATGAGAATGTTGCCAGGCTGTCAGGGCTTGCATTCTAGAATATCGAAGTTTACGAGGACAGTGGAGGATCATGTAATCACAATTATTGATTGTGAAAAAATTAGGTGATCACCTTTAATAACTAGATTAAAGATGAGAAAATGAAACCAAATAATAAAACTTAAAATGATTAAAGCAACAGTGTGCGAGGTGTTCAGCTATCCAAACCTTTCAAGGCAAGGAAGAAGACGCATTGAAAAGTCGTGAAAGCGTTCAACCCTGGATCAGTAATGGTAATGTTCCTTCACCAGTAATCTAAACATTTGGACTAACTATCCAGAAAGGTAAATTCAAATCCCTACACAGCAAAAATGGGAGTTAAATTCAATTCATTTAATAAATCAGAAATAAATAACCCTAATGGTGACTACAAAACTGCAGGATTGTCATAAAAGTTCATCTGATGCACTTATGGGATGACAATTTGCAGTTCTCACCCATTCTAGTTTGTGAATTCAGACTCTCTTCCCTAATAGTTTTGTTAAAAAGTCCAGCCAAAGCATTTCAACTATATAGCACTGACTGCAGTGGTTCAAGAAAAGCAGCTCACTGCCACATCTGGGATGGACAGTAAATATTGGCCTTGAGTGATGCTCTCATCTCTGTATGAATAAAACAAAAATGGCATCATAGTAGCATTTACTTAGAGTCATAGAGATGTACAGTAAGGAAACAGACATTTCAGTCCAGACACTTCATTCATGCCGACCAAATATCCCAACTTAATCTAGTCCCATTTGCCAGCGCTTGCCCCATATACCCCTCAAAGCTTCCTATTCACATACCCACCCAGCCTCCACAACTTCCTCTGGCAGCTCATTCCATGCACTCACTGCCCTCTGTGTGAAAATGTTGCCCCTTAGGTCTCTTTTATATCTTTCCCCTCTCACCCTAAATCTAGACTCCCCTACACCAGGGAAAAAACTTTGTCTATTTATCCTATCCATGTCCCTCATGATTTTATAAATCTCTATAAGGTCACCCCTCAGCCTTTGATGCTCCAGAGAAAAATGCCCCAGCCTATTCAACCTCTCCCTATAGCTCAAATCCTCCAACCTTGGTAACATGCTTGTAAATCTTTTTTTGAATCCTTTCAAGTTTCACAACACCCTTCCAATAGAAAGGAATTACATGCAATATTCCAAAAGTGGCCTAACCAGTGTCCTGTACAGCCACAACGTGACCTCCCAACTCCTGTACTCAAATCTCTGACCAATAAAGGAAAGCATACTAAATGCCGCCTTCACTATCCTATCTACCTGCAACTCCACTTTCAAGGAGCTGTGAATCTGCACTCCAAGGTCTCTTTGTTCAGCAACAATTCAGAGGACCTTATCATTAAGTGTATAAGTCCTGCTAAGATTCACTTTCCCAAAATGCAGCACCAAACTCCATCTGCCACTCTTCAGCCTATTGACCCATCTGATCAAGATAGTTGTAATCTTAGGTAACCACCTTCGCTGTCCATGACACCTCCTATTTTGGTTTCATCTGCATACTTATTAATTATACTTCCTTGTGTCCACAAAGCACTGTCAGCACATTCAAACCTTCCGAGGTTATTACCAAACAAGATTTAGTTTTATTGAAGGGACGATTAAATATGACAACAAAGTGGGTAGTGCCAAATTTATAATAATTAATTAGGCCAGTTAATCCAGCTTTCAACACCCTATTTTAGTCCAATGTCAATGCTATTGGATGAATGATTTTATTGTCATGTATATTTTACAGTAGAAAAACAGTAAATGCAGTGAAAAGTTTTTCCACTGTTGCCGTGATTCTGCACCATTTTGATTAGTTTAAGAATTTAAAAAAAGCTTAAGAGTCTCTCCGTCCTGAGCCAGCTCGTCGTCGTCATCAATGCACGCCATCCATTCTTCACCCAACTCGCCACCGTTTACATTGGACCCACTCCTGGGCTAGCACTCCCAGATCCCTTTCTACTTAGGCTTTATGAATTTTCTCCCTGTTTAGAAAATAGTCCATGCCTGTGTTTTTTTTCCAAACCTTACATTTGCTCATGTTGAATTTCTTCAGCCATTTCCTGGACCACTTTCCGAAACTGTCTAAATCTTTCTGCAGCCTCCCCATCTCCTCAGTACTTCCTGTCTGTCCACCTAACTTCGTATCATCGGTGAACTTCGCCAGAATGCCCCCAGTCTGTTCATCCAGATCATTAATGTATAAAGCGAACAGCTGCGGCCCAACACTGAACCCTGCGGGATGCCACTTGTCACCGGCTGCCATTTCCAAAAAAGAACCTTTTTATCCCAATTTTCTGCCTTCTGTCGGACAGCCAATCCTCAATCCATGTCAGTAACTCACCTCAAACACCATGGACCCTCACCTTACTCAGCAGCCTTCCATGAGGCACCTTATCAAATGCCTTATGGACGTTAACATAGATAATGTCCACTGGGTTCCCCTGGTCTAACCTACTTGTTACCTCTTCAAAGAATTCTAACAGGTTTGTCGGGCACGACCTCCCCCTTACTAAATCCATGCTGACTTGTTCTAATCCGATCCTGAACTTTCAAGAATTTATAAATCTCGCCCTTAAAGATGAATTCTAGAATTTTACTAACAACCGAGGTTATCCTAATTGGCCTATAATTTTCCATCTTTTGTCTTGAACCTTTCTTGAACAAAGGGGTTATAACAGCAATTTTCCAATCATCTAGGACTTTCCCTGATTCCAGTGACTTTTGAAAGATCACAACCAATGCCTCTGCTATTTCCTCAGCCACCTCCCTCAGAACTCCAGGATGTAGCCCATTGGGGCCAGGAGATTTATCAATTTTTAGACCTTTTAGCTTTTCTCGCACTTTCTCTTTTGCAATTGCTACCATACTCAACTCTGCCCCCTGACTCCTTAATTGTTGGGATATTACTCATGTCTTCCACTGTGAAGACTGACGCAAAGTACTTCAGCTATTTCCTTCTCTCCCAGCACTAGCCTTCCTGCATCAATTTGGAGCGGCCCAACATCTATTTTGCCTCTCATTTGTTTCTTATGTATTGAAAGAAATCTTTACTATCGTTTCTAATATTACAGTCCAGCCTACCTTCATATTTGATCCTCTTCTTCCTTCTTTCTATTAGGAGGTCTGTACATAACTCCCATTATACTTTTTTTGCCTTTGTGGTTTCTCAACTCGACCCACACAGACTCCACATCCTCTGACCCGATGTCATTCAGTGCCACAGATTTAATTTCATTCTTAACTAGCAACGCAACCCCACTTCCCTGTCTTTTCAATAAGTTATAAATTCTTGGATGTTTAACTGCCAGGCCTGAACCCCCTGCAACCACGTCTTTGTGGTGCCTGCCACATCATAATCATTCGTGATGATTTGTGCCATTAATACATCTACTTTGTTACGAATACTATAAATGAAAGGAAATCATTATTTTCCAAAGTAACCAGGTTGTTTCTAGGCTTTGTAGACTAGTTTTAGAAAAAAATTGAAAGAGTAAATTTGCTTTCACTCGAAAGAGGACTAAGAGATGGCCAAATACAGCTTTTTAAAATAATGAAAAATCAATTTAAAATCATTTTCAAAAAGCATTTTATTCCATTTGGAAAATATGCATTGGGCATGTGTACAACTTCCTGAGCCTTACTGCAAATTAAAATTCATTTCCTATTGCCTGTTCCCCAAGAAAGGAATCAAAAAATTTAAACTTGATCTGGCACAATACAAGTAAATATTACATTGTACTTGAGATGTTGTCAATTTCATTGCTGCTAGAAATACCTTCTGGAAGGTGAGCAGAATCTGTGAATGTCAGTCTGACAGACATAGAAATCAGAGCACAGAAACTGGGCTTTTTTCTAATCTTTAACAGAAAGAAGTTATGGTCAGCGCTCAAAGCGGTTCACTGCTGAAGTTGAGAATTTGGTTTTAGGGAATCACAGGCTCTAATCTTTTCAGTTATTATTGCTACTATACGATGCCAACATCTTTGAATCTTAAAAAGAATTCCTTTGCCCATTTCTTAAGTAGATTGTTTACAGACATCGATTGATTTCACTTTAGGATATATACAAGAGCACCTGGGACAGCTCAAACTCAATTGATCCCTTTCTTTCATCCATCTGGCTGGCTCATTGATCAATCCATCTTATGTTACTTTTCCAACAGTGCAGCCAGTATCCATGCTATGCTTATTACCAATAATCAGCCGTGGAGTTTTGGTGAGCAAATTAAGTTTTCATAATGCAGGAAGCCAGTTTTTTAATGATTTATTTGAGAATTATTGGTAATAGAAGCCCTTGTTTTATATGTAAACATTTAACTTCTGAAATTACAAGTATAAACTCATTTTCCTACCACTGAAATAGTGAGTTGAGGTAGCTTAATGCTTGCCTGTATCAGCAACTCTGGAGGGTAGTAATACTGATTACCAGATAAAAGGTCTCGTCACTGGTTCATATCTCCCAAGTCCCCAGGTCCTTTCTGTCGCATTTAATTAATCTAAAAAAATCTCGATTTATGTTTCTCAGCTACTGCAATAGATTTTTAACAGAAGCTATCACTGTTTTGGTTGATTAGTCCTGTCACTGCAGTGGGAATGATGCCCTGATTTATATTGGGAAAAATTAGGCTATTTAAAAAAATTCTTTAAATGTGTAGATGTACGTGGATGCTATTGTGTATAATATGGAAAAGCAAAACGAGAGTTACTAGTTCCTAAGCCCTTTTAACTTGGAAAGTTTATTGTAGTGAAGATGAAAGAAAACAGAATTTGTGTGAGGGTCGTTTTTCCAGTTATAGCTTTAAGTGGCCAGCTCTGTGGGAAGGGAGTGGTGCCGTGGTAATGTCACTGAGCTAACAATCCATGGAGTCTAGAGATGTCCAGCATGGAAACAGAGCCTTCAGTCCAACTCATCCATGCCAACCAGATATCCCAAACTAATCTAGTCCCATTTGTCAGCACTTGGCCCATATCCCTCTAAATCCTTCCTATTTATATACCCATCCAGATGCCTTTTAAATAATGCAATTGTACCATCCTCCACAACTTCATCTGACAGCTCATTCCATACACACACCATCCTCTGTGTGAAAAAGCCGCCCTTTAGGTCTCTTTTATATCGTTCCCCTGTCACCCTAAACCTATGCCCTCTAATTCTGGTCTCTCCCACTGCAAGGAAAATACTTTGTCTATTTATCCTATCCATGCTTCTCATGATCCTATAAACCTCTGTGATGTCACCCCTCAGCCTTCGACGCTCCAGGGAAAGAATCCCCAGCCTGTTCAGCCTCTCCCGATAGCTCAAATCCTCCAACCCTGGTAACATCCTTGTAAACCTTTTCCGAACCCTTTCAAGTTTCACAACATCCTTCTAATAGGAAGAAGACCAGAATTGCACAGAGTACTCCAAAAGTGGCCTAACCAACATCCGGTAGAGTCAAATATGATTTCCTAACTCCTATACTCAATGCTGTGACCAATAAAGGAAAGCATACCAAAAGCTGCCTTCACTATCCTATCTACCTGGGACTCTAGTTTCAAGAAGCTATGAACCTACACTCCAAGGTGTCTTTGTTCAGCAACATTCCCTAGAACTTTACCATTAAGTGTATAAGCCCTGGTAGATTTGCTTTCCGAAAATGCAGGACCTCGCATTTATCTACATTAAACTCCATCTGCCACTTCTCAGCCCATTGGCCCATCTGATCAAGATCCCATTGTAATCTGAGGTAACCTTCTTCGCTGTCGATGCACCTCCAATTTTGGTGTCATCTGCAAGCGTACTAACTATACCTCCTATGTTCATATCTAAAGCATTTGTATAAATGTCAAAAAATAGTGGACCAGCACCAATCCTTGTGGCACTCAACTGGTCACAAGCCTTCAGTCTGAAAAACCACCTTCCACTATCACCCTCTGTCTTCTACCTCTGAGCCAGTTCTGTATCCAAATGGCTATTTCTCCCTGTGTTCCATGAGATCAAACGTTGCTAACCAGTCTCCCATTGGGAACCTTGTTGAACGCCTTCTGAAGTCCATATAGATCACATCAATGGCTCTGCCCTCATTAATCCTCTTTGTTACTTTTTCAAAAACTGTCAAGTTCGTGAAACATGATTCCCCCCACCACCCAGCCCCAGCAAAACACCAGGCTAATGCTTTGAGCACGTGTTCAAATTCCCCCACAGCTGGTGGTGAAATTAGAAATCTGGAATGAAAATTGATCATGTAACTACTATTGATTTTCATCTGGATTACTCATGTCCTTTAGGGCAGGAATTCCATTGTCCTTTTCCTACATGTGATTTCAGACCCACAGCAATGTGATTGTCTGGATAGCAGTCAATAGTCAATAAGAAATTGGCAGTAATGCACTGCCCACATACCACGAAAGCCAAACAATATCTCTGTATGGTCTTTACTTGGAATTGACCAGCCCAAACATATAATCTTGCAGTTCTTAATCTTAAAAGACATCTACCTGACATCAGTCCATCCCATGTCTAGATTCTTCTGCATTCTAGATTGTAGTTGCTAGTAAGCAGGAAAGATAAAAAAGACATAAGCAGATTATACAATTGGACAATGCTATGGATAAATGAGGTTTAGTGTGACAAAGTATGTGGTCCTTTTACTTTGGCCGAGGAAAGGTAAATCAAAGTTTTTTTTCCCTGTGATTGAAAGATGAAATAGATTTCTAAATGTATTAAGAGTTTCAGGACACAAATCATTAAACATCAGGTTCTGAAAGTTTAGTAGAATTATCTTGGCCTTGAGCATAACTTCCAGTTTTGTAATCCTAGAGCTGTAGGGTGGCTCAGTGGTTAGCACTGCTGCCTCACAGCTCCAGGGACCTCGATTCGATTCCTACCTTGGGTGACTATCTGGGTGGAGTTTGCTCATTCTCCCTGTGTCTGTGTGGGTTTCCTCCGGGTGCTACAGTTTCCTCCCACAGTCCAAAAATGTGCAGGTTAGGTGAATTGGCCGTGCTAAATTGCCTGTAGCGTTCAGAGATGTGTGGGTTAGGTGCATTAGTCAGGAGTATATGTAGAGTAATAGGGATGGGCAAATGGGTCTGGGTGAGTTATTCTTTGGAGAATTGGTGTGGACTTGTTGGGCCAAATGGCCTGTTTCCACACAGTAGGGATTCTATGATTCTAATGAATTCAAGCATGTTTGTGCAACTGACTCCCTACCTTTTCCAGAAATCAAATTTTGTTCTCCAATTGACCCTGTTCTTTCAACAGCATGCAAGATTCCTTTACTATTCCCTTCTACTAACTTGCCAGGACCTGATGTTAAGCTATTGAGCGTAGTTTTCTCAATCTAGCTTATTGCCCTGTTGAAATGTAGGTACGACTTGGACTCTTCAAAACTGATAGAATAATCCCAAATCGTCACTGAGCGATTTAAGTGTGTAATGCAATTGTGTATACAGCAGAAACCTTTGGAGCTCTTTTTACCCATCTATATTCACATATTAAACTATCAATATTGACTTTATGTTGCTACAAATAACAATTTTTTTATTTGTTGAAGACATAGCTGACTAGGCCAGGGTCTATTGCTCATCTCTAATTACCCTCGAAAGTAATGGTGAGGTGACATCTTAAACTGTTGCAGTCTGTTTGGTATGGGTACACTCTGGGCATAAACATGTGTTGCTGGAAAAGCGCAGCAGGTCAGGCAGCATCAAAGGAGCAGGAGAATTGACGTTTCGGGCATAAGCCCTTCTTCAGGAATGAGGAGGGTGTGCCAAGCAGGCTAAGATAAAAGATATGGAGGAGGGACTTGGGGGAGGGGCATTGGGAATGCGATAGGTGGAAGGAGGCTAAGGTGAGGGTGATAGGCTGGAGAGAGGGTGGGGGCGGAGAGGTCGGGAAGAAGATTACAGGTCAAGAAGGCAGTGCTGAGTCTGAGGGTTGGGACTGAGAAAAGGTGGGGGGGGAGGGGAAATGAGGACACTGGAGAAATCTGCATTCATCCCTTGTGGTTGGAGGGTTCCTAGGCGGAAGATGAGACGCTCTTCCTCCAGGCGTCGTGTTGCCATGGTCTGGCGATGGAGGCGGCCAAGGACCTGCATGTCCTTGGTGGAGTGGGAGGGGGAGTTAAAAAGTGTTCAGCCACGGGGCGGTTGGGTTGGTTGGTGCGGGTGTCCCAGAGTTGTCCTCTGAAACATTCCGCAAGTAGGCGGCCTGTCTCCCCAATGTATAGGAGGCCACACTGGGTGCAGCGGATGCAGTAAATGATGTGTATGGAGGTGCAGGTGAATTTCTGATGGATATGGAAGGATCCCTTGGGGCCTTGGAGGGAAGTGAGGGGGGAGGTGTGGGTGGAAGTTTTGCATATCTTGCAGTTGCAGGGGAAGGTACCGGGAGTGGAGGTTGGGTTGGTGGGGGGTGTGGATCTGACAAGGGAGTCGCGGAGGGAGTGGTCTTTCCGGAACGCTGATAGGGGTGGGGAGGGAAATATATCCTTGGTGGTGGGGTCTGTTTGGAGGTGGCGGAAATGACGAAGGATGATACGATGTATCTGGAGGTTGGTGGGGTGGTAGGTGAGGACCAGTGGGGTTCAGTCCTGGTGGCGATTGGAGGGGTGGGGATCAAGGGCAGAGGAGCGGGAAGTGGAGGAGATGCGGTGGAGAGCATCGTCAACCACATCTGAGGGGAAATTGCGGTCTTTGAAGGAGGAGGCCATCTGGGTTGTTCGGTATTGGAATTGTTCCTCCTGGGAGCAGATGTGGCGAAGGCGAAGGAATTGGGAATATGGGGTGGCATTTTTACAGGGGGCAGGGTGGGAGGAGGTGTAACTTAGGTAGCTGTGGGAGTCACCCGGTTTATAGTAAACATCCGTGTCGAGTCGGTCATCCGAGATAGAAATGGAGAGGTCCAGGAAGGGGAGGGAGGAGTCTGAAACGGTCTAGGTAAATTTGATGTCTGGGTGGAAGGTATTAGTAAAGTGGATGAACTGTTCAACCTCCTCGTGGGAGCACGAGGTAGCACCGATACAATCAATGATGTAGTGGAGGAAAAGGTGGTGCCAGTATAGCTGCGGAAGATGGACTGTTCCACATATCCGACGAAGAGGCAGGCATAGCTGGGGCCCATGCAGGAGCCCATGGCTACTCCTTTGGTTTGGAGGAAGTGGGAGGATTGGAAAGAGAAGTTGTTCAGAGTGAGGACCAGTTCAGTCAGTCGAAGGAGAGTGTCATTAGAAGGGTACTGGTTGGTTTGGCGGGAAAGGAAGAAGTGGAGAGCTTTGAGTCCTTCGTGATGGGGGATGGAAGTGTATAGGGACTGGATGTCCATGGTGAAAATAAGGCGTTGGGGGCCGGGGAAGCGAAAATCATGGAGGTGGAGGGCGTGGGTGGTGTCCCAAACGTAGGTGGGGAGTTCTTGGACTAAGGGGGACAGGACCGTGTTGAGATGAGTTTGGGGCAGGAGCAGGCTGAGACAATGGGTTGGCCGGGGCAGTCAGGTTTGTGGATTTTGGTTCTATGAAGAGATTGAGGGCGAGTAAGAGGCCAGCATAGGGTGTCCAGGTGGATGGGGTGTGTTGGAGGTGGGAGAAGGGGTCGTCGGTGCACTCAGTGCAGTCAGCCAAGGGCTTCCAGGGTTTGGTTTCAGTGACAGTGAAATGAGCAGTCTTCACATGAGAAAGATAATGAAGTTTAGCTTATAAATGTCAGCTGTATTCTTGGCACTCTGCCGTAGTTGGCCTTCCTGCATCCTTCACTGACCCTGTATATTCATTAATGACCCTCAGGATCCCAACATAACTGAGAAAGACCTTGTCATCATGACCGCATCTATGCCCTTTTAACCAAATGGATAGCAGAATTCGTTTTCTTCAGTTACCAAACTGGATGGCAGTGGGCCTTGAACAAAAATAGGGTGCATTGTTATAGTTCAAGTATTGGAGAAATACGGGTGCTATAGAATAGCAACAGGGAACTCAATGCAGCGCTTTTGGTGTGCAAAATGAATTGCTAATTTAGACAGAGGGCAGAAGTCATTACAAGTGCTGTCACCAGATTTGTTTAGTGCATTGCTATCCATATCCTATATAGAGAAATTTTAAGCCAGTGCATGCTAAAGTGAATGTGTTTGTGATGTTCTCAGTTCATCATCCATAATTGCTTCAGTTGCTGTTTCTGCACGTGCCAGATTTTTAACCCTGAGTAACTGAATGCTGTCTTCTGACACAACTGAAATATAATTGTACTCCTGGGGACTTCTGAAATGGGGATGGTGTAGAAGCCCAGTTTTTGGCTGTATTGAGCATCTAGTACCAGCATGGATTATGATTCATTTCAAATTTTATTGTGACAAGATAAACATATCATCTTGCCCAAATTAGAAAAGCTACAAAACTATGCATTCTCGTGTTGTGCTGTGAAAATGAGGGCAGTCTGATGCCTCCATCCCATGAAAAATCCTGTATTATTAATCGCTGCCATAACTGTAGGAATTCATGCTGTTCTTTGAATTTTGAAGTACAGCTTCTTCGAGACATTTTGCCTCTTAATTCACATGCTTGTTGCTATGAATCTTGGCTCAGCTTCTCCTTTGCTTGTCTGTTGCATTCCTTCACCATAACAAAGTATTGATGAGAGCAAATAGAATTAAATTCAAAAGCTGGATGCATGAAATTGGAAAACCACATTGGTGTCTGAAAGAAAAAGATTCATGCTTCAGGCAAGAGCTTTCATCAGAATTGTGATGTTTGCTCGTGTGAAGTACCAGATGTGTATTTGAGTTAGCTACTAGTTCAATGTTGTGTCATTTGCTATAATTATTTAATACCAGATTCTAGAAGCACAATAGCAGGAGTAAGTGTTCAGCCCCTTAAAGTTACTCCACCATTTAAATAGATCATGGTTAATCCATGCCTCAATTCTTTAATACTATATCTCTTGGTATTCAGTATGTGGATATGCCTACGAGAGAAGGTGCAAAACTCTTGGGTAATAAGGCAGGGCAGGTGACTGAGGTGTCAGTGGGGGAGCACTTTGGGGTCAGAAACGATAATTCTATTAGATTTAAAATAGTGATGGAAAAGGATAGACCAGATCTAAAAGTTGAAGTTCTAAATTGGAGAAAGGCCAATTTTGACGGTATTAGACAAGAACTTTCAAAAGCTGATTGGGGGCAGATGTTTGCAGGTAAATGGACGACTAGAAAATGGGAAGCCCTCAGAAATGAGATAACAAGAATCCAGAGAAAGTATATTCCTGTCAGGGTGAAAGGGAAGACTGGTAGGTATAGGGAATGCTGGATGACTAAAGAAATTGAGGGTTTGGTTTAGAAAAAGGAGGAAGCATATGTCAGATATAGACAGGATAGATCGAGTGAATCCTTGGAAGAGTATAATGGAAGTAGGAGTATACTTAAGAGGGAAATTAGGAGGGCAAAAAGGGAACATGAGATAGCTTTGGCAAATAGAATTAAGGAGAATCCAAAGGGTTTTTACAAATATATTAAGGACAAAAGGGTAACTAGGGAGAGAATAGGGCCCCTCAAAGATCAGCAAGGCGGCCTTTGTGTGGAGCCACAGAAAATGGGGGCAATACTAAACAAGTATTTTGCATCAGTATTTACTGTGGAAAAGGCTATGGAAAATATATACTCTAGGGAAATAGATGGTGACACCTTGCAAAATGCCCATATTACAGAGGAGGAAGTGCTGGATGTCTTGAAATGTGTAAAGATGGATAATTCCCTATGACCTGATCAGATGTACCTCAGAACTCTGTGAGAAGCTAGAGGTGTGATTGCTGGGCCTCTTGCTGTGATATTTGTATCATTGATAGTCTGAATCGAGGTGCCGGAAGACTGGAGGTTGGCTAATGTCACTGTTTAAGAAGGGTAGTAAAGACAAGCCAGGGAACTATAGACCAGTGAGCCTGACCTCGGTGGTGAGCAAGTTGTTGGAGGGAATCCTGAGGGACAGGATGTACATGTATTTGGAAAGGCAAGGACTGATTAGGGATAGTCAACATGGCTTTGTGCATGGGAAATCATGTCTCTCAAACTTTATTGAATTTTTTGAAGAAGTAACAAAGAGCATTGTTGAGGGCAGATCGGTAAATGTGATCTATATGGACTTCAGTAAGGCATTCGGCAAGGTTTCCCCCTTGGTTAGCAAGGTTAGATCTCACGAAATATAGGGAGAACTAGCCATTTGGATACAGAACTGGCTCAAAGGTAGAAGAGAGAGGGTGGTGGTGGAGGGTTGTTTTTCAGACTGGAGGCCTGTGACCAGTAGAGTGCCACAAGGATCGGTGCTGGGCCCTCTACTTTTTGTCATTTACATAAATGATTTGGATGTGAGTATAAGAGGTAGTTAGTAAGTTTGCAGATGACACCAAAATTGGAGGTGTAGTCGACAGGGAAGAAGTTTACCTCCAATTACAATGGGATCTTGACCAGATGGGCTTGAGCCTTGAAAGCTTTGATTGTGGTTAATTCTATTTATACAGGCCACAGGAGCATTCGTACGTTAACTTTTTTAACAACCTCTGTCTTAGAATGGCTAACTAAAATTCTGTTCCATCTCTGTCCCCTGTTTGTCTCTTACATTAAGAAATTCATGAATCTTTATACCCCAGCACTTTATATGTACAATTTACATTGTTTGTGTTCACGTCTTGTATAATAAACAGAAACCTTTTGTTCTAGGTCTTTCTACTATCCTAGCATCATATGTTCACAAGCATCATCATATACTTTATAGTCTGCTGTCAAGGCTAATCCAGGTCTTAGGGTACCCAAGGTTCCTCTCCAGCCATTTCTCCTGACATGGAACCTTAGTTCATTCAAGGTCATGCCTGCTAAAATATGCCTTATTACTGGCTAGTAAGGTGTCAGCTTAATCCTGTTGTACCACCTTTTTAAAATATAAAATCTTATTTAATTTCCACTACACTCCAAACGACCCAGTGCCCATTGCTTTTGGGCAGAGATCCTAGATTTTCAGTATGCTTTGAAAATGCTATCCCTGATTACCTTTCTAAGTGGCCTGCATCTAGTTTTCAGACTCTAACCCCTTTGCTTTGGACTCATTGGAAGAAATAGCTCCTCCATGTTCATCCTATTAATTCATTCACCATTTTAAGAACCTCAGTCAAAATATCCCTCCATCACCTTTATACACTCAAAATAAGACAAGTTAAATCCTGGCGGTTCAGTACCAAAAGACAACGTTGATTTTTTTGTTGAAAGCTGATTAAAACCCCTCATTTCTGACCCCCCAGCATGTGCACTTGTTGAAATGGAACTATGAAAGTCATTCAAAAGGAGGTTAGAGAATAAAAGCAGGAGGATTCAGCCTGTCTTTTAAAGCAGTCATTACTAAATATAGGGCAATTGAGGATAACTGATGGCCATCAGAGTTGTATTGTAGTAATTCAGTCAGATGTTACTAGAGTCTTAAACTAACAGTGAAGCTTTTAACTCCCTTAAATCTTTTGTCAAATGCTGCTTTCTTAAGTTTGACAGTTTCTTTTCAGACATAGATTTAACTGTTAAACTACAAGGGTGATGGAACTGCTATTGAAAATGTAATAAAGGTGTAGAGATGTGATATTATACTTTCCATTCCCACTGCTACAGCACAGTAGCAGGTTGTCAACAGGTACACACAGAATTAGAATTCTTGAAGATAAAGGGAAATCCTTAATGTCTTTGTTTTACATTGGCATGGTGGCACAGTGGTTTGTTACTGGACTTATAATCCAGGGACTGGATTGATGACAAAAATAAGTGAGCTCAAATCCCAGCATGGCAGTTGATTACATGTCTGGAATAAAATGTAACGTCGTTAATGGTGACAGTGAAACTACTAGATTCACAGATATCCGTTTAAGAAGAACATCGATCTGGTCTGGCTTGTTTGACTCCAGAGGCACAGCATTGCCCTTTTTAAATGATCCAGCAAGCCATTCAGTTGTATCTAACCTTGCAGCAATTCAAGAAGGTGGTGCACCATTCTTCAAAGGAAATTACAGAATGACAATAAATGGTGGCCTTGCCATTAATGCCCATGACCGGAGAATGATACGCAAAATGTCTTTGTGAGGAATAAATAACCGCAACATGAATAAATAACTACATCTGTGTCAGATTGGTCAGGTTGGGGCCAAGTCTATTTATCTGCATCAAACTCATTAATAAACTTGAAAATTTCTTGTCATGTCTGTTTTATTTTTGTTGTAACTTCTGAATTGATTTGATCCTAAATAATTAGTGAAAGCTTCACCCAGATTAGTGTAGAAATGTATTTCCTTCATTACAGTAGTTACAGCAAGGAAGCCGATCGTAGAATCAGTTGCTGCATGTAACTGCCACCAATGAGCCTAAGCTTTAAACATTGAAAAGTTATATTGGAGGATTGGATTGCATCCGCAGGCCATGTGTTTGATAGCCTGACATTTGACTCATGCTCATCTCGAGTGTACTGTTTAACGTTGGTTTAGGGAACAGTGAAGATACATTAGGTCATTGCAGTGTGAGAATACAGTGCCAAAATTTAATTGAAACACCACTCTGAAAAAGTATCTTGTTGACCTTATAAACATTTTGAGAGAATCGGGAGCACAGCAGTGTTCTGGCTGAGATGCAAGTCTGCCATCCGTCTCCTGGATGAGGGAACTCCTCTTGGGATTTGTTTCCACAAGAGTTGGCAACGTTCTGGTAACATTTTTGTTTTTAAGTCAACCTGCCCAGACATGTTATGACATAGCTTTGGAGCAGATGTAACTGTAATCCAGGCCTCCACAGCCCAAAGGTAGGGACATTACCATTGTGCTGCAAGAGCCCTTCAGTCTGTACCTTTTAGAATGTGGACATTAAGTGCCAACATGTGCTGTTCATATGTGAAGCCAATAGCATTGATACTAATCAAGAGTGACGGCCCTGCTTAATTTGTTCAGTTTGGTTTCAATTCCTTTCTTAGTTCAGGGATGATGAGACCAATTGTTATTCATCTGTTGTAATGGCTGATCTGTTAACTAGTTATAGATTTAATTCTGGCTCCTTGTACATTGCAAATTTTCATCACTCAAGTGTTGCCTGTTAAGTCTTCAGCTATCTCGACCCACGCTTTGGAATTCCTTCTCTAAACCTGCCTGCCTCTCCCATATCTTTGTGACGCTCCTTCGGAACCTATCTCTGAGTTGCCCTAATATCTCCTTTTGTGGAGCTTTATTTGTTAATCCTTCACTGCAGTGCTTTGTTAAAGGAATTATGTAAATGCAGTGTTGCCCGTCATGTCTTCAGCTACCTCGGCCCTGAGTTTTGGAATTCCTTCCCTCAACCTGCCTGCCTCTGAGAATGTGCAAAGGGTATAAGCAGGCAGGGAAAGAGTTAAGTTCTGAGTTGTGTGAAACAAGAAGTTCTGGTGAGCATGACTCAGATCAGATGAGAACTTACAGTTAATGATGGGGTGCTGCAGGCAAGGATAATGGGTTAACAAGGTGGTAAAGTAGTCATTATTAGAGCCATTTAACAATATTGAAAGCATTCAGTATGCAAGGTCAACTAACAAGGGGAAAGTATCCATTGCATGAGTCCAGCCAACAAAGTTAAGAACACCTTTTGTATAACATTAAAGGGCTCGGCCTCTGCTATTGATACTCGTTAATTGTAACCGTCACCTTATTAATGTGTATGTTGCCTTACCTGGATGCTCCTCCTATAAAATAACTATATAATTCATTGAGAAGCTGTTGTTCGAGAGAGAACCAGGACCTCATACCTCTGTGGACATGGGCAATCGTTCTCTTTCCAGGGCCTGGAATAAACTTCATTGCGTCCTTGAGCGTTTTGCTTTGACTGAAGTTGGAATGGGACGACATTATTGGCATAGTTGGCAGGATCTAAATGGATAGTTATGATCGTATGGTGTCAATAGCTGCCAGAGCATCGGTGTCCAGGTAAGATTTTGAACCTTGGTCCCTCTCGATTTTCCTGTGTGCCAGAGACGGTCTCCTCATTCAATCAATCTCTATCCTATGGATTCCTCGAACAATAATTGGTTCCGTCGAGAGAGACAGTTTTGCAAGTGCATTGGCAGGCAAGATTCAAGTCCTCTGCGCGGTGTTTGAGTCCCCTTGGGGGGTGTGATTGAGGTTCGAGTCATCTGCGCAGTATTGGGGTTCAAGTCCACTGGGGTGGCTTTGGTTGATGTTCGAGTCCACTGCGTGGTGCTGGGGTTAGAGTCTACTGACTGGGTTGATCTGAGATTCAAGTCCTCCGCACTGTGCTGAGGTTCAAGCTTTCTATATTTAAGTGAGCTTCGAGCTCTGTGTTTAATTGTGATTAGAGTTTTCTGTCTTTAATTGGGGTTCGAGCTTTGTGTTCAATTGAGGTTCGGGTTCTCTGTGTTTGTGGGATTCAAGCCCCCGTGAGGACTAAAGTGAAAAAGGGGTTAAAGTCCCCTCGTGGCAAAATTTGAGGCTCAGTGAGTCTTTGTTTTGGGGGAAGAGTGGCTTGGATTGTCGTGCCATGTGGTCTGCTGCAAGGGCTTCTCTTTTCATAAGTGTAATTTCAGTGAGAGGATGCAAAAAAGAACAGAAAACATTGAAATTAAGGTTGTGCTATTACTTGGGTTGACAAAGGAAAGTTTCAATGTAAACTGTGCCATGCTGAGAGTGTTTGATGTTTAAAAATTCAGGTTTGTTAAAATACTGGTTCAAAAAATCCTTGTAAGTAACTGTTTTGCCTTGTTTGAATCAGGATCTCAATTCAGTATGTTTTGTGGGCTGTGTAGTGGGGTAAATTTGGTTTTTACATTGAAATTGTATAACATTATATCCTCCTTAAAATTATCAAACTTATAATCTTAAAACAATTGAGCCCCTGATTTGTTTGAAATGCCTGTTTAATATAAAACAACAGTTGGGTCAGTGGTCATGCTGTAGCCAGATGTGAGCATTGTATTAAAAGACCTTTGCTGCTGCTGTGCAGAGCGTTTACAAAAAGAAGAGTGCAATGCAGCAGCTTGATGTTTGTTAAGGTTTTCTAGAGAATATCAGAGCTTGAGGCTGAGCTATTTAAATTCTGTTAATTATTGTTAAGACATCTTTGGCCCCTTTCATATTGCTCATTCAAAGAACGTTGATCTCTACCAAAATTTTCATTGTAATTTTGACCATTTTATTTGAGAAGTTTCATGTGGAGAACATATTTTAAAATATTCAGCATTTGTTTCCTATGAATATTTGAGATTTAAATCTGAACTGAAACTGCCTCTTCAGTTGCTAAAGCACAGGAAACATTTTGTTGTTTTCTTGCTGATACAGACTTTTGAAATACTTTTCCTAACAGCTTTCACATTAGCCAAGCATCAGTTTGTTAAATGAAAATAATTTTTGACTAACCTGAATGAGGTCCCCTGAGGGTTTGATTTTAGAATCATTGATTGCTGTTTATAAATGATTGAATTGTTTAGGAGTTACAATTTAGAAGTTTATGGATTGTATAAAACTTGATGTCATAAATAGTAAACAGAGTAACAGACTTCAAGAATTTATTGAATGTTGAATGAGGCAGACAATTTAATGTAGTTAAATCTGTGACTGTCTTCATAATGATACCACCCCTGGCAGGGAAGGAATGAGAGAAGAAATGCAAAGATACTTTCAGCAGCTAACATAGTCTCTAGAGTTTCCCCATTCACAGGTAAAGCATACCTTCGGACCACTGCCCACCCTTCCACAACCTGATCCAATGATTCAATCAGCTCCTCAGTCATGAGCATGAAAAATGAAGAAATAAACAGGTGAAGAGAAGATCTGTACACTTTTTGTCAGTGGCCTTCCTACAGACATTAAACGATGTGAGCTTTACCTTGTCTTTTGATCATTTAAGGGATATGAGGGTTCACTGATCAAGCTAACATCAGAACATCCAGTTGGCTTTGTTACATTTAACAGCAAAGTGGGAGCAGAAGCAGCAAAGAATGCTGCATTCACCTAGCCTCTGCTGCACTGCCAGCTCAGGTGTGCTGGTATCCTCCATGTGAAGAATCTCTGCAAGGACAGAAGTCTCGTTTGTTTTGTGAAGCATTTAACTGCCCTTATCCAAGAATTCAGATTTCACCAAGGAGTGATGCACACGGGTAGACTGAATTTAGTTTTCAGATTGGACTTTACTGAAGGCGACTTTGGATAACTACTTATTTTCACTTGACTTGGAGAGGCTGGGGTGGTCACTAAAGACTGTGGATTTAAGAACTTTACTGGTGTTTTTTATAAATGGGAGGATTCTTCAAATTTTGATTACTGTAACGGACTAGTACTTTTTGTTATAATCATTGTATGCTGTGTATCAGTAACTTGCTTAAAATACTGGCTTTCAGAGTCTTATGAAAGCTGGTAGTGCCATTGGTTATCATGAAATGATAAAAGGAGGGAATTAGAATGTGTTTAGGGTATAAGCAGGCAGGGAAAAGTTAAGTTCTGAGTTTTGTGAAACAAGAGGTTCAGCTGAGCACGACTCAGATCAGATAACAACTTACATTTAACAGTGGGGTGCTGGAGGCAAGGGTAATGGGTTAACAAGATAGAAAAGCAGTCATTATGTAGGGCCATTTAACAATATTGAAAGCATTCGGCATGCAAGGTCAGCTAACAAGGGGAAAAGTATCCATTGTATGGGTCCAGTTCACAAAGTTAGCACCTATTATATAACAGTAAAGGGCTTGGCCTCTGCTTTCGATACTCATTGATTGTAACGGTCACCTTAATAATATGCATGTTGCCTTATCTGGATGCTCCTCCTGTAAAATGACTATATAATTCATTAAGATGATGTTTGAGAGAAGACCATGAACTCGTGTCTCTGTGCACATGGGCAATCGTTCTCTCTGTCTCTCTCTCTCTGTCTCTCTCTCTCTGTCTCTCTCTCTCTGTCTCTCTCTCTCTGTCTCTCTCTCTCTGTCTCTCTCTCTCCAGGGCCTGAAATAAAAGAAGGAAACTATACTATGTCTCCAAGCGTTTTGTTTTGACTGAAGGGGGAACAGGGCGACACCTCTCCCATATCTTTGAAGCACTCCTTCAGACCCTATCTGTGAGATTCCCTAATATCTCCTTTTGTGGAGCTTTATTTGCTAATCCTTCACTGGAGTGCTTTGTTAAAGGAATTATGTAAGTAAAAGGTATTAATGCTTCATTAGAGAATGTGTTTAGTATAAAGGAGTCAGGATTTCTATCTTTAATTCTTTATTCTATTTGGGAATTTGGCTTGTGCAACTGTGGTATCAGTCATGTTGAGAACTCTATAAAATCACTGTCAACCTGAACAGAATCAAAAGTAATCCGTTATCAAATGGTGGTATCTGATTTAATAATCAAGCTTACGTGATTTAATAATTCCAAATCTTGGCAACCATTAAACTAATTACAGTAAAGGTATGTGGATATTTAACTTGTTCCAACTAAATGGCAAAGAATTGGTGCTGACAAGAAAAGCATTTAAAGGAAGTAAATTGCAGAAAAAAAGGAGCAATTGCACTCCCTGTAATGAAGGAAGAACATAGAACAGTACAGCACAGAACAGGCCCTTAAGCCCACGATGTTGTGCTGACTCTCTGTGTAAAGAACCCGCCTCTGACATCTCCTTTGTACTTTCCTCCAACCAGCTTAAAACTATGACCCCTCGTGTTAGTCATTTCTACCCTGGGAAATAGTCTCTGGCTAACGACTCTATCTATGCCTCTCATTATCTTGCATACTCAATTAGGTTCCCTCTCCTCCTCCTTTTCCCCAATGAAAAAAGTCCGAGCTCAGTCAACCTCTCTTCATAAGATAAGCCCTCCAGTCCAGGCATCATCCTGGTAAACCTCCTCTGAACCCTCTCCAAAGCATCCACATCTTTCCTATAATAAGAATGTGTCTAATTGGCCACATTAGAAAGTGAGGAGCAGTTGAACTACTTATAAAAGATCGTGTATTGCCATGTTTGCCTGCATAAGGAAGTAGTGTGATGCCAATGCTAAATTGCACAGGCAAACATTAAAAGCCAAATGTTCTTGCAACATAAAAGGTGTTGAGGGAGATGGCGACTTGACCCTAGGTGTGTTTGCTAAACATAATACTTCAATGGCAGTTGTACTCTGATCCTTTGGTCCTCATAATCTGAAGTCTGAAATTGGAAATACACATCAACCAGTCAGTCGATGTTCTAAAAATGTGTGGTTTCCGAACAGTCCCAGATACTGTTCCAAAAATGCTGAGAACGCAGCTTTGCAGCCATGACTATGCTTGTGATAAGTTTGGAGCAGGTGGATTGGAAGTAGGCTTCAGGCATTCCCATCACTGATTGCATAATCTACAGTGTTACCCAGGCGCACAGATTTGACTTGCTGTCTGTAGTATGTTAAGAGGGGGAATTTCACCCATTGTTCCTGTCCTCATCACTGCTAAGAAGAAAATGAGTTTGTGGCTTTCAACTGAAGTCAGGGTCGGGCTCAGGCTCATGTCTGGCTGCAGTGCTGCTGCTTGTTGATTGAGCTTGCTGTTAGGTGTCTGGACTATCACTTGAAGTATAACTGAGGTACTTCCAAAGACTTGGAGACAAAATTCTTTTAAAAAGCAGAGATACTGTTCTTGACCCCTCTATCATTCCCCCTCCTCAAACATGACGGGCAGTGAAAATCTGAGCAGGAATTGGATTTTTTTTGTGCTGCTTGCAGTGTGCAATATTTACAGAGAAGAAAGCGAAGTTCATTTGGATTTATTTAATGGAAAGAGATGTATGCCATGCCTTTTACATTATCAGGCACTGAGCACATTCTTATCCAAGTCAGAAGATTCTGGCTTCAATTTCTATGGCAAGGATCTGAGCATGAAATATCAACTGGCATTCACATTCCAGTATTAGGAGTATCAGAAATTAGGACTTTCAAATAATACACAAAATTGAGGCACTGGCTGCTGCTTCAGGGCCACAAAGATCCATTGCTGCTCATGAAAGAGTGTGTTTTTCTCCCAAATCTAGACATTAAAAAGGACATGTAAGATGAGGCAAAACATAAGCTTAGGTTAGAAGTCAAAAACTCTGTTTAAAAAAAAACCTATAGGATTGTGTAAAGGGCAAGGTTGAAATTTCAACAGAAAAAATTAGACAAGTGAAAAGGGGGCATGAAAAATATTGGAGAGTAAATTTAGAAGGTTTCCATAAATACCCAAAGAGCAAGTAAATAAGTAATGCAAGGGCAGGGCTAATTAGCCATGAAAATATATCTCTTATTTTGAGGTTGATGATGTGAGCAGGATTGCTTTGCGCTTGTTCTCTCAAAAAAAACGACAAGGCAACACAATAGATAAGAGGGTGGAAAGTTAAATATTGTAAAAGGTAGACATAGTGAGGGAGAAAATATTAAGCTGGCTAGCATTGCTGAAAGTGGCCCAGATGAAATCTAGCGCAAGCTTTTCAGGGATGCAAAGGAAGAAATAGCAGAAACTTTGACTATCATTTTTCAATCTTACCTGGCTACAGACACGGGAGGAAAACTGAAGCTGTACCTTTGTTTAAAAGTGCTGGATAACATAAGTACAAGTTGGCCAAACTTTGGTGGTGAGAAGATTACTAGAAACATTTCTCAGGATCAATCCATTCCTTGCCAAATTATTTTATAAAGACCAGTCAGTATGGATTTGTTCAGGGGAGATTTTGTTGGATTAACCTGATTTTTGTTTGAGGAGTTAACAAGGAGTATTGATAAGAGTAGAGCATTTTGTGTAATCCGTGTAAGGTTTAGCAAGGATTTTGGCATCAACTAGTCAGAAAAGTAAAAGCTCTGGGAATCCAAGGAAAAGTTACAGGTTGGATCCAAACTTTTCTCTAGCTAGAAGCAAAATGGATGTGGAGTATTTGTGTTCAAGCACCAACAGATTCAAGAGCAGCTTCTTCCCCACTATTATTAGACTTCGAACATAACAGCGCAGTACATCCCCTTCTTAATGGACCTCTCAAGTTTTGAAATTCATATTGATCTCACTCTGTGCACCTTTTCTGCAGCTGTAACGTTGTATTCTTTGCTCTGTTCCATTACCCTAATGTGCTTTATATAGTATGATCTGTCTGTACTGCAAGCAAAACAAAACTTTTCAATGTACTAGATACATAGGGACCATAATAAATCAGAAAAATTAGTTCTTTGCTGTTTTAGTATATATCAATGATTTAGATTTAAATGTAGGAGGCATGATTAAGGGGTTTGCAGATGATCTGAAAATTGGCTGTGTAGTTGATGGTGATGAAAAATGCTGTACACTGGAGAAAGACATCTATGGTCTTGTCATCTGGATGGAAAAATGGTAAATGGTACTCAACCTAGAGAAATTTAAGATAATGTATTTGGGAAGAGCATGCACAAGGCAAGTGCATGCGCAATAAATTATAGCATTTTAAGGGGTTTTAAAGGGACAAAGATCTTCAAGTGTATGTTCGCAGATAGGTAAGATGTTCAAAAAGGCAGATGAAATAATTTCCTTTATTAGTTGAGGCCTAGAGTGCAGAAAAGGATGGTTGTCCCTTAACTGTGTAACACAATAGTTAGACTGCAACTAGAGTACTGTGTACAGTTCTGTTTCCAGTCGCCACATTACAGGAAGGAGATGATCGCGTGATGGATGTGGAGGCATTGACGTAGTAGTAATGTCATTAGATTAGTAATTCAGAACCCCAGACTCATGTTCTAGACACATGGGTTCAAATTGCACCATGGCAGTTGGTGAAATATGAATTCAATAAAATTCTGGAATTTTAAAAAATCCTAATGGTCACCATGTAACCACTGAAGGTTGTTGGTGGCACGGTGGCTCAGTGGTTAGCACTGCTGCCTCACAGCGCCAGGGACCCGGGTTCAATTCCTGCCTTGGGCAGCTGTCTGTGTGGAATTTGCGTATTCTTCCTGTGTTTGTGTGCGGGGGGTTCCTCTGGATGCTTCTGTTTCCTCCCACAGTCCAAAGATGTGCAGGTTAGGTGAATTGGCCATGCTAAATTGCCCATAATGTTAGGTGCATTAGTCAGGGGTGAATGTAGGGGAATGGGTCTGGGTGGGTTGCTCTTTGGAGGGTCAGTGTGGACTTGTTGGTCCGAAGGGCCTGTTTCCGCACTGTAGGGAATCTAATCTAAAATTCATCTGGTTCACTAATTCTTTTTAGGGAACGAATGTGCCACTCTTACCTCATCAGACTTTTATATGACTCCAGAACAATACAGTTAATCCTTAACTGCCCTCTGAGCAATTAGGGATGGACAATAAATACGGACATGACCAGCAACTCCCAACATGCAAATTTAATATTTTAGAAAAGCACCAAAGATAAAGGTATTACTGAAGAATGGAGAAGTACAGCTATGATGAAGTTTAGAATAGGTTGGGGTGGTTTTCTTCAGATCAGAGGAGGTTGAGTGGATTTAAATGGGTGTATAAAATTGAGAGTGTAATAATATGTTGGGAAAGCCTTGCATCTTATTTCATATGATTCTTTAAAATCAAACCAAGTGGAGGAATATTCTGAAAGGGTTAATTGGATTATCTTCACAGAAATTTCTAAGTGAGGAGTGATGACCTAGTAGTATTATCACTGGGCTGTTAGTCTAATATACTGGGGACCTGGGTTCAAATCCCACAACATCAGCGGGTGGAGCTAGAACTTAATGAGCAGCTCAGTGGTTAGCACTGCTGCCTCTCAGCGCCAGGGACCTGGGTTTGATTCCACCCTCTGGCGAGTGTCTGTGTGAAGTTTGCACATTCTTTCCATGTCTGCATGAGTTTCCTCAGGGTGCTCAGGTTTCCTCCCATAGATCAAAGATGTGTAGGTTAGGTGAATTGACCATGCTAAATTGCCCATACTGTTGAGAGATATGTAGGTTAGATACATTAGTCATGAGAAATGTAAAGCAATAGGATAGGGGAATGGGTTTGAGTGGGATACTCCTCAGAGAGTCAGTTTTGACTTGTTGAGCCAAATGGCTTATTTTCACATTGTAGATTCTATGACTCGAGGTTGCCATAGGGATGAACAGCTAAAAAGCAGATTAAGTAAAAACTTAATTACAGTGGAATTGGATCAACCCATATTTATTGTTTGCATTCAAAATGCACTGCAAACTCGTGTAAAGAAATTAACAAGATCCTGTCCAAATAAAATAGCATTCTGTCTTTGGCAACCTTCAAGCATATCCTTGTGTTGAAGTAGGTTTCTTGGGATAGCACAGAGATCGTGCTACTGTGTATTATACACTTGGAAAGAACAGAGATAAAGACAAGACCTGTTTCATTTCTTGTGTTGTCAGAGCCTATCAAGCCATCTAAAATGGCTTGAGAGGGGGTAACTGAGGGTTCTGTCACCTGGACAATAATGATCAGTAAGTGTTCGTAGACTAGAGGATTCACAGACACGTGCTTTGTCAGCCATATTTCCGACATTGCAGCAGTGATGAACCTTTGGAAGTATTTGATCGGACATTTTGAGATTATGAAAATAATTATGTAAATTCTTTCATGTAATCTTGATGCCCCAAAGCAACTTACTTTAAGAAGTAATTAATTAGTTGTATCATTTCCATTTCTGTGCATAAATGTGGCAACCATTTTGCACATAGCTAGAATTCATGAACAACAACTGAGATTTGAAAACCTTTTGGTCTGTTTTTAGTGATGTTGATTGAAGAGTGGAGTTTTGTCCATGATCCCTACAGAATTCCCTATTCCTTTGAAACATGGAATATTTTCTGTACTCTTCAAGAGGCATTTAGCTCCTTAGTGTAAGATCTCATTGGAAAGGTGGAATCTCTAATCACATAGTACCCACTCTAAAATGTCTGCTTTCATCTACTTGCTCTCTTCTGATTCAACATGAGAGAGTTAAACTAATATGACACTTCAAAAACCTTTTAAAAGTGGAAAAAATTAATGAGAAACAAATGCTGAGTGGAGAGGTATTTCTGATGGTACATTCATTGACTTTGAGTCAAGAAAGTCATGTAAAACTTGAATTGGGCGATCCATCAGGTCTGTGACTCAGACAAATGGTAAATTAATTAAGAAGCAAATGTGTGAAAACCAGTTAAGGAATTGAATTTGCATCACTCCATCACACTCTTCATAACCTAAACCTATGCTGAAGTTGAATAAAGCATTTCCACGCCAGCATTTCACATCTGTATTTGGATCCAGGACACAGTCTGCTTTTTGTGAGCAATCAAAACCTCTTTCCAACTTTGTGTGATTCTCACTTACAGAATTTCACAAAGCATATGCAGTTCGTTTGAGATTTGTTTTTGAAAAAGAAAGCAGTAAAACAAATATAAATTAATTTGAACCAAGACTGCAGTGCAAGCTGTGGCCCAAAGGATTTGCCTTACAACCCAAGCATTGATCTGCTTCCTAATACTGAGCTAGAAACATAATGATCTGGGCTATTCGTGGCTACATCATACTGCCATTCAACAAAAATAAATTACCGCAGATGCTGGAGATTTGAAATAAAACCAAAAAGTGCTGGAGAACCTCAGGTCTGGAAAAATCTATTGGAAGAGAGACAGAATAAATTTTGAGTCCAGTATGATGATGCTTCCCACTATCCTTCCTGTCTACAATTTTCAAACAAAGCATCATATTGGACTCTGAAAATGAACCCCGTTTCTCTCTCCACAAATGTTGCCAGACCTGCTGGGTTTCTCCACCTTATTTTTGTCACCATCTAAGTTACAATTATGTTTTACTATTATGTAGAGTTCCATTGGTGGGGCTGTTTACAAATGATTGTACTGTAGGTTAAGTACGCAATTCTTCAAATAGCGAAGTAGTCTGTGCCCACCTGAAACTAATAAACAGCAAGTAACATTTGTATCGCACATACTAGACAATGATCCATCTCCAACAAGAGAGAATCTGTTCATCCTCTTGATGTTCAATGGCATTACCATCACTGCATTCCACACTATCAACAGTCATGAGGTCGCTTGGTCAGAAATATAACTGGACTAGCCAGGTTTGTACCATGGCTATAAAAGTGGGTTGGAGGATGGAACTTGACCTTTACAAGGTCCAAGTCAACAATGCTCCCCATTTAACTGAATGAGTCTGACTCCAAAAATACTTGAAGCTTGAGCTTGACATCATCTAGCACCTAACAACCTGTTTGACAGACACTTTCCTTTTTCCAGTGTTACACCTTTACATCAGAGTGCATTATTTTCAAGTTGTGCCGCAGCAACTTGCTAGCAGATGCTCCTTGACAGCCCCTTCCATCTGTGCCATCGAGAAGGATAAAGGCAGCATATGCGTGAGAAGACTATCAATTGCAAGTTTTATCCAGGTCTCTCATCATCCTGACTTGGAAATTAATCTGCTTCCTTTTTGTTATTGTCCTCCCATTTCCACCAGAGAGACATGCACACTTACACAAAATAGCATTGTTGATGTACCTACATCACATGGCCTGTGACAGTTCAAGGAGGTGACTAATCACCATCACCTCAAAGGTAGTTAAAGATGGACCATAATGGATGTCTGCATCCCCCATGAACTTACTTTCAAAAACTAGTATTTTTCCAAATTTGTTTTCCTTGTGTTTCTCTTTTGATTTAGTAAAGGCATTTGAGTGCATATTATGAAACATCTCACTCCAGCCTCTCAACATTGTTCATTCCTGAAATCCAAGCAGGTAATAACATCATGCAATGTTGCTTTAAAGCTTAATTTCACCATAGCTGCAGGATTAAAAGGAA
The DNA here is from genome assembly GCF_047496795.1 of Chiloscyllium punctatum. Lineage (NCBI taxonomy): Eukaryota > Metazoa > Chordata > Chondrichthyes > Orectolobiformes > Hemiscylliidae > Chiloscyllium > Chiloscyllium punctatum. The sequence continues at coordinate 10,351,517 of NC_092776.1, read as the reverse complement.
AGGATATAAATGGCAGGGGAATACTGTCCATTTCAAATTTGAATGAGATTAGAAAAATTATGAAGGAGAAAGACAATAGATATTTTGAATCCATCAGGCAAGAGGAACTTGCAAGGCTAGGAAAGCAGTGTTCAAACATTGCATATTATAAAGAATTTAAGAACTACTTTTGCTTTCTCTACAAAGTGTAAAATGGCTAAAAATAAATAAGGTTTTAAAAAGTGTTTAACTCTTTGAATTATCTAAAAAGTCCTGACAGTGTTTTCTTCAAAAAGGCTGTTGCATGTTTTAGTGCAGATAGAGCATTCCACATAGTAGAAGGACATTTTTGCAGTGCAAAAAATGTCTTAAATCCCCGTGAAGCAGTTGTAGCCAGTGGAGATCAGGAGATGAGACAGGGAACTGTTGTCTTGATCATTGCTCTCATGTTCCCTGTGTGGGTTTATAATAACTTCAGCAATATCATCTTCCAATCATGCAGCACTTGTAGCAAATTGGCCTAAGGCATGTTATAGATCGGAGTTGAACTTGAGCAAAATTATCTGGTATACTAAACAATATATTGAAAACTGTCAAAAAAAAAGGAGTCAAGGACGAAGTTGAAAGTGCATGGGGAGAGGCCCCAAAATGTAGTGCCTGGGGAGAGAAAAATGATAGAAGTGCAGTCCCACATATATCAAAATCTTCAATAACTCAATACTGTTTTAAAAATGAAAATATAGTTATATTTTTCTTCCCTGAGTAGTAATACAAAGTTAGAAGTTTATATTTCTTAATCCGTTGTCATTTACAAGTGACTATATTAAGCTACAATTTATTAATGCTAGTTCTGTCCAGTTAGACCATTTAAAATATATTTCGATATGGACATGAATAGGAAAGATTTGGAGGGATATGGACCAAATGTAAGGAAGTGTTGCTGTAGAAAGAGGCCTTGGAGTGCAAGTTCATAGTTCTTTGAAAGTAGAGTTGCAGGTAGACAGGATAGTGAAGAAGGCGTTTAGTATGCTTGCCTTTCTTGGTCACTGCATTGAGTGTAGAACTTGGGAGATTATGTTGAGGCTGTGCAAGATATTGGTTAGGCCACTGTTGGAATACTGTGTGCAATTCTGCGTTCCCTGCTGTTGAAGGATGTTGTGAAACTTGAAAGGGTTTGGAAAAGATTTACAGGGATGTTGCCTCGATTGCAAGGTTTGGGCTATAGGGAGAGACTATAATGCGTTGAGAGGTGACCTTAGAGGTTTATAAAATCATGGGGTGATGGATAGGGTAAATAGACAAGGTCTTTTCTCTGGGATGGGGAAGTCCAGAACTAGAGGGCATAGGTTTAAGGTGAAAGGAAAGATATAAAAGGGACCTAAGGGGCAACGTTTTCACAGTGGATGGTACGTGAAGAGAATGAGCTGCCAGAGGATGTGGTGGAGGAAGGTACAATTACAACATTTAAAAGGCATCTGGATAGGTATATGAATAGGAAAGGTTTAGAGGGATATGGGCCAAATGCTGGCAAATGGGATTAGATTGTTTAGGCTATCTGGTCGGTATGGGCGAGTTGGACCGAAGGGTCTATTTCCATGCTGTACATCTCTAAGACTTTACATGGTTTGGAAACATGTTTGGCGTGGACTAGTTGGATCGAGGGATCTGCTTCCATGTTGTATGACTCTATGAAAGTATTAGAAGGAAATAACGATACAACTGTTTTGATTTAGGCAAAGGTAACCATATTTAATCAATGTGTGAGGAGTGATAACACCCCCTTTTATTTTTCTTGACAACTGATAATTAAGTTATAGTGGCACCTCTCATTTTTGGTGGCTCTTGCTATTTGGTCATAGCAGTGAAGTGGATTGAACATTGGAATCTTATTTACTGTCTTTCCAGATAAGAAAAGGGACATCTCTATGGAGCAGGAACAGGACAAGAGCAAACCACGATCAAAGAGACCAGACAAAGCTTTGTATGTTCCCAGAGCTCGGCGTCACTTAAGCACGGAGCAGCAGCAAAGTTGTGATCCCAATCTAGAGGGAGAAGCCCAAAAGGTGCTCACAAATACTGTAATTGCAGAAAAGAGTGAGATAAGTGCTGCTCTAAGTGTATTTCCTTACAATAACATGCGAAAGCCTCATGAGTGGATTCACACACAAAGCAACTTACTTCATAAGGAAGAAAGCCAAGGAGAACACACCAACAAAGATTTCAAAAAGAGGCAAACTGTGAACTCTGTTCGAGAAAGGAAGTCAGGTGAAGGAAACAGATTGGAATCAAAGCACTTAAAAGAAAAGAAAGCAATCCAGCAGAAGTGTAGGGCAGGATCAAACAGTAGTAAATTGCACAGCAGAGAGAAAGAACCGATGCATAAAGAAGCAATGTCACAAAAATGTAGTAATATTGATGTAGCAGCAAACAGTTTACTTGAAGTTACCAGCTCAATTGCTGACAGTAATGGAGAAGGAATGAGATCCAGTCACACAGAAATCCAAACCCCTGCACAACAGATTACCGCAAATATATCTAGTGATGAACAGTCAGAACACAGAAATGATGACAGACTCAATAATGCAGATTCTGTTGTAAGTACGCATAAGACTGATATAAACAAATCTCTCCATCTAAAAGCTGCCTCTGGTGTGAGCAGAAGTTGTGTTTCTGACAGTTTCCTTCAGCCAAATGAACTGGTATCCTCTAAATTAGCCATCTGTAAATGCTCAGATGCTGTGAAACATACTGTATTAGAATGCTCAGAAAGTGTAAATGAGGCACAGAAGATGGAAAGAAGCAGTAGACAATATTCATGTACTGAAGCAGCTGAACGAGACAGTTCTTACAAGGTGTTTGCTGTGAACAATGCAACAGAGCATGAAACTAGGATAGATAATGACTCTTTTTCTCAGGGAACTGAGAGTATGTTTCTAAAGGAGAATGTTGTTAGTCTACCCACCACTTCATCTGGAAATGTAGTCTTCACAAATCCCCCAAGTTTTGAATTTGTTGCTCTTTCAACCATACAAGAAGTGCAACAAGGAACTGAAAAGGCTGGATCCTTAATAGAAAAAGACAACACTGCAATCGACCCAACAGACAGTAAACCTGTCAGCACAGAACAAAATGCTGAAATCGGTGTTGTTTTGCAAAGTGTCAACCAAATCTCACTAGCTTCAGACCAACTACCTGCTGGTACAGATGAAACTGAGTGTGTTAAAGCAGCAGTTCCTGAAGAATCAGAGGCTGTCACTTGGGATGCCCTTTTCAATGATGATGGAGATTGCTTGGATCCTCATCTCCTCGAAGAGGTAAAGAATTTTTGTTTTTAAAAACCTTTCTCTGAAATATAATTGCTAGGTGACGAGTAAAAAAAAACCAAACTGTATTTTTGAATTTTGTGCTTGAAATTTGGATTATTGTCACATGTACTTCATAAAGTCCTCACTTTAGCAAGTCATGTGATTCTATATTCATGATTTTTAAAAATATTTGTTCTTAGATGTAGGTGAGGTTGGAATAATCATATTTATCATCCATACCTAGTTGCTGTAATGGGGTCTGCCAGAAATCATAAATTCATTCGTCCTTAGTGATGGTGGGTAGGAAAATTTTGGTTTATTGATAATAAAGGATTTACCAGTACGTTGTGAAATCAGCATAGTGTATGACTCCCAGAGGCACATAAAGATAATGGTGTTCCCATGATCTCACTTCATTTTGACTTTCTTGGTGATTGAGGTGCTGTTGAAGTTAGCTAGGTGGGTTAATGTGCAGCATCTCGCAGGCAATACTTACTGCAGAGGGAATGGATCTTCAGCTCTCTGGCAGAAACAAACTGCTTTGTCTTGAATGATGTTGAATCTCTTCAGTGTTGTGACCTTCAGATGTGCCTGATGCCTTTCTGCCTTTGTATGGGTCCTTTGGAAATTTGCTATTTGTCATTTAATTGATTCCTAGACTGATGGTTTTCATTACTGATCTGTCTAGCCGCAGTAGGTATTCCCCAGAGAATGCATCAACCTTCCCAAGGCCTTGTCAGTGCAACTCTTGACTAGGGATAATTTGCGTATGGGTCACTTTCAATGGGTTGTGAAGCTTTGGAATTTTCGACCTCAGGAAACTGTAGAAACTCAGCCTATTTAAGATGTTGGATTCTCAGAATTGGGCTAGGATTAGTGCAGGAAGGTGGAGTTGGAACAGATATTAAGGTCTGAATAGCTTACTCTTCCTTCTATTTTTGGTCACAGGATTTCATTTTACTGTTGCTGAGGCTGAGCAATCTTGAATAGTGATGTCTGAAGAATGCCTTCTGCATATTTGATATTTTCTTTGAGAGTTACTGATTATATGGAAAGTTCTCATTGCCGATTCTGATGTAAGGAAGATTGGCTTCTAAGCAGATGTTTCATGCTTGTTCAACATTTCTAAAACTAGGCTTTTTGGACATAATCCTTAATAGAATCGTAGAATCCTTACAGTTGGAATTGGGCCATTCTGCCCATTGAGTCCACACCGACTCTCCTCCCACCTGCCCCACCCTATCCCCGTAACCTTTCATTTCCCATGGCTAAATCACCTAGCCTGCTCATCCCTGGACACTATGGGACAATTTAGCATGGCCAATCCACCTAACTTGCACATCTTTGGATTGTGGGAGAAAATTGGAGCACCTGGAGGAAACTTGTGCATACATGGAAAGAATTAGTGTGTGGAATTTGCACAGTTGCCAGAGGGTGGAATTGAACTAATCACTGAGCCATCATACCCATGACCCTATTAAAGTATTTCACATTGTAAGGTGCTCACTTTGAGCCTTACTTCTCTTGATGCTCAAATGATTTAATAACTTGCCCTTTCTTTCTGTAGTCTCATCTAATTTGTATATCCAGATTTTTTTTTTAAAGCCAATAGTAACGATGAGATCAAAAAATCTTGTATTGAAGCAACGCCTTTTGATTCTTTTTTAAGACGGAATGGTGTAATGCAAATGCTACAACATACAGTAAAAGTATCTAGCATGCACTGGGATCAGGTGTTGCTGCTAATCAAAAATGTTGGTGAACCCATTGCAATTGGTCACAACAGGAATCAAACCTAAATATCTCTTGCCAGAGACTGCAACTTGAGGCTTCAAGCCTCTCCATCTTTGAACCTCTTCTCTGTAAACACTGAGGGAGTCATAGAGACATACAGTGCAGAAACATGCTCTTCAGCCAACCATGTCTATGCCAATCAACAAACACTAAACTACACTAATCCCATTTCCCTGTAGTTAGTACATAGCTTACTCTGCCTTGGCATTTAAAGTACTCATCCACGTGCTTGATTTGCAAGAGTACCTGCCTCCACCACCTTCTCGGATAGCACTTTCCCTATTTCTATCACCACTTACTGCTCACCTTACACTTGCACTGTCTGGCCTTAGATACTTGCCATTGTGAGAAGATACTCACAATCTACTCTTTGTCTTTCATAATTTTGTGTACTTCAATCAGATCCCCCTCCACCCAAGCCTCCTTTGCCAAGGAAAATAAACTCAGTGTTGTCTCATAACTGAGTTTAGCAGTTTTACAATAACTTTGAAAAAACAAAATTAGATTTTTAATAATCTCAGATGCTGGTTGTTGGGGTTCCATATTATGTGAATTTTATTGTATAGCTACTTACCATGTGGTGAGCAATATTATCCTCCTGGATACTGTTGGAGTGTTCAGGAATTAAAGATTCTGTGAGCACTTCTAAAGAAGAATCATAGAGGTTTAAAAAATATTTATTTTCATTCAATATTTTATTACTTAGAAACTTAAAGCTGTAGATAAGAGAAGACTGATAGTTAAGAATCATTGAATTGTTCGGATGTCTGTTTACTTGTGAATTGGCAAAGAAAAATTGGTGTGCCATGAGAATAGATGTGCCTGCCATTGGCAGGAGAGTAGGTTTGGCTAAACCAGTAGAAAGTAGAACATCATCTAATTAAACTTCCAGGAATGCTTCTGATTGGAGTTGGCGATCCTAGGGTGGTGCCATGGGAAACATTATGGGAGAGCACGAAAGTCTGGTTGGCTAGATGTCAGTAGGGGGTTTGTGGTGAAGGACAGAGGCCAAAAACATGGTCAAAGAATGAGGCTTCAAGTGAGTTTTTAAAATTCACAGGGAAGATGTTAAGTTTGAGAAATTTGAGAAGGGCATGAGTTGAAAGAAATCCTGCCAATAATGGAAGATGTAAGCTAGGAGCAACTGAATTGTATTTTAAATTTTATTTGTCATATTTTTATTTATTTGCCACTTAAATTTTGTTGTGATGTTAGCAACATTCTTGCTCAGCAACATTCACGCTGTAACTAGGTTGGAATGCTACACTAGTTTCACCATGTGTCAAAATGATAGATATATTTTATGATGCTCGTTTCAAGCTATTTTTGGCTGCAATTTATTTCTATTGTACATATTCAAAGTCAAAGCACAAGATAAAAGTTCTGATCGTGAAATACTGAAACTATTTTCTTCTTTGCTCTGTCAAACATTTTAAAACATCCTCCAAAAGTAATGCGATCTCAAATCTCAATCTCAGTTGATCAGATCTAAACTCTGCAACATTGCCACATCCCGTCATGAATGCTGGTAGACTATTAAACTACTCACCGGCAGAGGAGGTGCCATAAATATTTCCATCGTCAAATGACGGAAGAGTCAGCACATCAGTGCAGAATACAAGGCTGAACCATTTGAAGCAATCTTCAGCCAGAATTGGCAAGTGGGATGATCCATTTTGGCCTCCTCCAGTGGTCCTTAGCATCAGAGATACCAGTCTTCAGCCAATTCAATACACTCCATGTGACATCAAGAAATGTTTGGAGGCAATGAATACTGCAAAGGCTATGGACCCTGACAGTATTCTGGAATAGTACTGAAGACTTGTGCTGTAGAATTTGCCGTTCCCCAAATCAAGCTCTTCCAGTACAGTTACAATGCCAGCATCACCTAACAATTTGAAAATTGCTCTGTACACAAAAATTAGGGCAACCAACCCAGCAAATCACTACCCCATCACTCTACTCCCAATCGTCAGTAAAGTGATGGAAGGTGTCATCAACAGTAAAACCAAGCAGCACCTGCTCACTGACATCCAATTTGGGTTCTGCCAGGGTCACTGACCATCTGACCACATTACAGCCTTGGTTCAAACATGGACAAAACAAGTGAAATCCAAAGGTGAGAATGACAACTGTTGAAATCAAGGCTGCTTTCAACAGAGTCTGGCATTAAAGAGCCCCAAAAAAATGGGATATCGGGAGATGGTTGTGGTTGTTGGAAGTCAGTCACCTCAGCTCCAGGCCATCTCTGCAGGGTAGTGTCCTTGGCCCAACCACCTTCAACTGCTTCATCAATGACCTTTCCTCTATCATAAGGTCAGAAGTGGGATGTTTGTCAAGGATTACACAATGTTCAGCACCATTCATGACTTCTCAGGCACTGAAGCAGTACCTGTTCAAATATAACAAGATCTGAACAATAAACTTTCACTGTCTTGGTTGTCAAAAACCTATCTGCCTTTATCATTGTCTTAAACATACTCAAGGACTCTGACCAAAATGCTTGTCTCTTTCAATCCCTTATTATTAAACAATGCTCTGCAACCCCCCACCCCCACCCCCAACCCAACCTAGATTCTCCAATAATTGGAAATATCCTTTCCATATCCACCCTGATAAGAATCCCTCGGTGTTTTATCATGTTGCTTCTTACTAATTTAAACTCCTGTGGCTTCAAGCCTAGTCTAACCAACATTACTTGGCAGTGAATCTTTGCTGGTATTGATCTAGTAAACCTTACTTGCACGTGTGCATTTACCAAATATGATGGCAAGGACAATTTTTGAAGCAGCTGTACGTTGTTTTGTGAAGCTGAAGGGGTTTTTTTTCAATCTGACGATTTTTAGATGCAAAGTTACTACAGTGACTTCAAAAGTATTTCATTGGCTATAAAGTGTCGACATGTAGTACTCATGAAAAGTGTGATACAAATAAGTTTTTTTGGAACTGGGTGTATGCACATAGAATAGTGATAATTGATGAGCAGTTGATTCAATGAGTTAAGAGAAATTTTGGTGCTGTTCACTCACTCAGAACTAATGGTTCAAAAGAAAGGTTCTGTGTAAATGCAAATTCTTTTATGACAACACGGTGTCCAAAGGCACTGCACAACAGTGAGCTACTTGAGAAATGTATACTCTGTTATAATATAAAATTTGAAGAAAACATTATTTTGATTTTGCTTTGATGTTTCAATAATCTGTTTCATCCTTAGCCTGTGGCCTCAAATGCCATTGGTGTATTTTGCCATTTGAATGGACGTATCATTTTGAACAAGAATCACCAGCTCTTAAATATGTTCACAGAATGTGGGCCTCTGACACCAATCCTATTCCCTACCAATTATCGTCAGCCTTTGCAACCTTCTGTTGACACAGCCTAAAAATTAGAGCCAAACATTTAGGAAAGATGTTAGAAAGCACTTTTATAACAAAGGGTGGTTCTTCCATACATGGTAGTTGATGCTCAATCAGTTAATTTTAAATCTGAAATTGATAAATTTTTGTTAAACAAAGGTATGAAGGGCTATGAGCTAAAGGTAACTGAATGAAATTAGGCCTTGGAGCAGCCATGATTTTGTTAGTGCAATAAGCTCAAGAAGCTGAATGACCACCTCCTGTTGCTATGTTACAGCAGGGGTACTGTCTACCTCATACTTCCCAAAGATGTTGTCATCTTCTGTGTTCCTTCCTCCTCAAGATGCTGACCCATGTCTTCTGCTTAGAGTGGCAGTTTTTAAACATAAAACCTTGATAGGCAATTAAACCTTGAGATTATTCTTGTTGTTCCTTTCACTGCATTTCCCAGCAAATGTAAGTGAAAGTGTTCAGGTATAGGAATTCACAGAAACCGAAGACGAGCAAGAATCATTCCACCCCATGAGCCTGCTTTGCCATTCATTCTGAATAACCAAGCCTACACCATAGTCAAACCTCCCACAACACCCACAGTGGGAAATACAAAAGTGTCAGCAGCATATATCTTCTACAAGATAACTTGCAGTAGCTCACTAAGGCTCCTTTGCATCATCTTACAATACTATGACTACATCTCTCTATAAGAAAAAGGGCAGCAGATACATCGGAGAATGACTATCTGCATATTCCTTTCCAGACCACAGTTCCCTGGCTTGAAACTACATTTGCAGTTCCTTTAGTGTCGCTGGGTCAAAATCCTGGAACTTGCTTCCTAACAACTGGATGTATCTATCCCAAATGGATTGCATCTGTCCAGGAAGACACACCACTACCTTTGCCTCAGGACTTTGAGAGGGCAAAAGCTGCTGGCCTAGGCATTGATTCATTTTCCTGCTAATGAATAAAAACCCATTGTTCCATCTAACTTGTTTATTATAATTTTGATCCATAGTGTGTCACAATACAAGCACTCCCATGTATCCAAAATCATGAAATTCATAAGAGTCAATAAGACACCTAAAATTCCTGGTCAATTGACAAAAGTAATCTAGTACTTTGTTCTCTGAGGCCTCCACCTTCTCCCATTGATAGCAGCTAGTCCAGGATATCCTGCTGATCCTGAGTTGTATTACAAGGTATCTTGCTCGTTGGAGATGCTTTCTGCTCTCATTAGAAACTGGTTCACCTCTATCTTGAAGCAGTTCAGTACCCATTCATAACACAAGCCCTCGGCCTACTTCACAGCCTAGGACCCTCTGGCATAAAAGGCCATTTAATGTCTAATCTAGTTCTATCCTTGTGTAAATTGTAACCATGATCACTGGTCCCCTCCTAACAAATCCAATTGAAATGATTTGCCTCTGTAAATATAATCTGACACTATTCCATAATCTTGATCAGATCAATTCTGAAACTTCAGGAAGTTATACTGGCATAGCATTTTCAGCCTATCTGCATTACTAAGATGTTGTAAATTAGACATTAATCTTGTGATTCTCCCCTGGATCCTTACTAAAGCTTCAATGTTTCCCATTCCAGTATTTGTGAGAAGAAACAAACTGGGTACAGCATTCTAACACTGAGGCCTAATCAAATTCAGAACGTGTGTTTTGTAATTAAATGCCCTGTGACTACAAGCTGGTACTGTAGGTTCACAGTATTGGTCTGGAAACTTTAGAATGGAATGCACCCAATCATCAGAGTTCTTTCATTCACACCTGGCTTCCATTCTATTCCCTGAAATGTTTGTAAGTATTTAGCTTTTTGCCATTCCTGGTAAACAATCTTGCTGAATTCTCTTTATCCTCTGACCCTGTGACTCCTTCAACAAAGATTCTGTTTAATTCCTAAGAGTCAGCCTTCTTTCCCAGAATGGGTTCAATGTCCTTTAGAAGGTCTTCCTTTGTCTAAGTAGTGATATAGGATGTCTCTTCTATCTATGTGTGGCTTGTCTATTACTGAAGTACTCTCAAATTAGCTCTTGGCTGTTTTCTTTTATTGAGGCCATAATAATAATTAGAATTGATGATAGAAAGTGAGAAAAAAGCCATAACTTATTTTTAGGGCTCAATTTGCATTCTTAGAAGCCACTCGTACTTTTTCCCTCCTCATTTACAACAGCTTTAAAATGTGACAATTTAAATCACCAACCACACTGTTCCTCGCTGTCTATTCTTCTGCATTATTGTGCTGCTTTGAGCACCGGTACTATTTGTTTCCGACAGGAGGATAATGCAGCACCTCGATGTGACACGGTCAGTAAATAAAACCAATTAGTACAAATGTTAGCATGCCAGGATCTATTTTTTCAGAAGAGATGAAGTGCACTTGTTAAAATAAACAACCACTACCCGTCCCCCACCTTAATTTGGGGTTTCTCTCTTTGCAGTTAGATGAATAATCTCTTGACGATATAATTTTGTTCTAACATGTGAAACAGTTCTGATGAGGTCTAGATACAGCTGGCTAACTAGGAAGGCTGCGCTATGTAAGTTTTGCTCTGTGGTCTGGAAAGATTTGGGCTTTACTTGCCGCATGTAGTTTTTTCTGTAAAGTTTATCATTTTGTTGTGGTGTATCTTTTAAGGTTGTCTTTTGTTTTTGAGTAAAGTGAAGCTAACCTCAGGGCAGAAGTTCCTCAGGATAGTGTTGTCAGCTCAACCATCTTCAGCTGATGCCTGTCCTTCCCTCTGTCGTGAGGTCAGAGGTGAGAATGTTCACTGAGAATTGCAGACTTGTCAGCACCATTTGCATTTCCTCATACTGAAGTATTCCATCCAAATGAGAGAAGACCAATACATTTAGGCTGATAAGTAGCAAGGAACATTGTCTGGCATATTTGCAGATTGAATGTCCAACAGGAGAAAATCCAACCAAAGCTCTTCATTCAATGATATTGTCATTGGTGAATTCCCCACTGTCAACATTCTTGGTGTTAACATTGACCAGAAACTGAATTGGCCCAACTATCTAAATTCAGTTGCTATAAGAGAAAGTCAGAGACTTAGAATTTTGCTGAGTGTAACTAACCTTCTGACTTTTCAAAATCAGTCCACCATCTAAAGGCACAGCAAAGGAGTGTGATGGAATGCTCCAAAGTTGTCAGGATAAAGCAGTGGCATCGTGGAAATGTTGCTGGGCTAGTAATCCAGAACCCCGAGTAATATTCTGGGATATGGGTTTGAATCCATGGAAGGTGGTGAAATTTGAATGGAATAAAGTCCATCTAATGGCAACCATATAGACACTCAGCTATTTGCTTCTGTAATGTCCTTCCTTACCTGGTCAGGCCTACATGTGACTCTAGCAATGCGGTTGAGTCTTTGCCTTTTCCTGAAATGGCCAGGCATCTACCAAGCAGATGATCCATCTCAGCTATCTCCTGAGATACCCAGCATTGCAGATACCAGTTTTCAGCCAGTTTGATTCACTGCTGATGATATCGAGAAATGGCTGGAGGCGTTGAATACTACAAAGGCCTCTATTCCAGTGATCCTACCAAAGGCTTGTGTTTCAGGCCACTCACTATGAAATCGATGCAAAGTCTAAAGAAAGGAATGAAACCGGACACTGACTGGCATCAAAGTATGTACCAGAAGCTATTGACCCTGCAAAATTCCTGCTTGCCCACATCTAGGTACATGTGGAAAAATCAGAAGAGCTGTTCCATAGACTAGTTTATCAACAGCCTGACATAGTCAGAATCTCAGAATCATACCGACAAAATTCCACACACCACCATTAAGATCCACCAGAGGTGGTGCCACTGTCATATATAGTTAAGAGTTGCACTGGGAGTCCTCAACACTAACTGTGAAATCATGACATCTCATTATTGTCAAGTCAAACAAGGTAATTCCTTTTGATTACCACATCTGCTGACTAATCAGATTAAGCACTGTGGGTGTCAAGGGTGCAGGAAGTACTTTGGGTGAGAGACTTTAACACCCATCATCAAGAGTGGCTTTATAACATTAGGACTTGACCAGATAAGTCAGTAATTAAGGGCAAAGCTGCTGGACTGGGTCTGTGACAGATGGTGAGGGAAAAATCCTCTTCACCTTCTCCTTGCCAAACTTCCTGTCGCAATTGTGTTTGTCCATGATAGTTTCAGTTGGAGTGATCACCTTTGGAGACAAAGTCCCAACATCTTCACATTGATAATACCCTCTATGTTGTGTGGTGCTACCACCATGCTAAGACTTTGAGCAGATCCAGTGCCTCAAAACTGGACACCTGTAGATCACTCTGAATTATCAGCAGAGTTGTACTCCATCACAATCTGTAACCGCATGGCCTAGCATAACCCCACTCTGTCATTACACTGGGTGACCAACCCTGGTTCAATGAAGAGTGCAGGATGGTATAGCAGGAGCAGTACTAGGCATACTTCACAATAAGGTGGCAACTAGTGAAGCTGCAATATGGGTCTACTTTAATGCTAAACAGTAGAAGCAGTGTGCAGCATTTAGAACTAAATGGTTTCACAACCAATAGCTAAGGACTAAACACTCTAGCCGTGCTGCATCCAGTTATGAATAGTGGTGGACAATTGAAAAACTGACAGGAGGCAAAGGTTCTACATATATCCCTATTCTGTACAACAGGGGATCCAAGAATGCCAATGTAAAAGACACAGGTAAAGTATTAGCCTCCATCTGAAGCCAGAAGTACTGAGTGGATGATCTATTTCAGCCACCTCCTGAGGCCCCAGCATCACGGATGTCACCCTTCAGCCAGTTTGATTCACTCCACATGATGCCAAAAAAATGGCTAAAGACACAATACTACAGAAGTTATGGGTTGTAACAACATTCCAGGCATAGGACTATTGATTTGTGATCCAGAACTAGCTGCACCCTTAGCCAAGCTGTTTCAGTATAGCTACAACATAGGCATCAACCTGACAATGTGGAAAATTGCCCAGATATGCCCTGTACACAAAAACAAAGGATAAATCCATATGATGTTACTATTGCCCTATGAGTCTATTCTCAATCATCAAGCTGGCGGAAGGTGTCTTCAACATTACAGTCGAGTGCCACATAAAAAAGGATACATGCTCGCTGAAGTTCAGCAACAGCTGGCTCCGAAAGATGGACCAAAGAACTGAACTCAAAGTGAGGCAAGAGTGATTGCCTTTGATATCAAAACAACATTTGAATGAGTATGGCATCAAGGAGCATGAGCAAACCTGCAGTCACTAGGATTCAAGAGGAGACATATCTGCTGGTTGGAGTCAGACCTGGCACAAAAAAAGGTTGACTGCAAAAATTGCATCACCTCAATCCCGGGACATCACTGTAGGAGTTTCTCAAGCTAGTGTCTGAGACTGAGCTGCTTCTTCATTATCCATTATAAGGTCAGGGGTAGAGTTCGCTAATGATTGCACAAATGTTCAGCACCATTTATAACTTCTTGAATATTGAAGCAGTCTGTGTCCATATGCAGCAAGACCTAGACAATATGCAGGCTTGGGCTGATAAGGGGCATGTAATATTCACGTCGCAAATGCCAGGCAATGACCATTTCCAAAAAGAGAGAATGTAACAGTTGCCCATTGATATCCAATGGCATTACCATTGCTGAAACTCCCACTATCAACATTTTAGAGATTACTATTGACCACAAATTGAACTGAACTGGTTCTACACATACTATGGCTACAAGATCAAATCCAAGGCTAAGAATCCCACAGTGAGTAATTCAGTTCCTAGGAATTGTGCAGCGAGCAATTCAACTGTTTCCCCAATGCCTGTCCGCCCATATGTTCTTTGCTGATTTGGAAAGAATAAAACAAAATGCAAATATCTCTACATTTTGGAGGTTTTTTTTGTAATTTGGGAGAGGGGTACGTAATTTATGAAAATTGAGAAACTGGGTGATGGCATTTGGCTGGCTAGCTAGCTGAATGAAATTTCCTTCAGTATATTTTTCAGAACAGGGTAAGGTGTGTCCTTGGAGAAGTCTTCAGATCAAGACCATCTGCAGAAAGAAGGAAGCTACTGGGAATTAGCAATTGGGACTTTGGAAGAGTGGAATAATGATGACATAAACTCATGTCTCCACTTGACGCCACCACAAAATGTACATATGTGCCCCAAGTTTTGTTATCTTACTCCTTGAACATACTTTCTTTTCCTCTTTCAGCTAACCGGTAATAGCAAGCCCAAGAAGAATATTCAGGATCCTTGTTTCAACTATTACAACTACCAGCCAGCAGAGCCAGACATTGATGATTCGGAATTTTCACACATTGTCGAGATCTATGATTTTCCTGCAGGATTTAAGACTGAGGATTTGCTGCGAGCTTTCTCCATTTATCAGTATGTATCCAGCCACACGACTTATAGGGTGGGCGTGTTTTGGAGTCCTTGGCTAGCTGCTGGGTTAACCCAATAAAATACCCTCAGTTGCTTACCTGACTCACTCCTCTATTGTTTAGTTCTGATATTATCATTGAGACTCCATATCTTATGCAGATCACTGAGCGCTTCCTCCTGTTGTTTATTTAGGGTAAAGAATTGATCTTTCTAATTCTAAGTCATTAACGTGAAACGATCCCAAACTTGATTCATGATTTAGATGGAGTAGGCTGACTTCAGCCAGGGTAGCAATTAGAATGTTGTGTGTTATATGTCCAGAGGGTAAGAATGGAGAAAAGCTGGCAGAGTCGATTATTGTTGTATGGGCTTTGGATAAGCTCTGTATCAGCTCTGCTGTGGAGGGTGAATCAACTCAATTGGCTGATGGGCTGTTTTGTGATCCAGTGGTGTCAAAAGTTCTGGTTCCATTCCTATACCAGTTGACATCACAGTGCAGGCCTCAACCTTTTTGCACCCTCGCCTGAGACTTGGCCCTCGGGTTAACTCGTCGCCAGTTACCTCTCTAATGATAGAGCAGCCTGCCATCCTCAGGACTATGGTGATTTACACTTCATGAGACTCTGTCATGGTGCCTTCTGAGGAGATGCCCACTGCACAGCTTCATGAGAACAATGGCTACGTGGCTGAGATATGGAGGACTGTAGGGGCTGGTAATGTGAATGCTCTTGCTTAACTTGACATAGTCATAGAGATGTACAGCATGGAAACAGACCCTTCGGTCGAACCTGTCCTTGCCAACCAGATATCCCAACCCACTCTAGTCCCACCTGCCAGCACCTGGCCCATATCCCTCCAAATCCTTCCTATTCATGTACCCATCCAAATGCCTTTTAAATGTTGTAATTGGACCAGCCTCCACCACTTCCTCTGGCAGATCAAGTGGAGAACAAAATGCAATGCAGTTGGTGGTTGTGGGAAGGAGTTGAAAAAGAGTGAACACGTTGAATTATTATGTCGTCAGGACTGTGACTGCACAATAATTACCCACGTCAAAAATGTTAATGGACAATAAAGTGCAACATCCTTTTCAATAGAATTGAAAGAATTTCATTTCTTGTACTTTAGAAAAAAAGATGATCCTCATTGTTGTCTTCAGGTCCCTGTGGTTTGCCATTCTGTGTTTCTGCAGCCTTGTCCAGCCCACATTCAACCATATCTTGTACTCTTCCAATCATGCACAGTTTTTCTCCTCTTGTTCTGTTAATGATTGCAAAAATTTCATCTTCTGTTCAATTCTCTGTCCCTAGATGCCATTAACCTTTTCCAATACTATCAAAAATCATCTCAAACCTTATTTGTGAGCACCCAGCAGAGCCCTTCTGAACACCAACCTGGTATATTGAGAGTGAATTGTTAGATCTTGCTTTCATGAACTTAAGATTTGCTTAATTTTGCCCCACCTTCTGTGGAACTGCCTAATAGCCAGTGAACACCTCTCTCTTTGTGGCACAACTGTGATCTGTCTTGCTGAAAACTGGGCATTCATACTGACTTTCTTCTTTGTACTGTTTTTAAAGACCAATACATTGCATTTCACTTGTGGTTAGTGCATATAATTTTCTTGCTCATATTCTGTTCAGTCATTCGCTGTTCTAATTGGCTGCATTCAAGGTGTAACATAGACATTTGATCTGAAATAATTGAATGGTATAGTTAGTAATTCATACTAACTATTTTTTTGTGAATCTGATTTGCATTTAGAACTGTAGCCTTCACGACTAGAGGGCAAATCCTTTCATCATTACACACTAGAAACTCTATGTTGTAGTTTGTTTTAATGAATGCAGTTTAGATTTGGAGGTGGATTCTTTTGAAAGTCTAGATAATTGATCCTGGAGGAAAGGCCTTCTCATTGCAATTCTGCATTTCAACAGATATTAAATTCTGACGTTTTTAATATTTGAACTTAATTTTTGGCAGGTATGTGTGTATGTTACAAAAAAAACTGATATTGACTCTTCATAAATCTACCATTCATCTCCTGAAGATGATTTATTATTCCATGTTTGGCTGGGCTTATTGCTGTAAAGGGAAAAATCTGAAATGCTAGGCTCATTAACTTGCATCCAAAACGACACAAATATTTCTGACCAATAGATTGGAGTCCTAACCCTTGCCTGGCCAGAAAAGCAGCACTGTTCAAAAATTAGGACCACAAAGGGGAAGCTTGGGTTCAACTCTCCTACCTCCTATCCTTAGAATAAAATTGATTTGTTAAAAGATCAGGTTCAACTGTTCTGTTGGCTTTTCAAAGCACATCATAGACTGACAGTCATATCTACAGCACTGATAATATCAGGTTTTCAGAACTTCATTTTCAGACAGCCTATGCAGTTTGTTTTCTTTAAATCGTTTTCACCTCTACAATCTTCGGTCTCCCCAATGCCTGTCTGCTATCTAAAAGGTGCAACTCTAGACCGTGATAGAACACTCGCCCCTTGCTTGGATGGGTGCAGCTCCAAGAACGCACAGGCTTAACACCATCCAGACAAAGCAGTCCGCTTGATTGGTACCACAACCACCATGTTCAACCTTTGCACCCTCCCCCATGGGCATAGAGGCAGAGTATCCACCATCCTGCAACTCCCTCCCTCACAGACGGTGGTCTCACCACACCACATGGACTACAATATTTCAGTAAAAGCAACTCGCTGACACCCTCCCTGTCAAATGGGGTTGGCAATAAATGCTGGCCTGGTCAGCGATGTCCACATCCTATGAATGAGTAAATAAAAATCATAGTGGCAAGTTAAAAATAAGTGGGAAAATAAATATTTTCCATTGAGAGTTGAAATAATCAATATGAGTCGGAGAACAAGAGTAAAATTGAAGGCAACAGAGAGAGAAGACTTAGAAAACATCAGGATGCATCATTGCAAAGTGTTTAGTTTTATTTCACATTTATGTGAAATTCCCTTGGGTGTTCACTTTCACCACATGCAAAAATCATTTTGATTTGCTTTTACATTATCACAAGCAGATAACAAGTTGAAAATTAATTTTCTTGCTTTCTTCATTAAGTGCACATATCTGGTACATTCATCCATTGGAATTAATATAGTTTATATGGCAAGATAGTTGATGGATTAGCAGATTTATATACTTTGGAATTTTAATTTTATTAGAAACAGCAGTCTGTCAATTCTACCTTTCAGTGAGATCATGATTGATCTAGATCCTCATTCTTTCTACCCACCTTGGCTCCAAATCCTTTAATGCCACGGCTGGCTTAGCTAGAAATCTCAAGTAAAAATATTAAGCTGTTATCTACTGTCTTTTTTTGTGATCGTTTCATACTTCTGCCTCCTGTACATGAAGGTTTTTTTTCTAACGTTTCTCCTGAATGGGGGCTCCCACTCTACTTCAGCAAGTCCTCATGACATGCTCATACAAAAGGTGAGGTCACATGGCGTCTGCAGTGAGCTGGTAAAAAGGGTACACACTGGCTTAGTCAGAGCAGAGAAGTGGTGGTTGGAATTTTTTCTGTCTGTAGATCTGTGACCAGTGGTGTTCTGCAGGGATCAGTGCAGAAATCCGTGTTTGTAATATACACAAATTATTTGGATGAAAATGTAGGTGATCTGATTAGTCAGTTTGCAGATGACACAAAAACTGGGGGAGCTGCAGCTAGTGAGGTTTGCCAGAGGATAGGCAGGAAACCTGGAGGGAAAAATGGCAGGTGGAGATTAATCCAGACAAATGTGAGGTGATGTATTTTGGAAGATCTAGTGCAAGAAGGGAGTATACAGTAAATGGCAGAGCCCTTAAAAGCATCAACATACTGAAGGACATGGATGGACAGGTCCATAATTCCCTGAAACAAGCAAGACTTGCCTTCATTGGTCAGGACAGAGAATATAAGAGTTGGCAAGTCATGTTGCAGTTTAGTTTGGCCACATTTAGAATATCGTATACAGTTCTGGTAGCCACATTACCAGAAGAATGTGAAGCGTTTTGGAGAGGGTACAGTTTGCCTGGTTTAGAGGGTGTTAGCTAAAATGAGAGATTGGACTGACTTAGTTTGTTTCCACTTAACTGTCAAAGGATGAGAGGTGATCTGATAGAAGTTTACAAAATTATGAGAGGCATGGCTAGAATGGACAGTTGAAGTCTTTTTCATAGGGTGTAAATGTTAATTGCTGGGGGTTCTTAAGGTGAATGGAGCTAAATCTAAAGGGGATGAGAGGTAAGTTTTTTTTACACATAGGGTGGCAAGTGCCTGGAACATACTGCCATAGAAGGAGGTCCAGATGGATACAACAGCAACATTAAAGACAGATATATATGAATAGGCAGGGATTAGAAGGATATAGACTGCATAAAGACAAAAGATTTTTGTTCAGAAGGGCATCATGTGTTCATGCTGTCTTATTGGCAAGTGGTCTGATCCAGTGCTGTACTATTGTTTGTCCTTGATGACATTTCAACAACTTGTGCTGTAATTGTACACATAAGGATGCAGGGTGCGGCCTGAATTAGACTAAGAAGAAATTAAAAGCTAGCAATCTTTGATATCAGGGATGCAAGTGTTCCCACTTGAACTCAGCTAACTTATCGATAAACATGTGACACTTGAACCGTTGGATCACTGAATATATGGATGTGTATGGATTTATTTGAGTCTTTAGAAGGTTCCCTTATGCAATTTGCCACTTCTGGGCATCCATGTGAAAGATGTCTGCATCAACAACTTCGACAAGTTTAAAAGATAACTTAGATTTTCACCTGTGTATAGGGGTATTCTTCTTTTGGATGTTTGCACATATTGAATCAAAAACTTCCAAACCACGCCAAACAGTGAATTGTTCCTGGAAACTAGCAACTGTTCCAACTTGTAAACACATCAATCATTCTAGGCCAGAAGCTTCTTGCAAACATATGACAACAGTGGCAGAATAATATGGAAATGCACAGCAGTTCAGTGAGTGTCTCTAAGGACTGCAGCTTGTATTTTATATTAATCCTTTTGCATTAAAAGGCCACCTAAGAAGCCTCACAGAAAAAAAATGCAACAAAGACCGCAGTGAGAGAGAAAGCCAAAAGCTTGGCAAAAAAGGAAAGTTTTAAGGAGTGTCTGAAAGTATGAATGCAATGGCAGAGGGCTTTAGGGGGGATCTTTCAGAGCATAGGATCCAGCAGCCAAAGGAGTGATTGACACTGGTGCAGCAATTAAAATCTGGATCCTGAATGCCACTGTTGGATAAGTGCAGATACGTAGAACGTTATCTAAGTAGTTGGGGGCAAGCCCATGGTGTGATTTGGAAACATACAACAGGTTAATGTTTAACTGTTGCTATTGTTGGATTCCTTGAATTATTTTTGTTTCAGGTGGTGTTAGATAAAAGAATATTGCCTGGGTGGTCATTCAATGCACCTCTTTGAATCATGTCTTGAGATCTTTAAGGTTACCGGGAAGCCAGATCATACAGAGAGTCCCATGGTTTTAACACCTTATTCAGAGAGCAGTGCAGCAAATCAGCCTACCCCTATTACAGTTAGAATTTTTTTTTGTTATTTTTATTTGATTATTTTATGAAGTTTGAATTTTGAGCTGGAAATGACTGATGGATTTGGGACAGTTTGGGTTAAAAAGAAGAGACCAAGCTTTGTTTGTTTGTGAGGTCAAGCCTGTAGGTTAATTGCGGGCTGAGCCTTGACTATGTCATACAACATAGAAACAGACTCTTCAGTCCAACCAGTCCATGCTGACCATAGTCCCAAACTAAACTAGTCCCATCTGCCTGTGCTTGGCCCATAACCCTCCAAGCATTTCTTATTCATTTAAGTATCCAAATTTCTTTCAAAAGTTACTGAACCCACATTCACCACTTTCTCTGGAAGTTCATTTCAGATATGAACCACTCTGTTTAAAATAAAAAAAATTGTCCTTCTGTCTTTTCTGAAATCTTTTTCCTCTCACCCTAAAACTATGTCCCCCTAGTCTTGAAATCCCCCACCCCAGGCAAACGACACCTACCATTTACATTATATTTTATAAAACTCTGTAAGGTCACCCCTCAACTTCCTATGCTGCAATGGAAAAAGTCCTAGCCTATCCAGCCTCTCCTTATAACTCCATCCCTCCATTCCTGGCAATGTTCCAGTAAATCTCTTCTGAGCCCTCTCCAACCTAATAATATCCTTCCTATAATGGTGACCAGAACTGGACACAGTACTCCAGAAGAGGACTCATCAATGTTCTATGTGACTTTAACATAACATCCCAACTCCTATGCTCGAAGGCCTGAGCGATGAAGATTAGCATGCTAAATGCCTCCTTAATCGTCCTATCTACCTGTGATGCAAACTTCAAAGAGTTTCATGCCTGAACCCCATAACAGATGCTGACCCCCCAGGGTAAAGCATTGTATTTAAGCAGAATTTGGCAATTAATGAGGTCAGTACTTGGCTGTTTGTTCTAGCGGGTCTGGAGGAGACCCGAAATTCAAGCAGTTGGCAACTGTTGAATGGTACCTTACACCTGTGAACAGTGCATTATGGAAGATATTTAAGTAATTTAGCCAGCTTTGTTACTTTATTTAATTGTTTGTTTGTTTGTCTGCCTGTCTTTTGTGTGAAGGGGGCTAAAAACAAATGTTTTGAGTTTAAAGCCCAGACCTTAATTAGCTTACTGTGCTGTTTAATTTTCTCCCTGCTAATGTTAGTTTGTATTTAATTTTTTTTTGAGATGCAAAGCCAGTATCTGGAAGTCCATTATTCAAAATGTAGTTATGAACCATGCGAGTGACTATTTGGGGGTCTTTGGTTTAATTCTGCAGTGTTTCGAATGGAGGTAGAAAGGCTGCTTTGGTTTGGCATTTGAGTACTGAATTAGTGTGTTAGGTTATGGATTTTAACCTGGTTAAGGAACTCAAAATGTTCAGCCAGAATTATTTTTATTCATTCAGGTGAATGTGGGAATGCTGGCTAGGACAACATTTACTGTCCATTCCTAATTACCCTGAAGAAGGTGAGTGTGAGCTGGTGCCTTGATTCACGGCAGTCCTTGATGGAAAGTACACACAGAATGCAGTACACAGGAAGGAGTTCCAGGATTTTTCACCTGGTGGTGGACTCAGGAGGAGATCCACCTGCTGTTTAAACTCTGGAAGTGAGCTCTCAATGAATTTGTTTCTCAGCATGAAGATAAAGTCACCATAAATTAGCAGTTTCTCCTCAACAGTGACTTTGAAAAGTACACACAATTATACAATATTGGTATTATTTAGTTTATTGTTGAGATTAGACTTAAGTCAGCTATGTAATCACAGTTGGAGTCAGGTATGGCCAGGACCAATTTAAGGACAGCGTGTTCTTCTCTCTACTCGGTATCTAAAACTGATGTGAGTTTGACCATGTTCTAGTTATTTTTGTGGTGATTATTCTCCTGATATGAGTCCACAAGTTACCAGATTTGTTGAATTCAACCCTCAGTGCCTGGGTTGCAAATCCATTATTCTAATCACTAAATTATTGCACCCTCTTTGAGACATGTTAAAACAGATAAACCTCATGATCTGTCCTTCTCAAGCATATTTCCTGCATGTTCATAATACTTAAGTGGCCTTTAAATTACTGAGTATATGAGGCTAAAAATAGTCAGTTACTTGGAATTAAATGAACTTCATACTTTTAAGTTAGTGCCAAAGGATACAATAGCTATGGTTTGTTTTGTTGCCAGCATTTAAGTGTTCCATGATATTTACATGGTAGCAAATTCCCCTTGGTTTAGAATGACCTTCTACATTCCTTATGGACAGGACGAAGAGAGGGATAAAATTAAAGAAATTGGTGTATTAAGCTGTTACCAGAAGGCACTTTAGTGGATGATGTTTTCTTTAAGATTATACGTGAAAGCGAATTGTCTCTTTGCTGCCCTTTTCACTGCTTTTCCTGAGGTGCAGCAATTTCAATTCATACTCATTTTTCTACTGTAATTACTGTAAATATTGTTAAAGGTGTCATGTACTTTGCCTGGAACACTGGTCACCATTCATCACTAATTGCTTTTACATTTGAAACGTGGGTGTTGCTGATTGGCCAGCATTTTTTGCCTATCCTTTCTTGCCCTTGTGAAGGTAGTGGGGAGCTGCCTTCTTCAACTGCTCCAGTACATCTACTATAGGTACATCTGCAATGCTATTAGGGAGGTAATTCCAGAATTTTGACCCAACAACAGTGAAGGAATGACGATATATTTCCAAGTCAAGATGGTTAGTAGCTTAGAGGGGAACTTGTAGGTGGTGGTGTTCCCATATATCTGCTTCCCTTGTCCTTCTAGATAGAAGTGGCTATGGCAAGGAAGGTACTACCTAAGGATCGTAAGGCTGAGCCATTTAGGTTTGCCTGATAAACAACAGGGGGTACCTGATGAATCTGAGGATCTGCCTTTCAGTGCTAAACCAAAATAATCCTGTCTAACTCCTCTGAGTTCTCTTTCCCCACTTGAATAAGTATGAAAGTGCAAATGAATTCAACAGGGTGAACTTAATGAGGCTGTTCCCAGTACCAGAGGAAATATAGCAAAAGAAACTTGAGGCTCAAAAGTGGGAGATGCTAGGAGACATTACAGAGATATATATGTGTGTGTGGAATGCTAACAGTTAACTCTGAATCGGTGGTTGAGTTGATTCACAAATGTACTACAAGGGGACATGAAGGTAATCTGGTAAAAGGCAACAACACTAATGTCAGCAAGCACAAATTGTGATTAATACCTGGAATGCCTGGTTGAATACTGGAGGCAAAAGCTTTCAAAGCACTCAAGAGCTTATTAGCTAAAATGATGGAAAGGAGTACAAATTTAAACGCAGGAAGGATACAACTGGGTCAGTTGGCATCTGTTATCAATAATAAGTTCTTACCTTTTGTGACCTATGTGGATTGTTGACAACTTTACAACTTCATGCAATAATCCTGGTTATGCAGTGGAACTTACGGTTGTCTTGGTCTTCAGATGCCAGTCTGCAGAATCCTCAGTAAATGCAATAAGCTGCCCATTCCCGACCTTGATTGATGATAAGCTTAACAATCCAGTGTCATGTTAATAGAGACCTGTCCAAGGTCCTGTTCTCCTTTCCAGGGCAATGTTAGAAAAGCCCAGGATAGCATTCAAAGAAGTGCAGAGAATTCTCTTGATAACATGGCCAGCATGCTTCTATCAGCCAACTAAACCAAAAATATTCCATTACTTCATTGCTGTTTTCTGGAATATTGCCGCACCCATTGCTGCCATCAATGGTTGCCAACTGCAAAGCCATTCATTGCGAAGGGCTTTTGCGTGTTGATAAGGTGCTTATATAAATGCAAGTCTGACTTTCTAATCAAGCTGCATTGTATGTTGCAAAGAATTGCACACCGTTATGGTAAGGAGTTATAAGTTCAGCATTTAGTTGTGCAAAATTAATTTCTAAATGCCTTGTAATTATGCCATTACTTAAATAATCAGATTCATTGCTGTCACAGTGTATCACTTTGTTATATTTGTGTTAGGAGGAAGATAATCAGATTTGACAATTCCAGCTGTATTGCCATGCATGTGAAGTATCATATCGTTCTGTTGCTAATTACTTCTTTTCACATCTCCAAGGCTTATTAGTTGTGATTTCTTTTGTTGAAATCGTCTTCCCTTCACTTTTTTTTTGTTTTATTTTAATCCTGTGAAGTACATTATTGGTTGTTGAGATAGATAATTGGCAGAGTTTTGGTAACCATATACCCAAGCAGTTTCAAATCATCCCCAATGATTCTACCTCTGGGGTTCTTGCTTTGTGGAGAACTATGTCTAAATGTCTGTTTGGCTTGCTATTTATATCTCCCAACATTTCTACACTTCTCTCCTCTTGTCCATCCCTCACTTCTTGTTAGTACACTTCCGTTGGCTTTGCTATACTTTGACTAACTGTTTTTGCCTTGTTTGAGTTTAGACAGTCAAAATTAGTAGTATATGCATGCACATACCCAACCCTGGCTGACTTCCTCTTCCTAACAGAGCACCACGACTAATTAAACTGCTAAGTTATTTGGTTAGTAGTTTTGTGCAAACTGTGACATATAAAATCATGAGGGGCATAGATATGATGAATACATAGTCTTTTTTTCTCAGATATGGGAATTGAAAACTCGAAGGCACGGGTTTAAGGTGGGAGGGGAAAGATTTAAGGATCTCAGGGGCAATATCTTCACGCAGAGTAGTGCGTACATGAAATTGGCTGCCAGAGAAAGTGGTTAAGGAAGATACAAAAGCAACATTTTAAAAAATTTTGGATAAGTAGATGGATGGGGAGGGATATGAACTAAATACAGGCAATTGGAACTAGCTAAGTGGGCACTATGGTCAGCATGGACCAGTTTCAGTCGAAGGGCTTGTTTCCACGCTGTATTATTCTATGACCTATAAATCAGCAGTTTTTGATTAATTTGGCTAAGCTAACAGGCTGCCTCTGCTAAATGAGACACTGGAGAGTCTGCCCTTTTTATCTGTATTATTGTTTGTAACTTTTGATGTAATTTTTGATTCTAACATTTATCGCATTTCTCTTCACAAATGATTGTATTCTGCTGTTTTTTTGGTAGGAAGAAAGGATTCGATATCAAATGGGTGGATGACACGCATGCATTAGGCTTGTTTTCAAGTGCAATTGCAGGTTTGATTTTTATTTAATTTATATTAAACTCATTCCAAAGTTACTTACTTTTCCTCTCCAGCACCAAGCCACTCTTTCAGATTTAGTCTGTTAAAATATTGTACATTCAATTAGTGATAACATTTTGTTTGACTCTTCCAGTTCCATGTGAGAATCCCAGCTTGAATTCAAGGTAGCAGTGCAACATATCCCAGCAATATTTAAAGATTTTGTGTGGTGCCTTCTTAAAAATTGCTTCCAAGATCTCCCATTCCTGAGTTGCTTTACCTTGTGTCATAGGGGTTGAAAGCACAGACAAATGCCCCTCAGCTCATTGAATATAGGCTGGTCAAAACAGCCACCTAACTACTCTAATCCCATTTTTCAACAATTGGCCATTAACCTCGTATCACTTGGCATTGCAAGTGTACATGTAAATACAACTTAAATGATATGCGGGTTTTTGTCTCTATAAGCCTTACAGGCAGAGAATTCCAGATTTCTGATACGCTCTAGGTAAAATATATTTCCTCATGTCCCACCTATCCTGTTTATGCCATTCATGTAATTGCGTACATTTCAATCCTGTCCAATCTTTCTCCATAAGTGAAATTCTCTATTTTGTGCAGCATCTTGGTAAATCTCCTTTGCACCAACTCCATGCAGTCACATCCCTCCTATAACATGATTACAGAACTACAGTGCTGTAGCTGTGTCCTGAACAATGTTTCATACAGTTCCAGCATCACATCCCTGTTGTTAAACTCTGTGCCTTGGCTGAAAATGGCAAGTATTGCACTTGCCACCTTAACCATTTTATCCACCTGTCCTGCTACCTTAAGAAACCAGTGGACATGCACACCAAGATCCTTCTGATTTTCAGTGCTTCCCAGCATTATACTGTCCATGTTTCTACTTGTCTCGTTTGTCCTGCACATGTGCATCACCTTACACTTTTTCAAATTGAATTCCATTTTCTACTGTTCAGCCCATTCAAATCCTCTGCAAGTAATAGCAGCTTTGTTACTTTTTGGTTTCCATTCCCATTAAATCGTCACCTAACCCTTATTTCTGATAAGGTCAGTTTTCTGATCTTTTTCTCTCATACCTGTTGTAAGGGGTGGGAAAGGTAGAGAGAGAAAAGAGCCTGTTGCGGCTATGTTATGCCAACCCAAGCTTTTGCTGCATTCTAACTCTTAGCCTGTCACTGAAAGGATACTTCAGTTTGTCAGATCCCACATGGACTGAGCAAGAGGGAATTGGAATGAGAGACCAGATATTGCAGCGGCAAAATATATCTGAGCTTCTTTGAAGGGGGAAGAAGCAGAGGAAGGACTGGTAGTATGAAAGGGAAAAAAATCTTTAAAAAGCACTCCAATGAAGGTGAAATCAAAGTCACACATAAAAGAACGGTGGAATTCTAAATATCTTCCGTCGTGGTTTTCCTTTTTGGATTTATTTACTATATTTTCTTTAAGCCACTCACTTCTATCTCATTCTTGAATGACTGTGCATTTGGATGCATGTTCTGTCTGTGTCTTTGAAGTGTAAATATAAGTGAAGCTTCCAGGAAGTAAACAAAAAGTATGCTTTTTCTGTATAAATGTCCAGTAATTTGGAAACTATGAATTTCACAGGTTTTTTCACTGCACATTAGGAGCACCCATCTGGTACCTATTGATATCTGAAATGAGCCTGATGTTTGAATTAATGTTTTGGTTTCTCATTATCATTTAATTTTTGCTTTTCTTTCTTTACAAGCAACATGTGTTAAGTGACTAAGAAGGCATATTGTTTCTGTTGAAGAATTGTTTAGCCCTTGTCAAATGAGTGATGTTGATGGAACATGCTTTCCTTTTTCTTGTTCCATCAAAGGTGAATTTGCATTGACGGAGTGCCATAAACAGAACAGCACTTCTTCCTTCAACTGCACTCATTTACTATAAATAGTCGATAAACAACCCACTTACATGCTTGTCAGCCTTATGAATGGCACATCGAAAGCCAAGAATCCAGATCATTCCCTTCTAGAAACTGGAATGATGGATCTCTAGCCTTGATTAGAGCAGTGACAAAAAGAAAGTAGATCGAAAAGTGCAATGTACAGAGATACACTGTTTCAGTCTGAACACTGCTCCCTCAGACTACTCCTATAACGTAAGAAATGTTTCTTGGAACATAAGAACAGAAGTCAGCCATTTAGTCCCTTGGACCTGTTCCATCTTTCAATCATATCATGGTTAACCCAAGGTCTAAGCTCTATTCAGCTGCCTTGGTTCCTTGTCCCTTGCTTAACAACATCCATAAATCTCAGTTTTGAAATTTTCAGTTGACATCCAGTTTCAACAGCTTTTTGATGTCTGTGCAAAGAAGTGCACCTGACCTCGCCCTGAATGGCTTGGTTCTAATTGTTAGATTTACTCTCTTGTTTTGGAAGCTTTTCAGCCCAGCTCTCCCAACTCGACACCACCCCTGCAGCTGTCGTAACTCCTAATTATTTTAACCATATCAATTAAATCACTCCTGTAAAAACACTATCCCTTATTCTCAATTCCTCCGCCTCCACCATATCTTCTCTCAGGCAGACGAGTTCCACCACAGAAGACATCAGACGGTCGCCTCCTTCAAAGACGACAATTTCCCTTCCCACGTAGCCTATGATGTCCTCCAGCTCATCTCATCCACTTCCGACACCTCCGTCCGCGAACCCCACCTCTCCAACCGCAAAAAGGACAGAATGCATCCCACCAGTCTCAGTATACATTGCATCATCCTCCACCATTTCCGCCACCTACAAACGTACCCCACCACCAGAGAGATATTTCCCTCCCCACCCCTATCCACTTTCGGTAAAGACCATTCCCTCCACGACTCTCTTGTCAGATCCAAGCCACCCCACCAACCCACCCTCCCCTCCTAGTACCTTCTCCTGCCACTGCAGGGATTGCAAAATCTGTGCCTACGCCACTCCCCTCACCTTTGCCTATGGCCCCAAAGGAGCCTTCCACATCCATCAGGGTTTTACTTGCACTTCCACACGTCATTTGCAGCATCCGATTCTCCCGATGCGGTCTCCTCTACACTGGGAGACAGAACACTTCAGAGTACATCTCCGGGACACACCAGCCAACCCCACTGCCCCATTACTGAACACTTCAACTCCCCCTCCCACTCCGTCAAGAACGTGCAGGTCTTGGGCCTCCTCCATTGCCACTCCTTAACCACCCACCGCCTGGAGGAAGAACCCCTCATCTTCCACCTTGAGACCCTCCAACCACATAGCATCAATATGGATTCCACCAGTTTCCTCATTTTCCCCTTGCCCCATCTTATCCCAGATCCAACTTTCCAACACAGCACTGCCCTCATGACCGGTCCTACCTGTCCATCTTCCTTCCTTCCCTCCCCCATCCGCTCCACCACACCCTCCAACCAATCACCAGTGCCCCCTCTTCCATCTATCTATCGCAGTCTCAGCTACCTTCCCCCAGCCCCACCCCCTTGGCTCACAAGCCTCATTCCTGATGAAGGGCTTTTGCCCGAAACGTCGATTCTTCTCCTCGGATGCTGCCTGCCCTGCTGTACTTTTCCAGCACCATGCTCTCAACTCTGACCTCCAGCATCTGCAGTCCTCACTTTCTCCTACATCACCCACAGCTCATCACCAATGGAGTAAAGCTTCCTGCGTTTCCCCTGCCCCATCAACATCCACCCATATGCTGAAATCCCAGCCCTCAATTTCTCTTCATTTGTACCAATCAGAATTTAACTGATTTCCACACCAGTCATCCTTGTCAGATTGATTTAATTGGAACTAAAGTGAATTGTGATCGTTTCTTTTCTGCAGTACTCATTAATTCAGTGTTCAGAAGGAGGAAACTTGGCTTGTGTACAGTTTGCAAAGTCAGGTTTCAGAATCAAATGAGCAGCAAGGTACATTGACTGCGGTCCTTTCTGCAGGGAAGCATTGCTCCAATTTACAATATTATGATTATGAATGTAAGGTAACAGATGGCTGTCAGGGATCTGCAAAACTATATTTCAGTTGGATGGGCATAAATTGTGACAATGCTGTGTTTGAGTGTGTCACTAACAGGCGCAGACTGAAGGTTTTGTCACAGGCATACCTTCACTCCTTCCTCACTGGGTGGCCTGAGTAGTAAGTGGAGATGCACTAACCCACTTACTGTCTGAAATCACCTGCATTGCAAGACAGTACGATGTAAGAGCAGAATTAGGCCATTCAGCCCATCGAGCCACATAACCTCAATCATGGCTGATAGTTTTTCAACCCCATTCTCCTGTCTTCTCCCCATAACAGTAATACTTCAGCAAAAATGAAAATCTTAACAAGAGACAGCAGAAAATACTGGAAATACACAGTGCATCAGCCAGGGAGAGATTTGCCAGCATAGCTAGATTCTTAAGCCATCTATAACTCTACAAAACAACTAAACAAACTGGCTTTTTCCCCTCAAAAGAATGCTGAGGGGAACAAAGAATCATACAGTACGAAAGAGGCTCTTCAGCATGTTGAGTTGTACTGCCAAAAGTATACTACTACATACATTTGTTGCACTTTCCCGCACAAGCTTTGGCCTTGAACGTAATGACACTTAAAGTGTTCGTACAAGTACTTTTTGGAGGCTGTGGGGCAATTAATTCCAGACCCTCACCACCCTCTAGGTGAAAAATATTTTCCTCAAATTCCTCTTAATCTCTTGCCTCTCGCTTCAAAATTATGCCTCACCTCCCCCTTGTAATGACCCCTCAACTAAGGAATAATTGCTTTCCATTCATCCTGTTCATGTCCTTCATTTTTCTCATACACTTGTATCAGTTACCCCTAAACCTTCTCTGCTCTGAAGAAACCAACCCGAGCTTAGCCCGTCTCTGTCCATGGCTGATTTTTTTTCCCTAGTAATGTCCTGGTGAGTCAACTTTGCATTCTCTCCAGTGCATCACATCCTTCCTTTGGGTAGTGACCAAATCTGTACACAATGCTCTAGCTATGACCTAACTAAGATTCTGTACAGCTTCAACATGCTAACTTACCCTGGATCACTTGAGAGTTTACCTTTATCAGTTTCCCATGTGAGACTTTATCAAAGACCTTGCTGAAATTATGCCATATCTGAGATTTTTAAAAATTATGAATTGTTTTAATAAGATTTACATAGACTTTCCTGCAATTGCAAGCACTCTTACTAACTCTCATGAGCTTAAGTATAAGCTTGTCACAAATCAACGCAGAGAAAAATTCAGGGAAAACCTCTTAACCCAAAGAGTCATGAGTTCTGCAACCGAAAGAAGTAGCTGAAGCCAGTAAGAGAGATTTAAGAAAATTTGGATCAACATTTGAGGGAGAAAGAATTGGAAGGATGTGGTGATGGGAAGTGTTGAAGTAGGATGCGAAGAGGCTCATTTTGAGCACAAACATTGGCACAGACCAGTGTCTGTTCTGTATTATGTATTGACCCCAATAAAGTAACTCTTGTCAGACTTGGACTGATGTGTTCCAGCACACAATGTCCTCCACTATCCAACAATATCAAGCAGAATATTCCTGTTGCTTACCAGGAAAGTCATGAGCCCTCTTGAATTCTCTAAAAATGCAGTAGGTCTGTTTAGAGTAAAAATTAAAGAGGAAAGAGTCAAGGGAGCACATTTAATTTTTAAGTCTTGATCACGATGTAATAAAAGATTCCCTTTGCTAACACTCTTTGTAAAATTGAATCTGGATCAATGTTCACGATATGATTTATATATGAGATGTGAAACTTGCAACTGCTTTCTAATTAATGGAACACCAAAATCTTGAGTGCAGTCTGCAGAATACATTTCTGTCTGAACATCAGTAACTGGAACCATCCACGCAATGCTCCTCCATTAGCTTCCTGTCCTCAAAATATCACCCCCACACATCCAGCAAGTGATGAAACCTCAAACGTTGATTGAAACCATCCACCCTGCACCTCTATTACCCACTCTGACCTGTTCAATCTGTCTGCCTTCCATCTCACCATCTCAGTGCCTCATGGAGCAACCTTCCTGAACGAAATCCACCAGCAGATGTCCTTTCAGGGAACTGGAAATGCGTGAAGTCAATTGTTTATTTTAACAACCCAGTCTGTTGAATTATTTTGAACTATATTCGAACCGCCATGGTGAGAGTGGTCAGGACAAGTCAGGGCTCCAGCACAAGCAATCTCCAACATCTGGGCTCTCTGTACAAACTCTATGCAATTGTAGAAACAAACAAACGATGCTGCAGATTACCAAGCAATATTCCCTACGGAGAAATGTTACTTGACGTTGGGTGTTCTCATTCAATAAATAAACTTCCTCCTAACAGGTAGAATATGCAGCATACCTCTTGCCTGAGTAAAGCCTACTTTAGAATTATTCCTTCATCAATCAAAATCAGTTTCATACCTTAACCAAATGTCTGCAGTAACTGATCCAAATTCTGGTTTCCCTACCTTTGGCGCACCCAGTCACAAATTCTGTTTTGAGCAAACACAAATCCACTTTGACTCTAAAAAGTTTTTAAAAAGATCATTTGCATTAAATATCAAGTATCTGGTTCCAACTTTAAACACATCCATTCTTCATGAGCTTGATATATCAAAAATATTTGTACAAGAGATGTGTTTAGATACAAAGCTCTTTGGTAGTCTCCTGTTGCTGTTGAACACAAAAGCTCACAAATAGAGCCTGGCAATATTGGTATTCTTTAACAAGTCAGCCTGTTCTGCAGCAATCATTTTAAAGTGATTACCAATGGCCCTGAAAAATGATATTAAAATATAGTCATGATAGCGAGTTTTGAGAAGATTTGTAGCTCAGTTTGAAGTTCTGGATGTAGGTTTGCTTGCTGAGTTGGAAGGTTCATTTTCAGACGTTTTGTCATCATACTAGGTAGCATCTTCAGTGAGCTTCCAGATGAAGCGAACAAACCTACATCCATAGTCACGGTAATCTAAAATATGATGAATACTTCTGTCCATTACTTGAGTTTCATGTTACTTGAGTCAAATGTCAAAAATTTTGACACTATTTGACAAGCAACATTTGGTTCACTGTGTCCCAATTAACATTCTCTCTCAACCTAAAAAGATTGAATAGTTGCTGATATATCCAGGGAGAACTGACTGCTGGATTTTCCCCACAGTTGCGAATAGTAATTCATTCTGTGAATTATAGAAACATAGAGTCATATAGAGTGAAAACAGACCCTTCTGTCTAAGTAGTCTACGTCCCAAGCTAAATTAGTCCCACTTACAGCATTTGTCCTATATCCCTCCAAACTTATCCTATTCACGTACTTATCAAAATGCCTTTTAAATGTTGTAATTGTACCTGCATCCATCACTTCCTCTGGCAGTTCATTCTGCACAAGAACCGCTGTGTGTTTTTAAAAAGAAAAGTTGTCTCTCATTTCCTTTTTAAAACTTTTTCTTCTCACCTTAAAACTATGCCCTCTACTTTTGAACACCCCCACCCTATGCAAAAGCCCCTTCCTATTCGTCTTATCTATGCTTGTCATGATTTTATAAACCTCCAAGGTCCACTCCTCAACCTCCTACACTGCAGTGAAAAAAGTTCCAGCCTATTTTTATAACTGAAACTCTCTATTCCAAGCAACAACCTGGTGATTTTTTTTTCTGAATCCTCTCCACTTTAATAACCTTCCTATAGCAGAGCGCCCAGAATTGCACACAGTACTCCAGAAGAGGCCTCAACAACGTCCTGTATAACCTCAAGATGGCGTCCCAGTTCCTATGCTCAAAGGTCTGAACAGTGAAGCCGCCTTAACCACTCTGTCTGCCTGTGATGCAAACTTCAAAGAATTATGTATCTGAATCCCTCGGTCTCTCTGTTCTACAACACTACCCAGGGCCCTACCATTAATTGTACTGCCCTTGTTTGTTTTACCAAAATATAATACCTTGCATCTATCCAAATTAAACTCCATTTCCTGATACTCAGCCCATTGACTCAATTGATCACAATCTCTTTGTAAACTTAGAAAGCCTTCTTCACTCCACTAAACCACCAATCTTGGTGTCATCTGCAAACTTACTAACCTTGTTTCTGATGTTCTCATCCAAGTTGTTTATGTAAATGACAAACAAAAGTGGACCTCGTACCAATCTCTGTGGAACACAGTTGGTCTCAGGCCTCCAGTCTGAAAAACAACCCTCTGTCTCTTACTGTCAAGCCAATTTTGTATCCAGTTGGCAAGCTCACCTGGACTCCCATATGGTCTAACTTTACTAATTAATTTACCATGCGGACCCTTTTCAAAGACTTTGCTAAAGTCCATATAAACGACATCTTATCGTTCTATCCTCATCAATCATTTTGGTTACTTAGAGTCATAGAGATGTACAGCATGGAAGGAGACCCTTCAGTCCAACTCGGCCATGCTGACCAGATATTCTAGATAAATCTACTCCGATTTGCCCCATATTCCTCTAAACCCTTCCTATTCATATAACTATCCAGATGCCTTTTAAGAACTGTAATTGTACCAGCCTCCACTACTTAAAACCTATGCCCTCTAGATGTGGAGGCCCCCACTCTAGGGAAATGCCCTGTCTATTTACCCTATCCATGCTTCTCATGATTTTATAAACCTCCAATAGATCGGCCTATCTGTACATCTCAAACCCTCCAATCCCAACAACATCCTTGTAGATCTTTTCTGAGCCCTTTCAAGTTTCACAAAATCCTTTCTAAAACAGGCAGACCAGAATTGCACACAACTCCGATACTCAATACACTGAACAATAAAGGCAAGCATACCAAACGCCGTCTTCACTATCCTGTCTACCTGCAACTCCACATTCATGAACCTGTATTCCAAGGCCTTTGTCCAGTAACACTCCCCAGGATCTTGCCATGAAGTGCCGAAGTCCTGCCCTGATTTGCCTTTCCAAAATGCGACACTTCACATTTATCTAAATCAAACTTCATCTGCCACCCCTTGGCCCATCTGATGAAGATCCTGTTGTACTCTGAGGTAACCTTCTTTGCTGTCTACTGCAGCTCCAATTTTGGTGTCATCTGCAAACTCCGTAATCATATCTCATGTGTTCACATCCAAATCATTTATATAAATGACAAGAAGCAGTGGACCCAACACCGATCCTTATGGCACACCACTGGTCACAGGCTACCAGTCTGAAAAGCAACCCTCGTCCACTATCCTCTGTCTTCTATCTTTGAGCTAGTTATGCATCCAAATGGCTAGATCTCTCTGTATTCCATGAGATCTAACCTTGCTAACCAGTCTACCATGAGGAGCCTTATTGAACACCTTACTGAAGTCCATATGGATCATGTCCACTGCTCTGCCCTCATCAATTCTCTTTGTTACTACTTCAAAAAACTCAGTCAAGTTAATGAGACATGATTTCCCACGAACAAAGCCAAGCTGACTATCCCTAATCAATCCTTGCCTTTCCAAATGTATTTAAATCCTGTCCCTCAGGATTTTCGCCAACAATTTGCCCACTACCGATGTCTGGCTCACCAGTCTATTGTTTCCTGGCTTTTCCTTACTACCTTTCTTAAATAGTGACACCACATTAGTCTTCTGGCACCTGACCTGTGGCTATCAATGATACAGATACCATGGCCCCAGCAATCACTTCCCTATCTTCCCACAGAGTTGTAGGGTATACCTGATCAGGTCCTGGGGATTTGTCCACCTTTATGCGTTTTAAACCATTCAGCACCACTACCTCTATTTAGACATTTTCAAGATGTTGTTATTTATTTCCCCACATTCTATATCTTCTGTAACCTTCTCCACAGTTAACACTGATGCAAAATAATCATTTGGTATCTCCTGTGGCTGTACACATAGACAACCTTGCTGATCTTTAAGGGGCCTTATTCCCTCCCTAGTTATCCTTTTGTCCTTAATATATTTATAAAGTCCCTTTGGATTATCCTTAACCCCATTTGCCAAAGTTATCTCATGTCCCCTTTTTGCCCTCCTGATTTCCCTCTTAAGTATACTCCTACTGCCTTTATACTCTTCTAACGATTCACTCGATCTCTCCTGTCAAAACATGACATATGCTTCCTTCTTTTTCTTAACCAAAACCTCAATTTCTCTCATCATCCAGCATTCCCTCCACCTATTAGCCTTGCCCTTCACCCTAACAAGAACGTACTCAACTCCTGTTATCTCATTTTTGAAGGCTTCTCATTTTCCAGTTGTCACTTTGCCTGCAAACATCTGCCCCTAGTCAACTTATGAAAGCTTTTGCCTAATTCCATCAAAATTGGCCCATTCCAATTTAGAACTTTAACTTTTAGATCCTGTCAACCCTTTTCCATCACTATTTTAAGACTAATAGATATATGATTATTGGTCCCAAAGTGCTCCCCCACTGACACCTCAGTCACCTGCCCTGCGTTACTTCCCAAGAGTAGGTTAAGGTTTGCACCTCTCTAGTCATACTTCCAAATACTGAATCAGAAAATTTTCTTGTACCCACTTAACAAATTTCTCTCCATCCAAGCATTATGGCAGTCCCAGTCTGTTTGGAAAGTTAAAATCCCCTACCATAACCACGCTGTTATTCTTACAGGTAACTGAAATCTCCTTGCAAATTTCCCATTGATTGTTGTGGGCGTCTATAACTACAATTCCAATAAGACAATAACCCTTTTTTTATTTCTCAGTTCCATCCAAATAAATTCCCTGGATGTATTCCCAGGAATATCCTCCCGAAGTATAGCCGTAATGTTATCCTAATCAAAAACGCTATTCCCCCTCCTTTCCTGCCCCTCTTTCTATCCTTCCTATAGAATCTATACCTTGG
This sequence comes from Chiloscyllium punctatum, assembly GCF_047496795.1. Lineage (NCBI taxonomy): Eukaryota > Metazoa > Chordata > Chondrichthyes > Orectolobiformes > Hemiscylliidae > Chiloscyllium > Chiloscyllium punctatum. The sequence continues at coordinate 10,315,169 of NC_092776.1, read as the reverse complement.
AACATTAAGCAGCCAGTCCTGTCCATCCCTGAGCCACATCTGTATAGTTGCTGTGATATCCCAGGACATGTTCCCAACCATGTCCTGAGTTCACCTGCCTTACTTGTTAGGCCTCTTGCATTGAAATAAATGCAGTTTAATTTATCTGTCCTACCTCGTTCTCTGCTTTGTTCCTGCCTGGCTTGACTGTTTGACTTGCTCTTTTGTGGACTACCAGTCTCAGACTGATCTCTTTCTTCACTATCTCCCTGGTCCTGCCCCCTCACCTTATTAGTTTAAATCTTCTCGAACAGCACTAGCTGCCCCCTCCTGGAGGTAAACCAACTACCTGACCATATCTCTGGTTTTTCTTCCTTCCCACAACTGCCATCCATCTCGCTCTCTTCCTCAAATAAAAACTCAATCAAGTTTGTGTGACATGGTTTCCCTTGCACAAAACCATGTTGATTATTTTGAGAAGTTTTGCTGAAGGGATCAGGAGCCATAAGTTTTTTTTTCCCCAGACCGAAAATCACTTTGTATTTTCAATAACACCTTTACATAGGACGAAGAAACCATCAAAGGAGTATATCATAAGTTATTTAAAGCTTACGTTTTTGCAGCACTTTTTACAGTCTCCGGATCCTTCAAAGTATTTAACAACTAAAGAAGTACTTATGAAGTACTGTTGTTGTAACAAAGGAGTTGTTGTAGTCAGTGTGTGTATTGCAAGTTCCACAAACAGCATGGTAATGACCAGATAATCTCTCATAATCTGTTGGTTGGGTGATTTGGTTAGGATGCCAGAGAGACGACTGCTCTTTGAAGTTGTGTCAAGGGAACCTTTATACCTATCTGAGAGATCAGATGACTTAACAGTTACTTTGTAAAGCATTAGCTTTGACAACTCAAAAGTCTGTTCAGGTCTCGTAGTGGGACTTGAGACTGTGACGTTCTGACTCTGTGTACTACCAACTGAGCAATGTTTGACTTTGATAGTGCTCAGTTCAAGATTTTTACAATGGTAAATTCTGGTGAGAGATAGTGTATATTATCAGTTGAATTAGAATTAGAATCCCTACAGTGTACAAACAAGTCCACACTGATCCTCCAAAGAGTATCCCACCCAGAACCATTACCCTACCAATGCACCTCACCTACACATCCCTGAACATTATGGGCAATTTAACATAGTTCACCCTAACCTGAACATCTTTGGACTGTGCGAGGAAACCCCACACAGACTTGGGGAGAATGTGCAAACTCCACACAGATGGTCGCCTGAGGCTGGAATCTAACCTGGGATCCTGGCACTGTGAGGCAGCAGTGCTAACCATTGAGCCAACATGCTGCCCTCCGTGATTGCAGAGTTTGTCATGTAAGGACTGCTCCATTGGGATAAACAATAAAAGGAAATTGAGAAAAGTCATGGGAGCCCATGAAAGACATTTTACGGCTTGGGTAAGTTTTCACTTTCAGGCTGGGCTTGTGAGTTGCAAGTTCTTTTTCCTCTTGTCTATAAAATCTCATGAAATGAATTTATAGCGACTCCATTAGGTTGCCTCTTTGTACCCTTTTGCAATTAGACCGCGTTTCTCTCCCCTTTCATCCCTGTGAATTTTTTTCTGCATCCTCTGCGTAAACTTAGTATCATACATAGCAAGGGCCCACTGAACAATTAGGAGTAAATAACAATATCTGTGCAAATATACATCAAACTGATATATTAAGCAGGTGTTTACTTATAACTGTGAGCACTCTCTACTTGCGTCTCTAAAGAGACCTAGAGCCTGAGTTTTCAGTGACCATCATTTGATATTGACTGCCATTTTTATTTGGTTTCTTTGAGTCCTTCCTTTATACTAGAAACAAAACTATGGATCACATGCTTGTGTATCACAGGAAGGTGTCCAATGTTTCATTCCTGAAGTGAAAATCAGTGCCTTCAGTTACTACAAATGTTGTACACAGCAATCCTGTGATTTGAATAATCAAAGTTCTGTGGTTGAGATTCCTCTTCCTCCTATGAACCCTAGTGGAAGTTCCAATGAAGTTCAGATGGCTGAAAAGCAATTGACCTCAACCCTTGCATGGTCAGCATTCCAGAGTAGAACAAAAAAGATGCTATGAAGACACTGAAGCTCTCCTTGAAGTCTAGCAACATTGACATTAGTGATTGAGTGGAGCATGGTTTCATTCATTTAAAATGGTGAAAACGTCCGCATCAAGTTGCATCACACTTCAGTCCAAATTACTCATTGACGAGCCAGAGAAGTGATAGAAGGGAAGAAAAGGAAGTATGTCCAGCATTTCGGATCATGGTACATCACAGAGTGTCCTGCCCCATATACCCAAAGATCTTCAGATCTGACTCTGTTCAGTTGCAGGAAAACCAACGGCTAAAATTTGTAATCCTAAGGATGCCATCCTCAAATAAAGGAATAACCAACAATTATGTGGACTCTTCAAGAACTGATAAATCCAGTTGACTTTATGTCCCACAAATGCTGGCCAGCATTTTCATCCAAAAACAGAAATTCTGCCTTTGTGAATGTATATAATTTGCAACTTATTTTTACATGAAGGTGTCACAGCTGAGTGCAATCCATTCCCAACCTAACAGGTGCATTTATTATCATGATCTAGAATGAGAATATTATTTTCTTCACTCCCTACCACAAGGGCACTATGTCCAGTTTTACTTTCATCAAAGCTGAATTTACTGTAGAATTTCTTTGCGAGTTAATGACTGGTTGTTGATGAAGGATAGTACTGGAACCAATCTTTCCTCTGTTCAGTTTTATTGTTATTTATATGTAAATATGATGAGCATACACTACCGAATGCAATCCAACTGCATTTTCTGTAAGAATATTCATAAATGTACTTGTTAGACTGTTAATTTTCCCCTCTCCCTTACATACAGGTAAATGCAAGTAATATGCAATTAACAGTGAAGGTTCTCCCACTCTTGATCTGTATCATCAGTGGAACAACACTGGAGATCCCAGAGAAACAGATCATCCCTGGGATCCTTGCAGAGGTCACAGAAGATTAGAAAGCTCCTGTGAAATTGCTATCCAGAATTCTTTATCTTGTTTATTTTGATATGCTTTTCGTATCTGTAATCTGGATCCTGGCAGGCTGTGGATAAAGGGTCCTGACTTCTGTCAGGGAACCTCTGTAACTTCACTGCTGAGAAACGCTAAAGACTTGGTGGGCCAGCTGGTTTTTGTCTGCCTTCAATTTGGTGCGTTCTAAAAAAAAGTTCTTAATGAACCAGTCCCCTTTCATCTCCTTTGATCTTCCTCGGGTAGAAAAGTTTGGGGGATTGGTGACAAGTGAGGCTGTTAGAGTACTTGTCCCTTTTTATAATTGGAGATCAGGAACTAACTGCAAAGAATTGTGGACGTAGATTTGTGCTGTGACATGATTTATTAGAACACCCTATCTGGCACTGCTGTACATGATGCACTTTTCAATAGTAAATCATTTTTAGGACTGAATTAAATATGGATAATGAAATGCTTTCGCACAGTCAGCAAATGGATTTGTCTCCTAGCCAGCAATGTTTGATTGTTATCAGCATCTGCAATCCAGAAGGCTCAGGCGTATTGGTGATCAACATCTCTCAAAGAAAATGCCCTGACTTCTAGTGAAGGTTGAAGCCCATCTCATTTAAAATGCTATTAATAAATGGTGGTTAGAAGGACGGGGGCGCACAACTAATATCAAAGGATAAGGGATAAGCGAATTGTTTAAGATCATTTATTGTCAAGTAAAAGTAAGCTTGAGAAAATAGGAAATGCTAATATTTATCTGGCAGATTTCACAACCTCTGGACATTTCCAGTGGTTTTGCATCCAATGAAGAACTTTTTGAAGTGTGGTCACTGTTGTTAAATAGGGACCAATTACTTATTTTGGTGACTTTTTCACACGATACAAGTAATGCTAATGATCATTGGTTACCCAGAAAAGGTTGTTGCAAGCGATAAGAATTATTTTCTTTTTAGATTGAGATGGTATGTAAGGCTATTAAAACTACATTTTGGTCTTGGGGACTAAATTCACATGTGGGCCAGACTCTGGCAAAAAAGTGGCAGATTCCTTCCCCAGAGTGGCATTGATGGGACAGCTTTTGTTTTCAATAATACAGCAGCTTTTTCTGTTAAACTGTGGTCCTATTCAACAAGTTAAAGTCATGGCTTCTGGATCACTAATACAGTGATTTTATTGCTACACACTGGGTGTGTGTATATGCATTATTTACAAATGTAGGTGAATATTTCTTTCTTAATGATTGTGGTCCCTTTTTCCCTCCCTTTGAAGGGATTATTATCATGAAATTAAAATCCCTCTGGTTTAAGTTATTTAAAGATGTGTATACAGTTGGCATTGGAGAATTAGCTGGGTGGAGTTACTGAGCTGGAGAATATGAATTGATATCAGCAGTTGAATTGATATTAGCACTGTGGGCTTAATAGCATATCTGCTAATGTTAGCTTTTTCATACTGCCTGATTCAGTGACTCCTCCCTTCCAGTTTCCCTAATGTCATCTTTATCCTCTTAATTTAAACAGAACTGTTCAAACAATAAGATATCAATTTTTACAGCAGCTTCCCTTTTCACGGAAGGGTTTTATCCTAGCATACGGGCTTTTGAGCAATTTCATTCATTCATGGGTGTGATCATCACTGTTTAGGCCAGCAGTTATTGCCCATCCCAAATTGCCATGGAGAAGATGGTGATAAGTTGCCATCCTTGTGATATAGGGGCCTCCACAGTGCAGTAGAAAGGGATGGCCACCATTTTGACCCAGTAATAGTGATGGAATGGCATTATAGTTCCAAATCAGAATAGTATGTGAATTGGAGGGGAACCTGCCAATGGTATGCCCATGTAACCTGTTGTCCTTGACCTTCTAGAGGTCATGGAATGCAAGGTGCTGTCAAAGGAATCTGCGTGAATTACATTAGTGCATTTTGCATCACTGCTGCCACTTTGTGTTGGTGGTGAAGGGAGTGCATGTTGAAGGTGAGGGATGCAGTGTCAGCCAAGCAGGCTGCTTTATCCTGAATGGTATCAAGCTTCTTGTTGGAGCAGCACTCATCCAAGCCACTGGGAGGTTTTTCATCACACAGCTGACTTGTGCCTTGCAAATGGTGGCAAGGCAAGAGGTGAGGTACCCAGTCTAGAATTCCTAGCCTCTGACTTAGCGCCATGGTATTTGTACAGTTGGTCCAGTTGGTAAACCCTCGCTGGTGTTGATAGTGGTGAGGGGGGTGGGGTGGGGTCGGTTCAGCAGTGGTGATCCCATTGAAAGATTCTTTCTTGTTGAGGTTGGTCATTGGATATATATGTTTTTACACTGCATACAAGATTGAATGGCACTGAAGCATGTATGTTGCAATTATAGTCCTCTGTTAAATACTTGCATACATAACAAAACTGTTTGAAGCAAAATACTGGAGCCGAATTTTGGTAGTTTTTAAAAAGTTTCTGCATTCTCCCAGTACTCAGTATTCAATTTTGTGGCGTTATGGAGCAAAGCTTCATTTTGACGACAAAATATCTCAAGTAACGTGACATGGAATACTTTCCTTGGCCTACACATCCTTGTATGTTCTGAGCTGTTGGGAACTGTGGTAGATCCAGTGTTCAATGTACAGTAACAACATTAAGCAGGTTGTCATAAAAATGCTTATCTTAAATATAAACTAAGTTGATTGGCTTTTCTGGGGAAATGTTGATTGATCTAAAATTTGTTTTCCACTCAGCAGTCATTCATTTAAAAAAAGATCTGTTTGGGTCTGATCAGTGACTTGTCTGAGTTCATAGATGTTTCAACCTCAAATGATATTGAATCTCTCTCTGACTTTCTAGCTTTAAGCAATGTTCCACATTTCACGCTGTATCTCTTTTTAACCCACTAAAGCCAAGTCCACACCCAACCAACCAGTCATTTTGCATTTTGTTGGCGATTTTTTTTTCTCTTTTTTTTAAATAATGCTTTTGCACAAAACTTGTTTTTAAACAGCTAAGCTGAAGAAACTTATCATTTATTACTTTGATTGCATTTTGTTTCAGATTCAAAATGTGAAAAGAGGGTTTCTTTCTAAGGAGTGATGCCACTTAGTCCCACTCAGTCTGATTTCATAAGACATTAAATAGAATGTCACCCTTTGTTGATATTTTCCCTCATGTGTTTGTTGACCTTGGGAATCTACTCAGTTCTGGGTGCTCAATAGAGTTAATTAGGATGGAAATGCTTTGCTTAGCTGTATTTACTGCTGCTACACGAAACACAATTAATCAAGGCTGTTTTCTCACATATCTGTAGCACGTGATGCAATGAGTACCAAGCATCCAATGCTGAAGACTCGACCTTTGTCACAAGCATCTAGATCATCGAAGGTCAAGGCTAGAAGCTGTGCAGGTGAGAGAAGAACTGTAATTGCAGTCAATTAAGCCCTTCACACTTTGTTGATTAAAGAGACAATTTAATAATCTGACCCACATTTGTCAAAAACAGAGTATAAAGCGAAGCTTGTAATCTCTTGGCTCGGGCTGGTGTGCTCCCTGCAGTGGGAGTTGCTCGTACTGATCAGACTTTAGTTACAGGCCAGATTAAATAATTACCAGACATGAAATTGTTTATCTGCTTGTGTGCTAATTTGGACCCACTGAAGAACCCAAATGTATGATCACCCAAAGGCTGATTCCTTCTAGCTTCCCTTGTACCTCTGTCAACCCAAACCTTCAGCAGAGAACCTTTTCTCCAGACTTTAAATATGCCATGTTGCATGTTTGCACTTGGATGAAATAATATCCCTTTCCTAACAACTAAACTGAAAAGGAATATAAGCAAGAAAAAGTGGTTTTCATTTGAGGCTAAATTAGCCTCCGTGCCATAAGCTTAGTAACAAGGGTTAGAGTCTCACCCTGGTTCCCACTCTTCCTGTATGATGATTGGATTCTCTTCTCGAGCTTCTCCATCCATTCTCTCTGCGTCACATACTGGCTTGTGTTGTCTTCCTGTGTTTTATTCATGCTATTAATGCCAGTTGACTTTTGAAATATTCCTCCCATGCTCCTTGACAGCTTCACGTTTGCTATCTTACAAATTAGCTGTACTAAAGCCTCTTCCATACTCTGCCATTTTCTAAGAATCTGCTCTACAATGCTGCTGCATCCTTTTGCTTTGTAAGCCTATATAGCCCCACTCCCCAATCCTCCTGCTAACCCACTTCAATTTAAAGACCTGTCTGCAGCCTGAGTTGTTTGATTTTCCAGGATGCTGTGCCAGCTTGGTCCAAGGGAAGCCGTTCCATCACAGCAGCTTCTTTCTAACCCAGAACTGGTGCCAGTGCCCCCAAATGTTCAATAAAGAGGTTGCATTTCTTGCAAAGTGTTTTGCAGCCAATAAAATGCTTTCTTAATGAGGTCACTGTTGTATTGACAGTAAATTGGGCAGCCAATTTGCCCACAGCAAGATCCCAAGTCATGTGATGATGATCAACCTATCTGCTCTTCTGTGACATAAATTGAGAACTAAACATTGGTCAGGAAAACTGGAGAAACTGAAGCCCCTTCCTCCCCATCTTTTTAGCCACAAATTTAACACCTTGATTTATTTACCCTCTGCTAGTTTGTAAATTGCTCAGGTAGTAATTCCAAGATTATTACCTTGGAGGTTTTGCTTTATAAATTTACTTCCTCACTATTCAAATTCTTTTAGTAGAACCTCCTTTCTAGAAACTAATGAGGGGAGCACTGGAATTTTTGTTTACAATTTCAAACATTTGCAATTTTTACTTCGTAGAGGCATATATTTCTGTACACAGTGACACCAAGTGATTTGGAGTAGAAGTGAAATAAACTGTGTACAGTCTTAGCAGTGACACCTAGTGATGGGTAGCAACAGTGCTAAAAAAATCTGCATTCAGAAATGCAGAGAACCCTTTGATAATCTCCCTGACAATTATATTCCAGTCACTTCTCAAGGGGCGCTTGTCACAGAGATGGGTAGTGTCCGTTGCAAAACATACTACTAATTTGATTGAATTATTTATTGTTGTTGCATGTACTAGGATGCAGTGAAGTGTCGTTTGCAGGTTGATCAACATGGATCCTGAAAACAGGAACAAATAATTGGATATTAGAGTTAAAGCTGTGCCAACTGTTGTGTGTTTAAGTGCAGTCAGTGATAAAGCTGTCATTGAAAGTCAGCATGAAACATTCACTGATAATTATGCTAAAATTTCCATTGCCGGTCTTCCCCAAATTTCTATACTGAAATGTATTCAATAAAGAAGGAAGTTATATTTCTTGCTTTACGAACTTAGGACATTCCAAAGCATTTTTTAATCAATAAAATGCACTTGCAAGGTCAGGAAATAGGGCAGGCAATTTGCCAACAGCAAGATCCCAAGGTCACCTAATGATGACCATGTCTATCTGTTCTTCTGTGATATTGGTTGAGGGCTAAACATTTTTTTCCAAAATAGTGCCATTGAGTGTTTTCTATCTACTTGGGAGAGCAAAAGATATCAGTTGATTGTTTCATCGCATGTGTTGTACCTCCAACAGGACTGCAGTCCCTCAGCAGCGGACTGTGTGTTAACCTAGATTTTGTTAAAATCTGCAAAGTGGGGCATGGCCCACTCATATCTGAATCAGACATGGCTAGCGTATTACTAGGTGCTGTGTGTGAACTTTGACCAGTCAGTAGTGCAATAATACCTTACTTATCTTTCAATCAGATTAGTCCTGTATCTAAACATAAGGAAGGTTTTGTGGAGCCGAAGCCTCACTGACGCTGTACATTTGCAGTTCACTAATGCACCTCTCTTTACCTGAACCTGAGCAGAACTAGACATTCACAACAGGATCACTTGAACAATAGGTTAACATTTCTGATAGGATCTTGCCTTTTAAAGAATGTCAGTAGATTAGTTGCACATTTCTTACATGATGCTTCATTTTGGATTTGCAGCATTTGTAGTTTTCTTTTTGTTGAAGAAAAACTGATGTTTAACAGCTAAACAGAATAGATTTCTAATCAAGATAACTGTACTTTTTAAGCCACAATCAAAATTGTAATTCTATTGTTCTATTGGATGGGTCTTGTAATTACAATCCTGGCATTGAGAGGTATATAGAATTCTCCTGCGTGCTAGAACTGAAATGCAACAGCTGACCCTGAAAGACAGGTAGCTTACATATTGCTAGGCATCAGGAGTTGAATTATTTCTCCACAGTTCCCTTGCTTCCAAATCACCTGCTCATATTTGAGTGAGACATTCATAAATAAATGTTGAAATCTTTAGCTAAAATGTTAGCTGCCATGATAAACCCTTGCCTTTAATGAAGAACTTACATTGCTACCCGATTAGTTATGTGTGTTGCAAATTTTAATTTTCTAAATGTTCTTGTGTGGAAGCATAGACATGTCTTTGCTTATTGCCAATCTCAGTTGTCCCGAGGAGGTGATGGTGAGCTTCTCTGAACTCTTCCAATCCTTTGCACTCACAGATTGTTTTGGTAGTGAAGTCCAGCGAGGATGAAAGAATGCCAAATTATGCCCACACCAGGATAGTGAGAGATTTGGAATTGATGGTATGCCTGGAATATCACTGTCTTGCAGATCTTAGTTGGTTGAAGTCACATGGCTGGGATTTACTCTCAAGGCTTTGAGATACTGCAGTGCATCCTCTAGATAATAAATGCATAAAGTAGCCAGAGTGAACAGTTGTGGAGGAGGATATTGAATCCTGCACTATTGCAGACTACAGCAGAAAATAACAATTAGCAATTGATGATAATGCCTCATTAGAACTGCTGGTTGAATGTGACATTAAATTTTAAATCGCTCACCACATCCCACTCATAGTTGTGCATGCTACAGTCTGGTCCATTAGAGTTTTATTTAAGTATGTGGATTTGCAGATAGATGCTACAGCCTGGTATTATTTGTGGCTGATTTTTGAGAAAAGAAATGCTGCAATGTTTCTATGATTCAGTGATCAAAAGTTTCTCATTTGGCAGCTTGCATCCAGTTACATGAATAATGTCTGGCAGATGTATTTATCAGAGGAAAGATGAAGATAATGTTGCGTGTGCCTATGTACGTTCCACCTTTCTCAGAAACCCTAAAAAAAAACTCAATGAGGCAAGCTTTCATAGACCATATGATACAAGACATCAAGTGGGCAAGACTATAATTTAAAAAGCAATGACAGCAAAAATAAATATACAAGGATAATACTTGTGCTTCTTCAAATGCATGTTAGTGTATTAACGTGACAGATTTAGTGACCTCACAGCAATAAAATATTGCTTTGCTACAATGAGATTAAGATTGCATTTTCCAAACTAATTCTCTTGCAGCTTTTATGAAGTGATGTATTTAACAAAAGTAATTGAAAAGGAATGTAATTGTTTTAATGTGTTCATAATTGATACGTGTATGATGTTAAATGCACTGTTATCTATGAAGTAACTGTTTGTTCCCATCAATATGCTGCTTCGGTTGCTAGCCGGGGAAACATGCATTTGGCTCATCAGATTCTCAGTGTGACATATGGTTTGTTTTTCTTTAAAACAATAAACATGTCTTTAATTTCCCACCACTTTTTTGTTTAGAATTTCTCTTACCTGCAAAGGAACGCCCTCAGACAAGTGCGATGCTCGCTAGAAGGTTGGTCATTGGAGCACTTGGTGTGAGAAGCAATCAAACCAAAGCAGAGCGAGAAGCTGAACGTAAAAAGCTGAAGGAAGCAAGGGGTAGGTAGACCCTCCACTATACATTAGATCAGTTGCAGCGTTGAATTGTTTTACACAAACCTGACGATTTCTCTATCATTTACATAAATCTATACTCTTCACCTAATCTTGTCCCCTTCATCTTGCGAACCATGTTTCCTTTGAGCTGGTGCTTTATTCCGTCTAGTGATCAAAAAGGTTATTACATTATAAGTGTTGGTATTTTTAAAATCGTTCATCTTTGTGTGTCCTGTTCAATGGCTGTCTGTGAATTACTGTCTTGTGAATACAATGACAGATATTCCATGCCTTCAGTATAATATACGTAGGGATGTTAGAATTTAGCATAAGACCTATCACTACTGCATAACAAGATTACAGATTTTATTTACCAGGGAAAGACCTTTGCCAAATGTTAGATTTTGTTTTTGTACTTAATCTTCCTGTCCTATAAAGCACAGGTGTTCAGTCAAAATAATGTCATAAGGTAGACATCTGATATTAATGGAATAGAGCAGAGTTCCAAGAGTGAAACTTGAGAACGCAAAAATAAATCCTGTACAACATGGTCAAATAGTAACAATATTCACTGTCTGCTCCTACTTACAAAGAATAGCCAGTTGGACAAGTCACTAGATCTCTGGTCCAACCCAGAGAACTGGAGATATACTATGTCAGTCAGCATTTGAAAAGATATAACATGATAGATTGTTGCTTCCTTGCCCCCCAGTATCAATGGCCATATCTTTAGATGTCAGGGCCTTAGAGCCATAGAGATGTACAGCACGAAAACAGACCCTTTGGTCCAACTTGTCCACGCCGACCAGATATCCCAACCTAATCTAGTCGCATTGTCCAACACTTGGCCTATATCCCTCTAAACCCTTCCTATTCAAGTACCCAACCCAGATGCCTTTTAAATGTTGCAGTTGTACTAGCTACCACCACTTCCCCTGGTAGCTCATTCCATACACTCACCACCCTCTGTGTGAAAAAAGGTGTCCCTTAGGTCCCTTTTATATCTTTCTCCTCTCACCCTAAACCTGTGCTCTCTACTTCTGGACTCCCCCACCCCAGGGAAAAGACTTTGTCTATTTATCCTATCCATGTCCCTCATGATTTTAGAAACCTCTATGAGGTCACCCCTCAGCCTCCGACATTCCAGGGAAAACAGCCCCAGCCTATTCAGCTTCTCCCTATACCTCAAATCCTCCAACCCTGACAGCATTCTTGTAAATCTTTCTTGAACCCTTTCAAATTTCACAACATCTTTCCGATAGGAAGGAGACCAGAATTGCACGCAATATTCCAAAAGTAGTCTAACCAACATCCTGTGCAGCCGTAATATGACCTCCCAACTCCTGTACTCAATACTCTGACCAATTAAGGAAATAATTCCAAGTGTAGTCTTCACTATCCTATCTACCTGAGACTGTACTTTCAAGGAGCTATGAACCTGCACTCCAAGATCTCTTTGTTCAGCAACACTCCCTAGGAACATACCATTAAGTGTATAAGTCCTGGTAAGATTTGCTTTCCCAAAATGCAGCACCTCACATTTATCTGAATTAAACTCCATCTGCTACTCCTTAGCCCATTGGCCCATCTGATCAAGATCCCGTTGTAATCTGAGGTAACCCTCTTCGCTGTCCTCCAACTTTGGTGTCATCTGCCTGGGTCTTAAGCTGTGAAATTCCCTTCCTAATCTTCTCCGCTGTTCACTTTAAAGGCGTTCCATGAAATTAGCCTGTTTGACCAAGCTTTTTGGCACTGCTCCTTCTATCTGCTCCTGTGGCTCAATGTCAAATTTTATTTGATGATAAGCCTGCAAAGCAGCTTAGACCATTTCTACAATATTAAAGACACTCTGTAAATACAGTTGATGATGTTTGAAATCTTTTTTTCATAAATGGAATAGAGAAGTTGATCCTTATTCAGACAGACCCAAATCAGGTAGAAAGAGAAAGACAGAGGGGAGCCCACTTCAATTTCAGAATATAAAATATCACAGAGGGTGCTGTGCAGTAATAAAGAAAAGGCTAGCTGGTAATTTTGACTAGAATGTTCACCACACGTAATCATACTTTGCCGCACTTGTACAGACCCTATGAAATAATCTGACTATGAAACAAACTATGAAAAAAAAGCTGACAGTTGGATGTTGGTGACCAAACCAGTCTAATCAGTGTTTGAAACGTCAGACAACAGGAAGCAGAGTAGGAGAAGCATTTCCTTCCATTGTAAATGTTTATCTTTTTTTCTCACCCACCCAAAAACATACAGACTTTCCTAATAACCTTGGCCCATTGAATCTACTTTTTTATAACCACCTCAGCAGAGTCAGTGAAATATGGTACAGTCTCACACCAGTGATTTAGCAGAAATCAGCAGCACCAGTGCAATTCAAGGATTATAACTAAGTAAAACCTGGATCGTTTTGCTTGAGAGCTAAACTCCCTAACGTTCATTCCTTTAACCACCTCAAGTTTAAGTAAAATCCCATTGTTTATATTTCCCTGACGTTGGCACCCTGTAACTGCAGCAGTGTACCGTGCTGCATTTCTTCCTGATGATCTGAGCAAGTAAAATGGGCAATCACTGTTTGTGATTTAATCCTTCAATAGAGGTGTAGACGTATGAACTCCATGTCTCCTCCAGCTATTACAGTCCACCCTATCATCCCCAAGTGTAGGAAGGAAGGGGCAATTGTCGTCAGCAATTGCATTGCCAAAGTGATCCTGAGTATTCAGAAGTACTTCCCCATCTCGCAGCTCATGTAATTATTTTTGAGGTTTGCTGTATTGTCTAAAGACCCCTTGTGAATGTTCATGTCGTTACTGTCTTATTATATAGCAATAGAAGCAATTCTGCTTACAAATTTCAGTGCTGATAACTAATGACAAAAATCAAGTCTTTTTGATAAAAATAATTGATTTTATGTTTATTGGGCTAGGTTTTAATTCACCTGATATAGAGTGCATGATGTACACTGGCTTCCATACAAAATGACGCATCTGTATTCTATGTGCATTTGGACACACTTGAGCTAATTTATAACCTTTATATCAAAACCATCAAAAATTTTCAATCAAATTGTCAAAGGCAAAATAAATACTTACAAAGTTTCCCTCAACTCCTGTCCTGCTGCTCAAATTTGTGTCCTTGCTGTTTCACAAGAATGCATAAGTCTGGAGTACAAATTGTTTGGAACATTCTTTTTCTTATATAAAGATCAGTAGAGCATTCATTTTGATTCAGAGACAGTAGAGGTTAGTAATTTTTTTTTAGAAGAAAGATATGCCTTGCTGAAAGCAAATAAAGCAGTTCCAGATGGAATACACCCAAGAGTACTCAAAGTGGCATGGTGGCACAGTGGTTAGCACTGCTGCCTCACAGCACCAGAGACCCGGGTTCAATTCCTGGCTCAGGTAGATTTGTGGCACGATGGCTCAGTGGTTAGCACTGCTGCCTCACAGCGCCAGGGACCCAGGTTCGATTCCACCCTCTGACAACTGCCTGTGTGGAGTTTGCACGTTCTCCCCGTGTCTGCGTGGGTTTCCTCCGGGTGCTCCGGTTTCCTGCCACAGTCCAAAAATGTGCAGGTTAGGTGAATTGGCCATGCTAAATTGCCCGTAGTGTTAGATGAAGGGGTAAAAGTAGGGGAATGGGTTCGGAGGGTCGGTGTGGACTTGTTGGGCCGAAGGGCCTGTTTCCCCACTGTAAGTAATCTAATCTAATCTAATCTAATCTAAATGAGAATCATAACATGGGATACTGTGATGCGATTGTTTTGTAGCTGATTCGGCTTGGAAATAGTATTGTCATTGATTCTGGTATTTAAGACAGGTTAAATGGATGACCTCAAGAACTGTGTGCTCGGTACTTTGGGAATCCATATGATGGAGAAGGAAAGATCGGAGTCTGTTAAAATGACTCCGCTCTCAGAAGCAACAATAATTCTACGATTTTAAGCAAGCCCAAATGTTTTGCATTGGTAGTGGGTCTAATGATGTGTTTTGATGTTAAATCCTTTGATCTCGTGATAAAGATGTGCAGTATATAATTAACATTCGGCAAAGGCGTAAATTAGGTGTGTGATTTCAGGTAATATTTTTGTTAAAAGGAGGTCGAATGTCATTTTGGACAGTCAACTAAAGTCGTCATTTCCACGAAGGCATGTGACTTAAGTGCCGAACAGGATTCCTCTGGTGTCATTTGGTTTGTTTCTGAAGTTGAAATATAGAGAAAAACAGACCAAAGTGCAATAATGGTTGAGTTTGGCTCAAAAAATCAGATTTTTCAGTTCAGAAGAATCATTTTCAATCAGTAGAAGGGTAATTAGTTTATAAAGTCTGCAAGTTGTGAAAGACTTTGTGTAGAAGTTTTCAACCTGTCAGAACTGAAACGAGGGTTAGGCTATCAGTATTGGCAAGAGTCAGTTAACTAAGAAATTAAAGATTTAAGATAGGTGTGATATTTCACAGGGATGAGTATCTCTAAATGAAATTGCTGGGAATAAAAAGGTTGAAACATTGTTTTTGCTGCTTACATTAAGAACTTTCTAAATTCATATATGTATAAAATAGTTCTGTTTATGTTGTTTTTATACAATTATCTTGTGTTCTTTTGTTAAGAACATTGGTGGTCTCATGTGTGACTGACAGTGATCACCACAGTAACCAACTGAAAGAAAATTAGATTTATGATCTGTCAAGCCAGGTTATACTGTGTGCTGACCTGTCCAGTGTTACCATCAGCTTGCATCATAACACTCCAAAAAGCATTTGATACTATCTTCAACAAGAAGATGGTCAACCTACTGAAAGTTCATAGTGGGTAGAGGTAAAATAAGCAACTGATTTGGGGAAGAAAAAGAAATGAGCAGTGGTCTTTAGCAATAGTTCTAGTAGCGTTGGTGGCATCTTTAGGGAATTGATCCTGTTAAAAGCTCTCTCAGGGTTTGCTCTAATTAAAATGAGTAAATGTACCAAAGTATTTAAAGAATGTTTTAGTGGTAGTGATGAAACTCAAATAGAAAGAACTGGGTGAATGATGAAACTGCAAATGAGACTGAGGTCTTCTAAAGTGTTGGTAGAGAGATGGTAATTGGAAACAGAGGAATCCAAATACTGGCACAGTTCTTGGTGTATTCAAAAGAGAAGGCAGCTTTGGCTGGGAAAAGGGACTCGATAGTCAGGTCAAAATAAATGCTAGAAACTGGTTGCAAAGGGAGGAAATTATAGAAGTAGATGGTGCACAAGCATCCAAACGATTGTGTGCTTCATAACAAGGTTTAAGACAAGGGCAGAGGGAGTAAATTAGACAAAATAAATGATTTAAAGGGTTGCAAATGAGAATAGAAGAAACTGGAATAATTAGAATAGCAGTGGAAAACATTGTTTGACACTCAAATAGTGATGAAGCATCTTGAATGGATAATGAAATAATAACTAACTAGCCACTAAAAGAAGGTAGCTATTAAGCACGCACATTAAAGGTGAGGGTGCCAAAAGGAGTGCAAAATGGTTATTTAAGGAATCAACAAAACAGTTAAGATGATAAAGAGAAACCATAACCTAAAATTATCAAGGAATATATGGAATAGTCAAACATTCTGCGAAAATGCAAAAAAGCAGAATAGGGCTACAAATGATAAACTTCCAGTTAATGAGAATAAAATTCCAGAAACATTAAACATTCATCAGAGACGTTAATGTGGTGGGCTGATCCTAGAAGAAATGAGCAAGCTATAATAATGTATAAAATAAAAAGGAGGGGTGATATTTTATAAATTTATCAAACTCCAAGACGATAAAAACCCAATCCAAGTTCAAAAATATAAAAGAAGACAAAATCCAGATGCTTAGCGTCCACACATGTTAAAATAAATTAGATAAAAACAAAGTGCTATTATGTATACAACAAAAATAATAAAAAAGGGAATTCAATTCCATAACAATATCATGAAATTGTGGACAGCTGGGGGAATAGAATGAAGTCTTTACAGGAAGCCAGATTTGAAAATGTAAACATGAAGTAACTGGGCATGTTCTTGGGTTTGTAGTGGATATCAGTGGCCAGCCTATCACCAAAGACGGAAGCAGAGGTCAAGGAAGAGAAGAGTCAGAGATGGACCGAGTGAAAGTGAGAGCAGGATGGAAATTGGAAAGAAAATTGATAAATGTTTCCAATTCTGAATGATTATGGCATTGATGTTATGTTTCAACCAAAAGTTGGTTGTTCCAACCCAAGTTGGATTGGAACAAGGAATGTTCCACATGCCCCATAAAGAAACAGATAACAGATCTATGCGGGTACCCTTTTCTGAAGAAAGGAGAATTACAGGAGTAGTTGTTCAAAGTGAGGACAAGCCATTCAGCCTTTTGGACCCACTCCACCATTCAATGCAGTTATGGTAGATATGATTGTAATCTCACGTCCATATTCCCATTTACCCTGATAATCTTTGACCGCTCGATACAAGAATCTACCCATCTCTGCATTAAAAATATTCAAGAACTTTGCTCCACCTTTTCAAGAGAGTCCTCTCTGAAATGCATCCAACATATTTACTTCCTTAAATAAGGTGACGAATGCTGTGGACAGTACTCCAGATGCAGTCTCACCATTGCCCTGTATAACTGAAGCATAACCTCCCAACTTCTTACAGTATTCCATTCACTTTGTGATTAATGGCAACATGCTGTTAGATTTCTTAATTACTTGCTGTACCTTCATATTAACCTTCTGTGATTCATGCTGTGGAACACCTAGATTCCTTTGCATCCCGGAGCTGTGCAGTGTCTCTCCATTTAGATCATTTGCTTCTATTTTACTACCAAAATGGACAAATTCACACTTTTTGCACACTGTAATCCATGGGTCCACTCACTGATCTGTTTTGTGACCTCCTTATGTCCTCAACATAAATTACTTTCCTTCCTAATTTTGTGTCATCAGACATGAAAACTGTACCTTCTGTCCCTCTTGATCCAAGTCATTGATGTAAGTTATAAACAGTTGAAGTTCCAGCACCTTTCTTTGTGACACACCACTCATTGCATCATACTAAGATGGAAAAGACCCATCAACATCAATTCTTTGCTTCCTGTTAGCTAATCCATCTCTGTCTCAATGCACTACCCACAACACAACACAACACAACAATGAGCTTTTAATTTGCACATTCACCTCTGATATGACTGCTTCCTGGGAATCAAAATACAGCAAATCAATAAGTTTTGCTTTATCCACAGGTGTTATTTCAAAGAACTTTGATTGAATGGTCAAACGTGATTTCCCTTGAACAAACCACAATGTCTCTGCCTGAATACATTGAGCTTGTCCACATTCTTGCTATAACATTTTTAATAGCTTTTAACATTTTCCTGAAGACAGACGTGTAGTTAACTATCCTGTAGTTTTCCGTTTTTCTCTCTCCCTCTCTTTTTGAGTAAAGGAGTTAAATTTGCTATCTTCTAATCTAATGGAACCATTCCCAGTCAAAACCAATGCATCAACTCGTCACTTTGTTTAAAGCCCCAATACAAAGTTCATCAGGACCTAAGCACTGGTCAGCCTGTAACTCCAATTTGCTCAATACTGTCTAGATTCGATTTTATTGTCATGTGTACCCAAGTACAAAAGAACAGGAGTACAGTGAAAAGTATAGAGAGCCACCATTCTCCGGTGCCATCTTAGAATGCAATTGTTAGAATTGGAAATGAGCTAAAATTTTTTTAAAAAACATAAAGAAAAGATTATGTCCAGATCACCCTTGCCATTGCTGCCATGAGGTTTGAGCTTAGCTCACCAATATCACCGGCACTGGACTCACCAACGCAGTAGTCCTGCTGCCACTGTAGCTGCCACTGTAGCTGCCACTTCACCACCAATGCCATCACTTTGGGTCCTGTGTCTTGCCACTTCCTGCGCCAGACTCACCAACGTCAGAGTTGCACCATCACCCATTCCTGAGCCCACCTTGCTGATGCCATCTTGGAATCATTTAGAGTGTAGAGCTCACAACCTCCTGAACAAATGCAAGTGTGAATCAGCGCTGTCGTCAGTGCCGGTGCCACTGCCAACATCTCCAGTTCTGCGCACTAATGTTTAAGTCCCCACGTTCCACCGCAGCTAAACTCCCCAAAGGCAAAAGGTATGAGAGGACTGTAGAGAAAAGAAAAGTAGGCAGAAAAGAAGGAAAGTAAAAGAAGAAAAATGGATGGAAGAATGCAGTGGACGAGCAGGAGCCTGAATGCTGCTACTCCGCCACCATCTTGGATTGGTTCACAATGGTCCACATTACTTCTCTGGTAACTATGATGTACTGGAGGTCTTCCCTCCCTTTGTTTACTGATTGATAGCTGCCTTTTGGATGTCGTTTGTATCCATTACATTGAAAACTTGCAAAATCAATTCATCTACCGTTTCCTTATTTTCCATTATTAAATCTCCAATCTCACTTTGAGTTCCTAAAGGTATGTAAAAACAACCTGTGTTTATATTTCTGGCTAGCTCTAACTCACCTGCACTTCTTTGAATGGTACCATGAGATGTTTTGTATCCATCTTGGTGGACTGTAGGGGCTGCGGTTTAACATCTCCTCTAAAAAATGGCACTGAGTTACATTCACACTCCACAAGTGTCAGGCAATGACTGTCTGTAATGAGACAATACAGTCATCCTTTCTTCACATTCAATGAAATTGCCATCGCAGGATCCCATATCAGCATTCTAGGGGTTATCGTTGACCAGAAACTGAACTACAGTAGGCATTTAAATTGTGCGCCTACAGCAGCAGTTCAGAGGTTGGGAATTGAACAGTGAGAAACTCACTTCCTGTCTCCCCAGTACTTGTCAATTTTCTATAAGGCATAGTAATGGAATGCTTCCTATTGGCCTGGCTGAGTGCATCTTTCGCATTTTCCATTATAGCATCCCAAGGAAAGAAGCCTGTATGATTGGCAAGCCATCCATTCACCACAGTGACAGCAGTGTGTTCCATCTGCAAGATTCACTGCAGTAATTCATCTGTGCTCCTTTGAGAGCACCTTCCAAACCTTCAACCATCTAGAAGGAATAGTGCAACAGATGCATAAAAACAGCATCACCTGCAAGTTCTCCTTTAAGCCATGCATGGTCAAAGTTAGAAATATATTGCTGTTTCTTCAGTAGCCCTGGGTTAATATCTGGAACTCCCTTCCTAATGACACTGAGCCTGCGCCATCTGGTCAGCAGTGGTTCAAGAATGTCTCTCACTACCACCTTCTCAAGCAATTAGGGGGTTGTCAGTAAATGTTGGCTCAACCACTGACACTGCCCCCCCCCCCCCCCATCTCACACCCACATCTTTTGAATAATTATTTTTTAAAACTCTGGCATTGTAGTAATGCTTCAGACCTGATTATGTGCACAAGTTGCGAGATTAGGTCCCAAAGTCCCAATCTTCTGAGTCAGAGGTAAGAGTGCTACATAATCTAAAATGTAAAGCAGGAAATTTGGAGATACTCAGTACGCCAGTCAGCATTCGCAAAGAAATCTCAGCCTCACTCCACCATGACTGACATGAAGTTGAGTGTATTTAAGCACACAGTTCTGCTGAATCATGTGCTGAAAATGCCCAGCTGGTCTCCAATTTAATGAGTGCATTGTGTTCCTGTGATTGCTACTGCCAGGAGTGAGATCTGACTTCCCAACAGCAATCCCTCAAGCAAATCTGATACCAAGTGCAGTCTTGATTTAAAGCTGCAACCACTAGATGAGGCTATGCAGTAAGATTTGCCTGTGCTGGTATTGTCTACCCAATCTAGAACGGGCTCTTAGAAAAAAGATTGAATCAGAATTAATCTCTGGACCTTGTGAAGATAATTTACTTCTTATATATAACTGAATCAGAAGAGTATTTTCTATCTGACTTCCTTTGCTCTGAAGTAAAATAAATCTTTATATTGCGCATTGAAAATAATTTGATCTAAGAAATGTATGTTCAAGTCCATGCTGTTAAGTTAAAATTTTAGTTCTGTTTAGCTGTAGATGTATTTCACATATACGCAATATGGTAAGTGTGTCTTAAATATCCCTTTTAATTTTAACACAAAGTTCATGCCACCTTTTTCTATTTTAACATGCACAATTTATAATATCAATATTGTGACGTACTGTTGTTAGAAATGAACCTTCCCTGGAACAGAGCACAACCAGCGGCAGAGAGTGTAATTACATGTTGGCAAAGTTTACATAGTCAGTTTCTATTATAAATACAAAAATGGGAACTTATGGGAAATCAGAGTAGTAACATAATAATTTAGTTATGTTACTGGTAGTGGAAGCAAGGGTAGTGTACCAGTAATCCAGAGAGCTAGGATTAATGAACCAGTAACACAAGTTCAACTTCCATTATGACAGTTGGGGAATGAAAACACATTGTCAATAATATTAACCATGAACTACTAAATTGTTGTTAAAACTCATCTGATTCAGTAATCCCCTTTAAAGAAGGAAATCAATCCTCTGAACCAAATGTAACTCCAGACCAATGCAGTGCAATTGAGTCATAAATGATTTGGCTATGTCCATTCCCCCTTTGCACCCAACGTCTCTGCCTTCTTGTACAATTTAATCAGCGTTATTGTAAGTGAGTGCCGCCTTCTGTGTAGGAACATTAACATAGGTGCAAAGGACATGGTCCTATTGTAGTCAACCTTCAAATATCTGATGCAAGTTTTCTTCTCCATATAGCATTACCCAATCTGTACATATCCAATTTGTTTGATGAATAAGGATGCAAGAAATTAAAATCATTGTTGCTGATATGATGATAAGTTAACCATTAGATTGATGTGGGTCAGGAATAATCCTGAGACAGACATTACAAGAATCCCTTTGTACAACTCCATCCTCACTCCAAATCCGATGCTCACAAATGTTCAACACAGTTATTGTTTTCTAACTTGCAACCACTTTATCTTTTCTCTCTATTTACCCCAAAGCCACAGTTTTAGCTTTTAATCTCTATTGTGAAGCTTTTGGAATTCTCAGTACAACTTGTTCTGGGGCTTTCCAAAGCCCACTCTTGGAATTTTGATTCTCCAAAATAGTTCAAGCAGCTTTGCAGGCTTGATTGCCACCTACAGAATCCTTGTTCCATAATTCTTATACAATTCATCCTGTCCTTCTACCTTCTATAGATTTCACCTCATGGAATGGAGTCATAATAACCCAAATGATCAAAGCTATTGAGGAATTACTAATACTTGGGTTTGGCGCAACTTTTAGGTCTAAGTCGTGGCAAATCAAAACATTTGTAAAAAGTATTTCTTTCAAAGTTGCCAACATATTTGCCTACATTTTACTCTTGTTCGATGACTAGTGCACTGTTCTTCCAGTATTCCATCTTTTCAGAGTTCATGCTGAATGCATTCAATCACTGCCAAATTTCCAACTGGAGGCAATTAAGAAATATCACAAACTCTGTGTGAAGTGTTCTTTTTGATCTCTTGTGAAGCTGGATAGATCACCTATCCAAAGATTTGTAAACTTAATCCTTTTGTTATTACTCATTTGCATGCTGCTGATTAAGAGATTTGCAACTTGATAACATGGAAGTAACACTTGATTGTATTTGCTCAAACTGTACAGATATTATTAATCAATTCATTTGTATATGTTATAACACACCTCTAGAGAAGATGTGACTTGAATTCTGGCCAAGAGGCAGGATCACTGCTAATGTGCCACAAGAGCCCTTGCCTAAATTGTATGTAGGGGAAGCTGGATGGACTTATACATGGAGGGCGAGTACTTAATTGAAGGTGCTGCCCACTGATGGGGACAAGAGAATGTCTGACATTAATAATAATAATTAATAATCAGTAATATGATATTAGTAAGACTATTCCAACCTCATCTGTATGGCAGAAGGTACAGAGGTTTGAACACACACCACCAGGTTCATCTTCTCTGCTGTTATTAGACTGCTGAATGGATCCCTCTAATTTCAAACTTAATGGTGATCTTGCTTTTGTGCACCTCCTCTGCAGTCATAACCTTTTGTATGCCTCAATCTGTCTCAGCACCTTATGAGCTGTATGTCCTTGTTCTTTATGATCTGTCTGTACTGCTTGCAAAACAAGGTTATAGTCCAACAGGTTTATTTGGAAGCACTAGCTTTCAAAGCGCTGCTGTTTCTTCAAGTGGTTGAAGCAGTGCTTCGAAAGCTAGTGTTTCCAAATAAACCTGTTGGACTATAACCTGGTGTTGTGTAACTTTGTGCACCTCAGTCCAACACTGGTTTCTCCAAATCATGCTTGCAAAACAAAACCTTTCACTGTACTTGGATACATGTGACAACAATAAATCAAATCAATTCATTTCAGGGCAGGACAAGTTATTCTCAAAGTCCTGGACAACTCTTATCTCTCAGTTAGAAGATTATTATCTCATTGCAGTTTGTGGGGTTATATTGTGCAGCAGTTACTTCCCTCCTCTCTGTGACAGTAGTGACCGCACTATAGAAGTGCTTCATTAATTGTGAATTGCTTTGACCACTCCTGAGGTTGAGTGGTGCTTTTAAAGAAAAACAAAGGCTTGGATTTATGTTTTGCCTTTATAAATCCAAGTCTTTAAGCCTAGCAAGTTGTACTTTTAAGATTTGTTTAGAGAGGCTGATGTAGCAATGTGTAAATGAGAGGGTTCAATCAATTAATTGAGGGTTATAATTGGAGAAATAGGAATGTCAAATCAAAAGTTGTAGAAGCCAAAAGGATGCGCTCAAGTCCCACCTGCTCCAAAGGCGTGTAATAACATCTCTGAGCAGGCAGGTTAGAAAATATTTACAAAATATCTCAAAACGTTTAGAAAATCATTGCAATCACCAGCATTCTACACACTCCTTGTAAGATTTTCTTTGTGGATCCTCTTTCACTCTTGAGCTGAACTTTCAGATCCCATATCTTCTCCATAGCTGGCTTTCCCACTTAACCTCCTTAAAACCACCCATTTCTCCCTTTTGTATTTATCGGTTCTCAAAGTTATCTATGCTTCAAACCTGTTTGTGGCCCCTGAATTGAGCTATGAAGCATCTAACATCTCTTGGCAGGCTGGCTGCAGTCCAATCCATGCTACTGGACCTGTAGGTTTATGGAGTGTTTTATGTGAACGCCACTGCACTTGTGAAAGAAGATCTTAAGTGAGCCAACAAGCTTCTGTTCAGAGTATATTTGTCTATTAGCAAAACAGATTTATTTAACTGGAAACCGTGAACACCTGCGTTTAGTCTGTTTTGTGCAGACTGTTGATTACCTTGATCAGAGAGTCTTAATATTTATAGGTGAGGAAACCATGCAAAAGAATTTTGCGGTTTTATAAAATGTTCCAAGCCAGATGGTTGCTTCATTTTCAAATCAGTTTGTTTAAACCTAATCCATGTCCTCCTCCTTCCAGTCTTAAGCAGCAGTGTCTCTCTTTCTGTTGTTCCTACCCTGTAATCTTGACAGCAGCACATTTAAAAACACAAAAGTAAAGCTGCCATAGTCTTACCCGACTATAGGTTTGCTCTCTTGTTAGAGAGGGTGGTTTAACCCGAGGGTCACCAGGCTTCAGCTGAGGGAAGATGTTGAGAAGGAGAATTCTTCATAGTAACCTTAATCAGTGCAGGAATTGAACCCACACTGTTGGCATCACTCTGCACTGTAGACCAGCCGTCCAGCCAACTGAGCTAAACTTGTTTAGCAACTCATGTGTCGTTATGAGTAACTTTATTGCAAGATTGCTAAATAAAGCAGTCTCACACCTCTTTGGGTCATCTGGCATATTGTGTACAGTTCTGGTCCCCTTGGAAGGTTGTTCTTGCCATTGAGACTGGAGCAGGGGTTCACCAGATCAAAAGCTGGGATGGTATGACTATTCTTTGATCAGACTGGGCTTTTATTCTCTTGATTTAGAAGAATGGGAGGCAATCTCATAGAAACCTACATTTTTGAAGGGGTAGGCAGAATAGATGCAGAAAATATGTTTCTCCAGACCATGGAGAACTGGAACCGAGGGAGTTTCAGAATAAGCAGTAGACCATTTAGGAATGGGATGAGGAACTCCTTTACTCAGCAGATGGTGAATCTTTGGAATTATCTAACCCACTTGACTGTAAAAGCTCCATTAAGTAACTTTGAGACATAGATTAGTCACGTAGGAGAAAGTGAGGGCTCCAACTCGGCACCGCCCTCTTGATCTGTCTTACCTGTGCATCATCTTTCCCACCTATCCGCTCCAGCCTATCACTATCAACGTCCCCACCTCCATCAACCAATCGCATTCCCAGCTTACTTCCCCCCCCTCCCCCCACCACCACCTCCACCTTCCATTTAACTATCAGACCCCTTGGGCCTCCCCCACATTCCTGATGAAGAGCTTATGCTCAAAACATCAACTCTCTTGCTCCTCAGATGCTGCCTGACTGCCTGTGCTTTTCCAGCACCACATGTTTTGACTCGGATTTCTAGTTACTAACAACGTTGAGATGGGAGCAGTGCAGAACTATAGTGTTGAGGTAGATAATCAGCCATGCTTTGGAATGGCAGAACAGACCTGAGCTGATGATTGACCTACTCCTTATAAGATGTATCCCTGGGTGGATAAAATCTCAATTCAATATGGATAATTGGAGCAAATCTTTATAACTCACTGGTTAATCCTGGTTAAATTGATTCAAGAATGTAGAAACCTTGGAGAAGATGCAGAGGGAATATAGAGCAGGGAAGACCAGGAACTTCAGTCTTGTGGCAAGATTCAAAGAGCCAGGATTGTTCTCCTTACAGCAGGGGCTAAAGGGAGAGGGTAAGTGGAAGTTCACAATATCACCTTGGGTTTTGATGGTCTGAGAGCAACTATTTTAATTGGCAAGAGTAGAAGTGAGTTGTGGATACACATTAAAGATAATCGGCAAAAAGAATCCAGGGAACTTATGCTTAAGAGTGTTGGCTGGAAGGCTGGCAAAATTGCTATCACTCTTCCAAAAAGGAACTGGCTGAGTAGGTGAGAAGATGACTTTTTCAGGCCTCTGGCATGTATCATCCCCATGCATTCACAGTAGCTCATCTACTTCCATTCTGTCATCCAACCACACTTTAAGTCAACCCCTCTTTCTGCTGCCCTCCACTTTATCCCCTATAAGAGAGGGTTAATAAGTACCAAGTAGTGTTCACCGTACATTAATACTAGGTAATTGCTATCCCACTAAGAGAGAACCTAGCCATCTCCCTTTGATATTCAGTAGCTTTAGCATCATTGAATCCTCATCCATTAACATCCTCAGGATGTAATTTACCAGAAACTAAACAGGATGGCCACAACAAGTACTATCACGACAAGAGCACTTCAGATGGTAGGAATTCGATGGCAAGTAACTCATTTTCCTGTCTCCCCAGTTTCTAACCACCATTTACAAGGCTACTATAATAGAAAACTCTCATTTGGTCAGGATGGGTGCAGCTCCAACAAAACTCATCATCATCTAGGACTGAAATTGCGGGAGAAACTCAGCAGATCTGGCAGCATTTGTGGACAGGAAAGAGTTTTTGAAGAGGATGACCGTACTCCGTTAACTGAGCTTTCTCTCCACAGACTTGCCTGACCTGCTGAGTATTTCCAGCAAGTTCAATTTTTGTTTTAAGGTTTCCAGCATCGGCAGTTCTTGGTTTTATCGTCTAAGACAGAGCAGCCTACTTGATTGGCACCACGTCCACCACGGTAAAAACAATGACTGCAGATGCTGAAAACCAAATACTGGATTAGTGGTGCTGGAAGAGCACAGCAGTTCAGGCAGCATCCAACGAGCAGCGAAATCGACGTTTCGGGCAAAAGCCCTTCATCAGGAATGAAGGCAGTGAGCCTGAAGCGTGGAGAGATAAGCTAGAGGAGGGTGGGGGTGGGGAGAAAGTAGCATAGAGTACAATGGGTGAGTGGGGGAGGAGATGAAGGTGATAGGTCAGGGTGGAGTGGATAGGTGGAAAAGATGATAGGCAGGTCGGACAAGTCCGGGCAAGTCAAGGAGACAGTTACTGAGCTGGAGGTTTGAAACTAGGATGAGGTGGGAGAAGGGGAAATGAGGAAGCTGTTGAAGTCCATATTGATGCCCTGGGATTGAAGTGTTCCGAGGCAGAAGATGAGGCGTTCTTTCTCCAGGCGTCAGGTGATGAGGGAGCGGCGGTGAAGGAGGCCCAGGACCTCCATGTCCTCGGCAGAGTGAGAGGGGGAGTTGAAATGTTGGGCCACGGGGCGGTTTGGTTGATTGGTGCGGGTGTCTCGGAGATGTTCCCTAAAGCGCTCTGCTAGGAGGTGCCCAGTCTCCCCAATGTAGAGGAGACCGCATCAGGAGCAACGGATACAATAAATGATATTAGTGGATGTGCAGGTGAAACTTTGATGGATGTGGAAGGCTCCTTTAGGGCCTTGGATAGAGGTGAGGGAGGAGGTGTGGGCACAGGTTTTACAGTTCCTGCGGTGGCAGGGGAAAGTGCCAGAATGGGAGGGTGGCTGCTCGCCTTCCACCCTACAAACCTTCGCATCAACCAAATCATCCGCCGACATTTCCGCCACCTCCAAAAAGACCCCACCACCAGGGATATATTTCCCTCCCCACCCCCTTTCCGCTTTCCGCAAAGACCGTTCCTTCCGTGACTACCTGGTCAGGTCCACACCCCCCTACGACCCACCCTCCCATTCTGGCACTTTCCCCTGCCACCGCAGGAACTGTAAAACCTGTGCCCACACCTCCTCCCTCACCTCTATCCAAGGCCCTAAAGGAGCCTTCCACATCCATCAGAGTTTCACCTGCACATCCACCAATATCATTTATTGTATCCGTTGCTCCCGATGTGGTCTCCTCTGCATTGGGGAGACTGGGCGCCTCCTAGCAGAGCGCTTTAGGGAACATCTCCGAGACACCCGCACCAATCAACCAAACCGCCCCGTGGCCCAACATTTCAACTCCCCCTCCCACTCTGCCGAGGACATGGAGGTCCTGGGCCTCCTTCACCGCCGCTCCCTCACCACCAGACGCCTGGAGGAAGAACGCCTCATCTTCCGCCTCAGAACACTTCAACCCCAGGGCATCAATGTGGACTTCAACAGCTTCCTCATTTCCCCTTCCCCCACCTCATCCTAGTTTCAAACTTCCAGCTCAGTAACTGTCTCCTTGACTTGCCCGGACTTGTCCGACCTGCCTATCTTCTTTTCCACCTATCCACTCCACCCTCTCCTCCTTGACCTATCACCTTCATCTCCTCCCCCACTCACCCATTGTACTCATGCTACTTTCTCCCCACCCCCACCCTCCTCTAGCTTATCTCTCCACGCTTCAGGCTCACTGCCTTCATTTCTGATGAAGGGCTTTTGCCCGAAACGTCGATTTCGCTGCTCGTTGGATGCTGCCTGAACTGCTGTGCTCTTCCAGCACCACTAATCCATGTCCACCACCTTCAATCTTCACTCCCATCACTACTAATGCACATTGACAGCGGTGTTTGCCATTCACAAGATTCACTTTATTAACAGATCGGCTCCTTTAATAGTACCTTCCAAACTCATGACCTCTGCCACCCAGAAGAGTAAGGGCAACAGATACATAGGAACACCACCACCTTCGAGTTCCATTCCAAACCATCCTGACTTGAAACTAATCACTTTTTTTTTCCCACTGTCACTGGGTCAAAATTCTGCAGGTCCCTCCCTAACAGCATTGTGGGTCTGCCTACACCAGATTGTCTGCAGCCTTGCAAGGCAGCAGCTCTCTCCCACCTTCTCAAGGGCAATTAGAGAGGGGCAACAACACCCATACCCCAGAAACTATTTTAGACCGAGATCTATTTAGACCAAGACCGAGAAACTATTTTAGACTGTGGGCGTGGCACAGTGGTTAGCACTGCTGCCTCACGGCGCCAGAGACCCGGGTTCAATTCCTGCCTCGGGCGACTGATTGTGTGGAGTTTGCACATTCTCCCCGTGTCTGCGTGGGTTTCCTCCGGGTGCTCTGGTTTCCTCCCACAGTCCAAAGATGTACAGATCAGGTGAATTGGCCATGCTCAATTGCCCATAGTGTTAGGTAAGGGTATGGGTGGGTTGCGCTTCGGTGGGTCGGTGTGGACTTGTTGGGCCAAAGGGCCTATTTCCACACTGTAAGTAATCTAATCTGTAAGTAATCTAATCTAATCTCTGTAACTTTTAATGTCCAATCAAACTGGCTAAAATATTGATATTTTCTTTTCTAAATGTTAGTTTTACTTCTCTTTGCTCTTAGAATTTCAAGCAATTCCAACTTCTTCATTTGTCTTGTGGTTTATCTATGAAATTTTAACCATGCAGCTAATACGACAGCAGGCATGACAGCAGACCTTCAGGTAGGGGCAGTTACAGGCAGCAGGATTGTGAGAAAAGAACAGGACAGTGGGGCTAATTAGATATCCCTCTTTCCCTCTGACTCTCTTGCGATCACTCTCTCTGATTCTCTCCCCTTCCCTCTCTCTCTGTGACTCTCTCTCATACTGTCTCCCCAGCCCCTCATGACAGCCATTTCTGCTGGGTAAAAAGTCTCTGGCTATGTCTCTCCTGATCTGGTCCACCTCTATCAAGTCACCTGTCATCCTTCTTCACTCCAGGGCTATTTTAGCCCGTTTGGCGGAGAAAGGCCCGACGTCCCTCAACCTTTCTCCTGGCAGCATCCTGGTAAATCTCCACTGTACCCTCTCTAAAGCTTCCACATCCTGCCTACAAAGAGGCAAACAGAGCTGAACACAGTATTCCTTGTGTGGTCTAATCAGGGCTTTACAGAGCTACAGCATAACCTCGTGGGTCTTAAACTCCATTCCCCCGCTAATGAAAATCAACATACCGTATGCCGCCTTAACAACCCTATTAACTTGGGTAGCAACTTTGAGGGATCTGTGGATGTGGGCCCCAGCGTCCTTCTGTTCCTCCAAACTGCCGAGAACCCTTTCGTTAACCCTGTACTCTGCATTCAAATTTGACCTTCCAAAATGAATCTCTTCACACTTTTCCAGGTTGAACGCCATCTGCCACCTCTCAGCCCAGCTCTGTATCCTGTCAATGTCCCAATGCAACCTACAACAGCCCTCCACACTACCCACAACTCCACCAACCTTCATGTCATCGCCAAACTTACTCACCCTTCCATTTCTTCATTTTTAAAACAAATCATAAGAGCATAGGTCCCAGAACAGATCCCTGTGGAACACCACTGGTCACTGAGCTCCAGGCTGAATACTTTCCATCTACTACCACCTTCTGTCTTCTATGGGCCAGCCAGTTCTGTATCCAGAGAACCAAATTTCCCTGTATCCCAGGCCTCCTTACTTTCTGAATGAGTCTACTATGGGGCACCTTATCAAATGCCTTGCTAAAATCCACATACACCACATCCACTGCTCTACCTTCTTCAATGTGTTTTGTTACATCCTCAAAAGAATTCAATAAGAATTGTGAGGCATGACCTGCCCCCCTCAAAGCTATGCTGACTATCTCTAATTAAACTATGGTTTTCTAAGTAATCATCAGTCCTGTCTCTCAGAATCCACTCCAGTAATTTGCTCATGACCAATGTAAGACTGAATAGTCTGTAATTCCCAGGATTATCCCTATTCCTTTTCTTGAACAAGGGAATAACATTTGCCACCTTCCAATCATCTGGTACTACTCCAGTGGACCGTGAGAACGCAAAGATCATTGCCAAAGGCACAGCAATCTCTTTCCTCGCTTCCCATAGTAACCTTGGGTGTATCCCATCAGGCCCAGGGGACTTATCTATCCTCATGTTTTTCAAAAATTTCAGTACGTCATCCTCCTTAATAGGGCTTGTTTCACTCACTTGTAGATTTGGGGGAATACTTTGCAGTATAATCACACTTGCAGTACATACAGGGGAAAGGAGATCAAATTGGAAAAGGTAAAAGGATTGAGTATTGCTAAAAAGATACTGTATTGAAATTTTTTGCCTTAAGCTCATCAGGCCAATTTGCAAGAAGTACCAATTCAAAGGGAAAACAACTTTATCCTACATGAAAGGAGTGAGCTGATTGGTTGGCAAGTAATTGAGATGTTGTTATTGAGAATACACCCATATCTCTCTGCTTTGTGAGGATATTATTAAAGTGGAAAGGGTGCAGAAAAGGTTTACCAGGATGTTATTGTGACTGGAGGGCTTCAGTTATAAGGAGAGGTTAGATTGGCTGGGACTTTTCACTGGAGCATAGGAGGTTGAGAGTTGACCTTACAGAGGTTAGCGAGTTTTGAGAAGATTTGTAGCTCAGGTTGAAGTTCTCTATGTAAGTTTGCTCGCTGAGCTGGAAGGTTTGTTTCAGATGTTTCGTCACCATACTAGGTAGCATCATCAGTGAGCCTCTGGATGAAGCACTGGTGGCATGGCCCGCTTTCTATTTGTGTTTAGGTTTTGTCGATTGGTGATGTTATTTCCCATGGTGATGACTCAGACCTCTTGGCATCATGGTAGCCCACAAACCCACCAACACTAAAACAGCAGCTAATGAACTTGAAAGACCCTATACAGACAACAAGCAAAACCAATGTCATTTACAAAATACCTTGCAAGAGCTGTGACAAACAGGCAGAAAGCTAGCCACCATGATTCAGAACATCAACTAGGTACAAAAAGACATGGTCCACTCTCACTCGTATCCTTACATACAGATGAGGAGACACCAATTCAACTGGGACAACACATCCATCCCAAGACAAGCCAAACAGAGATACGTACGAGAATTCCTAGAAGCATGGCATTCCAACCAGAACTCAATCAACAAACACATTGACTTGGATCCCATTTACCACCCCTTGAGAAAAAGAACAGGAAGTGACATCACTGGAAATGACATCACCAACCCAAGCAAACCTGAACACGCAAATAGGACATGCCATCAGTCCTTCATCCGACGGCTCACCGATGATGTTACCTAATTTGGTGACGAAACGTCTGAAAGTGAACCTTCGAGCTCATCGAGTAAACGTACTCCAGACCCTTATAGAGATTTTATAAAATCATGAGCATAGATAAGGTGAATAGCAAATATCTTTTCCCCAGGGTAGGGGAGTTCAAATCTAAAGGGCATAGATTAAGGTGTGACAGGAAAGATTTCTTAGGGGCCTGAGCAGCAACTTGTTCCACACGGTGATGCTTATATAGAATGAATTGCCACAGGAAATGGTGGATGTGGGTACAGTTACATTTGAAAGACATTTGGACAGGTGCATGAATAGCAAAGGTTTAGAGGGAAACGAGCCAAATGCATGCAAACAGGACTAGTTTAGTTTGAGAAACTTGGTAGGCATTGACAGGTTGGAACAAAGGGTCTGTTTTCATGCTATGTGACTTTGTGTCTCCATGACTGATTCGAATATCTCTCTCAGAAATTCCAGTTTAGACATGTTGGACTGAATAGCCAGCATCTGCACTGTATAATTTGTTACAGACAGATTGCAAGGCTTAAAACAAAGGATTAAGAGACGCTAAAATAAAACAAAGAACTGCAGATGCTTGAAATCTGAAACAAATAGAAACTAAAATTGTTTCTTAAACTCAGCAGGTCTGGCAGCATCTGTCAAGAGTTAATGTTTCAAGCCTGTGACCATCCTTCAGAACTTTCTGAAGAAGGGTTGCTAGACTCATTTTCACATACAGATTTAGTCAGACCTGCTGCATTTGTCCAATAATTTGTTTTTGTTTGTAGATTAAAAGATAGTTGAGTTCAATACTTAGTCATGTGAGGAAGTCTCCTTGGGCATGGGTGATAAAGCAGGTATTATCCAGAGAGAAACAGTAAAACAGCTATCTTTCCCAGTGGAAAATCATTAATACACCTTAAATTATGAAATTAACTTTAAATGCTATTGCGAAGAGTTTTTAATGCAAAAAAACATCTCTAGCAGGTTGTGATGCAATAGTTAGCATTTCTGCCCCCTCAGGATGTGTATTGGGTTTTCATTATCTGGCTAACATTAACTATTGAGAGATGTCTAAAAGGTTATTAAGTCCAGTCATATGATAATGGCTGCCATCTTTGTATATAAAGTCACCATAGTCCTAGAGGGCTACACTCTCAGAGAGAGAAGACTGGTGTTGAGTATAACCTGAGGGTCAGCACACCTCAGGCAAGGGTCAAGGTCAAGAAGGTGAGATTTTCATGGTGAATTTAGCCAGAGGGAATTGTACCTGAGATGTTGGCATTACAAACCAAGTGTCCAGCCAACTGAGCTAATCAAGTGCCCCGACCCCCATATCCCAGTATGTATCAATATACATGAAAGTTGTTTGGTTAATCTGTTCTTGACTAATTCTGTGCAAAATATGTAATTGGTGTTTTTTTCTTTCACTTGCAGAGCAGAAACAGCTTGCAGCACAGCAGATTGAAGATGCTTGGGAAGGAAGGTAGCCCAAGAAATTAAAGTGAATTGGACCACAGAAATCAGCAGTGTTCTCTTCACTCTGACCTCAGTATGAAAGTACCAGAGTCTGTCGCACTGAGAGGAGGCTTGAATGCAATGCGTGCTTTAAGACATAATGCTTTGTGTTGCATCATCTGCACAGAGGAGATGGTTGAAAGCCTGTGAGAAGAACTGCGCAGCTTATAATAGAAAGTGAGCTTGCAAGACCTGCAAGATGTGTGTATTTTTGGTGAAGTCACTGTACTACCTGTGCTGACGATGCGTTGAAGTCTGTTTTTAAGGCTCTTTCTCTTCTTTAACTTATAGAACAACCAATGTAGACCCTTAGCAGTTGGACACCAGCTAACAAATTCTTAAGTATTTTAAGCAGTAACTTTTATTCCAGTTCCTTGTGTGTTTTTGCTACACTAATTTAGTCAGTGCAGATTGATATTTTGAATCTGACAGCTGGAACTACTTAAGGAGGAGTTGAATGGGAAGAGTTGCAGAATGTCTCTGGTTTGCTAGGCCAATTGGCCTTCCTAACTGGCAATTCTGAGAGCTCTTGGAATGTTTTTCCTGTTTCCTTACCTTCTGTTTGGATGCTGCATACAATATCTTGCAGAATATTGTCTTTATGAGGCATTGGGAAGTTTGTAATTTCTCCTCCTGTTTTCACCTACCTTCTATCCCGAATGTGGAATGATCCCAAATCTGTGGGGTACAATCAGCAGTGATCCCTACATCTATTCATATATCTCTACTGCCTGCCACCTTTATCTGCCTTTAGTCAATGGTTTAAAGTTTTAAATCTTTTTAATCAACTTCTTCAGGGCTGTTGTGACACATCTCTGGAGCAGGTAGGTCTTGAATCTGGACTCTGGATTAGTGGTGCTGGAAGAGCACAGCAGTTCAGGCAGCATCCAATGAGCAGCGAAATTGACGTTTCGGGCAAAAGCCCTTCCTATTCCAGAGATGAGAACATTAACACTGCACCATTTGCACTCACTTAAGGTTTCATATTTAAACATTAAAGGCAGCTCATCTGATTGCAGTTGATTGGAAAATCTAGACTTCTAAAAGCACTCCTGATGTGTATCATTTTCACTTGAATTTACATGCCTGGCTTCAACAAACTGTACAAAAAGACAAGTTACTTGGGTTATCTTTGGAAATTAACAATATCGGAGTTTTTGGTGAACAGTAATTTGGAAGTGACTCAATGTGATATAATCTTAAAGAATCTTGACACAAAAGTATTAAATTTTGAAAGCTTTTAGCGATGACATTGTGGGGACATTCAGCATTTATGATAACATGATGCAGCAGCTAAACAGTGAGGACTGAGACAGTACTACCAGTCGAGTTGCTAAGACATGGATCTTGGAACATTTCCTTCCTCTTCCTCCTCACCCATTCCAACAAAATAACAAACAAGGAGTTGTGAAAGGTGCTATATAAATGCTCATCATTAATTTGATTCATACTACTTAATTACATTTTGGGATATTATGCATAACTGAATAGTTTAATAATAGAATTAGACCATAACATAAAGGGAATTCCCCAAACCAGTATTCCCTCGTAAAACCAAAGTCCTTGTTGACATTCACTGATCTCTTCTACTAACTTACTTTCCTTTTTATTACACAGGGTGAGGGCCCTTATGGTGCAACGGTAAGTGCCCTTTCCTCTGATCCAGGAGACCTGGGTTTCAACTCCCACTTGCTCCAGATATATGTCGTAACAGCTTTGA
This sequence comes from Chiloscyllium punctatum, assembly GCF_047496795.1. Lineage (NCBI taxonomy): Eukaryota > Metazoa > Chordata > Chondrichthyes > Orectolobiformes > Hemiscylliidae > Chiloscyllium > Chiloscyllium punctatum. The sequence goes on along the minus strand of NC_092776.1, from coordinate 10,280,221 downwards.
TCAGGCTGATTAAAAATTATCTACAGAGAGATGCCACATACAGGTTATTTGTCCCATTGTAGGGAATCACCCAAGTAATTTGCAGAATTGGGATCAAAAGCTTGAGTTGATAATACTTTGAATTTGTGGTACACGCTCAAGGCCATTTATCAGTGACCGAGTAAGTCAATTTAGTTATTGCCGTGAGATTTATTTTTATAATCAGTATTTCTCTGTGATTCTGTGTACTTTACTGTGAAACTCTAAACAAAGTGTCCTAGGGAATAGTGTGTTGCTGAAGACAAATCTAGTCATTATTAAGTTAGTGATGCGAGAACCCAAAGAGACTTCTGTGTGTTTTTAGTATCTTCACTGGATCATCACTAAATTTAAATTTCAGTCCCTAATCTGTAAGATGAATTGCTGAGTGTAAAAACTGGGTTGTTCTTAAGGTGCCACTTTTAAATTAAATATACCTATTTGTAATTGCTTTTACTGCCATCTACCTCCTTTCTCATTGTAAAAACGGTAACCTGTCATAATATACAATTCAACACAGCACAGGAACAGGCCCTTTGGCCCACTGAGCCTGCACAGATTCCTATTCCTTATTTACACCCAGTACTTATTGTCTATGCACGGTTTCTATTCCTCTGTTCACCTCCTGTTCATATGTACATCAAGATACACCTTAAACATTGATAATGTGCGTGATTCCACCACCTCCACTGGCAGTGCCTTCCAGGCACCCACCACCCTCTGTGTGAAACATTTTTCCCACACTTCTCCCCTAAACTTTCCCCCTCTGACCTTGAAACTGCTCTTTTGTAGTTGACCTTTCCATCCTTGGAAAAAGACTCTGACTATCCACCTTATCTATGTCACTCCTAATTTTGTAGACCTCTATCAGGCCACACCCTCAGCCTCTGTCTTTCCAGTGAACGCAATTGAGTTTATTTAACCTCTCCTCATACTAAAAACCCTCCAGACTAGACAACATCCTGGTAAACCTTCCCTATACTCCCTCCAAGTATTTGAGTCCTTCTGATAGTGTGGCGAATAGAAAAGTTATGTTACAGCTGTAACATGACATGCCAAAGTTTGTTTTCAGTGCCCTGGCCAATGAAGGCAAACATGCTGTGTGCCTTCTTGACCATCTTATCCACCTGTGTTGCCATTTTCAGGGATCTGTGGTCCAGATCCCTCTGTATGTCAGTGCTCCTAAGGATTCTGCCATTTATTGTATAATTTGCACCTGAATTTGATCTTTCAAAATGCATCACCTCGCATTTGTCTGGATTGAACACCATCTGCCATTTCTCTTACCAAATCTATCTTTATCCCGGCATTTCCTTTGACAGTCCTCACTATCTGCAACTCCATCTTTTGGGGTCATCCACAAACTTACAAATCTGACTCCCTACGTTTTCCTGCCTTGGTCCCAAAGGACCATAGGGCTTCAGTGGGGAGAGACAACTCATGTTGATTTAACGTGAGCATCACTACATCTCAGGTGACCTCAGCTGGTGCAGGAATTGAACCCACGCTATTAGCACCATTCTGCATCGCAAACTTAGACAATCCCTTTTATTTTCACTATACCTTTCTTGGAAAGCACATCTAGTTAGTTCTTGTGAACTTATTTCTTCAATCTTCTTTCAATGGTATGTTGTGGTAATTTGTTATATCACAATTCACATCCTTTTGTTGAAATTAAAAGGTTTCCTTTCTTTTTCTAACTTATTGTTTAAACTTGTCCCTCATCATATTTAAACTACTGGTCGCGCTTAGCAATTTGCCCAGAATTGACATTTCTAAAATGAAAGTTTCGAGCAAAGTGTTAATTTACTCAACCGTTCATCTGAAGAAAGTATCCGTGAAGCTGCAGCAGTTATGAGGAACAGAGATCTGTGCAAACACTTCAGAGATTTATAACCCATTTTCTTAAATTTTGAAAGCAACTTGTGTAAATGTGTGTCTTCTTTAAATAAAGCAAAAATCACAATAAACACAGCATTTTACAAAATTTGAAATCTACTTTTTGTAATAATCATAACTATCAATCATACAACTAATGCCAGGAGCATACCTGAGACTCTGTCATGCTGATGAAGCTACAGCCATTGGAAGCAGCACGTGGCAGTCTTAAGAGACCTATAACCGACGGGTCAATTGTAATCTCTGCCATCCTGCCACATGCAGTTGTGAATGGTGGTGGACGATTAAACAGTAAACTGGAGGAGGAGGTAGCAACACGAGGCTCGATGGGGAAGTCCAGCACATCTTGAAGGTCTCAACAAGAAAATCGTGCTCAAAATGCTGAATACATTTCTGAGTGATCAAACCCAGTCTGCTGTTAATCTTGCCCACTGATTACTAGCCCAGCTCAGCCCACCACCCCAATGATGCTGGAGTAAATTTGTTTCTCTTAGAAGCATCTTAGAATTCCTACATGCAGGAGGCCATTCAACCCATTGAGTCTGCACCAACCCTGCAAAGAGAATCCCATCCAGACCCACACCCTATTTCCATAATGCTGCTTCCACCCATCTTTGGACTATGGGAGGTAACGGGAGTACCTGACAGAAACCCAGTTTGACACATGGAGAACGTGCAAACTCCACAACAAGCAGGCACTCCACTCCAGGCTGGATTAGAATCTGGGTCCCTGGTGCTGTGAGGCAGCAATACTAACCACTGTGCTGCCCTGCGGTACTTCTGGGTGAAGTTTCCAGTCAGTGGCAACTGGGCGACAAGATTTCCTGTGGATCCAAATTTGAGACTGCCGAAGTCTGGGAATAGCAGGAGAGGAAATGATCATCCAACCATCATCAGCTGCATCTGGACTTAAACATTTGTGGAACCAGAAGACCAAGACACATTTGCACTCTCATCTTATAGTTGTCTGTTACTTTGTTAACCTTTCCTCTGAGGTGGAGAGGTGTGAAGTATGTGATGCAGGTAAAGCATTTATCCTTCAAGTGGGCTGAGGTGTGGTGATGGAAATTTAAATTAAATTCCCTACAATATGGAAACAGACCCTTCAGCCTAACGAGTCCACACTGACCCTCCAAAGAGTATTCTAGATTAGTGGTGCTGGAAGAGCACAGCAGTTCAGGCAGCATCCAAGTTAGAGGAGGGTGGGGGTGGGGAGAAAGTAGCATAGAAATGACCTGGGAGTTGCAGTGGGAGAGGGACTCCGAGATTCTTATGGAGAGAGGAGGAAAACTTCTTCAAGGCAGGCATCCTTGCAAGCAAATGCCTTGTTGATTTTAACCCTACTGCGAATCCTCTTGCAAGGATGCCTCCCTCTCCCACTGCAACTCCCAGGTCATTTCTATGCTACTTTCTCCCCACCCCCACCCTCCTCTAACTTATCTCTCTACGCTTCAGGCTCACTGCCTTTATTCCTGATGAAGGGCTTTTGCCCGAAACGTCGATTTCGAAGCAACTTGGATGCTGCCTGAACTGCTGTGCTCTTCCAGCACCACTAATCCAGAATCTGGTTTCCAACATCTGCAGTCATTGTTTTTACCTCCAAAGAGTAACCCACTCACACCCAATCCCCTACTCTATATTTACCCCTGATTAATGCGCCTAACACTATGGGCACGTTAGCATGGCCAATTCACTGACCACATTTTTGGAGGGTGCTTGGAGGATGAGCTGCTCCCCAGGTCACCACCTGTTCTTTCTGGAGTTGCACAACCCCCATTCAGAGGAATGGGTTCTGTTGTTCTCTTACAGTCTACCTTGTTATTGAAGGTCCCAGGATGTATCTGCCAACTTGTTTGCAGGGAGCCTGGTTAATTATTGCCTATGTCCAATCTGTCCAAAATATACCAGACACCTGGAAATCCTTTCGCCTGCCTGCCTAAAGAGATCCCCCAGCCCTAGCGAGGCTGAGAGAGATTTGTGTTCAATGGGGACTCAAGAATTACAGAGAAAGGGGAGGAAAATGGGCAGGAGGAATGTTGGATCAGCCGTGATCTTATCGAATGCTGGAGCAGGCTCATGGGGCTAAATGATCTACTTCTGTTCCTGTTTCTTGTGGTCTGATGACACTTAACAGAAGCCTGCACACCATGGTTCCAGCTGGCCATGGAACAGTCTTTCATGCAGACAATGATCATTAATGATTTAGTCTTTACAAGGACTAAGGAGTGGGAAAGAGGCCATTTGGCCCTTTTAACATCTGCTGTCACATTCAATAAGATGGTCGCAGCTCTGTTTCCTGCACTCCCTGCAATAACCCAAGACTCCCTGGCCTACTAAAAGTCTACCTAACTCTGCCTTGCCCTGTTATAGGTAAGTTAGAGAGGTTTCACAAGAGACTTACCAGAATGTTGCTGGGTATAGAAGGTTTAAGTTAAAAGAAGGGCTGAATAAGCTCGGACTTGTTTCTCACTGGCATGTTGGAGGTTGAGAGGTGACCTTATAGATCTCTATAAAATCATGAGTGGTATAAACAGGGATAATAGTGGTGTCTTTTCCCTAGTATGGGGAATTTCAAGACTAAGCATAGTTTTAATGTGAGAAGAGAGAGATTTAAAAAGACGGGTACATTTCTTTGCGTAGGTGATGGTTTGCATGTGGAATGAACTTTGAGGAAATGATGGATGCAATGTTTAAAAGATACTTAAACCTTTCCTATTCATGTACTTAATTATTTGAGGGATATGGGCCAGGAGCAGGCAGCTGGGATTAGTGTAGTTTGGGATTATGTTGGGCATGGATTGGTTGGACCGAAGGGTCTGATTCTGTGCTGTACGACTCTATTAAATAAATTTAAAGATGTAGCCTTCTCTACCTGCTAGGGAAGAGAATTCTACACTCTGGTGATCCCGTGGAAAACATTTATTTGGGAACGCGTGCCAGGAGCCTGCAGAGTTGAGGTCAAGGGCTCGGAGAGTGCACAAAGAGCTGAATAACTCCCATTTCCACTCACCAACCTGCCCCATGTCTGGCTGGTGAGCCACCTTGAATGTATAGAGCAGTAATGGAAGCGAGTCATCCTCAGATCCGAGGGGTTGCCTGTGAGGCAGAAGACTTTTGGTATTCAGCAACACCAGTAACCTGCTAGTTAACCAACAGTTGCAGAAAACCATCTAAGTATCCCCCCAACATCCCCATGAGCCGTACCTATGGCAGAATGTGCAAATTCAGCATCAGACTATTTAGTTACCTCAGGCTTCTGTGACATTGGAGTGGGATGTAAATCAACCTCGATGCCAAGGGACAGCCTAAGCAGAAGGAGGCCAAGGAATGCAGGATACAGAACACTGGTCCCTAACAAATGACCTGGACCCAGAAATAGGTCTTGCAAAAATATTGGAGATTGATAGGATCATCTCCAAGGTCATGGGATGGTTTGAGATGTAATCAGCCATTTATCCAAGTATGAAGAAATAGAATCAGTGCACCAGAATAGTTTTGCAGCCACCTGGCTCCTAAAGTCTGAATCTGCTCCCTAAATCTTTGTTTCACATTTCTCCTTCAAAACACTCCCTCAAACCTGCCTGTCACCTTTCCTAAACTCTCCTTCACCTGGCTCAATATTAAATGTTGTCCGATAAACGCCTCTTCACAAGCAACTGTAAGCTTTTCACTGCCTTAAGGATGCCAGTGCTGCACACATCTTGTGAGTTCTGAAACCTATTGGCACTGAGGAAATCCATACAAACGTTAAGTACACAGTCAGTGACACCTTCCATTAAGTTCCAAAGGTTATCATCTACTGTAGAAGAACAGACACAATCAATGTAAGGGTGTTGACCACTGAAACCAGGAACTACTTATATTATGGGGAAATTAATATTTAGACAGCAATATTGGCAGGGATAGTTATCACAAAGGAAAGAGAGGGGCAAGTGTTCTGGAGTAATAGGGAATAATTTGAACTGTTTTTCTTTGGACTGGAAGCAAGTTTACAGTGGAACTCCTCATCCTAATGACACTCTCTTAAATCTTGGTGTAAACATTTATGGGTGATACAAAACTTGTAATTATTGTGAATTGTGAGGATGGCAATGTTCAGACTGCTGGAATAGTGATTCGATGAAGCCTATTGCAGAGAAGTGTAGATTAATTTGTTTTGATAGAATAGAACGCAGAGACAAAACATAAAGGATCCAATTTAAAAGACAAAGCAGGAGCTGAGGGAGTTTGGGTGTAAACACGTACAAATCATTGAGGGTAGCAGGGAGGTTAAAAGAGCAGTAAATAAAGCCCGCATTCTCCAAGGCTTTTTCAAAAGGGATGTAAGTTTGAGAAGTTGTTTTACTCTGGGAAGAGTCAAAACCATGGGAGAATTGGACAGCAGTGATAGGGAGAAACTTCTTGCCAGTGGAATGATTAGGAAACTGAGCAAAAGAAGCAAATGGTCACAAAGGAGCAACCTTTTCACACAGTGCGTGGTTATGGTCTGGTATCTGCTGCCGAATGTGTTGGAGGCAGGTTGAATCGAGGCTTTGAAGAGAAAGATTCCTCCCAGTAGGCCAGTCGAGAACCAGGGAGAGTTAATAAGACGGTGATCCTTTAAGACGGCATGGTGGCTCAGCGGTTGGCACTGCTGCCTCAAGGCACCAGAGACCCGGGTTCGATTCCAACCTCGGGCGACTCTGTGGAATTTGCACATTCTCCCAGTGTCTGCGTGAGTTTTCTCCGGGTGCTCCGGTTTCCCCTCTCTGTCCAAAGGTTAGGATGAATTGGCCATGCTGAATTGCCCATAGTGTTCAGCGAAGTGCAGGCTAGGTGGGTTAGCTGGGGGGATCTGTGGCGTTACAGGGATAGGGTAGAGGGATTGTCTGGGTGGGGTGGTCTTCGGAGGATCGGTGCAGATGCAATGGGCCGAATGGCCTACTTCAGCACTGTAGGGATTCTGTGATTTAGAATGAAGAATTTCTTCGATGAGAGGCTGGTGAATGTGGAATCCTACAGCACTGAGAGCAGGGCAGGCTCACTCGATGAGTAGGTTTGAGACAGAGATAACAAGGGATAAGGGGATCATGCAGAAAAAAATGACTTTGGGGTAGGAAATCAGCCATCATTGCAGAACGGGCTGGAGGGGCTGAATGGCCACTCCTGCTCCTGTCTCCTGTGTTCCTTATCTGAAAGGGGAGAATGGACAGCCACGGGTAGAAGGCAGGGGAGTGGTGCAAACTGAGTTGTTCTGTTGAAGAGCTAGCACACAAAGAATGGGGGAATGGTCTCCTCCAGCTCAGAAACCACTCTGTGACAAGTGGAAGCCATTTGCGGCAATGACAGATGCACTCTGTCCAGCTGCAGACAGTCCCTGAATGCATTTTTGTGAGAGTCTTTTCTCAATATGGGACAGAGAGCTCTGGAGGAGGGTTTCTGAGCACAAAAACCGTCTGATTAAAGTCCCTGCACTTTGACACAGTCTTTCTGCTTTGCAGACTCCCTAACCATTGCTGATATCTCTGACCTTAGCAGTATTTGTCTGAAATTAAGTACAGCACTGACTTCTAAAGAGACAGCAGGAAATCATCGATCTGACTTAGTACTCCAGCCCAGGCAGTATAACACCAGCTCTGCGCCAAAGAATCTAACAGATTTATACTGAGCACCAAGCTCATTTCAGTTATTTTTTACTGCCTTAAAACTGCATTAATTACAAGTACCAGCAGCAGCAGGGACAGTGATCAGAGGCCACACATTTGAGGAATGTGAAGCGTCTGTGCAAGGGGGAGAAAGAATAATTGCGTATCGAGTTAAAACCATTTAGGCTGCAGACGCTGATAAGGTGGTGGGAGCAAATTCAATCATAACTTTCAGAAAGAGAATTGATAAAGGGATAAGATTGCCAGATTATAGGGAATCATAAGGTCCTTCGGACTGACTGGGTACGGTCTGTTAAAGAACAAATAGCCTCCTTTTCTGTGCTGTACCATTCCAGATAAAATTGGCTACTTGAAGGAAATCGGTTTGCCCTGTACTGTTCATCACTATTGGATTTTTCCCAATCCATTTTCATCGATTCTGCCACTGAGGATGTGTTCAGGACAACTTGCCCAGTATGTTTTACTAAAATGCACTCCTGCATGGACTCAACTGTTGCGTGAACTCAGGGCACCCAACTTTTGAGTGTTCGGCACACACTGAGTTGGTTCAAATGTAGAATCTATTCATTTGCTTCATTTTACTGAAATTAGTGCAAGTGTGAAGCAGTGCCAGAGAGGGGAAAAACCCCAGTATGATTTGGAAATGAACATACTGGTCACACTGAAGCACTGGTGTACAGGTCAGACCAGTATGCATCACTCACAAGCTTCACTTGCATATCCTTCTAGGCTCACAGTAACTGTGCTGTCTCCGAGTTTCCAATGGGTTCTGTTCTGGAGTCCAATCGCCTCGGAACCCAATCAGGATGATGGACAGCAGTGCCGAAAATGTTCATATGTTGGATCTTTAACATTGCACCTGTATGGAATCATATTCCTACCTGCAAGTGTTTGCAAATCAGGCATTCAGAAACTGGGGACTGATCTCATAACCATTTTGATGGCAGCCCATTCTGGGGTGGCCAAAGAGCTGCCTGTTTTCAGGGATGTGCAAATCCAGACTTCTATGGAGTTCAAAAAGTCACCGTTCCCAATGTAGGGCACATTCTCCAGTTAGGGCAGCTCAGTGGTTAGCACTGCTGCCTCACAGAGCCAGGGACCAGGTGTATTCTGTTAATGACTGTGGAACTGAGGCAGTCTCAAAAAAAGCCCCTCTGTGCCCCTCAGACATAAAGCTATACCAGAGCCACCCACCCCAGCTTCCCCACGTTATAAAGGGGAACATCAAGTCAACATCAGGCACTGCATTCTGGATTTTAACTCAATACACAATTATCCTTTTATCCCCCTCACCCTGACCTTTCAGATTATTTTGCCATTTACCTTGAACATGTGGGCTCTGATCACTGACCCTGCTGCTGCCGTTACTCTCAATTCCTGATGAAGGGCTTATGCCCAAAACATCGATTCTCCTGCTCCTCGGATGCTGCCTGACCTGTGCTTTTCCAGCACCACTGTAATCTCCAGCATCTGCAGTCCTCACTTTCTCCTTCCTGCTAATTGAGTCAGAAATCACACAACCATCAAGATATAGTCCAACAGGTTTATTTGAAGTCACAAGGCTCTGAAAACCTGGTGTAGTGTGATTTCTGACTTTGTCCACCCCAGTCCAACACCGACACCATCACATCATGACTCCTAATTAATGCAGTTTTAAGGCAGAAAAACACCTGAGAAGGACTTTGGTGCTCATGATAGATCTGTTGGATTCTCTGGCGCAGAGCTGGTGTTCCGCTGCCTGGGCTGGGTTCCAGCACCACTAATCCAGACCCTCCTCTCATTTATCTCTCCACCCTTCAGGCTCTCTGCCTCTATTCCTGATGAAGGGCTTTTGCCCAATTTGTCGATTTTACTGCTCCTCAGATGCTGCCTGAACTGCTGTGCTTTTCCAGCACCACTAATCCAGAATCTGGTTTCCAGCCTCTACAGTCATTGTTTTTACCTACTAAGTCAGATAGGTGCTTTCCTGCTCTCTCTTTAGGAGTCAGTACTGTACTTACAAATTTCAGACAATTGCTGCTAAACTGCTTCAAAACCAAAAAGCCCACAATTCTAATCCCATTATCCAGCCATTTGGTTCATAATCATAATGTGCAAATACATATCTAAACACTTTTCAAGGGTAATGAGGGATTCTGCCTGAGACACCAATACAGACAGAGTTCCAGGTTCCTAACACCCTCTAGCTGAATATTTTTCTCTCTCATCCCCACCCCCTTATGGCTGCACATGTCACCCTGAAAGTCCCATTACTGTGCACCTTACTTCGAGTGCATGACGTTGTTCTCCTCTCCCCTCGCTGTCATCCCGGACTCAATCTGACAGCATTATGAGCGGGCAGACTGAGCATTCAGTTCACACCCCTGTCTCTTTGTTGGCTACGTACCAGCTATGCCTGTCTCTTTGTTGGCTACGTACTCCACCTCCTCCAAGACTTCCGTTTCCCCGGCCCCCAACTCCTCATCTTCACCATGGATATCCAATCCCTCTACACCTCCATCCGCCATGACCAGGGACTCCAAGCCCTCCATTTCTTCCACTCCCGCCATCACCAACAGTACCCTTCCACCGGCACTCTCATTTGTCTGACCGAACTGGTCTTCACCCTTGACAATTTCTCCTTCAAATCCTCCCACTTCCCCCAGACCAAAGGGGTAGCCATGGGCACCCGTATGGGCCCCAGCTATGCCTACCTCTTTGTTGGCTATGTAGATTTTACTGCCCCTCGGATGCTGCCTGAACTGCTGTGCTTTTTCAGTACCACTCTAATCTACACACCGGTTTAAAGGCTGTTCAGCCCCTCTGCTGCTAGCACAGGCGGTTGTGTGGTAAATGACTCACATAAAATGTGCCCTATTGTTGGCCAACGCTGCAGGAATTAATTTCCAGGACTCTGCTGCTTGCAACTCTGGAGAAAGATCACAGGGCCGTGAATAGAAGATGCTGTTATTTTCTTTGAACCTGTCTCGCGACCAGATACAACAGTGTCCATGTTTGAGGGAGAAAGCTGTTTGCTGGGAAATGGATGTGCGAGCTTCCCGAGTGTGACACCAGAATGGACGTGGGGCATCACGGCGGCTTAGTGGTTTGCATGGCTGCCTCCCAGCGCCAGGGATCCGGGTTTGATTCCACCTTTGGGCAACTGTCCCTCTGTGTGGAGTTTGCACATTCTCCCTGCGTCTGCGTGGATTTTCTCTAGGTGCTCCAGTTTTCTCCCACAATGGATTGACCACGGGAAATGCAGGGATACAGGTTGTGGGTGAGACGCTCTTTCGAGGGGCGGTGTGGACTCGAAGGGCTGAACGGCCTGTTTCCATACAGTCGGGATTCTATGATTCTGATGGGAGGGATATAGAGGCAGGTGACATGACAAAACCTCCAGGAGTTTTTTTTATTCTGTTTTTTTTCCTGAGGGTTTTTAATCTAATTTGTGAAGACCAGGTCGGCAGCAGTGAATCAACAGTTAGAAACAGAGCTGAGATGGGGGGCTAGGATAGAGCTTGTGATTTGGAAGAGTTGCTATTCTGGGAAATCAAAATCAATGGGCTGACTCAGTCCAAACCTGCCCCGTGATCTGGTTCCCTAGTGTCAATTTTCTATCCGTGTTCATAGTTTATCATCAAATTCACACAGGCAAACCCCAGGTATGGTCAATGAGCTCAGGAGGACATGACTGTTGTCGTGGTGTTATAATACAAACTGAAATGCGAAAGTGCTGGAGGAACTCAGCAGGTCTGGCAGCAATCATGGATTGAGAAACAGTTAACCTTTGTGACTTCTTTGGAACCCCTTGTAATTTGTCTTTGCTTCTGTCGGTGTATCTCATCAACTAAGAGCATTTTATAGCTCATTTTAGGGTTTCGGATTAGCAACGACAAAGTGAATTATTTTTATCCAAATAATGATCCAATGCCGTCTTGAACCTGCCTCCAGCACACTTCCAGGCAGTGCATTCTGAAATACTCACTGGGGGAAGAAAGATTTTCCTCCCTTCACCCTTGCTCTTTTGCAGATCACTCTCAATCTATTCCCAGGTACTGCAGTCAAATATTGTAGTGATCCTGCCCGTACACTCAGGATCCCTGGTTGTCTTACTGTGTAATCATTGAATACATCAGCAAAGGTATAGTCTCAGAGGACCAAAAGACTTATCTCTCATTAGAGTCAGTGACGACTGTTGGTCAATTTAACCTGAGGGTCACCGTGCCTCAGGCGAGGGGAGAGGTTGGGAAGGAGTTGTCCTTCATGGTAGCCTCAGCTGGTGCAGGAATTGAACCCACCTCATTGTCAGCACTCTGCATTGCCAGCCAACTGAGCAAACTAGCATCTATATAAAGGGGAAAGATGGTACTGGAGACTCACACAGAACCGTGCTTGAAGTAAATCATCAGGTTATAGAGTTAGCTGTCTGGAAATTCAATGACATTCAAATTTATAGAATGCCTTTCAAGCCAAGAAAAAAACTCTAAAAGTCCTGCTTATTCGGCATTGTGGTTCAGTGGTTAGCACTGCTGCCTCACAGTGCCAGGGACCCAGCTTCAATTCCAGCCTGGATCGACTGTCTGTGTGGAGTTTGCACATTCTCCCTGTGTCTGTGCAGGTTAGGTGAATTGGCCACGCTAAATTGACCATAGAGTTCAGGGGTATGCAGGTTAAGGGGCATTAGTCAGGAGTGAATATAGAGGAATAGGGATGGGGAATAGGTTTGGGTGGGTTACTGTTTGGAGGGTCCGTGTGGACTTGTTGGGCCAAAGGTCCTATTTCCACACTGTAGGGATTCTATGATTCTCAATCACTTTTGAAAGTATAAATTACATAAATAGCTTCCAAAACTTTAGCAAATAGGTCTGAAGTCTTTCTCTAAAGCTTAATGAAATTTTCTCAATTAAATTTAATTGTGTTTTTTTAATTGTATTTTATGTATTTTTTATGTATTTTACAGTAGGAATACAATAAAATACAGTGAAAAGCTTCAAGCTTCCTTCATGGAGGAGGTTTGGGGAGCTGAGTGAAAGGGGAAAGATATGTGGAACAAAGAGAAAACAGCAAGCAACTGATGGAAATATTTTAATTCTCAGGATATGGTCATTATCGGTGAGGCTGGCATTTATTGAACGTAATCAATTTTTACTGTCCCTCTCAGATTGTACTTAAGAATTTGGGATCATAGAAAATTGTAGCAATATTCCATTCGGCCCATTGGGCCTGTGCTACCATTGATCTGCTACCTCAGTGCCATTGTCCTGCACTGTCTCCATATCCCTTATCCCATTGTCCTTCCATGTCTCCATATCCCTTACCCCATTGTCCTTCCATGTCCCCGTATCCCTTACCCCATTGTCCTTCCATGTCCCCATATCCCTTACCCCATTGTCCTTCCATGTCCCCGTATCCCTTACCCCATTGTCCTTCCATGTCCCCGTATCCCTTACCCCATTGTCCTTCCATGTCCCCGTATCCCTTACCCCATTGTCCTTCCATGTCTCCATATCCCTTACCCCATTGTCCTTCCATGTCCCCATATCCCTTACACCATTGTCCTTCCATGTCCCCGTATCCCTTACCCCATTGTCCTTCCATGTCCCCATATCCCTTACCCCATTGTCCTGCATTGTCCCCATATCCCTTACCCCATTGTCCTGCATTGTCCCTGTATCCCTTACCCCATTGTCCTTCCATGTCTCCATATCCCTTACCCCATTGTCCTTCCATGTCCCCATATCCCTTACCCCATTGTCCTGCATTGTCCCTGTATCCCTTACCCCATTGTCTCGCACTGTCCTGTATCCCTTGGCCCGTTTTCCTGCCCTTCTCCCTCATGTCCCTCAGCTCATTGTCCAGCACCAGCTGGTTAAACATAGATCATTACCTAATGCTCACTCCGCCTCCGGTGAGGGGCGATGTCAAGAAGGTCAGACATGCTGACCTCAGCCAGGATGAGAAATGAACCCATGTTATTGACATCCCATGAATGGAAAAAGATACTCTGCATCACAAAGCAGCCATCCTGTTCATTGCCCATGTCAATCACACGTACAAATAATGCTTTTAGTACCTTGCAATATTTCTGACCAGCACCAGAAGGTTAAACTCTTACTTCATTAGTAGAATTCCTTTTAAAGAACCAAAAGATCTGTAAGTATTTAGATAATGCAATGTAAAAATAGCCACTGATTCGCATTAGTCATTGCAAAATAATGTCAGCATTCCTTTCCACACAGACTTGTGTAATAACCGAATACCTGATGTAAATTCCAGTTGTTGGTCTGCTTACTGCATGTTCTCTGAAGAATGATGTCAGAGCAATCAATTGTGGTTGTTTTAAAGAACAAAGACAGCAGTTAGCTTGATGTTGGAATGTATGCGCTCAGGGAGTGAAGGTCCTAATGTCATTTGCAGCTCTTGAACCTAAGAACAAGGGGCAGAATTAGTTGTCAGCTTTCAGACTTTTCAGGCGTAACAGGGATTGTGAATTTGGTGCTAACTTCACGTCGATCCTAATTCTATAACAAAGTTTCAAAAGAGTAGAAAATATCAGAAATGCACAAAAGTCTTCAAGGTGTGATTGCAAATAACAATTCTGAGCGTAGACACGTCGGAGACTGGAAGGTGAGCAAACCCTTGTGTAGGATTAAACAAAAACCGAGAGGAGAATATCTGATTAAAGAGTCATTTATACTGACACTTGACAAAGAGAAGCTGTTTCAGGTTTAACACCAGTTCTTGTGTAAAACTGGAAGAAGGTGGAATTTAAAGGTGAATGTGCTGGCTTAGGCTCAAAGATGATCTCAGTCACACGCAGAGAAGCTCTTAGGAAAACAAAAGACATTAAAAACAGCTCTGACATAAAAATCCATCCGGCCGGGAGACAGGAGAGGGAACAATCTCGGAACAGAATGTACGTGGGAGGCATGGAATGTAAATGGGAGACAGAAAGTCCAAAGATACTTTGTGCATCTGACTCCAAAACTGGCTAAAGCCTGGGCACACGTCAGGTTCCTGAATAATTCACATTGATCAATCTCGAGTAGTGGGTGTTGTTGGAGAAGCAACATTCCTCATTCAGAGACAGTGCGATCAGAACAAACACTTCAATAATAAAAACCACAGTGGACATAATATCAAAAACAAAGTGCTGGACCAGCTCAGCAGGTCTGGCAGCATCTGTGGAGACAGAGGCAGAGTTACTGACTTTTGAGTCTGATGATCTGAAGAAGGGTCAGAGGACTTGAAGCATCAGCTCTGTTTCTCTTTGCTGTCAGACCTGCTGAGTTTCTCTAGCACTTTCTGTTTAAGATCACCCACATCCACAATACTTTGTTTCATTTTAATGAACTACGAAGATGATGTTAAATTCCACAACAGCAGCTTGTAGCTTTTAAATTCAATAAATAAAAATATGGAATCGTAAGCTAGTCTCAGTCATTGGTCACTATGACACTATTGTTGATTGTTGTAAAAAACTATCCGGTTCACAAACATCCTTTAGGGAAGGGAATCTGCCATCCTTACCCAGTCTGACCTAAACAGGACTCCAGACAAGGTTTGACAGAGGCTGAATTGGCTGGGGCTGTTTTCCCTGGTGCATCGGAGGCTGAGGGGTGACCTTATAGAGGTTTATAAAATCATGAGGGGTGTGGGCATAGTGAACAGACAAGGTCTTTTCCCTGGGGTGGGGGAGTCCAAAACTAGAGGGCACAGGTTTAGGGTGAGAGAGGAAAGCTATAAAAGAGACCTAAGGGGCAACTTTTTTTCACACAGAGGGTGGTGCACGCATGGAATGAGCTGCCAGAGGAAGTGGTGGAGGCTGGTACAATAGCAATATTTAAAAGGCATCTGGATGGGTATATGAATGTGAAAGGTTTGAGCGATATGGGTCGAAAAGTGTGGCACTGGGAAAGCACAGCAGTTCAGGTAGCATCAGAGGAGCTGGAGAATTGACTTTTCAAGCATAAGCCCTTCATCAAGAATATCAGGGTGGGGGAAGAGGGCTGAGTGGGGGTGAAGGTAGCTGGGAATACAATAGGTAGATGAAAGTGGAGGGGTGATGGTGATAGGTCAGAGGGGAAGGTGAGCAGATAGATGGGAAGGACGATGGACAGGTAGGACTGTTCAAGAGGGTTGTGCCAAGTTGGAAGTTGGATCTGGGATAAGGTGAAGGGAGGGTTGATGAGGAAACTGGTGAAAACAACATTGATCCCGTGTTGTTGGAAGGTTCCCAAGGTGAAAGATGAAGCGTTATCCTTCTAGGCATCAGGTAGCTTGGATTTGGCGTTGGAGGAGGCCCAGGACTTGCATTTCCTTGGCAGAGTGGAAGGGGGAATTGAAGTGGTCAGTCACAAGCATTGTTTGGTGCCTGTGTCCCGCAGATGTTCCCTGAAACATTCCGCAATTTGGTGTCCTGTCAACCCAATGTAGAGACCACATCAAGAGCAATGGACACAGTAGATGAAGTGTTTGGATGTGCAGGAAAATCCCTGCTGGATATGGAAGGATCCTTTGAGGCCTTGGATGGAGGTGAGGGCGGTGGAGTGGGTGTAGGAGTTACACCTTTTGTGGTGTCAAGGGAAGGTACTGGGAGTAGAGGGGGAGTTGATGGGGGGTGTGGACCTAACAAGGGAGTGGTCTCTCCAGAATGCAGACAGGGGTGGGGAGGGAAATATATCGGAAATAGCGGAGGATGATGCATTGTCTTCCAGAGGTTGGTGGGGTGGAAGGTGAGAACCAGGGGGATACTGTCCTTGTTGCAGTTGGAGGGGTAGGGTTTAAGGGTGTAGGTACAGGAAGTGGAGATGCAATGGAGGGCATTGTTGGTCATGTGGGATGGGAAATTGCAGTCCTTGAAACAGGAGGCCATCTGGGATGTCCTGGAGTAGAATTGCTCCTCTCCTCCTGGGAGCAGATACAGTGGAGATGGACGACTTGGGAGTCAGGGACAGCATTCTTACGGGAGATGTAGTCTAGATACCTGTGGGAGTCGGTGATTTTAAGTAGGTATTGCCCAAATACTGACAATGGGACTAGATTCATTCAGGATATCTGGTCAGCATGGACAAGTTGGACTGAAGGGTCTGTTTTGGTGCTGTACATCTCTATGACTCTATGACCCATAGCAACGTGGTTGAACCTTGATGGTCTCTGAAATGGCCCACGCAAGACACTCAACCCAAGGGCAATTAGGTCTGGACAATAACTGCAGCTCCTGGCAGCGATCACCATGTCCAACCAAATAACACTTTTTCAAAGCTCGTGCTTCAGAGCATATCATAGGCTGGCATTCGTTATCTGACACTGTTTATCAGTTCACCAATCCCTGAGCAGGTCAGGAAGCATTCCCAACAGTACAGGCACTGCCTCAGTAAGGCATGCAAGCCAGCTCTGATTTTTGATCATGTCCCTCGAGCGGATCTTAATCCGAAGGGCTTCAGATTCTAGTTTACATTGTGGAAGCGAGCCTGAAGATCCAAGGCCAGGATGCAGGATAGTAACAGGTTTGACATGTTTTCAAGTTATGAAGTCCTGGGAATGAATGATCAGGAGTAAGAGATGGTACACCGAACCTGGATTTCAGTGAGTGAGGGCGAATCTATCTCATGGGGTACTTGGAAAAATGTTCAGAAGCGCAATGATCAATCAAGTGAAATAGACAATGTAGATTGTAACTGAGGGAGGAGAAAGATAGAAGAGATGAGAACACTTAGCCATGAGACGAGATTGTAAATTGTCACAAAGTGCATGAGACTCTTTTCACATCTTGAGGGTTTATAGAGAGGTAAGAGCAGACTGTTAAGAGATAGAATGACCAATTAAGGTGTAGAGCACTGCTCCTTCATCAGGTAGCTGTAATCTAGTACTTCCAAATAAACCTGTTGGACTATAACCTGGTGTTGTGTGATTTTTAACTATGACCAATTAAGGTATTTCAACAAAATATTGATAGAATATAAAGGACACGGTAGTCCCTCTTCACTTCAAATCAGGGTGATCCCACTTTTCACCAGTGTGTATTTAATCAACTTTGACTGTAGATTGTCAAATATATCGAGTATTTTTCTAATCAACCCAGATGTTGTGATACATCTCTAGAGCTGGCAGTCTGGTACCCAGCCCTCCTTGCTCAGAGCAAGGGGCGTTACCACTGCACCACAAGAGCTCAGAAAGATGGATGTTTTTAAACAGCACATTCAGATAAGTTCTGACACATCTCTGGAGCAGATGGGATCTGAACCTGGGTGTCCTGGCTCTTAGATAGGGACACTGCCACTCCGCTACAAGAGCCCCTCTCTTCACCATTTGCTTTTTCCCTTCAATATCTATTCACCTTTCGACGGGTGGACGTCAATGGGAAACACCTGCCTGAATCAATGGGCTGCTTTAACTGAATCTGATTTTACTGGAACATGTGACCATAAACACTGACGGTGCATTGATGTAAATGACCGTTCAGAGGCTGTGGCTTGGCTCTGGTCTGTGTTAGATCAGGAGCCAAGCCCATTACTGGTGCATAATCTGCATCCTGAACAACACCACATGAAGCAGTGCAAGGCGAGCGAATGAAATAAAGTTGTTCTGTTCTAATACTTTTGCTGTACTTCCTCTGTTCCTCCATTTGAGAACCAACGTAAAAAGGTCATAGATATATTAACTTTAAAACTCCAGTTCTAACACTTATTTTCTGCTGAATTGATTGATGACCAATCCTACCATGCAATTGGGGTATTTAATGTGGAATAATATCGCACCAAAAGAGGCCATTCTGCCCGTTGTTGTCAGTATTGTTTCTTGGACAGTTATCCAATCGGTTCCAACTTACTACCCATCAACTCTATCCAATTCCCTTTGAAAGTTTCTCATCATTTCTTATTCATCAGAAGTTGGTGTCACTGGCTGGGCCCAGCATTTATTGACCGTCCTTAGTTGCCCCCTTGAGAAGGTGGGGCTGAGCTGCCTTCTTGAACCGCTGCAGTACACCTGCTGCAGGTAGACCCACAATGCCCTAAGGGAGGGAATTCCAGGATTTTGACCCAGCGACAGTGAAGACATGGTGATGTATTTCCAAGTCAGAATATCGAGTGGCTTGGAGGTGGTCGTGTTCCCATGTATCTGCTGCCCTTGTCCTTCTGGATAGTAGAAGGTGCTATCTGAGAATCTTTGGTCAATTACATCTTGATAAGGTTCCCCATGGTAGGCTTATGCGGAAAGTCAGGAGGCATGGGATAGAGGGAAATTTGACCAATTGGATAGAAAACTGGCTAACCGGTCGAAGGCAGAGAGTGGTGGTAGATGGTAAATATTCAGCCTGGAGCCCAGTTACAAGTGGAGTTCCGCAGAGATCAGTTCTGGGTCCTCTGCTGTTTGTAATTTTTATTAATGATTTAGATGAGGGAGTCGAAGGGTGGGTCAGTAAATTTGCAGATGATACGAAGATAGATGGAGTTGTGGACAGTGAGGAGGGCTGTTGTCGGCTGCAGAGGGACTTAGATATGATGCAGAGCTGGGCTGAGGAGTGGCAGATGGAGTTCAACCCTGCCAAGTGTGAGGTTGTCCATTTTGGAAGAACAAATAAGAATGCGGAATACAGGGTTAATGGTAGGGTTCTTGGTCAGGTGGAGGAACAGAGGGATCTTGGGGTCTATGTACATAGATCTTTGAAGGTTGCCACTCAGGTGGATAGAGTTTGTAAGAAGGCCTATGGAGTATTATCGTTCATTAGCAGAGGGATTGAATTCAAGAGTCGTGAAGTGATGTTGCAGCTGTACAGGACTTTGGTTAGGCCACATTTGGAGTACTGTGTGCAGTTCTGGTCGCCTCACTTTAGGAAAGATGTGGAAGCTTTGGAGAGGGTGCAGAGAAGATTTACCAGGATGTTGCCTGGAATGGAGAATAGGTCGTACGAGGATAGGTTGAGAGTTCTCGGCCTTTTCTCGTTGGAACGGCGAAGGATGAGGGGTGACTTGATAGAGGTTTATAAGATGATCAGAGGAATAGATAGAGTAGACAGTCAGAAACTTTTTCCCCGGGTACAACAGAGTGTTACAAGGGGACATAAATTTAAGGTGAAGGGTGGAAGTATAGGGGAGATGTCAGGGGTGGGTTCTTTACCCAGAGAGTGGTGGGGGCATGGAATGCGCTGCCCGTGGGAGTGGTAGAGTCAGAATCATTGGTGACCTTTAAGCGGCATTTGGATAGGTACATGGATGGGTGCTTAATCTAGGTTAGAAGTTCGGCACAACATCGTGGGCCGAAGGGCCTGTTCTGTGCTGTATTGTTCTATGTTCTATCTATGTTCTATCTTGTAGGTGGTGCTTACTGCTGCTACTGAGGGGGTGGATGTTTGTTAACGTGATGTCAATCGCGCGGGCTGCCTTGTCTTGGATGGTGTCAAGATTCTTGAACATTGTTGGAGCTTCACCCATCCAGGCCAGTGGCAAGTATTGAATCACATACTTGACTTGTGCCTTGTAGATGGTGGACAGGCTTTGGGGAGTCAGGAGGTGAGTTACTTGCCGCAATATTCACAGCTTCTGACCTGCTCTTGTAGTCACTGTATTTATGTGGTGAATCCAATTAAGTTTCTGGTCAATGGCAACCCCCCAGGATATTGCTAGTGGGGAATTCAGTCATTGAATGTCAAGGTGTGGTGGTTAGATTCTCTCTTGTTGAAGACAGTCAATACCTGGCATTTGCATGATGCAAATGTTACTTGTCGCGTTTCAGCCCAACCCTGGATTATATTGTTGCACTGGGACATGGGCTGTTCCAGTAGCTGGATTAGAGTGGTGCTGGAAAAGCACAGCAGTTCAGGCAGCATCCGAGGAGCAAGGAAATCGACATTTCGGGCAAAAGGCCTTCATGTCGCAAATGGTGCTGAACATCGTGCAATCATTGGCAAACTTGCCCACTTATTATGGAGGGACGGTCATTGATGAAGCAGCTGAAGATGGTTGGGCTGAGGGCCTACACTGAGAAACTCCTGCAGAGATGTCCTGGAGCTGAGATAATTGACCTCCAACAGCCACAACCATTTTCCTGTGCGTTCGGTAGAACTCCAGTCAGTGGAGAGATTCCTCGGATTCACTTTGACTCCAGTTTTGCTTGGGCTCCTTGATGCCACACTCAGTCAGATGTGACCTCGCTGTCAAGGGCTGTCACTCTCCCCTCACCCGTGCAGTTCAACTGCAAAGAAAACAGAAGTTGCTGGAGAAACTTAGCAGGTCTGGCAGCACCTATGGTAAGAAAGCAGAGTTAATGCTTTGAGTCCAGTGACACTTCATCAGAACTGATAGCAGCTGGTGAAAGATGGTATTTACGCTGAAGGTGAAGTTGTGGGGGTTGGCAGAAGGTAGAGGTGAGTGGGTAAGTGGAGGCAGAGCCCAGAGAGAGAGAGACATCTCAAGGTAAACAAAGAAAAAATGGCTGGCAGGTCAGGACAGAAGGAAAGCTGAATAAATAATAATAAGGGCTTAGAGCAGGAAAGAATGGGTGAGCTATACTGAATGCAACCCATGTAATATAATGGGTCTAGGAGTAAGTGGGAATGGGGGACAGAGCTAAAAGCAACCATGTCATAACAGGACCGGGCGTGGGGGTGGGTAGGGTAGACATGGAAGGGTAGAATCAGGCTCTAATGGTATTGAACTCAATGTTGAGTCTGAGAGGCTGCACTGTCCCTAAGCAGAAGATGGAGACATTGGCATGGAAACATGGCAGTGTGGTGAAGTGGAGGCACCTGGAAGCCTAGGGACAGAACATAGGTGTTCCTCCAGTTTCTGTTGTTATTGTAGATCTCTAGCAACCACAGTTCTTTGTTTATTTATTCTGGAGTTAACTGTTGGGTCCATGTTTGAACCAAGGCTGTAATGAGGTCAGGAGCTGAGTGGCCCTGGCAGAACTCAAACTGGGCATCACTGAGCAGGTTATTGCTGAGCAGGTGCTGTTTGATAGCACTGTTAATGACACCTTCCATCACTTTACTGATGATCGAGAGTAGACTGATTGGTTGGGTTGGATTTGTCTGCTTTTTGTGTATAGGGCATACCTGGACAGTTTTCCACATTGTCAGGAAGATGCCAATGTTGTAACTGTACTGGTACTAGGGGAGCGGCAAGTTCTGGAGCACAAATCTTCAGTGCTGTTGCTGGACTGTTATCAGAGCCTGTGAAGTACCCAGTGCCTCCAAACGTTTCTTGATATTACATTGAATAAATTAAAGTTGGGTAAAGACTGGTTCCTGTGAAGCTGGGGCCCTTGGGAGCAGGGGCTATGTTGGATTAGCTACTCTGCACTTCAGGCTGAATGTTGTTACAATTGCCTGTCTTTTGCCCTGATGTGCTGGACTCCCCCATCATTGAGGATAGGAGGTATGTTGTGGAGCCTCCTCCTCTTAATGAGTTGTATCTTCTGAGGCTGTAGTTTGTTTGTGCTTTGCATTGCATTGTATTGTGGTGTTTTATTATGTCACAGGAGATACAGAAATACAGATTGCTGTGATTCTGCACAAAAAACGTATTTGAAAGAAAGCTGCATTGGACACTGAGAGGAACATTTAGTGTTCTCGCCGAGGGCAGTTCAAGTGGTACTAGCTGAACACTACTGCATTGAACACTTGGGAATACTGGTGGCGTCCTGATGCTGTCTCTAGAGCAGTAATCCAGACACCCAAGCTAATGCCCTGGTGGAATTTAGATTCAATTCATAAAATCTGGAAATGAAAGTTTGTCTTGGTCACAGTGATCAGAGGTCTATCATCAATCATCATGAAAACCCATCCAGTTCACCGACATGCGATAAGAAGGAAATCCATCATTCTCATCTGATTGTGACTCCCAGCCGACAGTAATGTCCTTTCCGGCCCACAGCCTTGTGTCCCTTGACATTGCTAATGCCCACCTAAATACTTCCTCAATGTGATAAGGGTTTCTCTCTCTACCATTCTTACAGGCATGGACCTCCAGATTCCCACCACCCTCTGGGTGAAAAACACTTCCTTCACATTTCCTCAAAACCTCTTGCCGCTTCCTCTAAATCAATGCCCTTGCTCATTAATCCCTCCACCAAGGGGAAGGTCTCTTCCTGTCAACTCTATCTATAACCCCTCAATCATTCTGGATGTAGGTTCGCTCGCTGAGCTGGAAGGTTCATTTCCAGATATTTCATCACCCTACTAGGTAACATCTTCAGTGGGCCTCAGGCGAAGCAGTGTACATGATTCCTGCTTTCTATTTATATGTTTGGGTTTCTTTGGGTTTGTGATGTCATTTCCTGTGGCGATGTTATTTCCTGTGCATGATGCCATTTTCTGTTCTTTTTCTCAGGGGTGGTAGATGGGGTCTAACTCGAAGTGTTTGTTGATAGAGTTCTGGTTGGAATGCGATGCTTCTAGGAATTCTCGTGCGTGTCTTTGTTTGGCTTGTCCTAAGGTGGATGTGTTGTCCCAGTTGAAGTGGTGTCCTCCCTTATCCGTATGTGAGGATACTAGTGAGAGAGGGTCATGTCTTTTTGTGGCTAGTTGATGTTCATGTATCCTGGTGGCTAGTTTTCTGCCTGTTTTCCAATGTAGTGTTTGTTACAGTTCTTGCACGGTATTTTGCAAATGACAGATAAAACAACAGCTAATGAACTTGAATGACCCAGTACAGACAACAGGCAAAACTAATGTCATTTACAAAATACCATGTGAGAACTGTAACAATCACTACATTGGACAAACATTCGACATGTTGACTTTCTTGCAAATGACCCACTCCCTAGTCCTGTTCACCTCCCGATAATTTAGCGCCCGCACTTAAAGCACCGAAAGTATCTCCAACGTTACAAAGATGGTTGATAGCTCACCCCTGTAGGTGTAGATGCACAGCATCAGTGCCCAATGTCCCACATTCATTAATTTAGAATCGCAAATTGCCAGAGAAAAGGGGGGGTTGTATTACATTCAAAAACACATCCATAAATCTGGAGCAAGAATCTTAGTGGCCTGCCCAAGGCAGGAAGAGACAGGAGTAAATGTCTGCGTTAAATAATGCCTCACTATGAGTTCTCCTTAACTCTGGCTTTCAGTCCATTGATTTTCTGCAGATGTCCACTCTGTACTTTCAGAGATTGACATAATGTCTTCTCTAATTTTAACTGGATTTCCTATTTCCTAATTCAGACCTATTTCCTGGTAATTTGAAGTGCAAATACAATCAAGGATGTCTTACGGCAGAGAAGGAGGCTATTCAGCCTATCGGGCCTGCACTCCCAGCTCTTCAAACGAGCACCATGAGATCACGCCAACCTCCTGACCTTTCTCTGTATACCTGCACATGAATTCAGACCAAATAACCAGCCTGAGCCCTCTTGAATGTCTGGATCGAACCTGCCTCTAACACGTTTTTCAGGCAGTGTATTCTGACTCAATCGTCAGCACTGCAGCCTCACAGTGCCAGGGACATGGGTTCGATTCCCGCCTCAGGTGACTGTCTGTTTGGAGTTTGCACATTCTCCCCGTGTCTGCATAGGTTTCCTCCGGATGGTCTAGTTTCCTCCTGCACTCCGAAGATGTGCAGGTTAGGTGATTTGCCCATCCTAAATTGCCCATAGTGTCCAGAGATGTACATTGGGTGCATTAGTTAGGGGGAATGGGGAGGTAAGATACTCTTCAGAGGGTCAGTGCGGACTTGTTGGGCCGAAAGGCCTGTTTCCACAATGTCGGGATTCTATGAGACCCAAACCACTTGCTGGGTGAAAGTCTTTTTCCCATAAACTCCTTGCCTTATTTGCACTTGACTTTAACTCTATGCCCTTCTTTGCTTGTTCTTTTTACAAGTGGGTACATCCGTCTGCTCTATTCAACTCCCTCATGCTTTTGAACACTTCTGTCAAACCTCCTCTCAGTCTTCTTCTCTCCAAGAGAACTGTCCCAATGTCTTTGATCTGTCCTCATCACTGAAGTTTCTCATTCCCAGAACCTTCTTTGCTGCCCTTCCGCCAGTGTATCCACATCTTGCCAATAATGTGTTGCCCACAACTGTACCCAATACTCCTGCTGAGGTCTAACAAGGGTCTTATCCAAGTTCAACACCACCTCCTTGTTCTTGTCCTGTATAAAAAGTTCAGAAACTAAGAGCTTGTTCCTGGTGTTATGGTGCCCCCAATATCAGATGCTTACTGTACCTCAATGGAATGCCATACTTTACCCATGCACCCAGATGTTGGTTCATTGACAGGTGAGCCACAGCTGGGTTTGCCTTGCCTAATGCTAGCAAGCTAAGTCATCATAGTCTCATCAGACCATTGGGCTTAGACAGACCTGAGGGTCACTGTGCCGCATGCAAGAGGGGAGGGTGAGGAGGAGAGTCCTTCATGGTAACCTCAGCTGGTGATGGGAATTGAACCTATGCTGTTAGCATCTCACTGCTTTGTAAACTAACCATCTAGCCAACTGAGCTAAACATACTCCACCCCCAGTGGCTCACTGGATGACAGTCAGGGATGGGAAACGTACCCCTGCCAGTTATTTACCTTTTGACTGTCCTAACCCAGGAGACAGACACCAACACCTCACACCTTCAATGCATTATCTGGGCTGACATGACACCATAATGTATAGACTGATTCTAATCTCAAGAATGAATTAACAGTCTTATATGGATTCATGCAGTTTTTGAGTAACTTTGTTCTTTGCTCAAAAACTGCATGAATCTATGTATGACTCTGTTAATTCATTTTTTAGATTAGAATCAGTCTAAACATTATGACACAGACAGCAGCACACAGGGGGCTAACACCTTCAACACATTATCTGGGCTGACACCAATTGTTAAAGTTAACCTGAGAATGTAACTTCATGAAAAGGTTTTGTGATTTACATATGAAAAAAGTGAAAGTCACATGGTCATTCTAACAGATGAGAGACTTAACAATCAAGGTTTTTTCAATGTATATTTTCAGTTACATCACACTGTAAACTTTTGCTATAAATTCTGTCTTACAATTGTGTCCTCCACAACCACCTGATGAAGGAGCGTCGCTCCGAAAGCTAGTGCTTCCATTTAAACCTGTTGGACTATAACCTGGTGTTGTGTGATTTTTAAGATTGTTATGCATGCAGCGTAGAGGCAGATCTGTGGTTCATTGTCCCTCTGCTGGCCATTTCAAAGAGCAACTTAATTAAATGCTGTATTCTTCCGTTTCAATTACTGATCCAATTCTCTTAAAAATTACCAATGAATACTTCCACTGCCCTCTCAGATTATAACAATTCACTGCGGAAGAAAGGAACTTCTTCATCTCCCTATTGATTCTTTAGCCAATTATCTTAAATCTATGTCATCTAGTTAATGACCTTCCTGTCAGTGTAAACAGTTTCTACACACTTACTTTGTCGAGACCCACTGTAATTTCAAACGCTGCGATCAAATCTTCCACCTTCCTGCCCCTTGAACTCATCTGCTGGAAGCAATTCCAGGTTTGTTTTCCCAAACTTCTGTCTGCGTGACTCCACATCCCCTTCAGAGTCCAGAAGACATTCCCAACTACACTGCAGCTGGTGTTGGAGGCCACAATGAACTGACTTTGGGAAGATCCGTAGTTACTGCAATTCACAAACAAGTCTTCAACCACTCTGTCTTATTTTTACCAATTATCTCACCATGGCACACGGGTGGGACTTTGTAAGAAGTACATTGACAGAATTCCAGCCTCCTGTGGGTCATGCAATTTCGACACTGTCTTTTTAATTAACTCGACAGCCTGCTAATTGTAAGTTATAGCCAACATGCAGCAATCAATTAACCCATCCAGCTGCCTCCAGGTTTCCCCTGTGCACACTCAAATGTTCCTGTGGATTGATTAAACTTATCCAAGTGGGACCCAGTCCTGAAACTCCCTCCTTAACGGCACTGTGGGTGTCTCCTACAGCACTGGTTCCAGGAGGCAGCTCCAGGGCAATTAAGGATGGGCAATAATTGTTGATAATACCCACATCCTCTGAATAAATTACACAATATTAGAACAGCCAGATATAAAAACACTGCAGAGATAGTACCGCTTTGAATTGTTACCAGGTCTAAGGATATTATTAGAGAGGGCTCAAAAGAGATTTACCAGGATATTGCTGGGAATGGAAGGTTTCTGTTATAAAGAAAGGTTGGATAGGCTGGGACTTTTTTTCACTGGAGCCTAGAACGTTGAGAGGTGATCTTATACAAGCTTATAAGATCACAAGGGTTACAGACAGGGTTAATGGTAGGTGTCTCTTGCCTGGCATGGGAGATTTCAAGATTAGGGGGCATTTTTTTTTAAGGTGAGAGGAGAGAGATTTTAAAAAAGTCATAAGGGGCAAGTTTTTTACACAGAGGGTGGTTCGCATGTGGAATGAATTTCCTGAGGAAGTGGTGGATGCAGGTACAGTTATAATGTTTAAAAGACACATGAATAGGAACATTTTGGAGGGATATGGGCCAGGAGCAGGCAGGTGGGACTAGCTTAGATTGGGACTATGGTCAGCATGGACTGGTTGGACTGAAGGGTGCTGTATGACTCTGTGAGATTCCTGTGCAGGATGTTCTTGTCAATGGACACTGACAGGATACCCTGCAGATATATTCAAATCGCCCTGTTCAGAGATTTTATTACACACTTCAGGAGCAGGTGGATCTTGAACCAGGGTCTCCTCGGTCAGAGATAGGGACATTACCACTGTGCCACAAGAGTCCTGTACTGCTAAATGGATTCACTCCACATCTTACAAATTAGTCTATCCACCCTCCTTCTTCACCGCACACTACTGTACACTCCAATGTTTAAAAAAGTGCAAATAGATTGGAATAAAGAGACATTAGCCAAGGTCTGGGATTGTACAGAGATGTCTTTATCAGAAGAGTTCATGGTTCTAACCACACCCATGCAGTTGTGTAACCATTGCAACAGTAAACAGATATATGTATACACATCAAGGAATAATTTATCACAACAAAGTTATCAATAACTTTATAGTGTGCATTACAGTTTTAGAAATCTCACAATTATACAAAGATCATTCGGTGCTGTTGGTTCTAATTGCAATTCTATTGATCATAGAACCATCATGTTACTTTTACAGGGGAGAGTCTGTGCATGTGGGTATTTTCAGGTTGACTGACTCAAACAAACATGGAGAGCTTGTTCCAATTCCTGCCCCATCCATCGAGGTGCATAGTGTGCAACAGACACTTTTTGAGAATGTTGAAAGGACAAGAGAAACTCAGCAGGTCTGGCAGTGTCTGTGAGGGAGAGAAAGCAGAGTTAACGTTTCAGATCCAGAGATCAGAAATTTTGACTTCGGTTTATCAGTTTTGAAATGCTAACTCTGTTTTTCTCTCTCCATAGATGTTGCCAAGACCTGCTAGGCTTCTGTAACACCATTTTGTTCAGATTTCCAGGAGTTGCAGTATTATACTTTAGAGAATTTTGCACAATAAAGAATCAATGAATTCCTTCTCACTCTCCCCAGGTGCCTGCATCGGTAGTTCCAAACACCTTCATGGAAATAAGACTTAGATTTTAAGATCTGGATGTTTTTCTTACATTTCAGCTTTGTTTCCTGCTGTTG
Organism: Chiloscyllium punctatum; assembly: GCF_047496795.1. NCBI lineage: Eukaryota > Metazoa > Chordata > Chondrichthyes > Orectolobiformes > Hemiscylliidae > Chiloscyllium > Chiloscyllium punctatum. The sequence continues at coordinate 10,252,087 of NC_092776.1, read as the reverse complement.
TTTTATTTCATTTCTGGTTTTATATCCAAGATGGGACCAGAGAATGGAGACTTTGTACACTTTTCACTGTACTCACATATTCCTATACTTGAGTACACATGACTATAAAATCTAATTCTAATTCATTCCTTCCCTTCTTTAATTCTTCCCTCCTTCTCTCTTTGCCTCCTTCCTTTCCCTTCCTTCCCTCCCTCCCTTTATCAGTGATTCTCACCTCCCTCAGTCTCACATTCTCAATGTTTTCCTTCCTTCTTGTTGCGTCATGAGCTAAGAAGTTGCTTTATGTTAATCCCACTCACCATTCTTTCAATCCTGGCTACTAAGAGGTAACAGGTCCAAGGCTCACCAGGACAAGGCACTATTGATGAATTCCTGCATTACAACAGAAACACTTCATTGATTGTAAAGAGCTCTGAATGGTTGTGAATGGTGCTGTACAAAGGTAAGTGCTTCAATGCCCTACAAATGGAGATGGTCTGTTAATCAGGATGATGGGAGGGTCATTCATTGGGAAGGAAGGACAGAGCACATACTCCTGATCAGGTGGTAGGGTTCCTCGACAGTTCAGGGTTAGGACATGGCTTGAAGTTGGAGTACATTGTTCACAGACAGACAGGCTGTAATCTTCTTGGGTCTCGATTAGAGTGGTGCTGGAAAAGCAGCATCTGCAGTCCTCACTTTTACCGATAATCTTCCTGGCTCTACAGAGGCATCACTGATCCAAGCTCACTTCCCCCATTCTTCCTTCGCTCGTCAGTGTGGGGTCAGAATCACCCAGTACTGTGCCCAGCGCATACTACTGGAGGGCAGGACTTAAATAAAGCCAGTTCAGGTTTGGATATGATTAGCAATTTCTAGGCTGAACCTACACACAGTAACATTGGGGCAAGTCTCTCACCTTCCACGAAATGCCCATCGCTGTCTATCATACAGCGACCTGAGTGGAGCTATAAAGGGGCGTTTGCTCCTACATTCCCTGGAATTTGTTTTTCCCACTGCATTGCCCTCTGAGGTTCATGCATAGTGGCAACATTCCGAACTGGACTTCAATGCATCGGAATCTCCAATTGGCCTTGTAGGTCAGAGGTAAAGGTGGCTGGCTTCCAAGTAGTTTGACCCAGATCGAACACAAGGGGAGGCAGTGATGCAGTGGAGTAGGACAGCACGGTGGCTCAGTGGTCAGCACTGCTGCCTAACAGCGCCAGCCTTGGGCGACTGTCTGTGTGGAGTTTGCACATTCCCTGTGTTTGCATGGGTTTCCTCCGGCTGCTCCAGTTTCCTCCCACAGTCCAAAGATGTGCAAGTTAGGTGGATTGGCCATTGGAAGTGCAGGGATAGGGTGGGGCGGGATCTGGTTGGGAAGCCCTTTGGAGGGTCGACGGGCCAAATGGCCTGCTTCCACACTGCAGGGATTCCATGATCGCTGTTAAAAACCCATGATGCCCTTCAGGGCAGGGTATATGTGATAATGTGACTACACACCTACAGGAATGTGATGATGACAGTGGACTTGCTCAGTCAGTGTCAGCTCCAGTCCCTGTACTGGGCCAGGTCTGTGGGCACATTTTGTAAGTTGCGGATTTGCACTCGCAGTGTATGTGAGAGTGATGTCTATATGCCAAAGAATGCGAATTTTATTATCCATTGTTTTTACCATGGGTATTATCTAACACATGTTAAAAGAGCAATTTGATAAGACCGCATTAACCCATTCATGACCATCACTTCAAGATCCCTGTTTCTCTAGGGCAGAGGCATTGGAAATCACTCTCTAGTTTGCATCTTATTAACACCCACTGAACATTCAGAAGCAACATTGTCCCAGTACCTTTGAAGCAGTGAAAACCTAAACCACCTGATCCTGGATAACTGGGGTGGAGTTACACTTCCTGTTGAACACTTCCTGTTCTGCTGGGCAAGAACAGCTGAAGGTCAAAGTATATATGGAGGTATCTGAGCAGGCACTATATGACAGTACTGGATTAGTGGTGCTGGAAGAGCACAGCAGTTCAGGCAGCATCCAACGAGCAGCGAAATCGATGTTTCGGGCAAAAGCCCTTCATCAGGAATAAAGGCAGTGAGCCTGAAGCGTGCTTATCTCTCCACGCTTCAGGCTCACTGTCTTTATTCCTGATGAAGGGCTTTTGCCCGAAACGTCGATTTCGCTGCTCGTTGGATGCTGCCTGAACTGCTGTGCTCTTCCAGCACCACTAATCCAGTATTTGGTTTTCAGCATCTGCAGTCATTGTTTTTACCTACTATATGACAGTACCCAGGCTCTACCTGAAGCATGGTCCATGGCACATTGTTGTCATTGCTTCATCCTGAGTGGTTTCATCACAAACTCATACAGTACACAGGAGGCCCTTCGGCCCATCAAGTCTGCACCGACAACAAAAAAAATCACCAAAAAAATAAATCTGACATTCCAGCACCAGACCCATAACTTTGAACGTTATGACGTTTTGGGTTTCCAAGTACTTGTTCAGGTTTGTGAGGTTTCCCATCCCAACTGCCCTCCTGGACAGTACATTCCCTCAAATCCCCTCTAAACTTTCTGCCTTTGACCTTAAAATGATGCCCCCTTGTTACCGACCCCTTCAACTAAAGGAAACAACTGCTTCCCATCAACGAAGGCCCTCATATCTTACCAACACCTCAGTTAGGACTCCCTTCAGCTTTTCCTGCTCCAAAGAAAAACAACCTGAACTTATCCAGCCTCCCTCCACGGCCAAACTGCTCCGTCCCAGACTACATCCTGGTAAAGCTCCTCTTGGGCAGTTTCAGTCAGTGGTGGTCTGCCTCTGCCTTCCACTCTCGGGGACTGAACCCACACTATAAACATCAATCTGAATCATACACTAGCCAGCTCTCAGTACACAGAGGGAACCACAAAGTAGAATAGAGTGGTGGAGAGAGCTTCCATTGAGGCATTCAAGAGGACACTGGAAAATTATTTGGATTGAAATAGTGTGCAAGGGTATGGGGAAAACAGAAAAGATAGGAGCAGGAAGAGGCCATTCAGCCCTTTGAGTCTGCCCTACCATTCACGATCATGGCTGATCATCCAACTCAATATCCTAATGCCGCTTTCTCCCCAATAACCTCTGATCTCATTCACCCCAAGTGCTATATCTAGTCACCTCTTGAATACATTCAATGTTTTGGCATCAACTACTTCCTGTGGTAATGAATTCCACAGGTTCACCACTCTCTGAGTGAAGAAATGTCTCCTCATCTCCATTGAGAATGGTCCACCCAGAATCCACAATCTGTGACCAGTGGTTCTGGACACATCCACCATCGGAAACATCTACTCTGTCCAGTCCTGTTAGAATGTTATAAGTCTCTATGAGATTCCCCACCTCACTTTGTCTGAACTCCAATCCTCGTACATCAGTCCCTCCATCCCCGGAACCAGCCTGGTTAAAGCTTTGCTGCACTCCCTTGAGAGTGAGAGCATCCTTCCTCAGAAAAAGGAGACCAAAACTGCCCACAATATTCTAGGTGTAGCCTCACCGAGGCCCTGAGTGGAGAGTGTGGTGCTGGAAAAACCACAATGGGTCAGACAGGATCTGAGGAGCAGATCAGGAATCCTGATGAAGGGCTTTTGCCCGAAACGTCGATTTTCCTGCTCCTCGGATGCTGCCTGACCTGCTGTGTTTTTCCAGCACCACTCTGATCTAAAATCTGGTTCTCCAGCACCTGCAGTCCTCACTTCTGCCTTGGATCTGAGGAATAGAAGAATTGATGTTTCAAGCATAAGCCCTCCATTAGGAATGAGCTCATGAACGGCTTATGCCCGAAACGTCGATTTTCCTGCTCCTTGGATGCTGGCTGACTTGCTGTGCTTTTCCAGCGCCACACTCTCAACTCTGATCCCCAGCATCTGCAGTCCGCACTTTCTCCTCACCGAGGCCCTGTATAACTGCAACAACACATTCCTGCAGGAAAGGCAGGAGACTAGCACTAGGGAATGATGCTCGTTTGTAATGCTAGTACAGACACAATAGGTCGAATAGCCTCCTTCTGTGCTGTAATACCTGTGTGAGAGCACAAGCATATACATATTGCCATCCAGAATAGTGGGGAAAACAGCGCATGCCTGAATATCCCCTCTTATGCAGTGGTTGTGTATTACCAGGATTTCAACTCCATTAATGTTGTGACTTCAGCTGAGGTTTACCACAAAATATTTGAAATAGTGTCACAGTAAAGAGTCAAAACAGCCCAGAGAGAATTAAGATTGTAACACATGGAACACCGCATACACTCCCTTTTGTTTAATATTATATATTTATATAGATCTTTCAAAAAATATCCTCCAATATTTCAATATACAAGTATTGTCGTTATGAGATCAGCTTTGAACAAAATTTGAAAACAAAAGAAAAATAAACCACATACACAGAGAGGATTACGATTAACTTTTCTCATCGGGCGAAGAAAATCAGGGAAGGGGTGGACTGCTCTTCAACTTGCTGTCATTCATTTCCTTCGCCTGGCGCTAAAAGCCAAGGTGACCCTCAAGCACCTATTCCTATTGGGACATGACCACAAGTTCCTAGTGCACGATCAGATTGTACTCCCGGGTCCCGTTCAGTGACTGGTTTGTAAAACCCTTCCCTCACGTGGTAGTCCAAGTCTGATTCTGAACGAGGCTGGGGTACAGATCCAGAGCAGGAGGTCCGAGGTATTGTCTGGTATTGTAAGTGAAGTCTCCATTGTTAGGACACGTTATTGGACAGGGTCAGCTGATGTTCAAACTGGTCTTCAATTGCAGCACTGAAGGCATCACCTGAAAGGCAAGGTGAGGAGATAAATCCAGGGGCCTCAAAAACAGCCACAGCTCAAAACTATAGTAAGTACTGACAGTCAGGAAGTACGTCCACATGTAAAGCACAGGGGAAACATAACTACCCATTGAAGATGTGAATCATTTGGAAATGTTAAAAGTGAGGAATTGACAGACTTACGTTGTTTGTGTTATAGATCACTGGGGGACTCTTGAGTTTTTAAATTATTTTATAATAAGATCCCCTACAGTGTGGAAACAGGCCATTCAGCCCAACAAGTCCACACCGACCCTCTGAACAGTAACCCACACAGACCCATTTCCCTCTGACTAACCTATGCGAAATTTAGCCTGGCCAATTCACCTGACCTGCACATCTTTGGACTGTGGGAGGAAACTGGAGCACCCGGAGGAAACCCACGCAGACACAGGGAGAATGTGCAAAACTCCATGCAGACAGTCGCCCAAGGCTGGAATCGAACCTGGGACCCTGGTGCTGTGTAACCACTGAGTCACTGCACCGCCGGTGCTTAGCTCTGCTCACAGTACTCCATGGGGGTTGAACCAGGGTTTTGTAAAACTGCAGCAGAACTTCTGCACCCTGATACTCCCAGTGCTGTAGAGATAAAGGCCCACATTCCATTAGCTTTCTTGATTATTTTCTACATTTGTTCCTGACTCTTTTAAGAGCTGTGCCCCTGAGCCCCCAGGTCTCTTTGAACATACATTGCGTTTAACTTCATACCATCAAGAAAAATCGGATTTGTCAGGGCTCCAATGTCCTCTTTATCACACCACTGACCAGGAATCTCCCTCCCTCTCAGCAGCACGAATTGGGAGGATTTTAGATTGGCAATCAAACTAATTGGCCCTGTTATTGCAGAACTGTTACAGTGTAAACGAAGACCAGTCTGCCCATCGCGGCTGTGCTAGCTCTCTGAGCATTACAATTTATGGGTAACCTCTTCCATTCTGAATGCACCTTTGTTCTCCACCATGTCCTGGAGCGAGACTTGAATCTGGAGCTTCTGGATAAGAGACAAGGACGCTACTCATCATACCACGATACATTCACCCAGATTTTTGTTAGGTGACATATTTAAAGGAGATGAAACTCAAAAGTGGGTTACTGGAATTAATATATAAATCAATCTTAATCTCAGGGATTGACAGATTGCACTGAGTGTCCTCCTTATGGTCTTTCAGCTCTTTGCATTTATCACAGAATCCCTACAGTGTAGAAGGAGGCCATTTAATCCATCAAGTCTACACCAGCCATCCAAAGAACATCCCACCCAGACCCACACCCCCCTACTTTATCCCTGTAATCCCACATTCCCCTAGCTAACCCACTTAGCCTGCACATCCCTGCCGCAATTTCCCATGGCCAATCCCCCTGAGCTGGGCATCTTTGGAAGGAAACCCACACAGACACAGGGAGCACGTGCAAACTCCACACAGACAGTCACTCGAGGCTGGAATCGAACCCGGGTCCCTGGTGCTGGGACGCAGCAGTGCTAATCACTGAGCCACCCTGCCACCCATTAATTCCCTACAAATGTATTACACTGAAATGATCACATCCATCATAAAACCTCCTTCCTTTTCAAATGAGGAATTAATCAAAACAGTAAGTGCTGGAGAAACTCGGCAGGTCTGGCTGCATCCATGGAGAGAGAAACGGTTAATATTACAAATCTGATATGACTTCTTCAGAACATTTCACATGATGTGTCACTGGACTCAAAACTCTGTTTTTCTCTCTTTCACTCGCTCTCTCAGATGCTACCACAACTGCAGAGCCTCTCCAACATTTTCTGTTTTTTTCAGACCTTTGGCATCATAGTTCTCTGCTTCTTTATGGAACTGTTTGAGAAACGCTTTTCAAAGTTTAATCTTCTTAACCGCTCGATTCTTTGGAACAGGAATTGACAAGGTGACCAATCGTGTGTTTGAAGTGAACACAAAGAGTTGTGGATGATGCAAGTCTGAAACTCAAGCAGAAATGCAGTTCTGAAGAAAGGTTACTGGACTTGAAACGTTAGCTCTGTTTGTTTCTCCACAGATGCTGCCAGACCTGCTGAGTTTCTCCAGCAGTTTCTGCTTTTGCTTTCGCATTTGAAGTCCCTGACCCCGGCTCTTTCCTGCTACTGTGCCCTGTAATTTTGGCTTCCTGGTAGTGGCCCACACTCTGTGTGGGGATTTGAACCTACAACTGTCTAGCAACAGCAAGAACTTAGGAACTCGGAGCAGGAGTAGGCAGTCTGGCCCTTCCAGCTTGCTCTGCCATTCAATAAGATCATGGCTGATGTCTTTGTGACCTCAGTTCCACTTACCCGCCCTCTCCCCGTATCCTGTAATTCCTCTACTGTTCAAAAACAATTATCTATCTTAACTTTTAAAAACATTCAATAAGGAAGCCTCAACCACTTCCCTGGGCAGGAAATTCCACAGATTCACAACCCTCTAGATGAAGAAGTTCCTTCTCAATTCAGGCCTAAATCTGTTCTCTCTAATTTTGAGGCTATACCCTCTTGTCCTAGTTTCTCCTGCCAGTGGAAACATCCTCTCTACTTCTAGCTTATCTATTCCCTTCATAATTTTACATGTTTCTGTAAGATCCCCCCTCATTCTTCTGAATTCCAGTGAATATAATCCCAGTCTCCTCAGTCTCTCCTCATAGAAGACTGTACTCACTGAGCACTTTCCAAACCCTGTCACATTTCTCCTCAGTGTGTGGAGCCTGTGATGGGCTGAGTCTATACCATAGTCCAATGCAGACATGCCAAGCACAGCCTACCCACAGAATGGGGAGAGGGCAGCACTGCCCACTCCAGCGATGTCTGCAGAACGGCCCAGTATGCTACTAGATATCGTCTTTCCAGTTTATCAACCCAACCATCTTTCAATTACTGCATCACGCTGTGACCTGAGCTTGCTCAGAGAAACCGGAGATAATCGTTTCCAATAATCCAGGGCAGTATTCTATATCTGAAACTGGCCCTGAGTAAATCTCATTCTGGTTGTAATCAGAGTCGATCGTTGAATGCAGCCTGTTTAATATTAAATGGGTTGACTCTGATTTGTGAGATAACAGCTGTTTTTAACTGCTACAGACCGACCTCCTGCCTGAAAACTGAGCATCACAGAAGGGACACTTGCATTGAAATGGCGCCCTTCACAACTCTCAGTGCATTGCAGCTAATGAGCTGGTTTTGTTTGAATTGTAGTCACTGTGCTAATGTTGCAGGGTAGGGAGGTGTGGGCGAGCAGTATTGAGAGGGCGACTCTACAGCCCTGGGCATCTCTGTGGCTGTCAGTGAGACTCCAAGACAGTGTGTTGTCTCCCCAGTGGGAGAGTCAAAGATATCTCTGGGTGGGCACAGGATATTCTGAAGGGGGAGGGTGAGCAGCCAGAGATTGTGGTCCATGGGCAACAAGAGAGATGAGGTCCTGCAAAAGAAAATTTAGGGAGTGACGTAGAATGTTGAAGAGCAGGACCTTAGGGTTGTCACCTTAGGATTACTCCCTGTGCCATGTGCGAGTGAGGTCATGAATAGAAAGATAATAAAGCTGAATACATTGGTAAAGAGCTGGTGTAGGAAGATGGGGGTCAGATTTCTCCTAGGGCAGGTGGGACCTGTACGAGAAGATGGCGTGCTCCTAAATTGGAGGGGCACCAATGTCCTGACAGGGAGGTTTACTAGTGCCATTTGGGAGGGTTTAAGTGAGTATGGGGCAGGGGATAGGAACCAGCTCAATAGGTCAGCATGTAGAGTCCTTGAGGAGAAGGTCAAGATTAAGCCACGTCAGTCTAATGGGAAGAGCAGGCAGGGCCAGTTTAATGAACGTGGCAGGACTGGTGGTCTAAAGTCTATTTATTTCAATGCAAGGAATACAACAGGTAACGCAGGTGAGCTTAGAGCATGGATTAGTTCTTGGAACGATAGAGTTGTAGCAATTCCAGAAACTTGGGGAAGAGCAGGGCAGCACTGGCAGCTCCAGATTTCAGAGTTTAGTGTTTTACGCGTGATAGAGAGGGATGTGGAAGAGGTCGGGGAGTTGTATTACTGATTAAAGAGAGTCCCACAGCTGCACTGAGAGAACATAGAGTCATAAAGATGTACAGTGCTGAAACAGACCCTTCAGTCTAACCTGTCCATGCCGACCAGATGTCCCAACCCAATCTCATCCCACCTGCCAGCACCCAGCCCATTTCCCTCCAAACCCTTCCTATTCATGTACCCATCCAAATGCCTCTTAAATGTTGCAATTGTACCAGCCTCCACCGCTTCCTCTGGCAGGTCATTCCATACATGTACCACCCTCTGAGTGAAAAAGTTGCCCCTTAGGTCCCTTTTATATCTTTCCCCTCTCACCCTAAACCTATGCTCTCTAGTTCTGGACTCCCCCATCCCAGGGAAAAGACTTTGTCTACTTACCCTATCCATGCCCCTTATGATTTTATAAACCTCGAGAAGGTCACCCCTCAACCTCTGACGCTCCAGGGAAAACAGCCCCAGCCTGTTTAGCCTCTCCCTATAGCTCAGATCCTCCAACCCTGGCAACATCCTTGTAAATCTTTTCTAAACACTTTCAAGTTTCACAACATCTTTGCAATAGGAAGGAGACCAGAATTGCATGCAATATTCCAACAGTGACCTAACCAATGCCCTGTCCAGCCGCAACATGACCTCCCAACTCCTGTATTCAAACCTCTGACCAATAAAGGAAAGTATACCAAACGCTGCCTTCACTATCCTGTCTACCTCTTGGAGGGCTCCTTCAGTGAGGCCATAGTTTGCATTGAAATAGCGCCCCTCACAATTCACAGTGCATTACAGCTAATGAGCAAGCTTTTGTTTGAAGTGTAGTCACTGTGTTAATGTACTGAGGCCATAACCAGCCAGGACTCCTGAGCAGCAGAGGCTGAGAAGAGACTTGAGAGGAATCTGTAAAATTATGCGATGCACAGATAGGGTTGACGCTCAGAATCTTTATCCCCCCCAGAGCTGAACTGTCTAATACTAGGGGGGGCACGCATTTAAGGGGAGAGGGGGAAAGATCACAGGAGATCTGAGGGCCAGGTGTATTACAGAGGGTGGTAGGAGTCTGGAACACACTTCCAGGGATGGTGGTGGATACAGATTCCATAGGGACTTTTAAGGGATTTTTAGATAAACCATAAGCAAGGAACAGAGGGATATGGACTAAGGGGTTAGTTTAATTTGGTATCATGTTCAGCACATGATGGTGGGCTGAAGAGCCTTTTCCTGTGCTGTACTGTTCTACGTTCTATATTCTAACTCCTGAATAAGAAAGGTGCAATCACTATGCTGGGGTTATGCTATAGGCCTCCCAATAGCCAGCGTGAAATAGAGGAACAGATATGTAGGTAGACCACGGAAAGTTGTAAAAACAGCAGGGCTGTTGTAATGGGTGATTTCAACTGCCCCAATATTGGGACTCCCTTAGTGCCAGGGGTTTAGATGGATCAGAATTTGTTACGTGCATCCAGGAGGGTTTATTGAAACAATATGTGAATAGTCCAACTAGAGAAGGGGCCATATTAGACCTTGTATTGGGGAATGAGCCTGGCCAAGTGACTGAAGTAACAGTGGGAGAGCATTTGGGGGACAGTGATCCTAATTTTGTGAGTGTTAAGTGACTTTTAAGAATAATATTGATCCTCAGGAGAAAATGTTAAACTGGGGGAAGGCTAATTACGACATTAGGCAGGAACTGGAGAAATTAGATTGGGAGGGGCTGTTTGAAGGTCAATCTACATCTGACATGGAGTATTTCAAAGGCCAGTTTATCAGAGTTCAGGACCACATTGTTCCTATGAGGATGAAAGGATGGCAAGATTCAGGAACCTTGTATGACGAGAGATAATGAAAGTTGAGTTAAAAAGAAAAAGGAGGCATGTGTAAGATTTAGGAAACTGAAATCAGCTGAGGTACTTGAGGAATATAAAGTAAGCAGGAAAGAACAAATTAGGAAGGGCTAAAAGGAGCCATGAAATGTTCTTGGCAAACAGTATTAAGAAGAGTCCAAAGGCATTTTGTACTTATATTATGAGCAAGAGGGTAGCTAGGGAACAGGTAGGTCCACTCAAATAACCAGAGGAAGTGAATGAGGTCGTTAATGAGCACTTCACATCAATTTTAACCAAGGAGAAGGACATGGATGATGGTAACATAAGGGAAATCTGTGTAAATATTCTGGGTCATGTTGACATGAAGAAGGAAGAGATGTTAGAGTCTTGAAAAACATTAAGGTAGGTAAGTCCCCAGGGCCTGCTGGGCTATATCCCAGGATACTAAGTGAGATGAGGGAAGAGATTGCTGGGAACATGTTGCCCAGGGTACATGATAGAAGCAGATAAGATAACAACATTTAAGAGCATTTAGACAAGACACATGAACAGGTAGGGAATACAAAGATATGGACCATGGGCAGGCAGATGGGATAAGTTTGGAATGGCTTCATAGTCATGGGCATAATGAGCTGAAGGGCCTGTTCCTGTGCTGTACTATTCAATGTTCTAGTGACAGCCAATGTACACACTGAGATTCGCACAAACAGCTGTGAGAGCACCATTTCTTTTTGAAGTGTAGTTGATCACGGGATAAATATTGGCCTGGACACCACTCCCCTGACCTTTGTTGAAAACAGAAGCCACAAGATGTTTCACAGCCACCTGAGAGGGGAGAGGTGGACTCAGATGAATGTCATCCCTGGGGCAGTGCAGCCCCTCCCTCAACAGTATACTGGAGAGTTAGCCTACATTCGGTGAGGTTCTTGGGGAAGACTGACCAGTACAGCAGGTTTAGATTAGATTAGATTAGATTACTTACAGTGTGGAAACAGGCCCTTCGGCCCAACAAGTCCACACCGCCCCGCCGAAGCGCAACCCACCCATACCCCTACATCTACCCCTTACCTAATACTATGGGCAATTTAGCGTGGCCAATTCACCTGACCTGCACATCTTTGGAGTATGGGAGGAAACCGGAGCACCCGGAGTAAACCCACGCAGACACGGGGAGAAAGTGCAAACTCCACACAGAGAGTCGCCTGAGGTGGGAATTGAACCCGGGTCTCTGGCGCTGTGAGGCAGCAGTGCTAACCACTGTGCCACCGTGCCGCCCCGGTTGATAGGCCTCGGGTCAAATCTCGAGTGTAGGGCCCAAGCAGCTGACAGTGTAAGACCATAAGAGCAGAACTGGGTCATTCAGTCATCAAGTCTGCTCCACCATTCAATAAGACCGTGGCTGACCTGATAATCCTCAACTCCACTTTCCTGCCTTTTCCCCAGAACCCTTGACTCCCTTACGGATTAAAAACTAACCTCAACCTTGAATACACTTAATGACCCAGCCTCGACAGCACTCTGCAGTAAAGAATTCCACTCCCCTCTGAGACAAGAAATTCCTCCTCATCTCAGTCTTCAATGGACGACCCCCTTACTCTCAGATGATACCCCTCTCCTAGACTCGCCCACAAGGGGAAACAACGTCTCCGCATCTCCCCTGTCAAGTCCCCCGAAAAATCCAATAGTGGACGAACTGAAATCAGAAATGGAAAAGATGTCAGGATTGGAGGCGTGATGGGATCTTGGGAGGTGGTAGGATTTTTCCGAAGACTCAGTTGGTTCAGAAATCCTTGCTGGTATAATATAGTGGTTAACAGCACAGAGCTGATATTCCCCGTGGGGACACATTCAGTGATGACCTGAGACTCAGCTCCTGTTGAAGAGTTACGTACCCGTGTGGCACCCGTACATCCAGATTCGAAAACCGTCGTATCGACATCGGCACTTCACAAGGTTGTTCGAGAAATCAGACTCGGCCACCTCGGCGTTGGGATTGATGTGGACCTGGGTGAAGTAAAGAGATGGAAATTCAGGACATTTTCAGAAAGAAAGCTACAGATTAATTGGGACACAAATTCTTAGAAGGGGAGAGAGGAAAGGCATGTGTTTCACAAAACACAGTACCATGTCAACAATGAGCTCTCCATCTGCACTGGACCTGAAATGGGACAGCGATAGCAGTGAGAGTCTACCAGTGGAGTGGGACATGCATTTAAGGTGAAAGGGGGGATGTTCAAAGGAGTCAAGAGTCAAGCATCATGAGCAGCTTTATTTGTCATTTCTACCATATACAACCGAGACAGGAAAAACGAGACAACATTCCTCCAGGACCAGGGTGCTACATGGACAGCACAAACTACACGATCATACACAGTGAGGCATAAAGTGCGTAAGAAGTGCAAAACACACAAGCTCAGTAATTCCTGCCACATCCAGGCAATCGGCACATTGGTGTACAAGTGACAGTGTAATAAAAGAATGATAATTAATAAAACATTGGTCTAACAGCAATTCAAAATCGTACAAAGAGTTTCAGGTGGAAAAGAGTCTGATCCTACAGTGTTAAGGAGCCTGACGGCCAGAGGGAAGAAACTGTTGTACAGTCCGGCCGTGAGAGATTGAATGATCCGATATCTTCTCCCAGATGGCAGGAAGGAGAAAAGATTGAGTGAGGGGGGTATGGGGTCGTCCACAATGCTCTTTGTCTTTCAGATGCAGCGTGTGGAGTAAATGTCGATAATGAAGGGAAGAGAGACCCCGATGATCCCCAGATGATCAGTGATCCTCACAATCTGTTGTAGGGTCTGACGATCTGAGACGATGCAACTCTCAAACCAGGTAGTGAAGCAGCGGCTCAGGGTACTCTCAGTAGAATGTGGTGAGGATGGGGGGGGGGGGGGGGGGGGGGGGTGGGAGGTGGGCTTTCCTCAACCTGCTCATAAAGTAGAGACGCTGCTGGGCTTTCTTGGTGATGGAGCTGGGGTTGAGGGACCAGGTGAGATTCTCTGCCAAGTCACTTCTTCGCGAAGGAGAAGTGAGGGGCATGTTTCTTTACGCAGAGAGGGGTAGGAGTCTGGAACACGCAGCCGGATGGTGGTGGAGGTAGATACCATAGGGGCATTTAAAGGGCTTTTAGATAAACACGTGAATATGCAAGGAATAGAGGGATAATGACCAAAGGCAGGCAGAAGGGATTAGTTCCATTTGGCTTCATGTTCGGCACAACATTGTGGGCCAAAGGGCCTGTTCCTGTGCTGTACTATGTTCAATGGATTACAGAGAAAGAGGTACCATCCTATCACCCACACTTCCCAAGTGTTATCCTTCACTCTCCCTCTACCCCCATCAGCTGCTGAGGTCCTGTTTGTTAGCTCTGACCCTTATACCCCAGTGCATGCTGCACTCTGTCCAGTGTATGGGAAATCCAGAGAGTCCTGTCTCCTGCCACTCAACCTCCAGCTTGCTTCCCACTCACCGCTGTCTTCATTGGGTACACTGAAACCAAAAGCCTTCATTTGCACGTAGCTACAGCACAAAAACAGGCCATTTGGCCCACTCAAACAATGCTGGCATCCATAATCCACGTGAGCCTCCACTGACCTGACTTCACCTTGCCATACGCACGGATAGTTTTATTTATTTCCATCATCTGTCTTTGTTCAGCTTCCCCTTAAACACATCTACTCACTTCAAGCCCTGCAAGTGGTAGTAAGCCCTGTCAGTGAGCTCAGGCAACAGGATGCCTGCTGTGTGATACAGTCACCCTAACAGAGTGGATTCAGTTCCCACACCAGTTGAGGTTACTGTGAATGTTCTGTCTTCTGCCATGGGCTCTGGTTTCCTCCCACAATCCAAAAATGTGCAGGTTAGATGAATGGCCATGCTAAATTGCCCGTAGTGTTAGGTGAAGGGGTAAATGTAAGGGAATGGGTCTGGGTGGGTTGTGCTTCGGAGGGTTGGTGTGGACTTGTGTGGACTTCTCTTCGCCGACCTGATCAAACCCTTGCAAAGGACTCCCGATGTCACCCCTCACCCCTTTTCTGGGGAATGGACTACCCAGTCCAGCTTTTCCTTAGTCTCTCATAACATGTCGATCCTAAATAAATTGTGATGTCCTCCACATCCCTCATGATTAGATTCCCTACAGTGTGGAAACAGGCCCTTTGGTCCAACAAGTCCACACCGACCCTCCGAAGAGTAACCCACTCACTTTGCTTCCTCCATCCCAACAAGGGAAGTACAGTTTTCATCAATTCTGCTTCACTCTGTTCATCCCTGGTGCTACCATCCCCACCACATCCTGTGAGCAAATAAAAAAACAGTAAGGGCATGGCGGAACTGCTTGCGGTTTCGAATTCCATAAGCCCCATTGACCACACAATGACCCTCCTACTTTTTGTGTTTGTAGAATTACTTCTATAGAATCCCAACAGCACAGAAAGAGGCCTTTGCAATAGGAAGGGTGTTGTTGTGAAACTTGAGAGGGTTCAGAAATGATTTACAAGGATGTTGCCAGGATTGGAGGGTTTGAGCTACAGGGAGAGGTTGATAGGCTAGGGCTGTTTTCCCTGGAGTGTCGGAGGCTGAGGGATGACCTTCTAGAAGTTTATAAAATCATGAGGGACATGGATAGGGTGAATAAACAAGTTCTTTTCCCTGGGCTGGGGGAATCCAAAGCTAGAGGGTATAGGTTTAAGGTAAAAGGGGAAAAATTTAAAAGGGACCAAAGGGGGCAATGGGTGGTGTGTGTGCGGAATGAGCTGCCAGAGGAACTGGTGAAGGCTGCTACAACGAAAACATTTAAAAGGCATCTGGATGGGTATATGAAGAGGAAGGGTTTAGAGGGATATGGGCCAAGTGCTGGCAAACAGGACTAGATTAGCTTAGTATATAGGTCTGCACAGATGAGCTGGAATGAAGGGTCTGTTTCTGTGCTGTACATCTCTATGACTCTATTTGGCTCATGGAGTCTGCATTGACACTCTGAAGAGCACCCTACCCTCTTCCTGCTTATCCGAGGGCTTCACATCCCTGGACAATGGGCAATTCAGCATTGACAATCCACCTAACCTGTACATCTTTGGCCTGTGGGAAGGAACCTACGCAGACACAGGGAGAAAGTGCAAACTCCACACAGACAGAGTCACCTGAGACTGGAATCGAACCCGGGACCCTGGCACCGTGAGGCACCGTGCCATCCTTTGTGCTCCTATTAAGGGAGAAAGAGGCACAGAACATTCCTATACGTTACACTATTGTAGATGTTCCAAACTAAGAGAGTTGCTTGGTTTCCATACCTGAAAGACATAGTTTCCTGGTTTAACATCAGTAACATCAATCCACTGACAGTCGATGTCATGGCGATAGAGATCCCAGCAGCCCACAGTGACACCTTGCTCCCCAAAGTTGGCGCAGGCATATCGTTTGTAAATGCCTAGTGGAAAATGCAGAGAGAAAAGGGGTTCAACTGGAAAACCACACACAAAGATCAGCTCAGCCCATCGTCCACTTCCAAATGGAGCTCTCAAATTTCAAATCTAATGTTGACCTTGCTTTCTGTGCACCTTCTTTGCACCCGTTACCTGTATTCCCCATTCTGTTCAATCACACTATGATCTTGTTGTCTTTGTATGGTATGATCTGCATGCAAAACAGACCTTTTCACTGTACTCAGGCACGTGTGACAATAATAAATCGAAACAAATCATCGATCCCCATCTGACAGCCAACCAATGGTGAAAATGGAGTCGAAAGGGGATATAATTGGGAAGGATATAAATGGTCAAATGACCTTTGCCAGAGATCCCAAACTGCAGAGTACAATTCCTAAGGAGATCATGGGAATGGCCTTTGGGCTATTAAGTTTCAGACTAGTAATGGAGGTGTTGAGATTGGACAGATGTGAGTGCAGTTAAATGTTTTGGATCTTTGCTGAGGGCCATGGTTTAACATCTGTTTCCCAAGATTCTACCGCACCCTACCATCTGTAAAATGCTGAGACTTTGCTTCCTTCAGGGTAAACACAGCCATTTTAATAACCTTCCTCCACCCCCTAAACCCCTCCTGGTCAACACTAACCCTGCACCCAACTCAACAACTGCCTATATCCTACCCCCCCAAAACCCACCCTGAGGTCCCACTGAGGGAGTGCTGCATTGGCAAACACCTGGAAACAGGGTTCCCTAGCCACGAAGACTGGTGCTGGACGTGGAATGGATGTTTGCTCTTGTGGGCGACTCCAGATCTAAAGGGTTTAAGGATCGGGGCTTACTCTTTCAGGACAGAGACGGGGAGAAATCTCTCTCTCTCTGAGGGTTATGTTGGAGTGTGGAACTCTCTGCTGAAGAAGGCAGGGAGAGTGGGGAGGTGTCACTGACCATTTTTAGGTTAGAGGTGAATAAGCTCTTGTTAGGCATGGGAATCAGGGTCATTGTGTGGTCAATGAGGATTATGGAATTCAAAACGCAAGCAGATCAGCCATGCCCTTCCTGAAAGAGGGTGCTGGAAGGGCTGAAGAGTCTCTTCCTTCTCCTTTTTCAGATGTTTGTATCACTGTGGTTTGTGGGAGCTTTCTTGGAGGCAAACTGCTTTCCCCACATTGTAACAACGCTGGCACTTTTGAATATGTCAGTAAAATGCTTGAGGATCTCCTGAGACCTTTGTTAAGGGCTGGTTTTCCCCTGGTGCTTGTACAGATATCTAAATCATTATGTTAGTATCTGATGTGGCAAGGTCGAAATATGTAAGGTCAAAACAAAGAGTTCCAGATGGATTGTGACCTGATGCACTCAAACGGTTAACATTTTCAGGTCTTTGCTATTTCCATTATCACACCGTACAGAAAAGGTCCTTCGGCCCATCAGGGTCTGTACTGCCAAAAGTATATTACTGGGTAATAGGGAAGGAAATCTGCCATCCTTACCCTGTCTGACCTCTATGTAACCCACAGCAATGTAGTTATCTCTGCAATGGCTTGGCGCACCCCTCAGTTGTGCCAATCTGCTCTGACAAAGTTCAAACAATGTGGGAGTGCCTTCACCGTATGCATAGCTCATCAGTACCTTCTCAAGGGTAAACAGGAAGGGGCAATAAAGGCTGGTGTAGCCAGCAATGCCCAGATCCTATGAGTGAATCAGTCGACAACATTTTGTGCTTTCTTAGAGACCTAAGGGGCAACTTTTTCACGCAGAGGGTGGTACGTGTATGGAATGAGCTGCCAGAGGAAGTGGTGGAGGCTGGTACAATGGCAACATTTAAGAGGCATTTGGATGGGTATATGAATAGGAAGAGTTTGGAGAGATATGGGTGAGGTGCTGGCAGGTGGGACTAGATTGGGTTGGGATATCTGGTCAGCATGGACGGGTTGGACCGAAGGGTCTGTTTCCATGCTGTACATCTCTTTGACTCTATGACTCTAGTCAGGACACTACAGACAAATTCTCCTGATCTTCTTCAACACAGAGTCATGGGGGTTCCCCTTTTTAGGGCAGATGAGACGTTAGTTTCACATCACATCTGAAAAACAGCACCTCCAACACAGCAGCATTTTGATTTGATTTATCATTATCACTTGTACCTAAGTACAGTGAAAAGCTTTGTTTTGAGGAGATCAAGGACATGTAGATCATAGGGTGATTGAATAGAGCAAGACATACAATGTTATAGGAGGTTACAAAGCAAGATCAACATTAGACTTGAAATTGGAGAGGTCCATTTAGCAGGTTAATAACAGTGGGGAAGAAGCTGTTCTTGAATCTGTTGGTGCGTGTATTTAAGCTTCTAGACCTTCTGCCTGACGAAGAGGTTGGATGAGAGTTTAACCTTCAAACTGGATGTGTCAGTCTTAAGTTTTGCATTCAAGGCCTAGAGTGGGATTTGAACCCAGAAACTTGTGACACAGTATGAAGCACACTGTTCCCGATGCCATGAGTTTTTGTATCCGTTTAGAATTGGTCTCTAACTCTAATGCAGTCAGGAGAAATCAACCCCACTGGGCCCCAACTAGAAGCATCCCATTTCAGAACTAGTTTTGTAACTTGTTCTATATTAGCAATGTCCCCAGCTCCTTTGTGAATGTTAGTTGATGCACCAAATGTGCTCAATCTGTGACTCCTTGAGTGGAAAGGGAGTTTTGAATTTCCAGTCACACTAAACACTTGCTACGTCGAGAGCTCACAATCCACGAGACCACATCCACATCTCTCATCGAGGTAAAGGGACCGATCGTGTTTCTTTCTAATCTTATTTCCAATGAAAACAGACACAGCTCTGACTGAGCCTTCCCACAGCGAGATCTTACACCCTCTGACAAAGAGTCATCGGACTCGGAACATTAGCCCTTTTCTCTCTCTATAGATGCTAACAAACCAGCTGAGTTTCTCCAGTACTCTCTGTTCTTGATTCAGACCTCACAGCAGTCGACTCCGCCCTCAACTCTCCCTCACCTACCATCCCTCCTCCAGCTCCAGACATACCTCTTTCACAGTCTGAGTCTTCGAGACAGAAGCTTGCTTTATGTCCTTCTGCGACCTTGCTGCCATTCAGGGTCAAGAGGTCATAGTGAGTGAAGACCTCCATGCTGTGGTAGTGTCTGCAAAAGGAAACAGGCGTCGGGTTTGTGAAAGAGTGAGCAATTGCCTCCCACAACGTGGCTCCAAACGCAGACTTCAGTAAGATATAAGACCCACCCCACTTTAGCCAAGCTCCTTTATCTCTACATCTCGGAGTTAGTGGCTCAGTGGTTAGTACTGCTGCCTCACAGTGCCAGGAACCTGGGTTCGATTCCAGCCTCAGGCTGTGTGGAGTTTGCACATTCTCCCAGTGTTTGTTTGGGTTTCCTCTGGGTGCTCTGGTTTCCTCCCACAGCCCAAAGATGTGCAAGTTAGATGAACTGGCCATGTTAAATTGCTCATAGTGTTCAGGGATGTGTAGGTTAGGTGCATTAGTAAGGGGTAAATGTAGGGGAATGGGTCTGGGTGGGTTCCTCTTCGGAGGGTCGGTGTGGACTTGTTGGGCCAAATGACCTGTTTCCATACTGTAGGGTTACTATGATAACACACCAGTACAGCCAAAACTTCACTCCATGTTACCCAAACAGTTGATGAACACTTCAGTGTCCCTTAGTACATGGTCCAGGAAGCATAACAGCAGTTAATAACGACGGGCATCAGCAGCTACTAAACGGAAGCTGATCCCTGCACTTAAAGCATTGTCGCTCTGTTTTTGGGAACACCAGAGAGTCTTCAGGGACAATAACTGGCCAACAGAGGTGGGCAACAGGAGTGAAATCTTCAAACAGAGCGTTGTTGAAGAAAGAAAATCAGCAACGAGGTGAGTTACAATCATCCAATCTTTTAGTATCGTTCCAAAGACAGCTTGATATTCTGGATTGTGGAGAGCCTCCTGATGTTATACAGATGCCAGCGCACAAAGGGAGCATTGCTCAGCACACCAGTTGGGCTCTGAAGGGGATAGCATCCTAGGCTCTTTGGGCATTTCACAACTTCATAACCAATGATTTGGGGAGCACTTGCCTGATAATGCCATCACTTCCTGATGAAAGCCTTTTGCCCGCAACATCGATTTTCCTGCTCCTCGGATGCTACCTGACCTGCTGTGCTTTTCCAGCACCACTCTAATCTTGAATGTCATCACTTGACCAGGCACTGGATACTGTATTACTGCTGCTTAAAATGTTCAACAAAATACTGTGAATTCCCCCAGACACAGTATAACGTTTCTCTGCCCCTAATTCAACAACAGATAAACCACCTTAATGTCAGGACTGTGTCTAAGAGGCCACATTAGAGACATTTAAGCATCTCTTGGATAGGCACATGGATGATAGTACAATGTAGGGTATGGAGGTTAGTTTGATCTTACAGTAGGATAAATGATTGGCACAACATCGAGGGCTGAAGGGCCTGACTGTTCTATGTACACAGATGTAAGATTTTACCCCTCCCTTGTATTTTCTTTCAAGGTGAGTTGAAGCAGGAAGAAACCCTTGCAATCAATAGACACTTGATACATCTCTTTTAAAGTGCAAACAGACAAGAGGAAGGGATGACAGGCTGTGGTTAACATAGGGATAGTTAGCTGTCTTTATATATAACATTTAAAGATATGTTACACTTCCCTTTCAAGCACAAACAAGTGCTTGTTTTTCCAGTTGCATAGACTGGACATGGGGTGTGTAAGGCACTGGCCCAGTGTCAGAATCTCCCTGATGCTGGATACTTTAATGAGTAAATTGCTGGGATTATCAACAATCTAAAATTAGTTAATGTCAAAAAATAATTTTAAAGTACCAAATGCCAAATGATATTTATTTACGCAGACGACCAACATCACTGGGCACAACACTGACAGAGCACTCTGTGATCCGGAGTTAACAAGAAACACCCAATTGGCAAAGGGAGATTTCTACAAAGGGCACTGGGTCAGGATGTGGGAGATGGGGAAGGCAGGCAGAGGAGAGGATTTCCAACCACCTTTGTGACAATGGGGGATGTTGGTGTCACTGGTGTTCCATTTTTAAACACCCAAGAGAAGCTGGTGATGAACTGCTTTCCAGATCCAGGGAGGGGAGTCCAAAACTACAGGGTTTAGGGTGACAGGGGAAAGAATTATAAGGGACCTAAGGGGTAACCTTTTCAGGCAAAGGGTGTTGTGTGCATGAAAGAGCTGCCAGAGGAAGTGGTGGAGGCTGTTACAATACAAAAGGCATCTGAATGGGTATTTGAGTAGGAAGGGCTTACAGGGATATTGCCCAATTGCTGGCAAATAGGACTAAATTAGATTAGGATTAATCTGGTTGGCATGGACGAGTTGGAATAAAGGGTCTGTTTATGTGCTGTATATCTCTACGATTCTACAACGCTGCGGTCCGCGTGGTGTAGGGATCAAGGATATAGGGAGGGAATGCCGGGATTTTGACCCGGCAACAGTGAAGGAATGGTGACATGTTCTCAAATCATGATAGCGAGTGGCTTGGAGGAGAACTTGGAGGGGCTGGTGTTCCCCTGGATCTGCTGCCCTTGTCCTTCTCGACAGTAGAGGTCATGTGTTTGGAAGGTACTGTCAGAGGAGCTTTGGTGAGTTGCTGCAGTGGATCTTGTAGATGGTAACACACTGCTGCCACTCAGTGTCGCTGGTGAAGGGAGACGGTGTTGACGCTGGTGAATGGGGGTGCCAGTCAAGTGGGATGCTTTGTTGTGAATGGTGTTTTGATGTCCAGCAGAAGAATTTGAGGAGAAGATATTATCACGAATCTTTAACTCCAACATTGTCTGAAGGAGGACACACAAACAACTGAAAAGGAAAAGAGTTTCAAAATGATCTAATGAATGGGGAAATGTTCACAAATAATGCACTTGGAGAGAAGTTCTAATGTGACCACAAACTCCAGCAAAGGACCATGTTTACATGTAGATAAAAAAATTTGGTGCTTTTTCCCTGGAAACATGTGAGCTAGTTTACTTAAGGGCATTTCTCTAATTCCTTCGTGAGAAACATAGATCATCCCTCATCATGTTTATGAATGATAGATCAGTTTATAGTGATTAATTTTATTTATTGGGCAAGACAGGAAGCATCTGGACCTGCATTCTGTGAAAACAGTGGCCTCAATGTTAACTCACTCCTGAGGTGAGGTGCAGGAGATCCCATTGTCTCCTGCACATCTCGATCATCCTGAAAACTTGGGGCTTCCCACTTCAGATCGCAACCACAGTCCCCATCCAGTTCACATGGCCACTCTCTCCCTGTCCCGCTGGGATCTGTGTCCCCTCCACCCCCTTTTCCCTCCCCCCCCCCCCCTCAAAGCCAGTAACCCACTCCACATCAATAAATCCTGACAATCTCTCTCTGTAGAGACATCCCGCCACATTCTCAGCCTGCTTCAACTCACCCTGAACTCTCTCTGTGTAAATAATTGAGTCATGGTTGCTGAACAGTACCATTCATCACTCTAAAACGTTCCAACTTTCCCACAGTTGGCTCTCCCCACCCTCAATCCCTATTGCAGAGTTAGGGTTTAATGGCTAAGTAGATTGGCATCAGAGGTACGCTGTGTGAGTCACTGTGATTTGAACAGTCATGGGGTGGTGTTCTACTCAGAAACTGGACCCTGCACAGTCCAGAACCTGTTGTCCCCATAGTCTTACCATCACGTACAGTGTTATATAGTTCAATAGTTACGAAGACGTCTGACCTGAGTGTCTGTTAAAACCACGAGAGCCCACGTTTTAAGAACACAGTCAAAAACAATCAAGGGGTTGCCAGGCGAGTAGGGAGGAAGGTGGTGAAATAAAGACTCAGGTCTAAGATGATGGGCAAAAGAATTAGATGTGATATGAGGAAATAATGTTTTGCCTCTCCATGCAGCTCACTCTGATAGCCTTCCAAGGGCGTTACGGAGAGTTGGCCATTGTTGTTGGAGCCGCACTTACTGCCCATCCCTAGTTATCAGAACAGTATAGACTGCAACATCATAAAAATGAAAGGATGAGGCAGGATGGTAAAGCAGCTGTGTCAGTAACTGAGGACTCCGATACAAAAGGACACATATACAAAGTGCGAGAGCGTGAGAGAGAGAGAGAGAGAGAGAGAGAGCAAGGGAACCCTCAAAAGAGATTTCCAAAACAAGACTTTACATCAATATTTAAGGTCAAAAATCATACGACATCAGGTTACAGTCCAACGGGTTTATTTGCAAGCACTAGCTTTCGGAGTGTTGCCCCTTCATGAGGTGCTAGTGAGAGACGAAGACCTTAGAATTTATAAGGAAAAGCTTTTTCTCTCTCACTAGCACCTGATGAAGGAACAGCGCTCTGAAAGCTTATGATTTCAAATAAACTCATTGGACTATAATGTGGTGTCTTGTGATTTTCGACTTTGTCCAACACTGTCACCTCCACATCATCAACGTTTGAGATCAGACTGGATAGATGGAGACAGATTGGCTGAATGGCCTGCTTCACCTTGAGCAAATTCCACGATTCAGGAGAGTGGGTCCAGGAATGAGGGATTTTAGCAACATGGACCGATTAGGAAAGATGGAGATTAAGGGGAGAGAGGTTTTTGACATCACGAGGGTTCAGGACAGAGTAGAGAGGGAGCACACATTGCCATTAGTGTAAGGGTTAAGAACCAGAGGACACAGACACACGATGATTGGCTAAAACATAAAAAATGGTGCAAGGAAGTACCATTCCACACTGAGTGGAATGGACAGTGTGAGAGTGTGGCACAAAGAGTTAATAACAGCTTTCGCAAGGGCATTAGATAACCTTTTAAAGTGGACATGTTTGCAGGGCTATGGGGGAAGGGGCAGGGGTGTGAGAGCAGCAGAACTGTTCTTACGGAGACCCTATTGGGCAGAAGAACCTCGTCCTGTGTTGTAACTTTGCTCAGATCCATAAGAACCTTCCTGTTGAATATCCTCACACCAAATAAAATCAATCAAAAACCCAGAGCTTCGGCTGATTTTTACCAACTCCAACCTCTCACCCCAACTGCAATGGGGGAGATCAGTTAATGAGAGAGAAGGCAAGAAATGTGATGTCTGTGCACTGTCAGTAAGACAGAAACCCCAAAGTCTTTTTTTAAAATAAAACCTCATTTCACAAGACCAGCTATCCCTAGTAGCTTGGGGAATCGTTGGCGGGGTTGGGGGGAGTTGTGTGGGGGGGGTTGGGATGTGTTCAATCAGGTGAAGGAGTTAGAAAGCAGGCATGGGATCAGTTAGGAATTCTGCAGGGCACAAGGTCAGAAAATTCCGGAAGAGCTGCTGCTTCCAAGAGGCCACTGCTTGTTGCTGAACTGATTTTCTCACAGGCCAGTAGCTGATTTCCAGGCAGATGTTCAGGTGGATCGCAGGAATGCTACAAAACCACAGAGTGAGACAGCATCTGGAATTCTGGGCCCCACAAACCAATTCCCAGCCTCAACCAGTCACATGCTGACTGCATTAGGAAAGGGCTTTGAATTGTTCTCCCAACGTCCTGATATTCATCGTACAGCGTTGGCTCATTTGATTGGGTTGGCATAGTGTGATTAGAGTAAAGTGTCTAAATGGATATATTTGAACAAAGGCAGGCCACTCAGCCCTTCCAGCCTGCTCTAGCCATTCAATGCGATCATGGATTATCTGATTTCAACCTCAACTCTACATTCCTGCCTATCCCCCAATAATCTCACAATCTCCCTTGGTCATCAATAATCCATCCATCTCTACTTTCAAAACATTTTCCAATTCTGTTAAGCGAGGCCAATCAGGATTTTGTGGTCCCTGTCATCTGTGTGCGTGGCTACTAGGGACAGCTGGTCGTGGCATTTAGTGGCGAGTTGGTGTTCATGGATGCAGATTGCTGGTTGTCTGCCTATTTGTCCTTTATAGTGTTTAATGCATCCGCATTCATGAACACCAACTAGCCCTAAACTACAAGACCAGCTGTCCCTAGTAGCCACACACACAGATGACAGGGCCCACAAATTCAACTGGGACAACACAACAATCACAGGACAAGCTAAACAGAAGACAGCCAGAGAATTCCGAGAAGCATGGCACTCATCCACGGACTCTATCAGCTAGCACACAGACCTAGACCCAATAGACCGACCACTGCAACAAACAACCGGAACCAGAAACCGGAAACAGCAGGAACAGAACCAAATAAATCCCAGAAAACACAGAATAGCAGCGTTTCACAAGAGGCTCCAAAGCACCGAAGATGTCACCTAGACGAGGGCCAAAACATCGGCAAATCAACCTCCTGGCTCAGCAAACATACCCACAACCACGGCAGCCGGCACCCGAGCTACAAATCTTTACACAAACCTCGAAGGGAAGTTTGGTTAAGTCAACTGCAATTCTGTTTCTTCCCTCTCTCACATTTTTTTAAAGTCACAGAAATGATTTTTGAACAGAGAGAACTTTCCAAGATTACGGTTCAGGCTCTGACTCCCTTTAAAACCCAGGATGGGAACCAGCCAATGGTGGACCTTTCATAGTCATTAGTGTCATCACAGTCTTCATTCGTACACCCGACTGACTTCTCAGGTGAAGGAAAAACCTATTCTCTGGGTCACTTGGAAGAAGATCAAAAGGGGTTTCTCGATGTCCTGATCAATGTTTATCTCTCAGCACAAAATGCCAAAACAAATTAATAAGTCAATCATCACACTGTGGTTAATTGTCTCATGCTATGCAGAAGTTGGTCATCATAGAGTCAAAAAGCCTAGAAGCAGAGCATTCAGTTCGATTCATCTGCGCTGACCAGACACCCCAATCTGATCTAATCCCATTTGCTAGCACTTGGCCCATATCCTTCCAAAACCTTCCTATTCACATACCCATCCAGATGTATTTTAAATGTTGTAATTGTAGATTGTCCCTTACATGCATCACCCTCTGTGTGAAAACATTGCTCCACAGGTCACTTTTAAATGTTTCCCCTCACCTTAAACCCATGCCCTCTGGTTTTGGACTCCCCCACCCTGGGGAAAAAGACCTTGACTATTTACCCTACCCATCCCCCTATGATTTTATCAACCTCTGTAAGATCGCCCCTCAGACTCTGATGCTCCAGGGAAAACAGCCCTAGCCTTTTCAGCCTCTCCCTACTACTCAAATCCTCCAACCCTGGCAATATCCTTGTAAATCCTTTCTGCACCTTCTTGAACAATATCCTTCCTATAGAAGGCTGACCAGAATTGTATACATTATTCCAAAGGTAGCCTCACCAATGTCCAGTACAGCCACAACATGACGTCCCATCACGTTTGTCTTTGTAACAGCAATAACCACACCGTAACCCATCAGCTACCATGTAGTTTGGTTCATCTTAAGGACGTTACAAAGGCACGGCCTAAACAGCAGTTGTATCCCTTTAGCTATTGAGCATGGAGGCCATTTTGAAGCCATGATCCGAATGAATGGCGGAGCGGGCTCAAGGGGCTGAATGGCCTACTCCTGTTCCTATTTCTGATGGTGTTTAGTCTCTTTCCTCTATTGCTTGGCCACAAGAGACCATGGATCTAATTTGGGTATTTCTTCATTCTCAGGAACAAGCTATTACACAGCTCAAACCTCTTTTGCTTTTACTAAATGTGATGTAACCCCACCGCTAATGTATCACTCAGCTGCTGATTTTCAAAGCAGCTCTCAACCCAAAACTTCTAACAAGCAACGTGATGCTGAAAACTGGAATTTATTTGGCAGAGGATATTCACTGACAACAGGCCAGACAGCTAAGTAAATCACTTAAGTCTACATGTGGGCCCCCAGACAGCAGTATTGTTCAGATTCACAGAACATCTGTTCTGTAGTTTTCCAGAAAGACACTGTAATGCATGTTTTCTAAGAACTTCCTTTGGTGGATTGATGAATTGTTCATTTTCACTGCACAGTTCCACTCACACCTTCCAATGAAAGACACTGGAGAGGGGGGGTACCCATCATCTGTGTTGACCCCAGCCTCCCCCTCCAAGGTCAGACTGCACACCTCCAACTACTGATTACAGCCAGGACAGAGTTAGCAAATAGCAAAGACCTGGGACTGAGTTACAGACTGGAATCTAAACAAGGAGTTCAGGGTGGTTTATGTATCGAATAACATAGACCAGTTAGTGAGTTACAGATTGGAATCTAATCGAGGGGTTCAGGCGATTTTATATATCAAAGAACAGAGACCAGGGGGTGAGTTACAGTCTGGAATCTAATCGAGGGGTTCAGGGTGGTTTAGATATCGAATAACAAATACATATGAGTGAGTTACAGACTGGAATTTGAGCGAGGGGTTCAGGGTGGTTTATATATAGAATAACAGATACCTGGGAGTGAGTTACAGACTGGAATTTGAGCAAGGAATTTGGGGTGGTTTATATATAGAATAACAAATACGTATGAGTGAGTTACAGACTGGAATTTGAGCGAGGGATTTGGGGTGGTTTATATATAGAATAACAAATACATATGAGTGAGTTACAGACTGGAATCTGAGCGAGGGGTTCAGGGTGGTTTATATATAGAATAACAGAGACCAGGGAGTGAGTTACAGACTGGAATCTAATCGATGGGATTTTGTGAGAGTGTGTTGGGTTTACAACCTGAGTAACAAATTGCTCTGTCCCTCAGTATTTTGCTGAGTTGTATATTTTCTCGTTCACAAACCCGGCTGGTGCGAGTAGCCCTGAGCCTTGAACCTACCCGTGACAGCTATGCCAGATCCAGGCGTGTCGGCCAGCCCGTGGCCTGAAGTCGGAGCGGCCAACGTTGTGTATCCGTGATGAGAAGCGAAGGAGCCGGCGATGACCGTGCGGCCATGTCATAGAGTCCGCCGACTTTGAGAGGCAACCTTCCTCATGGGCACAGTACAGCATATGGAGGGGCCGGTCTTCCAAGTAAGCAGACTCCTGGGCAAGCTGCGCATCCAGGACCAGGTCAGGAAGAGCTAACAGCACCAAGAATAAGAGATTTCAAGGTTAATGTCTCTCTTATAGCATCCAGCCTGCCTTACACTCATACCCAGATCACCCCCTTTTCCTTCTGTCTCACAATGGCTTTGTACCAAGGCTTCCCCAAGGGATAATCCTTCATTTGGGAGTCCCAAGAAGATTACCAGGGTTTCCCAAAATGCTGGGGTCAGGACCCCAAGCTGGGTCATGAGTTGAACTCTCAGGGAGTGAGCTCTGATATAGTAGTACTGGCCAATGGAGGGCTCCGACTGAGATAAAACAACCACATTCCAAGCTATTGGACAGGGTTTCCACTGAGACAAGACTCTTCTCATTCTCATATACCTTCCCTCCTTCGCCTCACCCTCAGCTGCCACCAGCCGTGGTGACAATAGTGATGCCTCAAAACAGAGAAACAGTGCAAAAATGGTTTGGGAAGCTTTGGCAGGATATTTCCACAGGCTATCCATAAATTCCGCACTCTGTCATTGGTGGTGGATGAGGAGGGATAGCTGCATCCGCCCATCATAGGGAGACCCACTTAAGGACCTCTCTCTTCAGCATTTGGTGCTAAGATCAAGGTGAGAATATTGTCCATCACACAGGATGGCCAGCGTGCAAACCCTTGCAGGGCTGCTTGTTTGCCACCATGGGGGAGTCAATCCCTCTGTCAAAGACAACTCAGTTCCTGATTGAGGAGCGTGCAGTGAGGGAGGGGGGCACACCCTCTCTGTCACCTGCCCCACCTCTGCCATCGCTCACCTCTGGTCTGAGATCCAATGACGAATAAGTGGCTGTCATACTGGCAGCTACCACTATCTTCCTATTGGCGCTATCACTTAATCGTGCCACCAGTTTCTGATTTGCTGACAGCACTTGCTCAGCCCCTGGGGTCATTGATCCCATGGGGAGGTCTGTCCCTGGCTAATCACCTACCTGAGAATCACGCCCTGAGACAAGCCTACCCTAAAACAGCTGGAGCTGGTGACTAAGACCACAGTCTCCCCCATTAAGTATCAAATGGGATCCCAGACAACACTGGATAAACATGTGGGAGTTTCCCTGGTTTGCTGCACTGAGATGGACCAATGGTTTTCCTCCGTTGTACTTATTCCATAGTCCGTATCCAGTCTACTCCTGTTCTGACCCACTACCCACCCAGTGTGACCTCTTCCACATGGAGAGGGATGGAACTCTGTCAATCAAAAAGTTGTTGAAGTTGGGTCTGGTTGAGTTGAAAATGTCAAAGTTGTACTTTGGTAGATTTTGTTTTATGCTGAAGAGTGGTCTTGCTGCAGTTTTTAATTTTGAATGCATCAGGACATGGGTGGCAAATTATAGACAATCATAACTGGAAGACAATAGCCTTGCGGCATTACCACTGGACTCTTAACCCAGACAGCCAGGTAATGTTCTGAGGATCTGGGTTCAAATCCTGCCATGGTGGAATTTGAATTCAAGAAATATCTAAAATTAAAAGTCTGATGCTGACCATGAATCTATTATTGGAAAAGCCACCCATTTGGCTCACTAATGTCATTTAGGGAAGGAAAGTGTTATCCTTATCTGGTCTGGCCTACATGTGACTCCAGACCCATAGCAATGTGATTCTTAACTGCTCCCTAGGCAATTCGAGATAGGTAATAAACACTGGTCTAGCCAATGACACCCATGTCCCGTGAATGAATAAAGAAAAATTATACTTATGGTGCAGGAGGAAAAGGCGCTGATTGGCTGACCACTCGACTTTGAAATTTAACATTCTTGTGTTTGTCCAGAAAGGTCTCCAAGTCAGTTCCTTCACACCTCCCATCCCACTTACTTCACCACTTTGTTCTGCAATAGCAGAGCGAGGACAGGTCTGACACTCACACTCCGCACAGATGACTCCAGCAGCAAAACGAGCCCCACCTCGCGGGCAGTCGACGTGGTCACGGTGATGGGAACACTGCAAGATGGAGAGCTCTGTCCCTGAGCAGGAGGTCCCGCTGAGGACAACGTTGTCGGTGGTATGGTCAGCCTGCCAGTACCAGGTTTCCTTTGGGAAGGAAGGCAGAGAGTTCAGGCACCCACTTTGTTCCGGGAGCTCCCTCAGTATCTGCACCAAGTGGAGAGTTAGTGCAAAGCAACAGGAGCCCGGCTTTTCAGTTTCTGCATTGACTCTTTGGTCGAAAATCCACCAACCAAAGACACCTCAGGAATTCCAAAGATTAGACATTGTTTAATTGCACTGACCGAGATTAGGATTGGCAGTCTTGGAATAAAATATAATGGCAGGGTCATTCTCTCAATGTCCAACACCCATCACTTTCAGTGACTTGGAGACAGTAAGGACTGCAGATGGTGGGAGTCAGAGTCAATGGATGTGGAGCTAGGAAGAACACAGCAAACCAGGCAGCATCCAAGAAGCAGGAAAGTCAGTGTTTTAGGCCAAAACCCTTCTGTCTGACCTGCTGTGCTTCCCCAGCTCCATGTCTATTGACACATCGCTTTCACCTCATCAAACAACTCCCTATTAGATTAGATTACCTACAGATTAGATTACCTACAGCATGGAAACAGGCCATTTGGCCCAACAAGTCCACACCGACCCTCCAAAGAGTAACTCACCCAGACCCATTCCCCTATATTTACCACTGACTAATGCACCTAACACTATGGGCAATTTAGCATAGCCAATTCACCTGACCTGCGCATCTTTGGACTGTGGGAAGAAACCAGAGTACCCGGAGGAAACCCACGAAGATACGGGGAGAACGTGCCAGGCAGGCAATTTATTTTACATTTCCCATGCGGCGATTCAGGATGATGGAACCTAAAGAATGAGGTAAGTGGAGCTAGTATACAGGTCGGCTAGTGAATGGTCAAGAGGCCGAATGGACACTTTCTATGCTATGTCCATCCCCAGCTTCCCTACTCTGTGAGTGGGCCCGCCCATCTCCTGCTGAATTAAAGAGTCAATCTTACACCATAGGTATTTTGATTTAACCTTTCTAACCAACAGGGGATAACCAGCCCAATAGTTGGAACCTATTTTCAGTCTTACTGCATAGTTGAATGAGCAGAATCATCATGTTCCTGCTCCATTTCCCCTGACCACACTTCAACAACAGGGTTCTCTCTACACAACTGTGATCATTTTGACCACTGATCGTAGTGTAAGACGGCATCTTGGATCAGCATCCCTCTGCCCCAGCTTGCAACCCATTGTTTTCCGTTGACCGTAGAGGGATTTCAGACAGGTGTTTATAAACAGCATCATCCAAAAATTAGACACATAGAAGCTTTCTCTTCAAAGACACTTAGAGTTAGAAACTTAACCAACATGAAAGCAGGCCAGGATCAGTTCGAAACAATGCAGGAATGAGAACCGACTTCACCAATCAATGTGTGCAGGAGCCGGGGTTGGACTGAGGTGGACAAAGATAAAAATCACACATCACCAGGTTATAGTCCAACAGCGCTCTGAAAGCTTGTAATTTCAAATAAACCTGTTAGACCATAACCTGGTGTTGTGTCATTTTTAACTTCCTTCACCAGTCATGAACTAGGAATTGATAAAGTAGATACATTGACGTTGTTTCCACTTGTGGGAGAATCTAGGACCACAGGGTATCATCTCAAAAGAAAGACTCAGGCATTTATGACAGAGATGAGGAGGAATTTATTCTCTCAAAGTGAAGTGATTCTGTGGAGAGAGTTGTCAAAGCTGCGTCGCTCAGTCTATTCAAGGTTGAGATAGATTTTCAATCAGGGTTAAAGAGTAAAGACAGCAAAAGTGGAGTTGAGGATTATCAGATCAGCCATGTTCTCACTAAACGGCGGAGTAGATTGGGGACTTAATGGGCTGAATGGCCTACTTCTGCTCCTGCGACTGTTGGCGTTTTATCAATATTAACCCCAAAACTTAATAAATAACACATCATGGGACCCTGAAATGAGTTTCGGAGACACTAGTCTCTCTGACCCCCCATGACTTGGAGGGGTTGGAGGAAACACAGCATTTCTGCCTTTTCAATCTGCTTTTGGTAATGGACATTCCCAAATAGCCCCTTCCAAAGATCAGACTGTCCCAACCAAGAATTCAGCAGCTTCCACTGGAAGTGGAGTTTGACCAGATACTCTGTTCTCTTTACCTCCCTCAGGAGCTGGAAGCTAATCCAGATCGCATGAAGAGACTGAGAAATTTTTTTTCTTTAAATTCATTCATGGGATGAGGGCATCGCTGGCTGGGCCAGCATTTATAGCCCATCCCTAAGAGTTGACCATACTGCTGTGGGTCTGGAGTCACATGTAGGCCAGACCAGGTAAGGATGGCAGATTTCCTTCCCCAAAGGACATGAATGAACCAGACAGGTTTTTCCAACAATCAGCAATGGTTACGTGGTCATCCTGAGACTCATAATTCCAGATTTTTATTGAATTCAAATTCTACCACCTGCCCTGGCGGGATTTGAACCCTGGTCCCCAAAACATTACCTAGGTCTCTAATTTAATAGTCTAGCGATAATACCACTAGGTTGTTGCCTTCCCACAATTTATGCTAAAGTTGGGCATGACTTGGTGAAAATGGAGGGACATAGCAGAGGTGATAGTGAGGAAATGGCTGAAGAATCTAAAGCACATTTCCACACCCTCTGAGTAAGGGGCTGGCCACTTCAAACTGAGGTGAGGAGAAATGTTTGGGAATTCTCTACCACAGAAAGCGGAGAATGATCACGGTGGCTCAGTGGTTAGTGCTGCTGCCTCACAACGCCTGGGACCCAGGTTCGATTCCAGCCTCGGGCGACTGTCTGTGTGGAGTTTGCACATCCTCCCCGTGTCTGCGTGGGTTTCCTCTGGGTCCACCGGTTTCGTCCCACAGTCCAAAGATGAGCAGGTTAGGTGGATTAGCCATTCTAAATTGCCCATAGTGTTCAGGGATGTGTAGTCAGGGGTCAGGGGTAAATGCAGAGTAATGGGGAATGGGTGTGACTGGGTTACTCTTCTGCGGATCGGTGTGAACTTGTTGGGCCGAAAGGCCTGTTTCCACACTGTTGGAATTCTAAGGATCAGTCACCCAGTACAATCAACACAGAGGATGGAAGATCCTATGGGTGCTAAGGAAATTAAATGGCATGGGAATCCTGTTGGAAGGTGGGGAAGAATCAGTTCGGGTCTTGTTGAATGGTGGGGCTCATTTCTTAGCTTCCTTTGAGCAGACCATTCACTCTGTCCCAAAAATGAGCCTTTGCATGTGCTCAGTTGTGGTTAATGCTGACTTTGACTCTCCTCCACCATCCCCCCAACTCCCCTCTCCAACGTCCCTCCTCTCCCCAACTAACAGATCAGTGGTTAGCACTGCTGCCTCACAGCAGCAGGACCCAGGTTCGATTCCAGCCTCAGCTGACTGTCTGTGCGGAGTTTGCCCATCTACAAACTCCTGCAGTCCAAAGATGCGCAGCTGAGGTGGATTGGCTAGGCTAAGTTGTCCTGCAGCATTCAGGGATGTGCAGGTTAGACTGGGTTTACTATGGTAGAAGGGTGGATCTGGGTGGAATGCTCTTCGGAGGGTTGGTACAGCCTTGAATGGGACCAATAGCCTCTTTCTGCACTGTAAAAAAAAATCTACAAGACCGAGAAACATGACAAAAATAGACAATTACCAAAAAAAAACATATACTGTACAGGAAGAAAACTGCCCTGGAGCAACCGATGAAGATGGAACACTCCAGAGTTTTGTGTGATAACGCTGTGGCAAAGATAACTGAGGCAGAATGGATTCAGTAAATTTTGATGAAGAACTTTACCTCAGGCGATTAAATGGTTAGGATAGTTAGGCTCCAAAATAGTGTATGCCATGTACAGAAGCAGCAGATTGATAGGCTGAATAGTCTTTCTGTGTTCTATCTTCAATTGTGTTAACTTGGACGCATTCATCCCTCAGTGGAGAGGTCTACTAAATAGTTACATGTTTTGATTTGCTGTGATGCTGGTGTCCTGCCTCTGGGTCCTACCTGAAGTGCGTGGTTGGCAAAGCCTAGCCCCAGTTGCCGGCACACGACCATAGCCTCGGTCAGTCTCCAATGCTCACCGCACACCGTGCCCCACTTCATTGTACCGTTGACTTCTGTCAGGATCTCCACACGGCCTTCCAAGGGATTACGACCACCGTTCAAACGGATCTACGTTTAGGATAGGAAGAAAAATGAACTCTTTAATGTACCTAACTCTTCAACGTATTCCTGATCCTTCCATAAGACCATAAGACATAGAAGCAGAAACCAGGCCAATCAACCATCGAGTCTGCTCCACCATTCAATCATAACTGATAGGTTTTCTAATCCCATTTTCCCGCTTTTTCCCCCCTAACCCTTGACCTCTCGGCAATCAACAACATATCAATCTCTGTTTTAAATATGGTCAATGCCATGGCCTCCACAGCCTTCTGTGGCAATGAACTCCACACCCCTCCCTATCTCTTCAACCTCTATGTGTTGCGAACAGTACAGAGAAGGTACTCTTGTTTAATCCCTGCAGTGAGTGGCTTGCCTTATGAGGAAAGGCTAGACAGGCTGGGACTGTATCCTCTGGGGGCCAGAAGAGCCAGAGTTGACTTAATTGAAACATAAAATCCTGAGGAAACTTGACCAAGTGGATGGTGAAAGGACATTTCCACTTGTGGGAGAATCCAGAGTGAGCATTCAGAGTTTAAAAATAATGGGTCAGCCATTTAAGACAGAGATGAGGAAACTTTTTTTTTCTCTCAGATAGCATTTGGAATGCCCTTTCTCAGAATGTTTAAGTATTTGAAGTCAGAGGTTGATTACCAAGGGAATGAAGGGTTATTGGGGTTTTGCAGCAATGTGGAGATTTAGATCAGATCAGCCATGACCTTATTGAAAGGCAGAACAGACTCACAGAGCCGAGAGGCCTGCTCTTGTGCTTTCTTGTATGTTCTATAAACACTCTGAGATCTCTCAGAGTTCCTCAAATTCTGGCCTCCCCGATTTTCAACACCCCCACCCCCCAATCGCAGCCATCCTTTCCATTGTCGATCGTTCGGGAATTCCTTCCCCTCACTCCATCTCTCTGTTCCCTTCCGATCCTCCCCATAACCTACGTCTTTGGTCACCTGTTGTAACATCTCCTTATGTTAACACTGCTGCGAAACACGCTGGGTTTTTTTTTTACTCTGCCAAAGGGACAATTCAAATGTAAATTGTTGTTTTCCCTGTGGCCAAAGGTGATGGTTTTTCGATGTAGGAACCTCTTAGCTCACTCCTACATTTCTCTTCCCAGACCACAGATCACAGCTAAAAGATATAATTATAGTTGAAAAGATTTAGCATGGACTCAAAGATTCCTTCACACGTGATGAATTGTTTTTTTTGAATTGCAATGATTGGGCAGTTATTTGGCCAGGAGAGAACATCAAAAACAGAACTCTTTAATGTCTCCAACTCTTCAATGTATCCCCAACCTTTCATAAGACCATAAGACATAGGAGCAGAAATTAGGCCATTCAGCCCCTTGACAATGCTAGGCCATTCAATATGATCACTGCTGGTCATCCAACTCAGTCCGCTGTTCCCACCTTCTCCCTAGACACTTTGATCCCATTACACGCAAGAACTTTATCTAACTCCTTCTTGAAAGTCTTCAATGTTTTGGCCTGAAATGCTTTCTGTGGCACTGAATTCCACAGACTCCCCACTCTCTGGGTGAAGACATTTCTTCTCATCTCAGTCCCAAATGACCGACCCGTATCCTTAAACCATGACTCCAGGTTCTGGACTTCCCAGTCATCAGGAACATCCTTCCTGCACTGATCCTGACTTGTGCTTCCTCAGAAAGCGAGGAGATTGTACACAAAAGGGAGGATGACTAAGTTAAAAATCACACAACACCAGGTTATAGTCCAACAGGTTTAATTGGAAGCACACTAGCTTTCGGAGCGTCGCTCCTTCATCAGATGATAGTCACCTGATGAAGGAGTGATGCTCCGAAAGCTAGTGTGCTTCCAATTAAACCTGTTGGACTATAACCTGCTGTTGTGTGATTTTTAACTTTGTCCACCCCACTGGCATCTCCAAATCATGACTCCCTTTCGTGTGTGTGAGATGTCACTGCTCGCTGCACACAGAAAAATAACAGAGTGTGCATGAGTCTGTGTGCAACATTTACTTACAAAAACATCAAATCTGTAGAATTCCTGTGCAGTCTGCCTGTGAGAGGACCAGTCCCATGTTACCCAATTTACTGAGCAAAGGCACAGTTGAAGATAAACTTGTGTTTATACTTCATCTTTCGAGCCACTCCAAAGCACTGGACAGCCAATGAAGCACTTTGCAGGTTTAGTTTCATGTATGGAGCACAGCAAACTCCAGTGTGTGCACAGCAAACTCCTACAAACTGAACTCTGCTAGTGAGCACGCAGGCTGTGTCAGTGATTTCAGTAGGGGGATAGATATCAGCCAGGACAGAAGTCAAATGCTCTCCCAAATTGTGACATGGAACCTTTAACAGCCAGCTCAGAGGCAGAAAGGACCATGGTTTAGCATGTCAACCACCAGACTACATCAAAGACAGGTGAACCAGCCCACAACACGGCTGTGCCTACAAAACATCAGCACTGCCAATTCAACTTTACACCACTTCTTCAGCACTGACCCTCTGACAGTGCGGCACTCCCTCAGTACTGACCCTCTGACAGTGCGGCACTCCCTCAGTACTGACCCTCTGACAGTGCGGCACTCCCTCAGTACTGACCCTCTGACAGTGTGACACTTCTTCAGCACTGATCCTGTGACAGTGCGGCACTCGCTCAGTACTGACCCTGTGACATTGCGGCACTTCTTCAGCACTGACCCTGTGACAGTGCGGCACTCGCTCAGTACTGACCCTGTGACATTGCGGCACTTCTTCAGGGTGGTAAAAACAAGGACTGCAGATGCTGGAAACCAGATTCTAGATTAGAGTGGTGCTGGAAAAGCACAGCAGTTCAGGCAGCATCCGAGGAGCAGGAAAATCGACATTTCGGGCAAAAGCCCTTCATCAGGAATACAGGCCTGGCACTTCTTCAGTACTGACCCTCTGACAGTGTGTCACTCCCTCAGCACTGATCCTGTGACAGTGCAGCACTCCCTCAGCACTGATCCTGTGACAGTGCAGCACTCCCTCAGCACTGACCCTGTGACAGTGCAGCACTCCCTCAGCACTGACCCTCCGAAAGTGTGCCACTCCCTCAGTTCTGACTCTCCGACAGTGCAGCACTCCCTCAATACTGACTATCTGACAGTGCAGCAGTGCATTAGTACTGACCCTCTGACAGTGCGGCACTCCCTCAGTACTGACCCTCTGACAGTGCGACACTGCATTATTACTGACCCTTGACTGTGCAGCACTCCCTCAGTACTGACCCTCTGACAGTGCGACACTGCATTATTACTGACCCTCTGACAGTGCAGCACTCCCTCAATACTGACTATCTGACAGTGCAGCACTGCATCAGTACTGACCCTCCGACAGCGCAGCATTCCCTCAATACTGACCGTCCGACAGTGCAGCACTTCCTCAGTACTGACCCTCTAACAATGTGACGCTCCCTCAGTACTGACCCTCTGACAGTGCAGCACTTCCTCCGTACTGACCCTTCCGACAGTGCAGCACTGCATCAGTACTGACCCTCCGACAGTGCGGCACTCCCTCAGTACTGACCCTCCGACAGTGCGGCACTCCCTCAGTACTGACCCTCCGACAGTGCGGCACTCCTTCAGTACTGACCCTCTGACAGTGTGACACTTCTTTAGCACTGACCCTCCAACAGTGTGGCACTCCCTCAGTACTGACCCTCTGACAGTGTGACACTTCTTCAGCACTGATCCTCTGACAGTGCGGCACTCCCTCAGTACTGACCCTCTGACAGTGTGACACTTCTTCAGCACTGATCCTCTGACAGTGCGGCACTCCCTCAGTACTGACCCTCTGACAGTGTGACACTTCTTCAGCACTGACCCTGTGACAGTGCGGCACTCGCTCAGTACTGACCCTGTGACATTGCGGCACTTCTTCAGGGTGGTAAAAACAAGGACTGCAGATGCTGGAAACCAGATTCTAGATTAGAGTGGTGCTGGAAAAGCACAGCAGTTCAGGCAGCATCCGAGGAGCAGGAAAATCGACATTTCGGGCAAAAGCCCTTCATCAGGAATACAGGCCTGGCACTTCTTCAGTACTGACCCTCTGACAGTGTGTCACTCCCTCAGCACTGACCCTGTGACAGTGCGGCACTTCTTCAGCACTGACCCTCTGACAGTGTGGCACTCCCTCAGCACTGATCCTGTGACAGTGCAGCACTCCCTCAGCACTGACCCTGTGACAGTGTGGCACTCCCTCAGCACTGATCCTGTGACAGTGCAGCACTCCCTCAGCACTGACCCTGTGACAGTGCAGCACTCCCTCAGCACTGACCCTGTGACAGTGCAGCACTCCCTCAGCACTGACCCCCCGAAAGTGTGCCACTCCCTCAGTTCTGACTCTCTGGCAGTGCAGCACTCCCTCAGTACTGACCCTCTGACAGTGCAGCACTGCATCAGTACTGACCCTCCGACAGTGCGGCACTCCCTCAGTACTGACCCTCCGACAGTGTGATACTCTCTCAGTACTGACCCTCTGACTGTGCAGCAATCCCTCAGTATTGACCCTCTGACAGCGCAGCATTCCCTCAATACTGACCCTCTGACAGCGCAGCACTCCCTAGTACTGACCCTCTGACAGTGCAGCACTCCCTCTGTACTGACCCTCCCGACAGTGCAGCACTCCCTCAATACTGACCCTCCGACAGTGCAGCACTTCCTCAGTACTGACCCTCCGACAGTGTGACGCTCCCTCAGTACTGACCCTCTGACAGTGCAGCACTGCATCAGTACTGACCCTCTGACAGTGTGGCACTACATTATTACTGACCCTCTGACAGTGCGGCACTCCCTCAGTACTGACCCTCCGACAGTGCGGCACTCCCTCAATACTGACCCTCTGACAGTGTGACACTCCCTCAGTACTGACCCTCCGACAGTGCGGCACTCCCTCAGTACTGACCCTCCGACAGTGTGACCCTCCCTCAGTACTGACCATCTGACAGTGTGACACTCCCTCAGTGCTGTTCTTTACAATCTGGCATTAAAAACTAGCATAACAGTGACGACTGTCAATTTTCATAAAAACCCATCTGCTTCACTAAATACCTTTTAGGAAGAAAACCTGCTGTCCTTACCCAGTCTGTGCCTACACGTGACTCCAGACCTTAGCAATGTGTTTGACTTTTAACTGTTCTCGGAAATGGCCCCAAATGCCACTCAGTTAACAGGTGACTTTGGATGGGCATCAAATGCTGGCCTTACCAGTGACACCAACATCTCATCAACAAATAAACAAGAAAATGCTGAAAATGTTAGCTTAGTAAATGTTTTGAGCTCTCCAGAGTGGGATTTGAACACAGGGCTTCCACACACAGAGATGATGACACCGAGATATCAGGCTGCAGTTTCAGAATGTGTTGGTAGTTGTTGTGTCAGGGTCTGTACAGGGACACACTGGCAGACACATTTCCACTCACGCTGCTCACTCAGCGATCTGTCCAATCAGCACTCTGCAAGTCGCTGAAGCACACACTCCATGTGTTAAACTAAAGCCATTAGCTCTAATGGGAAGTGTCAGCATATTTCTCTTTGTTCTCTCTGCATGGTTAATTTCTGAAGTTGAATTGAATTGTGTTATAAATCTGGTGTCTCCTTGATCCAACCGTGCCTCAATATAAAATAAACAGCATGTGAGCCTCTACACTCAGTACTGAAGGAGTGCTGCACTATCTGAGGGTCAGTACTGAGGGAGCACCGCACTGTTGGAGGGTCAGTACTGAGGGAGTGCTGCAGTGTCATAGTGTCAGCACTGAGGGAGTGCCGCACTATAAGAGGGACAGTACTGAGGGAGTGCCGCACTGTCAGAGGGTCAGTACTGAGGGAGCACCGCACTATCGGAGGGTCAGTACTGAGGGAGTGCTGCATTGTCATAGTGTCAGCACTGAGGGAGTGCCGCACTATCTGAGGGTCAGTACTGAGGGAGCACCGCACTGTCGGAGGGTCAGTACTGAGGGAGTGCTGCAGTGTCATAGTGTCAGTACTGAGGGAGTGCCGCACTATAAGAGGGACAGTACTGAGGGAGTGCCGCACTGTCAGAGGGAGTGCCGCACTGTCAGAGGGTCAGTACTGAGGGAGTGCCGAACTGTAAAAGGGACAGTACTGAGGGAGTGCCGCACTGTCGGAGGGTCAGTACTGAGTGAGTGTTGCACTGTCAGAGGCGCACTCATGTAGACACCCTCACAGATGAATAGAGAGACAGACGAATAGAGGCGCACAAAGAAATACAGGCATGGAATGTAAACTAGTTGGTGAATTGCGGGTTATGGGGAAAAGGCAAGAAGTGAGAATTATCAGATCAGCCACGATCACACTGAATGGTGAAGAAGACATTCTGGGTTGTGACGGTTAGAGTTAGGATGAGGGTCAGGGTCAGGCTCAGGGTCAGGATCAGACAGTGGCTCAGTGATTCACACTGCTGCCTCACAGCACCAGGGTCCCAGTTTCAAACCCAGCCCTGGGCGACTGTCTGTGTGGAATTTGTACATTCTCCCCCCGTCTGCATGGGTTTCCTTTGGGTGCTCCGGTTTCCTCCCACGGTCCAAAGATGTGCAGCTTAGGTGGATTGGCCATGCTAAATTGCTCAAAGTGTCCAGGGATGTGTAGGCTGTGTGGATTAGCCATGGGAAATGCAGGGTTACAGGGATGGAGTAGGGCTAGTTGGGTTTGAGTGGGAAGCTCTTTGGAGAGTTGATGTGGACTTGATGGACCGAATGGCCTGCTCCTACACTGTAGGAATTCTGTGACTGAATGGTCTACCGCAGCTCCAGTGCCTTATGGTCTTATAGAGTTACACACAGATGTGCATCTCTTGCAAGGGTAGCAGATACCTGGGAACACTACCCCCAGCAAGTTTCCCTCCGAGCCACTCACCATCCAACTTAGAAATATATATCACTGTTCCTTTAGAGTCACTGGGTCAATAGCCTGGAACTCTCTCCCTGGAGATGCTGTGGAGTCAGTCTACAGCACATGGACTGCAGTGGTTCAGGACGGCAGCTCACCACCACCTTCTCAAGTCAAAACGTGAGACGCTGGAAAAGCACAGCTGGTCAGGCAGCATCCGAGGAGCAGGAATGATGACGGGTTTATGCTCAAAATGTCGACCCTCCTGCTCCTCGGACGCTGCCTGACCAGCTGTGCTTCTCCAGCACCATACTTTTTGACCCTGATCTCCAGCATCTGCAGTCCTCCCTTTCTCCCAGTTTTTAACCACCTTCTCAAGGGGCAACTGGGACAGGGCAGAAAATGTTGGTCCAGCCAACGATGCCCATGTCCCACAAAACGAATCAGGGTTGGGCTGTAAGGGTCACACACACACACACACACACACACACACACACACACACACACACACACACACACACACACACACACCATCAGGAATGTAGGTCAGTCACCAATGGGTCACTTTATCCAGCATTCACCAGAGTCAGGGTGAGCTTTGCTTTTACCTTACTCTTGAAGCCCATGTGTGGAATATTGCATCGGACAGCTGCATCTTCTTCGTGTTTGCAGTTGTTGTTGTTGACCTCACGGAAGCTGCAGTCCGTCAGGGACCTCTCGAAGCCACTGCACGAAACCTCATTCATGTGGATGGGACCCACACCTGGAACAAGCCACAAGGAGGTTCAGCATCAACCGGTTATGTCCCCAGAGGCTTGGACAATACCCCCGGGAGTGGTGCATTTATCCTCAGGGAATAGGAGGTGGGCCTGCCTCTGAGTGG
Source organism: Chiloscyllium punctatum (assembly GCF_047496795.1). Classification (NCBI taxonomy): domain Eukaryota; kingdom Metazoa; phylum Chordata; class Chondrichthyes; order Orectolobiformes; family Hemiscylliidae; genus Chiloscyllium; species Chiloscyllium punctatum. The sequence continues at coordinate 10,210,052 of NC_092776.1, read as the reverse complement.
TGACTGCCCCCCGGCCCCCTTTCTCATTCTAACTGACCCCCCTGCACTGGGCGGAAGCACTGACTAAGTTGGAGTCGGGGCTGATACCGCTCCTGTACACAGAGACAATGGCCAATCGAGTGCACACTCTTGAAACTCAAAGACCAATCAGATGTCGTCCAAACCTCAGGGCACCAGCCCCTGCTGCAGACAGGAAGTGAGCAAGATGGCTAGTTCAGTTGGCTGGACAGCTAGCCTGTATTATAAAGTGACACCAACAGTGGGAGGGGGTTCAATTCCCTCACTGCCTGAGGTCACCATGAAAGTGTCCCACCTTCTCAACCTCTGCCCTTGCCTGAGGCACAGAGTCTCTCAGGTTAAATTCACCAACGGTGTACATGATCTCCCTCATGAGAGTGACACAGCATAGAAACTGACCCTTCGATCCAACTCGTCCATGCTGACCAGATATCCTAAATTAATTTAGTCACATTTGGCCCATATCCTTCCCAACCCTTCCTATTCATATACCCATCCAGGTACCTTTTAAATGCTGTAATTGTACCAGTCTCCATCACCTCCTCTGACAGTTTATTCCACAAACACACCAACCCTCTGCATGAATAAGTTGCTCCTTGCATCTGTTTAAATCTTTCCCCTCTCACCTTCAACCCTTGCCCTCTTGCTTTGGACTCCCCTAGCCTGGAGAAACAGACCTTGTCTAGTTACCCTATCCATGGTTTTATAAACCCCTGTAGGGTCACCCCTCATCCTCAGAGGCTCCAGGGGAAACAGCCCCAGCCTATTCAGTCTCTCCCTATAGCTCAAACCCTCCAACCCTGACAGACTATAGTCACTTTTCTTTACCAGGTTCAGAGGTCAAGATTGGAACCAGAGATAATCAGGAACAGCCATGGGCTTAAAAAGATCTGTATCTTTAATCAGTTCTGAGCTTTCACTGGCACAAGGTGGTGATTAGTCTTGTTTCTCCCATTCTTTTGAGCCTCAGTGGTGACCTGTACGTAGATTTTCCCATTTAATTGCCTAGCAGTAGTATTACTAGGCTATTCATCGAGAGATCCAGGTAATATTCTAGGCACCTGGGTACAAATCCTGCCATTGGTAGATAGTGGAAATTGGAATCAATAACAAGCTGGTATTTAAAGTATATGATGACCATGAAACTGTTGTCGATTATCAGAAAAACCCATCTGCATCACTAAAGCTCTTTAGGGAAGGAAATGTGACTTGCTGAAGAAAGGGCACTGGATTTGAAATGTTAACTCTGTCTCTCTCTCCTCAGGTGGTGCCAGACCTGCTGAGTTTCTCCAGCAATTTTTGTTTTGATTTCAGATTTCCAGCAGTTCTTTGATATTAATCTGCCCTCCTTACCTGATCTGGCCTACACGTGACTCCAGACCCACAATAAAACGAGTGACTCTTAGCTGCCCTCTGGGCCATTACAGATGGGCAATGAATGGTAATCTAGCCAGTGACACCTACATCCCGAGAACCAATAAAGAGAAGGTTAATTTGCTCCCAAATACCAAGTTCCTCTCCAAACCACTCATCATCCAGGCTTGGAAATTTATTACCATTCCTTCAGTGTCACTGGGTCAAAATCCTGGAATTCCCTCCCTGTGTGTGTCCCTGTACCATATGGACTGCAGCTCACCACCACCTTCTCAAAGACAAGAGGGAGATGCAATAAATGCTGGCCCAGCCAACAATGTCCATGACCACAGAATAATTACTTTTTAAAGTAAGTTTAAAAAAAGGTGAGAATTGAAATTGCTGAGAAACAGATCAGAGAAAGTTGAGGAGTTACATGAGGACATGCTGAGCACAGGGCATCAACTGCAAAGGATGTCACCACTCATCTGATGTTAACAGAAACCTCTGCTGAATCAATTTCCTTCGGTTTTGTCCCCTTGATTTGCTGATTCCTGTCTGGGATGAATTCCTAATGTCCTCCCAGTACAGAATGCCACATCCCCACAAATAATCACACCTCAATGGAAATCCTCATAGAATCCTCATAGTATGGAGTCAGGCCATTTGGCCCAACAAGTCCACACCGACCCTCCAAACAGTAACCCATTCAGAGATATTCCCCGAGCCTATTATTTTACATTTACTGACTAATGCACCTAACCTGCACGTCCCTATTTGGCACGGCCAATTCACAGAACCTGCGCATCTTTGGGTTGTGGGAGAAAACCCACGCAGAGACAGGGAGAATGTGCAAGCTCCACTCAGTCACCCAAGGCTGGAATTGAACCCAGGTCCCTGGCGCTGTGAGTCAGCAGTGCTAAACACTGAGCCACCGTGCAGCCCCAAATGCTAGGCCTTTTCCTTAGGATTTCATCTGAGGTGGGTGCCAGCAGCAAAGCCAGCACCTATGGTCAACTTCTTGAACTGAACCGCTTGTTAGGGCTCACTTCAGAGGGCAGTAGAGAGTCAACCACATTGCTGTGGATTTGGAGTCACATGTAGGCCAGACCAGGTAAGGATGGCAGATTAATATAAAACCAAGAACTGCTGATGCTGGAAATCAGAAACAGAAACTCAGCAGGCCTGGCAGGATCTGTGGAGAGAAAGAGAGAGATAGAGATATAGAGAGAGCGATAGAGAGAGATTGAGAGAGAGTTAATGCTTCAAGTCCAGTGACCATTATTCAGAACAATAGCTATCCTTCCCAAAAGGACAATCGTGATCCAGATTACAATCAGTAATAGTTCCACAGTCACCATTTCTGTGACTGCCTTTCAATTCCAGATTTTATTGAATTTAAGTGCCACCAAGCTGTAGTGGGGAGATTTGAACTGCCTGCCCTCAAGAGCATTAACCTGAGTTTCTGTATGAATACAACAGTGACCAGGGAAATTGTATGCATACAGACAGCATTCAGGAGCTCGTTTCCAATTGAAACTGTGAGTGTTGTAAAACAGAAGCAGCAGTAAGACAGGTAAGCGGCTTAACTACCCGACACGTCAACTCTCCTGTTCTACGGATGCTGCCTGACCTGCTGTGCTTTTCCAGCACCACACTCTCAATCCCGTTGATTCCCTTTATCTGCAGTAATCGAAGCTGGGATTAGAAGACTAGCCTTGGGTCTTCTTCAGACAGTGAGAAACTGAAGAGGCAAATTTGAGTCAGTTCAACGTTGAACTGAAGTGTGTCATTTATATAAATGATTTGGGTGAGATTACAGGAGGCATGGTCCTTATGTTTGTGGATGACACCAAGATTGATGGTATAGTAGACAGTAAAGATGGTTATAGAGTCATAGAGATGTACAGCATGGAAACAGACCCTTCGGTCCAACCCGTCCATGCCGACCAGATATCCCAACCCAATCTAGTCCCACCTGCCAGCACCCAGCCCATATCCCTCCAAACCCTTCCTATTCATATACCCATCCAAATGCCTCTTAACTGTTGCAATTGTACCAGCCTCCACCACATCCTCTGGCAGCTCATTCCATACACGTACCACCATCTGCGTGAAAAAGTTGCCCCTTAGGTCTCTTTTATATCTTTCCCCTCTCACCCTAAACCTATGCCCTCTAGTTCTGGACTCCCCAACCCCAGGGAAAAGACTTTGCCTATTTATCCTATCCATGCCCCTCATAATTTTGTAAACCTCTATAAGGTCACCCCTCAGCCTCCGACGCTCCAGGGAAAACAGCCCCAGCCTGTTCAGCCTCTCCCTATAGCTCAAATCCTCCAACCCTGGCAACATCCTTGTAAATCTTTTCTGAATCCTTTCAAGTTTCACAACATCTTGCCAATAGGAAGGAGACCAGAATTGCACGCAATATTCCAACAGTGGCCTAACCAATGTCCTGTACAGCCGCAACATGACCTCCCAACTCTTGTACTCAATACTCTGACCAATAAAGGAAAGCATACCAAACGCCTTCTTCACTATCCTATCTACCTGCGACTCCACTTTCAAGAAGCTATGAACCTGCACTCCAAGGTCTCTTTGTTCAGCAACACTCCCTAGGACCTTACCATTAACTATATAAGTCCTGCTAAGATTTGCTTTCCCAAAATGAAGCACCTCCCATTTATCTGAATTAAACTCCATCTGCCATTCCTCAGCCCATTGGCCCATCTGGTCAAGATCCTGTTGTAATCTGAGGTAACCCTCTTCGCTGTGCACTACACCTCCAATTTTGGTGTCATCTGCAAACTTACTAACTGTACCTCTTATGCTCGCATCTAAATCATTTATGTAAATGACAAAAAGTAGAGGATCCAGCACCGATCCTTGGGGCACTCCACTGGGTTATCTAAATTACAAAGAGATCTTGATCCATTGGGTCAACGGGCTGAGGAGTGGCAGAGGGAGTTTAAGTTGGATAAGTGCGAGGTGTTGCATTTTGGTAAAAGCAACAAGGGCAGGACATGTACAGTTAATGGTGGAGCTCTGGGTAGTGTTGTAGAATAGAGAGACCTAGGAGTTCAGGTACATAAAGCTGTGAAATTTGGTAATCTTTGAAAACAGGTGACAGAGTGGTTAAGAAAACATTCAGCATGCTTGCCTTCATTGCTCAGAGCTCTGAGTATAGGAGTTGGAACATCATGTTGAGGTTGTAAGGATGTTGGTGAGACATCTTGTGGAGTACTGGGTGCATTCTGATTTGGAGATGCCAGTGTTGGGCTGGAGTGGACAAAGTTAAAAATCACACAACACCAGGTTATAGTCCAACAGGTTTATTTGGAAGCACTAGCTTTCAGAGCGCTGCTTCAAGCACCTGATGAAGGAGCAGCACTCCGAAAGCTAGTGCTTCCAAATAAACCTGTTGGACTATAACCTGGTGTTGTGTGATTTTTAACTTTGTACATTCTGGTCCCACTGTTATAGAAAGGAAACTATTAAACTGGAGAAGTTTACCAGAATGTTACTGGGTATGGAGGGCTTGAGATACAAAAAATAGACTGAATAGGCTGGGGCTTACTTCACTGGAGCATAGGAGATTGAGGGGTGACCTTATAGAGATATATAAAATCATGAGGGGTATAGATAAGATGAATAGTAAGGATCTCTTCTCTAAGATGAGGGAGTTCAAAACTAGGGGGTATATTTTTAAGGGGAGAAGAGAAAAACTTTTTTAAAACTTTCTTTTTACACAGAGTGGTGCGTGTGTGGAATGAACTTCCAGAGGAAGTGGTGGATGCAGGTCCAGTTAGAATGTTTAAAAGACATATGGATAAATTCATGAATAGGAAAGGTTTGGAGGGATATAGGCTTAATGCAGCAGGATGGAATAGTTTAGTTTGGGATTATGGTTGGTATGGACTGGTTGGATCAAAGGATCTGTTTCCATGCTCTATGACTCTGACTGACTCTGCCTTAATGCAGCACTCAGTCAGAAGTGTCAGTCTGGATTAAGTGCACAAGCCTTTGGAGTGAGACTTGAGCTCACCAACGCTGATTCAGAGCTCAGTGTGTTGCAGAGCAAGTCAAGTTGCTGTTTGTATTCATACACAGCAATGAAAAGGTCAGGGGCAGGGTCTGCAACTCAGGCACATAGTGACTGTACACACACCAACCTCCTGCACTTAGAATGAAGAAAACAATTCCACATAAACATTCACTTACATAGAACATTCAGAGGGTTAAAAGATCCCAAGGAACAGAGGCGTGTGTGGGACACCAAGGCAGAATTTAATTGGGATGAAATATATCCACAGTAGTCACTCAGAGCACAGTCTGGAATTGAGCCTGGGAACTGTCTGCTTTTTTTATGATTCAGCAGCCGGTCAGACACTAGTTATTACTCAGTCACTGAGAAGCCACCAGTGAGCATGTCGTCACTGGAAAAATAGGAAGCACTTGACATTCTTCCAAGCAAAGAAATTTGACACTGGATCAGATAAGGAGAGTTTTGGACCAAAAAGAGGGAGGTTTTAAGAAATTTCTGAATTAAGAAAAGAGAGAGACAGAGAGAGAAAGGGAGAGACAGAGGAAGAGGCATTAAAGGAATTACATTGCAAGGCTGTCAGTCCATTAGACAATTCAGACACATTGCAGATTGTGTAATAAAAAATCAATGTAATGGCCTTTGTTTATGGGAAAAAGCTACATGCCATTAATAGCTAGGAAAACCCGTGTCAACAGGCTAAAGGGGAAACATTTAGTTAATACATTGATTCCATAAGTTAATCCATGGAAATGCTGTATTCATCTTCCTCCGTGACTTGGTGTTATGACCAGATGTCAATGTCAATATCTTTGCCTCATATACGTCTCTGAGGTTCTCTCTCATATAACTTGGAAAACATCTTACATCTGAGCTATTGAGGGGGAGGGAATACTTAGAGATGGTCTCAGCTACTATCCATGACAGAGAGAGCTCTAAACAACCCAACTCCCAACCTACTGTCGTACAGGTCTACAGCACAGAAAAAGACCCTTCAGCCCATCATGGAGGGAGAAAGTGAGGACTGCAGGTGCTGGAGATCAGAGTCAAGAGTGTGGTGCTGGAAAAGCACAGCAGGTCAGGCAGCATCCGAGGAGCAGGAGAGTTGGTGTTGATTCCTGATGAAGGGCTTATGCCCGAAACATTGATTCTCCTGCTCCTCGGACGCTGCCTGACCTGCCGTGCTCCTTCAGACCATCATGTCTTGCACAGGTCAAAAACAAGCACCTGTCAATTCTAATTTTGTTCTCCAGCACTTGGATTATAGCTTTGACATCAAAATACTTCTTCAATGTTAGTGTTACCACCCTATAGGCAGTGAGTTCCAAATTTCCAATCTCCCAGGAGAAACACTTTTCCTCACAACCCCTCTAATCTTCCACCCCATATCTTGAATCTATTCCCCCCACCACAGTCACTGATCTCTCTACCAAGGGGAAAAGTTTCATACTGTCTACCCTATCTATGTCGCCCATAATGGTTATACATCTCAATCATGCTTGCTCTCAATCTCCTCTGCTCTAAGTAAAACAACCCCATTCTGTCCAATCTCTCTTTTTAACCAAACTCTCCAGCCCACACAACATCCTGGTCAATCTCCTCTGCACCCTCTCACATCCCTCCTATAATGTGGATTCCAGAACAGCAATACTCTCACTCTGTGGCCTAACCAATATTTCACACAGTTCCAGCATCACCTCCCTGCTCTTAAACAGCTAATAAAGGCAAGTATCTCATAAGCTTCTTCACCACTTTATCTACACGTCCTCCTACCCTAAGGGATTATCAGACTCTTCAGCATAACAGGAAGTGGGAACATTTCCTGGAACTACTTTTCACTCCCAGTGTAATTGAGGCGGTCTCACCGTGGAAGGTGTAGTTCACTCTGAAAAGCCCCTTCACAATTTCCCACATAAAATGGACATATGCCCAACAGACATTCTGTCTCACAAGGCAGGGAGCGAAGATGACAGCAGCTCGCCAGGGGCAAGGAATGGTGGGCCAGGCACAGAGCTGAGAAAGGAAATTCACATCAAGGTGGAGTTGGGTCCTAGTATTCTTGGCAGTGTGGAGGAACGGAGGGATCTTGGTGTGCAGGTACAGAGATCCCTTAAAATGGCCACCCAAATGGACAGGGTTGTTAAGAAAGCATATGGTGTTTTGGCTTTTATTAACAGGGGGATTGAGTTTAAGAGTCGTCAGATCTTGTTGCAGCTCTATAAACTTTGGTTAGACCGCACTTGGAATACCGAGTCCAGTTCTGGTCGCCCTATTATAGGAAAGATGTGGATGCTTTGGAGAGGGTTCACAGGTGGTTTACCAGGATGTGCCTGGACTGGAGGGCTTATCTTATGAAGAGAGGTTGACTGAGCTCAGACTTTTTTCATTGGAGAAAAGGAGGAGGAGAGGGGACCTAATTGAGGTATACAAGATAATGAGAGGCATAGATAGAGTCGATAGCCAGAGAATATTTCCCAGGGCAGAAATGACTAACACGAGGGGTCATAGTTTTAAGCTGGTTGGAGGAAAGTATAGAGGGGATGTCAGAGGCGGGTTCTTTACAAAGAAAGTTGTGAGAGCATGGAATGCATTGCCAGCAGCAGTTGCAAGGTCATTGGGAACATTTAAGAGACTACTGGACGTGCATATGGCCACAGAAATTTGAGGGTGCATACATGAGGATCAGAGGTCGGCACAACATCGTGGGCTGAAGGGCCTGTTCTGTGCTGTACTGTTCTATGTTCTGTGCATTCAGCACAAACTCCAGGCAGACATTCCCATGGCAGAATCTTCCAGAAACAATGGGGGTCTTGGCCAGTGCTGGAGAGCCCTCGGGAGTGCTAGCTCATCTCTCTTCTGGAAGGACAATCCCATGATGCTCCACTCTAGCCAACAGAAGTGACCCTTCCAGCCAGGGACTGTGAGCTGTATTGAGCAGTGCGTCACTGGGGAGTCCATTACCAAAAGACATAGGAGCAGAAGTAGGCCATTCAGCCCATCGAGTCTGCTCTGCTATTCAAAGGGATCATGGCTGATCTGATAAGCCTCAACTCCACTTTCCTGCCTTTTCTTCATAGAAAAAAATCAAGGGATCCCCAAATCCCCTGATTCCCTTCCGGATTAGGAATCCATCTATCTCAGCCTTGAATATACCTAATGACCCAGCCTCTACAGCCCTCTGTGGGAAAGAGAATTATTGTTCTCTGAATGAATTGTTCCTTATCTTTGTCTTAAAGACACGACCCCTTATTCTGAGGTGATGGCCTCTGTTTGGTGACCATTGGCAGTACCAGCGCCACCGTTGTCTAGGGTCATTGCTGGATCATCCCCAGTGAGTGATGCCAGTCACAGGGTGGTGGTGGTGCTGGCAATCATTGGAAGAATGGGATTGGCGGCAAGGACAGGTGCGTGTTTTCAGTGCGTCAAGCCTTAGACCCCTTGGGTGAGTGGTTCCGAATGAAGGTTCCTGAGGTTCATTCTCCTTAAGGAGCCTCAAATGGCCCACAGAATTAGAATTCCTACAGTGTGGAAGCAGGCCCTTTGGCCCAACAAGTCCCCACCGCCCCTCCAAAGAGTGTCCCACCCAAACCCATTACCCTACATTTCCTCTGAATGATGCATCTAACTTATACATACCTGTAGGCGAAAGTGAGGACTGCAGATGCTGGAAATCAAAGTCTAGATTAGAGTGTTGCTGGAAAAGCACAGCAGGTCAGGCAGCATCCGAGGAGCAGGAAAATCGACGTTTTGGGCAAAAGCCCTTCATCAGGAATGAGGCAGGGAGCCTCCAGGGTGGAGAGATAAATGAGAGGGGGGTGGGGCCGGAGAGAAGATAGCCAAGAGTACAATAGGTGAATGGGGATGGGATGAAGGTGATAGAGAGGAGGGTCGAACGAACGGATAAGTGGGAAGGCGAGTTTGTTTCAGGACACCCCCAGCCCCACCCCCCTCCCCTCCCACTTATCTCTCCACCCCAGAGGCTCCCTGCCTTCATTCCTAATGAAGGGCTTTTGCCTGAAATGTCGATTTTCCTGCTCCTCGGATGCTGCCTGACCTATCATACATCCCTGTACACTGCGGACAATTCAGCATGGTCAATTCACCTAACCTTCACATCTTTGGATTGTTGGAGGAAACCAGAGCAAACCCACACGGACATGGGTAGAATGTACAAACTCCACACAGAGGAGTCGCCCAAGGCTGGAATTGAACCCTGAGCCCTGGCCCTGTGAGTTTGCAGTGCTAGCCACTGAGCCACCATGCCGCCCTCAGTTATGACAATGACCCAGGGCTCCTCCCACAACACACTGTATCAGGCAAAGGTGAAGGGAAGTGGATGCCCCATATACATTCCTGATGAAGAGTTTATACTCGAAATGTCGACTCTCCTGCTCCTCGGATGCAGCCTGACCTGAGCACACTCTTTGACTCTGACCTCCAGCATCTGTGGTCCTCACTTTCTCCTACTACTGCCTGAACAATTAAATTCCCCACCTCCCCTCAACACCCCTTGGCGTGGAAGGAAAGATTCCAGTCCCAGCACCAGTACTGAAGGAGTCCTGCACTGTCAGGGGGTGCCAACTCCCACAGGAGGCTGTACCCAACAGCTTAAGGAACAGGAGTAAGCCAATCAGCCCCTCAAGCCTGCCCTGCCTTCCAAACAGAATCATGGCTGATCTAACATTTTCCTGCCCTTTCCCTGTAAATGTTGATTCCCCGACTGATCAAGAATCTCTCTCTCTCTCTCAGCAAGGACTCTGCCCCTACAGATCTCTGTGGCAAGGAATTCCAAAGATTCCAAACCCTCTGAAGGACAAATGTTCCTCCTCACCTCAGTCTTAAATTGGTGCCCTTTTATTCTGAGACCACGCTCTCTTGTCCTAGACTCTCCTGTGATGGAAATATCCTCTCAGCATTTTCCTGTCAAGCCCCTTAAGAGTCCTGTATGCTTCAATGAGATCACCTCTCATTCTAAACTCCAGCAAATAGAGTCCCAACCTGGTTAGCCTTTGCTATAAGACATTGTCCGCCATCTTGGGTGACAATGAAAGTTCCTATGAAAGGTCGGATGGGGGGAGGGGGTGGGGGGGGGGGTGTCCTCCGGTCTCCTTGCCAACACTTATCCCTTAACCAAATCATAGAAATACAGATGATCTGGCCATTTTCACATCGGCGAGAGCTTGCGGCATGTAAATTGGTTGCTGAGATTCTAACATTACAACAGTGAACACTGGTCTCACCAGTCGTAGTGCACTTAAGGTCCTCAGTTCTTCAGTGGTTAGCACTGCTGCCTCACAGCACCATGGACCCAGGTTTGATTCCAGCCTTGGGTGACTGTCTGTGAGCAGCTTACACATTCTCCTCGTGTCTGCGTGGGTTTCCTCCAGGTGCTCTGGTTTCCTCCCACAACCCAAAGATGTGCAGGTTAGGTGGATTGGCCGTGCTAAGTTGCCCACAATGTTCAGGGATGTGTAGGTTAGGTGCATGAGTAAGGAATAAATGTAGAGTAATAGGGTAGGGGAATGGGTTTGGGTAGGTTACTCTTTGGAGGGTCGGTGTGGACTTGTTGGGCCAAATGGCCTGGTTCCACACTGTTGGGATTCTGTGATCATGCCTTCTGTTGTTTTAGAGTCATGGCCTGAAAATAGGTGGTTGAAATGCACTTCATATTGAGAGATCATTGAGGCCACTGAGGTAGAGATGGGTTAGCACAGGAGGGAGGAGGAGCTGATGTCGCTGAAATTAGTTAGGTGGTGGCTTAAACGCAGCAGAACTGCCAGAGTAGACCTGTTTGGCAGAAAATTGGAAAGGGAAGCTTTCATTTACTTCAGCAGAGATGGAGAGTGTCCCCTCAGACTTGTCTGATCATTATGACTCGGCAGCTATGCCAGGCCATGTAATTATCCACTCCGTCATTGAGAAAGACCCCAGAAACATATAAAAATGACATGATTCCGAGTCTATACTCGTGACTAGGGTCCTACATAACTCAGACGCCCGCAGATGAATCGCGTGTGATTAGAGGACATGAGAACATAATTAACGTATGTCGAGTGCAATGAGAAGATTAAGGAGGAGGGAGCAGAAGGACATTTTTCTCATTAATTCGATGTCTTCCGCATTTCTGCTTCATTGACCTGCATCTTTGTGACCACTCAACTGGAGATATGTGATTCGCTGAAGAAGAAAGAGCTAACGCTCAGGAATAAAGGTTAAGGATGACGGCAAGGGCCTGTGGTTTCCCAGAGTGACTGAGTCAATTACAGAGGAATGCTGGCTAACCCAGATGGGTTGATGGTAATTTTAATTCCCACATCAGGGTTGTTACAAATTTTCACCCTTGAGCAGGATGACGGTATTCGGAGACCATCAGAATTTGCTTTCAACTAGATCATGTAGAATAATCTCCAGTCATTTGATCTCTCGATTAAAATTGCTGCCTCCCCCAACATGCTCAGAAATGTTCCAATTAGTACTACTGTTGCCTTTGGAGAATACATTTGTAAGGAATGCTGACTATTTCACCCCTGCTTCTTTTAACCCCGGTCTCAAACCGAACCTCCAGTCAGGGCAATTGTGTGACAATTTACGTAAAGCTATGGCATTGGGGATGTGAACAGAGGGGCTGCTGGAGGTGTCAGGCAGTGGGAGGGGGAGTGAGGGTCCGCTGGATTTATTGGGGGGTGAGGGGATAGGGGGTGAGGGTCTAATGGAGCTGATGGGGTGTGTGGATGGGGAGTGAGGGTCTGCTGGAGTTGTTGAGGTGTGTGGATGGGGAGTGAGGGTCTGCTGGAGCTGTTGGGGTGTAGGGATAGGGAGTGAGGGTCTGCTGGAGACGTTGGGGTGTGTGGATGGGTAGTGATGGTCTACTGGAGGTGTTGAGGTGAGCGGGGACGAGGAGTGAGGGTCTGCTGGAGCTGTCTGGGAGTGAGATGTCACTGCCCCTCATTTGTCCCTCTCATACTGAGGGAGGCTCTGTCGCTCCCCGTTGACAATGCCATAACTTAGCAGCCGGGAGTCGCTGATCCAATCAGGATAGTACCTCACTCTCGGTTCAAGCCTAAAGCAAACAGCAAAGATCTAGATCATTCTCTTTTGTCTGTTCAAGCCAAATATCTGGCACTGCTATGGCCCAGGGTGGATCGAGCAAACCTCTGAGGAGATCGCCCCAAGTGTACTCCATGGTGTTGATAAAGTCACGTTTGGAGCTGTCAATGTTCCTGAAAGCTTGCAGAATGATAATCTACGGGAAACACCCAAACCTCTGCTGATCCACCCAGTGTGGGGGAACATGACAACATGAGAATGGTGAACCAGAGTAGATGCTTATAGCCCTCTCTGTCTTTCAGTTCAATTGGGGCCAATCTGATTGTGGCTTCCACTGGTGTTGGCTATGAGCTCCCTCTGTAATCCTTGACCCCCTTGCTGCCCAAATGAAGGAAAATGATCTCAACAATTGCTGGTTGCTTTACAATTCATTCACCTTAAGACTGTCTGAGAAATCAATTATGATTCAATTACAGCTTGGAGTTGGTTCATATGAAGCAGCATTCTAAACTTCTGACTGGCCTGTGCTTTGTAGACAGCCTAACCCGTTCTGAACCGGTGCAGGCAGTTAGTTGAAATACTGTTAAGGGGCCATCTGTGAATGGACAAATTATGTCAAGTTACTAAAGTAAGGGGATGTCCATAAAAGAAACTGATAGTTTTATGTAGAAGGTCTTTTCTCTGGGGTGGGGGGAGACCAGATCTAGAGGGATTAGGTTTAAGGTGAGACGGCAAAGATTCAAAAAGTGACCTAAGGGGCAACATTTTCAGGTAGAGGGTGGTGCGTGTATGGAATGAGCTGCCAAGAGGAAGTGGTGGAGGCTGGAACAATTACATGAATGGGAAGGGTTTAGAGAGATATGGGCCAAATGCTGGCAAATGGGACTAGATATATGTAGCATATCCATGGTCTCCATGGACGAGTTGGATCAAAGGGTCTGTTTCTGTGCCCTACAACTCTATGACATGTTCAGTGTATTGCCAGGGCTTAAAGGTCGCATAGAGCTACAACTGGACACAGATATAAATGTGTCCTCAAATAAACACTGGCACCACAGACTGGGTTGCTACATACCAATGTAGCAAATTGTACTGACAGGCGTGTTGCTATGGCAATGACAGCCATTTATCCCAGCAATTATATATCTTGAAGGAATGCTATCCAATAAGCAAAACATTATACTTAAAAAACACCCACAGCCGTTTATTTGGAAAAGGTTCTAATTAACCCAATATAGATTATGGCTTTCAAATCAGCAGTTTTCTTTCAGATTGATGAGGTGTTGGGCCACATCATCAATTCCTGGAAAGTCAGACACTGTTCACTCCCGGCCAGCAATCGTAAAGAGGGTACAACGAGGTGACTTTTACACAGCGAGTTAGTCTGACCTGGAACACAGTGCATGAAAGGGCGATGGAAGCATCGACAATCAAAACTTCAGACTGGCGTTTATTCACTCACGGAATCATTGGCTGGACCAGCATTTGTCACCCAGCCCCCTGAACTGAATGGTTTGTTGGGTGGTTTCACAGGGCAGTTAAGAGTCAACCACATCGCTGTGGGTCTGGAGTCACATGGAGGCCAGACTAGGTAAGGGCAGCAGACTTCCTTACCCAAAGGGACATGAATTGTAGATACCATACCTGATTATATCTCATATGAGAAAGTGAGGACTGCTGATGCTGGAGATCAGAGCTGAAAATGTGTTGCTGGAAAAGCACAGCAGGTCAGGCAGCATCCGAGGAGCAGGAGAATCGACGTTTCGGGCATGAGCCCTTCTTCAGGAATGCTGCCTGAACTGCTGTGCTCTTCCAGCACCACTAATCCAGAATGAGGAAAGTGTGCCAAGCAGGCTAAGATAAAAGGTAGGGAGGAGGGGCGTTGGAAATGCAATAGGTGGAAGGAGGTTAAGGTGAGGGTGATAAGGTGAGCGTGTTAGGCTGGAGTGGGGGTGGGGGTGGAGAGGTCAGGATGAAGATTGTAGGTTAGGAAGGTGGTGCTGAGTTCGAGGGTTGGTACTGAGACAAGGTGGGGGGAGGGGAAATGAGGAAACCACCCCCCACCACATCGATGACTGTATCGGCGCTGCCTTGTGCTCCCACGAGGAGGTTGAACAGTTCATCCACTTTACTAACACCTTCCACCGCGACTTCAAATTTACCTGGACCGTCTCAAACTCCTCCCTCCCCTTCCTAGACCTCTCCATTTCTATCTCGGGTGACCGAATCAACATGGACATTTACTATAAACCGACCGACTCCCACAGTTACCCAGACTACACCTCCTCCCACCCTGCCCTCTGTAAAAACGCCATCCCATATTCCCAATTCCTTTGTCTCTGCCGCATCTGCTCCCAGGAGGACCAGTTCCAATACCGAACAACCCAGATGGCCTCCTTCTTCAAAGACCGCAATTTCCCCCCAGACGTGGTTGACGATGCTCTCCACCGCATCTCCTCCACTTCCCGCTCCTCCGCCCTTGAGCCCCGCCCCTCCAATCACCACCAGGACAGAACTCCACTGGCCCTCACCTACCACCCCACCAACCTCCAGATACATTGTATCATCCTTTGTCATTTCCGCCACCTCCAAATGGACCCCACCACCAGGGATATATTTCCCTCCCCTCCCCTATCAGCATTCCGAAAAAACCATTCCCTCTGTGACTCCCTCGTCAGGTCCACACCCCCCACCGACCCAACCTCCACTCCCGGCACCTTCCCCTGCAACCGCAAGAAATGCAAAACTTGCGCCCACACCTCCCCCCTTACTTCCCTCCAAGACCCCAAGGGATCCTTCCATATCTGCCACAAATTCAACTGCACCTCCACACACATCATTTACTGCATCCGCTGCACCCGATGTGGCCTCCTCTATATTAGGGAGACAGGCTGCCTACTTGCAGAACGTTTCAGAGAACACCTCTGGGACACCCGCACCAACGAACCCAACCACCCCGTAGCCCAACACTTCAACTCCCCTTCCCACTCCACCAAGGACATGCAGGTCCTTGGCCTCCTCCATCGCCAGACCATAGCAACACGACGGCTGGAGGCAGAGCGCCTCATCTTCCGCCTAGGAACCCTCCAACCACAAGGGATGAACTCAGATTTCTCCAGTTTCCTCATTTCCCCTACCCCCACCTTGTCTCAATCCCAACTCTCGAACTCAGCACCACCTTCCTAACCTGCAATCTTCTTCCTGACCTCTCCACCCCCACCCCAGCCTATCACCCTCACCTTAACCTCCTTCCACCTATCACATTTCCACCGCCCCTCCCCCAAGTCCCTCCTCCCTACCTTTTATCTTAGCCTGCTTGGCACACTCTCCTCATTCCTGAAGAAGGGCTCATGCCCGAAACGTTGATTCTCCTGTTCCTTGGATGCTGCCTGACCTGCTGCGCTTTTCCAGCAACACATTATCAGCTCTGATTATACCTCAGACTTGAAACTGAAATTGTCCCAGCTGCTGTGGTGGGGTTTGAACCCCTAACTGCAGAGCAGCAAGCTGGACCTCTGATACTAGTCCGGCGACACCAGTCCGCCCTCCCTGTCAATCATTGAAGGATAACGTTACAGAGAAGGAGGAGAGTGGGACAAAGCTCTGACAAAGAACCAGCTTTCCAAGACAATGGGCTTGTGTTGTATCACTTAATATTTCTCCTTCAATCCACATCAGAAATCATTGCCTGCTCATTGTCACATTACTGCTTGTTTCCTACATTATGGCAGTGGCTGAACTTCAAAGGTAAAAGAGGCCAATTCACCAGACACCAGAGAGCTGCTCTCTTACGAGCTAGGGATAACAGGCAGTAGGTTAACCTGGGAGGTGAAGGGAGAGTCCTCATGATAACCTTAGACAGGGCAGAAATGGTACCCAGGCTGTTGCTCGTCACTCTGCATTATAAACCAGCTTCTGGATTAGTGGTGCTGGAAGAGCACAGCAGTTCAGGCAACATCCAAGGAGCAGTGAAATCGATGTTTCGGGCAAAAGCCCTTCATCAGGAATAAAGGCGGTGAGCCTGAAGCGTGCAGGCTCACCGCCTTTATTCCTGATGAAGGGCTTTTGCCCGAAACGTCGATTTCGCTGCTCCTTGGATGCTGCCTGAACTGCTGTGCTCTTCCAGCACCACTAATCCAGAAGCTGGTTTCCAGCATCTGCAGCCATTGTTTTTACCCCATTATAAACCAGCTGCCGAGCCAACTGAGCTAACCAACTGTCAGAGTTATAAGGAGAGTTTGGGTGGTTTGAGTTACAAGATGATGTTCGGATAGGCTGGGACAATTCCCCCTGGAGCATAGGAGACAGAGGGACGACCTTACAGGGGTCTACAAAATCATGAGTGGCATTGATAAGGCAGATAGCCAACAGCTTTTCCCCAGGGGGGTCTCAAACTCGAGGGCATTGGTTTCAGGTGAGAAGGGAGAGATGCAAAAGGGTCCAGAGGGGTAATTCTTTCATACAGAGATGGTGAGTGTCTGGAACAGGCTGTCAAAGTAGTGTTAGAGGCATGTACAATTTTGTCATTTAAAAACCATTGAGGTATCTGGATGGGATAGGGATGGAGGGATATGGACCAAACACAGGCAAATGGGACTGGTTTAATTGTGAAAACTGGGTGGCATTAGCAAGTTAAGCCAAAGGGCCTGTTTCCATGCTGTAGATCTCTACGACTCTATAACTCCCCCACCCCCCTCTACAGTGTGGGTAAGGGAAATGCTACAGAAACACAAGGCATTTTTTAAAGGGGAGCAAAAGTACATGTATCTAGTTTGGTCATTGAGGGAATTGTAAAACTGAGACAGGGACAATAAAAACAGCAGAACTACCTTGACAGGTCAATGTAGCCATTCCCATTCCAGCACCCCCTTTGATGACATCACAACTTTGGGGTACACCTTGGCCCAGTGCATTATGGGGTGTGGCACTATGATAACCTCCACAAGGCCCATGGGGACTCACTAATAATCTCCACATGAAGCTCATTGAGTAGGAGTTCCCTTAGTAACAGGCAATGGCTTGCCTAGCTGGAACTTATCACCTGAACCCTTTATAAAGGAGACCCAGATGGCTTGCATTGCCCATAATGGGCTTTACTTGTAAATATTTGATTGGCTACACAGGTGATTTCTGGTGGTAGCTAATAGGAAATAAAAGTCCCGGTGATTTTTGTGATGGGACAGCCACTCAGTAGTGTGTAATAGCACAGGGATTGGACCCAGGGATGCATCTGCAGATTCTTTTGTTCTGGGATGGGACTAGTTTTGCACATCACAAGTACTGGCTGTATTTTGGGGTTCAACCACAAATGATGTTCCTTTCCCATCAAGCTTCCTGAGCGATTACTGAGTCCAGAGCACAAGCAGAACCACCCCCCCTTCCCCGCTGCACGGACCATGTTTTGAGTTTGTTAACTATGCAGTAAGGCCAGTGTTGGAGATGGTGCAAGCAGTCATGAGGGGACGTGGTGGTGTAGTGGTATTGTCACTGGGCCAGTGATCCAGCACCCCCCAGCTAATATTCTGGGATGTGAGTTCAAAGCCCACCATGTAGATACTGAAATCAAAATTCAATAAAAATCCAAGTTTAAAAACAAAACAAATCTAATGAAACTAGATGCCCTCTGTTGATTGTTGAAAAACCTGCCTCACTAGTGTCCTTGAGGGAAGTAAATCTCCTACCCTTGGGAATCGGTTTAGCTCAGTTGGTTGGATTGTCAGTTTACAGAGCAGTGTGATGCCAACGGCGTGGGTTCGATTCCTATCACCGGTGTGAGATTACCATAACCTTGAGGTTCTTTCTCAACCTCTTCCCTCACCTGAGGGTCTGCTGGCTGTCAAAGTAAACCACCACCACTCACCTCTCTCGAACGAGAGAGCAGCCCTATGGTCTGGTAAGACTTTAATGACACAGTACAGTCAACCTTACCTGGTCAGGCCTACCTATGACTCCAGATCCACAGTAAGATGGCTGACTCTTAACTTAGGAATGTGCAGTAAATGTTGGCATTGCCAGTGGTACCAACAGCCCATGAATAAATCTCATGACTGGAGTGGGGACTCCTGACTCAGTGGGCCCAGAGTGGGGACTGTTGCATAAGTCCTGGAGTCGTGTTTGGAGCCCAGGGTCATGAAGATGAACTCTATCTCAGTACTTTTCCTAATTCTTTTGTATCTCAAAATGGTGCCAGATTGTGGCGACTGAACAATTTTCACTGTATCTCCCTTGATATATGTGACAATAAATCATTCATCCAATGCTCGAGAAACCAAAAATATGTCCCAATCCCCAGAAAAACATTTCTCAAACGTCCAACAAGTAGTTTTTAAAAAGAACACCACAGAGTTTCCCACCCTAGCCAGACAAATAGGTTTCCAATTCACTATTTGATCTCACTATTTTTACATGTAAACAGCAAACACAGGGAATGGAGGAGCAGGAGTGGGCCATTCTGCCTCTCCGGCCTGTTCAGCCATTCAATATAATCTTATTTCTCCTGATGGTTCTCAGGGTCCCTGCCTACCCCTGATAACCATTCACCTCAGCCTGAAAATACTCAGAGAGTCTGTATCCAGAGGAAGCCTTTTTGAGGAAGGGAACTCTACAAAGGTTCAGGATACCTGCATGAGAAGAAAAATCTTATCTCTGTGTTAAATGGGCCATCCCTTGTTTTTACAAAGCCATCCCGAGTTCTAGACACTCCCTAAATTCAAACTAAAGCCCGCCATTTCTCTTTGCCTTAGATCACAGTAAAGGCAGTGTGGGTGAATGCTTCAGAACAGTGTATGTTATGCACAGCTAGAAGGATTGCCCCACAAAGGGGTATCAGCAGCAACATCAGAGACAGAGTGAAGGGGTAAGGCTTTGAGGGTCTTTTGCACTGGATCCCAGATGGAGAGAGCGCTGCATTGTCAGAGTCTTTCAACCCAGGCCCTGGCTGCCCTCTGACAGACTCGTTAACTATCCGAGATACCATTTTGACGAAATGTGGAAGAGGTTGTCCTAGTGTCCTGAACAGTATTTATTCGGAAAGATGTTGTGAAACTTGAAAGGGTTCAGAAAAGATTCACAAGGATGTTGCCAGGGTTGGAGGGTTTGAACCACAGGGAAAAGGCTGAATAGTCTGGAGTCGTTTTCCCTGGAGCACCGGAGGCTGAGGGGTGACCTTATAGAGGTTTATAAAATCATGAGGGGCACGGATAGGGGGAATAGACATGGTATTTTCCCTGGGTTGGTGGAGTCCAAAACTAGAGGGCATAGGTTTAGGGTGAGGGGAAAAGATATAAAAGGGACTAAGGGGCAAAACTTTCACACAGTGGGTGATGAGCTGCCAGAGGAAGTAGTGGAGGCTGGTACAATTGCAACATTTAAAAAGCAGTTGGATGGGTATATAAATAGGAAGGGTTTGGAGGGATATGGGCCAAGTGTTGGCAAATGGGACTAGATTGATTTAGGATAACTGGTCGGCCTGGACGAGTTGGACCGAAGGGTCTGTTTCTGTGCTGTACATCTCTGTGACTCTATAATTAATGTCATTTAAATAAAAACAACAATCCCATTGCTTATATTTAGAATGCAGGAAGATGTCGGAGAGCCAGAAACCACAATGATTTCTGTTGACTTCACCCACCCAAATACTTTAACGACTATCTATTCAGGGACTGATGTTTTCTCTCCTCTCATAGTCTGGGTGCCTGGTGAGGCCAATCCCACATGAGAGGGCTTGACTCTGAACTGCTCACTGAAATCACCCAGCAATTCCCCTTCCTTCGCAAACTTTCTCTGGGCAACCGAGCCATTATTGCCAATCCTGCTTTCCAATGCCCACTTCCTCCTGAACAAAAATAAAGAAAAATATACAAAAAGCACGAGACGTCAGCATGAAAAATCAGGTCTGACTGCCCGGTGTATCTCTGTCACACCAACCCATATACTCAGTGTAGCACTTCACATCGAGATACCCAAGGTCACACCAACTCTCTGAAGAGTATCCCACCCAGACCCACCCCACCCCTGTAACTCTGCATTTCCAGTGGCTAACCCACACACCCCTGGACACTATGGGTAATTTAGCACACCCAGACCACCTAAGCCACATATCTTTCTATTGTGGGAGGAAACCGGGGCACCCGGAGGAAACCCATGGAGACATGGGAGAATGTGCAAACTCCACATAGACAGTTGCCTGAGGCTGGAATCGAACCCAGGTCCCTAGCAGCAGTGCTAACCACTGAGCCATATGCACCCGCCTTCTGCCACCACCCATCCAGCAGTTATGTCCAATTCTTGGTAGCCATGACAACGCAGTGTCTTACTGGCCACAATCCAGCATGCAATGTTAATAACTTCACTCAGGAACAGTACCTCATAGAGTCATCGTGATGTACAGCATGGAAACTGACCCTTCGTCCATGCTGATCAGATATCCTAACCCAATCATGTCCCGTTTTCCAGCACTTGGCCTATAACCCTCCAACCCTTCCTATTCATATACCCATCCAGATGCTGTGATTGTACCAGCCTCCACCACTTCCTCTAGCAGCGCATTCCATACATGTATCACCCTCTACGTGAAAAAGTTACCCCTTTGGTCCCTTTTATATCTTTCCCCTCTCACCCTAAACCTATGCCCTCTAGTTCTGGACTCTCCCACCCCAGAGAAAAGATTTTGTCTATTTATCCTATCCATGTCCGTCATGTCTTTATAAACTTCTATGAGGTCACCCCTCAGCCTTCGCGTACGTGGGCAAGTGGAGTAAATTATGAGATTGAAAACAGAAATCTAATCTAAAACAGAAATTACTGGCTGTGGGAAGAAAGCAGAGTTAACATTTCAGGTCCAGTGACTCTTCATCAGAACGGTTTTGACACGACAAGTTGACTCTGCTTTCTCTCTCCACTGACACTGCAAGACCTGCTGAGTTTCTCCAGTAATGTCTCAATTTGTTTCAGATCTCCAGCATCACAGTTCTTTGTTTTAATAATGTTGTAAGATTACTGTTTATGGGATCTTACTGTGTGCAAATTGGCTGCCACCTTTCCGCCTTCACAACAGCATATTGAGACACGCCAAACTGGACACAATCACGGGTCCAGATGCTGCTCCTGGCCTGGACGTCTAGTGCCCTCACACCACTCCCCCCTCCCCCCACCCCAGCCCCCTTCTCACTCTGTACCCTGACCCAGGAACACTAACACCCCCCACTAACCCCCTACCCCGCCCACTTCCTCACCCTGTACTCTGTTCCCGAACACTGTAGCAACCCCCACCCCAACCCCCTTCCCAACCTGTCCCCTGACCCAGGAACACTGTACCCCTACCCAAACCCTTCTTCGCCCTGTCCCCTGACCCAGGAACAACACCCACGCCCCCTCTAATAATCTAACCCTGACATATTGCCCTGTCCCAGACCCTGACTGTTCTCGAGCATCCTAAGGACATGGCAGGTGCTATATAAATAGAATTCTTTCTTTCCTTCTCATTCTCCCTCCATTCTCTGCTCTTCTCAAGGTGAGAGAGCAGGGAGTAATCAAAACAGTGATGAACTCTTCTGGAACCATCTGTGACCTTCGAGGAGGTCGAGCCTGCCCTCTTCGCTCAACGTCTCTCCGCTCTCGTCCAGCCCCATTGGGACAGCATTCCAGACGTTTCCTTTTGGATCTATCTAATCTGCCACTCACACCTTTGCCCCCTCTCGATTTCACCATCTCAACACACTCCTGGCTTGGCACCCACTTTCTATCGTCTGTAAACTGAGGGCACTCTGATGCCCCGTATCTTACTTTGTCCAACTCCCGTTCACCTTTCACATCTGAACAACATTAGCTCTCAGTCAAGCGACGTCATGATCTTGCCGCATGGTGGCTCAGTGGTTAGCACTGCAGCCTCACAGTGCCAGGGTTCCAGGTTCAATTCCAACCTCGGGCAGCTGTCTGTGTGGAGTTTGCACATTGTCTGCGTGGGTTTCCTCTTTCTCCGGTTTCCTCCCACAGTCTAAAGATGTGCAGGTTAGGTGAATTGGCCGTGCTAAATTGCCCATTGTGCTCGGTGCTAGTCAGAGGGGCATGCAGCTGGGTGGTTTTCTCTTCAGAGGGTCGGTGTGGACTGGTTGGGCCGAAGGGCCTGTTTCCGCACTGTAGGGAATTTAATCAATTTCCATCTTGTTTTCAAATCCCTCCATGGTGCCGTCCCCTCCTTATCTCTGTACACCCTCCAGCCTTACAACCCTGTGAGATAAGTGCACTTCTTGCATTCCCACCTCATGGGCTTTCTTGCTTCTAATCTTTGGTCAGTGATCCCCACGCCTTCAACCTCCTCACCCCTACGCTCTGGACTTCTCTCCTTACAGCTCTCCAGTTCTCCATCTCACTAACCCCATGAATTCAAAACTTAAAACAGAGCCACACAGCACGGAAACAGACCCTTCAGTCCAACTCGACCATGCCGACCAGATACTCTAAATGAATCTTGTCCGATTTGACAGCACCTGGCTCATATCCATGCAAACCCTTCCTATTCACACACCCATCCAGATGCCTTTTAAATGCTGTAATTGTACCAGCCTCCACCACCTCCTCTGACAGCTCATTCCATGCACACACCACCCTCTGCGTGAAAAAGTTGCCCTTTAGATTTTAAATCTTTCCCCTCTCACCCTAAACCTAAGCCCTCTAGTTCTGGACTCCCCCACCCCAGGGAAAAGACCTTGTCTGTTTATCCTATCCATGCCCCTCATGATTTTATAAACCTCTATAAGGTCACCCCTCAGCCTCCGACGCTCCAGGGAAAACAGCCCCAGTGCATTCATCCTCTCTTTATAACTCAAACCCTCCAGTCTCAGTAATATCCTTGGAAGTTTTTTCTGCACCCTCACCAGTTTAACAGCATCCTTCCTAAAGCAGAGTGATTCGCGTCTTATGAGGCAATATTAGGGACCAAAAACATTTCTGGAAGAAGATCTTAACGAAGAGGGAGAAAGAGTGAGACATTGAGCAGAGGGCAGGGCAGCATGGGCAGCTCTGTCATTGAGCTAGTACCACAATGATGGGCTGGATGGCCTCCTTTTGCAATGCACCTTATAAGTTTATAAGATATAGGAGCAGAATTAGACCATCAGGTCTGCTCTGCCATTCGATCATGCCTCCATATCCCATCAACCCATTACCAATTAAAAATCTAACTCCTCCTTAAATTTACTCACTATCCCAGCATGCATCACACTTTGGCACAGCAAATTCCACAGATTCACAACCCTTTGGGAGATGCAGTTTCTCCTCAACTCTGTTTTAAATTTGCTACCCTTTATCCTAAGACTATGACCTCTCGTCCTAGGAAGCATTCACTTTTTGTCTATTTTATCCACACCTTTTAATCATCTTGAATACTTCCATTTGATCTCCCCTCGTTCTTTTAAATTCCAGAGAGTACAGCCTAAACTGTTCAATCACTCTTCATACAACAAACCCCTCATCTCTGGGATGAATCCAGTGAACCTCCTCTGAACTGCCTCCAATGCCACAACACCTTTCCCAAAACTGTGCACAATACCCCAGGTACGGGGTCACCAATACCTTGTATAGTCGCAACAGTACTTCCTTATATTTCTATCTCAGATGGTCATAGGTAATGGAAAAACAGCCCAGGTTGGGGATGGGGGGGGAGGGGTGGGGGTGGTTAGTGGTGATCTGAACCAAGGGGGAGAGTAGTAAACTGAGAATGTCACTGGGGTGGGAGGCAAAGTCGGAATGTGGGCTTTGATCCGCGTTTCGCCGGGTGACACTGACCTTGCCCGAGCCGAGCTCCAGGAAGCGCCTCCCTGGCGGAGCCGTAACCCAACTCACGGCACACGACGCTGGCTGACAGAAGGTTCCATCGGTCATCGCAGACTGTTCCCCATTTGCCATTCTTCAGGACTTCCACTCTCCCTTCGCCCGTCTGCGCTCCGCCCTTTAGCCGAACCAGGGGTTGCTGTGAGACAAACAGAGGTTAAACACAAATTATTAAAAGAAAATACTCACTGTCAGCTCAAACAGCATCAGCGCCTCCTTCAGTTTCGTAGAATCCACACAGAATAGAATAGAACAGAATCCCTACTGTGTGGAAACAGGCCCTTCGGCCCAACAAGTCCACACCGACCCTCAGAAGAGTAACTCACCCAAATCCCATCCCTGCCCTATTACTCTACACTTACTCCTGACTAATGCTCCTGACCTACACATCCCTGAACACACTGGGCAATTTAGCATGGTCAGTTCATCCTAACCTTGAGAGTGTGGTGCTGGAAAAGCACAGCAGGCCAGGCAGCATCCGAGGAGCAGGAGAATCGACATTTCCGACATAGGCCCTTCATCAGGAATGAGGCTTGTGGGCCAAGGGGCTGAGAGATAAATGGGAGGGGGGTAGGGCTGGGGGGAAGGTGGCTGGGAATGCGATAGGTAGATAAAGGTAGGGTTGAAGGTGATAGGTCAGAGAGGAGGGTGGAGAGGATAGATGGGAAAGATGATGGACAGGTCAAGAGGGTCCCTGACGCTGTGAGGCAGCAGTGTCAACCACTGAGCCACCATATCATCTTTCCCATCTTCGCCCCACCTTTGTCTACCTATCATATTCCCAGCTACCTTCCCCCCAACCCCACCCCCACCCCCACCCCCACTCCCTCCCATTTATCTCTCAGCCCCCCAGCCCACAAGCCTCATTCCTGACAAAGAGCTTATGCCCGAAACGTCGATTCTCCTGCTCCTCGGATGCTGCCTGACCTGCTGTGCTTTTCCAGCTCCACACTCTCGACTCTGATCTCCAGCATCTGCAGTCCTCACTTTCTCCCAATTCACCCTGACCTGCACATCTTTGGATTGTGAGAGGAAACCCACGCGAACACGGGGAGAAGGTACAAACTCCACACAGACAGTCACCTGAGGCTGGAATCGAACCCGAGTCCCTGCCACTGTGAGGCAGCAGTGCGAACCACAGAGTCATCGTATCGCCCAGTGTGAAAGCAGCCCATACCAACCCACCCAATACCCTATAACCCTGCATTTCCCATGGCCAATTCACCCGGCCTGCACATCTTTGGATTGTTGGAGGAAACCGGAGCACCTGGAGGAAACCCATGCAGACACAGGGAGACTGTGCAAACTCCACACAGTCACCTAAGGCTAGTATCGAACCTGGGTCCATGGTGCTGTGAGGCAGCCGTGCTAACCACTGAGCCACCCAGTGAAATATACATTTCAATGGAATATATCTTGTCAGATGCTGTATTTCCATGGCACTTCCTGCCTCTGGCTGTCCAAAGCACTTTACAGACAATGAAGCTTTCTGATGTGTATTGGCTGCTGTGATGCTGGATATATGCAGCTATTTTGAACAGAGCAAGATCTCACAAAAAAACATGACAACACCCAGATAATTGTTTTTTTCTGATGTTGGTTGAGAAATGAATATTAGCCAGGTCACCACCGGGGTTTATGTTTGGATGGATCTTTTACCCACTTGAGAGAAACGTCACATCTGAAAAGCAGCCCCTCCAACCCCTCAGTGACAGCCTGGAATTGTGTCCCTGGAGTGGGACTCAAATACACAGTCCTTCCAATCAGAAGTGAGACACTTGTAACCTCATAAACTGTTAAAATGGGGATAAGAATTGCCAGCATCAATGTGCGTAGCATCAAATCGGCTACGTGATGTGTTTCTACAATGGCCTTCCTGGCCAACGTTTAAGCCGAAGTCCTGTTTCTGCAGGAGTGTGGAATCCCCCACCTCAGCAGCTACAGGAGATGGTCGAGCTTGTGGGCCCATGGGCCGTCAGTTTGTCGGGGGGCAACGATAGCCGCGCCTCTGGCCTGGGTATCCTGTTGCCAGTGGGTACCTCCTGGTTCTCACTGGGTGGAGGGTGGACTTCGGGGGGTCCGTTGTTTCCTGGTTGGGAGGAAATGCCCTCCTCTTTACCGACGGCGTGTTCTGTCGTCTAAGACCTCCGTGATAGAGGACAGGAATGACTGGGAGGCTGCGTTGTCGGTCGGCTTCGCGTCATACAGACTGACATAGAAGGATTTACTGATCCTCATGACGTCAGCCTGAGATGATGTTACCGAGCCATCTTCTTCCTTCAGGCTGCTGAGCACAGAGCTCTCTTTGTGCACCTTCTGGAAGAAGAAACGTGAGCACGTCTCGTCCTGCTCCACCGAGCGGACCCTGGAGCGGAAGATTATCTTGAGGCTTCTGAGGCAAAGAGCGACACTTGCTGGCCCTTCACCTCCTTGAGGTCCTCCGTGACATCGACCCCCATCGTCTGCAGCAGGAGCAGGGTGTGCATACTTTCCTGGAGCAGGGTCAGATTTCCCCACCTCTCTCTCGCCTCCTGAACACCTTTGAGGATGAAGAACCTCTTGATGTTCCCTTTTACTGTTTCCCACCAGGTTATAGTGATGGGGGAGGTGAGTGGGATGCTCTTCGGATGGGCCCAATGACCTGCTTTCTGTAGAGACTCTAAGGCAGAGGGAAATCACCTCTCGGCAATGTTGACTTCCAGCTGCTAGTTAGTGATAAGAGCTGCCAAGAAGTAACAGGAGATAATTGGCCAAAGAACAAACCTGTCTCGTATTGCTGGAGACATTACAAAATGAACTCCTGCCCAAAGTGAGTTGAACCCAAACTCCAGGAGATCACAAGCAGCACTTGGGCCAAGTTCCTTATGATGTGAAATCCAATGCCTTTCGACTGGATGTTATTTATAAATGTGTTTCTTTAAATACAGGAGCAATTTTTGGCTGGTTTAATTACATGTGGGTAGATGACAGCCTGTGCTTCAGGCGTGTGACTGTGCACGTTCACACAGTCTCCACGCAAGCAACTCCCCACCCTCGCACAGATGTCGGAGGCATCCCCCCAACATTGGCTAGTCGGACAGGGAAGTGTGCCCTGTTTCCTTTCTCGGTTTGCAATGCCGCTTTGGGAAGAAGAGCTGGGATGGCTTCCAGAGTTGGGGATGTAATGAGCAGCGGGCGTTAGATTGAGAGTGCAGAACAAAAGGGGCAGCAAGTCTGAAATCCAATGTGACGGCAGGTGAAAGAAAGGGAAAACAACATTATTTGTGGGCAGGACTTTCTATTTGGAGCTGGGTGCTGATATCGGGTTCAGATGTGGGTCACAGTCTCACATTGTCTGCTCCACATTATCCTATTCATATTCCTGGCAAGCTCCCAAAGCCATTCAGTCACTCTTTAGCAATGGAGGGAGTTACAGCCCACCCTGCTGGCAAGAGAGAGGGTGGAGGAGGACACCTCCAGCTTGAAGTACCCATACGAACATACAGATGAACCCAGTTCTGGGGATCCTGGTTCAAATCCCACCACGGCAGATGGTGAAATGTGAATTCAACAAATAAAATCTGAAATTAAGAGCTTGATGACGACCAGGAATCCATTGTCAGAAAAAACCATCTGGTTCATTAATGTCCTTTAGGGAAGGAAGCTGCCATCCTATCCTGGTCTGGGCCTACAAGTGACTCCAGGCCCACAGCAATGGGGTTGACACTTAACTACCCTCTCAGAGAAAGTGAGGGCTGCAGATGCTGGAGATCAGAGTGCAGAGTGTGGTGCTGGAAAAGCACAGCAGGTCAGGCAGCATCCGAGGAGCAGGAGAATCGTCATTTCGGGCATAAGCCCTTCATCAGGAAATTCCTGATAAAGGGCTTACACCCAAAATGTTGATTCTCCTGCTCCTTGGATGCTGCCTGACTGGCTGTGCTTTTCCAGCACCACACTCTCGACTCTTAACTACCCTCTGGGCAATTAAGGATGGACAATAAATGCTGGCCTAGCCAGTGATGCCCTCATCCTGTGAATAAATAAAAGAAAACTTCCATATGAGGGACAGGGTGAGGCCACTCTGCCCCTCCAGCCTGCTCTCCATTCAATAAGATCATGATCTGACTGGGACATCAACTCCACATTCCTGCTAACTGCTGATAACCTTTCACCCCCTCGAATAACTAGAATCTACTTACCGCCCCCTTAAATATTTTCAAAGACTCTGCTTCCACTGACCTGGAGGGTTGAGAGTCTTTGGAAAACTCTTATTCATGATAAAACATTTCTCATCGTCTCTGTCTCAAACAGATAATTCCTGAGTTTGAAAGAATCACCTCTGGTTCTAGATCCTACAACGGGAGGGAGCACTCTCTCCCCATCTATCCCTGTCATGACTCCTCTGTTTGTCTGGGGCAAGTCTCCTTTTAACCTTTTAAACCCTGTCCAACCCACTCACTATTAATCCAGTCAAGCTTCTCTGAACTGATTCTGACGCATTAACACTGGGGAGGCAATGCCCTTATGGTATTATCACTAGACTATTAATCTGGAGATCCAGGAAATATTCTGGGGACCTGAGTTTGAATCCCACCATGGCAGAAGGTGGATTTGAATTTAATAAAGTATCTGTCTGTGTGGAGCTTGCACATTCTCCCCGTGTCTGAGTGGGTTTCCTCCGGGTGCTCCAGTTTCTGCTCACAGTCTAAAGATGAGCAGGTTTGGTGAATTGGCCATGCTACATCGCCATAGTGTTCAGGGATGTGCAGGCTAAGTGAGTTAGCCGTGTGCAGGTAGGGGGTGGGTCCAGATGGGATGCCCTTCAGAGGGTCAGTGTGAACCCAA
This sequence comes from Chiloscyllium punctatum, assembly GCF_047496795.1. Classification (NCBI taxonomy): domain Eukaryota; kingdom Metazoa; phylum Chordata; class Chondrichthyes; order Orectolobiformes; family Hemiscylliidae; genus Chiloscyllium; species Chiloscyllium punctatum. The sequence continues at coordinate 10,180,939 of NC_092776.1, read as the reverse complement.
AGGGCTGAATGGCCTGCTTCCACACTGTAGGGACTCTGTTGTATGATCTGTCAGTGACCCGTTCATTCAGCTCATGGCTTTCCTGGTATACCTCAGCCTGATAGGCCTTCCGGAAGCGATTCCCAGTGCCCTGTGTGAAGGCAGGTCCTGCCACACAGCTGATCACTGCGTGCATGCCATTCTCACAGGGATGCACTTTCTTCCCAGCCAATACCCGGATGGTGCACTTGGAGAGATGGGATTCATTGCCACTGCACGACACCTTGTGGATCCAGAAGCTCTTCTTCCTGATGGCTGAAGACAGCCTGTCGAAGATAAAATAGAGACTGAGGATGACAAATTCAGTCGCCACTTTCTGCGACTCCATTACACTGCCCATCTGACGGACTGCATCCATCTTTATTCTGAGCCAGCCACCCATGTGTGTTTCCAAAATGGTGCTAACCATTTGTTACCTCAACACTGGAACTTTAAACTCCTTAAACTGGATTAATCCAGTTTAGTGTTCCCCTTGATTTCACTGGATTCCATCCAGAGATTCTTGTAACGGGACACACTCTGGTTCCAAGCAAACATTAAAATGTTACAGGCTCTCCTATCAATGGTGAGAGAGTGTTTAACTCGCCCTCCTACAAAGCACACCCCCATTCCTGGGACCTTTCACCAATCACCACGGTGTCGAGGTGATAGCTCAAGTCCTGCACAGTGTTGATTGCTCAAAATAATAGGGGCTTGCTTCTGTATCTTGATTGGGAACCCCCTTTCCCCCACTAGGCAGAACACCAAGTCAAGGCAACGTTGTGTATCTGGTCAGGGTCAAGGTCAGCATTGTGGGAGTGGGCTGCTACCATTCAGTTCTCCGTGTCTACAAGTAAAAGCCTTTCAGCGGGCATCCCGATCATCCAGCTGAGCGAGGCTGAGACTGAGAGATTTTTAATCAAGAAGGGAATCGGGGGATATGGGGAAAAGGCAGGAAAGTGGAGATGAGGATTATCAGATCAGTGAAGCAGACTTGATGGGCTGAATGGCCTACTTCCGCTTCCCTGTCTCACAGGTGTGGACAGGATTGGGGAACATAATGTGACGTGTACGTAAAATATATGTAATATATAGGACCAGCAAGGTTACCAAGCAGAAGTTAAAGATTAAAATTTCAGGGCAGTACTATGAGCAAATCCCAAGAGGAAAATGAAAAAAGCACTGGCATTTTTTTGATTTTAAATGCTTCCAAGTTTTGAATTTAAAAATGCAAAGGGGTTGGCTATCTATCTGTCAAGAATAATCCAATTTTGGTTTACTTGTTGTTGAGAACAATAACAGCATTTATTGCTCAGCTCCATGGTCTCCCCTCGAGGAGGGGGGTGGACAGCTCCCTTCTTTAACTACTGCAGTGATTAGGAGGTAAGGGCACCCACAGTGTTGCGAGTGAGAAGGTTCCAGAATTATGATCCTGTGACACTGTGGGAAGAGCAATGTAGTTTCAAGTCTGGATAGAGTGGACATGGAGAAGATGTTTCCAATGGTAGGAGAGACTTCTTCAGCCAGAGAGGGGTGAATTTGTGCAATTCACTGTCACAGAAGGCTGTGGAGGCCAGGTCATTGAGTGTAGTTAAGACAGAGATAGGTAGGTTCTTGATTATTAAAGAGATCTAGGGTTACGGGGAGAAAGTGGGAGAGTGGGGTTGAGAAACTTATCAGCCATGATTGAACAGTGGAGCCGACTCCATGGGTCGAACAGCCTAATTTCTGGTCCTAATAGTCTTATGGAGAGACTAGGACCCGTGGGCACAGCCTCAGTGTGAAAGGACAAATCTGTAGAACTGGGGCAAGGAGGGATTTCTTCGGCCAGAGGGTGGTGAATCTGTGGAACTCATCGGTTGTGGAGGCCAAGTCACTGAGTGTATTTAAGACAGAATTAGATAGGCTCATGATTAGTAAGGAGGTCAAGGATTATGGGGAGAAGGCAGGAGAATGGGATTGAGAAACATTGTTGGCATGATCGGCTGGCGGAGTAGACTTGATGGGCCGAGTGGCCTAATTCAGCTGCTATATCTTAAGTCAGGATGGCGAGTGGCTTGGAGGGGAATTTGCTATGGGGGGTACTCCCTTGTATGTGCCACCCTCAGCCTTCTAGATGGTAGCAGTGTCAGGTTTGGAAGGTGCTGTCAAAGGAAGCTCGGCCAGTGATTTAACTACACCCCTAGGTAGGGAACAGCACATGTCTCAAGACTCCCAGATGAGAAATATCCCTGATTTGAGGCCGAAAGTCACCAGTATTTTCAGGAACTGAGATACTTTCCTAATCAACCTGTTCAAAGATATTGTTACGCACCTCTGGAGGAGGGGGGGAACTTGAACCTGAGCCTCCTCGTCCCAAAGCTGGGACACTACCACTGTGCCACAGAACCCTCCAGCAGCAAATGACCTTTTTTCCAAACAAAAAACTAATTTTCAATCAAACTGCTCATCAATGTTATTGTACACCTCTGGAATAGTTGGGACTTCAACCCGGGCCTCCTGCTCAAGGAGTAGGGACACTACCACTGCATGAGACAGCCCCTTCCAGCAGTAGCTGGAGCAGCAGCTAACAAGAAGCACTCTTCATAAATATTTTCCCAATTAAAGCAATTAGTCTTTAAATGGGTTGCACCATCATGTCATTAGCAAGTAATAAACTATGTTCTGTGCTCCAAACTTTTAGTGTTTTTATCAAAACCTGATGAAAACCTTCTGTTTCCTGACAAGATTTAAAGAAAAAGCATTTGGTTTGGCTGTTGAAACACTAACTTAATTCGCCACGCAAGGAGGTCATACAGAGAGCTTTGAGGCTCACTGCTGTTGACAGCATAATGTCTGATGCGCCTTTGAAAAACTTAGTAAGCATTACCTGGCTTTGGGATTCCTCATCTTTTGATCCCATAACTTCCTGCACGAAAGGAATGCAAAAGATTAATATATTAGGGGGGGAGCATTGATACAAAGCATTAGAGTCAGACAAACGATCAACAGGGGATATAAGATACCCTATTTTTATGTGCACATAGGATTAGGAGCTGTTTTAATTTCATATGATTAAAGCTTTTGCTTTCGGTTCACTTGTAAATGCCTTGTGAGCTTGTCTTGTAGCCAAAAATAGGAAAACAGTCAAATTGCTCATTCCCAGAATTCTTCTGAATGGCAATTTAGCAAGAGCAAGCTTTGTCAAGCAAGTAAATAGATGTTGATAGGAAGCAATGATGAACAAAGGGTCTATAGGCTCCCAGGTAAGAATCACAGGTAAACATGACAACAGTTAAGGTACTGGAGATCTACTCCATGTAAGAGGCACTCTATTGTTAAAAGCCATGCAAATGTATTAAGACATCATTCAATCTGTAGCCAGATGGGACACATGGAATTCACTCATGGGATGTGAGTGCTGCTTGGCTGGGTCAACATTTACCCTCCATCCCTAATTTCCCTTGAGAAGGTGGTAATGAGCTGCCTTCTTGAACTGCTGCTGTCCATGTGGTTTAGGTATCTCTACAATGCAGCTAGGGAAGGAATTCCTGGAGTTTGACCCAGTGATAGTGAAGGAACGGCAATACATTTCCGAGTCAAGATGGTGAGTGTGTTGGAGGGGAACTTGGAGGGGAAGTGGTGTTCCCATGTATCAGTTGTCTCAGTGGTGGTGAGATGGCAGTGAATTTAGCATTTACTATAATTTAAATATTTATTACAATTCATCATAAAATAAATATTATAAATTACCATGTTTTTCTTAGAATGACAATTGCTTTAGATGTTGTGTCAATTCTCATTCAAACTCAGTCAAGGACCAACCATACAGGAATGGGAATGGAAGAGCAGATTTTGTTTTCCACTGTGTTGGAATGAAACAGTGCATATGGCTGTTACTGGCTAGTAATCCTAATGCTTAAACCCTTAATCTAAAGGACGAGAGTTCAACGGCACTGGAAAGTGAACATTTATAAATATTGTTTGAACACACATGTTGTTTGACTCCATATCCTGTTACTTCCTTTTAATCTTTCATGGGATATGGACATCACCGGCAAAGGCAAATTTATTACCCATCCCTAATTGCTTGAGAGGATGTTAATCAAAGAATCCTTAAAGTATGGAAGTAGGCCTTTGGCCCATTGAGTCCACATCAACTCTCCAATGTGCATTCTACCAAGACCCGTAACCCTACATTTCGGATGGCTAATCCACCAAGCCTGCACATCTTTGAACACTATGGGGCAATTTCCCATGGCCAATCCACCTAATCTGTACATCTTTGGACTGGGGAAGGAAACTGGAGCACCCGGAGGAAACCCACACAGACAAGGAGAGAATGTGCAAACTCCACACAGACACTTGCCCAAGGCTGGAATCAAACCTGAGTCCCTGGTGCTGTGAGGCAGCAGTGCTAACCACTGAGCTGCAGTGTTTTCTGAACTGTTGTAGTCTCTGTGGTATAGAGACACCCACAGAGCTGGCAGTAATGAAGTTCGAGGATTGGTTCCATGGTCCCAATGACATTGAAGGAATGGTGATATGTTTCAAGGGAGGATGGGTGAGTGCCTTGGAAGGAAACTTAACAGAGAACACTGAGAGGCAACCGGTACCTCGAGGGTAAATCCCAACAAGAGAACTAAACATGTGGGAAGGGGTAAAAACTGACCAAAAGAATCTCTACACATTCAAATGGACATCCTTCTCACAAAACACCTAAGTGGTTATAGCAGAATAGTATCACATCAAAGGGTCATTCATATTCATTGTTGTTTCACATAACTATCACTGACTGCTGACTGAGAAATGCTGGAGCCAAGACCTTTGCTTTTCTGTTACAAGTATAAACAAGGAGCTGTCACTTTGAAGATCTACATTACTTTAATAACTTCTTTCAATAATTTAATAATAGTTTCTAACTCCAAAGAAGTTAGAAGCTGCTGCCAGTAAAATTGTGATTGGATGTGATATCTTGTGACCGCATTGAAGAGTGGTCTTTATTGCTAGTTTTTTTTTCCCAGATATGTGGAAGAGAAAAGAGTGGTTAGGGAATGGGAATATTTTAAACTCTGGGACATGACCCTGGGTTAGTCCAGCAAGTTTCAAATTAGATACAATCAGAGAGTCATAGAGATGTACAGCATGGAAACAGACCTTGGGTCCAACCTGTCCACACCAACCAGATATCCCAACCTATTCTAGTCTCATTTGCCAGCACTTGGCCCAGATCCCTCTAAATCCTTCCTATTCATATACCCATCCAGATGCCTTTTAAATGCTGTAATTGTACCAGCTTCCACCACTTCCTCTGGCAGCTCATTCTATACACGTACCATCCTCTGCATGAAAAGGTTGCCCCTTAGGACCCTTTTAAATCTTATCATTCTCACCTTAAACCTATGCCCTCTAGTTCTGGACTCCCCTGTCCCAGGGAAAAGACCTTTTCTATTCACCCTATCCATGCCCCTCACAAGTTTATAAAGCTCTATAAGGTCACCCCTCAGCCTCCGATGCTCCAGTGAAAACAGCCCCAGCCTATTCAGCCTCTCCCTATAGCTCAAGTCCTCCAATCCTGGCAACATTATTGTAAATCTTTTTTGAACCCTTTCAAGTTTCACAAATTCCTTCTGATAGGAAGGAGACCAGAATTGTACGCAATATTCCAAAAGTGGCCTAACCAATATCCTGTACAGCCGCAACATGACCTCCCAACTCTTGTACTCAGTACTCTGACCAATAAAGGAAAGCATACCAAACGCCTTCTTCACTATTCTATCTACCTGCGAGTCCACTTTCAAGGAACTATGAATCTGCACTCCAAAGTCTCTTTGTTCAGCAACACTCCCTAGGACCTTACCATTAAGTGTACATGTCCTGCTCTGATTTGCTTTCCCAAAAAAACAGCACCTCACATTTATCTGAATTAAACTCCACCTGCCACTTCTCAGCCCATCTGACCAAGATCCCATTGTACTCTGAGGTAACCCTCTTCGCTGTTCACTACACCTCCAATTTTGGTGTCATCTGCAAACTTACTAACTATACCTCTAATGCTCATACAAATTACAGGCTTCCAATCTGAAAAACAACCCTCCACCACCACCCTTTGTCTTCTACCATCAATCAACAAAACAACAAAAAGTTGCATTCATGTAGTTCCTTCGGCGTAGCGAAACATCACCAGGGACGTCACAGGCACACAATCAGACACATTGACAACTGCTGTATTGAGAAAGTGGGACAGCCACTGGCTTTCTTTGAAGGCATAGGTTTCAAGGCAAGACTTCACCCCTTCTGAGGAGCAGTAGAGAGAAAGAGAGAGAGGGGCAGAGAACTACAGATGAGGAATTCCAGAGCTCTGGGCCCAGTGAGCTGAAGATACAGTCACCAATGCTGAAACATAGGAGTTGAGAATAGACAGGAGTCCCCATTTGTAGGAGTGCAGAGTTCCTGGAGAATTCATGTGCTGGAAGAGTTAGACCAATCGGGACGTTACGAAAGGGGTGAACAGTTTAGTCAGGCCAGAATGAGGGGCACTGATTTAAAATTGAAGGTGACCCCCCCTTAGCACTGAGATGAGCAGAATTTTATTTTTCTGTCAGAGGGCTGGTGTAACTTTGGAATGCTCTGCCTCAGAAGGCAGTGGAGGTTGGGTCATTGAATATTTTTACAGCTAAGCTGGGCAGATTCTTGTTGGGCGAGAGAATTAAAGATTATCGGGGTCAATAGGAATGTGGAATTTGGAACACAAGCAGTTAAGCCGAGATCTTACTGAATAGTGGAGCAGACTCAACGGATCTCTCGGAATTGGTAAATTCAGAGTTGCTGATCCAACATTGGTCAGTAAACACAGAAAGCGATGGGATTTAGTGCAAGTATCTTTACCTCAATGTCTGTTATTTGTTTTCCACATCAACTAACCACAGCTGAGATTTTCCTATTTTCACTGAAAGAGTTTTACCAAGTGACATCCATGGCTCTGAGTAATTTTTCTCATGCAACCTCTCACCTGGCATCTCATTGGGTACCATTTCCTCCTGCAGTGTCAGGTACCCCCTGAGGTGGAAGTGTTAACCACTGCCAGGACCTTCCGCCCCTCACCCTCTATGCTTGATGCTGATCCGCACACCCTCCTGTAACACAGCAAACCAGGAGTCGGCCCTCACACTGTGCTGCTAACCATTGTTATCCGCAGAGGAAAGGGAAACCTGTCCAGCACTTCCCAAACTGGGAGCCGGAGGTACATGGGGTGGGAGAGAAGAGACAGCCCGTTTTCCAGCTGTTTTCCGATATAACTGGTCCTTTCCCATTCCATTGTACCTTTGAGGTTTGATCATGTCGGCAAGTCCAAAGGATGGCATTTGGGTATTCTAACAAGCTGATGCAAACAGACTGTGGGGCTACGTTATTGGAGCCAATCATGAAACCTAAAAGTTCTCAGTGAGACTTCTAACCAATCAGCCTGCTCATTTTTCTTAACCTTTGCGTCTTCACTGTGCACATTAAAGGATGCAGACATTCCCTGTGAACCAGGGGTGTGACTTACATAGAAGATAGAACATAGAAAAGTACAGCACAGAACAGGCCCTTTGGCCCACGATGTTGTGCTGAGCATTAATCCTAATGTAAAATAAAATAACTTAATCTACACACCCCTCAATTCACTGCTATCCATGTGCATGAACAGCAGTTGCTTAAATGTCCCTAATGACTCTGCTGGTCTCTATCTCTCTCTCTCTTGCCTAGAACCGCCTACTGGGAATATTTGGACAGGCTACATTCAACCCCTTCCCAACAATTTAGTTTCTGAACTTTTGAGCTACAAATAGAGGCAACACTGGGTTCGCACGCGATATTTCCTGAACTCAAATCATCCCCAACATTCGTGCAATTCTTGCATGGACAATGAGCACTTGGACAAGGCACCAAAGATAAGTGGATCGCTATGCAGCTGTAGAGAGACAGTCCTCCCGAGAGGGGTGAGATTCTCAAAGGACGCAGAGTCAAGGTGAGTAAATGGGCTTGAGGGAGAGTGGGATCAAGACTCCTGTTCCTAACAGGAACAAATTCAATGTGGAAAAAGAGCGCCTCACTCCAAAATAGCAGTGTTCCCCAGCACATGCCAACACACACAGTGACTTCAGAAAATGATATAACACGGACTAAATGGAATCTTTTGTTTGCATTCAATCGTGAAAGTGAAGCTTCAATCTGTCGCCATTAATACAGCCTTCAATACTGAGAACGTGCCCAGTGACTCTCAAAGGAGCTCGCTGTGATATTTATAGACCATGAAGTGGTTTCCTTGGTCAAACACATGATGCTTGATCTAAGTGCTGTCCTATATGTCAGTTCCTATAACAAAATCTGAGTTCGTGTTGGGACAGATATCTTGAAGTTTATTAATAGTGTTATTTGTTATGATATCTCAGACGTACTCACAGTCTGGTTTCTGTGCTCACTGACTGTATACTGGTACATGATATAAATGTGGCTGTTTGATTAAACACACTGGGCTAACTCTGAGCGGGGGAGGTGGGGGTGAATGAGATCAGGAATCGGGGTAGGATGGAGTCATTGTGCTTTGTCGGGAGTGGGGCCCAGGATAGGAACAGGACCAGGGTTGTGATTTCTATCCCTGGCACTGTTTGAAGGTACACTACCTGTCTGTCCCAGAACCTGAATAAATAATATAACATAAAAAATAGGTATTTCACAGAGGATCTGCTGTCCATCACTCAGCTCCAGTGACTCTGGCCTTTTGGCATCATGAACATACCTTTTGTGCACAAATTAATTCCCACCAGCACAGAGATCTTAACTATAATGTCCTCAGTGATGTTTGAGGTTTTCTCTGTAATGTAAGCCAGGCTCCAGTACAAGAAGCACCAGCCAATCTGCCTCAGTTTTAAATTAGCACCAGCTGCACTTTAACATGACAATATACTTCCCCGACTGATAGGGCTCTCTTAAAAAAGCTGGATAAAATCCGAAGGCTGCCAGTTTCCAATCCTCATTGACCATCAGCAGTTCAATGATTCTGACAGAATATATCCTTGCCAGGTCAAAGTGAAAACTAATGATTGTTGGAGTCAAGTGAAGTATTCTACTGTGTAAATTTTGTTCCACCTCAACTTCATCCTGTAAAGGGTTGACTTTCACTTGGCCATGGGAACCTGGAACAGGGGTAGGCCATTCAGCCCCTTGAGTCTGTTCTCCCATTTATGGCTGATCTGTGGCCTAGCTCATACCTTTGGCCAATATTCCTTAATACCTCTGCTCAACAAAAAATGAATCAACCTTAGATTAAACATTAACAACAGATCCAGCATCCACTGCTGAAGAGAGTTCCAAACCTTGACCACTCTCTTTCTAATACCTCTCCTGAATGGTCTGGCCGTAATTCTCAGAATATATCCTTTGTTTTAGAATCCCCAACCCAAGAACCTCGGAGAGACGATAACCACCAATCTGTCCCAGACCCTCCCATGTAGATGCGACAGTGAAGAAGGCACAACAGCACCTCTTCTTCCTTGAGTGGCTCAGGAAATTTAGCATGTTCATAAGGACCCTCACCAACTTTTACAGATGCACCATGGAAAGCATTCTATCCAAGTGCATAATGGTCTGTTATGGCAACTGCAATCCCCAGGACCATAAGTAACTACAGAAGGTGGTGTGCACAGCCCAGACCATCACGGAAACCAACCTCCCATCCATGGACCCCACTTACACTTCTCATTGCCAACACCATCAAAGACCCCTCCCATCCCGGTGAGGCTGTCTTCCTACCTCTCCCATCAGGCAGACGATACATAATCTGACACTGACACTTGCAGGAGATGCCTGACCTCCTGCCAATGCTTCTTCTGGCCAGTCATCCAGAGGTTTCCTTGATCTAGATTCGAGGTAGAAGCTGCAGCGAATGCTTCATCACTTATGGTCAGCTTACCTCCTTTCTGAATGTGAACACTCAGGGATCAGTTTGGAATCATTCTGTGTGCCACGTGGAGCATACACATTAGGAAATCATTTGCACGTCACCTATGTTGTCCTTTTTTTTTCCTTAAATCACTTATGGTACATGGTGTCACTGGCTGGGCCCAGCATTTATTTCCTGTCCCTAATTACCCTTGAGAAGGTGAGGGTGAACTGCCTTCTTGAACCGCTGCAGTCTACCTGTTGAGGGTCAACCCGTAATGCCTTTAGGGAAGGAATTCCAGGGTTTTGACCCAGAGACAGTGAAGGAATGGCGATATATTTCCAAGTCAGGATGGTGAGTGGCTTGGAGGGGAATTTGCAGGGGGTGGTGCTCCCATGTATCTGTTGTCCTTGTCCTTCTAGATGGAAGTGGTTGTGGATTTGGAAGGTGCTGTCTGAGGACCTTTGGTGAGTTTCTGCAGTGCATCTTGAAAGTAGTACACATGGCTGCTGCTGGGAGTTGGTGGAGGGAGTGGATGCATGTGGATGTGGTGTCAATCAAATGGGCTGCTTTGTCCTGCATGGGATGGAGCATCTCGAGTGTTGTTGGAGTTGCAGCCATCCGGGCAAGTGGGAAAATTCCTGATCTGTGCCTTATGAAGGTGGACAGGCTCTGAGGAGCCAAGAGATGTGTTGCAGGGAAAGTGCTTCAAACTAAATGAGACAATTCAATATATTAATGCAGTTAACTTACAGTGTAATTGAACATCATTATTTTTACTAGCAGTAAATTCCAGTCCTATTTATTCTTCTTAATGCTTATTAGTTTCCAATCACTGCAATCTCAACTACTGACAGCAAGAATTAATAAACACAATGAGCAAAAGAACTGAATCCTCATTTATCGTAATAATGCCCAATAATTTCAATATACTTATTGTGCTCCTCTGATTATTGTTTCTTTTGATGCATCTCAAGGCGGTGCAGAGATGACTATAGTTTTTAAGAGTGCAATAGTTTTATTTACGAGTGTTTCATAATATTGCTGCAATTATAAGACATATAAGATTATTAAAGGATTGGACACTCTGGAGGCAGGAAGCATGTTTCCGCTGATGGGTGAGTCCCGAACCAGAGGACACAGTTTAAAAATAAGGGGTAAGCCACTTAGAACAGAGTTGAGGAGAAACTTCTTCACCCAGAGAGTGGTGGGTGTATGGAATGCTCTGCCCCAGAAGGCTGTGGAGGCCAAGTCTCTCGATACTTTCAAGAAAGAGTTGGATAGAGCTCTTAAGGATAGTGGAATCAATGGTTATGGGGATAAGGCAGGAACAGGATACTGATTGAGGATGATCAGCCATGATCATAACGAATGGTGGTGGTGGCTCGAAGAGCCGAATGGCCTACTCCTACACCTATTGTCTATTGTCTATTATTAAATGCCTGCACTCATGCGTACAGCTCAGCTAGTGGGTGGCATCTAGCTACTTGGCTCTGAATATCAATAAAGCGTCATAAAGAGAGATCAGATTTAGATTTAAGTTTCCTTGTGGTATCAAACAATAAGAAGAATAAAGAACAATACAGCACAGAAACAGGCCATTCAGCCATCCAAGCCTGTACCACCACATTTTGCCCTACCATACTAAAACTGCCTTTACTTACAGGATCCATGTCCCTCTATTCCCTTCCTATTCCTGTATTTGTCCAGATGCTTCTTGAATGCTGCTATTGCGTCTGCTCCCAACATCTCCTCTGGCTGTGTGTTCCAAGCACTCACCACCCTTTGTGTGAAAAACCTGCCTATCACATCACTTTTAAACTTTCCCCCTTGCATCTTGAACCTGTGTTCCCTAGTAACTGACCCCTCCACCCTAGGAAAATGCCTCATACTTTCCACTCTATCCACGCCTTTCACAATCTTAGAAACTTCTATCAGGTCGCCCCTCAACCTCCTGGAACCGGCGAAATCAAATTAAGTCTGTCCAACCTTGCCCCATCCCAGTCAACATTCTGCCAAACCTTTTCTGAACCCTCTCCAAAGCATCCACATCCTTCTGGTAGTGTGATGACCAGAAGTACAGGAGTACGTAAGGACTGGACAATGTCGCCATTCTAGCACCATGTTAGGTACAAAGTTTTAATTACAAAAATAGAAAAATAAAATTAAAACATTCACCACCACAGTCCTCTTGGTATGAAGTAGAAAATAAAGAAATTGCATTAAAAGTTAAATATTACAGTCCTGTGTTAAGCCATGCGTCTGCAGACACCCTGCGCTAGGCTTTCGGTCGAAGTGCGCACAGTCCCATCCCTCCATTCGCCAGGTGCTATGCCTGCCACCACCCCCCCTCCCCAACTTTGTACATCTCAAACTGTCTCGTGACATCGGAGACAACCTCTAGGTTCTCAATTTTAAAACCTCACCCAGCAGACCCTCAGAAATCTGGCCCCGTTCTCACAACGCCTCCTCTTATCCTGCCCATCTCCTCGCCCTAACTCCCAGCTCCTCTGGCAGAGAGAGCTACTTGCCATGGATAAATTTAATCAACTCCTTTTGTAATCCTGGAGATGTGAAGGGAAGGATCAGCACTCTGCTAGTAATCTGGCAAGATGCTTTGCTGTTCTTGTCATTTGGCCAATGTTATGAAGTTATCTGCCATTGAGAGAGAGAGAGAGAGAGAGAGCAGTTGCTGCCTTAGGAATGTCCTGGCATGGTATGGTCTCAGCTGCTAGTTTGTGAAGTAAACACAATCTGAGAGCAGGTCCTTCGCTTCACACTCCATGGGTTGCCAACAAAAGTGATGAACCAAGATGATGAAAGTGCACATGGCCCATTTAGCCTGTGACCCACAGCAGATATTCAGTATCAGACGGCTCTGAGCTAGCCACAGTTTGTGTTGGATCTTGCCGTGTGAAAAACACTTGCTCACCAAAAATGATGCCAAAACTGCCAACTTTCTGCAGCATGTTCTGCTTTTGTTTCATATCTCCAACATCCGAAGTTCTTAGCTCTGTTTTAAGATTCCAAAGAACTTTCATAGAATAGACATTGGGAGGCCTGACAGGATAGCCACTTAGGGGTCTGACAGGATAGACACTGAGGGGCCTGACAGGATAGTCAAGGGGATATGGGGCAAGAGGCAAGGGGTTGGGGGTGGAGAAACAAGACGCAAAGGTGGAGTCAGGAGTGTGTCAGGGTGAACCAGGCTCAGGAATGAGGCTGGAATCATGCTCACTCACGTCAGCGGGTGGAGAGTGGGATGGGCAGGAGGTGTGACCTGGGCCCTTAAGGAAAGCTCTTTGACTCAGCACGCTGGGGAGAGCATGCGCATTGAGTCGATAAAGTGTGAACAGGGAAGAGCATAGCAGGTGAAGCAGCATCAGACTCAGTCCTGACAAAGGATCCCAACCTGAAACATCGACTCCCCGGCTCCTCACATGCTGCCTGACCTACTGTACTTTTTCTCAGCACCCCACTTTATTGACCCTGACTCTCCAGCATCTGCAATCCTCATAATCTCCACAGCGTGCATTTTGGTCAAGGGAGCTCAGTCATGGAAGCTGCTCTGAGGAAATGGTTAAAAATAAGTTTGAATTGAAGCCCATCTGACTCATGCTTCATAAGCCAATAATCCAGAGAGGGTCAGCAGTTCAAATTCAGCTCCAGATCCTTGTCTTTGAATGCCAGCCTCTAGCCAGTCAGATCCAACATGATAAATAGCTCAGGACAGCACAGCTGAGATGAGATGAATATGTTACTGCAAGCATTTTAATCCCAGCACAGAAGGGGTGGGGTTAAAATTGGGGTTTTAATAAATATAAACTGTGCCTGGTAATGAGAAGTCTTTCCTTAATTGCAATAATCTTTACAAAATGTCCAAGCAAATAACCAATGACAGGAAACACAAACAACTATAAAAATAGAGAAAGAGGTAAACCACAGCCAACTTGGCACCTCACAAAGGACTTGAAATATCACAACTGTTTACATCCTAAATGGAAGGAGGGTAAAAAAGGGAGGGAACCCATTAACGATGAAGGAACTCTTATAATATATTGTTTTCATTTATGGTCATTCCTCACCTGCAGAGATTGGAAGCTGGTGTTTCTGAGCTCTTTGGTATGTCATTAAAAGAAATCAGAACAATCTGCTGAAGGACTTGTGATTTTCCAGTCAATACACAACAACAACTTGCGCTCACGTGGCACCTTTCTGGGCGATGGAAGGCATTTAACCGGAGTGTAATAAAACAGAAAGGACTGAACCACATAAAGGGGGAGACTTGAGCACAGATGACAAATCGCTTGGTCGCATAGGCAAGCTCTGAAGAGCATCTATAGAGTTGAGAGAGCGATGCGGAGAAGTTTAGAGAGGAAATTTATGAGGTTAAGGCTCAGTCAGCTGATGGCTGAAAAAACAGATATCAGGGATGGACAAGAGACCATAACTGGAAGAACACGGATATCTCAGCGCGTGGTGGGGTCAGAGATGGTTAGGGAGACAGAGAGAGGACAACGCAGGATTTGGACACTAGAAAGAGGACTTTAAATTCAAGGCATCGCTCCATAGGGATCCAGAATGAGTCAGTGAATCTTCTAGCGGAATTTGCAGAGGTCTGGCTCTCCCTATCAAGACACTCGTAAGAGACAAAAAAACCTGCAGATGGTGCATTCCAAGGTAGGAAGGCAGGAGGCTGGAAGAACCCAGCAAGCCAGGCAGCATCGGGAGGTGGAGAAGTCAATGTTTTAGGTGTAACCTTTCTTCAGAACCCATAAGAACAGTGTTCCTTACTAGATGAGCTTTTAAAGTTAGTGTAATTCAAACCAAAACTAGGAATATCGGACAGAGGAACAGAAGTAGGCCATTTGGCCCTTTGAGTCTGCTGTGCTGTTCACAAAACAGCGTTGATCTGGCCACAGTCTCAGTTTCCTTCTTTGTAGCCCATTCCCGTTGACTCTATCAAAAACCCATCTCACTCAGCCTTGATTCAATCTAAAAACTCAGTCTCCACTAACATCTCAGGAAGGGAATTCCACACTTTAATGACACTGCTGAGACAAAAAAAACGTCTCCTCACATCTGTCTTGAAAAGGTAGACTTTTTATTCTTTATCCCCACTCTCCTAGTTTAATCTCCCCCACATAAAGTAACTTATGCCTGGGATCCACTCTATCACTTAGGATTTTTTACGTTTTAATAAGATCGCCCTCTCATTCTCCTAAAACTCTGATAGATATTGGATAATCCTGTTCAAATTTTCTTCCTATGCCCTCTATCATAAGGATGAATAAAGTGAAATCAATCTATTTCTCTCCAGGTACTAATGATTACTTGAAGTCTACATTAGAGTAGTGCTGGAAAAGCACAGCGGGTCAGGCAGCATCCGAGGAGCAGGAAAACAGCCATTTCGGGCAAAAGCTCTTCATCAGGATTCCTCGTGAAGGGCTTTGTCCGAAACATCAATTTTCCTGCTCCCTGGATACTGCCTGACCTGCTGTGTTTTTCCAACACCACTCTAATCTTGACTCTAATCTCCAGCATCTGCAGTAGCCACTATCACCTCATTTCTTGAAGTCTCCCAGGCTTCAGTACCTCCTAAATGAGGTTTAGGACTTTGCACCCCTGCTCGTTTTGGATTGGGAATGAGTCTACAGAAATGTCAAGATCTACAAAATCCCAGTAACGCACTTTCCTCTCTCTCTCTTACCCATAATAAAGGTTTCTCAGCTTTGTAACCACTGTCAACTCCAGAGTATCCTCTCTGCCAGCAAACTGTCACCTTTATCCACACACAAGGATACACACAACTTGCCTATACCAATAGGTCAGTACTTCACAGTCAGCCCTGGACTGGACCAAGAGCCTCCTGATGAAGGGCTTTTGCCCGAAACGTCGATTTCGCTGCTCGTTGGATGCTACCTGAACTGCTGTGCTCTTCCAGCACCACTAATCCAGTATTTGGTTTTCAGCATCTGTAGTCATTGTTTTTACCTTTGGGGATGGGGGAGCCTACCAAACAACTCCATTAGAGAGACTGAGAGACAAAGTGTGTGTGTGAGGGAAAGAGTGTCTGTGTATGAGATAGAGTGGCTGTGTGAGAGAGTCTGTCTGAGTGAGAGTATGAGTGAGAGAGTGTGTGTGTCAGAGAGAGTGTCTGTGAAAGAAAGTGTGTGTGCGAGAGGGAGAGTGTGTATGCAAGAGGGCGTGTATGAGTGTGTGCAAGAGACAGTGTGTGAGAGTGCGTGTGTGTGTGTGAGAGAGAGAGAGAGACTCTGTGTGTGTGGGTATGTGCAAGAGCAAGTTCGTGGGTGTGTGTGAGAGAGTGTCTGTGTGTATGAGAGAAAGAGGGTGTATGAGAGAGTGTGTGTGTGAGATAGAGAGAGAGACTGTGTGTGCGTGTGTGTGTGAGAGAGAGTGTTGTGTGTGAGAGTGTCTGTGTGAGAGAGAGAGTGTGAGAGAGTGTGTGTGGATGTGTGTGAGAGAGTGTTGTGTGTATGAGCGAGAGTGTATGTATGTGCATGTGTGTGGGGGAAGAATAACAGGAAAGCAGAATACTGGGTCAATGGAAAGACTCTTGGTAGTGTGGATGTGCAGAGGGATCTTGGAGTCCATGTACATAGATCCCTGACAGTTGCCACCCAGGTGGATAGTGCTGTCAAGAAGGCATACAGTGTGTTAGGTTTCAGTAATAGAGGGATTGTGTTCCAGAGCCATAATGTCGTGCTGCAACTATACAAAATGCTAGTGCGGCCACACTTGAAATATTGTGTACAGTTCTGGTCGCCCCATTACAGGAAGGATGTGGAAGCATTGGAAAAGGTGCAGAGGAGATTTACCAGGATGTTGCCTGGTCTGGAGGGAAGATCTTATGAGGAAAGGCTGAGAGACTTGGGTCTGTTCTCATTGGAAAGAAGAAGGCTAAGAGGGGATTTGACAGAGACATACAAGATGATCAGCAGATTAGTTAGGGTCTTTTTCCTAGGATGATGATGTCAGCTTGTACGAGGGGGGCATAACTACAAATTGAGGGGTGATCGATTTAAGACTAATGTCAGAGGCAGGTTCATTACTCAGAGAGTGGTAAGGGTGTGGAATGTCCTGCCTGCCAATGTAGTTAACTCAGCCACATTAGGGAGATTTAAGCAATCCTTGGATAAGCACAGTGGCTCAGTGATTAGCACTGCTGTCTCGCAGCACCAGGGACCTGGGTTTGATTCCCACCTTGGGCGACTGTCTGTGTGGAGTTTGCACATTCTCCCTGTGTGGGTTTCCTCCGGGTGCTCCTGTTCCCTCCCACAGTCAAAGATGTGCGGGCCAGGTGGATTGGCCATGCTAAGTTGCCAATAGTGATAGGTGCGTTAATATGGAGTAGGTGAATGAGTTTGGGTAGGTTACTCTTTGGAGGGTCGATGTGGACTTGGTGGGCCGAAGGACCTGTTTCCGCACTGTAGGGAATCTAATAAAAGCACATGGATGATGATGGGATAGTGTTGGGGGATGAGCTTAGATTAGTTCACAGGTTGGCGCAACATCAAGGGCTGAAGGACTTGTTCTGTGCTGTATTGTTCTATTTCACAGCTCTCAAGTGGCACAGTGGTTAACACTGCTGCCTCACAAACCAGGGACCCGCATTCGATCCCAGTCCTTGGGTGATTGCCTGGTGCAGAGTTAGCATGTTCTCCCCGCGTTTTGTTGGTTTCCTCCCAGAATCTAAAGATGTGCAGGTTAGGCTGGATTGGCAGGCTAAATTGCTCATAGTGTCCAGGGACATGCAGGTTAGATGGGTTAGCCGTGGGAAATGCAGGGTTATAGGACGGGGGAGTGGATCTGGATGGGATGCTCTTTGGAGGCACGGCATGAGTTTAATCGTCTGTTTCCACACTGTTTCCAACAGGCTCTCTATAAAGTTCAAACACATTGTGAGTACTGCCCTAAAATCTTCACTGTCTTCCACAAAAGGTCATTCAGTATTTCAACAGGATGCTCCATCTATATACTTTGACCTTCCAACAAAACGCTACTGGAACAGAGATCAGGAACAGGAACCATGACTAACTAACCTCCCTATTGGTCGAGTGTCCTGAGGGAACTGTGCCATTCAAGATCAGAGACAGTTACAGAGAGCGGTGAACGCGGTCTGGACAATCCCAAAGGCCAACCTCCTATCTATAGAATCCATCTACTAGGCCCGCTGTCAAGGAAAGGCCGCCAGCATTCTCAAAGATCCATCCCACCCTGGCAATGTTTTTCCACAATCTCTACCACCGGGGAGAAGGTACAGAAGCCTGAACACATGCACCAGCCGGTTTCAAAACAGTTTCTACCCTACTGTTGTTAGAATACTGATTGGACTCACAAACTTTTGTGAACATTCGCCTGTACCTGTGTTTTTGTTTTTGCTGCTGTTTACCTATTATTTACTTACCTATGCTACTTAACTCAGTGATCTGCCTGTATTGCTCGCAAGGCAAAGCTTTTCACTGTGTCTTGGTACACGTGACAATAAATTCAATTCAATTCAATGTTGGTTGAGGATTCAACTATCCCGGACCTCGTGCTGTTCAAATCTGTTTGACACTCCCATTCCCCCCCCACCCCAGCTCCCAGCCACCCAGATCCTATCAACAGCTAAAGTCAGAACATTAGTAAATATAACTTTGCTCAGAAATAAGATATTTTTTCCTGAGTTGTGATCATTACAAAATGTTCGAGTTATTTGCCAAGCCTAAGATGGTAGGAAAAGCAAGTAGCTATAAAAGTGTGAGAAAGAAATACCACAGTCAACTTGGCAGTTGGCAAAAGATTCCAAATATCAAAACTGTTTACATCCTAAATGTAAGGAGGGTAAATAAGGGAGGGAACTCAAATATGGTGAAGGAACTCTTAAAATATACTGTTTTCACTTGTGGTCATTGCTCACCTGTGGGGATCGGAAGCTGATATTTCTCAACTCCTTGGTATGTCATTAAAGAAACAGCAAGCCATTCTGCTGAATCGTCAACTTTGTGATTTCCAGTGAATTTAACACTCATTCGAGAGGATGGTCAAAGCAGGAATACAAAAGTTTGGACTGTAAGAAATAGGAGCCGAAGGTTATTTGGCCCCTCCAGCTGGCTCAGCTATTCTACTAGATCATGGCTGATAGTCTACCTCATGACCATTTTCCTGCACCATCCCCACATCTCTTTGATATCTTTGTTGTCTAGAAAGCTCTGTCTTGAGTACACTCACTGACTGAATTTCCACAGGTTCCAAACAATCACTTATCTATGACTGAAAACAAAACCCTCTTCACCTCAGTCCTAAATGCTTCACCTCCTATTCTGAGGGGCTTGGTCTCTTCAATCTGTCCCAAAAGGCAATCCTGCCATCCAGGGAAGCTGCCTAGTGAACCTTCTTGACACTCTCTCCATGGCAAGTCTGTCCTTCTTTGGGGAAAGAGACCAAAACTGGACACAATGCTCCAGTTGTGCTCTCCACAGGCTCTTTACAACTACAGAAGCTACCTTTACTCCTGTACTCATCTCCTCTCACAATCAAGGGTTACATAGCAGTAACCTTCCTAATTGTTTGCTGCAAATACAAGTCAGCTTTCAGTGCCTTATAGACAACAACACCTAGGTCCCTTCCAGCACTCGCTGTTTCATCATTTAATGAATATTCAACATTTTTGTTATTCCTACCAAAATGAATAACCTCAATTTTTTCCTATTAAATACGATCTTGCCCAGTCAATCAACCTGTCTAAATCCCCTTGATGCCTCTTTGCATCCTCTTCAAAGCTCACACTTCCACTAAGTTTTGTGTCATCTGCAGACTTGCACATGTTACACTTGGTCCCCATTTTCAAATCATTGATACCAATTATGAATAGCTATGGCCTAATCACTGATCCTTGCAGTATCCCATGATCATACCCTGTCTACATGGCAACTACCCATTTATTCCAACTGTTTGTTTACTCACCACTACCCAACTCTCAATCTAAGCCGGTATATTACCTCCCCACACTGCCTCTCACTGCCCCAACTACCAATTCTCAATCCAAGCCGGTATATTACCTCCCCACACTGCCTCTCACTGCCCAAACCACCAATTCTCAATCCAAGCCGGTATATTACCTCCCCGCACTGCCTCTCACTGCCCCAACTACCAATTCTCAATCCAAGCCGGTATATTACCTCCCCGCACTGCCTCTCACTGCCCCAACCACCAATTCTCAATCCAAGTCGGTATATTACCTCCCCACACAGCCTCTCACTGCCCCAACCACCAATTATAAGTACCCTAGGTTTGTTTACTGACCTTCTGCATGGGAATTTATCAACAGGCTTCTGATAACCCAAGTACACCACACCCACTGGTTCATCCATATTAATATTGTTAGTTACATTCTCAAACAAACTCAAACAGTTTTGTCAACACAACTTTATTTTAATAAATGCAGATTTATCTAATGTCACACATGTTTCTGAGTATCCAGTTATCACATACTCTATAATAAATTCTCACATTTTCCTGATGCTGGAGTAGGGCTAATAAGTCTATAGCTGAAGTTCAATCAATCAACCCTTGCTGCTCCAGTAACAGCAGTGAGGAGGCCACGCCTGTCAGAATTAGTTATTTGAATAGAACAATCTGGAAAACAAACTCCGCAAAAATCAAGGCCCAATGGCTCCAAAACTTCAGCCGAGTTGGAAAATGGGGAGTGCGTTATTCCTAAATGTGTACGAAAGCTCCCCACTAATCCCTCTTCTCCTTTCTAAGGAACAGTTGTGTATCTGCCCCCAGTTTATCACCCTAAATGTTGGGGTTAGGTTAGCTCAGTTGACTGCACAGCTGAATTGATAAAAACAGCATCGATTCAGCTCCTGCCTGGCTGAGATAACCATTCATATCCCACCTTCTCAGCCTCACCCCTCACCTGAGGCATGGTGATCCTCAGGTTAACCTCACCATCCGTCATCTCTCTGCAATGAGAGAGCAGCCCTATGAGATTATGGTGACTTCACTTCCTCAAGATTCCCTTCTGTGGCACTGGGCCAGGCCATATCCTCTCTCCTTACATCTTTCAATTGAACCAATGCCGCATTTCAGAATTTGTTCCCGAGTATAATCTAATTCTAATCTCCTCCCATAAAATAAACAGCTCTTTAAAATAGAATACACTGAGCTCATGGGAATTTTAAAAAAAAACGCCAGTTGAAGGCATTCCAGGGAAAATAAGACTCCATCCTGTTTGTTAAACTGCACAGGATCAACCACTTCCAACCCCTTAGCAACGAACATCTCAACATTCCCCTTTAATTTGCTTCCTCCATGTTTCATAATGTTTGCTTCTTCTGTGAGACGCAGGAAAGTGCCTTTTTTCATTTACTTCTCGCATTCTTCAATGAGGGCATCTCTGCGAAGACCAACAATTGGCACCTGTTCTGAACTGCCCTTGTGCCGAAAGGCTTGTGAACCTGTGTTTCAGAGGTCACTTACAACTCAGCAGTGTCACTGCAGTCCAGTGTAGGCTAGACCAGCAGGGTGATGAAGGGCTTTTGCCCAAAACGTCGATTTTCCTGCTCCTCGGATGCTGCCTGACCTGCTGTGCTTTTCCAGCACCACTCTAATCTTGATTCTAATCTCCAACATCTGCAGTACCCACTTTCACGTGGACCAGCAGGTTGCTGGGTAAGTACAGAACAACCTCGGTTATCCGAACATCAATTAACCAAATTTCAGATTATCTGAACAAGATCTCAAGGTCCCATAAAAAAGTTATCCGTTATCCGAACAATCAGCTATCCAAACATAATACTCCCCGCCCGTCTCATTCAGATAATCGAGGTTGTTCTGTAAATCCAAAACCAAAGCCTGGAGTGCCGGAGAAACTCAGCAGCTCTGGCAGCACCTGGAGAGAAAATCAGAGTTAACGTTTCAGATCCAGTGAGCGGTTCTGATGAACGATGACTGGAACCGTAGTGCTAACACTGTTTGAGCTGTACTGCGCAGGAGAGAATTCTATAAGAGAGAATCACCTCCCACACAAAATGAACTGGTGGAGGTCGAAGAAACCAGCTTCCAAAGAGAGAGGGGGGAGCGAGCGAAAACATAGCAAGAGAAAGAGTACAAAGAAGAGGAGAGTAAGAAAAGAAAAAGCAAAAGAGAGAGAGAGAAAGATAAAAAGAGTAGGAGAGATAGTGATTCTATTTAACCAAAAAACTGCAGACGCTAGAAATCTGAAAGAAAAGCAGCAAGTGCTGGAGAAACTCAGCAGGTCTGTGGACAGAGAAACAGAATTAATGCCTCAGGCTCCTCTCAGGACTGTGTTGGGGCTTGCTTTAGACAAACAGATGATAATTGTGTTCAGCATTAGTGAGAGTCACTCCAAGCTCTCCAGCTGGGATTTGAACCCCAGCAACACTCTGGATTAATAATCCCTATTTCATCATCACTACTCCACACTTGGGGCAGTTACAAGGAATAATATGGTTCCTTACAACAGTGAGGCCATCAGTCTCAAGCTGCCCCCTTCCACCAAGTGAAAGTGTTCAAAATGGTTGGGCAACCACAGGAGACACATGGTAGATAGAATCCCTACAGTGCCATTTGACCCAAAAGGTCCACACTGACCCTCTGACGAGTAATCCACCCAGACTCCTTCCCCTGTTCTATTACTCTAAACTTGCCCTGGCTAATGCACCTAACCTACACACCCTTGGACAATACAGCAATTTAGCATGGCCAATTCACCCAACCTGCATATCTTTGGACTGTTGGAGGAAACCAGAGCACCCAAAGGAAACCCACACAGACACAGGGAGAATGTGCAAACTCCACCCTAACAGTTACCCGAGGCTGGAGTTGAACCCAGGTCCCTGGTGCTAACCACTGAGCCACTATGCTGAGGCATCGTAGATAAACCCACCCCATCCACACCCCAATGTCACACTGGTGTCATTAGATAGCGACTGGGAATGTGGTTCTGGCCAATCGTTCCGCATTCCTCCCGAAGATTGGAGCAGCCACAGACAGAGACCTGCCCATTTCCACTTCAAGTACTTTTTTACAACTATTTGTGGAGTTCACGAGAAGCCAAAACCCTCATCAAAGCACAGGCAGAGTCTGTCAATGTGTGATGAACACATCGCTGTCCAGTGCTGGCCTCAGTTCTTTATTATATGTGGGATAATTGCTGGTTGGAGCCGTTTACGAGACAGTAATTCAAATTTGGTGGTTTTGTTGGTGTTTTAAATCACAGTCATTGACTCCTTGAAGTGGTAGTGTTTGAATCTGGTAATCTCTTTTACAGGCTGGGGACAGAAACAGCCCACGTGCCATTTTTATCGTGATGAGATTGCAGATGAGCTCTGCCGGATATCGAAGCCTCAGGAAAAGAAAGTCAAAATCAATAGAATTGCTACTTTTCTCACAGCAGCTCCTAAACCCACAACCTCTGCCACCTGGGTGGGGCGGGAGGTGGGGAGGGGGGGTGCAAGGGCAGCAGGTACCAGAAAACACGACCAGATAAACGTTCCCCCTCTGATTCTCACACTCTCCTGATTTGTAATGGTCATTCCTCCATCAGAACAATAAAACATCCGAGATGGCAGCACTGTGGGAATATTTACACCAGATGGACTGTGGTAGTGCAAGAAAACAGCTCACCACCACTTCCTCGTGGGCAGCAAGGGGAGGGACAATGCATACGAGCTTTACCCGTGATACTCTGCGCCTCAGGTGGTACATGCAAAGAATAAACTTCAACAGAGACAGTACAGGTATGAATTAATGAGGGACTGTGGAATCGTGCTGAGGTATAATGCATTCTGTAGCAAAATGACCACTGTTGACAAATGGATAATGTCCACATCAACTATAGCCAGAGGACCATTACCTCAGTGAAAGATGCCCTTTGACCTGCCCAAGTTTGTTGGTCTTCCAAGGCAAACAGTTGCCCATGATCAGTGTTGCAGACTGGCACAGTGCATGGTCCAGGACTATGTGCTGAGGGGCATACTAGAGCTTGGGACAGTTTCTGCAGAGATGCAGTGGGGAAGGTTAGCTACCCTAGGCCTCTTAGGCATGGTACAGTGAGAGGCTGCAAACTGTATGGGACTCCTCAAGTTGTACACCTGGCATGGAACGTAAATTGTGAATATCAAATACACTGAAACTGGGCTCAGAAGTGGCAACTTACATTTACAACACAGCTGCCAGACAATGAGCATCTCCAATGAGAGAGAATCTAACCATTGTCCCATTACATTCTACGGCATTACGACCACTGAAGCCGGACAATCACAAAGGCCAACCTCCCATCTATGGAATCCATCTACCAGGCCCGCTGTCAAGGAAAGGCCGCCAGTATTCTCAAAGATCCATCTCACCCTGGCAATGCTTTTCTATAACCTCTACCATCAGAGGAGAAGATACAGAAGCCTGAACACGTGCACCAGCCAGTTTCATAATAGTTTCTACCCTACAGTTGTTAGAATTCTGAATGGACTCATAAACTCTTAACGTTCGCCTGTACCCGTGTTTTTGTTTTTGCCGCTGTTTACCTATTATTTATTTATCTATGCTACTTAACTCTGTGATGTGCCTGTACTGCTCTCAAGACAAAGCTTTTCACTGTGCCTCGATACACATGACAATTAATTCAATATTATCAACATTCTGGGGGACCAGTCCATATGAACACAATGGCTACAAGGTCAGGACAGAATCAGGATTCATGGAATCCTGCCATGAGTAACTAACTTCCTGACTCCCCAAAGCCTGTTCACCATCTACAAGGTACAAGTCAGGCGTG
This sequence comes from Chiloscyllium punctatum, assembly GCF_047496795.1. NCBI lineage: Eukaryota > Metazoa > Chordata > Chondrichthyes > Orectolobiformes > Hemiscylliidae > Chiloscyllium > Chiloscyllium punctatum. Next base: position 10,156,211 of record NC_092776.1, on the reverse strand, counting down.
TGATAGGATATCCCCCATTTCCCTGGGTGACTGCAGCTCCAACAACATGCAAGAAACGTGATACCATCCACGACAAGGAAGCCTACTGGGCTGGCACCTTATCTACCACCTTCAACTTTCACTCTCTTTACAATTATGTACAGTGTGCATCATCTACAAGATGCACTGCAGTCACTCATCAGGGTCTTTTCCAAACCCATGACCACTTCGATCTAGAAGGACAAGGGCAGCAGATACATGGGAACAACACCCCTTGCAAGACTTGGAAATGTCAGGTCAAAATCCAGGAATTCCCTCTTTCATGGCACTGTGAGTCAACCTACAGCAGATGGACTGCAGCAGTTCAAGAAGGCATCTCACCAACCCTTTCTCAAGGGGGTAATTAGGGATGGACCTATAGCCAATGATGCCCACACCTGCTGAGACAAAGTTAAAAAATTGCACTGAGGCATCTCCAAGTGGAACCTGCTGAATAAAGAAAAACTAAGCTTTATTGCACTTTCTCAACTTGGGAAAACACCCCCACTTTTAGATTTCATTGCCTCTACAGTAAATGACAACATTCAGTTTGCCTTTTTACTCACTTACTGTGTTGCACATTAACTTTCTGTGCATCATGTACCTGGACGCCCAGATCCCTCTGCATCCCAGAGCTCTGTAATATCTCTCCATTTAAATAAAATGCTGCTTTTCTATCCTACCTGCCAAAATAGATAAGTTGATATTTACCCACAGTCTACACCATTTACCACGATTTCACCCACTTACTTAACCTATCTATATCCCTTTGCCAACCCCTATCTATCTTTGTAACATCAACAAAACTGGCAACCATAACATTCAGAATCCTTCAGCTAAGTCATTGATATAAACTGCAAATAGTTGAAGCTTAGCATTGGTCCCTGGGGTCCACCAGACATCACTTCTTGCCAATCCAAAAATGATCCTTTTATGTCCATCCTCTGCTTCCTATGAGCCAACCGTTCTTCTCTCCATGTTATAATGTTACCCTACACAAAGAGCCATTCCCTCGCACAGTAACATTTGTCAAATGCCTTCTTGAAACCTACGTACAGTATATCCACTGGCTCCACTCCATCTATATTGCTTGTTACTTCCTCAAAATGACAGAAAATAGCAGCAGGAGAAGGCCATTCTGCCCCTTTATGATATACAAGGCTGATCTTTATTCACAAAGCCGTACTGTTACTCTCTCTCAAATCCCTTGAAAACTTCAGCTTCCAGAAATCAATCTAAATTTGTCAAACATCATTTCATAAAATCATATTGACTCTGCTGGACTGAACAAAGGTTTTCTAAGTACCCTGTTGGAACCTCCTGAAGAATAGATTCCGGCATTTCTTCTGATGATGGATGTTTGACTAAAGTTTTATAGACTCACTGGTCAGGCCTTAGCTGAAGTATTGGATCCAATTCTGAGTATCACATTTTTTTTGGATGATCGTTGAAACCTTGCAGAAGGTGTGGGGGTTGGGGGGGGGGGGGGGTGCGGGGGGGGAGAGGATTTACTAGAACTGTACCGGAGTTAAAAAGCTTTAGATCAGGGGAGATGGGGAAAGGTGGAGTTGTTCTGCTTGGAGCAGAGAAGGTTGATGGGAGATTTAGTTGAGGCTTTCAGAATCATGGAGGTTCTGATAGAATCGATAAGGAAAAGCAGTTTTCACTGTAAGAGGATCGATAACCAGTAAAACAAATTTCTGATAATTGGCAAAAGAACGAGAGGAAAAATGAATATAGAGCACATTGAATTTTTTAATCATTCATGCGATGCAGGCATTGCTGGCTAGACCAGCTTTTATTACCCAGAGGGCAGTTAAGAGTCAACCCAAGCTGTGGGCTTGGAGTCACATGCAGCCCAGAACAGGTAAGGATGGCAGTTTCCTTCCCTAAAGGGCTTTAGTGAACCAGATGAGATTTTCCCCACTAATCTGTAATAATTTCATGGTCATCAATACATTCTTAACTCCAGATTATTGTTAATTTCAAATTCCACCATCTACCATAGCAGGATTTGAACCCAGGTCCCCAGAGCATTACCTGGGTCTCTGGATTAATAGTCTAGGGATAATACAGCTAGGCCACTACCGCCCCCTTGCACCATTACTCTGTGTAAAGCTATTGAACATGTCATATTCAGATCACATTGAACTGGAGTCTAGGTCTGTCAAGCTACAGATAAGATATCCTATCTTTAAAAATATGTTCAGTAAAGTCTGTTACTGTTCACTCACACAGGAGTGTAAATCTCGCATTACAACAATAAACAACATCTTGTTCAGGCAACAGTTCCCCTTGAGTTCAGAAGATTAAGAAGCACATTGAGTGAAACATTTAAGACATGGAGGGGTCTTTAACAGGGAGCATGTGGAAAGGATGTTTCCTCGAGAGACAATCTCAAACTGGGGGTCTCTGTTTAAAAATAAGGGGATGCCCATTGAAAACAGAGATGAGGCAATAAATATTTGCTCAGAGGGACTTGAATCTTTGGAGCTCCTTTTCCAAAAAAAGGCAGTGGAAGTAGAATTCTTTAATATTTTGATGGCAGAGGTGTTAAAGCGAGAGGGTGAAAGATTATCAGGGGTCGGCAGGAATCTGGATTTGAGGTTACCATCAGACCGCTCGTGATCTGACTGAATGATGAAGCAGACTTGAGGGGCTAGGCATCCTCGGATCAATTTTATCACCTTGATTGCAGGGCTTTAGCAATGTGGAAGTAGATTCAATAGAGACCACTAAAAAGGGAAGTGCACATATGCAAGGAAAGAGAATAGTTTGCAGGATTTTCTTGAAAGAGCAGAGACTAAGAACTAACTGGATATCACTTTCAATGAGACTGCTAAATCACGTTGTCCAAATGTGATATATATATATATATATATATATATATGATCCACTTGCCTTCTTCTGCCATATGTATGACTCTGTACAAAACAGACTGTTCCAGTCACAAGTGGGGAATGGGAGAGATGTTGTCTCTGTTCCTGATTGCAATATGAAATGATGTCATGCTGGTTTGGAAGAGAGCAGCTCTTGTAGCTCAGGGAGACAAAAACTAGCTGTAAAAAAACTTGGAAATCGCTCTGGCTGTTGACTTGACTCAATCACTGGATCCCTTAAAGGACCAGAATGTTCTTCCCAAGTTATTATTTTTCTGTTTTTCCCACCCGTTTCCTCGTAGAATTCTTCAGTCATGCTCTGACGTTCCGGGACGAGTGCCAATCTCAGCAGCAGTCCGGACGGGATATAGAGCGAACCTCTCCCCGGACTCTGGCAGCCAGTCTGAGGAACTCAGTGGGTACAAACTGTTCCACCCATCACCACAGCAAGTAAGAATCCAGCAATCTGAGCAAGGATTCCACAGATTCCAATATTATTACATTTTGGTAAACAGGCCACAATTTCTACTCCTGCAAGGTCACGGCTCACCTTTGAGGAGGTGGCTAAGAAAAAAATCTCTCTCAGGGGGATGGGAATCCAGAAAACAAAAGCAAAGTGGGTCAGGCAGCACCCAAGAGACAGAGAGAGTGAGTGAGGGGGTTAATGCTTCAGGGTGATGACCTCTCTCTGACAAAGAGGTTAGCAAACCAAAAAGCTGACTCTTTTCCTCTGTCCACAGATGCACTGTGGTGAAAATTGGCAGCATGTATACTCTTCGTCTCATCCCTGGTGCTGGTCACAGAGTGGTGAGGACAAATGGTGCACTTTCACCATTTTCCATCACTGTGCAGTGCTACTGGAAGGCTCCTCTGGTCACATGGTTAACATGGGCAGTCATCATACACCACCAGAACCCAGGCTGCTCTCTCATTAGGAAGAGACACAACTGGTGTTGATTTAACCTGAGGGCCACCAAATCTCAGGAGAGGAGACAGGTTGAGAAGGAGAGTCCTTCACAGTAACCACAGCTGGGATGGGGAATTGAAGCCCCACTGTCAGAGTCACTCAGCTTCACAAGTCAACTGTCCAGCCGATTCAGCTAAACCAACCCCCAGTTACACAACACCATGACCTGCATGCCCTATATCACCCAAGGTCAGGGTTTATAACAGAGGGACTCAGTTTACCTGGAAAACAGCGAGGCTGCATAATTCACTTCCAGACTTAACGGTGACTCATACAGTCATAGAGATGTACAGCATGGAAACTGACCCTTCGGCCAACTCATCCATGCCGACCAGATATCATAGCGTAATCTAGTCCCACCTGCCAGCACCCGGCCCATATGCCTCCAAAACCTTCCTATTCATATATCCATCCAGATGCCTTTTAAATGTTGTAATTGTACCAGCCTCCACCACTTCCTCTGGCAGCTCATTCAATACACGCACCACCCTCTGTGTGAAAAGGTTGCCCCTTAGGTCCCTTTTAAATTTTTCCCCTCTCACCCTAAACCCATGCCCTCCAGTTCTGGACACCCCACCTCAGGGAAAAGACTTTGTCTATTCACCCTATCCATGCCCCTCATGATTTTTAAACCTCTATAAGGTCACCCCTCAGTCTCCAACACTCCAAGGAAAACAGCCCCAACCTGTTCACCCAATCCCTGTAGCTCAAATCCTCCAACCCCGGCAACATCCTTGTAAATCTTTTCTGAATCCTTTCAAATTTTACAACATCCTTCCGATAGGAGGGAGACCAAAATTTGCATACAATATTCCAAAAGTGGCTTAACCAATATCCTGTACAGCTCCAACGTGACCTCCCAACTCCTGTACTCAATGCTCTGTCCAATAAAGGAAAGCATACCAAACGCTGCCTTCACTATCCTATCTACCTGTGACTCCACTTTCAAGGAGCTATGAACCTGCACTCCAATGTCTCTTCGTTGCGGAATTTACTTCAAGGATTAACGGTGTCTCAGGTTCAATTGATCAAACTTGAAGGCCAACTTGCAAATATTATATTAGACAACTGGGTGATGGACAGGAGCAGTGAAAAATGGTGGCCAAATGTGATTCAAATTATTTGCTTTGGCAGAGGATAAATGTCAATAGAGACTGGTTGTGCCAAATGGCCTGGTTCAATATTGTAACCTCGATGAACTTCCATTTCTGTGTCAGTGAGCTGAACTCTGTAAGTGGCCCGGGTTGAGATGGTGGGATTAAAAGTATGAGAATAGGCTCTTGGGTCTACTGAATGAAATCATGACCAATTTGTTGCTTATTTAGATGAAGCTTAAACATTGAGCAGGTTCAAGAGATTGATAGCTATCTTGCTACTACTGAATTGAGGGACAAAGGGATAGTGTGGAAATATTGTGCCGAAGGAGGTGCTGAGCAGGTTTTATTATATTAAGGTGCTTTAACAACATACACACAAATACATTAAGAGCAGGAAGAGGTCGTTGAGCCCCTCCCACCTGTTCTTTCACTGAATAAGATTGTGGCTGATCTGATCATAATTTCAATTCCACATTCCCACTGACCCCTAGTAATCACTGAGCCCAATCGCTCTATCTATCCAGTTCTGTCTTAAAAATATTCAAGGAATTTGCTTCCAGAGAACAAGCATTCTAAAGACTCAGGAATCTCTGAGGGAAAAAAACAATCTTATCTCTGTCTTAACGGAGCAACTCCGTATGTGTAAACAATGATCCCTAGTTCCAGATTCTCCCACCAAAGGCAGCACAGAGTAAGTTGCTGTTATTGAAGGAACAACAATATATTTCCATATCAATATGGTGAGTGGGTTGGAGGGGAACTTGGACGTTGTGGTGTTCCTACGTATCTGCTGACCTTGTCCTTCTAGATGGAAGTGATCATGAGTTTGGAAGATGCTGTCTAAGGAGCCTTAGAAATTCCTGCAGTCCATCTTGCAGATAGTACACACTGCTGCTACTGAGCGTTGGTGGTGGTGGGAGTGGATGTTTGTGGATGTGGTGCCAGGCAAGCGGGTGGTTTTCTCTTGGACGGTGTCAAGCTTAAGTGTTGTTGGAGCTGCACCCATCCAGGCCAGTGGGGAGTATCCCATCACACTCCTGACTTGTGCCTTGTGGATGGTGGATAGGCTTTGGGGACTCAGGAGGTGAATTACTTGCTGCAGTATTCATAGCCTTTGACCTGCTCTTGTAGCCAGTGTATTAGTATAGCTGATCCCCTGGGATGTTGATTATGGGGAATCCAGGAGCAGTACTCGCTGCAGGATGCCTAGCCTCTGGCTGGCTTCTGGAGCCACTGTATTGATACGGCAAGTCCAGTTGAGTTTCTGGTCAACAGTAACCCCCAGTATTTTGATATTGAAGGATTCAGCGATGGTAACGCCATTGAATGTCAAAGGATAATGGTTGGATTAACGGTGGTTATTGCCTGTCATTGGTCTCCTTCTGTTCTATAATGGCTGTGCGACTTTAGTCTCCTCAATGAGCATGTTGTCTGAATTGTTGCCTTTCGGCCTGTAACAATCCAATAGAGACATATGGAGGTAGTGGTGGAAATGAGCAAGTAGCTCAATGATAACACAGAACCAGAAGAGTCACAGAGCAGTATGGTGGCTCAGTGGTTCGATTCCAGCCTCAGGCGACTGTCTGGATGGAGCCATAGAGTCCTACAACATGGAGACAGGCCCTTTGACACATGCTACCTGAACTATCCATCCACACTAACCCCATTTCCTGCACTGGCCCATATCCTTCTAAACCTTTCCTATCCATGGATTTGTCCAAATGCCTTTTAAATGTTGTTAATGTACCCCCTCAACCACATCTGCTGGCAGCCCATTCCATGTGCGTACCACCCTCTGTGTAAAAACGTTGCCCCTCAGCTTCCCTTTTATTCTTTCCCCTCTAACCTTAAACTGATGCCCTCTAGTCCTCAATTCCCTAACCCTGGGAAAAAGGCTGAGTGCATTCACCCTATCCATGTCTGTCAGGGAACATAGAACGTTACAGCGCAGTACAGGCCCTTCGGCCCTCGATGTTGCGTTGCCCTGTCATACTAATCTGAAGCCCATCCCACCTACACTGTTCCATGTACGTCCATATGCCTGTCCAATGACGACTTAAATGCACTTAAACTTGGTGAATCTACTACAGTTGCAGGCAAAGCATTCCATACCCTTACTACTCTTTGAGATCTCATGATCTTATACACTTCTACAAGATCCCCCCATAGTCTCCTACGCTCTCAAGAAAAAAGTCCTCGCTTGCCCAACCTCTCCCTATAACTCAGACCCTTGAGTCCTGGCAAAGTCCTGTAAATTTCTTCTTTGCAGATTCTCCCTGTGCCTGTGCGGGTTTCCTCCGGGTGCTCCAGATTCCTCCCACAGTCCAAAGGTGTGAGAGTTAGGTGGATTGGCCGTGCTAAATTACCCGTAGTGTCCAGGCATGTGCAGGCTAATGGGCTAGCCATTACAGTTGCAAGGAAAGTGGAGTGGGTGTGGGTGAAGAGACAGTGTGGATTCGATGGGCAGAATGGCTTGCTTCCACATTGTAAGGATTCTTTGACTCTGTGAGAAGGCTAAGGAATTAAAACAAATGCTTAACTTGAACAGACTGCTGCCAAGCTGTCTAACTGGTTAATTTACAAGGTCCCCGTGAGCCATGAAGCAGCAGAACTAGGTTGAAGCTGGACAATTGAGACTGGGGGCAGTTTAACAAGGTTGGACTCATTTGAAGTGAACCAGATGAGTTTAAAAAGCAGGAGACTCACTCTGCCTTGTCAGAGATCGAACAAGACTGACGACACCCAGAAACAGCCACCAACTTCCTGCTCAGAACGTCTGCCTGATTGAGCTGTGCAGACCTTTCTCTTCATTACACACCGGTGACAAGCCGAGCCAAAACATTAATCACAAAGTTTCAGCGACTGCTTCTCCCCTCACCCCATTCTGTTTCCCTCATTATTCTGACAGTTTTGGAATGTAAAACAGAGTGTTGATCGCAGAGATAGTCACACAGAATAGACCCACAGTATGCTGCAGTAACTCTTTGACTTAATTGGGTAGCCTTGCATTTACTGTCCATCCCTAACCCGGAATTCACTGGTTTGGAGTCACATGTAGACCAAACCAGACAAGGATTCCTGATGATTTTCCTGCTCCTCGGATGCTGCCTGACCTGCTGTGCTTTTCCAGCACCACTCTGATCTAGACTCTGGTTTCCAGCATCCGCAGTCCTTGTTTTTACAAAGGATGGAAGATGAGCTTTTTCCCCAGCAATCAACAAGTTTCATGGTCATCATTAGACCCTTACGTCCAGATTTTTAATGAATTCAAAATCAGGCAGGATTTGAACGTGAGTCCCCCAGACTTTCCCTGGGTCTCCGAAGTAACAGTTTCGTGCTAATACCATTACACCATTCCCTCCCCTATGGCTTTTCTGTCTACAACCCTCAGACTTGTGATCACTTCAGAGTATAAGGGCAGTAAGTACTTGGGACCAGAGAAACAAAGAAAATAGGGGCAGGAGGAGACCATTCGGCCCTTCAAGCCTTCTCTGCCATTCAATATGATCATGCAGGAGGCTGGAAGGACACAGCAGGGCAGGCAGTATTAGGTGGTGGAGAAGTTGACGTTTCAGGTGTAATCCTTCTTCAGGACTTCAGGCTAAAACATGCCCAAGGAAAGTGCTTTCAGTCCTAAAGAAGGGTTACAGCTGAAATATCAACTTCTCCACCTCCTGATGCTGCCTGCCTTGCTGTGTTCTTCCAGCCTCCTGCCTGTCTACACTGGATTCTAGCAGCTGCAATATTTTTGTCTCTATCCAATATGGCTGATCATCCAACTCAGTCCCCTGTTCACCATAACCTTTCATCTCTTTAACCCTAAAAACTACATTTAAATCCTTAAAAACATTTGATGTCTTGGCCTCAACTGCTTTTGGTGGTCGTGAATTCCCCAGGTTCATCATTCTCTGGGGGAAGACTTTTCTCCTCATTGCAGTTCTACTACCCTGTTATCCTTAGACTGTGACCCCTGGTTCTGGTTCATCATCATCAGAAAAAGACTCTGCTTCAAGTCACACACCAATCAGACTTGGAAATAAATTCTCACACCATGAGAATGCTTAAGGTGCATTCTCAACGCTTGCTTTATCAGCGAGGTTCATCCACCCAGGATGTTTATTGTGACTAATTTATTCACAAGGTATGGTGCGTTCTGGTATATTGCGACAGTTGTGTTTCCCTGCAACCCCACGCTTTAAAAAATCGTGTTACAGAAAATTGCGCTGTAGAAAATCACTGTACCCATTCAGCGGAAAGTTCATGTTATCCAAACTCCATGTACAGCAGCTCTACAGACCCCTGGTTAGACCACACTTGGAATATTGTCTTCAGTTCTGATCATCTCATTATGGAAGGATGTGGAAACTTTAGAGAGGGTGCAGAGGGGATTTACCAGGATGCTGCCTGGACTGGAGGGCATGTCTTAAGAAGTAAGCTTGAGGGAACTAGGGCTTTTCTCATTAGAGTGAGAAAGGTGATAGAGGTGTACAAGATGACGAGAGGCTTACAAATAGAATGGATAGTCAGAGACTTTTTCCTAGGGCAGAAATGGCTGTCATGGGGGGGCATAATTTTAAGGTGATTGGAGGAAGGTTTCGGGGAGATGTCAGAGGCAGGTTCTTTACCCAGACTGTGGTGGGTGTGTGGAATGCATTGACAGCAATGGGAGTAGAGTCAGATACTTTAGGGACATTTAAGTGACTCTTGGATAGGCACATGGAAGATTGTGCATGAAGGGTATGTAGGTTAGTTTGACCTTAGAGTAGGATGAATGGCCAGCACAACATCAAGGGCTGAAGGACCTGTACTGTGATGTACTGTCCTATGGTGTGAAGGAACTAGTGCTGGACTGGAGTGGACAAAGTTAAAAAGCTCGTACTTACAGATAAACCTGTTGGACATGACACTAGGTTATAGCCCAACAGGTTTATTTGTAAGTATGAGCTTTTGGGCTGAGAGGTGGCAAATGCTGCCTGGTATGGAGGGAAGGTCTTACGTGGAAAGGCTGAGGGACTTGAGGCTGTTTTCATTGGAGAGAAGAAGGTTGCGGGGTGATTTAATTGAGTCGTATGAGATAATCAGAGGGCTAGATAGGTTTGACAGTGAGAGCATTTTCCCACGATGGTGATGGCTAGCATGAGAGGATATAGCTTTAAATTGAGGGATGATTCATATAGGACAGATGTGAGAGGTAGTTTTTTAACTCAGAGAATAGTAGAGGCGTGGAATGCCCTGCCTGCAACAGTAGTAGACACAACAACTTTAAGGGCATTTAAATGGTCATTGGATAGATATGGGATTAGATTAGATTACTTACAGTGTGGAAACAGGCCCTTCGGCCCAACAAGTCCACACCGCCCCGCCGAAGCGCAACCCACCCATACCCCTACATTTACCCTTACCTAACACTACGGGCAATTTAGCATGGCCAATTCACCCGACCAGCACATCTTTGGACTGTGGGAGGAAACCGGAGCACCCGGAGGAAACCCACGCAGACACGGGTAGGACGTGCAAACTCCACACAGACTGTTGCCTGAGGCAGGAATTGAACCCGGATCTCTGGCGCTGTGAGGCAGCAGTGCTAACCACTGTGCCACCGTGCCACCCACGGTGCCACCCATATCTGGATGAAAATGGAACAGTGTAGGGTAGATGGACTTCAGATTGGTTTCACAGGTCACCACAACATTGAGGGCTGAAGGGCCTGTACTACGCTGTCATATTCTATGTTTCTATGTTCTTAGCCCATCAAATCTGCTCCACCCTTCAATAAGATCATGGCTGATCAGATAATCCTCAACTCAACTTTCCTGCTTTTTCCCAGTTACCCTTGATTTTTCTCTCGGACAGGATTTCCGCTCTCGAAAGCACAAAGGGACACCAGTCCCGAGACATTGACTCCGTTTCTCGCTCCACACGGATGCTGCCAGAGCTGCTGAATTTCTCCAGCATTCTCTGCACTTGTTTCAGATTCCCAACATACACAGCATTTTCCTTAAGAGTCTCCCTTCCTGATTACAAATCTATCTCTCTTGCTATCTCAGTCCTAATGACCCATCCGCAACAGCTCTGTGTGATAAAGAATACCACAGATTCACTACGTCAGTGAAGAAATTCCTACTCATTGCCCTTTTCAATGTGCAACCCCTTACACTGAGATTATGCCCCAGACTCCAAGAACCTTAGACTTTTCCACAAGAGGAAATAACCTTTCTACAACGTGGGATTCAACAGAGAGAGGGAGCAGGCCAGGTATTAGCTTAACATCTGACTTGAAAAAACAGTGCCTCTGACGGTGTGGCACATCCTCAGCACCGCACTGGGAGTATCCACGATCAGCCTAGATTCCATATTCACGATGTCATGGGTAATAAGGTGTGTGAAGGAGCTGCTTCCTGCATTCTGAGAGTCTATAAGAGCTCACCAAGAGGGAAAGTGAGCACTGCAGATGCTGGAGATCAGAGTCGAAGAGTGTGGTGCTGGAAAAGTACAGCAGGTCAGGCAGCGTCCGAGGAGCAGGACAGTCGACGTTTCGAGCATAATCTCTAAGAGTTTACTCTTGAAACGTTGCGCTCCTGCTCCTCGGACGCTGCCTAGACCTCACCAAAGCAAAGCTTTTACCTGAGAAGGTGCAATCAAATATTTGTTTCCAGTTATAAGTTGCTTCTTATAAGTACACACAAACCACATTACCCAAAAGCGGTTCGTTAAATGTAAAGAATCAGGCAGTGACCCACTGCTGTTGACACACACTAGAAGGAAAATAAACAGCCTGAAAAATGTTCAAAACGCGCCCAATTCATTCCAGCGAGGGAAAGAATCAGCGTTGTGTTTAATTAAGCATTTCTCAGAGGCTGCCAGGAGACTGAACGTATCCAAAACAGCACATTCCTGGTCTGCATTCTAGGCAACTGCAAATATAGGAAGGTTACTGTTTTACAGGAAGGTTTGTCTGGGAGGGGAGGGCCGAGGGGCAGGAAAACTCTCCGGTATGACTCAGGACTTAAAACGTGATGCTCCTCATGCAAGGAGTTACTTGTCAATCAGTGAGAAGCGATTTAGCCGAACGTGCTGCACGTCAGACCCAGGCAAACATATGACTCAAGCCACCCAAGAGACTTGCTAAAACACATTTGGAGAGAGGATTAAAGAACCACAGGCCCTGTGTAAACACTGAACGTCAATTGTTAAACCACTGTTCTGAATGATACTCATGACCTTTGACTGAGCTGGGCAGGGATGTGGGGTGGGGAGGTGGTGGTCAGGGGGATGGTGTTTGTTCAGGTTCCAGTTGCAGGCAAGAGCTGGGACACTCTTAACAAATCTTGTATGGGAAAATGTTTGTGTAATATTCTTGCTGGTAGCATAGGTGGTGGTTACACAGTTCCAGCCTGTCATTCCCTCCATGCCAAAGAACAAGTCTGGAAATTGTCATTTTCTTCCAGCCCAAGGCATCATTATCTTGCAAATCTCCACAGTCTGAATTTAAGCATTAAGTTAGAAGGTAGTCTTGCACAGAATTTGCAGCTTAGGAACAGGCCATTCAGCCCATCCGTTCAATACCTACACTTATGTTCCATACCAGCCTGCTCTTCATCTCATCACATTCATCAAACTTCCTTAGACAGCATCTGCTAAATCCACCACCACTATTACCAAGTACGACAAGGGCAGTGCAATGGCTCATTGGTTAGCACTGCTACCACACAGCACCAGGGACCTGGGTTCGATTCCAACCTTGGGTGACTGTCTGCAGGGAGTTTGCACGTTTTCCCCATGTCTGCATGGGTTTCCTAAGGCTGTTCTAGCTTCCTCACGCAGTCCAAAGATGTGCAGGTTAGATGGATCAGCTGTTGGCGGGGGGGGGTTGCTCTTCAGAGGGTTGGTGTGGAGTTGTTGGGCTGAATGGCCTGTTTCCACACTGTAAGGTTTCAATGATAGCATGTAATGAGGAATATAGGTAGGGTCAATGTAGGTGTCTTTTCCCAAGGATGGGGGATTCAAAAACCAGGGGGCATTTTTGAGGAGAGAGTTTTAAAAAAGACACGAGGAGCTATTTTTGTTTACACAGAGGGTGGTTCGTGTGTGGAACAAACTTCCTGAGGAAGTGGTGGATGTGGGTACAATTATAACGTTTAAAAGACATTTAGCTAAGTACATGACTAGGAAAGGTTTGAAGGGAAATGGGCCAAGAGCAGGCAGATAGCATTAGCTTATTTTGGGATAATGTTCAACATGGACTGGCTGGGCTGAAGGGTCTGTTTCCATGCTGTATGACTCTATAACTTGCAAGTAGTGGTGTTCCCATGTAATTTCTGCCCTTGTCCTTCTAGATAGCCATGTGCTTGGAAGGTGCTCTCTACGGAGCCTTGGCAAATTTCTGGTGCGTGGTCCAAGTCACACTCCCGAAACTCGACCACTTTTCCCATGCTGTGTTGACGAAGTGCCTTTTAGACAAAGAAATCTTGGTTTATACAGCTAAATCCAGCAATGTTTCCATGGCAACCACAAAAAGGGCTTCAGTTTGGACTGAGGACTGTTAAGAGGGACTGTTAAAAACCGTCCAGGTCAAATCCAAGTAGCCCCCGTCGCTTTCTAGAGAATTTAGCACGGGGTGTAAAACAGGAAGTAAAGATACTGAGCCTTAAGACATGGTCTGGGACATTTCCTGAGCGGTTGCACCAAATAGAGACTCACACTACACCCAGTATGGAAACGTCACACCTCCCAATTACACTGTGGGATGAGGTAATTAGTAGTTTACGCAAACACTCTTGCGTATTCTCCTGCTGCTTTGCGCATTAGTTAAAAAGGAAAACAAGCAATTTATGAGGTTTGCGGGCAGGCACTGCACTAAATATCCAGTCCTTGACGGCCTAGCCTACACATCAAACTGACCGCAGCCAGGGAGAGAGCAAGAAAGGGAAAGAAGGTGAGCATTCATATAGCATCCCTCACAACAGCAGGATTCCCCAAGCCACTCAACAGCCAATGACATCCTTCTGACAGCTAACATGGGAAGAAGAGGTGCCAACTTTTGCGCAGCAAACTCCCACAGACAGCAAATAATGTAGGACCATTGAGGGATAAATATTGGCCTGAGCTCTGTGGAGAATTACCTTGCTCTTCTTCAAGACAGTACCATGGTTTCTTGTAGATCCACAGGAGAGGACATAAGATCACAAGAACCAGGAGCAAGAGTAGGCTGTCTGGCCCCTTGAGCCTGCTCCGCCATTCAGTAAGATCATGGCTGATGTTTTCATGGGCTCATCTCCACTTACCTGCCCTCTCACCATATCCCTTAATTCCTTTACTCTTCAAATAAAATCTATCTTAGCTTTAAAAACATGTACTAAGGATGCCTCAACTACTTCCCTGGGCAGGGAATTCTACAGATTCACAACCCTCTGGGTGAAAAAGTTCCTTCTCAATTCAGCCCTCAATTTCAGACACAGAACACCTCAATGCAATGTCCCATTCCAAAGATGAGCATTCCCCCATGACACCACTTGGGTCTCCATCTTGATTTTTAAGCTCAAGTCCTTCAGTGTAACCAACACTCACAACCTTCAACCCAAAAACTCAGGCTCTATCCACTCAGTGATGGCTCACAGACAGCAATGACCATCCCCCACGGCTCCCAGCCTCATTCCTGATGAAGGGCCTATGCCCGAAACATCAACTCTCCTGCTCCTTGGATGCTGCCCGACCTACTGTGCTTTTCCAGTATCACACACTCTAATCTACAGTCCTCACTTTCTCCATCACTCCTGGCAACCGCACCGTTACCACAGACTGGTGTAATAGGCCATTTGTTGGGTGTCTTGTCATAATCCTGCCTCCACCTCCTTCTCTAGCGGCTAACACTGTATTTTCTACTGTTTGTGATTTCCAAATGTGAAAAAAGGGTCCCATTTAACATTTACCCTTCCATTAAAATGCAAGCAGGAGGAACATGAGCAGAACGTGTGAAGTGCTCAAAGAATAACATGGCTGACAGTAAATCTCAGGTTATTGAACAATATGTTCAACTTACATTCAACTTTGATGAGGACACATTTGGAGTTTTAAAAAGGACAATGATGCAATTTACCAGAAAAAAAAAGTGAAGCGAACTGAATGGTTATTTCCAGCAAGAAAGGTCAAACAGGCCGGGGATTTATTCTCTAGAGATGTGATGGATGAACAGTGATCTTTAAGATTTGATAGTGTAGACAGAGAAAGTTTCCACTTGGGAGCAAGACCAGACTATGGGACATCAGTACAACATACTCACAAATAAATTCATAATTGCATAAGACAGAGGAGGAGATATAGGCCATTCAGTCCATCTAGTCTGCTCCATCGTTCAACCACGTGGCATCAACATCAACTTCACTAGTTTCCAAATCTTCCCTTCCCCCACTGCATCCCAGATCCAACCCTCCAACTCGGCACTGCCCTCTTAATCTCTCCATCTTCCTTCCCACCTATACACTTCACTCTCCCCACTGACCTATCAACGTCACCCCCCCAACTGCATCCACCTATCCCCTTTCCAGTCCCACCCTCACTCCCCTATTTATCTCTCAGCCCCCTTCCCCAGCCCACAACATTCCTGCTGAAGGCCTTATGGCCGAAACGTTGACTCCTGCTCCTCGGATGCTGTCTGACCTGCTGTGCTTTTCCAGCACCACACTTTTCGACTCCATCATTCAATAAGATCATGGCTAATCTGACAACCACCAAGTTCATTTTCCTGCCTGTTGTCCACTGACCTTCCCTAACTGATTAAAAATTTGTCTATCTCAGTCTTGAATATACTTAAGAGGGCTGTTGAAGCTGAGTCCTTAAGTAAAGAATTCCAGATTCACTACTCCCAGAGAGAATAAATTCCTTCTCATCTCTGTTTGGGATGTGCAAACCCTTACTCTAAATGATGCCCTCGGGTCCTAGACTCTCCCATAAGGGGAAACACCTTCTCCACACCTCAGTAGAGTCATAAAGTCATAGAGATATACAGCATGGAAACAGACCCTTCGGTCCAACCCGTCCATGCCAACCATATATCCCAACCCAATCTAGTTCCACCTGCCAGCACCCGGCCCATATCCCTCCAAATCCTTCCTATTCATATTCCCATCCAGATGCCTTTTAAAGGTTGCAATTGTACCAGCCTCCACCACTTCCTCTGGCAGCTCATTCCATACCCATACCACCCTCTGCGTGAAAAAGTTGCCCCTTAGGTCTCTTTTATATCTTTCCCCTCTCATCTTAAATCTATGCCCTCTAGGTCTGGACTCCCCGACCCCAGGGAAAAGACTTTCTCTATTTACCCTATCAATGCCCCTCATGATTTTATAATCCTCTACCAGGTCAGCCTCAGCCTCCGACACTCCAGGGAAAACAGCCCCAGCCTATTCAACCTCAAATCCTCCAACTCTGGCTGGCAACATCCTTGTAAATCTTTTCTGAATCCTTTCAAGTTTCACAACATCTTTCCAATAGGAAGGAGACCAGAAGTGCACACAATATTCCAACAGTGGCCTAACCAATGACCTATACAGTTACAACATGACTTCCCAACTCCTGTACTTAATACTCTGACCAATAAAGGAAAGCACACCAAATGCCTTCTTCATTATCTTATCTACCTGCCACAGAGTTGCACAGCACAAAAACAGACCCTTTAGTCCAACTTATCCATGCTGACCAGATATCCTAAATTAATCTAATCCCATTTGCCAGCATTTGCCCA
The DNA here is from genome assembly GCF_047496795.1 of Chiloscyllium punctatum. Classification (NCBI taxonomy): domain Eukaryota; kingdom Metazoa; phylum Chordata; class Chondrichthyes; order Orectolobiformes; family Hemiscylliidae; genus Chiloscyllium; species Chiloscyllium punctatum. Next base: position 10,139,510 of record NC_092776.1, on the reverse strand, counting down.
TATCCCTTGAAACCCTTCCTACTCATATACCCATCCAGATGCCTTTTAGATGTTGTAATACACACACCACCCTCTGTGTGAAAAAGCCACCCCCTAAGGTCCCTTTTAAATCTTTCCCCGCTCACCCTAAACCTATGCCCTCTGGTTTTGGTCTCCTCTACACTGGGAAAAAGACCTCGGCTGTTCAGCCTATCCATGCCCCTGATGATTTTCTAAACCTTTATAAGGTCAGCCCTCAGCTCCCAAGACATCAGGGAAAATATATCCTGTCAAGTCCTCCAAGAATTGGAAAGTTCCCATGCTGGAAGCCAGCACTAATAGAAATGAAACAGTCCAACTCGTTCATGCCGCCCAGATATCCCAACCTAATCTCGTCCCTTTTGTTAGCATTTGGCCCATATTCCTGTAAGCCATTCCTATTCATGTCCCCATCCAGATGCCTTTTAAATGTTGTAATTGTACCGATTCAGCCCAAAACACTGACCTTCCCACTCTTCAGATGCTGTCTGACCTCCTGTGCTCTTCCAACTTCATGTCTATTGACTCAGGTCTCTTAGGAATATTGTGCTGAGCCGAAGAGTGGGGAGAGTGAGTGATTGAGGTGAATAATGGAGATGCATTCCAAAGGGGAACCTGGATAAGGGCACAAGGAAGGCAAGCACAGAAGCAGACATTGGTGGGGTTGCATCTGGCCGAGTGGGCGGAGAGCACCCCAGGGGTCGAACCGTCTGGCTTCAACACTGCGAAGTCTCGGGGGGAGGGAAGGGAAGGGGGTGGGGGTCAGATGCAGGAGGTTGACCACAGCCTACCTGTAAATCCTCACGTTTACCGGGAGCTCTCCCGGGAAGCCAAGCATTCCGCACACCACCCGACTGTTGTTCAAGGTCCAGTCGGCATCACAGACCTGCTTCCACCTGCCCTGGTACTTGACCTCCACCACGCCCTCAGTGATCGGGTTCCGCCGCCTGGCCGACGCCAAGACCGGTCGGATGCGAACTTCATCCACCTTGCTCTGGCCCTGGTGACAGGAAGAAGAGGACAGTCTGAATCTCAAAGGAGTTTTTCTTTTTTCATTTCGCGTGCAGTTTGGAGTCTCCGTGCCAAAAGTATATTAGGCCACACCAACCCTATCTCGCCCTGCTATCGGAAGGATGTTGTGAAACTTGAAAGGGTACAGAAAAGATTTACAAGGATGTTGCCAGGGTTGGAGGGTTTGAACTATAGGGAGAGGCTGAACAGGCTGGGGCTGTTTTCCCTGGAGCGTCAGAGGCTGAGGGGTGACCTCATATAGAGGTTTATAAAATCATGAGGGTCAAATACAAGGGTAAGCAGACAAGGTATTTTCCCTGGGATCAGGGAGTCCAGAACTAGAGGACATAGGTTTAGGGTGAGAGGGGGAAGATATAAAAGGGACCTAAGGGTTAATCTTTTCACGTAGAGGATGGTATGTGTATGGAATGAGCTGCCAGAGGAAGTGGTGGAGGCTGGTACAATTACAACATTTAAAAGGCATCTGGATGGGTATATGAATAGGAAGGGTTTGGAGGGATATGGGCCAAGTGCTGGCAAATGGGACTAGGTTAGGATATCTGATCGGCATGGACAAGTTGGACCGAAGAGTCTGTTTCCGTGCTGTACATCTCTATGACTCTATATCATTAGTTGAAAAATTAACCAAAAGTTGTGAAGGGTTCGACATTAAAAGGAAGTGTTTTCTGCTTGAATTGAATCTGTTCAAAATAATCCAAGTATCAATGAAACAAATTTATTAAATGGTGATTATTTTCATTTTACTGATGCCAGTAGTTGCTGCCACCAGGAACTCTGCTATTAGAGCATGCCATCCTCAAACATTCCTTGTAGCTTATCTGTAACCACGTGGAGGTGCCAGTGTCTGTAACCACGTGGAGTTGCCAGTGTCTGTAACCACGTGGAGTTGCCAATGTCTGTAAACACGTGGAGGTGCCAGTGTCTGTAACCACATAGAGTTACAGGGTGGGCAAGAGATGTTGCCCTAGCCACTGACAGCCACAACTCATGAATAAATACAAAAGAACACAATCTGTAATGTCCAATATCCAACAACTCAAGAAGCTTGACACTATCCACCACATGTTGCACCACTGGCGCTCAGTAACAATGGTGTGCACTCTTTACAAGAAATTTACCAAGGTTCCTTGGACAGCATCTTCCAAACCCAGGGTCACTTCAGTACAGAACTTTACCATCCCTCTCAGCACCCAAACTTCAAAGGCCTCTTATGTTCCTCTTCAGAAAAGCTTTGCATATTGTCCAGATTTCTGAGACATTTGCATCATAATAAATCTTTTACAATTGGTAAAAAAATACATTTGAAGTAGCGATCTAAACCTAGACAGAGTCTTCAACACCAGACAGTGACCAATCCCCAAGGTCCTAGTTGTCCAAATGACCAGACAATCACATGGCTCGTGCAGCCTGGGATAGCAATCACTAAATAGCTGACCATTCCCTAATTGTGTGGATGGAAGCCAGAAAATATGAAGGGGTGCAAGGAAAATGAGAGTCAACGAAAGGAGATCAAAGATCCTCTGAATCCTAAACAAAAAAAAATCAAAGAACTGCAGATTCTGGAAGACAGAAACAAAAGATTTCTCTCCACAGATACTGCCAGACCTGCTGAGTTTTTCTGTTTTGATCCTCCGAATCCTGTCAGCAATTAGATTTAATACGCAAGTGAATCCCTTTGGGGGGGTCAGCTGTTGAGTTCCACGCTGAACAGATCATGATGCATTTATCGTGTTTCTTTTCATTTACTTTAAAGGCCTGAAACTTTAAAGGATTGTGTCAACACTGCAATCATACCATCAAAGAGAAACAAGTGGAGAATTTTCCTGCCAGTCTGTAGCACCTTCCAGCATTCCAAAGGATAATCAAGGCATCCTCTTTCAAACACAGCGCTAAAGGGTGGCATAGTGCCTCAGTGGTTGGCACTGCTGCCTCACAGCACTAGGGATCTGGGTTCGATCCCACCTTTGAGTGACTGTCTGTATGGAGTCTGTATGCTCTCCCTGTGTCTATGTGGGCTACCTCCCAGCATCCAACGATGCTTAGGTTAGGTGGATTGGCTGTTCTAAATTGCCCGTAATGTCCAGGGATGTGTAGGATAGATGGGGAACACAGAAATACTGTACAGGTGTGGACCTCGGTGGGATAATCTTTGGAGGGTCAATATGGACCCAATGGGCTAAATGGCCTGTTTCCACAGTATCAGGATTCCATTCTATGGATGTTATATTATGGTTGTACATGAGATTAAACCATCACCAGTTGTGTGTCTCTCGCTCTCTCTAATGAGAGAGTAGTCCTCTGGGAACAAAGCAATGTTAGAACACAAGGTTGCAGACGCTGCCAGACCTGTTGAGTTTCTCCAGCAATCTCTTGTTTGTTTCAAATTTCCAGCATCTGCAGTAGCTGGCTTTCATCACAAGGTTTTATTTCTTGTATATTGAGGGTTTACATCAAAGCCTTCACTTTGTCCTTTGATTGTTCCTCTTTGAAGATCCTGGTTTGAAGAGCCCAGCTTATGGGGCTGGATTCCTACTGAAGCTGAGGAAAAGAATGAAGGCAGGAAATATGATAACCAATGGTTCGATGACGTACAGCGAGGTGTTCCAGAACCTCCAGATCAAAGGAGAAAGTGGAGACAGAAGCTTCCTTTGGTTCTGAAGTCTTGGAAAGGGTTGCAAGAGGTAGCGCTTTGATTTGCTACTTAGATCTTGTTTCTGTTCGATCACTGAATTCCAACCGGCGATTTCCTCACAGTGTAAAAATGTAAGCAGAAGCTTTAATGTTTATTGTGATGAGCATGAGTAATTCCTCTGAGCTGTATCTTTGGAGGTGGTTCAACATACAGGAGCACTGAGGCTGTTTCTAAAAGCAAGTTCCTTCAGATTTCTCCACATCCACACTGGTGGACCTGGAAATGGGAGCGTCGGGAAGTTCAGGTAGTGCTGGGTTGGACAGCATCCTTCTCACTGACAGCACTCCCAGGACGGGCAATGAATTCGATCCACTGTCTATATCACGGAGTTGGGGAGCTCCTCATTTATAGAGGCAGGTCCCCATTAAATGGTGACATTGTGGGGTCTGTGATCCTTTTGCTGACGGTGTGGATGCCTCCAGCTCAAAGGAGGCAGCCCCTTTAAAGGCCTAACCTTTCTTACATCGCCTATTGGAGTCAGGAATGAGGGAGATTCCGGTTCTTCCTTAGTTACCTCCAGGCCAAGCTGACATCCAGGGAGATTGTGTCAATAGATGTGGAGCTGGGAAACAGAGCAGGTCAGGTCAGGCAGCATCTGAGGAGCAGGAAAGTCAAGTCAGAAGGTTCAGATTAGATTCTCTACAGTGTGGAAACAGGCCCTTTGGCCCAACAAGTCCACACCAATCCTCCGAGAGTAACCCACCCAGACCCATTCCCCTACCCTGTATTTACCCCAAATAAGTGATGCACCTAACACAATGGGACATTTTTAGCGTGGCCAATTCACCTGACCTGCACATCTTTGGATTGTGGGAGGAATGCAAAGCACCCAGAGGAAACCTACACAGACACGGGGAGAATGTGCAAACTCCTGGTGCTGTGAGGCAGCAGTGCTAACCACTGAGCCACCGTGAAACATTGACTTTCCTGCTCCTGGGATGCTACCTGACCTGCTGCGTTTTCCCCAACTCCACATCTATTGACTCTGACTTCCAGCACCTGCAGTCCTTACTCTCTGCACATCCAGGAAGATTGTTATATAACAGAGCAGCACGCTTCTAGTACATTGTCCTGCTTCAAGTGATTGGAGGTAAGATGGAATCTGAGTCACCTCTGAGCTACCCGCTAGGACATGGTGGCGGGGGGGGGGAGGGGGGAGGTGAAGACATCTTGTGCTCTCTCAGAGGTAACATTCATGGGGCTCGACACTACAGCCCGAGTGCATGAGGCTGATGACTCGCTTGCTGAGCTGGTAAGTTTGCTCACAGAACTTTCATCACTAGACTGGTTATCATCATCAGTGCGTCTCCAGTGAAGAGTTGGTGTTCTGTCCCATTTACTGTTTGTGTATCTGGGGTAGGTGGTGTCCTTTCCAGTTCTTGTGCAGAGTAAGGGGAGGTTCACGATCCCCATCTGGTCCCAACACTGGGATCCTGTAGCCCACCATGGAACTAGCCCGTCACATAGAAGTCAGCTTTAACGGTGTCCGCTGTTGATCAGTGGCAGAGTACTGATCTCTGAAGTCACACTGCAGAGACTAGACTGGGGTTCCAGGGAAGGGCTGAGTAAATGTGACCTGGCCTACCCTGCCCTCCAACCTGTTTTGAACGAGAGCAGAGGAGTTTTCCCAGTACCCGATCAATCACCAATGCTCAAAATGGGTTACATTGCTGATATTACAACACACTTCGTTGAATTCAGAATGTGGGCGTCGCAGGCTAGACCAGCACTTATTGCCCATTCCTAATTATCCAGAGCACAGGTAAGGTGCAACCACATAAAGGACACCAGTTAAACTGATGGGTTTTCACAACAATCTCCAACAGTTTGATGGTCATCGTTAGACTTTTAAGTTCAGATTGTCACTGAATCCAAATTCCACCATAAGCTGTGGTGTGATTCAAACTCAGGTCCCCAGAACATTACCTGAGTCTGAGTTAATAGTCTGATAGTAATACCACAAGACCATTGCCTCTCCATGTACTACAGCTCCATTGGAACACTTTGACTGTAAAGTATTTTACTCTACAAATGTGAAAGGTACTACAGAAATGCAAGTACTTTCTTCCTTTACCATATTTTTGAAAAAGAGGACTATTGCATGGCTGGAAAACCAAATCGGAACACTCTAGGATTTAAATTAACCTTAACACAATCGAGGAGACTGGGAGAAAGTGAATTATCGGCCTCCTCCAACTGTGCCTGACCTCTTTCGCAGCAACTTCAGAGCATTGGGCAGGCGGACTGTCAATCATTGTGACTGTACCATATCATGATGGCATTGTCTATGTCATGGTACCTCTGGCACTGGTATTGTAGCAAGAGGGAATGGCTGGGATAATGGAAAGGCTTCATCTGTGCTGGGTCAACTGATCCCAGCTGGGGCAGCAATTATTGGGTACCAGAGCTGACCTCAGTGCCCAGGTTCAAGGACAGGCTAAAACCAGTCAAATCTCGAAATCACTTTGCTGAGAAGTGATCCTGCTGGGACAGTGATGGGAGAACGGTACAGGACCTCAGTTTTTTTTTTATTCGCACTCCTGCCTCAGAGTCGCATTCAGCCTGAGAAACAAGTTCCACTCCAGGCGTCAAGTACAACGTTAATGCTGGCATTCCTGCGCAGCCCTGAGACAAGACAGTATTGTGGACGAGAGGTTAGATCAGGCCAAAGTAGCCTACTCATGTTGAGGTAGAAGATCCAACCTCAGCCAGAACCTCAGGCAGGGAGGTAATCTGAGGGGAAGAGGTGCCCATTTACAGAGGCAGCCCTCATTTAATGGCGGCGTTTTTGGCCATTGGCTTATGGTGGAGCCCTCAAACAGTGTCACAATCTTCCTGGAAGTGACCTCCTAATGGCAGCTCTGGCTCAAATGCTAAACTGGATCATCTGGGTTATCTTCACGTTTTCTGCTTGTGGGATCTTGCTCTGCGGAAATTGGCCACTGTACTTCCCACTTTACAGTGGCGACTGCACTTCAAGGACATTTCACCGGCTGTCTAGCCCTTGGAGACGTCCAGCTGATGTGAGAAATCACCATATGAACAAAGGTCTTCCTCATCGCTCCCCCTCCCTCCCTCCCTCCCCTTCCACCACCACCATTTCAACAACATGCACTTCTATCGAACCATCAACATCCCCAGGATATTAAAGATCAGGCTGCAAGGGGAAAAAAAAAATCATCTCTCATTACCAGTGAAGAAGGAACTTTAAATAAAGATGATAAAGATTCACAGACAATTGTAAAGTTGGATTCTTCAGGACCAGGGAAGGAAAAAGGGATAAGGCAAAAGGGAGATGAGGGATATATTAGAAATAGAAGGCAGTGGAGGAATAGGAGAACAAAGCCTGACTCTGGGTATGAATCCAAATATTAACTAATATTTTAGTTCATTGTCAATCTCTAATAGCCAGTGCCTGCAAACAGGTTCCTGCTAATTAAGCATCTAAGACTGTTTTTGTTGCAATTTCCTGTCTTTAAGATGTTGCAATATGAAACCATCTACAAATCACGATGGACAAATTATAAAGATCAGGATCAAGACAAGAGGACCCAGCTGTCTGCCAGCTGCACGTTAAACACCCAGAAAAGGTCCTCATCAATCACTCTTTGTATTGTCCACAGAGAATCCAAACTGCAGCTGTCACCATGGTAACAGGGCAGGAGCAACTATGAACAAACACGAGGGCTCGATTCTAAAATGCTGTCGTCAAAGCCAACCTTCCTCCTGTAGGATGTGGCCCACAGCAAAGCAGTTTCAAAGAAACCAAACATTTGAGGGTCAAGATGCAGAAAAATCAAAGTGCAAGGGAAGATAATTACTCAGAGGAAGCAATTTGGAAACAGGGTGCAGTCAGTACAAGTTGCCCTTTATCTACCTTCATTAGAACTGCATCTGTTTAGGGTTGGGGCGGGGGAGGCGGAGGTTTTGGTTCAAATGTTCACGTAGGCCTCAACCCAACCCAGAGTCCAAATGAAAAAGACCCTGACTAGTCTCTGTTCAATTCCTCATTGAAAGGGCATTGCCTCAGTCATCAAAGGTAGAGGGTGTATACTGTCGATCGATGAGGTGGAACACGGAAAGGCTAGGTTTGGCAGTGTGATTAACTCCACACAACTAGAGTATTGTGTGTGCTTCTGCAATCCACCTTAAAGGAGGGATGTGATAGCACTGGAGAGAGTGCAGAGGGAGATTTACCAAGCCTGGACTTGAGAGTTGTAGCTATGAGGAGAGATTGGACAGACTGGGGGGCTGTTTTCCTTGGAGCAGAGATTGAGAGGAGACAAGATGTATCGAATTATGAGGGACAAAGACAGGAAGAAACCTTTTCCCCTTGGTCGTGGGATCAATGACCAGGGGGAGGTGACATCGATTTAAGGTAAGGGACAGGAGTGGGTTACGAGTAAAGAGTTTTTCACCCAGAAAGGTGGTGGGAATCTGGAACTCCCTGCCTGTAAGGATGGTAGAGACAGGAACCCTCATCACATTGAGGAGGTATTAAGATATGCACTTGCAAGGCCAAGGATATGGGCCAAGTGCTTGAGAAATGGGATAAGAATAGTTAGGAGCTTGTTTTTCACCGGCACAGACTCGATGGGCGGAAGGGAACTTTTCAGTGCTGTAGGCCTCTATAACTCTGTGGTACATTGGCTGAGGCAGTGCAGAGGGAATTTCAAATCATACCTTAGCAACACCAGAGGAGCTAACCACTGGAATCAGTGACTGAAGTCTCTGAGATCGAAGCTAAGTGAGGGGACAGAGGAGCAAGCAATGGGGCTGGAACCGTGACGTGTGAAAGCCAGAAAGCTGAGAGAGAAAGGAATGAAAAAATCACTTGCATCTCCGTGGTGCCAGGCATAATGTCAGGCTGTTCCAAAGCACTCAGCAGGAGTGCGGTCACCATGTGATATGTAGCCATATTTTTTTTCCTATATTCATTCATGGGAGGAGAGTGTCATTGGCAAAGCAACATTTATTGCCCATCCCTAATTGCCTAGACCAGGTAAGGATGGCAGTTTCCTGATGGCAAAACCAGATGAGTTTTTCCCAACAAGTGACAATGGTTGTCATTAGACTTAATTCCAAATGCTTTTTGAATTCATATCGCTGTCATGGCAGAATTCAAACCTGGGTCCCTGGAATATTATCTGGGTTCACCATCCAGTGATAATACCAGTAAACCATCACATCCCCACAGCATAGTAAGATCCACAAGCTCTGATGTGATAATAACCACATATTATGTTTTCTCATGTTGGCTCAGAGATTTAACCTTTGCCTGGACACTTCAGCAAGACACTGACCAGAGACCTTTTACACACACTGAAAAGGATAGATGAGGTCTTAGGTTGAGGTTAAGCTAAAATCACCAGTTTTGTTGGACCATTCGGGTGCACTTTCATGAGCGAGAAAGGCAACAGGTGGAGATTTAACCTGAGGGTCACCATGCCTCAGGCGAGGGGAGAGATTGAGAAGGACACGATAACCTCAGCTGAATCCATGGCGCTGGTATCATTCTGCATTGCAAACCAGCCATCCAGCCAACCGAGCTTACCAATCCCCTAGCCTCTGCAGAAAACACGGCTCCTCTTGATGGAGGGCTGCAATCTTAGAGGACCATACTGGAGCTTTAGCCAAGACAATGGTTTCATTAATATAAATATTCAGGAGCAGGAAACGAGTCCAATTTTACCCTCTTTTCTTGAAGCGTGAGGTATGTAAGTGAACCCACTTAACCATGCACAAAAACATTCAACCGAATTAAAAACTTCAAAAGCTTAAAAATCAAAAGTCTCAATGCAGCTCTGTTAGGGGATGTCTGAATCGGTGAGTTAAGAAGGGCTGATCAGACTTGCCCAGTTGGTTTCTCATGAGCTTAGTCTGACCATTACATTCCAGGCTGTCTTCCCCAGCAAGTGAGTGGACCCTCTGCTGAGATCAGACTGTTTCCTCATCTGTCTCTGTACAGAGCTCAGGAATGTGAGGATTCCACTGACCAGGAAAGGCATGTGGCTGCCCTTATCTGAGAGAGCTATTACTGCCGAGACGTCAGTATGTGTTTTTCCAAGCAAATGATCTCAGCCGACAGCTCACATTCCATCCACTTCCCATCGCTATTGCGAATGAATGGAGCTGCTGTCGTTAGGCCAGCCCCAGTTCAGCTCCCTTTTGTTCTTTGTGCCCATCGTTCCCTTCTCAGTCAGTCAGCAGCACGCCTGTCCTGGGAATTTGTGTAAACTAAAGAAGCATGGATGCTGGAATTCCGAAACAGAGGCAAAGATTGCCAGAGAAACCCAGTAGGTCCGGCAGAGAGAGAGAGAGAGAGAGAGAGAGAGAGAGAGAGAGAGAGAGAGAGAGAGAGAAAGCACAGCCCATGTTTCACAGCCTAGTGACCCTTCATCGGGAACTTCTGCTTTCTCTCACCAAAGTAGCTGCCAGGCCTGCTGAGTTTCTCCAGCGATACCTGGGAATACATGAGCTTTGCTCACTCCCTGCACCGTCCCATCTGACAGCTGACAGGAAACAACAACAACACAGTGACTCAGTGATTAGCACTGCTGCCTCACAGCGCAAGGGACCCGGGTCCAATTCCCACCTTGGGCAACTATCTGTGTGGAGTTTGCACAATCTCCCTGTGTCTGCGTGGGTTTCCTCCCACAATCCAAAGATGTTCAAGTTAGATGAACTGGCTGTGCTAAATTGTCCACAATGATAGGTGCATTAGTCAGGGGGAAAGGTAGGGTAAGGAATGGGTCTGGGTTGATTACTCTTCAGAGGGACGGTGTGGACTTGTTGGGCCAAAGGGCCTGTTTCCACACTGTTGGGATCTAATCTTAAAAAAAAAACTTACACTACAGAGAGTGGAACCAGGTGTTCTCCAGCGCCTCCTCCCACCCACAACGCACTACACCCTGGGCATTTGGCGATGGACTACCTTTTCAACTGGGTAACAGAGTGTCAGGCAGAGACCTCACTGCCATCCTTGCCATTAAATCATTGGTGAGAAGGCTCATGAGCTGCCTGTAGGAGCAACCATTGCCCATTTAAGATGCTTCATCCCACCAGAATTGGCATGAGGGAGGTGAAATGGTGGGCTCACCAGGCAGGAAGGCTGCCAGTTAAACCCAGGCCCTCTGTTCCTGATTGGTGACCCATCCCCCCCACCCCCCCACATCAAAGTCTTTGCTGTCAAACCTTCTCTCTTACCCCCTCCCCTCCATGAGCTCTCAGTGGCCGGGATTTCAATGCTAAGAGGGGCCTTGTTCCCAGGGGGAAGTCCACTGTAGGCCTGTCAAGGGGCAGAGTGGCCCCTGAGAACAGGCAGCACTCAGGAATTGCAGAGCTCAGAGAGAAATAACATCACTGAATTATACAATCACTACAGTGCGGAAAGAGGACATTTGGCCCATCTTGTTTGCACCGACCCTCTGAAGAGCAACCCACCCAGACCCAGCTCCCTACCCTATCTTCATAAGCCCACATTTTCCACGGCTAACCCACCTAACCTGTGCAATCCTGGACACTATGGGACAATTTAGCATGGCCAATCCACCCTAACCTGCACACATTTTGACTGTGGGAGGAAACTGGAGCAGCCAGAGGAAACCCACACAGACACGGGGAGAATGTGCAAACTCCACACAGACAGTCGCCCGAATCAAAGCCGGATCCCTGGTGTTGCGAGGCAGCAGTGCGAACCACTGAGCCACCCCAAATGACCCATGGCACTTCACAGAAGCATAAAATCAGACAGTGTTTAAACACACAAGGACATGTTATAAGACTCATTGTAAATGATCAGGGAGACACAGAGAGGTTTAAGGAGGGAACTTGTAGCTCAGCGTCTCCACAGCTCGATACTCTGGCCCTGGTAAGGCAAGAACGGACAGAATTGGAGAAATTCATTCCGATTTTCCCATCTTTCTAAACTCAGTCATCTCCAACTGTTTCCAGAATCTGAGTCCATTACACAAAATGAAATTTAATTGCTTGCTTTGGTTCAGGATGAGTTAGGTCCCTGCTACAGAATGATGCACTCTTGATGATTAATATTAACGTCCTGCTTGAAAACCATAATACCTCCACTTTAATCTTTCACATCTCAGGGATAGCATGGGGTTAGACACAGAATAAAGCTCCCCCTACTCATTGAAGCTGAAAGTTAATCCCCCTAGACACTGTCGCCATCAAACATTCCCAGACAGGTGTAGTACAGCGCTAGAAACAGAGTAACACTCCCTATACATTGCCTCCCTACACTCCCAGAACAGGGGCAGCATGAGGTTAGATACAGAGTAACACTCCCTATACACTGTCCACACCAAACACTCCCAGATCAGGGGCAGCATGGGGTTAGATACAGAGGAACACTCCCTATACAATGTCCCCATCAAACACTCCCAGATCAGGGGCAGCATGGGGTTAGATACAGAGTAACACTCCCTATACACTCTCCACATCAAACACTCCCAGGACAAGGGCAGCATGGGGGCAAAAGTGAGGACTGCAGATGCTAGAGATCAGAGTCTAGATTAGAGTGGTGCTGGAAAATCAGCGTTTCAGGCTTAAGCCCTTCATCAGGAATTAAGGGGCAGCATGGGGTTAGATTGAGAGTAAAGCTCCCTATACACTGTCCACATCAAACACTTCCAGGACAGGGATAGCATGAGGTTAGATACAGAGTAACACCTCCCATAGACAGTCCCTATCAAACACTCCCAGGACAGGGGCAGTATGAGGTTAGACTGATAGTAAAGCTCCCTCTAGACCTGCTGTTCCCATTTCTAGAATCCATTTGCCTCATGTTCACTTTATCTCCCGATCAGAAAAAAAATCTTTCCCGTCCTCAATGTGCAGACTAAAGCTTCATTCTCTCAGACATGCTTTCCACTAATGTACGTTTCTCGTCTCAGTGTCTCAAAGAGCGTTTTCTGTTTCACAGCCAGTCAGAATGTAGCAGCAAGTCCACCTCCCTTTCCCAGTCACACATTCTGCAAGCTCAGCTGTTTATCTTGCCCCAGGTCCAAAAACAGTCACAGTTTTCTCTTCTCTTGCCCTGCACTCTCACAGAGTCTGTTAGCTTGAGCACTCTAACGCTGAGAATGAATGAAGCCTCGATAAACACAGGCATTGTCTGGGGATCAAGACTGGAAAATGTCAAAGAAAACGCCAAGTTCATCACAAAATCACACCATGACAGTCTTGGGTTCAAACAGTCCTACCCACTGCTGATATTGGATTTACAGAATGTTACTGTAGAAAATAGTGTCATGCCCCATTTAAATAAACCTGTTAATTTAGTGAAGCAATGTGAGAGGAGGTGATGACCTCATGCTCGGCTGTTAATCCAGAATCCCAGGGAATGGTCTGGGGACATGGGTTCAATCCTGCTAGGGAAGATGATGGAATTTGAATCCAATAATAAAAAGCAAATCTGGAATTAAGAATCTAACGATGACCATGAATTCTTTGTTGCTTGTTTTGGGGAAATCCCATCTGGTTCATTAATGTCCTTTAGGGAAGGAAACTGTCATCTTTACCTGGTCTGGCCTACGTGTGACTTCAGACCCACTGCAATGTGGAGTGCTAGCATCCACCAGTGCTGCATGGGTACGATTGTCAGAGAAAATCTGACACTGAGTTAGCGGGCAAAAAACAGTTTGTTCAAACCGACAGGTTTTAGAGGATGGTAGACAGGAAGAAACTTGATGGAGGTTTAGTGGGAGAGCAAAGAAACATTGTTTCACCCAGAATAGTGGTGGGGATCTGGAATTTGCTGCCTATAAGGGTGGGAGAGGCAGAAATCCTCATAAGATTTTAGAAGTATATAGATGTATACTTGCTATGCCATGGCTACAGGCCAAATGCTGGAAACTAGGATTAGAATAGCTGGGTGCTTGTTTTTTACCAGCACAGGTGGGCCGAAGGGCCTTTTTCTGTGCTGTAGACCCCAATGACTCTATGACTGCATCCAATCAGAGTTGGCACCAAGTCTATGATATTAACCTACCACATGACCACCAGGAGGCAATAATGAGCAGCTTCCTGGGAATCTCACCACAGTCAGTCTCAGGTTAGCAGCTCCAGAAACAGGAAGGGCCACATGGTTGCCTGGGATAAGAGGCGGAGGTCTGAAGCAGGAGGTCTGAAGCAAGCCTACCTGAAGCGCAGCAAAGGTCTCTTTGTGTTCGAGTCCAGCCAGTCGCTTCTCTGAGCACACCACGCCAACGTCCTCACTGTGTTTGCAATCATTAACACCCCAGCCGTTAGACTCACAGGCGGCGATGGACTCTTCTTCACCTCTGCATTTCACATTGTCCAGCCAGATGGGGCCTAGATAGAAGAATTACAGAAGTTAAGGCAAAGTGCATTGGTGGCAAGGGATAGGGGATCCCAGGTTTCACAAACAGTGGCAGATAGCAAAGACAAACTTGTATTAAACTCTGGTTCAGACTCAACTACAGCAATGTGTCTAACTCTGGACCCTACACTTTAGGATTTAAAGGCTTTAGACAGACTGCACATCAGATTTACAAGAATGGTTCCACTGGAGCCATTGAATGGAAGAGCCTTGGGAAAAGTTGATGGGCAGAGAGATCTGGGAGCACAGGTCCATTGTACCCTGAAGGTTGCTGCACAGCTGGATAGAGTGATCAAGAAGGGATATAGTATGCTTGCCTTCATTGGAAAGGGTATTGATTTTAAGAGCTGGCAAGCCATGTTAAAATTGTACAAGACATTGGTTCGGCCGCATTTAGAATACTGTGTACAGTTCTGGGTGCCACATTACCAAAAGGATGTGGACGCTTTGGAGAGGGTGCAGAGAAGTTTTATGAGGATGTTGCCTGGTATGGGAAGGTGCTGGCTATAAAGAGAGATTGAGTAGGCTAGGTTTATTTTCACTGGAAAAAAGGAGATTGAGGGAGGACCTGATTGAGGTTTACAAAATCATGAAGGGTATAGACAGGGTGGATAGAGACAAGCTTTTTCCCAGGGTGAAGGATTCAATAACGAGAGGTCATGCTTTCAAGGTGAGAGGTAGAAAGTTTAAGGGGGATACACGTGGCAAGTACTTCACACAGAGGGTGGTGGGTGTTTGGTACGCGTTTCCAGCAGAGGTGGTAGAGGCAGGCACGGTAGATTCATTTAAGATGCGTCTGGACAGATGCACGAGTAGGTGGGGCGCAGAGGGATACAGATGCTTAGGAATTGACTGATAGGTTTAGACAGTACATTTGGATCGGCTCAGGCTTGGAGGGCCGAAGGGCCTGTTCCTGGGCTGTAAATTTTCTTTGTTCTTTGTTGATAAACTGACAATGCTGAGGCTGTTCTGTTTTTTCTTCAATAAACTTTCATTCAGAGAATGTGGATGTTGCTGTTTTGTCAGCATTTCCTCCCCATCTCTGATTGCCCAAAGGTAATCACAGCCAACCACACTACTGAGAGTCTCGACTCAACCATTGAGCCAGACCAGGTATTGGCAATAGATTGTCTTCCCTAAAGGGAAGTATATTTACAACAAACAATCAACATCTGATCAATGGTCACCATTAAGCCAGCTCTTTATTCCATATGTCATTGAATTCAAATTCTATCATCTATCATTATGCATTTTTTTATTTATTGCTCTTCCAGGGGGCAGTTAAGAACCAATCACATTGCTGTGGGTCTGGACTTACATGTTAGGCAGACTAGCTAAGGATGGCAGTTTCTTCATAGAATCCCTACGGTGTGGAAACAGGCCATTAGGCCCAACTATTCCACACGGATCCTCCAAACAGTAACCCACCCAGACCCATTCCCCAAACCTATTACTCTACATTTACCCCTGACTATTGCATCTAACCTACACATCCCTGAACACGATGGGCAATTCATTATGGGCAATTCAGCATGGCCAATCCACCTAACCTGTATACCTTTGGACTGTGGGAGGAAACCGGAGCACTCAGAGGAAACCCACGCAGACACGGGGAGAGTGTGCAAACACCACACAGACAGTTGCCTGAGACTGGGATTGAACCAGGATCCCTGGCACTGCGAGGCAGCAGTGCTAACCACTGAGCCAACGCATTGCCCCAGAAATAAACCATTAACTGTGCCTCTGGATTAACAGTCTAACCACAAGACTATTGTTTTCCCTAAAGGGCCTTAGTGAACCAGATTGGGTTTTCCTGACAATGCTCTCATGCACAGCAGTAGACACTGGGGTGGCACGGTGGCTCAGTGGTTAGCACTGCTACCTCACAGTAACAGGGTCCCAGGTTCAATCCAAGCCTTGGGTGACTGTGTGTGGTGTTTGCACATTCTCCCCATGTCTGCATGGGTTTCCTCCCACAGGCCAGGTGAATGGGCCATGCTAAATTGCCCATAGTGTGAGGTGCATTAGTCAGAGGGAAATGGGACTGGGTGTGTTGCTCTTCGGAGGGTCAGTGTGGACTTGTTGGGCCAAAGGGCCTGTTTCCACACTGTAGGGAATCTAATCTAATCATTCCTAATCCCAGATTTTTATTGAATTCAAACTCCACCAACAGGCCTAATGGGACTTGAACCCTGGTACCCAGAACATCACCTGAGTCTCTGTATTAACAGTCCAGCAAAACAGTCAGTAAGCCATCACCTCCCCCTGATATGGGAATAGGGCTGGAAAGTAAATCAGGATCTAATTGAGTATGCCCAAAGGGTTGAATTGCCTACTGTTTTGGATTCAATAACAAGAGACCAGGCTTTCAAGAGGAGGTAAAAAGTTTAAGGGGGATACACATGACAAGTACTTCACACAGAGGGTTGTGGGCATCTGGAATGTGTTACCAGCAGAGGTGGTAGAGGCAGGCTCGGTAGATTCATTTAAGATGCGTCTGGACAGATGCATGAGCAGGTGGGGCGCAGAGGGATACAGATGCTTAGGAATTGGGCGACAAGTTTAGACAGTACATTTGGATCGGCTCAGGCTTGGAGGGCCGAAGGGCCTGTTCCTGGGCTGTTTTCTCTGTTCTTTGATTTTATTTTTTTTCATGAAGTGGAAGGAGGTGTTACCTTTGCCTTGGCCGTACTTTGCACTGTGGGCCCAAGTCAGCGCTCCCTCATAGCCCAGCTCTCGGCAGATCACCGTGGCAACGTCGAGGGTGAAGTCATCGTCACACACTGTGCCCCACTGGCCACTGTAGAAAACCTCCACGCGACCTTCGTGGTGTGTCCTCTTCAATCCCGCCAAGCGGATCCTGACTTCCTTCTGCTCTGGTGACGGCCCTGAGGTCGTTCTGGCAGTGCCAAGGATCAACAGGCTGCAGAGGAGAAGCACTGTGCCAAGGAGGAGGCCTGGTGGAGCACCCTTCATCATGACCTTGTCAAGTGGCACTCAGGAGAACACTTTAGAGCACGAGGGTTCTTTACCTGTAACAGCAGCACAGATTAAAATATGCAAACAACAGCATTCCCAATTAATACATATTATATTCATCCAGACAAATATATATCCCATTTCCTCTTTGTTTTCTTCAAACACACTCAACAACATTTTGACAAGGTTCTGGGTGGCACAGTGGTTAGCACTGCTGCCTCTCAGTGCCAGTGTTCGATTCCAGCCTCGGGTGCCTGGAGCCAAAGAGGTTGAGGGGTGACCTTGCAGAGATTTACAATATCCTGAGGGGACATGGATAAGATGAGTAGCCAAGGTCTTTTCCCCAGGGTAGGTGAGTCCAAAACTGGAGGGCATAGGTTGAAGGTGAGAGGGGAAAGACTTAAAAAAGGACCTGAGGGGCAACTTTTCCTCACAGGGGGTGGGCGCATGCATGGAATAAGCTGCCAGAGGACGGAGCAGAAGCGGGCGCAATTACAACATTTAAAAAACATTTGGGCAGGTTCAAGAATGGGAAGGTTTAGAGAGTTTTGGTGAAAGTGAAGACTGCAGATGCTGACGATCAGAGTCAAGACTAGAGTGGTGCTGGAAAAGCACAGCAGGTCAGGCAGCAACCGAGGAGCAGGAAAAGCCCTTCATCAGGAATGATGAAGAGAGAGATATGGGCCAAATGCTGGCAAGTGTGACTAAATTAGCTTAGGATATCTGGTCGGCATGGACGAGTTGGGCTGAAGGGTCTGTTTCCATGCTGTATGACTCTATGACATCAGCACCTTCTGAAAGTCACTGCCAAACATTTGGGTCCTTGGCCCCTTTAAGAATCTTGATGGTATCACCTGCAGGATGGTCTTGGAAGACACGGCTATGAGCAGTGCCCAATGGACACTTTCTAACCTGCCTGAGCAGCTTGTGCTCCCCCATCCTGTGCAGTCTTGAAACCTGGCAGTTGCTGAATCTGACAGCAGCCCAGAGTACAGAGCAAACACTTTGTACAAACAGACCTGATTATGCTGCCAACCTTGAGCAAGACCAGCCACCAGCAACCAACTCAATCATTAACCCCTCAATGAACAATTCTTCTTCTCCGCACCCGCCCCATTCCCCATTTACCTTTCCATCCCCCACCCCGACTCTGCCTCCAGTGTCCAGATGATTTCTCAAAGTTTCCAGATAGAACAGAAACTGAATTTCCACTCCGCACTCTTTCCTTCCTTCCCTCCTGACCTGTGTTGGTGTGCGGTGCCCCATTGTACAGCTGAGCCAAGTGGTCACCTTCTACCCTGTGCATGGACAATAGGTAACATTGGCATTGTTTTCTTGGAGGTATCCATTCTCCCCCAACAATGACACAGTTGGTTGAGGGGCAAATATTGGTCAGGGTCGCATGGTGGCTCAGGGGTTAGCACTGCTGCCTCACAGCACCGGGGACCCTGGTTCAAGTCCAGCCTCAGGTGACTGTGTGGACATTCTCCTTGGGTCTGCGTGCGTTTCCTCCAGGTGCTCTGGTTTTCTCCCATAGATGTGCAGGTTGGGTGGATTAGCCATGGTGGCTATGGGGTTATGGGGATAGGGTGGGGGTCTGAGTCTGGGTCTGGGTCTGGGTGGGATGCTCTTCGGAGGTTCAGTGCGAACCTTAATGGGCTGAATGGCCTCTTTCCACACTTTAGGGATTCTATGGATCCTGGAGAGAATGGTTCTGCATTTCTTCGAACTGTGTTCATGAGCTTCTTTGACATCCAGCCAAGAAGTAAGACCTCATGTGATTTCTGACTTCACTGTTGGCACCAATCTTTAGGCAGTAAACACAATGCATTTGCACCTCAAGGACCTGGGGTTTACTCAGCAAAATCATTTCATTGCAGAAAGGGAATGGATGAGCAGCACTCTGAAGAAGCAAATTGTCAGAATCTCAGCACTGTTTTCCCAATGGATACCCGGAGGTGATCAACACTGAAGCAACGAGCAGTACCAATAGGCCAAGATCTCCAACAGGCCAGCTGGGAGCTTCTGCCCCATAATGGCACATGAATGTAAATCGTCATCTTCTGAAATGGATACCTGGGATGGTAGGCTTGTCGTATGAGATTGGGTTGACTCTCCCTGTATTCATTGGGTTTTACAGAAGCAGAGAGGGGAGGGCAGAATCTCGGTGGCTCAGTGGTTAGCACTGCTGGCTCCCATCACCAGGGTCCCAGGTTCAATTCCAGCCTTGGGTAACTGTCTGTGTGGAGTTTGGACACATTCTCCATGTGTCTGCATGGGCTTCCTCTGGGTGCTCTGGTTTCCTCCCACAGTCCAAAGATGTGCAGGTCAGGTGAATTGGCCATGCTAAATTGCCCATAGTATTAGGTGCATTAGTCAGAGGGAAATGGGTCTGGGTAGGTTACACTTCAGAGGATTGGTGTGGACTGGTTGGGCCACTATCCACACTGTAAGGAATCTAATCTAACCTAATCAGCATCCTGACTTGGAGATATGTTGTCATTTTTTTCTACCGCCGTTGGACCAAAACCTTGGAACTTCCTCTTGAACAGCATCGTGGGGGCTTTCTACAACACATGGACTGCAGCTGTTCAAGGAAGTGCCCTTTTCCCGAGCAATTAGGGATGGGCAACAGAATGCTGGCCCAGCCAGTGATGCCAAAGTCCCGTAAAAATAAAACTGGAAGTTGCCAACTCATTGCTGGAGCCTGCAATCCCAGAAGAGTGTGACAGTCCACCATAGAAAGCATCCTATCTGGATCCATCACAGCGTGATACAGCAGCCGCTCTGCCCAAGACAGCAAGAAACTACAGGGAGTTATGAACACAGCCCAGTCCATCTCGCAAACCAGCCTCCCATCCATTAACTCCATCTACACTGCCTCGGGAAAGCAGCCAATATAATCAAAAGATCCCTCACAGCTGAAAATGTGTTGCTGGAAAAGCGCAGCAGGTCAGGCAGCATCCAAGGAGCAGGAGAATCGACGTTTCGGGCATGAGCCCTTCTTCAGGAATGAGGAAAGTGTGTCCAGCAGGCTAAGATAAAAGGTAGGGAGGAGGGACTTGGGGGAGGGGAGTTGGAAGTGTGATAGGTAGAAGGAGGTCAAGGTGAGGGTGGGGGCGGAGAGGTCAGGAAGAAGATTGCAGGTTAGGAAGGCGGTGCTGAGTTCGACGGATTTGACTGAGACAAGGTGAGAAGAGGGGAAATGAGGAAACTGGAGAAATCGGAGTTCATCCCTTGTGGTTTGAGGGTTCCTAGGCAGAAGATGAGGCGCTCTTCCTCCAACCGTCGTGTTGCCATGGTCTGGCGATGGAGGAGTCCAAGGACCTGCATGTCCTTGGTGGAGTGGGAGGGGGAGTTGAAGTGTTGAGCCACGGGGTGGTTGGGTTGGTTGGTCCGGGTGTCCCAGAGGTGTTCTCTGAAACGTTCCCACCCGGACCAACCAACCCAACCACCCCGTGGTTTCTCCAGTTTCCTCATTTCCCCTCCCCCCACCTTGTCTCAGTCAAATCCCTCGAACTCAGCACCGCCTTCCTAACCTGCGATCTTCTTCCTGATCTCTCCGCCCCCACCCCACTCCGGCCTATCACCCTCACTTGACCTCCCTCCACCTATCGCGTTCCCAACGCCCCTCCCCCAAGTCCCTCCTCCCTACCTTTTATCTTAGCCTGCTGGACACATTTTCCTCATTCCTGAAGAAGGGCTCATGCCCGAAACGTCGACTCTCCTGTTCCTTGGATGCTGCCTGACCTGCTGCGCTTTTCCAGCAACACATTTTCAGCTCTGATCCCCAGCATCTGCAGTCCTCACTTTCTCCTCAAAGATTCCTCACACTCAGTTATACTCTCTTCCACCCTCTGCCATCAGGCAGAAGATACAAAAGTTTGACTGCACGTGTGAACAGATTCAGGAACAGCTGCTTCCCGCTGAATGGCCCGACCAAATGTTAACTCTGACCTCTCTCTCTCTCTCCGCAGCTGTAATAGTGTATTCTACACTGTTCTGTTACGCTGAAGCACTTTGTAAGGTACGGTCTGCCTGTTGAGCACGCAAAACAACACTTTTCACTGTATCTCCCCAATAACTCAGTGAAATATCGATGGTTGAGATTACAGTGTGTGAAAGAGAGAGAGACAGAGACAGGGAAGGGGAGAGTGAGCAGGATTCACAGCACACATCCAGTTCTTGAGAGACGGAACCTCAAAAGAGAACAGCAGAGACAGACTGAAGCAATGCAAACACGATCCCTATCAGAAACCAGGCTCAAAATGTCAGAGCGCCTCAGGCAGACTGGGGCTTGACAGAAGCCCGAGGGGCAGAGGGACTTTGTGGAAATCTAGTGCAGAAAACCTCAGCGAGTTCTGCAAACTCATAGGTAGATAAAAAGGGAAAGAGTAGCTGCAGGAGGTGGAAGAGAAAGAGAGAAGGAATAAGACAGGACGAGGAAGAAAACAAAAATGAGTATGAAAGAGGGAGAAAGGTAAATGAAAAAAAGAGAAAGGCAGGAAGAGAAAGATAGAGAGCAAAAGAGTAAATGGAGAAGGGCGAGAACGGAAAAGACCGGGGAACAGAAAATGAAAATGAGAAGACCGAGACTTGGATGAATTCCAAATGAAAACTGAAGTTCAGGATGTAGAAAGCGCAGAAATGGTTCTTTCTGGCGGAAAAAAAAATCCCAGAGCAGCCCCATTGCTCAGATCCATGAAATGGGTAGCAGACAGTTAAATACTAACAACAGCGACAGAGCAAAGAAAATGAAGCAAATTGTTGGGTTGGGGGAGGTGTAAACATAGCAAGAAATCGATTGCTTATCGATATCGACATCAGCTGCCCGAGTTTACCTCTCAGTATCGTCCCAGAGTGAGAAGGAACGCAAGCAGTTCCACCAATCCCTCTCCAAAAGTACAAACCGCCTTCAAACAACTCAAAAAGAAATCCGATACAATATTCTGCTGCTTTAAAATATTAAGCGGTCGCAAGTTACAACAAATTCACTATATCATTTTCCCGACTGCAGAGATGTGCTGAGTATACACGTCTCTTTCTAAGAAAAAGCCAACTGGAAATTAAGTGATTAAAACTTACAGCATGCGCTGAGACTGAGTGGAGACCAGCTGAGGGTAGGAGAGGGATCTGTGTTTGACAGCGCACACAGCCCAGAGAAACTCCCAGTCTCTGCTAATCCCACCTCTGCCTTTTCGCTTTTATCACCACCACGTGTTTACTCTTTCGCCCTCTGCCTCGTCCCTTTCGCTCTCTGATTTCCCCCTCCCACCCTGCTCCAGAAAAGACCTTTCAGTGTTGTGAAAGTCAGGCAGTCACAGGGTGTGGAGGAGATATGTAGTGGATGTGGTTATTTCTGTTCGGCGGTGAGATTATTGGACTGAGAGGTGGGAGCAAGGATCCAGATAGTGCCCCCATTCCCAAAACAAATCCATACGCTGCTAATTTAACATCGAGATCATTGCTGGGGTATAAACAGGAAAGGATATTCTATATTCTATTCTAACTGCAAAACCTAATGCAGATGGGACAGTAAGATCCCATTGCACTGTTAAGTGAAAGAGTGAATGCCAGAAATTGTTCTGCCCGTCCATATCTCTCCGCACACCAGACCCACCCCTTCACCCACAGTCTAACAATTATTCTGAATAAGGGTCACTAGATTCCAAATGTTCATTCTGCTTTCTCTCCACAGATGCTACCAGACCTGCTGAGTTTCTCCAGCAATTTTTGTTTCTTTTTGAATTACTCAGCTAATTATCCAATTCCCCTTTTGAACCCCATGATTAACTTCTCCTCCACCCCACATGCAGGTAGAGAATCCCATGTCCTAACCACTCACTGCTTTAAGAGGTGCGTTCTCACCGTCTTTGCTCAAAGTTGTCTGGTTCCTGACCACTTTCTCCCTACCTACATGGCCTGGACCCCCCTCGCTTTTGAAATTTCCTTTCTTCCCAAAGAAGAACCGACCTTGTTTCTTCCTTCTAATCCAAGGAAACACAGTCATAGAGTCATAGAGGTGTACATCACGAAACAGACCCTTCGGTCCAACCCATCCATACCGACCAGATATCCCAACCTAATCTAGTCCCACCTGCCAGCACCCGGCCCATATCCCTCCAAACCCTTCCTATTCATATACCCATCCAAATGCCTTTTAAATGTTGCAATTATACCAGCCTCCACCACATCCTCTGGCAGCTCATTCCATACATACACCCTCTGCGTGAAAAAGTTGCCCCTTAGGTCCCTTTTATATCTTTCCCCTCTCATCCTAAACCTATATCCTCTAGTTCTGGACTCGCCTACCCCAGGGAAATGACTTTGTCTATTTATCCTATCCATGCCCCTTGTGATTTTATAAACCTCTATAAGGTCACCCCTCAGCCTCCGACACTCCAGGGAAAACAGCCCCAGCCTGTTCAGCCTTTCCCTGTAGCTCAAATCATCCAACTCTGGCAACATGCTTGTAAATCTTTTCTGAGCCCTTTCAAGTTTCACAACATCCTTCTTATAGGAGGGAGACCAGAATTGCATGCAATATTCCAAAAGTGGCCTAACCAATGTCCTGTACAGCCACAACACGACCTCTCAACTTCTATACTCAATGCTCTGACCAATAAAGGAAAGCATACTAAATGCCTTCTTCACCATCCTATCTACCTGTGACTCTGGTCCCTGGTCCCTGGGACCATCCTCTCAATCTACCCTCCCAGGGCAATGTCTTGACCAATCGGAATCAACCTGCCCAGTTTAAAATTTGCACAAAGTATTGCAGTGAACTGTCAATCATAACGAACTGGTAGATTCTCCATGGCAACACCTCAACCCATTAGATTCTACTTGCTAACCAATCTCTTATTATGTATACGTGGTCGGTCGTCCCCTTATTTTGGAATTTTTGCAAACGGTCCTGATGTGTGCCAAACAAAAAGTTTCAATAAAATGGGTCTTTTTTCAACTGAAAATGCACCCTATCTAATGCCTCGCACCTTCCTAAAGAGTCATGCTCAGAATTGGTCACAGTACTCCAGTTAGCACTGCCCCAGTTGGTTATGCTGTGATGGTTCTTTGCCTGGCGTTTTAGTGTTTGAAAGCATAGTGGAATTGTTCGGGTCAGTTCTGCTGTTAACTGTACAGAGGAGACAAAATATTACATTTCTATAGTGTCTTAACCACCTCAGCACCAGCAAAGAACTTCCCATCAATAAAGTGCTTTCGAAATACAGATTGCTGTAGCCAACTTGCACAAGGTAAACTCCCATCAACAGCAAGGTGCTAATGTCTAGCCAATCTGTCTTGGAGATATACTGGCGTGAAATATTTTCTAACAAACAGGATGGTGGGACAAACCCATCATTAAGCCACTCTAACCCATGCCGTGAGACACAGTTCTTGGTTTCTGCCTACTCCTCCAGCCTAGCCCTACCAGTCCCTGAGTGCTCTATAAGTCTGGTCTCTCATTGAAAGGCTATTTCCTTTGCTGTACTTCAATCACCCTTGCCTTCAGCTATACGCACCCTCCCTGAAAGTTTGCAAACCTGTGTGCCTCTGCTTCCTCCTGTGAGCCATTCCTTGAAACCTGTGTCTTTGACCAAGTTTAAAGGCGCTACATAAGTGCAAGATATAATTGTTGTTTCTGCTCTTACTGTCTGCGGAAAAATAGCCTTTTCCACAATAGATGTAGAGCAGACCAAAGTCACTGACTGGGAAAGTGACAGGATGGGGTACAGTGCTGGTTTTAGTGATTGCTATTCCATTGGAGAGCAGGTTGGACAGGAAGAGGTGTGTCCTTCAATCCCAGGAGTTTCTCACCTCCTGAGCTGATTAAAATGACCCTGTAAAGTAATGTGCAGCATCACAAGAGGTCTGAAGACCTGTCCACTTAATTCCATTCTTCGCTTCTTTTCCATATCCATCTCACTATCTTCCTTTCCAAATATGTGTCTACTTCCCATTTAAAATATACTACAGCCACCTCAGTCCCCACTGCTTCTGTACCACCCCTCTCTCCCCCTCCACCCCACATCCTAACAATCCTCTGGTGAGAAAATAAATTCGTCATCACTTCCATCTGTCTTTTCAGGAAGAGATTAAATTGACCTCCACTGGTTCACCACTCCCTCACTACTGGAAATAATGACTAAGGTCTTTCTCCCCCATCTCCTCTCTTGAAGCTGTCTTGTTCCTGGAGACAGTTGTGCTGTTGCCTGCAGTATTTCTGTCCCCGAGGCATGTATGTGTCTAGACGCTATGGCTGGATCATTTGTCTCTGAGAGATGTCATATGCAATCCTGATCTTACCCATTATCCATACAGTCAGACTTTCCAATTGAGATAATCCCTTTCCCAATGACGTGCAGAGCTCCTTTAATAATTGCAACAAGTGAGGATGATCATTTAAGCTCAGTCAGTCCGTCATGTCCTCTTGAGCTTTTTCCCTCAACATTACTTCATTCCAAAAGCACATTCAATTGATTGTGCTCTTGAATACATTTGGACTTGTTTCTTCAATTCCTCTCCCATAAGAAGGAGCAGGAATAGGCAGTCTTGGGGCATGCATTTAAGAGGAAGGGGGCAAGTTCAAGCAGATGTGAGGGGCACATTTTTTACACAGAGGGTGGTAGGAATCTGGAATGTGCTGCCAGGGGTGGTAGTGGAGGCAGATATGATAGGAGAGCTTGAGGGACTTTTAGATAAACACATGGATAAACAAGGAATGGGGGGAATATGGACCAATGGCAGACAGAAGGGATTAATTTCATTTGGAGTCATGTTAGGCACAATAGAAAAGAGTGGTGCCGGAAAAGCACAGCAGGTCAGGCAGCATCCGAGCAGCAGGAGAATCAACATTTCAGGAATGATGAAGGGGTAATGTCCGAAACGCCGACTGTCCTGCTCCTTGGATGCTGCCTGACCAGCTGCGCTTTTCCAGCACCACACTTTTCATCTCTGATCTCCAGCATCTGCAGTCCTCACTTTCTCCTAGTCATCTTAGGCACAATGTCATGGGCCGAAGGGCCTGTTCCTTTGCTCTACTGTTCTATGTTCCAGCCGATCAAACCTGCCATTGGTCATGACCAATCTTCCACCTCAAGGAGGTAGGATTCTCGCAAGCACCGAAAATCAGAGGGATTGTGCTTGTCCACTGGTCCCTTAAAATAACAGGACAGGGAGACAAAGTGGTTCAGCAGGCATATGGGATAGTTGCCTTTATGTTGAAGAGGTTTGTTGGACTCAAACCTGGAGCATGGACAAACTTTATCATATGATACCATGGGGAGCACATTTTTCCTTATCGCAATCCAGTGCAACTCCAAAGCACTCCAGATCATCGTGGATTTATATAGTCCGAGCAGACAGTTGTGCAATCAGACATAGAGCCACAAGATAGTCACTAGATGGCCTACCTGAACATACACTAGGAGAGACTATAACATAACCATACACAACAAGCTATTGTTCTCAGACCTTGAGTAAATGCACACTCCAGATACTACATTCGCCTGCTGATAACTTTTGACTGAATTGCACTTTCTACAGATAAGCAGTTCTTGAGTTATGTGATAAAAGCAGGAGTTATGTGGTTGTTACAGAATGTTCCAGCAGGCAATGGTCACCCAGGGCAAGGGGCCACGCCAGATGAGAGAAACACCATGACTGACTAAAATGGCTATAGAAACAGACCAGCAAGAACAGCTTCCACACTTCATTAGCTGAGGCACAGAGTTGAAGAGCAGGGAGGTGACAGTGGAACATTGATTAGGCCACGGTGACAGTATTGCAATCCTGGATTCCACATTCTAGGAGGAATGTGATTGCACCGGAGAGGTTGCAGAGGGAGGGTTACCAGGACGTTGCCTGGGATACAGAGTCTCAGTTATGAAGAGCGATCGGACTGGGCTTGTTTTCCTTGGAGCAGAGGAGACTCAGAGGGAACATGATTGAGATGGCCCTTTGCAGTGTTTGATAGTGACCATGCCCTTGGACCAGGAGACCCCGGTTCAAGTCCCATCTGCTCCAGAGGTGTGTAATAACATCTCTGAACAGGTTTATTGGAAAAATAGGTGAATAAAAATAATATAATTATGAGGGGCATAGAGAGGGTAAGAAGGAACATTTCCTCTTGAAGGGATCCATAGCCGGGGGTGTAGATTGAAGGTAAGGGGTGGGAGGTTTAGAGGGGGATGTGGGGATGGTGGTGGGGAATCTGGAACTCGTTGCCTGTAAGGGTGGGACAGACAGACATCCTCATCACATTGAAGAAGTGTTTGGATGTGCACTTGCCATGCCAAGCACTCAAGGCTATGGGTTGAAAAGTGTGATGCTGGAAAAGCACAGCAAGTCAAACAGCATCTGAGGAGCAGGAGAGTCGATGTTTCAGGCATAAGCCCTTCATCAGGAACATCAACTCTCCTGCTCCTCGGATACTGCCTGACCTGCCGTGCTTTTCCAAAGCCACACATTTCGACTCTGATCTGCAGTCCTCACTTTGACCTATACAAAGCGATGGTCCAAGTGCCGGAAAATGGGATAAGAATACTTAAGTAGTTATAGATTCATAGAGTCATAGACATGTACAGCATGGAAACAGGCCCTTCGGTCCAACCCGTCCATGCCGACCAGATATCCCAACCCAATCTAGTCCCAGCACCTGGCCCATATCCCTCCAAACCCTCCCTATTCATATACCCATCCAAACGCCTCTTAAATGCTGCAATTGTACCAGCCTTCACCACATCCTCTGGCAGCTCATTCCATACACGTACCACCCTCTATGTGAAAAAGTTGGCCCGTAGCTCTCTTTTATATATTTCCCCTCTCACCCTAAACCTATGCCTTCTAGTTCTGGACTCCCCGACCCCAGGGAAAAGAATTTGCCTATTTAACCTATCCATAATTTTGTAAACCTCTATAAGGTCACCCCTCAGCCTCCGACGCTCCAGGAAAAACAGCCCCAGCCTGTTCAGCCTCTCTCTCTAGCTCAAATCCTCCAACCCTGGCAACATCCTTGTAAATCTTTTCTGAATCCTTTCAAGTTTCACAACATCTGTCCAATAGGAAGGAGACCAAAATTGCACGCAATATTCCAACAGTGGCCTAACCAATGTCCTGTACAGCCGCAACATGACCTCCCAACTCCTGTACTCAATACTCTGACCAATAAAGGAAAGCATACCAAACGCCTTCTTCACTATCCTATCTACCTGTGATTCCACTTTCAAGGAGCTTTGAACCTGCACTCCAAGGTCTCTGTTCAGCAACACTCCCTAGGACCTTACCATTAAGTGTATAAGTTCAGCTAAGATTTGCTTTCCCAAAATGCAGCACCTCGCATTTATCTGAATTAAACTCCATCTGCCACTTCCCAGCCCATTGGCCCATCTGGTCAAGATCCTGTAGGAATCTGAGGTAACCCTCTTCGCTGTCCATTACACCTCCAATTTTGGTATCATCTGCAAACTTACTAACTGTACCTCTTATGCTCACATCCAATTCATTTATGTAAATGACAAAAAGTAGAGGACCCAGCACCGATCCTTGTGGCACTCCACTGGTCACAGGCCTCGTGTCTGAAAAACAATCATTCACCACTACTCTCTGTTTTCTACCTGTGAGCCAGTTCTGTATCCAAATGGCTAGTTCCTCCTGTATTCCATGAGATCTAACCTTGCTAATCAGTCTCCAATGGGGAACCTTGTCAGACGCCTTACTGAAGTCCAGATAGATCACATCTACCACTCTGCCCTCATCAATCCTCTTTGTTATTTCCTCAAAAAACTCAATCAAGTTTGTGAGACATGATTTCCCACGTACAAAGCTATGTTGACTATCCCTAATCAGTCTTTGCCTTTCCAAATACATGGAGATACTGTCCCTCAGGATTCCCTCCAACAACTTGCCCACCACCGAGGTCAGGCTCACTGGTCTATAGTTCCCTGGCTTGTCTTTACTGCCCTTCTTAAACAATGGCACCACATTAGCTAACCTCCAGTCTTCCAGCACCTCACCTGTGACTATCGATGATACAAATATCTCAGCAAGTGGCCCAGCAATCACATCTCTAGCTTCCCACAGAGTTCTCAGGTACACCTGATCAGGTCCTGGGGATTTATCCACCTTTACCCGTTTCAAGACATCCAGCACTTCCTCCTCTGTAATCTGGACAATTTGAAAGATGTCACCATCTATTTCCCTACAGTCTATATCTTCCATATTCTTTTCCACAGTAAATATTAATGCAAAATACTCATTTAATATCTCCCCATTTTCTGCGGCTCCACACAAAGGCTGCCTTGCTGATCTTTGAGGGGTCCTATTCTCTCCCTAGTTACCCTTTTGTCCTTAATGTAAAATGTAAAAACTTAATGTAAAAACTCTTTGGATTCTCCTTAATTTTATTTGCAAAGCTATCGCATGTCCCCTTTTTGCCTTCCTGATTTCCCTCTTTAGTATACTCCTACTGCCTTTCTACTCTTCTAAGGATTCACTCGATCTATCCTGTCTATACCTGACATATGCTTCCTTCTTTTTCTTAACCAAACCCTCAATTTCTTTAGTCATCCAGCATTCCCTATACCTACTAGCCTTCCCTTTCACCCTGACAGGAATATACTTTCTCTGGATTCTCGTTATCTCATTTCTGAAGGCTTCCCATTTTCCAGCCGTCCCTTTACCTGCGAACATCTGCCTCCAGTCAGCTTTTGAAAGTTCTTGTCTAATATCGTCAAAATTGGCCTTTCTCCAATTTTGAACTTCAACTTTTAGATCTGGTCTATCCTTTTCCATCACTATTTTAAATCTAATAGAATTCTGGTCGCTGGCCCCAAAGTGTTCCCCCACTGACACCTCAGTCACCTGCCCTGCCTTATTTCCCAGGAGTAGGTCAAGTTTTGCACCTTCTCTCGTAGGTACACCCACATACTGAATCAGAAAATTGTCTTGTACACACTAAGAAATTCCTCTCCATTTAAACCCTTAACACTATGTTTGGAAAGTTAAAATCCCCTACCATAACTACCCTGTTATTCTTACAGAGAGCTGAGATCTCCTGACAAGTTTGTTTCTCGATTTCCCTCTGACTATTGGGGGGTCTATAATACAATCCCAATAAGGTGATCATCCCTTTCTTATTTCTCAGTTCAACCCAAACAACTTCCCTGGATGTATATTCGGGAATATCCTCCCTCAGCACAGCTGTAATGCTATCCCTGATCAAAAATGTCACTCTCCCTCCTCTCTTGCCTCCCTTTCTATCCTTCCTGTAGCATTTGTATCTTGGAACATTAAGCTGCCAGTCCTACCCATCCCTGAGCCATGTTTCTATAATTGCTATGATATCCCAGTCCCATGTTACGAACCATGCCCTGAGTTCATCTGCCCTCCCTGTTAGGCCCCTTGCATCGAAATAAATGCAGTTTAATTTATTAGTCCCACTTTGTCCCTGCCTGCCCTGACTGTTTGACTCACTTCTGTTCTCAGCTGTACCCATCTCAGATTGATCTCTTTCCTCACTGTGTCCCTGGGACCCACCACCCCCCACCGCACCTTACTAGTTTAAATCCTCCCGAGCAGCACTGGCAAATTTCCCTGCTAGTATATTAGTCCCCTTCCAATTTAGTTGCAATCCGTCCTTCTTGTACAGGTCACTTCTACCCCAAAAGAGATTCCAATGATCCAAAAATGTGAATCCTTCTCCCATACATCAGCTCCTCAGCCATACATTCATCTGCTCTATCCTCCTATTCCTGCCCTCACTGGCTCATAGCACCAGAAGTAATCCAGATATTACTACCCTTGAGGACCTCCTTTTTAAATTTCTGCCTAACTCTCTGTACTCACCCTTCAGAATCTCAACCTTTTCCCTTCCAATGTCGTTGGTTCCAATGTGGACAATAGCCTCTTGCTGGCCCCTCTCCCCCGTGAGAACATTCTGCACCCTCCCTGAGACATCCTTGATCCTGGCACCAGGGAAACAACACACCATTCTGCTTTTTCTCTGCTGGCCACAGAAATGTCTGTCTGCACCTCGGACTACAGAATCCCCTGAAACAATTGATCTCTTGGAACCCGATTTACCCTCGTTGCATTACAGCCAGTCTCAATACCAGAAACTTGGCTGTTCGTGCTACGTTCCCCTGAGAATCCATCACCCCCTATATTTTCCAAAACAGCATACTTGTTTGGAATAGGTATAGCCACAAAAGACTCCTGCACTAGCTGCCTATCTCTCTTACCTTTCCTGGAGTTAACCCATCCATGTGACTGTGTCTGAGACTTTCCCCCATTCCTTGCCATCCATCATATACTGTTGCTGTTGCAAATTCCTCATTGCTTCTAACTGTCTCTCCAACCGATCCATTCGATCTGATAAGATTCGCATCCAACAGCATTTATGGCAGATATAATCCGCAGTAACCCTTATACTCTCTTTCGACTCCCACATCTGACAAGAAGTACATATCACTGCAAAGGCCATTTTTGCTCCTTCACTATCTACAGACCCAGTAAATAATACTATCTTATTTCTCTACAAAACACTGCCCAGGTTAAATTAGTAGCTATGGCTTATATTTTAAGTTTAATCGAGAAACATATCTCCAAAAACATATCATCAAGAAAGAACCCACCCTACACACTACTGCAGATTCTCTGTAGGCCACACTTAAAACAACAATTAACTTATCTGATTCTGTGCTACGAACTTCGCCCAACAGTTGTGTTTGACAGGAGCAGACTCAATGGGCCAAAGGCCTTTTACTGTACAGTAGGCGTCTATGACTCAATGACCTCAACTCCACCTTCCCATATCCTGGGACTTCCCCTTTTATCTAAAATTCTATCAATCTCCATTTTGAATGTACTCAGCGACTCAGTGTCCACACCTCTCAGTGAGATTCACAACCCTTTGAGTGAAGACATTTCTCCTGTACTCAGGTATGAGTGGTTGACTCTATGCCTAGAATTTGGGCAGTAGATCTAGATTCCCCAGCCTGAGGAAACAGTCTCTACCGCCTCAGTACTGTCACGTTTCCACTTCCACAGCCCCGGTGGTACTTCATTAGCTGCAAAGTATCCTGAGGTCATGAAAGGCACGATAAAAATGCAAGCTGTTTCCAAATTGTCAGCTTGTGGTCGTTGATATTTAAACCGTTTATCATAGTGAATCACTTTTCTCAGTTGGTTCTTCCTGCCATTCACTAGTGCACTGCAGAATCCAAATAAAAATATAGCAAAGTGCTAAATCCAGAATTAATTGGTAGGATTCCAGTTGAGCTTTGTATGAGGACTGTTGTGGTGCAGTGGTAGTGTCCTTTCCTCTGAGCCAGAAGGTCTGAGTTCAGAGACCCACCAGTGCCAGAGGTGTGTTTGGATAGGTTGATTGTAAGTAATTAGAGTGAAACTTGGGATTTGGAGAGTGAGTGGTGGAGTGAGCGAACAGGATGTGGTTATTTCTTCCTTTGGTTGAAGTGGGTGCGGTTGGAAATGAGTGAAAAGGTTCAGAGCCAGATTTACTGAAACTGTTAATTATTCAACACAGAGCCTTCTTCATTCACCACATCAGCTTGGGGGCTTTATAAATCTGTCACTTTATTCTGTTACCTGTTGGACACAGAGGCTGAAACAACCTTGCCCCCGTGTGGCCGACCAATTCAACTCCCCCTCCCATTCCCACATTCATCCACTGCCAAATCCTAGCCACCCGATGCCTGGAGGAAGAACGCCTTATCTTCCACCTTGAGACCCTCCAACCACATGGTATCAATGTTAATTTCACCATTTTCCTCATCTCCCCTCCCCCCAACCTCATCCCAGATCCAACCTTCCAACTCGGCACTGCCCTCTTGACCTGTCCTACCTGTCCATCTTCCTTCCCACCAATCCGCTCCACCTCCTCTCCAACCCATTACCAGCACCTTCCACTTGCATCCACCTCTCACTTTCCCAGCTACCTTCCACCCAACCCCACCCTCACCCTCTTATTTATCTCTCAGCCCCCATCCCAACTCTCCCACACATTCCTGAGGAAGGGTTTATGCCCAAAACGTCGACTCTCCTGCTCCTCGGATGCTGCCTGACCTGCTGTGCTTTTCCAGCGCCACACTCTTGGCTCTGACTCTCCACCAACTGCAGTCCACACTTTCTCATAGAAACTGAGAGTAAAAGGCTGACAAACACTTTATCCCTGATGAGGACTTTGTACTTGATCAATTAGATTTGGTGGCTGTCTCTGAAATTAGCTATTTAAATGTTGTACCTCTCTTTAGACACAAAATCCTCCAAACATTTCACATGACAGAGTTGACTGCATTTTTTTCTACACACTCACACATTCATAGAAACTCTACAGTGTGGGAAGAGGCCATTTGGCCCATAGAGTTTGCATCAACCTTCAAAGAGATCCTACCCAGACCCGTATCCTATCATATCCATGGAGCCCTGCATTTCCCATGGCTAATCCACCTCATTTCCCCTCTTTCCGCCCCACCTTATCCCAGATCCAACCTTCCAACTCAGCACCGCCCTCTTGAACTGTCCAACCTGTCCATCTTCCTTCCAATCTATCCACTCCCACCATCACCATCATTCATCTTCATCTACCTATTGCATTCCCAGCTACCTTCCCCCTCAGCCACACCCCTACCATTTATCTCTCAGCACCCTCATTCCCAATGAAGGGCTTATGCTCAAAACGTTGACTCTCCTGCTCCTCGGATGCTGCCTGACCTGCTGTGCTTTTCCAGCACCACACTTATTGACTCCGATCTCCAGCATCTACAGTCCTCACTTTCACCTAATCCACCTAGCCTACATATCCCAGGATACAATGGGCAATTTAGCATTACCAATCCACCTAACCTTCACGCCTTTGGGCTGATAGAATAAAACCCACACAGACGCAGGGAGAATATCCAAACTCCACACAGACAGGTGCCCAAGGCTGGAATCGAACCCAGGCCCCTGGTACTGTGAGACAGCAGCGCTAATCATTGAGCCACCATACTACCCACACACACTCACACTCACATATACAGATGCACTCATTTCCACACACATACTTTAACACAGATTCACACATGCAGACATACACAGACACACACATACACACGCACACATACATACACAAATATTCACACACACACTCACACATGTACTCATACACATACACACACATAGATAAGTATTCACACACACACATATCACTTACAAGGTCAGACACCATATAGATAAATGAGCAGGAGATCTGTCAGCTAATCTTGAATGTTATAAGACTTAGGAAGTGGACGTGTCTGTGTGTGCATTGTTAGGAGTGGGGGTTGGCCATGTGTGAGAATGTTTGTGTTTGAGTGTATGTGTGTGTGTCTGAGTGTGTATGTGTGTCTGTGCATGTGTGTATGTGTGTGCGCGTGCGTGTGTGCATGTGTGTGTGTCTGTGTGTGATTGTGTGTCTCTGTGTGTGTCTGTGTTTGAGCATGTGTCTGTGTGCATGTGTGTGTCTGTGTATGTCTGTGTGTGCATGCATGTGTGCGCGTGTATGTGTGCATATGTGAGTGCATGCGTGTGTGTGTGCGTGCGTGTGTGTGTGTCTGTGTGCGAGTGAGTGTGTGGGTGTGTGTGCGCATGTGTCTGTGTCTGTATGTGCTTGTGTGCATCTGTGTGTGTCTGCGTGTGCGTTTGTGTGTGTGTACCTGTGTGTGCAATGTCTGTGTGTGCATGTGTGTGTCTGTGTTTGAGCGTATGTGTGTCTTTGTGTGTCTGGGGTGCATGTGTGTCTGTGTCTGTGTGTCTGCGTGTGCGTGTGCGTGTGTATGTGTCTGTGTTTGAGTGTATGTGTGTCTGTGTTTGATTGTGGTGTATATGTGTTTGTGTCTGTCTGTGTGTGCATATGTGTGTCTATGTCTGAGTGTATGTGTGTCTTTGATTGTGTGTATGTGCGTGTGTGTCTGTGTGTGTCTGTGTGTGCTTGTGTGCGTCTGTGTGCATCTGCGTGTGTGTGTGCATGTGTGTGTGTCTGTGTTTGAGTGTATGTGTGTCTGTGTTTGATTGTGTGTGCATGTGTTTGTGTCTGTGTGTGCGTATGTGTGTCTATGTTTGAATGTATGTGTGTCTGTGTTTGATTGTGTGTGTATGTGTGTGTGCATGTGCATGTGTCTGCGTGTGCATGTGTGTGTCTGTGTATGCATGTGTCTGTGTTTGAGTGCATGTGTGTCTGTCTGATTGTGTGTGTATTTGTTTGTATGCTTGAGTGTATGTGTATATGTGTTTGATTGTGTGTGTGTATGTGTGTGTGTCTGAGTGCTTGTGTGCACGTGTGTCTGTGTTTGTGTGTATGTGTGTCTGTGTATGCATGTGTCTGTGTTTGAGTGCCTGTGTGTCTGTGTTTGATTGTGTATGTATGTGTTTGTGTCTGTGTGTGTATGTGTTTGAGTGCATGTGTATATGTGTTTGATTGTGTGTGTGTATGTGTGTGCATGTGTGTGTGTGTCTGCGTGCGTGTATGCACATGTGTCTGTGTTTGTGTGTATGTGTTTGTGTCAGTGTGTGTGCGTATGTGTGTCTGTGTTTGATTGTGTGTCAGCTGACAATGTGAGACAATGTATGTATGTGAGAGTGTGTGAGAGAGTGCCTGAGTGTGTCCAGTTGAGTGTGTCAGGTGAGAGTGTATGTGAGCGTGAGTGTGTGTCAGGTGAGAGTGTGTGAGGTCTGACATAGCTGAGGACCATAAAGCTCTGAGTTTGCACACTCATCATGTGAGGTAAGAGATTTCAATGACCCACAGTTAGGAGGGAGAGAACCTGACTGCAGACAGTCTGCAAGCAAGAATTCTCAGCATTAAACAGTGAAACAAACTTATTTATAACAGTGAAAATAACACTCTTTTAAAATTCCTGCCCTAAAGGTTCATTGGACAAGTGCTAGTTAGTGTCTCTCAGGCCCCAGTCTAGATTCCCCCATGTCTGAGTTGGACAGAAATGTCAGCTGGATGTTACAGTTATGGCTCAGATTCTAACCACACACAAGCCTCTTCCGTGTGAGATAGTAATCAGAGAGTGCCTGTTTTTCCCACTTGTCAGATGTAACCAGGAGTGAGCATTAGTCAGGAGGTGGAGATTCACGTCATGATTCAGTGCACAGTCTGGAAGAGCAGTGCACTGTCAGAGCTTCCATCTTCCATCCACAGTGCGGGATCTGCTATCTATCCTACAATTCAGAAATCCATTAATTCCCAAAAAGATCCAGAAACTAAGGTCACCTGATAGGGGAATGGCAGGGAAGGTTTGTGAAGATTGTTTGAAATCTCACCTCATCGAGAAACACAGATGTAGAAAAGACAAACTTCTTATTAACGACGATAATTTCAGGTCTCACTTTATTCCAGGAGCATTTATACATGTGCCCTTAATCCAGTTGTGTTTCATATCATCTTCAGGATGTCATTTACAGATAACCCATGGCTGATGAAACCTTTCTGTTAAGCAACTACAGCTCATTCTGCTATAACACGACAATTGTGTTCCTCTGTGACCACGCGCTATAGAAAATTGCAATATGGGAAACTGCTGTAGAAATTGTGCAGTGGAAAACCCTATATAACAGTTCAGCAGAAAGTTTGCTTTATGCAAATAATGTCCACAATTCAATCACATGATAGCCAATTCGTGCTGATGAAACACCATTCTAAAAGAAGTCCCTGTAACTGAATCTAGAAAGTTCTATTCTGACTTTGGTTTGTAACCAGATGCTGGGCTCTTAGTGTATGCCACAAAAACATTAATCAAATTATATTTTTTGTCCATCTGACGTTGAGTTACAATTGACCCAAGAAATTTGGAATTCACCTTTTTTTGTTCATTCAGGGGCGTTGCTGTCTGGGGCAAGCATTTATTGCACATCCTTAGATGCCCTTTGAGAAGGTGGTGATGAGCTGCCCTTTTGAACCACAGTTGTCCATTACATCTTGGAGAAATTCTGCAGAGTTGGACGAGGAGGTTCAAACCAGAGTGCAGATAATCCAGAATTAATAAAGATCAAAAGCTGCTTCAATAAACGTACAGACTGGGGGGATGTTGACGGGAAAAGTCACTGGATGTGGACAGAGAACGCATTTGGGTGAAGGTCAGAGAGTTCACTGGGGGTGAAGGTCAGAGGGCGCAATGGGGTGAAGGTCAGAGGGCACACTGGGGGTGAATGGCAGAGGATGTAGTGAGGTGAAGGTCAGAGGGCACACTGGGAGTGAAGGTCAGAGGGTGTAATGGGGTGAAAGTCAGAGGGTGCACTGGGGGTGAGGGTCAGAAGATGCACTGGGGGTCAGGGTGAAAGGGTGTAATGGGGTGAAGGACAGAGGGCACTATGGGGTGAAGCTCTGAAGGTACATGGGGGGAGAAGGTCAGAGGGTGCAATGGGGGTGAAGGTCAGAGGGTCCAGTGGGGGTGAAGGTCAGAGATCAGAGGTGGAGGGCCTGGTCTCATTTTGCTTTGAGAATATTTGCCATCCTCTAATGTGCCTTTCCTACATGTCCCATCATAGAACATAGAACATAGAACATAGAAAAATACAGCGCAGTACAGGCCCTTTGGCCCTCGATGTTGCGCCGATCCAAGCCCATCTAACCTACACTAGCCCAGTATTCTCCATATGCCTACCCAATGCCCGTTTAAATGCCCATAAAGAGGGAGAGTCCACCACTGCTACTGGCAGGGCATTCCATGAACTCACGACTCGCTGAGTAAAGAATCTACCCCTAACATCTGTCCTATACCTACCACCCCTTAATTTAAAAATGTCCAAAGTCCAAAGATATGCAGGTCAGGTGAATTGGTCATGCTAAATTGCCCGTAGTGTTAGGTAAGGGGTAGATGTAGATGTAGGGGTATGGGTGGGTTACGCTTCGGCGGGGCGGTGTGGACTTGTTGGGCCGAAGGGCCTGTTTCCACACTGTAAGTAATCTAATCTAATCTAATCTAATCTAAAAGCTATGCCCCCTCGTAATAGCTGACTCCATACGTGGAAAAAGGTTCTCATGGTCAACCCTATCTAAACCCCTAATCATCTTGTACACCTCTATCAAGTCACCCCTAAACCTTCTTTTCTCCAATTAAAACAGCCCCAAGTGCCTCAGCCTTTCCTCATACGATCTTCCTACCATACCAGGCAACATCCTGGTAAACCTCCTCTGCACCCGTTCCAGTGCCTCCACATCCTTCCTATAGTATGGCGACCAAAACTGCACGCAATACTCCAGATGCGGCCGCACCAGAGTCTTATACAACTGCAGCATGACCTCAGGACTCCGGAACTCAATTCTTCTACCAATAAAAGCCAGTACGCCATATGCCTTCTTCACCGCACTATTTACCTGGGTGGCAACTTTCAGAGATCTGTGTACATGGACACCAAGATCCCTCTGCTCATCCACACTACCAAGTATCCGATCATTAGCCCAGTACCCCATCTTTCTGTTACTCATACCAAAGTGAATCACCTCACACTTACCCACATTGAACTCCATTTGCCACCTTTCTGCCCAGCTCTGCAGCTTCTCTATATCCCGCTGTAACCTGCCACATCCTTCCTCACTGTCAACAACTCCACCGACTTTCGTATCATCCGCAAACTTGCTCATCCAACCTTCTATCCCCTCCTCCACGTCATTTATAAAAATGACAAACAGCAATGGTCCCAAAACAGATCCTTGCGGAACACCGCTAGTAACTGCACTCCAAGATGAACCTTTACCATCAACTACTACCCTCTGTCTTCTTCCAGCCAGCCAATTCCTAATCCAAACCTCCAACTCACCCTCAATGCCATACCTCCGTATTTTTTGCAGTAGCCTACCATGGGGAACCTTATCAAACGCCTTACTAAAATTCATATACGCCACATCTACCACTTTACCCTCGTCCACCTCCTTAGTCACCTTCTCAAAGAATTCAATAAGGTTTGTGAGGCACGATCTGCCCTTCACAAAACCATGCTGACTATCCTTGATCACATTATTCCTATCCAGATGTTCATAAATCCTATCCCTTACAATTCTCTCTAAGACTTTGCCCATAACAGAAGTGAGGCTCACCGGCCTATAGTTACTAGGGTTATCCCTACTCCCCTTCTTGAACAAGGGAACCACATTTGCTATCCTCCAGTCTTCTGGCACTATTCCTGTAGACAACAAGGACATAAAAATCAGGGCCAATGGCTCTGCAATCTCCTCCCTTGCTTCCCAGAGAATCCTAGGATAAATGCCATCAGGCCCAGGGGACTTATCTATTTTCACCCTTTCCAGAATTTCCAACACCTCTTCCCTACATACCTCAAAGCCGTCCATTCTAATTAATTGTGACTCAGTATTCACATCGGCAACAATGTCCTGTTCCTAGTGAATACTGACAAAAAGTATTCATTCAGTGTCTCCCCAATCTCTTCAGCATCCACACGCAACTTCCCACTACTATCCTTGACTGGACCTATTCCTACCCTAGTCATTCTTTTATTCCTGACATACCTATAGAAAGCCTTTGGGTTTTCCCTAATCCTACCAACTAAGGAGTTTTCATGTCCCCTCCTTGCTGCTCTTAGCTCTCTCTTCAGGTCCTTCCTGGCTACCTTATAACTCTCAATCGCCCCAATTGAACCTTCACGCCTCATCTTTACATAGGCTGCCCTCTTCCCTTTAACAAGAGATTCCAATTCCTTATTAAACCACGGCTCCCTCACACGACCCTTTCCTCCCTGCCTGACAGGTACAGACTGAACAAGCTCCACATATCAATTGCGCCCTTGCCTTGAAGCCTACTTTTCCAAGCCACGCATCCTAAGTCGTGCCTCACCGCATCATAATTTCCCTACCCCCAGCTATAACTCTTACCCTGCAGTGCACACTTATCCCTCTCCATCACTAGAGTAAAAGTCACCGAATTGTGGTCACTGTCCCCAAAGTGCTCACCTACCTCCAATTCTAACACCTGGCCTGGTTCGTTACCCAGAACCAAATCCAGTAAGGCCTCACCTCTTGTTGGCCTGTCTACATATTGTGTCAGGAAACCCTCCTGCACACATTGGACAAACACCGACCCATCTAACGAACTCGAGCTATAGCTTTCCCAATCAATATCAGGAAAGTTAAAGTCCCCCATAACAACCACCCTATTACTTTCACTCTTTTCCTGAATCATCCTCGCAATCCTTTCTTCTACTTCTCCCGGACTATTAGGTGGCCTGTAGAAAACTCCTAAAACAGGGTGACCTCATCTTTCCTATTTCTAACCTCAGCCCAAACTACCTCAGATGGCGAGTCTTCATCCATCGTCCTTTCCACCGCTGTAATACTATCTTTGACAAACAATGCCACATCTCCCCCTCTTTTACCCACACCACTGACCCTACTAAAACATTTAAACCCTGGAACCTGCAACAGCCAATCCTGTCCCTGTTCTACCCATGTCTCCGTAATAGCCACGACATCGAAATCCCAGGTACCAACCCACACCTACCTTATTTCGTATACTTCTTGCATTGAAGTATACACACTTCAAGCCACTTTCCTGTTTACAGGCACCCTTCTTTGAGATTGATGAAATGTTCCTAACCTCTCTACACTCCAG
This sequence comes from Chiloscyllium punctatum, assembly GCF_047496795.1. Taxonomy (NCBI): domain Eukaryota; kingdom Metazoa; phylum Chordata; class Chondrichthyes; order Orectolobiformes; family Hemiscylliidae; genus Chiloscyllium; species Chiloscyllium punctatum. The sequence continues at coordinate 10,098,820 of NC_092776.1, read as the reverse complement.
GTCCTGCACCCTAAAGCTACAGTCTAGGTTCCCATGCCCCTGCAGAGTTAGTTTAAAACCCCCCAAGAGCACTAGCAAACCTCCCCCCAAGGATACTGGTGCCCCTCAGGTTCAGGTGTAGACCATCCTGTTTATAGAAGTCCCACCTTCCCCAGAAAGAACCCCAGTTATCCAGATACCGGAATCCCTCCCTCCTGCACCATCCCTGTAGCCACACATTTAACTGTTCTCTCTCCCTATTCCTTGACTCTCTATCACATGGCACGGGTAACAAACCAGAGACAACAACTCTGTTCGTTCCAACTCTGAGCTTCTGCTTCATCTGCTACTGTCCTGAGTGTACTGCCTCTTGGTTGAGAGACTGGGCTATAATCCCACTGACCGGTTCTTCCCCGGTGATATATCTCTTTTTGTGATTTGTCACTGGAAGGGGTGGGAGAAGGCAGGAGAATGGGGTTGAGAAATGTACCAGCCACAATCGAATGGTGGAGCAGTCTCAAAGGGCTGAATGGCCTAATTCTGCTCCATCTTATGGTTGATGGGAGACTACTCGGATGCTGGTGCAGATAAGATAAACCTCCTGAAAACTCCACTCCCACTCTGAGATTGTTAAACAAGCACATATTCAACTCCCGGGGATTGGAGGTGTGTGGAGGGAATATACTGACAGACAGTTCCGATATCAGATACACACCCACATCTAGGCTGCATCAAAGTTGGAAAGGGAAAGAACCTGTATATGTATTTTAAATTGTCACCATGGTGACTGTACTGGCTATTCTACAGTGAATCTTCCTCCTCCCCAGCAAATAATGTCACAGCTTTTAAAACTGTTACGTTAAGGCAGGAGCTCTGGGAGCATCATGTGGAATCTCAGAGAGCTTCAGTAGAGCAGCCTGATCCCCAGGATTGATCCACAGTTAATGTTTCTCTCTTCACATCTTCAGTTCTCCTGACGTCCAGCACCAAAGGATCAAAGGTGCAGGAGGGGGACACTGAATACATCTATGCTCTCATTGTTCCACCATTCTCACGTAATCGACACTATCAGCAGCCTTTCTCCCCCAGCACTCTACACTCCTCACCCCCAAACTGTGGCATAAATTCTGCCCCCTCCACACTTCACATCAACTCTGATGAAGAGTCATCTAGACTCAAATCATTAACTCACTTCCTCTCCATGAATATTGCCTGACCCATCATGATCTCCAGCACTTTTTATTTTCTGATCCCATCCTGTTGGGGATTGAGATAGAATGGCCATAATACCCAAAGTCCTGGCGTTTTGAGTCTGGAAGTTGCTAACTTACCGCTCAGGGTCTCTTGACCGGGGCTTCCCAAAGTAGGTGGGTGAGAACCCCAAAGGAGGTGCAATGTTGGGGTTGCCAGTCCTGAGGGTGTACACACATCCCAGCACCCCCCAACCCCTACCACACACATCCCTCACCACCACCACCCTCAGAGCCCCAAACACCAAACACCACCCCCTCCCACCCCAACCACAGCGAACTCACAACAAATTTCAAACCTTGAGTTGGTGCCACAGAGGAGGGAAAACATTGGGAAGCATTGGTATCAATGCTCTCAAAGCAATGCTTTACCTCCCCCACCACCCACCCACCACTATCGTGCAGTCCCATAATGTTTATACATGAGTCTTTTAAGTTTCAGTGATCTTCACTCAATAATCACCTCTAACCAATACCCTACCCATGATTTTACTCTTCTTGGGATGGGCTTTCAGCTTGACTATAACCATTACACGACTACACCCCTCAACCACCACCACTCAGCCTGTTCTTAGCAGACTTTCCTCCAATTCAACCTGCTCTTAGCAGTCTTTTTTCTAACTCTGCTTGTTCTCAGCGGACTTTCCTCCAGCTGAACCAGATTTAAATAACACTGACCTATCCTGTCACTGCTTAACAACACAATATCCTGCAATAACACATCTAACTCTGCTTGTTCTCAGTGGACTTTCCTCCAGCTGAACCAGATTTAAATAACACTGACCTATCCTGACACTGCTTAACAACACAATATCCTGCAATAACACATCTAACTCTGCTTGTTCTCAGCGGACTTTCCTCCAGCTGAACTAGATTTAAATTATACTGACCTATCCTGACACTGCTTAACAACACAAGATCCGGCAATAACACAGCCCCAACAGGGCCTGTAGCAAAACAAATGACTTTTACCAGTCATGTGATTTATAAGAATCTTGTTAAAAAGGTTGACAGTGAATTTTCAGCAAAATGTTTAAAGAAACCACTCTATGTATTTACATAAGAGTGGAAATACATCTATTTTCCAGAATCTTTCTAAATTTAAGTCCTCACAGCAATATTAAACATGAACAATCTTTATAACAGATGGAAAGGATGAGATTGTAAACCAAGCAGAATTATGTGAAGCTGTTTTAAATCTAAATATATCTATTCATTTATAATTAACGATCATAAAGAGGGCTGAGATACTTTCAGCAGATAAATAATGTATTTGAATTCAATTACACAGAATCTTGCATTAACACAATATCCTTCAATAATACAATATCCTGCAATAACAGAATATCCTGCAATAACACAATATCCTTCAATAACTCAATATCCTGCAATAACACAATATCCTGCAATAACACAATGTCCTGCAATAACACACTGTCCTGCAATAACACAGTGTCCTGCAATAACACAATATCCTGCAATAACACAGTGTCCTGCAATAACACAATATCCTGCAATAACACAATATCCTGCAATAAGACAGTGTCCTGCAATAACACAATATCCTTCAATAATACAATATCCTGCAATAACACAATATCCTGCAATAACACAACATCCTTAAATAACACAGTGTGCTGCAATAACACAATATCCTGCAATAACACAATATGCTGCAATAACACAATAAACTGTAATAACACAATATCCTGCAATAACACAATATCCTTCAATAACACAATATCCTGCAATAACACAACATCCTGCAATAACACAATATCCTGCAATAACACAATATCCTTCAATAACACAACATCCTTCAATAACACAGTGTCCTGCAATAACACAATATCCTGCAATAACACAATATCCTGCAATAACACAATATCCTTCAATAACACAATATCCTGCAATAACACAATATCCTGCAATAATCCAGTTGTTCTGCATTAACACAGTATCCTGCAATAAGACAAGTTCCTTGTATAGGGTGGGCTGAAGGGCCAACATTGTTGATGATATTTGACAGCTGCATGACTTTGAATCAGTGCTGTGAACATTCCTGAATGAACCTCATATGGCATAATCATAGTTGCTTTTTTCAACAGTTTTTTGTACTGTCTGTTTGTTACTCTGTACAAGAGAGAGAGTTGTCGGTCTTCACCTCAGACTGGGATCGCAAATGTTTCCAGGAACCAATGTAAGCCTTCAGACCAGCCGTCTATCGAGAGATCCCTGACTTTCAGGAGGGCATAAGGTTGGTTGCTCTCTTTTCCTTCCTTTTCCATTTTTTTATTACTTAATAGATGTTCATAGTTTAGTCCTTTATCTTTCCTTCCTCGTCTATCTTTTATCATTACTCATTAAATGTTCATATGGAAGCAAATTAAAATTGTAGAGTCTTCTCTTAACTACATTTAACCGAGTCAGAAAAGATCTGTTTGGATACACCCTGTGATCCAAGACAGTTTTGGCTACGAGGATGGAATTTGGGAAAATGGTATAAGAGAAGGGAAAAGCAACCTGATGGTCTGGAGACCTTCCATGATCCAGGATGGAATGTGGCAGACTCTGGATTTAGGCCTATAGCTAATATGTTAGTACAACCAGGACCCAAAAGGATGGTGGATAGTTCTAACTGGGAAAATAGAGAACTGGAGGGCAGGTTTCTGCACTGTGCAAGTGCATAGAACATTGTAGAAGTGTTAACTCTTTGTGGCCTGGTTTGAATGTACCTCTGTTTATTGGTTGCTAAACGTCATTTTGTACAATTTGTGTGTTTTTGTTCCCTGGAGCTCAAGATACTTTGAGTCAGTTTGCACTTTGAGAATGTCTGGTGATTTGAAAGTGCGGTGTATGCTTGTATCAGTGTGGAACTTGTGTGGTTAATGTAATGTCCTTTTAAGAAACCATCAGTGATTGTATAAAGCAAAAATCTGTGAAATTAGATTAGATTACAGTGTGGAAACAGGCACTTCGGCCCAACAAGTCCACACCGACCTGCCAAAGCGCAACCCACCCATACCCCTACATTTACCACTTACCTAACACTACAGGCAATTTAGCATGGCCAATTCACCTGACCTGCACATCTTTGGATTGTGGGAGGAAACCGGAGCACCCGGAGGAAACCCACACAGACACGGGGAGAACGTGCAAACTCCACCCAGTCAGTCACCTGAGGCGGGAATTGAACCCAGGTCTCTGGTACTGTGAGGCAGCAGTGCTAACCACTGTGCCACCATGCCACCCAAAAACGTTGATACAAAAAATTTGCTTTGTAAAAACTTACCTTTTGGAATTAGCTCCGTGTTGTGTTTGGATTTTAATTCCAGAAATTACCATGTTTGGAATTTCATTTTCTGGCCAGAGTGAACGTCCAAATATTGTTTTAACACGAGTGAATCTTTAATTCCAGATGACAAGATTGGCTCATTGTTAATGTCCACGTGATAAGAAAAATAGTGGGTCATCTTAGAGAAAGAACAAACAAAGTATGTTGTGCCTGAATCAAACAGAAATGTTTGACTTTAGTTTTAAAATATTATAAGATCATGTTCCATGGACTACAAATCTCTGGAAGTAGATATGGTGGTAATAGTTAAGTTGCAAAATTGAATGAGACAAAGTAATTGAGAGTGGAGACTGGTGGCAGAAAACAAAAAAAAACGAAAAAGGGGTTGAAACAGCAATTGAAGTTAAAATGCATTTTAGGGAAAAGAAAGTTTAGATGAGACTGATAGCTTTCTCTTGATGTTTATGTCCTTGTCTTTCTTTTTAAGAAAGACTGAATTGGTGATCAAGCCACTACCCAAAGCATTGGGACCATACACGGAGGGATAAGTCAAGCCTTGTAGGTCATTTGATCAGATCGTGTGGGAGTCAAAAACGCGGGACATGGTCTTGGGACACCTGTGTAAGTGTGTAATCGTGAATGTTACCTCAGAGGTAACAAGCATGAGACAGTACAAAAACATGCACTGAAGACTTGGTCTCAGACACGTACACCCACTTAACAAAGGTTTTAGTGTGTGGCATGGAAGAGCACAAAGACATAGTTTAAAAGTTTTGTGTGTTAGGATTGAGCCCTCCACTATCACCTGATGAAGGAGCGATGCTCCGAAAGCTTGTGTGCTTCCAATTAAACCTGTTGGACTATAACCTGGTGTTGTGTGATTTTTAATTTTGTACACCCCAGTCCAACACTGGCAACTCCAAATCATAGTTTAAATGATAAGACATTGACACAAAATCCATCGAGAAATGGACTTTAAAACAGTGAAAGTAGTGTCAGTGAAAAGGATGTAAGAAAAATTATGATCAAGATAAAGTGTGATTGGTTATTATACCAAAATGTTACAGAAATAAAAGAATATGGATTCAGGGAGGAGTAATAATGAACTGAGTGAAGGGGCCCATCAGATGACATTCAGATATCTCATCTGGAGTGTTTGTATGACCAATGCAGCCGATGACATTTTAATGTCTTAGAACAATTAATGCATGTGAAAGAGGGCTGAGTGAAGACTCAGGTGGTGTAGGGGTCTGTGGTATGAGAAGCCCGGGGAAAATAACAAGCAGGAAGCACAAATTGAAAGTAAAGCCTGATGAACGTTAGAGCTGTATTGCTTGATACCATGAATATTGTAGCTCAAAGGGGCTACCTGTACATGAAGGTAGTTACCATTCAATGACACAATCATTCATAAAATTTGCAAGGGAGGAAATATACTAAAGAAGATTTCTCAAGATGGATACAGATGAAGAGAGCTGGAGAAAGTTTGAGTCCATGCATGATGTTATTTTACTATTTTGGGTGAAGTGTTCCATGGATAGGTAACTGGAGAGTAAGAAAAAATACAAATTAAGGAGCCAGAATCTGGAATACATGTACAGGTAAACTGAATTTTAAAGGAAATTATGTAAATAGATTAACTGAAAGAAATGTAGATGATATTCTGGTAACCTGAGTCATTATCGGAAATGAAAAGGAACAGTTACTGTTAAAGGGACAAGACAAGTCTTAGGGCTACTTTACTGGTGCAGGAACTTTGTAGGAAATTACAGCAAGCTAGCCAGACTGCTGCGAGATATTATGAAAGGGGTGGGCAAGCTGCCTCAGACAACACTGAATGGGGACCTGAGCAAGAGATGGCCATTGTGAAAATCAAACAGACAGTGGCTTCCACATCATCAAATGTAGGGGTATGGGTGGGTTGCGCTTCGGCGGGTCGGTGTGGACTTGTTGGGCCGAAGGGCCTGTTTCCACATTGTAAGTAATCTAACCTAAATCACCACATCAGCATGACCTGAAAAAGCCCCTTCACATCTTTTCCAGTAAAAACAAGAGCAATCAGTCTGCAGTAGTGTTACAGAGACTCAGAGACAAGCTCTGGCCTGTGGGATACTACTCAGGTAAAACGGATCCAGTCATGGTGGGACAACACTTCTGCATTTGAACCATCCAATGCGCTGCTTGGGCATGAACAACATCCTCCCTCTTGACACAAAGTGATATTACACTCACCACACAGTATAGCCCAGCCATCGGAAGCTGACAAACTGAAAGGTATTACTGACGGTCAGCAAGCCAAATGGGAAGCCGCACTGTTGCCAGGCGACAAGCACATGGGACTAGTTAAAAACAATAGAGACAACCAGCAAGCTTTGTGAATCAGGAAGGAGAGGCACATGATTGTAACCCCCTCATGGAGTACAACCAAGAGAGCCAGGGCCGAGTTAAAGTAAGAGCCATTTCAGGGCCAGATGTGAATTGTATGTTTGTAGATGGGGCACGGACATGTTGTAGAGGAGAGGCCCGAATGGGGTGGGCAGAGTTTAATTTGAAACGGGGAGCTTTTGGCAGGAGAGAGGATAGAAGGGTGGCACTCTGCCCTGCTAACCAAGCTAAAAGCACTTACTGCTGCCTCCGGCTAGGAAATGGACAAAGAATTAACATCTAAAGAGATGGTAAAAATGCCTTTGGTGTAATCCATGACTACATGATGGCATGGGCAAGACAAGGCGATATGATTCCTTGAGTGGTAGTACAATTCAAAATTGGATCCCAGTCACATACCCAGTACAGCAGTAACTAAAATTAAAGTGTGCAGAAATGTCCAAATGCCAGAGCAGAAAGGAATTATTGAGTTCTTACTTATTGTCCGATAAAGTTCTTCGAGAAGGTGACAAAACAGGTGAATGAAGGTAAGGTGGTTGATGTGGTGTATATGGACTTCAGTAAGGCATTTGATAAGGTTCCCCACAGTAGGCTATTGCACAAAATAAGGGGTTTGGGGATTGAAGGTAATTTAGCGGTTTGGATCAGAAATTGGCCAGCTGAAAGTGGTTGATGGGAAATATTCATCCTGGAGCTCAGTTGCCAGTGGTATACCGTAAGGATCTGTTTTGGGGCCACTTGTTATTTGTCATTTTTATAAATGATCTGGAGGTGGGCATAGAAGGATGCATTAGTAAATTTGCAGATGACACTGAGATAGGCAGAGATAAGATGCAGAACTGGGCTGAGAAGTGGCAAATGGAGTTTAATGTGGAAAAGTGTGAGGTAGTTCACTTTGGAAGAAGTAACAGGAATACAGAGTACTGGGCTAATGGTAAAATTCTTGGCAGTGTAGATCAACAGAGAGATCTCGGTATCCAGGTGCATAGATCCCTGGAAGTTGCCACCCAGGTTGATAGGGTTGTTAAGAAGGCATATGGTGTGTTGGTGTTTATTGATATGGGGATTGCGTTTCAAAGCCATGAGGTCATGCTGCAGCTGCACAAGATACTGGCAAGGCCACACCTGGAGTATTGCAAACAGTTCTGGTCACCACATTATAAGAAGGAGGTGGAAGCTTTAGAAAGGATTCAGAGGAGATTTACTCGGAAGTTGCCTGGTATGGAAGGAAGGTCTGACAAGGAAAGGCTGAGGGAACTGAGGCTGTTTTCATTGGAGAGAAGAAGGCTGAGAGGTGACTTAATCGAGACGTATAAGATAATCAGAGGGTTAGATAGGGTGGACAGTGAGAGCCTTTTTCTTCGGATGGTGAAGGCTAACACGAGGGGACATAGCTTTAAATTGAGGGGTGATAGATTTTGGACAGATATCAGGGGTAGTTTCTTCACTCAGAGTTGTAGGGGCATGGGACGGCCTACCTGCAACAGTAGTAAACTTACCAATGTTAAAGGTACTTAAATGAGCATTGGACATATATATAGATAATAACGGAACTGTGCAGGTTAGATGGTATCAGATTATTTTCACAGTTTGGCGCAACATCGAGGGTCAAAGGTCCTGTACTGCGCTGTAATGTCCTATGTTCTATGAATTGAGTAAGACCCAGCTGGTCTGGCAGTCTCCTTTTCCTTGCTCTCTCCCTCCTGCAGGTCTCTCAGCAGGAACAGGATTCTTAACCCCAGGATGGGAGCCGGATTAGATTACATTGCGTGTATATTTGTGACATGGTCGTGCAATTGAGAATATTACTGGCATCAGCGTGAGTCTGACGATGTTAATCCTCCATGGGTACCCCTCAATTTTGATCCCATTGATGGCAAATGGGCATGGGCATGTCGTGCTGGTTCGATCACGGTCTTGACCGTACATCAAGAGTGCGATATATTTCAGGGTTGGTCCCCAAAGACCATGACCATTAATTTGATGATACACTCTGTTGTTATATTATTCATGTTGATGCTAGCTATTTTCATTGCGCGTTTAATTTTCTGGTGTAGGTTACAAATTCCTACTTTACGTTCTCACTTGGCTGTCACTGATTTGCGACTCCGTGTGCAATTATAACATGCGCGGATAAATATCATCGAGGATGGACTGGCTGGAGGGCCAACTTTATTGATGATATTCGACAGCTGCACAACTTTGAATCAGTGCTGTGAACATTCGTGTATGTGCCGCATATGGCATAATCAAAGTAGCTTCTCTGCACTGTTATCTGTACTGGCTGTTTGTTACACTGTCTACGAGAGAGAATTTCCTTCCGAGTTGTTGAATTTCAGCTTGGCCCAGGATCGCGAGACTAAGCATCCAGGACGACACGAGGGTCCCCAGTGTACAGGAGGACGTGAGACTCATTCCATTTCCGAACTTTTCTGCTTTTTATTACTTAATAGATGTTCATAGTTCAGTTCTTTACTTTTCCTCTTTTTCATTTTATTAATACAATAAATGTTCTTATTTAAGCATTGTTCAGACTTCTTGAAACTACATTTAACTGAATCCGAAAAGAACCAATTGAATACACCCTGTGATCCAAGACACTGCAAAAACACAATATCGAGAAAAAAACACAATAACCCGCAATAACACGGTATCCTGCATTAACACAGTGCCCAATAATAACAAAATATCCAGCAATAACAAAACACCCTGCAATAGTACAATATTCTGCATTAATACAAGATCCTGCAATAACAGTGTCCTGTAGTAACGCAATAATACAGAACCCGTCATTAACATAATATCCTGGAATATCACAAGGTCCTGCAATAACACAATATCCTGCATTAACAAATATCCTTCAATAGCACAGCATTCTACAATACCACATATCCTGCAATAACACAGAGTCCAGTAATAACACAATTTCCTGCAATAACACAATGTCCTGCCCTAACACTATATCCTGTAATAACAGAATATCCTGCATAAACATAATATCCTGCAATAACACAGTGTCCTGCAATAACACAATGTCCTTCAATAACACAATACTCTGCAATAACACAATATCCTGCAATATCACAATATCCTGCAATAACACAATGTCCTGCAATAACACAGTGTCCTGCAATAACATAATATCCTGCAATAACACAATATCCTGCAATAACACAGTGTCCTGCAATAACACAATATCCTGCATAAACATAATATCCTGCAATAAGACAATATCCTGCAATAAGACAATATCCTGCAATATCACAATATCCTGCAATAACAGTGTCCTGCAATAACACAATGTCCTGCAAGAACACAATATCCTGCAATAACACAATGTCCTTCAATAATACAATATCCTGCAATAACAGTGTCCTGCAATAACACAATGTCCTGCAAGAACACAATATCCTGCAACAACACAATATCCTTCAATTACACAGTGTCCTGCAATAACACAATGTCCTGCAATATCACAATATCCGGCAATAACACAGCGTCCTGCAATAACACAATATCCTGCAATAACAGTGTCCTGCAATAACACAATATCCTGCAATAACACAATATCCTGCAATAATGGAATGTCCTGCAATATCACAATATCATGCAATAACATAATATCCTGCAATAACACAGTGTCCTTCAATAATACAATATCCTGCAATAACACTCTGTCCTGCAATAACACAATGTCCTGCAATAATGCAATGTCCTGCAATATCACAATATCCTGCAATTAAACAATATCCCTCAATAACAGTGTCCTGCAATAACGTATTATCCTGCAATAACACAATATCCTGCAATGATGCAATGTCTTGCAATATCACAATATCCTGCAATAACACATTATCTTGCAATAACACAGTGTCCTGCAATAACACAATATCCTGCAATAATGGAATGTCCTGCAATATCACAATATCATGCAATAACACAATATCCTGCAATAACACAGTGTCCTGCAATAACACAATATCCTGCAATAACAGTGTCCTGCAATAACACAATGTCCTGCAATAACACAATATCCTGCATAAACATAATATCCTGCAATAAGACAATATCCTGCAATAAGACAATATCCTGCAATATCACAATATCCTGCAATAACAGTGTCCTGCAATAACACAATGTCCTGCAAGAACACAATATCCTGCAATAACACAATGTCCTTCAATAATACAATATCCTGCAATAACAGTGTCCTGCAATAACACAATGTCCTGCAAGAACACAATATCCTGCAACAACACAATATCCTTCAATTACACAGTGTCCTGCAATAACACAATGTCCTGCAATATCACAATATCCGGCAATAACACAGCGTCCTGCAATAACACAATATCCTGCAATAACAGTGTCCTGCAATAACACAATATCCTGCAATAACACAATATCCTGCAATAATGGAATGTCCTGCAATATCACAATATCATGCAATAACATAATATCCTGCAATAACACAGTGTCCTTCAATAATACAATATCCTGCAATAACACACTGTCCTGCAATAACACAATGTCCTGCAATAATGCAATGTCCTGCAATATCACAATATCCTGCAATTAAACAATATCCCTCAATAACAGTGTCCTGCAATAACATATTATCCTGCAATAACACAATATCCTGCAATGATGCAATGTCTTGCAATATCACAATATCCTGCAATAACACAATGTCCTTCAATAATACAATATCCTGCAATAACAGTGTCCTGCAATAACACAATGTCCTGCAAGAACACAATATCCTGCAACAACACAATATCCTTCAATTACACAGTGTCCTGCAATAACACAATGTCCTGCAATATCACAATATCCGGCAATAACACAGCGTCCTGCAATAACACAATATCCTGCAATAACAGTGTCCTGCAATAACACAATATCCTGCAATAACACAATATCCTGCAATAATGGAATGTCCTACAATATCACAATATCATGCAATAACATAATATCCTGCAATAACACAGTGTCCTTCAATAATACAATATCCTGCAATAACACACTGTCCTGCAATAACACAATGTCCTGCAATAATGCAATGTCCTGCAATATCACAATATCCTGCAATTAAACAATATCCCTCAATAACAGTGTCCTGCAATAACATATTATCCTGCAATAACACAATATCCTGCAATGATGCAATGTCTTGCAATATCACAATATCCTGCAATAACACATTATCTTGCAATAACACAGTGTCCTGCAATAACACAATATCCTGCAATAATGGAATGTCCTGCAATATCACAATATCATGCAATAACACAATATCCTGCAATAACACAGTGTCCTGCAATAACACAATATCCTGCAATAACAGTGTCCTGCAATAACACAATATCCTGCAATAATGGAATGTCCTGCAATATCACAATATCATGCAATAACACAATATCCTTCAATAATACAATATCCTGCAATAACACAGTGTCCTGCAATAACACAATGTCCTGCAATAATGCAATGTCCTGCAATATCACAATATCCTGCAATTAAACAATATCCCTCAATAACAGTGTCCTGCAATAACACATTATCCTGCAATAACACAATATCCTGCAATGATGCAATGTCCTGCAATATCACAATATCCTGCAATAACACATTATCCTGCAATAACACAGTGTCCTGCAATAATGGAATGTCCTGCAATAACACATTATCCTGCAATAACACAATATCCTGCAATGATGCAATGTCCTGCAATATCACAATATCCTGCAATAACACATTATCCTGCAATAATGGAATGTCCTGCAATATCACAATATCATGCAATAACACAATATCCTGCAATAACACAGTGTCCTGCAATAACACAATATCCTGCAATAACAGTGTCCTGCGATAACACAATGTCCTGCAAGAACACAATATCCTGCAATAACACAATGTCCTTCAATAATACAATATCCTGCAATAACAGTGTCCTGCAATAACACAATATTCTGCAATAATGGAATGTCCTGCAATATCACAATATCATGCAATAACACAATATCCTTCAATAATACAATATCCTGCAATAACACAGTGTCCTGCAATATCACAATGTCCTGCAATAATGCAATGTCCTGCAATATCACAATATCCTGCAATTAAACAATATCCCTCAATAACAGTGTCCTGCAATAACACATTATCCTGCAATAACACAATATCTGCAATGATGCAATGTCCTGCAATATCACAATATCCTGCAATAACACATTATCCTGCAATAATGGAATGTCCTGCAATATCACAATATCATGCAATAACACAATATCCTTCAATAATACAATATCCTGCAATAACACAGTGTCCTGCAATAACACAATGTCCTGCAATAATGCAATGTCCTGCAATATCACAATATCCTGCAATGAAACAATATCCCTCAATAACAGTGTCCTGCAATAACACATTATCCTGCAATAACACAATATCCTGCAATGATGCAATGTCCTGCAATATCACAATATCCTGCAATAACACATTATCCTGCAATAACACATTGTCCTGCAATAACACAGTGTCCTGCAATAACACAATATCCTGCAATAACAGTGTCCTGCAATAACAGAATATCCTGCAATAACACAATATCCTTCATTAACACTGTGTCCTGCAATAACACAATATCCTGCAATAACACAATATCCTGCAATAATACAGCATCCTGCAATAACACAATATCCTGCAATAACACAATATCCTGAAATATCATAGTATTCTCTAATACATCGGAAGGATCAGTTTTTGTCCAATGTGTGCAGGAGGGTTCCCTGACACAGCATGTCGAAGGGCCGACAAGAGGGGAGGCCACACTGGATCTTGTGCTTGGTAATGAACCAGGCCAGATGTTTGATTTAGTTGTAGGTGAGCACTATATGTAGGAGAGAGTGACCATAATTCAGTTATGTTAAGTTTAGCGATGGAAAGGGATAGGTACATGCCACAGGTCAAGAGTTATCAATGGGGCAAGGGCAATTATAATGCGATTAGGCAAGTATTAGGATGCATAGAATGGGGTAGCAAAATGGGGGGATGCAGTCAATGGAAATGTGGAGCTGGTTTAAGGTACAGATATTGCGTGTACTGTCAGGGCTGGTTCTCTGTTCTATTCTGCAATAATACAATAATCTGGAAAAATACAGTGTCCTGCCCTAACACAATATCCTTTTACAACACGGTGTCATACAATAACACAATATCCTGCAATAACACAATATCCTGCAATAAGACAGTGTCCTGCAATAAGACAGTGACCTGCGTTAACACAATATCCTGCAATAACACAGTGTTGTACGATAACACAATATCCTGTAATAACATAATATTCTGCAATAAGACAATATCCTGTAATAAAACAATATCCTGTAGTAACACAGATGTCCTGTAAGAACACAATATCCTGCAATAACACAATGTCCTGTAAGAACACAGCGTCCTGCATTGACACAATATTCTGCTATAACACAGTATCCTGCATTAACACAGTATCCTGCATTAACACAGTATCCTGTAGAAACACAATATCCTGCATTAACACAGTATCCTGCATTAACACAGTATCCTGTAGCAACACAATATCCCGCATTAACACAGTATCCTGTAATAACACCGATGTCCTATAAGATACAATATCCTACACCAACACAATATCCTGCAATAACACAATACTCTGCATTAGTACAGCATCCTTCAATAATACAATATCCTGGAATATCACAATGTCCTGCAATAACACAGTTTCCTGCAATAACACAATATCCTGCATTAACACAATATCCTGCATTAACACAGTATCCTGTGATAACACAGATGTCCTATATGATAAAATATCCTGCAATAACGCAATATCCTGCAATAACACAATGTCCTGCAAGAACACAGTGTCCTGCATTGACACAATATTCTGCTATAACACAGTGTCGTACAATGTCACATTATCCTGCATTAACACAATATCCTGCATTAACACAGTATCCTGCAATAACACAGATGTCCTATAAGAACACAATATCCTATAATAACACAATATCCTGCATTAACACAATATCCTGTAATAACACAGGATGTCCTGTAAGAACATAATATCCTGCAATAACACAATGTCCTGCAACAACATAATATCCCGCAATAACACAATATCCTGCAATAACACAATATCCTGCAATAACACAATATCCTGTAATAACACAGGATGTCCTGTAAGAACATAATATCCTGAATTAACGCAATGTCCTGCAATAAACAGTGCCCTGCATTGGCACAATATTCAACTATAACACAGTGCTGTACAATAACACAATATCCTGCATTAACACAATATCCTGGAATATCACAATGTCCTGGAATAACATAGTTTCCTGCAATAACAGTGTCCTACAAGAGCACAATATCCTGCATTAACACAATATCCTGCAATAATGCAATGTCCTGCAATAACACAGTCTCCTGCATTGACGCAATATCCTGCATTAATACAATATCCTGCAATAACACAATAACCTGCAATAACACAATAACCTGCAATAACACAATATCCTGCATATCACAGTGCCCTGCAATAACGCAATATCCTTCTACAACAGCGTTGTACAATAACACAATACCCTGTAATAACACAATGTCCTGCAATAACACAATATCCTGCATATCACAGTGCCCTGCAATAACACAATATCCTTCTACAATAGCATTGTACAATAACACAATACCCTGCAATAACGCAATATCCTGCAATAATATAGTGTCCTGCATTGACACAATATCCTGCAATAATACAGTATCCTTCATTAACACAATATCCTGCAAGAACACAATAGCCTGCAATAACACAATTACCTTATGCCATTGTATGAAGACTCAGGAGAAAAGACCATGAACCTGGGTAGACACTATCCTCCAAGTAAGGAACATCTGATAGTATTCAATTCCAGGTCAAAACCTATTACTTCTTCAATGTCTACAATTTATTTACAGCAAAAAAAGTACCCTTATGTTGCACCTATTGACTGAAAGCCATCCAAAAGAAGCTCTTTGCATACAATAAACTACAACATATCCCAAGGAACGTTACCAGGCAATATTTCACACTGTGCTACAGAAAGAAGCATTAGACCAGGTGATAAAGAAAAATAACTGAGTGAAAATGTGAATTATAAGGGGCATCTTGAAAGAAGAGAAAGAGAGAGGTAAAGAGTGTCAGAAATTTAAGAATTCCAGAACTTGGGAGCCTAGGTAACTAAAACACAGCCTCCAATGATGAAGTGAAGTCAGTCATTTTTTGTTCCAGAATTAAACACTGTGTCTTTAATGAAATAGGTGATGTCAACAAATATACTTAATTCCACTGTTCATCATTGTCAAGGCTTTGAAAATGCCTTTTCATCTTGCCAAATTTGGCATTCCATGTCAGTCTAACAACTCCAGACTGAAGGCACTATTACAATTTTCCAGGATTATATTTATTTTCAAAGTCGTGGTTTTCACTGACATGCCAAACCAGTCTGGATTCCAAATCTGGCCTTTCAGGACGGCACTCATAGCCCTAATGCCATTTCCATGATGCAAAGTCCACAAGGCGACTTGGTGAATCCTGGTTTTGTGCCTTTCTCCAGAATCAGCTTTGGCAGGAATTTCCTCTGACTCGTTCCCCTCACGACCCTGCCTTAGCCAGTTCCAGAGTCTTGCCTTTGGTGGCTTCCCCAAGCATGAGGTGAGCTTAACCAGTCAGTAACTGTGTTGTATAAATCAATGGGTTCTTGGATTTGAAGAATGTGCGCCTTATGTGTTGGAGAAAATGGAATCCCTATACTGTGGAAGCAGGCCAATCAGCCCATTGAGTCCACACCGACCCTCCAAAGAACATCCCACCCGGACCCAACCACTTTACCCTCTCCCTGTATTTACAATGGCTAATCCACCTAGCCTGCTCATAACTGATCACTAGGGGCAATTTCGCACAGCCAAGGCACCTAACCTGCACATCATTGAACTGGGGGAGGAATCGGGGCACCCAGAGGAAACCCACACAGACACAGGGCAATTCTGAGAATGGAGCCATTCTGTTTATTCACTGTTCATTCTTGACAGGATGTAGGCTTCACTGGCAAGGCCAGTATTTGTTACCCCTCCCTAACAGCCCTTGTATTGATCAGCTTGCTTGTCCCATTGCAGAGAGCAGATAAGAGGCAACCGCATTGCTGTGCATCTGGAGTTATACATACACCAGGATTGGGTAAGGTCAGCAGATTTCCTTCCCTGAGCAATAAAATCAGCTGTAGTCTCACCATCACTGAGACCAGCTTTTCAATTCCAGGCTGTTTTAATTCAATTGCGGGACATGGGCTTCAAGGGTGCAGGCAACATTTCTTGCCCATCCCTAGTTGCTCCTTGAAAAGGTGGTGCTGAGCTGCCTTCTTGAACTTCTGCAGTCCACCTGCTCTGTGAATACCCACAGTGCCATTGCTGAGGTTTTAAACAATGACCTTATCTCCTACCTGTTGCCATTGAATTGAATTTGAAACTGTATCTCCCAAACATTATGCCCAAGCCTGTAAATTGTTAGCCCAGTTTCATTACCACTTCACTCTGATTATCTATTGCAGTATTGTGCTCAGTGGTTAGCACTGCTGCCTCACAGCGCCAGGGACCTGGGTTCAGTTCCAGCCTCAGGTGACTGTCTGTGTGGAGTTTGCACGTCCTGCCCGTGTCTGTGTGGGTTACCTGCCGGTGCTCCGGTTTCCTCCCACAGTCCAAAGATGTGCAGGTTAGGTGGATAGGCCATGCTGAATTGACCCTAGTATCCAGGAGTGTGCTGGGTTGGCGGATTACCCGTCAGAAATGTGGGGTTATGCTGGATAGGGTGAGGGGGGTGTGGGTCTGGGTGGGGCGCCCTTTGGAGGATCTGTGCAACATGATGGGCTGAATGGCCTCTTTTGGGATAGTATGCTATGTTTTCCCTACTCCCCATGTTGTAATTTTGTTAGCACATTAATGTTTTTTTAAATATTTTTAGTGTGCCTGAACCATGATCATGTTTAACCAGATGCTGACTGACCCACTATGTGTTTCCCAACACTTTCTGGTTTCACAGAGTTTCATGCCAATCTTTGATATCAAACAATGTGCTCAGAAGTAAAACACAGAGCTATTGATGAAGAAAACCAATGGGAGGATACTGAGTAACATTTTCTGATCATGTTTATACACCGGCTTTTACAAGATTGGAATTTCAGACGATCCTGAAATATATTTTAAGTAACTGGAAAAGACTTAACATTTCATTGCTATATTGGGAAGTTTGCAACCTTGTAATCGTACAGCCACAGAAAGTCAAATATTTTGTAACAAGGTTCTTATTGGATTGAATGGGACTGTCTGTTCGTTACAGTTCACTTTAGATAGCTTCTTAAATTAATTTGTTCAGGGATGGTCTTACAGAACAGACAGGATTTGAACTCACCCTTCCTGGCTCAGAGATAGGACACTACCACTGCATCACAAGAACCCCGACAGTTCACTCTGCCTAGTCTAATGTTAGATATGAATTCTAAATATTTTCTAATTATTTCGTTCAGAGGTGTTATAAAAGATAAAGTCAACATAGTCCGAGTGGACTATGTGGCTGTTCTCTCATTAGACAGAGATGACTGCTGGTGGTTTAACATGAAGGTTACCACGTGTCAGACGAGAGGAGGGGGTGAGAAGGAGAATCCTTCATATTAAGCTCAGCTAGTGGGTAATCTAAGGGGGGGGGGGGGGGGGGGGCGCGCTGATGGGCTGATGGCCTAGTTGTATTATTGCTGGACAGTTAATCCAGAGACCCAGGTCATGTTCTGGGAACTCGGATTCAAATCCTGCCACAGCTGATGGTGCAACTTGAGTTCAATAAAAATCTGAAATTAAGAGTCTCATGATAACAGGAATCATTTGTCAGGAAAAACCCATCTGATTCACTAATGTCCTTTAGAGAAGGAAACTGCCACCCTGGTCTGGCCTACATGTGACTCCAGACTCACAACAATGTGGTTGACTCTTAACTGCCCTCTGGGCAAATAGGGATGGGCACTAAATGCTGCCTAGCCAAGGATGCCAACATCCTGTGAATAAATGAAAATAAAGCAGGTGTGGGGACTGAACCCACACTGTTGATGTACCCGGCATTTCAAAAACAAACTGTCACACCTACTGAACTAATTGACTGTCCCACCCCCAAAGATGTCAGGCCACACTTCTAGAACAGTGAGACTCAAACCTATCCCTGTAACCCCACACCCTACCCATCCCTCAACACAACAAGCAATTTAGCATGGCAAATCCACCCAACCTGCACATCTTTGGTCTGTGGGAGAAAACTTACACAGACACAGGGAGAATGTTCAAACTCTGAGCTACAAATCTTCTCACAACTTGCTAACAGGGAAAACGTGCAAATTCTACACAGACAGTCGATCCAGGCTGGAATCGAACCCCAGTTCCTGCCGCTGTGAGGCGGCAGTGCTAACCACTGAGCCACCGTGCTGCCCCCTTGTACTTTGACAAAAGACACATTTTATCAAAGCTTTCTAAATTTCACTCATCAGGTCAATTCTTGAGAAATATCAATGAAAAAAGAAATCAACAATTTTTTTCAGCATCAGTTTCTCTTAACTGCCTGATGAGTGTAAGGTAGAAATCTTCAACAAAATGTGACTTCTCTCAACAATATTCAAGTTCTGTTCTATCAAACAACTGCTTGTACCAGCACTTTCTTATTTGCCTTGGTGTCAAAGTTTGTTTGGAAACACTCCAGTGAAGTTTCTTAGGGTGTTTGAAAACCCTAATGGAACTGTCCAACTATACTCAGTCACATCGTCTTTCAAAATGCTTCTCAAAATCTACTTCTTTAACTACACTTTCTGTCACTGTGCACTCTCCCATCCACCCCACTCGAATTCCTCTCCTAGTTTGCCCCTTATTTCCGACATTCCCCAGTGAACCAAGCATTGGACAGTTTAGTCTAGTGAACAGTTGTTCCTGTGACCCACACTTGGCCTGTGCTTGTGAATTAAACAAATTGTTTTCACGATAGTCTGTAAACATTCCTGAGTGTTTTCGTGAGGGAATGTCTGCTCTTGTCCTGCACTGTCTGCCTCCTGATCTTGTCATTTGCACGTCACGTTTTGCCTCTCATTTACTCTACTTCCATACCAAGCTATGAAACAAAGTTCACACAAACCAATAAAGTCTCTTTAATGGCCCGCACAGTAAGTTAGCTGTCAGGATTTCATTATAAAGTTCCAAAATACTTCCCTGTTGCTCAATTTGAAATGCCGAGATATTTATGTGGAAAAAAAGAAGTTTTCAACGGGAGTGTCTGAGTCTCTCAGCACGATAATGTTGGGAAATGTTTGCTCATGAAGAAAGGGGTAGTCAACTTGTTGCCAGGAAGTGAAAAAGAATCACTGCATCTTCAGATCTAAGAAAAGTTTGAAACCCACAGCCTGCTCCCATTATTATTTGCAAGTATAAAGTCCTGCATAAGATTAGCCATTGTCTATTTTTTAAAATTATTTCATGGAACGCGGGCACTGCTGGCTGGCCCACCATTTATTGCCCATCCCTAAAAGGGCATTTACAAGATTACTGTGGGTCTGGAGTTACATGTAGGCCAGACAAGACCATTAAAGGATGAGTGAATCTGATGGTTTTTTTTAGCAATAATCAACAGTGGTTACATAGCCAAGATTAAGATAGCTTTTTTTATTGAATATAAATTTCATTACCCACCATGACGGGATTCAGACCCAGAACATTAACCTGGTTTTGGGATTATCTACTCTAGTGACATTACCATTTCACTTCTGCCTCTCCCTCCTGTTGTCAAAATATCTTGGTGATGCTTTAAGATCACCTTTGTTCTTGGAGTTACCTATTTAAGCAATATAATGGAGATATTTGGGTGTAAACTGCTGTCTGTAACAGTGTAGTCACAGGGATTTGTCACTAGGTTTCCTTTACTCTCTTCAGGATATGACCATAGAGTCATGCAGCAAGGAAACAGACCCTTCATCCAACCAGTCCGTGCTGAACATAATCCCAAACTAAACTAGTCCCACCTGCCCATATCCCTGTTCTTGCCTGTTGGCACTTAATTGCAAATCTTTCTTTTCTACTCCAATGTCATTTTGGAATAATGACTAACCTATAAAAAAAATGAATCAATGTTAATGATCCAAGGCAAAGCCAAGACAACCCTAGAGAGTATGAAACAATTGCTAAAGAAACTCAGCAGGTCTGACAGCACCTGTGGAGAGAAAGCAGAATTAAAGTTTCTGATGAAACGTCGCTGGACTTGAAACGTTCATCCTGCTTTCTCCCCACGGATGCTGCAAGAACCTACTGAGTTTGACGAGCAATTTCTGCTTTTGTTCCAGATTTCCAGTATCTGCAGGTCTTTGTTTTATGTTGCCTATAGAAAGCATAATGGAGAAGGGGAGCAGGTCACGAGCGACCAAAGTCCCTGAGAGATTGGGGAAAATGAAGAATCTGACAGCAGGTCTGTTTTAGTCATTTGGATGTTTCTGTCATTGACTGGCCATATGAGTCTGTTTCCAGAATAGTCTACCATGATTCACTGAATGTTTTTTCACATTCTTAATGAGTCTGGACTGAAAGTGGAAACAGCTGATCTAATCTTTCCATTTCACCATCCTTCTTGAACACGTCTCCCAAATCTTCTCTCAACTTTCCTTAGCCTAGCCCAAAATAACACCAAGAAACTCAAGAAGAACAGCATAAAGTTAAACCAAATCCACAATCAAACCCAACCAGGAATATCAGAAGCACAGAATCTTAATGCCAGATGGGAAGATCTACTCTTGTTCTAGCATGCAAGGGTAGTGGGTATCAGAGGATTGGAGTTGCAGGGGGTTGGTGCAATCAATACAAGGCTGGGTTGGGATGTGATGAGCCTCTCTGTTGTGGGAGTACATCTAGAGAGTTGGAGGAAACTAGAGCACTCGGAGGAAACTCATATAGACACGGGGAGAATGTGCAAACTCTACACTGATGGCCAGTCATCTGAGGTTGGAATTGAACACGGGTCCCTGGTACTGTGAGCCACCGTGCTGCCCTCATGCAGTGCTGCAAGTACAGAATGCTGATCAATTCTACAAGCCTCTCCCAATAAGGACCATTTCTACATTCAAATACATTTACCCTTTGTTCCTGGGCCTGTTTCTGGAGACACAGCCTCAGAACTGCAAATGTAGGATCACCCAGTTCTTACGCAGGCTTTGCAGCCAATACATCAGTCATTTTGGAACACAGTTCAAGAATTAGTGCAGGTTAGGTGGATTGGCCATGCTAAATTGCGCTTAGTGTCCAGGGATGTGTAGGCTAGGTGGGTTAGCCATGGGAAATGCAGGGTTACAGGGATGGTGTGGGTCTGGGTGGGGTGTTACTTGAAGGATTGGTGTAGACTTGATGGGTGAGTGGCCAGCTTCCACACTCTAGGGATTCTATTTTTTAAAATTTTATCAACCTAGATTTGGAGCACATTAGCTGTAGAACTGTACAATGAGAACACTGTCACAGTTTCAATCCCAGTGGATTGAATAATACAGCATTGGACATATTTATAGTTCAACCTTTATTGATGCAACTCCGATAAACTGCAGTGATGATGACTCTATAACAGCAATTATTTTACATCTTTTTGCAGTCAAATGAAAGTAACTTTATTTGTTCCTAACCTGTAATTCCTGGGATAATCTAACTACATATATAACTAGTTAAACAAGTTCAAATTGTTCCATTTATCCTGCATTGTAAAATATATGTAGAACATTTTCTTTAACCCTCCTCCAACTGCTGATGCATGACGTGTTCATTAACTTACAGTACCTCAAGCAGTTAGTTACCTTTATTCTTGGCTGTTCAAAAAATCCTTTACACAGTCACTCACTGTCTCTCTCCCACTTGCCTGAACACACACATGCTCACACACACAGAGAAAAAAAACACACACAGAAGAAAACACACACTCGCAGATACGCACTCAAATACACAAGCGCACACATGCGCACACAGATACACGCAAACATAAACACATACAAGCAAGCACACACACAGATACATACACACATGCATACACATACCCGCACTCACACACACCCACACACACGTACATACACACACATACACACGCATATACATACACATACACACACACTAATTGCTGGACAACAGTAAGGACATGGAGGGAGCTTGTCTCCTTCTCCTTCTGCCTGTCTCTGATACATGGGTACACTGAAGCTGATGATATGACACTCTTTCTGAAATACAGGACTAAGATCAGCCAACAGAACATAGATTAACCCTGGGACCCATGCGGCCATCCTTGGCTCGATTTCACCCCGCACAGCACTTTTTTTCCCTTCTGTAACATAAACATATATTTCAGCAGAAAACCACAGAAGCTCTCAAATCCTGGGCAAGATATCAGTTTCAGTTTTGCTACCACTGCAGGCTGACACTTTAGTAAAAGGAGCACAGCTAATTAATTCTGATAAATGACCCTTGGAAAAAAACGAAAGTGACAGAAGTTGTCAGGTTTATTTTAGCCCTTTTGGCGACTGTGTGTGCAAACTGAGCTCTCTGCCACCGCGTTGCCGATTAGCGCCTGACAAGGAGGCCATGTGCCTGTCAGGAAGATGGTGAGCTATTGTTGACTTTGGGAGCTTGGGTGGAAATGCACAAGTGTCAGCTCCAAGCCAGTCTGGAAGCTCTAAAGAAAGACTTGCATTTATAAATCATCTTTCGTGACCCCAGATCCACCCTGAAGCACGTTACAGCCAATGAGGCACCTTTTCAAAGGGGAGTCACTGCTGTAATGTAGGGAAACCGAGACACCACCTAGACACAGCTGACATTAGTTACTTGGTGATCCCAGATCTGACTAGTTCATTTGTTTAGATGTAACCCAATGTTACATCTGGAAAATGCAATTAATCATTTCAGGCCTGTTTGTGAACTCTAACCATCCATAAATAAAATGCTGAGGGAGAGAGACAGACTGGATGGAGTGACTAATACAGTGTTTAGGATGGAGAGGGAGGATTAAACAGGGAATGGGAATGACTGAGGAAGTGCCCGACAAAAGGAGCTTAGAGAATGAGAGGGAACTTTATTAAAACGTGTAAGATCCTGACCGGACTTGAAGTGGGGGATGCTGACAGGATATTTCCCTTGTGGCAGAGCCTAAAACTAGAGGCAGCAATAGTAAGAAAAGGAATGTGAATGAGCTTTATTGTCACATGCACTCAAATTAGTGCAGTCAAAGGTTTGCAATGTCACCGCTTACACCGTCATCTGAGGTACAAGATACCAGCCTCCACTCCGGGACGAGATACCTAGATAGATACATTTAAATATTTGGTATAAAATAGGAAACATAGCAAATAAAAAGTTCAGCATCAGAATAAAAAGGAAATATTTTCTAAAAATACTCAATTTATACCCAGGTTTAATCCTTCAGCCCCAGTCCTAACCAGCAACTAGGCCCCAGACTGCAACTGGCCAAATCACCACACCATACTGGGCTTCAAACCGCAAGGCCTCACTTACTGTCAACAAAGAACCACACCTCCCCACACCGGCCTCCACTCCAGAACTCACCTCCACAGACTGGCCTCCATCCCAGGACTCACCTCTTGACACTGGCCTCCATCCTGGGACTCACCTCCCCACACCGGGACTCACCTCCCCCACACCAGCCTCCACCCCAGGACCCACCTCCCCACGCTGGCCTCCACCCCCAGGACTCACCTCCCCACACCGGCCACCACCTTGGGACTCACCTCCCCCACACCAGCCTCCACCCCAGGACCCACCTCCCCACGCCGGCCTCCACCCTCGGGACTCATCTCCCCCACACCGGTCTCCACCCTGGGACTCACCTCCCCACACCGGCCTCCACCCCAGGATTCAGCTCCCCACACCGGCCTCCATTCCCGGGATTCACCTCCTCACACCGGCCTCCATCCCAGGATTCACCTCCCCACACCGGCCTCCACCCCGGGACACACCTCCCCACACCAACCTCCATCCCCAGGACCCACCTCCACCATGCCGGCCTCCACCCCCAGGATTCATCTCCCCACACCGGCCTCCACCCCCAGGACTCATCTCCCCACACCAGCCTCCATCCCAGGATTCACCTCCCCACACCGGCCTCCACCCCGGGACACACCTCCCCACACCAACCTCCACCCCCAGGACTCACCTCCCCCACACCGGCCTCCACTCCAGGACTCACCTCCCCCACACCGGCCTCCATCCCAGGATTCACCTCCCCCACACCGGCCTCCATCCCCGGGACCCGCCTCCCCCACACCGGCCTCCACCCCCAGGACTCACCTCCCCCACACCGGCCTCCACCCCCAGGACTCACCTCCCCCACACCGGCCTCCACCCCCAGGACTCACCTCCCCCACACCGGCCTCCACCCCCAGGATTCACCTCCCCACACCAACCTCCACCCCCAGGACTCACCTCCCCCACACCGGCCTCCATCCCAGGATTCACCTCCCCACACTGGCCTCCATCCCAGGATTCACCTCCCCACACCGGCCTCCATCCCAGGATTCACCTCCCCACACCAACCTCCACTCCAGGACTCACCTCCCCCACACCGGCCTCCATCCCAGGATTCACCTCACCACACCAACCTCCACTCCAGGACTCACCTCCCCCACACCAACCTCCACCCCCAGGACTCACCTCCCCCACACCGGCCTCCATCCCGGGACCCGCCTCCCCCACATCGACCTCCACCCCAGGACTCACCTCCCCCACACCGGCCTCCACCCCAGGACGCACTTCCTCCCACCAGCCTCCACCCCCAGGACTCACCTCCCCCACACCAGCCTCCAACCCAGGACTCACCTCCGCACACCAGTCTCCACCCCAGGACCCACCTCCCCACGCCGGCCTCCACCCTCGGGACCTACCTCCCCCACACCGGCCTCCACTTCCAGGACTCACCTCCCCACACCGACCTCCACCCCAGGATCCACCTCCCCACGCCGGCCTCCATCCTCGGGACTCTCCTCCCCACACTGGCCTCCATCCCCGGGACCCACCTCCCCCACATTGACCTCCACCCCAGGACCCACCTCCCCCACACCGGCCTCCACCCCCAGGACTCATCTCCCCACAATGGCCTCCATCCCAGGATTCACCTCCCCACACCGGCCTCCATCCCGGGACTCACCTCCCCACACCAACCTCCACCCCCAGGATTCACCTCCCCACACCGACCTCCACCCCCAGGACCCATCTCCCCCACACCGGCCTCCACCCCCAGGACTCATCTCCCCACATCGGCCTCCATCCCAGGATTCACCTCCCCACACCAACCTCCACCCCCAGGACCCATCTCCCCCACGCCGGCCTCCACCCCCAGGACTCATCTCCCCACATCGGCCTCCATCCCAGGATTCACCTCCCCACGCCGGCCTCCACCCTCGGGACCTACCTCCCCTACACCAACCTCCACCCCCAGGACTCACCTCCCCACACCGGCCTCCACCCCCAGGACACACCTCCTCACACCGGCCTCCACTCCCAGGACTCACCTCCCCTACACCAACCTCCACTCCCAGGACTCACCTCCCCTACACCGGCCTCCACCCCCAGGACTCACCTCCCCACACCGGCCTCCACCCCCAGGACACACCTCCTCACACCGGCCTCCACTCCCAGGACTCACCTCCCCACACCAACCTCCACCCCCAGGACACACCTCCTCACACCGGCCTCCACCCCAGGACTCACCTCCCCACACCGGCGTCCACTCCAGGACTCACCTCCCCTACACCGGCCTCCATCCCAGGATTCACCTCCCCACACCGGCCCCCACCCCGGGACACACCTCCCCCACACCGGCCCCCACCCCGGGACACACCTCCCCCACACCAACCTCCACCCCCAGGACACACCTCCTCACACCGGCCTCCACCCCGGGACACACCTCCCCCACATCGACCTCCACCCCAGGACCCACCTCCCCCACACCGGCCTCCCCCCCGGGACACAGCTCCCCACACCAACCTCCACCCCCAGGATTCACCTCCCCACACCAACCTCCACCCCCAGGACTCACCTCCCCCACACCGGCCTCCATCCCGGGACCCGCCTCCCCCACATCGACCTCCACCCCAGGACTCACCTCCCCCACACCGGCCTCCACCCCAGGACGCACTTCCTCCCACCAGCCTCCACCCCCAGGACTCACCTCCCCCACACCGGCCTCCACCCTGGGACTCACCTCCCCCACACCAGTCTCCACCCCAGGACCCACCTCCCCACGCCGGCCTCCATCCTCTGGACTCTCCTCCCCACACTGGCCTCCACCCCCAGGACTCGCCTCCCCACACCAACCTCCACCCCCGGGACTCACCTCCCCCACACCGGCCTCCACCCCCAGGACTCACCTCCCCCACACCGGCCTCCATCCCCGGGACCCGCCTCCCCCACACCGGCCTCCACCCCCAGGACTCACCTCCCCCACACCGACCTCCACCCCCAGGACCCATCTCCCCCACACCGGCCTCCACCCCCAGGACTCACCTCCCCCACACCGGCCTCCATCCCAGGATTCACCTCCCCCACACCGGCCTCCACCCCCAGGACTCACCTCCCCCACACCGGCCTCCACCCCCAGGATTCATCTCCCCACACCGGCGTCCACTCCAGGACTCACCTCCCCCACACCGGCCTCCATCCCAGGATTCACCTCCCCACACCGGCCTCCACCCCGGGACACACCTCCCCACACCAACCTCCACCCCCAGCACTCACCTCCCCCACACCGGCCTCCACTCCAGGACTCACCTCCCCCACACCGGCCTCCATCCCAGGATTCACCTCCCCACACCAACCTCCACCCCCAGGACTCACCTCCCCCACACCGGCCTCCACCCCCAGGATTCACCTCCCCCACATCGGCCTCCATCCCCGGGACCCGCCTCCCCCACACCGGCCTCCACCCCCAGGACTCACCTCCCCCACACCGGCCTCCATCCCCGGGACCCGCCTCCCCCACACCGGTCTCCACCCTGGGACTCACCTCCCCCACACCAGCCTCCACCCCAGGACTCATCTCCCCACACCAGCCTCCACCCCAGGACGCACTTCCTCCCACCAGCCTCCACCCCAGGACTCAGCTCCCCACGCTGGCCTCCACCCCCGGGACTCACCTCCCCCACACCGGCCTCCACCCCAGGACTCACCTCCGCACACCAGTCTCCACCCCAGGACCCACCTCCCCACGCCGGCCTCCACCCTCGGGACCTACCTCCCCCACACCGGCCTCCACTTCCAGGACTCACCTCCCCACACCGACCTCCACCCCAGGATCCACCACCCCACACCAGCCTCCACCCTCGGGACTCTCCTCCCCACACTGGCCTCCATCCCCGGGACCCACCTCCCCCACATTGACCTCCACCCCAGGACCCACCTCCCCCACACCGGCCTCCACCCCCAGGACTCATCTCCCCACAATAGCCTCCATCCCAGGATTCACCTCCCCACACCGGCCTCCATCCCGGGACTCACCTCCCCACACCATTCCTCCACCCCCAGGATTCACCTCCCCACACCGACCTCCACCCCCAGGACCCATCTCCCCCACACCGGCCTCCACCCCCAGGACTCATCTCACCACACCGGCCTCCACCCCCAGGACACACCTCCTCACACCGGCCTCCACCCCAGGACTCACCTCCCCACACCGGCGTCCACTCCAGGACTCACCTCCCCCACACCGGCCTCCATCCCAGGATTCACCTCCCCACACCGGCCCCCACCCCGGGACACACCTCCCCCACACCGGCCTCCCCCCCGGGACACAGCTCCCCTACACCAACCTCCACCCCCAGGATTCACCTCCCCACACTGGCCTCCACCCCCAGGACTCACCTCCTCACACCGGCCTCCACCCTGGGACTCACCTCCCCCACACCGGCCTCCACCAGGACGTACTTCCAGGATTCACCTCTCCGAGGTGGTCTCTCGTCTCAGACTGGCCTCCCTATGACAGCCTCCAGTCTGGTATTTGGATAAGGATACAGTGTTGTAAGCTGTTGGTGAGGAAAGATTGTTTGTTTTAAAGTGTCAGAAAACAGTGGTGGCAAGATCATTGAGTAATTTTAATGCTGAGTTAGACATTTCTTGCATAAAAGTAAGTCGAAGGGTGAAAAAGGGTAGGCAGGAAAGTGAAGCGGAGGTCATGGTGATGTAGAATGACAGAGCATGCTCTAAGGGCCTCCTCCTGTTTATAATTCACTTGTTAGTACGTGAGGAAGTGTAAGGTGATTAATTTCTATTATACACCAGAAGCATTTGT